>NW_027362789.1:5190000-6425000 GCF_046119375.1 Phyllobates terribilis | reverse complement strand
CTTCAGTCGTACTGTCCATTGACAATATGGAAAGGAGTCTGCTCCTCACTGAGCAGCAGCTCACTGGGGTAGATGTGGGGGAGGGTGGTAGTAGGGAGCTGCAGGACAGTGAGGGGGGTAGAGGGAAGAGTACCAGGGAGGCTAGTCCTGATCTGGCACACCCCAATAAGTTTGCAAAGTTGGCATATGAGGGGGGTGACGGTACAGGGGTAGCACTGCTGCAGCAAGACATGTCCCCTGAAAGCCAGAGGAGTGTCAGCTCCAATAAGGAGGGAAATAGGAGAGCAGGGCAGGCCAGACAGTTGCTGGTAGTGGGGGACTCAATTATTAGGGAAACAGATAGGGCAATCTGTCACAAAGACAGGGATCGTCGAACAGTGTGCTGCCTACCTGGCGCTCGAGTCCGGCACATCGCTGATCGGGTTGACAGATTACTGGGAGGGGTTGGTGAGGACCCAGCGGTCATGGTGCACATTGGAACAAATGACAAAGTTAGAGGTAGGTGGAAGGTCCTTGAAGATGATTTCAGGGAAAGCAAGGACCTCCAAGGTGGTATTCTCTGAAATACTACCGGTACCATGTGCCACGCCAGAGAGGCAACCGGAGATTAGGAAGATAAATAAGTGGCTCAAGAACTGGTGTAGGAAGAAGGGATTTGGGTTCCTGGAGAACTGGGCTGACTTATCAGTTGGCTACAGACTCTACGCTAGGGACCGGCTGCACCTCAATGGGTGCTGGGGGAGAAAATGGCTAGAAGGTTGGAGGAGTGTTTAAACTAGGGATTGGGGGGAGGGTATTCATTTTATAGGTGGGGAAGATAGTGCAGATAGTGACCTGGTCACAAATAAAGAAATTGGGGGTGGGGTTAGAACAGTCAGTAAAGTAAGAAGGAATAGAGGTACAGAGAGATACATAAAATGCATGTACACTAATGCCAGAAGCCTCACCAACAAAATGGAGGAATTAGAATTAATTTTGTTGGAAAATAATTATGACATGGTGGGGATATCTGAGACGTGGATGGACGAGAACCATGACTGGGCAGTTAATTTACAGGGCTATAGTCTGTTCAGAAATAACCGTACAAACAATCGAGTGGGGGGGGTGTTTATATGTAAAATCATCCTTAAAACCCATCTTGCGGGAGGATATATGTGAATCTAATGGATATGTAGAGTCCCTGTGGGTGGAGATAAGGGGAGGGGGAAAAAATAATAAATTACTGATAGGGGTTTGTTATAAGTCTCCAAAAATAATGGAAGCAGCGGAGAATATCCTCGTAAAGCAAATAGATGAAGCAGCGACTCAAGGAGAAGTCATTATTATGGGGGACTTCAACTACCCTGAAATACATTGGGGGACAGAAACCTGTAGTTCAAGCAAAGGTAATAGGTTTTTGACAACTATGAGAGACAATTACCTTTCACAACTGGTTCAGGACCCAACAAGAAGGGGGGCACTGCAAGACCTAATATTAACCAACAGGCCAGACCGCATATCAAATATACGAGTTGAGGGTCACTTGGGTAATAGTGATCACAAAATAATACATTTTCATGTAACCTTTAATAAGATGTGTAGTAGAGAGGTTTCAAGGACACTAAACTTCAGGAAGGCAAATTTCCAACGGTTGAGAGATGATCTTAGTGCAATAAACTGGGACAATATCCTGAGACATAAAGCTACACAAAGCAAATGGGAGACATTTATTAGCATCCTAAATAGGACCTGTGCACAATATATACCCTATGGGAATAAACATGCTAGAAATAGGAGGAAACCACTATGGCTAAATAGAGCTGTAAGGGGCGCAATATGTGACAAAAAGAAAGCATTTAGAGAACTAAAGCAAGTAGGTAGTGATGAGGCATTAAATAAATATAGAAAATTAAATAAATTCTGTAAAAAACAAATCAAGGCAGCAAAGATTGAGGCAGAGAGAATCATTGCCAGAGAAAGTAAAAATAACCCCAAAATATTCTTTAGCTACATAAATAGTAAAAAACTAAAAAATGATAGTGTTGGCCCCCTTAAAAATAGTCTGGGGGAAATGGTGGATGAGGATGAGGAAAAAGCCAATATGCTAAATGATTTTTTTTCAACCGTATTTACACAAGAAAATCGCATGACCGAAAACATGATCAGTGATAACAAAAATTCTCCATTAAATGTCACTTGCTTAACCCAGCAGGAAGTACGGCGGCGTCTAAAAATCACTAAAGATGACAAATCCCCGGGCCCCAATGGGATACACCCGCGAGTACTGCAGGAATTAAGTAACGTCATAGATAGACCATTATTTTTAATCTTTAAAGATTCCATAATAACAGGGTCTGTACCATAGGACTGGTGTATAGCAAATGTGGTGCCAATATTCAAAAAGCGGACAAAAATTTAACTTGGAAATTATAGGCCAGTAAGCTTAACCTCTACTGTGGGTAAAATCCTGGAGGGTTTCCTGAGAGATGCTATAATAGAGTATCTGAAGAAGAATAACCTCATGATCCAATATCAACATGGGTTTACGAGGGACCGTTCCTGTCAAACTAATCTGATCAGCTTTTATGAGGAGCAAAGTTCCGGACTGGACCGAGGAAATGTAGTGGATGTTGTGTATATGGACTTTTCAAAAGCTTTTGATACGGTTCCACACAAAAGGTTGATACATAAAATGAGAACAATGGGGATAGGGGAAAATATATGTATGTGGGTTAAGAATTGGCTCAGTGATAGGAAACAAAGGATGGTTATTAATGGAAAGCACTCAGACTGGGTCTCAGTTAACAGTGGGGTACCACAGGGGTCAGTGTTGGGCCCCCTTCTTTTTAACATATTTATTAATGACCTTGTAGGGGGCATACAGAGTAATATTTCAATATTTGCAGATGACACTAAATTCTGCAGGGTAATCAATACAGAGGAGGACAATTTTATATTACAGGAGGATCTATGTAAACTAGAAGCTTGGACTGATAAATGGCAAATGAACTTTAATGGGGATAAATGTAAGGTAATACACTTGGGCAGAGGAAATAAAATGTATAATTATATGCTTAATTGTAAAACACTGGGCAAAACTGTAACTGAAAAAGACCTGGGTGTATTGGTGGACGACAAGCTCACGTTTAGTGGCCAGTGTCAGGCAGCTGCTGCAACGGCAAATAAAATAATGGGATGCATTAAAAGAAGCATAGATGCTCATAAGGAGAACATAATTTTACCTCTATACAAGTCACTAGTGCAACCACACTTAGAATACTGTATTCAGTTCTGGTCTCCGGCGTATAAGAAAGACATAGCTGAACTAGAGAGGGTGCTGAGAAGAGCGACAAAGCTTATTAGAGGACTGGGGGGTCTGCAATACCAAGACAGGTTATTACACTTGGGGTTATTTACTGTGGAAAAACGAAGGCTTAGGGGTGATCTTATTACTATGTACAAGTATATGAGGGGACAGTACAAAGACGTGTCTACTGATCTTTTTACTCTGAGGCCAGAGACGGGGACAAGGGGGCATCTTCTACGTCTGGAGGAAAGAAGGTTTAATCATAATCACAGACGGGGATTCTTTACTGTAAGAGCAGTGAGACTATGGAGCTCTCTGCCGCATGATGTTGTAATGAGTGATTCACTGTTAAAATTTAAGAAGGGCCTGGATTCCTTTCTTGAAAAGTATAATATTACAGGTTATATATACTAGATTCCTTGATAGGGCATTGATCCAGGGAACTAGTCTGATTGTCGTATGGAGTCGGGAAGGAATTTTTTTCCCCAATGTGGAGCTTAGTGTTTGCCACATGGTTTTTTTTGCCTTGCTCTGGATCAACATGTTAGGCTATGGGTTGAACTAGATGGACTTAGTCTTCCTTCAACCTTAAAAACTATGTTACTATGTTACTTTGCCTGTGCTGTCTCAGGGTTACCCGCTAACCCACAGCTCTACCTCCTTAAGCTCCTGGTCATATCCAGTGCAGCTGACTTCTTTCTGTCTATAGTCCACTTCACCACACAGGGTACAGGCTGCTCTGGCCATATTACTCTGCCACTGGATCCAGTTACAGAATCTTGCTATCTCTGTTCTGCTTCCTTCCAGTCTCACACTCCTCACTATGCGGCCTCATCTGTCACACTCTCTGTATTTGGCGTCACCTCACTACTCATTCCAGTGCTGACTTCTCTAAGCAGGAAGAAACTCTCTTCTTACTTCCAAACACTCCTCCCATCTGTAGGGCCAGCTGACTGTTAAGTCTTCCTTACCCAGTTGTCCAATCTACTACAGCTCTGATGGGAGAAATTACATTAAATTCAGCATTAAACATTGCTCAACCATTATACATGTTATAATGACACAAACTGTAAAAGTCTTCTGGGACGGTGTCCAACATCTTCACACACTTTTACTGTATAACCACGAGTCACTTAAATGTCAGGGACATCGATCTGTCTAGTTAGGGGCAGAAGTGATTGTGAATCAATGTCACCTCTTCTGGTGCAGATGAAAGTGACAACAGGAGCCCGGGAGAGGAACAGCGAGACACCCCGAAAGAGGGAATGGTGCAGATAGTGGCCTATTATGACTGCACAAGCCCATGTACATTGGTAGCGTACAAACAAGGGGAACAAATACCTGAACCTGGCAGATCCAAATTCAGACTGGTAGAAGCACTACTCTGACCCTGGTCTGTCCCTACATGATGGTGGAGGTTGGCACCCTAAGATAACGCAATGGCGCCCCCTATCAATAGTGGCTCACCCTGAATGCTCCTAACAACTCCTAGTTTATCTATGCTTGTGTAGCAACTTACTTGGGAAAATAGGTTAAACACTAAAAACTACAACTGACCCTGCTTGCTCCTGTACAGACTAGATACCTTAACTACACAGTCCCCAGCGGTACCTGCGGGTGAAGAGATAGACCTAACCACAGACTAGGAGATGGCAACTATGGCCTAAACTGCCTAAAAGGCAGACAAGTTGCTTCACGTTCCTCCTAAAGAACCAGAGGGCTGAGCAGAGTGTGAATTATCTAAAAGAAGAGAAGTGTGCTGAACAAAGGAATAATCCCAAAGCAAGTAAAGTAAGAAACAAAATACCAAACAAAGAATACAGCAAGTACTGTTAACAAATATACTGCCTATTTTCAAATGATAAAAAGAAGAAAAGTGCAAAGTATAGCAAATAAACAGCAAAGCGAAAAACCCTAGCTCCAAATATCAACAGAATGTCAGAATATCCAAATGAATCTATCACCAGCAGGAAACGCAGACTATAAAGCTGCACCCAAAATGTGATAGGCATCCAAATAAAAATACAAATGTGTAAAGCTAAGCAGGCTGCAGCCAGAAAAGCAGAACCCAAACACCCAGTGAAAATGTGTGTGTCCTGTGGCTCGGCAGAAAGAGAAGCCGACCACCGAACACAAACTGAAGGGATCAAATCCTGGAGCATGACATTGCTACAGACAATTCCTCTCTCTTCCTCCTCCCTGACTTCTCTAGTTTTCCATTTCTGTTGTGTCTTGGTAATTGTGGGTAACATGAGGCGGCCCATTCAGGTTGTACAGGTGGTCTGGCTCTGCCAGGACGGCATCCATACGTGCCGTCACAAGAAGGTTTGCTATATCTCGCAGCACAGTCTCAAGAGGACGGAAACAAACTCAATGTGGACGGCATGAGGGGCCAATATCCTGTAGTGGACAAGGGACAAATACCGCCACACCATGACCAGATCACATATTACCACCACATAGTGACCGAATACTACCATACTGAGCATTAATACAAAAACAGAATACTAATATTACTATTACTAATAGTGCCATTATTCACAGGAGCTCTGTGTATAGTACACAGTGTATAGTGTCAGTGTACAGATAACACACTGACTCACTGGTGATGTCTCTAGTAGAGATGAGCGTTGTTCTACTCGAACTGTTCGCCAATCTCAAATTCGAGCTGTTTTGGGCGGTGTTCGAGCCGGTCGGCGAACACGAACAATTTGAGAAAAATTCGGCTGTTCGAGGTTATGTTCGATAACTGTTCGTGCACCAAAATCATAACTGGATTTTTTCTCAGTAATGATGAAAATTAATGTTAATACGCAGTTTGAGTGTACAGCGGGGCGGGGGGAGGGGCAGGGGATGGATCTCTGCAGGAACAATGAAGATCTCCATTTTTTTTTCTCTTTCCCGCATTTGCAGTGGGGAGGTGCAATCTGTCAGCCTATCAGCAGCGCACACACGGAGCGAAGTGCTTTTTTTCACACAAGCAAGGGCATGTGTGATTGGCAGTGTATGTCACATGTCCTTGCCCTATAAGACCAAGCCATTTTCCCCGTCGCCACCATTTTCTCACTGCTGCAGCTGCGTGTTAGACGGCACCGCTGTTGCTGTGTGCGCTATACCTTGTTAATTTCAAGCCAATTTTCGCACAAATATACAGATAGCTTGGGAGTAGGGAATAGTTGTGATTGCAGTCCTTTTAAGGACTAGGTTACAGCATTTCCTACGACTTTTATCAGGCAGGTCTGTGCTCTTAAATAGATAGATTGTGGGAGTAAAGACTAATTGTAATTGGAGTCCTTTTCAGGACTAGGTTACATCAGTTCCTATCAGTTTTTGCCAGGCAGGTCTGTGCCAGTGCTGTGCAAGTTTTTTTCACAGCATTTGGCTGAATCTAGCAAAGCTAATGCTTTTTGGCCTATTGCAGAGTGTGTTAGTCAGTGGAGTAGCCTATCTGTGTTGCAAGATATACCACCTGTGTATAGAATACCAATTTTTTTACTGCACCTAGTGAAGTAAAATCTTTTGGGCATAGCATCATTCTATTAGTCCATCTATACTGACCTCCATCAGGTTGCAAACTGAATATAATTTTTTTCTGCATCTAGCTCTGAAAAAATATTTGGGCTTCTAGCAGCGTGTGGGACTTGGTCTATTAGTCCATCTATACTGACCTCCATCAGGTTGCAAATTAAAAATAATTTTTTTCTTCATTTATCTCTGAAAAAATATTTGGGCTTCTAGCAGCGTGTGGGACTTGTTCTATTAGTCCATCTATACTGACCTCCATCAGGTTGCAAATTAAAAATAATTTTTTTCTGCATCTAGCTCTGAAAAAATATTTGGGCTTCTAGCAGTGTGTGGGACTTGGTCTATTAGTCCATCTATACTGACCTCCATCAGGTTGCAAATTAAAAATAATTTTTTTCTTCATTTATCTCTGAAAAAATATTTGGGCTTCTAGCAGCGTGTGGGACTTGTTCTATTAGTCCATCTATACTGACCTCCATCAGGTTGCAAATTAAAAATATTTTTTTTCTGCATCTAGCGCTGAAAAAATATTTGGGCTTCTAGCAGTGTGTGGGACTTGGTCTATTAGTCCATCTATACTGACCTCCATCAGGTTGCAAATTAAAAATAATTTTTTTCTGCATCTAGCTCTGAAAAAATATTTGGGCTTCTAGCAGTGTGTGGGACTTGGTCTATTAGTCCATCTATACTGACCTCCATCAGGTTGCAAATTAAAAATAATTTTTTTCTGCATCTAGCTCTGAAAAAATATTTGGGCTTCTAGCAGTGTGTGGGACTTGGTCTATTAGTCCATCTATACTGACCTCCATCAGGTTGCAAATTAAAAATAATTTTTTTCTGCATCTAGCTCTGAAAAAATATTTGGGCTTCTAGCAGTGTGTGGGACTTGGTCTATTAGTCCATCTATACTGACCTCCATCAGGTTGCAAATTAAAAATAATTTTTTTCTTCATTTATCTCTGAAAAAATATTTGGGCTTCTAGCAGCGTGTGGGACTTGTTCTATTAGTCCATCTATACTGACCTCCATCAGGTTGCAAATTAAAAATAATTTTTTTCTGCATCTAACCCAGCCAATAGTTTTGGCCTAATACCACAGTTTGGCCACTCAGCTCTGCTCGGTTACCATCCATTGTTTTTTTGTGCAAACAACTCCAGAGTTGTGAATTAGTTAACCACCAAAATGAGTGGAAAAAGGCCTGCTGCTGGTGGAAAGGGGAATAGGCGTGTTGGGAAGGGGAAAAAAGGTTGTGTCCGTGGGGTAGGTGCAGAAGAAAGACCATCTTCCAGCCAAACTAAAATGTCTACTTCTTTTAGCGGACAATGTGATAAGATCCCTTTCTTACGGCCACGCCAATCGCTACAAATTCCAGATGAGGCACAAAAACAGCAGGTGCTTCAACGGATATCAAGTGCTCCTTTAAGTGGGCTCTCCTCCACATCAACTTCAACATCACAAATACTCCAGTCCTCAAAGGTGTCACCCAAATCGCACTTGCTTCCTCACAGCTCCCAAATCTCCAGCTGCCCGTCTGAGTATGAGGTAGAACAGATGGTTGAGTCTGCAGAGCTGTTTACTCATACTATAGCCTGGGAATCAGAGGTCGACTCCAGCGCTTCTGTGAATCCAGACGAGGAAATGATCTGCACTGATGCCCAGAATCTTTATGAGTCGGATCCAGGACCAGACGCAGAAGGTTCTGACCATAATGTAGACCCTCATTCCCAAACTGTAACTCCTGTTGGTGGAGACAATGAGGAAGACGATGATAAGACTCAAATACCTGATTGGAGCGACAACTTTAGTTTTTTGTCAGGGCAGGAACAGGTTGGCTCTGAGGACGACGGGTGTGATAACGCACAGGGTGATGATGATGAGGTCGGAGATCCCACTTACTGTCAACCCACAGTCAGCCAAGAGATGAGGTCAGCAGAGGAGGTGGAGGAAGATGCTAGTGACGACGAGGTCAGGTTGCGCCTTCCTGGACAGAGACGTAGTACTGGAAGCACGTCAACAACTGCATCCTCAAACACAACTCTGCCTCTCACCACAAGTCGTGGTGGCTCTTCAGGTCGCATGGGTGCTAAGCCTTGCATAGCCTGGGCATTTTTTCAGATCGATAAAGATGACCCAACTCGTGTTATCTGTAACATTTGTCAGCAAAAGCTAAGTAGAGGCCAAAAAATACATAGTTTGAGTACTTCATGCATGAACCGGCACATGGACATGAAGCATAAGTTGCAGTGGGAAGCTCAGTGTGCTACAATGCGGCCTAGCCGGCCGGGCCAATCACCGTCTGCCATATCTTGTGCATCCGCGGCCTCTTCATCCTCTGTGACTGGGGGGACAGCAGTCACACCTGTTTTGGGGCGCAGACCTGCCACCTCTTTACCCGCAACAGCCAGCGTGATTGGCAGGTCATCATTTTCTTTGGAGGTGGTAACACCAGCTGGTGTTGAGCGCTGTCCGACATCGATAGCACCACCTTTGGATCAAGGCAACCTAACATGTCCGCCTGCATCTTCCTCACAGACCGGCAGTTTGCCGGGAACACCCTTATCAACCCCGTCTAAGCACAATAGCCAGCCCTCGGTCCCTCAGATGTGGACAAGTAAAAGACCATTTCCTCCTAGCCATGAGAAAGCTAAGAGGTTGAATTTCACCATCTGCAAGCTCTTGGCTACAGAAATGCTGCCTTTCCGCCTGGTGGACACAGAGGATTTTCGAGACCTTATGTCCGTCGCAGTGCCCCAGTACCAGATGCCCAGTCGGCACTACTTCTCAAAGAAAGGTGTGCCTGCGCTCCACCAGCATGTCGCACACAACATCACCGCTTCTTTGAGAAACTCTGTGTGTGACAGGGTGCATTTCACCACAGACACTTGGACGAGTAGGCATGGACAGGGGCGTTACATGTCGCTGACTGGGCACTGGGTAACTATGGTGACAGCAGGACAAGGGGCTGCTGTCCAAGTCTTGCCGTCCCCACGAGTTGTGCGTCAATCCTCTTTATGTCAAAGTTCCTCCACTGCTTCTGCCTCCTCAACCTCCTCTCGGTCTTCCACCTGCACCCAAAGCCTGTCTGGTCATGCCACAAGCTTTCTAACTGCGCAGAAGGGATCCTGCACACCTCCTTACTATGCTGGCAGTAGGGCTCAACGTCATCAGGCGGTTTTTACATTGAAATGTCTGGGAAATGTGAGTCACACAGCTGAGGAGTTGTGGTCAGCTCTGGAGAACCAATTTCATGAATGGTTGTCTCCACTGGACCTGAAACCAGGGAAGGCCGTGTGCGACAATGCTGCAAACCTGGGTGCGGCCCTTCGCCGGGGCAATGTCACACACGTGCCTTGTATGGCTCACGTGTTGAACCTGGTTGTCCAGCAATTTTTAGCCCACTATCCCAGACTAGATGGCCTTCTGCAGAGGGCACGGTCGCTGTGTGCTCACTTCCGCCGTTCGCATCCCGCAGCTCAGCGACTTACATCTCTACAGAAGTCGTTGGGCCTGCCACTTCACCGGCTAAAATGCGATGTGCCTACCCGGTGGAATTCAACTCTGCACATGTTGCAGCGACTGTGGCAGCACCGACAAGCCCTGGTGCAATACGTTCTGACGTATAGCCTGGGCCAACGAGATTCAGAGGTGGGGCAAATCACGCTGGAGGAGTGGTCTCAGATCAGGAACCTATGCACCCTTCTGCACAGTTTTGAAATGGCGACGAAGATGTTTAGTGCTGACGATGCCATTATCAGCATGACTATTCCGGTGATTTACATGCTGGAGCACATGTTAAACAGAATTCGGAGTCAGGTGGTGGCACAAGAGGAGGTGGAGGAAGTAGAGGAGGAGGAGTTGTATGCGGAAGGGCTAACATCTGCTAGGTCCAGACGGTCGGCAGCACCAAGGCGGCAGGCATGTGAGGGTGGGGGAGATGGTTTTACCAGGGCGCATGGTAGCAGCCAAACTAGTGAGGAAGGTGCAGGAGCCCAGGAAGAAGTGGAGGACGAACTGATGGAAGACTCATCAGATGAGGGAGACCTTGATCACATTTCTGTTGTGCGAGGTTGGGGGGAGAGGACAGAGGAAGGAAGCATGATTGTTACCTCGCCACCAACACAACAGGGACTTGGTGCTCCTGGATGCGCAACACACATGAGTGCCTTCTTGCTGCACTACCTGCAACATGACCCTCGAATTGTGAGAATTAGAAATAATCCTGACTACTGGGTTGCCACACTGTTAGATCCCCGGTACAAAAGTAAATTTGCAGAAATTATTCCTGCCATAGAAAGGGATGCACGCATGCAGGAGTATCAGCAGAGACTGTTGCAGAATCTTACATGTGCTTTTCCACAAAATACCAGTGGTGCACGTAGTGAATCTCACAGTTCCAACTTGCCAACCGTGGGACCGTCAAGTGTTCAGCACTCAAACCGTAACAGAACTACAGTATCTGCTGGTAACATCAATTTTGCGGAATCATTTCACCACTTTTTTAGCCCATCCTTTGCAAGGCCACAGGAGACAAGAAGTCTGACACATAGTCAACGCCTAGAGACGATGGTACAGGAGTATCTCCAAGTAAACATTGAAGCCACGACTGTGTCACTGGACCCTTGCTCTTTTTGGGCTTCCAATCTGGATAAATGGCCGGAGCTAGCCACTTACGCCTTGGAGATCTTGTCATGCCCCGCAGCCAGCGTTCTGTCTGAACGTGTGTTCAGCGCTGCTGGTGGTGTGCTGACAGATAAGCGCACGCGGCTCTCCACTGATAATGTAGACAGACTCACGTTCATAAAGATGAACAAATCATGGATCCGAAACGACTTTTCTACCCCTGTGTCATCCTGGGGAGAGTAAAAGCTTGATGATTGGTTAAAATCACCCTACCAACCGTTTTAAGCTTTCAAATTACTAATCATGTTTATCTGTATCTTGACTGGAAAATAATTTGGGCTTTGTAGCAGTGTGCAGCACTGATCCTATTAGGCCATCTATAATAAGCTTCACCAGATTTAAAATTAAAAATAATTTTTAGCTGCATCTAGCCCGGAAAATAATTTTGGGGCTCCGAGATGCGCAAGACACATAAGTGCCTTCTTGCTGCACTACCTGCAGCATGACCCTCATATTGTCAGAATTCGAAGTAATCATGACTACTGGGTTGCCACACTCTTAGATCCCCCAAACTTTTCGATCAACCTTTTCATTTTAATAAAGACCAAAAAAATGGTCATTTTTGAAATTATAAGCATTAGCAGGTTGTTAGAAACTGAAATCAAACAGTTTTCAACTCAAAACTTTATTCTAGGTGATGTTACATTTTCACATAGGACCCCTTGTTCGAAAGGAGCTTCTGAACTCTCTCGTCCATTGAATTTGTCAGGTTTTGGATGGTTTCTGCTTCAATTGTTTTGCATGAGGACAGAATACCCTCCCAGAGCTGTTGCTTAGATGTGAACTGCCTCCCGCCATCATAGACACTCCTTTTAATGATGCTCCAAAGGTTCTGAATGGGGTAGAGGTCAGGGGAGCATGGGGGTCACACCATAAGTTTGTCCCCTTTTATGCCCATATCAGCCAGAGATGCAGATGTTTTATGTGCAGCATGAGATGGTGCATTATCATGCAGAAAAATGATCTTGCTGTGAAATACACGGTTCTTCTTCTTGAACCATGGCAGGAAGTGCTGTTTGAGAAAATCCACATACATTATGGAGTTCATCTTTAGCGCCTTCAGGGATCCTAAAGGGGCCGACAATCTCTCTCCCCATGATTCCAGCCCAAAACATTACTCCACCTCCTCCTTGTTGGCGCTGTAGCCGTGTTTGCGTGGGGTGTCCATCAACCAGCCATCCTCCACTCCATTCATCTGGACCATCGAGCGCTGCACGGCACTCATCCGTGAACAAAACAGTTTTGAAATCAGTCTTCATGTAATGTTTGGCCCACTGGAGCCGTTTCTGCTTGTGTGAAGTGGATAGAGGAGGTCGACAGGATGGCATATGCACAGCTGCAAACCTCTGAAGGACCCTGCATCTTGTTGTTCGGGGGACGTTGGAGGCACAAGCAGCTTCAAAAACTTGTCTGCTGCTATGACAAGGCTTTTTTGCCGCTGCTGTTTCAACCTGACGTAATTGCCTGTAGGAAAGAGTCCTCAATTTGCCCTTATCAGCACGCACACGTGTGTACTGTTAATCAGCTACATACTTCTTGATTGCCAAGACACTTCATCCTGATCATCGCACAATGTTGATTGTAGTCATGCCTTGACCTAAACACTCCACAATTTGTTGCTTCTCAGCAGCCGACACATCCTTTTTCTTTCCCATTTTGGCAGAAAATGTAGGCTGCTTAATAATGTGAGAGAGCCTTCTTAAGTAGTCTTGCCTTTCATTGGACACACCTGCCAAACTAATTAGCACAGGTGTCTGCAATTGCTTACAGTGATATAAAGAGCCCTGACACACATCACCATCAATGAGTTTAACTGACAAACAAACAAATTCTTCCCTTATCACTCCTAAACACTTTTTGCATAATAATTTGGAACGCGGTGTACATGTGCTTTTCCACAAAACACCAGTGGTTCACGTAGTGAATCTTACAGTTCTAACTTGCCAACCGTGGTCTGTATGGAATTGTTCAATAAAGGGCCCAAAATTAAGATAACATAGATGGGAGAGGTCTCTATGAATAGGAATTCCTAAGTATTTGATACCCTGTGAGGGCCAGGCAAAGGGAAAGTTGGACTGGATGGAATCCTATATGGATTTAGGGAGGGAGACATCGAGGGCCTCAGACTTCGCTGCATTGATTTTAAAATTTTACCATGTAACAAAGTGATCTATTTCAGCCATAACAGCAGGGATGGATATATGTGATTGAGTGATATATACTAGGACATCATCAGCAAATAGAGAGCACTTGTACTCGGTGCCTCCCACCTCAATCCACCTAATATTTGGGTTATGGCGAATTGATGAGAGCAGGTGCTCCGTCACTAGGATGTATAAGAGAGGGGACAGAGGACATCCCTGCCTTGTCCCATTGGTGATTGTGAAAGGTGATGAAAATGTTCTGACGCACCCCCTGGGCCTTGGGACACCCGGAGCCGGACCCTTTTTGGTGGATGCTGGTGGTTGTAGTCTTCGTGGCGGCGATCCGGTTCCGTGGCTCAGGGCGGTCAAACCAGTGGCGGAACTATTTATGTGGTTTTGATGTTTAAATGTCCGACTACGCCACCCGTGGATTGCGGTCAGAGTGAACCGCCGCTACAGGGCAGACCGCTAAGGCTGGTGTTGTGGGTGCAGCAGAGCGTAGCATAACTCCCCACGGGAGGAGTATAGCCTCAGGGCAGTGTATGCGGAGGATGGGGGTGATGGTGCAGGGCAGCAGCAGTAACGACACGGAGTCAGTGATGCAGTTCAGGGCCTTTACTCACAGTTCTTATTATCCAGACCACGTCTGCAGGTAACGGCTGCCCACGTCGTACTGTGCTCACCAGGTGAGGGGCTCAGACAACTCCCAGATAACTTTGGAGCGCTTCACAGGACCCCCTTTGTGTGTCCTTTGTCTGGCCTTTCTTACCAACACTTCTGTCCGGCTGCCTCGGGCCTCCTCTTGGTAAACTTGGCGCCAGTTTCCCTGACCCTATGTGGTGCCTTCCTAGCGGGTGGAGCAAGGGGCTGCGCCACATAAAATGTCAGAGCCTCCGGTTTCTAGCTGAGGGTCGTTTCCTGCCTCCACTAGTTCGGGGACCGGTCTCCCCCTTTGGCCTGACCCCTCCACGCAGGTGGATTCGGGCGTGCGGTGGCGACTCGCCCGTCCGCACCCCTGGGATCCCTTCATTCCTCGTTCCTGGAGCCTTCTCCGCTCCTCTTCCTTCCTTCTCCCTCTTGCAGGCCTGGGCCTCTGTTACTAGGCCCGCCTCCAGAGCAGAGCTCATGCAGAGCCCCTGCTCCCTGCCACTTCTGCTCAGACTTCTCTGCACTGAACTAAGATGGTGCCCACCTTTTATACTCCCTTCTCAATGCACCCAGGAACTGCTTCCTCCCTGCTCCTGCACTGCAGGGTTCCCCTTCCTCAGTGTTCCCTCCCCCCACTCCAGCCAGGGACAGGGACTGTCGTACCCATCTCAGGGGCATATTGGTCGCCCTGCCCCACGGCAATGTGGTGTAATGCATGCAGGTGTCGGGTCCTGATCCACACTCCATCCTTATCTGAGAGTGAGATATCACACCTCTGGGTGAGGTGCAATACGTCTGTAGCAACCGAGCCCTCGGTGCTACAGTTCCATTTATCTTCAGCCTAGGTGACGTATTGTGATACAGGGCCGTGATTTTGGCTATAAAAGGGTCCCCTAGACCCCTACCCCAAGCTTTTTAAGAGAATCATATATGGCGTGCCAGGAGACTCTATGGAATGCTTTCTCAGCATCCAACGAGAGTATCTACTTACAAATTTTTAACTGCATCTAGCCCAGGAAATACTTTGTGCCTAGTAGCAGTGTCTGCTAGTCAGCGGATTATCCCGGCTGTTAAGCAAGCTACACCACCTGTAGTTTGGACACTTAATTTTTTCAAAGGAAATGCTTCGGGACCATGGGATACTTAGTGAAGAGCATCAGGAGGCACCCCAAGGCATAGGGGCTGGGACTGGCACTAGGATGCCTTGTGGTGGACAGCCGAGCTCGATCCTTATAAAAGCTTTTTAACTGCAGCAGCTTTAGTGGACGCTACTGGAGCTGGAATTACGCGGCTGCTGGCATGAGACTTGCCCTCCAATAGATCCTTGTAAATGGATTTAAAGTGTATTCATTCAAATTAGAGGGACAATTTAAATTAAAAAGCTTAGAGCTGCCTCCACCACAGGGGGGCTCTCTCGACCCACCAGCGGACAGGCACCAGTATTGGGAGAGGGGGGCTGGCCGTCAGGGTTCACCGCGGCTCTGGCACAAACCCGGCGACACGGAGGTGGCACGGGCAGGAGCGGAGTGGCCGTCTCGGCTTCTCACTTTTTGGATTTTAGAAGGGCATGACATGCCTATATCTGTGTCTCCCCCTCCTTTTACTCCTCCACCTCTTTTCTTTTCGCATGACTATATGTACTTGTCACTTTTCCATGTGTTAGTTGTGTCTTCTGAGCAGTTTGTCAGCTTTTGGACACCTTTGAAGGTGTTTTCTATGTGTTTCTATGTGTTTTTGTTTGCCTGCCATTGGTTTTAACGGTGTTCGAAGGTGTTCGACGAACAGTTCGACGAACAGTTCGGCGAACACACGGGTGTTCGACGAACCGAACCGAACTCGAACACTACGGGGGTGGCTCAACACTAGTCTCTAGTTGAAGGCCTTCATCTCCACTTTTCCTCTTCATCCATCGCAGACCGCCATCACTTCTTCTCGCCAGGACTCATCTCTGCATAAAATAACACAGTTATCTAGAGCAGCTTAGAGAGCACATTCCCCAATATTTCCCCAACTTCTACACTACACCAGATGAAGAAAAAAAGTGATATAGTGCCGCCCTGCACAGTAACATGAACCCCCCACAGAAAACAGTATCCTCAAAAATAAAATACATTACAGCAGTAATAATATCCTTTGATTAGCCCCTACAGTAATAATGTCCCACATCCTACTCCCATTGTCTTCATCCTGCCCCCATTGTCTCCATCCTGCACCCAATGTCTCCATCCTGCCCCCATGTTTCCATTTGTCTCCATCCTGCCCCCAATGTCTCTCCATCCAGCCCCAATGTCTTTCCATTCTGCCCCAATGTCTCTCCTTTCTGCCCCCATTTCTTTCCATTCTGCCAATGTCTCTCCATTCTGCTCACGTCTCCATTCTGCCTCCATGTGTCTATTTTGCCCCATGTCTCTGTAACATACCTGGCGGCGTCCTTGCATAGTGGTCCATCTCCCACTGTGCAAGAGCGAGCACTTGATCTCCAGTCCAGTCTGCTAGCCTGGCTTCCCTCCATGCTGTCTGCTTGCCTCTGTTTCTGCTGCTTAAGGGCGGCGCCCGATCACTTCCTGTTTCTTGTACCTGCTGCAGACACACCCCTGATGCGTCCTCAGCCTATTGCTGTCTGTCATCTGGTATTTAACCCAGCTCCTCCCAAGAAACCCTGCCTGAGCATTGTGTTCTGTCAGTTGGCGTCTAGTCACTGATGTGCCAGGTCCTGTCTATGTTTCCTGCTTCGCGGTATCAGTTCCCATGTCTGAACTGTGTCCTGTCTGAACTATCTTCTAGCCTGTTGTCTTCTGCCTATCCTGGAGGCTGTATTTCCAGGCCAGTGTGAACACGCTCCTAGCCTGTTCTTTCCGCCTTCTAGGGGCCGCATACCTAGACCCGTTTCTGTATCTTGGCTGTTCCTGTCTGAACACGCTCTAGCCTGTTCGTTCCGCCTTCTAGGGACCGCATACCTAGACCCGCTCCTGTATCTTGCTGCTGTGTCTGTTCTTGTCTGAATACTCTCCTAGCCTGTTTCCTGTTTTTCTCTATGTCCGTACCTTCCCTTTTTCTGCAGAGTCTGAACTCGTACCTAACTCCTGCTCGTTGTCACTGTACTTCCATTTGTGAGTTTGTGATCCACTCGCTACTTCACTGCAAGTACCCTGTGGGTATCTGGTTCTGCCTTTCCCTTCCTATCTGTTCCGTGTGTACAGAGCCCTGTCCCCCCTGCTCTGCCTTGCTCACCGCTCCGGCGGTTCCAGCCTGCTCTGCCTTGCTCACCGCTCCGGCGGTTCTAGCCTGATCTGCCTTGCTCACCGCTCCGGCGGTTCTAGCCTGCTCTGCCTTGCTCACCGCTCCGGCGGTTCTAGCCTGCTCTGCCTTTGCTCACCGCTCCGGCGGTTCTGGCCTGCTCTGACCCTTTGCTCACTGCTCCGGCAGTCTCGCTCCGCTCTGACCCTTTGCTCACTGCTCCGGCAGTCTCTCTCCGCTCTGACCCTTTGCTCACTGCTCTGGCAGTCTCGCTCCGCTCTGACCCTTTGCTCACTGCTCCGGCAGTCTCGCTCTGCTCTGACCCCTTTGCTCACTGCTCCGCAGTCTCGCTCTGCTCTGACCCCTGTGCTCACTGCTCCGGCAGTCTCGCTCTGCTCTGACCCCTTTGCTCACTGCTCCGGCAGTCTCGCTCTGCTCTGACCCCTTTGCTCACTGCTCCGGCAGTCTCGCTCTGCTCTGACCCTTTGCTCACTGCTCTGGCAGTCTCGCTCTGCTCTGACCCTTTGCTCACCGCTCCAGGCGGCCTTGTCCTGCTCTACTCTCGCTCACCGCTACTGGCGGTCTCGTCTTGCTCTGCTCTTGCTCGCCGCTCCGGGCGGTCTCACTCTGCTGTGTTTGTCCGCTGCATCTGCGGTTCTGTTCCTGAGTCCCAGTCTGAACTGGGTCCTATCCACTCTGTGCTCCAACCTGTCATACCAGCCAGTACCTCCCTGCCTGCATACCAGTCGTGCTCTCCAGCATCCACCCGTCTGTATTCCAGCCGTGTCTGCCTATACCCACCAGTCTGTGTGCCAGCCTAACCTGCCTGTACCAGTATTTCCCTGTGTGGGTCAACAGCCGTGTCCGGGGTCTGACCTGGAGTAGCACCTGGTCCCTCTGCCCGGTTCCTCCATGGTGCACTGGCGTCGTATGCCGTCGTGCGACCTTGGTCGGATCGGGCAGATACTTAGTTACGCCTCTCCAGGCACTCTCCGGTTCATGGCACAGTGGAATCATTACATACACACGCACACGGCACTCAGCCCGGGCGTGTGCATTACAGTCTCCATTCTGCCCCCAATGTCTCTCCATTCTGCCCCCAATGTCTCTCCATCCTGCCCCCAATGTCTCTCCATTCTGCCCCAATGTCTTTCCATTCTGCCCCAATGTCTCTCCATTCTGCCCCCATTTCTTTCCATTCTGCCAATGTCTCTCCATTCTGCCCACGTCTCCATTCTGCCTCCATGTGTCTATTTTGCCCCATGTCTCCATTCTGCCCCCAATGTCTCTCCATTCTGCCTCCAATGTCTCAATTCTGCCCCATCTCCATTCTGCCCCCAATGTCTCTCCATTCTGCCCCGTCTCCATTCTACCACCATGTTTCTATTCTGCCTCCATGTTTCTATTATGCATTCAATGTCTCCATTCTGCTCCCCTTTCTTCATTCTGCCCCCCTTGCCTCCATTCTGCCCCAATGTTTCTATTCTGCCCCAATGTCTCCATTCTGCCCCCCTTGTCTCCATTCTGCCCTCCCTGCCTCCATTCTGCCCCCCTGTCTCCATTCTGCCCCCCTTGTCTCCATACTACACCCTGGTTTCTATTCTGCCCCCAATGTCTCCATACTGCCCCCGTCTCCATTCTGCCCCCCATGTTTCTATTCTTCCCTCCATGTCTCCATTCTGTCCCCCTTGTCTCCATTCTGCCCCCATGTTTCTATTCTGCCACCCTTGTCTCCATCCATACTGCCCTCTGGTTTCTATTCTGCCCCCAATGTCTCCATACTGTCCCCATGTCTCCATTCTGCCCCCTATCTCCATTCTGCCCCCTATCTCCATTCTGCCCCCCGGTCTCTATTCTGCCCCGTCTCCTTTCTGCCCCCCTGTCTCCATTCTTGCCCCATGTTTCTATTCTGCCACCCTTGTCTCCATGCATACTGCCCTTTGGTTTCTATTCTGCCCCCAATGTCTCCATACTATCCCCATGTCTCCATTCTGCCCCCTATCTCCATTCTGCCCCCCGGTCTCTATTCTGCCCCCCTGTCTCTATTCTGACCCCTGTCTCCATTCTGCCCCCTGTCCCCATTCTGCCCCCTATCTCCATTCTGCCCCCCGGTCTCTATTCTGCCCCGTCTCCATTCTGCCCCCCTGTCTCCATTCTTCTCCCCTGTCTCCATTCTGCCCCGTCTCCATTCTGCCCCCCATGTCTCCATTCTGCCCTCAATGTGTTTCCATTCTGCCTCCAATATGACTCCATTCTCCCCCAATGTGACTCCATTCTGCCCCCCTGTCTCCATTCTGCCCCCCGTGTCTCCATACTACCCCCTGGTTTCTATTCTGCTCCCAATGTCTCCATTCTGCCCCCGTCTCCATTCTGCCCCCCATGTTTCTATTCTTCCATCCATGTCTCCATTCTGCCCCCCTGTCTCCATTCTGCCCCCATGTTTCTATTCTGCCACCCTTGTCTCCTTCCATACTGCCCTCTGGTTTCTATTCTGCTCCCAATGTCTCCATTCTGCCCCCGTCTCCATTCTGCCCCCCATGTTTCTATTCTTCCATCCATGTCTCCATTCTGCCCCCCTGTCTCCATTCTGCCCCCATGTTTCTATTCTGCCACCCTTGTCTCCTTCCATACTGCCCTCTGGTTTCTATTCTGCCCCCAATGTCTCCATACTGTCCCCATGTCTCCATTCTGCCCCCTATCTCCATTCTGCCCCCCGGTCTCTATTCTGCCCCGTCTCCATTCTGCCCCCTATCTCCATTCTGCCCCCTGTCTCCATTCTGCCCCCTATCTCCATTCAGCCCCCCGGTCTCTATTCTGCCCCGTCTCCATTCTGCCCCCCTGTCTCCATTCTTCCCCCATGTTTCTATTCTGCCACCCTTGTCTCCATCCATACTGCCCTTTGGTTTCTATTCTGCCCCCAATGTCTCCATACTGTCCCCATGTCTCCATTCTGCCCCCTGTCTCCATTCTGCCCCCTGTCTCCATTCTGCCCCCTATCTCCATTCTGCCCCCCTGTCTCCATTCTGCCCCCATGTTTCTATTCTGCCACCCTTGTCTCCATCCATACTGCCCTCTGGTTTCTATTCTGCCCCCAATGTCTTCATACTGTCCCCATGTCTCCATTCTGCCCCCTATCTCCATTCTGCCCCCCGGTCTCTATTCTGCCCCGTCTCCATTCTGCCCCTATCTCCATTCTGCCCCCCGGTCTCTATTCTGCCCCCCTGTCTCCATTCTGCCCCCGGTCTCCATTCTGCCCCCCTGTCTCCATTCTGCCCCCCTGTCTCCCATTCTGCCTCCATGTTTCCCATTCGACCCCCCCATGTTTCTATTCTTCCCTCCATGTCTCCATTCTGTCCGCCTTGTCTCCATTCTGCCCCCATGTTTCTATTCTGCCACCCTTGTCTCCATCCATACTGCCCTCTGGTTTCTATTCTGCCCCCAATGTCTCCATACTGTCCCCATGTCTCCATTCTGCCCCCTATCTCCATTCCGCCCCCCGGTCTCTATTCTGCCCCCTATCTCCATTCTGCCCCCTATCTCCATTCTGCCCCCTATCTCCATTCTGCCCCCCGGTCTCTATTCTGCCCCGTCTCCATTCTGCCCCCCTGTCTCCATTCTGCCCCCATGTTTCTATTCTGCCACCCTTGTCTATATCCATACTGCCCTTTGGTTTCTATTCTGCCCCCAATGTCTCCATACTGTCCCCATGTCTCCATTCTGCCCCCTATCTCCATTCTGCCCCCGGTCTTTATTCTGCCCCGTCTTCATTCTGCCCCCCTGTCTCCATTCTGCCCCCTATCTCCATTCTGCCCCCTGGTCTCTATTCTGCCCCGTCTCCATTCTGCCCCCCTGTCTCCATTCTTCTCCCCTGTCTCCATTCTGCCCCGTCTCCATTCTGCCCCCCATGTCTCCATTCTGTCCTCAATGTGTTTCCATTCTGCCTCCAATATGACTCCATTCTCCCCCAATGTGACTCAATTCTGCCCCCAATTTCTCCCATTCTGCCTCCATGTTTCCCATTCGACCCCCCCATGCCTCCATTCTGCCCTCAGTGTCCCTCACCTTGCCCCCACCCTGTGCGGTTTTGGTGATTTTTTTCCTCTATAGACTTCTATGTGGAGCATAAAAAAACGTCTGTAAGAAACTGCAGATACTTTTTTAAGTGCAGAATCAAAGCTTTTCTGTACTGTAAAAAACAATTAAAAATGCGGTTTCACATCTGCACCAAAATGCATCAAATAAGGGGGAAAAAGCCTAAAATAGTGCACCAAAGATGCAATAACCAGAGGAGATTGTTATTGTGTAGATTGGTGCACAGTATTTATGCTACGTGTGAACACGGCCTTACAGACACAAAAAAGCCAGATGTCATATAGTGAAACTACACAGAGATGAGAAAGTTCTGAAGGGTCCGACTGTGAATGAGGGAACAAAAAATAATCCACAGGTCCCAACTAGAGAAGAGCAGGACGCACAGATGATATTGCAGCAGCCCGGGCTAATCTAAAGCCGCGACAGGGCCTCCCGTCCAGCCACCAATTACCACTGACCTGGATGCTGGACCTGAGTCCCATGAGTCGATCCTCTCATCTCTAGTCCCAGCCGTCCTGGATACAGCAGACAGTCCCGGATTTAGGTCTATGCCCTGCAGTCCCGAGTTTCTGCTGAATGTCCCTCACTGTCACCGCCCCTCTGATAACTCTTCCTGCCGGGGGAGAAAGACATGGTAAATGGGCGTAGCTTGGGGTGTGGATAGGGGCGTGGCCAGACTACGCGTGCCGCATGGTTTCGCCCTCTTTCTAGTCCTCATAGGTTGGCGGTATGCTTGTACTGAGGAGATCTGGGATATCAGTGATTAGGTCCCATATTGTGCACTGTAAGGTCTGGAAAAGCTCCTTCTATCCGTCTCTGTAGCACCAGAGGAAGAACAGAGGGGAAAAGACAGGATTTTCTACATGTCGCGTTATGTAGATGTTCTGCAGATTTATCACAACCGTCCACAAGAAGAAACTGCCATCACAGAGCCGCCTTTAGCTGTTGGAAAAGTTTAAACTTAGTTTTGAATAGTTGCTATAGGCAACAAGGACTTTCTATTTATGCTGGGTCACATGATGCTGGTGCTGGGTGATGTCATGTGACGGAATGTTGTGGGTGATGATGTCACAGAGGGCGTTGTGATGTCACCCTTGGGGTATATAAGGGGGCTCCATCCACCTGGAGCTCATTTCTCATTGGCCATATCTTGGTGCTGAGATACCCCCTGGAGACAATGAGGATCGCCATATTGTTTCTGTGCTGTACCCTGTTCTACCCTGTGAATTACCATAGGCTGCCGGTGAGTACCTGTCTATTATTACATATGGAGGACGTTTAGAATCAGCTGCGGCAGGGGAAGGGGATGGGGAGGGGGGTCCTGTAAGAATTTACCTGCGGGAATAAGAGGTTATGGCAGGGAAAGGAGCTTAGGAAGTGACAGTCAGAGGGGATATAAGTGTGGGGTGACCCCTCTGACTCCCACATTCCTGCCTTGTCCTTGTAGTGATTAATGACTTTGGTGTTGTCCCTTATATATCACTTTGCAGTCACCAGTGATCGCTCCGCACTGTGATCCTAAACTACAGTCTCATTTACCTTTTGGCAAACGCCCAGAAGGGGAGGAGTGACATCACACCCATGTGAGCAGATCCCGCCCACTTTTACTGCAGTCGTAATGCGAGCTAGCTGCATTCTGTTTTCATGGGAAATGTCAGCAGCTGCTCCCCCTAGTGTTTACAAGATGAAAACATCAAAACAGTTAAAATATTTTTTTCAGATTTTATACCATTAAAACCTTTTTAAATATATATGTGTATTTATATATAAATATAAATACTTTACAATTTTACAATTGTAAAAAAATTGCTGACACTTTCCCTTTAAAAGATCTAAAGACGTTCTGCTTCATGTGCCATTGTGACCAATCACAGCACAGATTATATTTTTTAAACTTTTCTTGAAACACTGAAGCTGCTCCGTGATTGGAAATCATGTGGAAGGGTTCTCTTTTAGACATTTAGTTAGGTCCAAAGTATCAGTGACATGATGGATAGAACTGTGCAATGATGTCACAGAGGGCTTTGTGATGTCACCCCTGGGTATATTAGAAGCCTCGGCCCATCTGCAGCTTGTATCTCATTGACCATACCTTGGTGCTGAGAGACCTCTGGAGATGATGAGTATCATCCTATCATTTCTGTGCTTTACGTTGCTCTACCCCCCACATTACAGTACACTGAGGGCGAGTATGTTCTCATCAATATGGAGGTCACAAGGATCAGCTAATGAGAATATCGCCTCTTACAGGACTTCTCATACTGGACACGTGACCGTCCGTCATATGAAAGTCCAACTGTAAATAATATTCCATGGACCCTGGAGGTGAATCCCAAACTTCTTCCTGATCTTCTCAATGGGATATTTCTGAAAGTTGCTTGATAATGTATCCATCACTGTATAATAACAAGGGCTCTCTGTTTGACTGGATTGGGTATAAATATACAGGACTTTATTATGTTTTTTTTCTTTATTATAGGATGACCCACTACCCGTGGATCTCAGGAGAAGCAGCTATCAAGCTTCCATCAATCTTCCTCTTTGGCTCTTCCGTGACGCAGTTTTTGTTGCGGTGATGACACTACTGACAATACTAGAGTATTTGGCCTTAAGTCTTGTCCTGAGCAAGTGGGCAATGTCTGAACCTGGTGAAACCATCAGAAAACTCCTGAGAACAAAACCATTCTGAAGGAACAAAGTGCTTGTAAGGAGCCGATTTGCATCCCTCAGATTCAGGAGCAAGACTCCAGGAGAACACCTGTCCTGCCCAATGGCAAATGTTCTACTCCATCCATGGCTCCTGCACCGCAGGATGCGAAAAAGGTTCCTAGTTGCAACTATAAAGTGGCGTTCAGTGATATTGTCTGGGTCAGAACGATCCTTCACAACAATATAGGAAGAAGAGCTCGAAGTGCCACGGAGCATAAAGAGAGGTTACTGATTTTTCAGAGAAGCCAACAACCCAGAATTCCAGAGCCAAGAACACCAGAACCTAGAACACCAGAACCTACCATGTCAGAACCTAGTATGTCAGAACCTAGAATGCCAGAGCCTGAAATGCCTACAACACCTCCACCCAAAATCAAGAGGAGAAGATGTTTCCTTAGATGTCTTAGAGGCGAGGAAGATTGAGAAGGCAACTGCTTGAACTTTCCCATTGCTCGTGTTTTCATCACAGGTTAGTCCTATACATGCTGTCTGATGGGCACCATCTTACTACATACAATGCAGCATTGCACCTGAAATCGAATGGATATTTTGTCACACACTTGCACTTTAGCACCTTATGATATGGCGCATATATCTATGAACGCTTTGCTAAGTATCACTGTCTAGTATGTGCTTCTGATGAACCTATTTTAGGAAAACGTGTCGAGGTTTGGCATACTATGTACTTGAGTTTGGCGTACTATGTGCTTGTTGGTAAATTCTATTGCCTCTATAATCTACTAGATATTATAAAGTCTCTGGTGGGATGTCCCATGCCGAATTGTTGATAACTGACTATGAGCATTGTCCTCTATTTCTTATCTACTATGGTTACAGGTTGATGTGAAGAGAGCTGTGCCATTGGTAGCGATTTTTCTACTGATTTGTCAGTTATATTTATGTTAGTTTAGCAAATTTCAGCTTGTAGGGTCTAATGTTTTAGCATAGTGTATGTTCTGTGAGCTAAATTGTCATACTTATGCACTAGATAGATTATAAATTGTGATGCTTATGTACTACATAGATTATTAGTTTAATCGGTGATTTTTTTAATATTTTTTAACATCAGGAGACTCAAGAATCGCATGTTACAGAAGACAAGAAGCCTAAATGCCGAAGGGTGATGACCTGTTGATGGTCCACAGCTGGAGGGTCATTACCTCTTGATGGCACAAGACTGGAAAGAAGATAAAAACATTTGATGGCACACAGCCGGAGGGTGATGACCTATTGATGGCCATAGCCAGAGGGTCATTACCTGTTGACGGCACACAGACGGACAGAGGATCATTACCTGTTGATGGCACACAGCCGGATGGTCATTACCTGTTCATGGCGCACTGCCGGATGGTCATTACCTGTTGATGGCACACAGCTGGAGGGTGATGACCAGTTGATGTCGCACTGCCGGATGGTCATTACCTGTTGATGGCACACAGCCGGAGGGTGATGACCTATTGATGGCCATAGCCAGAGGGTGATTACCTGTTGATGGCGCACTGCCGGATGGTCATTACCTGTTGATGGCACACAGCTGGAGGGTGATGACCAGTTGATGTCGCACTGCCGGATGGTCATTACCTGTTGATGGCACACAGCCGGACAGAGGATCATTACCTGTTGATGGCACACAGCCGGTCAGAGGATAAGATCTTTTGTTTGCATACACCGGGTCCCTCCCTGATAACAAGGAACCCTGGGGAATACTGGTCATCTTGATCCCCCACTGACTATATACTTGCTCCACCTCAACCTACACCATCAATGAGGACACTTCCACCTGTGTCCACTGTAAGGTTGGACTTTCTTTTATAATTACAGCAGATTAATAAACATCATAAAGCTGTAAAACTATCGAGTAATTTATTATAAATTATTATAAAGAAATATAAAGTATAATAGATAGCTATAGAGGGCACATAAGACGACTAACTATAGAAAGCATGGTATCGCCTGATATATACTGTATATTCTAGATGGCACTATTACACTAAATACATCACAACCTCCAGGGTGATATTACCGTACAATGCGAGATCACTAATAATGGCCACAGATTATGAGAAAATGACCAGCTCCATAGTCCTGGAGTTATTATAAATGTCTCTAGTGTGAGGCAGGGACTGGACGAGTGTTGGAGGGAGGTATATTCCCCCAGGACGTCCTTTATGTATCCATGCTGCAGAATCTGCCGTATACTTCTGTTCTAGCAGTCAGACATTTCACTCTGCAAATCACAGGCTCAACATTGTGTAAAACTACCACCGTATATAAGAGCACTCAGAATAAAAACTAGCGGCATGCCGTGCACTGCCCACGTCATGTGTACGGGATACAGGACCTGCAGGACCTGGTACGGCCATTATAGTTGATAGATTAATGATACCTGTGCAGATGAAGGGAAAAAAAATATGTGCAACAACAGGAGGAGAAAGTCTCAAAATGTAATTTGAAGAGTATAATAGAGAAATGGGAAACTTCTGGAGATGCAGATAAGTGGTACCAGGGCGAAACGTAAGTGTAGTCATACAAGGGAAAAGTGCAAATGATCCAGCGTAAAGGTTTGTTTAGTAGAAAAAAATATTAAAACTTAGCTTTTATTAGCCATATAAAACACTGCTCCACAAAGAATACAGCAAATGTGCAACTATCATAGCTTACAGACCTACACGTTTCAACAAATCATGTCTTAATTATGGCCCTACTACTAGAATGACAAAAAGGCATATATATATATATATATATATATATATATATATATATATATATATATATGTATATATATATATATATATATATCCACGTGCCTGTATGACCTCCCTACAATGCCTGGGTATGCTCCTGATGAGGTTGCGGATGGTCTCCTGTGGGATCTCCTCCCAGACCTGGACTAAAGCATCCGCCCACTCCTGGACAGTCTGTGGTGCAACGTGACGTTGGCGGATGGAGCGAGACATGATGTCCCAGATGTGCTCAATCGGATTCAGGTCTGGGGAATGGGCGGGCCAGTCCATAGCTTCAATGCCTTCATCTTGCAGGAACTGCTGACACTCTCCAGCCACATGAGGTCTGGCATTGTCCTGCATTAGGAGGAACCCAGGGCCAACCGCACCAGCATATGGTCTCACAAGGGGTCTGAGGATCTCATCTCGGTACCTAATGGATGTCAGGCTACCTCTGGCGAGCACATGGAGGGCTGTGCGGCCCTCCAAAGAAATGCCACCCCACACCATTACTCACCCACTGCCAAACCGGTCATGCTGAAGGATGTCGCTCTCCATGGCGTCTCCAGACTCTGTCACGTCTGTGACATGTGCTCAGTGTGAACCTGCTTTCATCTGTGAAGAGCACAGGGCGCGAGTGGCGACTTTGCCAATCCTGGTGTTCTGTGGCAAATGCCAAGCGTCCTGCATGGTGTTGGGCTGTGAGCACAACCCCTATCTGTGGATGTCGGGCACTCATACCACCCTCATGGAGTCGGTTTCTAACCGTTTGTGCAGACACATGCACATTTGTGGCCTGCTGGATGTCATTTTGCAGGGCTCTGGCAGTGCTCCTACTGTTCCTCCTTGCACAAAGGCGGAGGTAGCGGTCCTGCTGCTGGGTTGTTGCCCTCCTACGGCCCCCTCTACATCTCCTGGTGTACTGGCCTGTCCCCTGGTAGCGCCTCCAGCCTCTGGACACAGCCAACCTTCTTGCCACAGCTCGCATTGATGTGCCATCCTGGATGAGCTGCACTATCTGAGCAACTTCTGTGGGTTGTAGAGTCTGTCTCATGCTACCACGAGTGTGAAAGCACAACCAACATTCAAAAGTGACCAAAACATCAGCCAGAAAGCATTGGTACTGAGATGTGGTCTGTGGTCCCCACCTGCAGAACCACTCCTTTATTGAGGGTGTCTTGATAATTGCCAATAATTTCCATCTATCGTCTATTCCATTTGCACATCAGCATGTGAAATTGATTGTCAATCAGTGTTGCTTCCTAAGTGGACAGTTTGATTTCACAGAAGTTTGATTTACTTGGAGTTATATTCTGTTGTTTTAAGTGTTCCCTTTATTTTTGGAGCAGTGTATATAGATACATACAGTGAGTACGGAAAGTATTCAGACTCCTTTAAATTTTTCACTCTTTGTTTCATTGCAGCCATTTGATAAATTCTAAAAAGTTCATTTTTTTTCTCATTAAAGTACACTCTGAACCCCATCTTGACTGAAAAAAACAGCAATGTAGAATTTTTTTGCAAATTTATTAAAAAAGAAAAACTGAAATATCACATGGTCATAAGTATTCAGATCCTTTGCTCAGACACTCATATTTAAGTCACATGCTGTCCATTTCCTTGTGATCCTCCTTGAGATGGTTCTACTCCTTCAATGGAGTCCAAATGTGTTTAATTAAACTGATAGGACTTGATTTGGAAAGGCACACACCTGTCTATATAAGACCCCACAGCTCACAGTGCATGTCAGACCAAATGAGAATCATGAGCTCAAAGGAACTGCCCAAGGAGCTCAGAGACCGAATTGTGGCAAGGCACAGATCTTGCCAAGGTTATAAAAGAATTTCTGCATTACTCAAGGTTCATAAGAGCACAGTGGCCTCCATAATCCTTAAATGGAAGAAGTTTGGGACCACCAGAAGTCTTCCTAGACATGGCCGTCCAGCCAAACTGAGCAATCGTGGGAGAAGAGCCTTGGTGAGAGAGGTAAAGAAGAACCCCAAGATCACTGTGGCTAAGCTCCAGAGATGCAGTAGGGAGATGGGAGAAAGTTCAACAAAGTCAACTATCACTGCAGCCCTCCACCAGTTGGGCCTTTATGGCAGAGAGGCCAGACGGAAGCCTCTCCTCAGTGCAAGACATATGAAAGCCCGCATAGAGTTTGCTCAAAAACACATGAAGGACTCCCAGACTATGAGAAATAAGATTCTCTGGTCTGATGAGACAAAGATAGAACTTTTTGGTGATAATTCTAAGTGGTATGTGTGGAAGAAACCAGGCACTGCTCATCACCTGCCTAATACAATCCCAACAGTGAAACATGGTGGTAGCAGTTGTTAGAACCCTCCTGTTAGTTTTTTCTATTTTGTGGTCACGTGACCTTCTGCCTATTTATTCCAGCTCCGCCCTTCAGGCTTTGCTGGACTTCAGTGTTACTTTGACTCTTAATCTAGCCAGGTGCTTTGTACCTACTGTATCTCTCTAGTTTGTTTGGTCCTTGGACCACTAAGTACTTTTGTCTGTTTGTCTTCTTCTGCTACTACTTCTGCCAGGAGGTGTCCAATTTTTTCCCAGTCCTTAGTTCTTTTAGGGACCCCTCCCTTTAATCTATAGGTCTACGTTCAGACTAGCCGTGGACGAAGGCGGGTCTGTTCACAAGGAACAGGTTGCCCGCTGCATCGTAGGGAATCAGCTTAGTCCTATTGTATGGACAGATTTCCTCTCTTTCCTTAGT
This sequence comes from Phyllobates terribilis, assembly GCF_046119375.1. NCBI lineage: Eukaryota > Metazoa > Chordata > Amphibia > Anura > Dendrobatidae > Phyllobates > Phyllobates terribilis. The sequence goes on along the minus strand of NW_027362789.1, from coordinate 6,395,222 downwards.
TCTTGTAGCAGATCATAACAGCAGTATCATGCTATGGGTGTGTTTTTCAGCTGCAGGGACAGGACGACTGGTTGCAATTGAAGGAAACATGAATGCGGCCAAGTACAGAGATATCCTGGATGAAAACCTCTTCCAGAGTGCTCTGCACCTCAGGCTTGGCCAAAGGTTCTCCTTCCAACAAGACAATGACCCTAAGCACACAGCTAAAATAACAAAGGAGTGGCTTCAGAACAACTATGTGACCATTCTTGACTTGCCCAGCCAGAGCCCTGACCTAAACCCAATTGAGCATCTTTGGAGAGACCTGAAAATGGCTGTCCACCAACGTTTACCATTCATCCTGATGAAACTGGAGAGGATCTGCAAGGAAGAATGGCAGAGGATCCCAAAATGCAGGTGTGAAAAACTTGTTGCATCATTTCCAAGAAGACTCATGGCTGTACTAGCCCAAAAGGGTGCTTCTACTCAATACTGAGCAAAGGGTCTGAATACTTATGCCCGTGTGATATTTCAGTTTTTCTTTTTTATTAAATTTGCAAAAATTTCTACATTTCTGTTTTTTTTCAGACAAGATGGGGTGCAGAGTGGACTTTAATGAGAAAAAAATGATCTTTTTAGAATTTACCAAATGGCTGCAATGAAACAAAGAGTGAAAAATGTAAAGGGGTCTGAATACTTTCCGTACCCAGTGTACATGCATGGAAATAAATGCAGAATTATATTTCTTAATACTGCAGTATCAGATCCTGTCTTGAATTTAACCCCTGTGGTATCCAATGTGAAAATCCACAGGGCCTCCCGGTTCAGAAGTTTGCACTTATGATCCCCCCCTCGTGTGGATCTATATACCTTCTCTATCTCCATATATTTAAAGAATGAGGTGTCACCTTTATGAACTCTCGCAAAATGCCTCGATACTGCTGATGTATTTATGGCTTCCAAATTAATCGCATCAGAAAGATGTCTTCTGATACGGACTTTCAGCGCACCTGTGGTACAACCCACATAGTGGACCTTACACAAGGTGCATTCTATAAGGTATATAACCCCTGATGAATTACAATTGAGGACATCATGAATTTTAGATTCTCTATCATTACTTAAGGACATAAAACTATCTGTTTTAACCGCATGTAGACACGCTTTGCACCGATTGGCTCCACATCTGAAGAAACCTTTTGTGCTGAGCCAATTTGGTTGTACAGTATTAGTCTCACTGGTGTATAAGCTAGGAGAAAGGATGGTTCCCAGAGCGGGCGCTTTCCTGGCCACAAAGCGGATGTCATTAGAAAGTATGTTTTTTAGTTTCTTGCTCTGATATATAATAGGGTTATACTTTTTAATTCTAGATGTAATTTTATTATACTGAGGACTATAGGTGGTAGAAAACGTTACCCTAGTATCCAATGTGTTAATGTTATTTTTCTGTTTATTTCGGAGTATATCTTTCCGATTTATATTGGAGACAATTCTACTCGCTTTTCTTAAAGACCACTCGGGATAGCACCTATTGGATAGTCTGTTACACATTTTTTCTGATTCCTTCTGAAAAGTGATGTTATCTGAACAATTTCGTATTGTTCGTATTAGCTCGCCGTAAGGGATATTTCTCTTAATATGTGTTGGATGACAACATTTAGCTGATAGAATAGAATTTGAGGCTGTAGATTTTCTGTGGGGATTAATTTTGACCAATTCTTTCTCCTTGGTAGCCTCAAGTTCGAGATCCAAAAAAGTAATTTTGGATGAATGGTAGAACTAAGTGAATTTAAGATTAAAATTATTGCAGTTGATGTACTGTACAAATTGTACCACCTCCTCCTGTGTGCCCCACACACCAGGAGGAGGTCATCAATAAATCTACCGTACCACACAATGTGTCCACTATATGTGTTATCATTATGGTAAATGAAAAGCTCCCCCCACCTACACATCACTTTGTTCGCTAGCGAAGGAGAAAATTTACTGCCCATGCTGACTCCTCTTTTCTGTAAAAAAAAAACTTTTATCAAAGCTAAAATAATTACGCTCTAAGAGGAACTGTACTGCTATGACCAGAAATTCTTTTATTTCTATAGTGTACGAACTGTATGTGTCAAGGTGGTAGGTTAAACATGCTAAAGCAATATGGGGTGGAATTGAGAGGGTATAATGCCACCACATCACAGGACAATCATCCAAAGTTTTTTTGCCATTCAAATTTATCAAAAATGGTCACTATGAATTTTGAATCCCTAATGTAACTCGGAGTTTCCTGAACCAGAGGCTGTAGGTAAAAATACATCCAGGCACTTAATTTTTCACCATGGGAACCAATCCCCACCACTATGGGTCTTAACCCCTTTACAGCCCAGGGCGTACTAATACGTACTGTACCTGCGCCCTGGGCTTTAAGAGCCAGGTACGTATTAGGACGCCCTGTTGATTTCGGCCACACACAGGCTGTGCGGGCGCCATCGCCGCCGGATGTGAGCTGATTTTTGCCTTCAGGCTGTTCCGACTGAGACGTGAAGTAACAAAGTCAGATATCAGGGGCCGGTACCCCTCTTGCAGCAGGGGTCCCTCTGACTAGGCCAGAATGGAGAGTACAGGTGGCGTATGCCGATCCGTCCGTATTCCCTGGGATCCTTTTGCCTGCGGAGCTCTCCTCCTCAGCTCCCCTCCAGGCCTTCTTAAGCAGGGACCTTGACCGGGTAGAGACCTCCGTTAACTCTATCCTGCTCCTCGTTTCAAGGCCAGAGCACGAGGACCGTGCATCTCCAGCACGCTGCAGGCTCCTACACAAGGCCACTGCCAGCTGTGAAGACCACAATCAAACAACCTTGAACTTAAGATGGCTGGCTATTAAATATGTATCTACAAGTGTAACCTAAAAGTGCGTCCTCCACCCTCACCCACTACATGGTTCCCCCTATCTTTGGTTCCCCCATCTCCATTATCCTGCTGGGGCACCACCCTAGTGCATACTAGCCCCCCATAGGACAGGAGTGTGTAGTGTTGAGTGATGAGGTGGGGTCCTGACAGGTGCTCCATCCTAACCTGGGAGAGGAGATACCACACCTCTTTCACAAGATGCAGTACCCCCCTGTGGCGACCGAACCCTCAGGGGCGCCACACCCTCTTCCTCCGTTTTTTGTAATCGCTCCACCAGCACTAGATAATTTATTTTTGACAAAATACAATTGTTGCATTTCTCCCATTGAACTCATAGATGAATCTGAGTAATCATCAGAGGTGGCAGCAAAAGAATTATCCGTAACATCATCATGCTCCTTAAAACTCCCTCTTCCAGATCTCTGAAAACGTTTGTGGGAGCGTTTTTTTAAGATGGATGGTAATTGTTTATTCCAACTATAAATCTTGTTCTGCGTATAGTCCTCACTGTCCCTTTTGAACTTGGATCTTTTTATATCCATAATGGTGTTCTCCAACTTGGCCAAATTAGATTTCAGTTTGTCATTACAAATATTAAATTCTTTTAGTTGCACATATTTCCCCAAAGACGATTGTATATTTTTAATATCCAATTTAATTTAAGTCAGTTCCAGTTCCTCATGTTTGATTATGAGGTGCATAAGATTCAGTGAACATTGACTAAGAATCGCATTCTGATCTTCTTGAAAACCGTCATTGTATATAGTGGTGGTGACTTTTTTTTAAACGCAGACCTCTAGGGATCATTTCCTTTTTTATATATGTGTCCAAGGTTGTGAGATCCCACCAAACTTTAAGTTCTCTGGTCATTTTGTTTTCCATCTGGAACATGAGATCTTTAAATTCATCCGGTTCTGTTGTCACCACTGACGGTTTATTATCAAAAATAGATGCTAGTTTGTTCAGTCTAGCCGAACAATCCTCTGTGTCACTGAAATTCATTATGTCAAATTGAGGGGATGTGAAAATCCACAGGGACTCCCGGTTCAGAAGTGTGCACTTGCAGTCACACAAGCCAATGGCCTGGTAACAGGGGCCAAGCAGAGCCGGGTAAGTGGTAATACAAGTGGGCAGTGGAATGAGTCGAGGTTTTGGTAATCATGGTGTAACAGATCGGGCAGACTGACTGGGCAGGAGAGAATTTCATGTTTTCTTGATTATAGCATCATCCGGAGAATTCCTGATCCTTAATATTAAAAGGGGTTGTCCAGGACTTTTTTTTTTTTTTACCATGGACCTAAGAACTAACAGGCAAGTATTTGCTAACTATGTGCCTGTTGTGCCAGGCGCCGATATCTGCTGGTTCAGAGTGGTCACGGAGCGCTCCTGACAGTGATTTTTCAGCTCCCGCTCTGATCTGTTGATGGGGTGTGACTGCCGGTGTCATGCTGATTGACAGCTGGCTGCCTGCTGCCTAACTGCAGGGAGCCGTCTGTCAATCAGCATAAAGTTGGCAGTCACGCCTCTTTGACAGAGCAGTCGGGAAGAGGAAGAGCTGTTCTGTTGACGTGAAGCAGCAGAATCGCTGTTAGGAGCGGTCAGGAGCAATCTGAGCCACCACAGGGTAGAACAAGCACGTAATAAGCAATTACCTGCCTGATAGTTATTAGGCACATTGCATTTTTCTATCTCACCCTGTAGGAGTCACCTTCTCCTCAACCAAAAAGAGAAGGTGCATATCCACCGACATTGTGATGCGCCAGCTTCCAGATCCAATTGCAGATAAAATTATGATTTTATTGTTAATTCATTAAAAAGATATACACATTGCAAAAATAAAATAAATAAAGGTGGAGACCTCTGTGAAACCTACACGTTTCGAACGCCAAACGTTCTTCGTCCTGCTATAGAAATACATGTAGGGAGTTACAATTTACATGCTCGACCGCGCCATCATATGGGCGTGTTGATCGTTCCTCACGCTCAATTTTCTAAGTAAAGAAATGATAGGGTGTGGGAATAACAGAATAAAAACAAGTGATCTAATCTTGAAAAGTAGGCAGTGTGTATAAAAAATACACAAAGATGATACAAACAATATGATATATACATTAACATAAAATCAAAAAGATAATAAAAGAAAAGTGCTAAACCTGTGTCAGAGAAATAGCTCAGAGCTTAGCGCAAGGAAGCACTCCTTAGAAGAACTCCTCAGGAAAACAGATACAACTACAGCAAGCTGTACCTTCCAGGACTGACCAATGACCAAAATCCAAGCTCTGATTTAATAAGATCACGGTTACACCCACATACCTTCTATTGGTGAGCTCATATGAGGACTTGTCATAGGTGTGCTAGATCTTTTAGAAGTTTATGAGATCCCCAACTTTCAGGATATCTTCACCCATGGAGGTCTCGGGCGGGAAATATCATGGTCATGTTTTCTATCATGATTTTACCTTTCTATAGAGATGAAACATGGCATGGATAGCATTATCCATCTATACGATATTAAGTTGGGGGTGTTCGGCTGGCCTTACAATGATGTGAGTGAATGCGTTATGATCGTCCCTTTGCTACGATGTCGAAAATACATCTCCCATGAATATTGGATCAATGCAAACCCCAATATTCATCACTGACCACAGTCTTCAGAGTGTCTGAGACAAGTCCTTTGAAAAGAGGAAGCCCTTGCTTCGGAAATGTACTTATCCGCCTCTGAGTATGCAAATTCTAGACTTGTTGGCTGGTTCTCATCAGATTCTTTGTTGAATTTACCTGACCACGGCAGGAGGCCCTACGTCAATAGAGGTTGAAGTGTCAGCTTTTTCTCACTTTTCTAGTTATAATCCTATATGTTCAATGTGAGGGTGATATGTCCCCTCTCCAGAGATGTCTTTTTGGATTTTACAATTTTTCTTTATGACAGGGTGCAAAATTACCCTCCCCACCCCCAACCAGGATCAAACTGGGGTGTCTGGGGCCCCAATAGGAATTGATTCTAGGGGCCCACACTTCAGCTGTATATGAAACCTTGTTAGCCATTATCCTGATTATAGTGGAGCGTCGGCTGTAAAATACAGGAGGCTCCTGCACCTCTTACTGTGCGATACCATAACTGGGATGTACAATTACGGTAATTTGCAGTAAAGGACTTTGTTGGTGAAAACAAGTTATGACCACAGGATCCACAGGAGAGGTGATAACTCCATAGGATCCACAGGAGAGGTGATAACTCCATAGGATCCACAGGAGAGGTGATATCTTATTGGTCAGTGATTAATTGGTCTGACCATTTGGGACTGTATCGATTGGAAGAATGGGGAATTTTTATCCCTGACAGGGCACTTTTATTCCTATTGTAAAATGGAGCGGCAGATCGGGTGTGTCATCTTCTTTGCCAGAAAAAGCCAAGTGCAGTGCTCATATAAAATACATATAATACAGACTGTCTTTGATGTGAGCTCATGAGCAGATGATGGGAGTGTTACAGATTCCCCTTTAAAAAGGACCTTTTGCTGACAGCCTCTTCACATGGAAGCTCTGTGCTTTGCTCCTGCTCTGCATCCTTTCATTTCCACCTATTAGCAGTGAAATATTGATTCCTTCACACCAAAGGCTGGGGGAAAGTACACAGAGAAGCTTTAAAGTGCACTCAGACATGACCAGAAGCAAGCATCAGAAGGAGCAGAGTCCAGATAGTGGGCCTTCCAACATGGCGCCTCCTCCCCCACACCAGCCAGAGTGAGAGATGCTGAGGCTGCTGCAGCAAAGCTGAGGAGATTTGCCAGACTGACCTTAGATTCTGACCCTTCAGATGATTTACAACCTGATCAGGTATGCTCACAGAGGAAGAGAGATACAGAGACTGTGCAGGGGAGGCAATGTGGCACCACTCTCACAGCAACAGTTAAACAGAGAAGTGCAGGAAATGCAGAGCACTAACAACTAGTGTTGAGCGATACCTTCCGATATCAGGAAATATCGTATCGGATTGGATCGGCCGATACCCAAAAAGTATCGGATATCGCCGATTCCGATACCGGAAACCAATGCAAGTCAATGGGACACAAATATCGGAATGAAAATAAACCCTTTCTTTCCTTGTAGGTTAATTCTACATGAAGTAAAACAACTAAGAATAATGTAGAATGACATGAAAAGCCGGCAATTCATCAGCGGCATACACCGGTACCCGACAATTTACAACAGAAAGAATAGAGCTTCACACATAGATTAGATAGATAGAAACATGTCAGTCACATATATATGAAGTACAGTGACAGTGTTGCTTACTGTACTTGTCATTTAGTGTAAAGGATTTATTAAAAAAAATATTAGTGTTTTCGTGCACCGTCTCTTTAAAAAAGCCGGCCGGCAATTCAGCAGCGGTACCCGACAATTTATAACAGAAAGAATAGAGCTTCACACATAGATTAGATAGATAGAAACATGTCAGTCACATATATATGAAGTACAGTGACAGTGTTGCTTACTGTACTTGTCATTTAGTGTAAAGGATTTATTTAAAAAAATAATAGTGTTTTCATGCACCGTCTCTTTAAGAAAGCCGGCCGGCAATTCAGCATCTGTACCCGACAATTTAGAACAGAAAGAATAGAGAATCACACATAGATTAGATAGATAGAAACATGTCAGTCACATATATATGAAGTACAGTGACAGTGTTGATTACTGTACTTGTCATTTAGTGTTAAAATAAAGGATTTATTTAAAAAAAAATTGGCGTGGGGTTCCCCTTAATTTTAGGCTCTAGCGGAGGTTAAGCAGACAGCTGGGGCAGATGTTTGAAGCCTGGGAAGGGGGTAATACCCACGGAGCTTCCCAGGCTACTAATATCAGCCCCCAGCTGAATACCTAGCCTTTACTAGCTATTAAAATGGGGGAACCCCCCCCAAAAAATAACGTGGGGTCCCCCCTAATTTAATAGCTAGCACAGGCTAGGCAGACAGCTGGGGGCTGATATTAATAGCCCAGGAAGGGTGCCATGAATATTGGCCCCCTCCCAGGCTAGAAACACCAGCCGTCAGCCGCCCCAGAAATGGCGCATCCATAGGATGCGCCAATTCTGGCACTTAGCCTCGCTCTTCCACGCTGCCCTGGTGCGGTGGCAGGGGGTAATAGGGTTGGGGTTGATGTCAGCTTATAATGCCAGCTGACATCAAGCCCAGGTTAGTAATGGAGAGGCGTCTATAAGACACCCCCATTACTAACCCCATAGTCAAAGTTAAAAGAAAACACAAACACCCAGAGTAAAGTCCTTTAATTGAAATAAAGACACAATTCTTTATTGTTCTAAATTAAACCATACTTACCATCACGCCCATTCCAGCTGAAGCCAACGATCTCCTGCAATAAAAGAAAAATAATAAAGCAACCTCATCCTTACCTTTCGATGGTTCCCAGGACAGCTCCAGCTCTGCTACATCGAGATGACAGGCTGGACCGCAGCAGAAAGCTGCCATCCAGCCTGTCATCCCGCAGACACTGAGAAGCGCAGGCATGCTTGCGCTCCTCAGTGTCTCTCTGTGACGTCATCCAGATGAGCCGAGTTCATGTCCAATGAACTCAGCTCACCTCATGCACGTCACTGACAGCGTGGGAAAGTTCTCCTGCACTCAGCGCTTCAGCGTGAGAATTCTCCCACGCTGTCAGTGACATACATGAGGTGAGGTCATGTCTAATGAACTCAGCTCACCTCATGCACGTCACTGACAGTGTGGGAAAATTCTCACGCTGAAGTGCTGAGTGCAGGAGAATTTTCCCACGCTGTCAGTGACGTACATGAGGTGAGCTGAGTTCATTGGACAATACCTCGGCTCATCTGGATGCCGTCACAGCCAGACACTGAGGAGTGGAAGTATGCCTGCGCTTCTCAGTGTCTGCGGGATGACAGGATGGATGGCAGCGTTCTGCTGCGGTCCAGCCTGTCATCTCGATGTAGCAGAGCTGAAGCTGTCGTGGGAGCCATGGAAAGGTAAGGATGATGTTGCTTTATTATTTTACTTTTATTGCAGGAGATCGTTGGCTTCAGCTGGAATGGGCGTGACGGTAAGTATGGTTTAATTTAGAACAATAAAGAATTGTGTGTTTATTTCAATTAAAGGACTTTTTTCTGGGTGTTGTGTTTTTTTAAATACTTTACTAGAAATTCATGGTGGTCATGTCTAATATTGGCGTGACCCCATGAATTTTGGGCTTAGGGCCAGCTGATAATGCCAAGCTGGCCTTAACCCCTTTATTACCCAGTGAGCCACCGCACCAGGGCCCTGGATGAGTTGGGTACAGCGCCAGAAGATGGCGCTTCAATGAACGCGCCATTTTCTGGGGCGGCTGCGGACTGCAATTTGCAGCGGGGGTGGCCCAGAAAGCTTGGGTCTCCCTGCGCTGCGGATTCCAGCCCCCAGCTGCCTAGTTGTATCTGGCTGGGCACAAAAATAGGGCGAAGCCCCACGCATTTTTTTTTTAAATTATTTCATGAAATTCATGGAATAATTAAGAAAAAAGGGCTTCCCTATATTGTTGTGTCCAACCAGGTACAAATAGGCAGCTGGTGGTTGGGGGCAGCCCATTCCTGCCTGCTGTACCTGGCTGGACACAAATATAGTGCGAAGCCCCACGTCAATTTTTTTTTAATTATTTCATGAAATAATTTTTTTAAAAAAGGGCTTCCCTATATTGTTGTGTCCGGCCAGGTACAAATAGGCAGCTGGTGGTTGGGGGCAGCCTGTTCCTGCCTGCTGTACCTGGCTGGACACAAATATAGGGCGAAGCCCCACATCAATTTTTTTTAAAATAAATCCTTTATTTTAACACTAAATGACATTTGAGGAGTTAATAAAGATGCAGTCCCTAAATTATTATTTATTTTTTAATTAATTTTTCCCAAAACTTTTGACGTGGGCTTCGCCATATTTTTGTATGCCAGCCAGGTACAGCATCCAGCTTCTATGAACGCGCCATTTTCCGGGGTGGCTGCGGACTGCAATTTTCAGCGGGGTTGGGGGGGGGGCAGAAAGCTTGGGCCTCCCTGCGCTGCAGATTCCATCCCCCAGCTGCCTAGTTGTACCTGGCTGGACACAAAAATAGGGAGAAGCTTCACGTATTTTTTGTTTTTAATTATTTCATGAAATTCATGAAATAATTAAGAAAAAAGGGCTTCCCTATATTGTTGTGTCCAACCAGGTACAAATAGGCAGCTGGTGGTTGGGGGCAGCCCGTTCCTGCCTGCTGTACCTGGCTGGACACAAATATAGTGCGAAGCCCCACATCAATTTTTTTTAAATCATTTCAGGAAATTCATGAAATAATTAAAAAAAATTGATGTGGGGCTTCGCCCTATATTTGTGTCCAGTCAGGTACAGCAGGCAGGAACGGGCTGCCCCCAACCACCAGCTGCCTATTTGTACCTAGCCGGACACAACAATATAGGGAAGCCCTTTTTTTCTTAATTATTCCATGAATTTCATGAATTTAAAAAAAAAAAACGTGGAGCTTCGCCCTATTTTTGTGTCCAGCCAGGTACAACTAGGCAGCTGGGGGCTGGAATCTGCAGCGCAGGGAGGCCCAAGCTTTCTGGGCCCCACCCGCTGCAAATTGCAGTCCGCAGCCGCCCCGGAAAATGGTGCGTTCATAGAAGCGCCATCTTCTGGCGCTGTACCCAACTCATCCAGGGCCCTGGTGCGGTGGCTCACTGGGTAATAAAGGGGTTAAGGCCAGCTTGGCATTATCAGCTGGCCCTAAGCCCGAAATTCATGGGGTCACGCCAATATTAGACATGACCACCATGAATTTCTAGTAAAGTATTTAAAAAAAACACAAACACCCAGAAAAAAGTCCTTTAATTGAAATAAACACACAATTCTTTATTGTTCTAAATTAAACCATACTTACCATCACGCCCATTCCAGCTGAAGCCAACGATCTCCTGCAATAAAAGAAAAATAATAAAGCAACCTCATCCTTACCTTTCCATGGCTCCCACGACGGCTCCAGCTCTGCTACATCGAGATGACAGGCTGGACCGCAGCAGAACGCTGCCATCCAGCCTGTCATCCCGCAGACACTGAGAAGCGCAGGCATGCTTGCGCTCCTCAGTGTCTGGCTGTGACGGCATCCAGATGAGCCGACAATGAACTCGGCTCACCTCATGTACGTCACTGACAGCGTGGGAGAATTCTCCTGCACTCAGCGCTTCAGCGTGAGAATTTTCCCACGCTGTCAGTGACGTGCATGAGGTGAGGTCATGTCCAATGAACTCGGCGCACCTCATGCACGTCACTGACAGCGTGGGAGAATTCTCACGCTGAAGCGCTGAGTGCAGGAGAATTTTCCCACGCTGTCAGTGACGTGCATGAGGTGAGCTGAGTTCATTGGACATGACCTCGGCTCATCTGGATGCCGTCACAGCGAGACACTGAGGAGCGCAAGCATGCCTGCGCTTCTCAGTGTCTGCGGGATGACAGGCTGGATGGCAGCTTTCTGCTGCGGTCCAGCCTGTCATCTCGATGTAGCAGAGCTGAAGCTGTCCTGGGAACCATGGAAAGGTAAGGATGAGGTTGCTTTATTATTTTACTTTTATTGCAGGAGATCGTTGGCTTCAGCTGGAATGGGCGTGACTGTAAGTATGGTTTAATTTAGAACAATAAAGAATTGTGTCTTTATTTCAATTAAAGGACTTTTTTCTGGGTGTTTGTGTTTTTTTTAAATACTTTACTAGAAATTCATGGCGGTCATGTCTAATATTGGCGTGACCCCATGAATTTCGGGCTTAGGGCCAGCTGATAATGCCAAGCTGGCCTTAACCCCTTTATTACCCAGTGAGCCACCGCACCAGGGCCCTGGATGAGTTGGGTACAGCGCCAGAAGATGGCGCTTCTATGAACGCGCCATTTTCCGGGGCGGCTGCGGACTGCAATTTGCAGCGGGTGGGGCCCAGAAAGCTTGGGTCTCCCTGCGCTGCAGATTCCAGCCCCCAGCTGCCTAGTTGTACCTGGCTGGACACAAAAATAGGGCGAAGCGCCACACATTTTTTTTTTTAATTATTTCATGAAATTCATGGAATAATTAAGAAAAAAAGGGCTTCCCTATATTGTTGTGTCCGGCTAGGTACAAATAGGCAGCTGGTGGTTGGGGGCAGCCCATTCCTGCCTGCTGTACCTGGCTGGACACAAATATAGTGCGAAGCCCCACTTCAATTTTTTTTTAATTATTTCATGAAATAATTTAAAAAAAAAGGGCTTCCCTATATTGTTGTGTCCGGCCAGGTACAAATAGGCAGCTGGTGGTTGGGGGCAGCCCGTTCCTGCCTGCTGTACCTGACTGGACACAAATATAGGGCGAAGCCCCACATAATTTTTTTTTAATTATTTCATGAATTTCCTGAAATAATTTAAAAAAAATTGACGTGGGGCTTCACACTATATTTGTGTCCAGCCAGGTACAGCAGGCAGGAGCGGGCTGCCCCCAACCACCAGCTGCCTATTTGTACCTGGCCAGACACAACAATATAGGGAAGCCCTTTTTTTCTTAATTATTCCATGAATTTCATGAAATAATTAAAAAAAAAAAAACGTGGAGCTTCTCCCTATTTTTGTGTCCAGCCAGGTACAACTAGGCAGCTGGGGGCAGGAATCTGCAGCGCAGGGAGGCCCAAGCTTTCTGCCCCCCCCCCCCCCGCTGAAAATTGCAGTCCGCGGCCGCCCCGGAAAATGGCGCGTTCATAGAAGTTGGATGCTGTACCTGGCTGGCATACAAAAATATGGCGAAGCCCACGTCAAAAGTTTTGGGAAAAATTTATTAAAAAATAAATAATAATTTAGGGACTGCATCTTTATTAACTCCTCAAATGTCATTTAGTGTTAAAATAAAGGATTTATTTAAAAAAAAAATGGCGTGGGATACCCCATAATTTTAGTCTCTAGCGGAGGTTAAGCAGACGGCTGGGGCAGATGTTTGAAGCCTGGGAAGGGGGTAAAACCCACGGAGCTTCCCAGGCTACTAATATCAGCCCCCAGCTGAATACCTAGCCTTTACTAGCTATTAAAATGGGGGACCCCCCCAAAAAAAATGACGTGGGGTCCCCCCTATTTTAATAGCTAGCAAAGGCTAGGCAGACAGCTGGGGGCTGATATTAATAGCTCAGGAAGGGTGCCATGAATATTGGCCCCCTCCCAGGCTAGAAACACCAGCCGTCAGCCGCCCCAGAAATGGCGCATCCATAGGATGCGCCAATTCTGGCACTTAGCCTCGCTCTTCCACGCTGCCCTGGTGCGGTGGCAGGGGGTAATAGTGGTGGGGTTCATGTCAGCGCCAGCTGCCATGAAGCCCAGGTTAGTAATGATGGGTGTCTATAAGACACCCCCATTACTAACCTACAAAGTGTTAAAAAGAAAAAACACACTACACCCAGAAAAAAATAATTTATTTGAAATAAAACACCATTTTATTTAATTCTTAGTTTACTAAAAAAAAATAGTTACCTGTCCACGTTCCTGCGCTGATCTCCCATGCACAGCTGTCACATCTGGAGATGGTGACAGCTGTGCATGGCTGCTGTAAGCTCACGCTGCCGGGAACACGTCCGCTCCCGGCAGCGGGAGCCACTGACTGAGGTTACCGGAGTGCATTCAGGCAGCGCAGCTCCGGAGACCTCCTTTACGGCAGTGCTGTACCGTGGGAATTTCTCACGATACAGCAGTGCCGTAAAGCAGCTAACCGAAGCAGCGCTGCCTTAACTCTGGTGAACCCTTACGGCCCCGTCATTCTAGCGGCGGCAGCGGTTCAGAGCGGTCACATTCTATGTGGCTGCTCTGAACTGGAGATCTTCGTGGGACACTCGTGGACTGCTACGGAGGGGTAAGGATAAGGTTGTGGTTTATTATTTTATATTTTATTACAGGAGATCGATGGCTTCGGGGAATTAGGTGTCTAGGTGAGTATAGGTGTAGTTTTTTATTTTTTACTTTATTTTAGGTGGCGATCGGCGGGGACAGGTAATGTATAAACTAATTTATTGTAGGTAACCACTGGCCACCAATGACATGTATCTAACATTTATTGGGGACACAGTAGGGCAATTTATATAGCAGGATCAGGCTGATGGGAACTACTGCTCCCATCGAGCTGATCCTGCTGGCACGAGTGGACGGGGGACAGACATAGGCCGATGGGAGTAGTAGTGTCACATGGGCCTATGTCTGCCTGCACGCACAGACACCCCGCACACACACACACCCCGCACACACACACCCCGCACACACTAATCATGACGGGTCTGGGAGGAGTGGCTGACCTGTGCGGCCGTGGGAAAGTTCATTTGAGTTCATGCAGTCAAGCATGAACTCACATGAACCCTCTGAGGGCACCGCGGCTACTTCAAATGAACAGCTGATCGGCATCACCTGATACCTCAGCTGTTCATTTGAAATAACCGGCGGGAAAGCGCAGCACAGAACGGGAAAGCCGGCGGTGAAGTCTTTTCACTGCCGGCTTCCCCGCCCGGGTCCTTCGCTCCTTGGTGCTGCGCTCCCCGCCCGGTCCTAATTTACGATTGGGATTGGAGGTGGCGAGGGGAGTGGAGGATCGGGGTGGGAGGCTGCGGGGAAGCAGTATGGGGCTGTGTGATTGTTTAAAAGCCGGCGGCTTTTTACCGCCCGCCGGCTTTTAAACAATCAGGAGAATTCTCCCACGCTGGGATGGCATTCTGATGACAAGCTGGATCGCAGCTGAGCGCTGCCATCCAGCTTGTCATCCTTCACAGACACTGCAGAGCGCAGGCATTATGGGAACTTCCGATTCCGGTATTCGATATTATAAAAGTATCGGAATTAAGTATCGGAATTCCGATACAGTGAATATCGGCCGATACCCGATATTTCAGTATCGGAATGCTCAACACTACTAACAACACCTATGGAGAAGTCAATGATTCTGGGCAAGAGCCTACACAACAAGATGTTTTCTCTGCTGGAAAATCCTGTAGCTTCTCATTAGAAGTTCTCAACAAACACATGGGAGGGCTTAGAGAGGACATTAATCTCATCAGACAAAACATGAAGAAAATAAACAGCCGAGTCAATGAGTTGGAGGAAAGAGTGAGTTCTGTTGCGGACCAAATGCCTACTATACATAAATATCTCAGGAGAGGTCTTCAGAATATCAATGCCCTTCTCAAGAAGGTTGATGACCTAGAGAATAGGCATCGGCGAAATAACATACGTTTAGTCGGGGTTCATGAAAAAGCGGAGGGTTGTAATTCAGTTGATTTTTTTTTAATCCTGGCTGACTGCAATGTTCGGCAAAGACACTCTCTCTCAATTTTTTGCAATTGAAAGAGCTCACAGAGTTCCTACACGTCCTTTGCCACCGGGTGCTCCACCAAGACCTGTACTCATCAAATTACAAAATCTTAAAGAGAGAGACCTTATCCTACGAAAGGCCAGGGACCACGCTTCACTTACCCTTGATGGAAGGAAAATATCTATTTATCCTGACTTTTCAACAGAAGTTCAGAAGAAGAGGGTCAAGTACTGGGATAGAAAAAGGAGGCTCTGTGAAAAGCAAATTTCCTACTCTATAATCTACCCTGCTCGGCTTAGGGTGGAGTTCATATGTTTGACTCCCTTCCAGATGCTTTATCATGAATGGATGCCAATAAGAGATCTATGCGAAATGGAGCTGGATGAGAGACTTCTCCTTGAGGCGGTTTTCTCCAAGCACTTTTCATATACCATTATGAAAAAATGCCTATCCCTGAATCTATTCCGTTATTCTATTATGAGCGGGAAATGTTGAGCTATGATGAGTTTTGTACCTGCCTTATTGTACATGCAAAGTATTCTCATTTTGTGAGTGGAGCATCTGTGGAGAAAATCTCTTTTGACGGAAAACTTCATCCACTATACATTTACTTTCAATTATTTGGGTATTTTTCTTGTTTTTGGTTTCTCTTCATCCACTATAAGTTCATGCTCAAAACTTATAATTCTGCTCTCCATCCGGCTAAACAAGTCTACTTTACCACTCTCATCACATCTCTAGCCAACAATCCTAAACGACTCTTTGAAACCTTCCACTCCCTCCTGAGCTCTAAAGTACAGACCCCCGTCACCAACCTAAGCGCTGACGATCTGGCCACTTATTTCCTACAAAAAATCAATCATATCTGTCAAGACATTTTTAAACAAAGCCCTCAGAGTCTGGATTCCCTTCCCTCCCGCACCTCAAGTTCACTTTCCATCTTCGAGCTGGTCACAGAAGAAGAAGTGACCAGACTCCTCACTTCTTCCCGCCCTACAACCTGCAACAGTGACCCTATTCCCTCACAGCTCATTCAGTTCCTTTCCCCAGCTGTCACTGTGGAGGTTTCACCAATTTAAGATACACTAGGTAACTGCTCTCCTCCTAATTAAAGATGTCCGAGTGAATGCAAATCAACCAAATTTGCTAATATGGTTGAAAAACTTCACTCAGAGACTAAATCACGCAAAATGACATACTTTATTATGTAGACATGGGGTTATATAGTATTCTACTTCTAGGTGGGATTAGTAAAATTCATTGCTCCTTCTGATAACTTGGCACACTGCAATTTGCTCATCCATGTATCTCCTGGCCTCAGTAACACCTTAGGAATTCTGATGGGAGGGGTGAAGTCGTCTCTCAGTGTCATCTTTGCCAACTCGACATGAATCTCTCTGTTATCAGCCATGCACATACAAACGTCATTCCCAGGAAATCATTTAGTTGTTCATGTCTACAATAAGGCTGTGTGCCCACGATGCGTTTTTTAAGCGTTTCCGCAGCGGCAATTCCGCTGCAGAAACGCTTAAAAAATACTTGGTAGAAGGCCTGCCATGTTCCCAAATAATAATCCGCATGTGCTGTGCACATGCTGCAGAAATTTCCGCTGCGTCTTACCATTGCGGAAAAAAACGCAGCACGATCAATTATTTTGCGGAAGCACTGCGTTTTCGCCGCCATTGACTTGCACTGGAACGCAAGGAATCCGCATCACTGGATCTGTACATGCGCATTTCATGCGTTTCAACGTGCGGATGGTACCCGGGTCTGGAGATGAGGAGACTCTCCTCCGGACCCGGGTACCATAGTACCTGTAAAAAAAGAATAAAATAAAAAATAAATATTATACTTACCTTCTAATGGCCCCCGGTGTGCTTGTCTTGGCTTGCCGGCAGATCGCAGTGGACTCAAGGACCTGCGCTGACGTCATTTAGGCATGTGACGGCAGGTCCTTCAGTGTACCGCGAGCTGCCGGCAAGCTGAGACGCATCGGATAAAGACACTGGGGGCCATCAGAAGGTAAGTATGACATTTATTTTTTATTTTTTAACATTCTTTCGGACACACTATATAAATCCATGCCGTTTGCATGGATTTATATAGTGTGACCAAGTTGTCAAGCACTTTCCAAGTGATGTTAAAATCGCTTGGAAAGCGCTTTTCAAAGCGCATGCGGAAATGCATGTGAAGAAAGCTTCACATCCGCTTGTCCCTGGCAGGAAAAACGCATGTAAAATCCGCATGTACAATCCACATGTACAATCCACATGTACAATCCACATGTACAATCCACATGTACAATCCGCCTACATTTTTTCTGCCAGGGGGTTGCAGAAACGCTCAGGAAAAATCCGGAGCATTTCTGCATCGTGGGCACATAGCCTGAGAACAGAAACTATTATATATCATTAACTATTAACATAATCAATGTGCATATACACATTTGCATACATACATACACATAGATTATTCCATCATCTCTATATTAATTCACACTGATTAGGTAATCTATTAAAATAAACTAATTGACTTTCTATAATATATATATTTTACCTTGACATCACTACCCACCTAACTAAAATATTTGACCTCTCTCTTTCTTCAGGTATCTTTCCCTCCTCACTTAAACATGCCATCATAACCCTTTTACTGAAAAAGCCATCCCTGGACGAGAACTGCACTGCTAACTACAGACCGGTCTCTAATCTTCCCTTCATCTCTAAACTCCAGGAACGCCTGGTCCATTCCCGCCTAATCCGCTATCTCTCAGATAACTCTCTTCTCGACCCTTTACAATCCGGTTTCTGCTCCTCACACTCTACTGAAACTGCTCTCACTAAAGTCTCTAATGCTCTACTAACAGCTAAATCTAATGGTCACTACTCCCTGCTGTTTCTCCTGGATCTCTCTGCCGCTTTTGACACTGTAGATCATCAGCTCCTCCTCACTATGCTCCGCTGTATAGGCTTCAAGGACTCCGCTCCCTCCTGGTTCTTCTCCTACCTCTGACCGCTCCTTCACGGTATCTTTTGCCGGCTCTTCTTCCTCTAATCTTCCTCTTACTATCGGGGTTCCACAAGGATCAGTCCTAGGTCCCCTCCTCTTCTCCTTGTATACTGCTCCTATTGGACAAACCATCAGTAGATTTGATTTCCAGTACCATCTCAATGCTGATGACACCCAACTATACACCTCTTCACCTGACATCACCCCCACTCTAATACAAAATACCAGTGATTGTCTGTCTGCTGTCTCTAACATCATGTCTTCCCTCTATCTGAAACTGAATCTCTCCAAAACTGAACTCCTTGTTTTTTCTCTCTCTACTAACCTACCTATACCTGACTTTTCAATTTTCTTGGGTTGCGCCACTATAACCCCCAAGCAGCAAGCTCGATGTCTTGGAGTCATATTTGACACACAACTTTCCTTTATCCCCCATATACAATCATGTAATGCAGGTGCGGGAATGCAACGCACAGAGACACAAGGCGAGAACAGTCTGAGATGAAAATAAACAATTTTATGCAACAGGTATTCTGAACAAGGGATTAGTAACAAGGGTAATGAACAGTAATTCAATATATCAGCAAAAGGCAAAATCTCTCAAAATAAGACGCAGTCTCTCAAAGTAAGGTGAAGCCTCTCAAAGTAAGGTGCAGTCTCTTTAGTATGGTGAAGTCTCTTAAGTAAGGCAAAGTCTCTTAAGTAGGGTGATGCCCCCAGTCATGGGAGACACCACGTAACTTCTTTAACTGTACATTTGGCCCTAGCGGGGGTCACCGGTTATTCCCGCTAGGCCATGAGTCTCTTCCGCATAAATTCAATTAGATCACGTTGTGCTCCTTTAGTCCCAACCGTTCCCCTCCCAACCTGAGTATCTAAACCCAATTGTCCCCGGTACCGTGGGTGAACAGTAGAAGTGACGGCCCTGTTCACGTATGCAGCTCCTCTGCTACCGCTGGCGAGACTTTCCTGGGGCAACCGTCTCTTAACTCCTCTCTGCTTGGCTGTTGGAGGCAGTCTCTCGAGCCTTGGATAAGGGGGTCCAGGCCTCGTCTGTCGGTGGGCGACGTCGGGTTCCGCGAACTCACTCAGCACCGCAATCAGGTTCTTAGTCTCCTCAGCAGGCACAGCACTCAGGTAACATCCGCGAGATATCTGGAGCTCTTTTACCGGTGCCCGGCTGTGGCACCTCACAGGCCTCTGGCTTAGGCCTGTCACGCAGGGTTTCTCAGGATGCAGGGAACACGTCTGCTTCTTTCTGCTGCTTGGCGCCAAAGACCCCTCAGGTTTGGCGCGCTGGCCTCTTATTTTCCGGAACTCCTTCCTGGAAGTCACCTGATCAGGTCCAGCGTCTGAACTTGCTCTCCCTGCAACTTCCCTTGCATATCTTGGTTCCGCTTGACTGCGTCTGGCCAGTAGATGGCAGTCTCCTTCCATCCTTGAAACATCATGTAGAAGTTCTTTTACAAGCTCTCTTGACTGGGCTACATTCCTCCCTCCTTTTTGCTCGCCAGTCCTCGGGCGAGTGGGCTTCTCGCAGAACTGATGCCTCCTTCCAGGCAGTGCAAGCTCAGACAGGAGTTGGGCACACTCCTGCGCTTTCTGTTGGATTTGAGACCAGATGAACTCTTCCTGAGCATACCGGTTAGGAGGGATTTCGGCATTAGCCCGCTCAGTTCTGCGGAGCTCTTCTTGCGGAGGTGACTCCGGGAGATCCGAGGAATCAACCACTGGGGATTGCAAATCATTTCCCGACTCATTTGGAATTCCACTCGGGGTTGGCATCAACGGTTCTGACGGGCCCAACTGCATTGTGGCCCATCCTTCTTCATCCCCTAAGGTTCCTGCATGTGGCACTTCAGCCAATACGTCTGGGGGCCCAACTCCGTTACAGACTTCTGCTTCAGAGGAGCAAGGTCGCAGCATATTACGGTGCAACACCCTGGGTGTCGCGGCGTCATCCCCTTCGGGCCTAACCTCGTAGACTGGGTTGTCTGGGTGAACTTTCTTCACCACCCGATATGGTATCGCCTCCCAACGATGGTCCAGTTTACTTCTAAATCGTTTAGCCCTCACCAGCACTCGGTCTCCTGGCTGAAGTGATCCACCTGTCGTCGGGGGCCGAACTGCATGCTCTACTTCCTGAAACTTCTGAGCAACCAGTCTTCTCACTGTATGGAGCTGACGCCGGTGTTCTCGAATCCAGGTACTTGGGCTACCGCCCGGGCCAGGGTCTTCTGAGTCTAGCTCCAGTTCAGTGATGTCTCGGCCACTTCTTCCAAACAGCAACATGTAAGGGGTGTAGTCGGTGGTCGCATGAACTCGATTATTATACACCTACACCAGCTCAGACACATATTCGGCCACTTCATCTTTTTGTCCGCTTCCAGCGTTCGCAACATTTGAAACAGGGTTCGGTTAAAGCGCTCGCATGCGCCGTTCTCTTGTGGGTGGTAGGGCGTTGTTCGGGAACGGTCGATTCCATAGATGCGGTACAACTCATCCATCACTCGCCCTTGGAAGCAGGCCCCCTGGTCAGAATGTATTCGCTTCGGGCACCCATAAATCCGGATGAAATCTTGACAGATGGCCTTAGCTGCGGCTTCTGCCGTCTGGTCTTTAGTAGGCGTCACTACTGCGAACTTGGTGAAGTGATCAGTCATGACCAAAAAGTGTCCATAACCATTGTTTGAAGTTCCTATCATCAAGTAGTCAATCATCAAGACCTCCAAGGGGTCAGAAGTTCGGATGGTCTGAATGGGAGCTCTTTGTCCCAGGGGCTTATTCAACTCACACTGGCGACATGCTCGGCAGACTCCCCCGACTTCTTGCTGCAGTTGAGGCCAATACACCAGCCGTTGCAACCACCGAAAGGTCTTTTCTACTCCGAAGTGAGCACCTCTTCTATGAGCTTCTTGGGCTAGCTGTGTTACTAGCGCTCCTGGAACTACCACCTGCCAGGTAACATCAAACTCTCGAGGCAGCTGGATTCTTCGGCATAGCAAGCCGTCCTTCAGGAGAAGCCTCTCCCACTGACCTAGGATTTGTAGGGTAGTTGGAAGTGAAGCGGCTCTGGTTTCCTGGTCGGGTCTTTGATTAAGGGCGACCCATTCCCTCAATTTTGCTAACTCCGGATCAGATTGCTGCAGATGTATCCATTCGTCTCTTGAACGGCCCCGAATCTGAGTGGGCTTCGGCTCCTCTCTGGTCTCTTGGGCAGCGACGAACTGGCTGAAATACGGAATCTCGTCGCCTTCGAGCTCCTCATCTCTGTCCTCCTTCGGCCCCACCTGAGTGACCCAGGACAGGGCATCGGCATGGGTGTTCAGGGCCTTGGACAGATAGGCAATCTTATACTGGTATTTGGACATCCTTGCGAACCACAGCTGTCCTAACGCGCCCAGTTTGGCGTTCTCCAAGTGGGCCAAAGGGTTGTTATCTGTCCGCACTTGCACTTCTGACCCTGATAAGTACTCAGCAAATTTCTCGGTCATGGCCCACACCAGTGCTACTAGCTCCAGCTTAAACGAACTGTAGTTCTCCGGATTCTTCTTCGTATCTCGGAGTGACCTGCTGGCATATGCGATCACTCGCTCTTTTCCTCCTTGTACTTGAGCCAGCACTGCTCCCAGTCCATGCAAGCTTCCATTGGTGTACGACACGAAAGGCTGCAAAAAGTCGGCGTAGGCCAAGATTGGGGCATCTGTTAGCGCCATTTTCAATGCTCGGAATGCCTCTTCTTGTCATGGGCCCCACTGGATGGGCTGTTGCTTGGCTCCCCCAGTTGTTCCTCTCAGCAATTCATTGAGCGGGATCGCAATCTTAGCGAAGTCTTTAATGAATCTGCGGTAGTATCCAGCAAGCCCCAGGAACGCCCTCAGTTCCCTTAGGTTGGCGGGCGTGGGCCACTTCTGCACGGCAGCTACTTTCTCTGCAGTGGGGTGTACTCCTGCACTGGACACAGTGTGCCCCAGATACTCAATTTCTCGTTTGAAGAGACGACACTTTCGAGGCTTAATTTTCAGGCCGGGTCTCTGAAGCCGTTCTAATACTTGTTCCAATCGGCGGAGATGATCCTCAAACGTAGCGGAATAGATAATTATATCGACCAGATATATTAAAGTCGCTTCAAAGTTGAGGTCCCCCAAGCATCTCTCCATCAGCCGTTGGAAGGTCCCTGGCGCATTTATTAGTCCGAACGGCATCCGATTGAACTCAAACAGGCCCATAGGGAGAACAAAAACGGTCTTCGGGCGATCCTTCTCCGCTACTGGGACCTGCCAATAGCCACTGGCCAGGTCGAGGGAAGAGAAGAATTTGGCGCTCCCTAGTGCAGATAGAGACTCTTCAATTCGGGGGAGTGGATAGGAGTCCCGGACTGTACAGGCATTCAGCTTTCGATAGTGCACGCAAAATCTCAGGGTACCATCCTTCTTTCGGACCAGCATGATCGGAGCCGCCCAGGGGCTCTGACTTTCACGGATCACACCGTTCCGCAACATGTGGGCCAACAGCTCTTTCACCTCCTGGTACATTTGAGGCGGGATCTGCCGATATCTCTCTCGGATGGGAGCAGTATTTCCGGTGGGTATTTCGTGCTGAATGTCCCGAGTGCACCCGAAATCATCTTCATGCTGTGCAAACACTCCCTGATATCGCTGTAGAAGTTGTTCAATCTGCCTTACCTGTCCAGCAGAAAACTCAGTCAGATTAGCCTCCATTTCTTCCAGAAGGTGGCATCCAGCCAACGGTTCTCTTCCATTCTCCTTGCTGTTGAGGGACACCTCCAGGGTCCATGGTTTTCCTTCCACAGGTGCCAGCCCTATAGCGTCCGCTCTAGTAAGGGCCTCTGGCATTATGTACACTCGCGCCACCTCTTGTCGGGGCAACAACTGTAAACTGGTGCCACCTAAATTGATGCAGCGCACGGGTACTCGGCCGTGCCGCACGGTGGCCAGGGTTCGAGCAATCAGGAGTCCAGAGGGCGCTTCTTCTCCTTCCATCGGTTCAGTTTGAATGTCCATGCCCTCTAAGGACACATGTGCCAGCACCGGCAACGTGAATACAGTCTGTCCCACCGGCAGTGTCATTGTGGCTTCGGGCGGTATCGATACCTTGCCAAGGTACTGAGCGGTAGCGGGCAATTTTTGAATCTGGCTGACCCGCACGAGGTGTTGGAACACTCTCTTGCTAGCTGGGTCTCGAGTGGCGCGGTTCCAGTTGTTTTTGCTACAGCCCTCAGCCAGGAACTGTCCGACTTCTTTCAGCACATTCATGCCCAGGGTAACAATGGGCCCATCGCCTCCGGGCCCTGTGGTTACTACGATCCCTTTTTGACCGAGGTCCTTTCCACATGCCCGCATGGACATCCATACTACTCCCGCTACTGGGATAGGTAGTTGATTGGCCGCCACCAATTTGACAGTGGGTTCCCGGCAGGAACGAGTGACTTCAGGAAAGTGACTTAGGAATTACGTCTCAGGCATAGTGGTCACTTGAGACCCGGTGTCCATCAAACAGCGGATCCGCTGCCCATTGAATTCAGCCCAGATGATGGGCCTCTCGGAGACAATGTCTTCAGAGCTCCCTCTTCTACTCTCTGAAGCACGAGACCCCACGGTATGCTCCACAACCGTGGGGCATTTTAGTTTAACGGCTGTCCCCTGCTCCTCCTTTCTCGGTTGGAACAGTCTTTGGAGATATGCCCCCTATCTTCGCAAGTCCAGCACTCCGGTCCTCTTTCTGCCGATAGGTTCTGGTCTCCGTCCGCGTTGAGCAGTACGGTCCGTCGGCAAGGGGGCAGTAGGGGGCTTTCTAATAGCATTCAGCTCACCCCGAATGTCTCGAATTTCCTGACGTATTTCCCGTACCCAAACAGGCTCTTGGTTGGTGAATCCAGGAGCAATTGCCTCTTGACTTCTAACTGTGGCTTTGAGAACAGGAACTTCTCTCTCCAGCACTCTAGCTTCAGCCCCTACCTCCAGGAAGCCCAAATCAGGGCTCAGTCGCAGTCGCTCCTTCAGGATCTGCCTCAGGGAAGGGTCTTTCAAGCCGGCAATCAGTTGGTCACGCAACACCTCATCCAATGGTCCCAGTCCTCGGTTCCCATCTCGAGCTTTCTTAGTGATATGGGCCGTCACTTCCTGCAATACATTAACATACTGATTTACTGTCTCATTTTCCCCTTGGACCCGCTGGAACAACCGTAAGCACAAGTGTCCCAAATCTGTAGTGTCACCGTGCATGTCCTCTAAAATTTTTATCACTTTATCCACGGTGTCACGGTCCCCAGGTGGGCGGTGCATCACAGTCTGTCGGGCCTCTCCATCAAGGGTTAGGAGGGCCAGCTCCGCCTGGGCTAGGGGATCAATGGGGTACATCCGTAGCATACTTCTCAGTCTTTCTACCCACAGTGACATGCCATCCCCTGAAAACTTGGGAAGATGGCTGAGCATAGCCCCCAGGGGTATATGGGTCCGACCGGACCCAGCCATAGACTGATCCCCCATCTCTGCGTCTGAATGTTGCATCCTGCCGACTACGTCAAATGTAATGAAGGTGCGGGAATGCAACGCACAGAGACACAAGGCGAGAACAGTCTGAGATGAAAATAATCAATTTTATGCAACAGGTATTCTGAACAAGGGATTAGTAACAAGGGTAATGAACAGTAATTCAATATATCATCAAAAGGCAAAATCTCTCAACATAAGACGCAGTCTCTCAAAGTAAGGTGAAGCCTCTCAAAATAAGGTGAAGTCTCTTAAGTAAGGTGCAGTCTCTTTAGTACGGTGAAGTCTCTTAAGTAAGGCGAAGTCTCTTAAGTAGGGTGATGCCCTCAGTCATGGGAGACACCACGTAAGTTCTTTAACTGTACATTTGGCCCTAGCGGGGGTTATCGGTTATTCACGCTAGGCCGTGAGTCTCTTCCGCATAAATTCAATTAGATCACATTGTGCTCCTTTAGTCCCACCCGTTCCCCTCCCAACCTGATTATCTAAACCCAATTGTCCCCGGTACTGTGGGTGAACAGTGGAAGTGACGGCCCTGTTCACGTATGCAGCTCCTCCGCTTCCGCTGGCGTGACTTTCCTGGGGCAACCGTCTCTCAACTCCTCTCTGCTTGGCTGTTGGAGGCAGTCTCTCGAGCCTTGGATAGCGGGGTCCAGGCCTCGTCTGTCGGCGGGCGACGTCGGGTTCCTCGAACTCACTCAGCACCGCAATTAGGTTCCTAGTCTCCTCAGCAGGCACAGCACTCAGGTAACATCCGCGAGATATCTGGAGCTCTTTTACAGGTGCCCGGCTGTGGCACCTCACAGGCCTCTAGCTTAGGCCTGTCACGCGGGGTTTCTCAGGACGCAGGGAACACATCTGCTCCTTTCTGCTGCTTGGCGCCAAAGGCGCCATAGGCTGAACTGGATGGACGCTTGTCTTAGGCTGAACTGGATGGACGCTTGTCTTTTTTCAGCCTTATAAACTATGTAACTATGTAACTATGATCCCTCAGGTTTGGCGCGCTGGCCTCTTATTTTCCGGAACTCCTTCCTGGAAGTCACCTGATCAGGTCCAGCGTCTGTACTTGCTCTCCCTGCAACTTCCCTTGCATATCTTGGTTCCGCTTGACTGCGTCTGGCCAGTAGATGGCAGTCTCTTTCCATCCTTGAAACATCATGTAGAAGTTCTTTTACAAGCTCTCTTGATTGGGCTACAATCACTCACTCACTCATGTCACCTGCACCTTAAAAACATCTCCAGAACCCCACATTTTCTCACCTTTGATACTGTAAAAACTCTTATTGTCGCTCTTATTCACTCTCGTCTGGACTACTGCAACTCTCTTCTAATCGGTCTCTCTCTAAACAAACTCTCTCCTCTCCAATCCATTCTGAATGCAGCAGCCAGGGTCGTATTTCTATCATGCCGCTTCACCAACGCCTCTAACCAGTGCCAGTCATTGCACTGGCTACCCATTCACCACAGAATACAATACAAACTCATCTCTCTCACCCATAAAGCCCTCCACAGTTCTGCACCACCCTATATCTCATCCCTCATTTCTGTCTATCACCCCTCCCGTGCCCTCCGTTCTGCAACTGATCTAAAACTAACATCCTCCTAAATCCCAACCTCGCAGGGGGAGGGGATTTTACCACCTACCTCCACCCTGTCTGAGATAAATTCCATACTGGAAATATTTTTCAAAATGCACAATATACATCTCTACTAGTGTTGAGCGAACATGCTCAACACTGCTCGGTACTCGCCCGAGCATCATGCTACTCGGGATGTTCGGCGAGCACCGAGCATTTCCGGGTTACTCGGGCGGGAGCTCGGGTCTCCGCCCTGCATGTTTGGCGCTCTTTACAGAGCTAATGAACATGCAGGGATTGCCAGCCAGTCACTGTAATGCTGCAGACATGTTGGTTTTGGGCATTACAGTGATTGGCTGGCCGCACAGCGTCACCTCGAGTATTTAAAACGGGGCGCCGCCATCTTGGACACAGTCGCTCCGGATTAGACAGTGTAGGGACAGCGCTGCTGATTTAGGGAGAGATATAAACTGCGAAATAGTTAGTGTAGGGTCTGTAAAGGCTGCCAGAACAAACAAACAGTCCTTTTCAGGACTAATATCCATCCCAGATACCAGGCAGGCAGGCTGTATAGGAGACACAGTGGTTATACCAGCAAACGCTGCATTACAGTCCTGTGTGCTCCTGTTGCTGAAATTGCTGGACTTAGCACCAGGTGTCTAGGGCCAGGAAAAATCCTTTTTTTTTCATCTAAATCCTCCTTTTTTTTCCTCCTTCACACTGTACAAATACCCGTCTTATTAACCTTTTGGTGTGTCCCCCCCCCCCCAAAAAAAAAAGCGTGTCTCTGATTTTTCAGACACAAATATAACTGTTGAAAATAGTCTGGTGTAGGCTAGAGAAACAGAAGTGTTGTTTTGCACTTCCACGGTTCAAACCTCTGTATTATCCATTTTGGGCCATTTGTATCTAAAAAAAAACAGTTTGAGTGTGTCGCTCACTGTTCAGCTGCAAATATCTCTATTTAAAAAAGTGTGGTATACCCCAGTAAACAATAACTGTGGTTTTGCCATCCCACGGTAAAAAATCTCTATTATTCAGGTTTTGGTAGTTTTTTCCGTAAAGAAAAACAGTAGTGTCTCCTGACTGTTGTGACACAAAAATATATCTGTTGAAAATAGTCTTGTGTAGGCCCGACATCCCAGTGTGGTTTCACAGTTCCACGGGTCAAATCGCTGTACTATCCAGTTTTGGGCCTTAGGTATCTAAAAAAAAAGCAGTTTGAGTGTGTCGCTCACTGTTCAGCCGCAAATATCTCTATTTAAAAAAGTGTGGTATACCCCAGTAAACAATAACTGTGGTTTTGCCATCCCACGGTAAAAAATCTCTATTATTCAGGTTTTGGTAGTTTTTTCCGTAAAGAAAAACAGTAGTGTCTCCTGACTGTTGTGACACAAAAATATACCTGTTGAAAATAGTCTTGTGTAGGCCCGACATCCCAGTGTGGTTTCGCAGTTCCACGGGTCAAATCGCTGTACTATCCAGTTTTGGGCCTTTGGTATCTAAAAAAAAAGCAGTTTGAGTGTGTCGCTCACTGTTCAGCCGCAAATATCTCTATTTAAAAAAGTGTGGTATACCCCAGTAAACAATAACTGTGGTTTTGCCATCCCACGGTAAAAAATCTCTATTATTCAGGTTTTGGTAGTTTTTTCCGTAAAGAAAAACAGTAGTGTCTCCTGACTGTTGTGACACAAAAATATATTTGTTAAAAATAGTCTTGTGTAGGCCTGACATCCCAGTGTGGTTTCGCAGTTCCATGGGTCAAATCGCTGTACTATCCAGTTTTGGGCCTTTGGTATCTAAAAAAAAAGCAGTTTGAGTGTGTCGCTCACTGTTCAGCCGCAAATATCTCTATTTAAAAAAGTGTGGTATACCCCAGTAAACAATAACTGTGGTTTTGCCATCCCACGGTAAAAAATCTCTATTATTCACGTTTTGGTAGTTTTTTCCGTAAAGAAAAACAGTAGTGTCTCCTGACTGTTGTGACACAAAAATATATCTGTTGAAAATAGTCTTGTGTAGGCCCGACATCCCAGTGTGGTTTCGCAGTTCCACGGGTCAAATCGCTGTACTATCCAGTTTTGGGCCTTTGGTATCTAAAAAAAAAGCAGTTTGAGTGTGTCGCTCACTGTTCAGCCGGAAATATCTCTATTTAAAAAAGTGTGGTATACCCCAGTAAACAATAACTGTGGTTTTGCCATCCCACGGTAAAAAATCTCTATTATTCAGGTTTTGGTAGTTTTTTCCGTAAAGAAAAACAGTAGTGTCTCCTGACTGTTGTGACACAAAAATATACCTGTTGAAAATAGTCTTGTATAGGCCCGACATCCCAGTGTGGTTTCGCAGTTCCACGGGTCAAATCGCTGTACTATCCAGTTTTGGGCCTTTGGTATCTAAAAAAAAAGCAGTTTGAGTGTGTCGCTCACTGTTCAGCCGCAAATATCTCTATTTAAAAAGTGTGGTATACCCCAGTAAACAATAACTGTGGTTTTGCCATCACACAGTAAAAAATCTCTATTATTCAGCTTTTGGTAGTTTTTTCCGTAAAGAAAAACAGTAGTGTCTCCTGACTGTTGTGACACAAAAATATATCTGTTAATAGTCTTGTGTAGGCCCGACATCCCAGTGTGGTCTCGCAGTTCCACGGGTCAAATCGCTGTACTATCCAGTTTTGGGCCTTTGGTATCTAAAAAAAAAGCAGTTTGAGTGTGTCGCTCACTGTTCAGCCGCAAATATCTCTATTTAAAAAAGTGTGGTATACCCCAGTAAACAATAACTGTGGTTTTCCTCTTCCACGGTTCTAATCTACTCTTTATTACCCTTTTTCCATTGATAGTGCAAGTGTAAGCTATTTTACTTCATTTACAATGGGCAAGGCGCGTGGCAAGGGACGTGGAAGTGGACGTTCTGGTGATGGTTCGTGCAGAGGATGGGGCCGTGGCCAAGGTGAAAATGTGCCACAACCGACAGCCACATCTTCTCGCTCCCACTTCTTGACCGAATAACTAGGGAAGCACAGAACCACACCAGTATTGAGAACTGATCAGTGTGAACAGGTTATTAATTGGATAGCAGATAATACTTCCAGTTACCTGGGCACCACCACCTCCGGTCTGTCTTCCACGCGGTCAACTCTTAGTAGCCGTGAGTCTCGACCGCATACTCCTCCTCACCCTGATGCTCCTTCCTCCCACCATGCCGAGTGTCGTCAGACAGCAAGTGATCCCACACTTGGACACTCTGAAGAGCTGTTCACTGGTCCATTTCCATATTTGGGCCCCTCTCCTGATATGCTTGAAGTGGTGGAAGAGGAGATCCCATGTTGCGAT
Source organism: Phyllobates terribilis (assembly GCF_046119375.1). NCBI lineage: Eukaryota > Metazoa > Chordata > Amphibia > Anura > Dendrobatidae > Phyllobates > Phyllobates terribilis. Next base: position 6,365,600 of record NW_027362789.1, on the reverse strand, counting down.
GCCCAAATATTTGAACAGCCACGGCCACAGGAAGTCGACGTTGGCAATCTGTCACAAGAGGTGGACGATGACGAGACACAATTGCCAGGAAGTGAGGAGGAGGATCATGGTGCACAAGTGGAAGAGGAGGAGGTGGTGGATGATCTAGTAACTGACCCATCGTGGAAGGAGGACATGCAGAGTGAGGCCAGCAGCACACAGGGGGAGGGAGGCAGAGTACCCCAACAGGCAGGAAGAAGCAGTGTGGTGGCCGCAGACAGAAGGCAGACAACCGTTCCCCGTAACACCAACACGAGGGATGTTGCCAGTACAAGCGGTAGGTCTTCCAGAGTCTGGAATTTTTTTAAAGACTCTGCTGATGACCCCAAAAAGGCCATATGTTCCACCTGCCATGCCAGCATCAGCAGGGGTGACAAAACTACCAGCCTGACCACCACCAGCATGATCAGGCACATGGCAGCAAAGCACCCGACTTTGTGGGGCGAAACCCAGGGTCCACGACCAGTGTCAGCGGGTGTCACCACTGCTTCTTCCACTGTTGTGCGTGCAATAGAACCCCCTGTTGTGTGTGCAAGGCAATCCCCTGTCCATACTGCATGTAAAGATGCCCCCTCCTCTCAGTCTTCACTTGTTATGGCAGTTTCTCAAGAAACAGCATCAACGTCCACGTCCACGTCAGACCGCAGCGTTCAATTGTCCATATCCCAGACCTTTGAACGAAAGCGGAAATTCGCAGCTAACGCCCCACAGGCCACAGTCCTAAATTCGCACATTTCACGACTGCTTGCATTGGAAATGCTGCCTTTTAGGCTGGTGGAGACGGAATCCTTCCGCAATCTTATGGCGGTGGCCGTCCCTCGGTACTCGGTCCCCAGCCGACACTATTTTGCCCGGTGTGCCATCCCCGCACTACACAAGCACGTGTCCCAAAGCATCTGCCGTGCCCTCAACAACGCAGTTACTGGGAGAGTCCACCTGACAACGGACACGTGGACAAGTGCTTGTGGCCAGGGACGGTACATCTCTCTGACGGGACACTGGGTAAACATAGTGGAAGCCGGGACCCAGTCGGACCTTGGGACGGAACACATCCTCCCCACACCGAGGATTGCGGGCCCTATGTCAGTCAGAGTTGCCCCCACAGTGTACAGCTCCTGCGCATCCTCCTCCTCCTCCTCCTCCTCATGTTCAGCCTTCATCTCAGATATCACCACATCAGTTACAAGCTGGAAGCATTGCAGTACTGCCTCCGCCAAGCGGCAACAGGCTGTGCTGAAACTCATAAGCTTAGGTGATAAACCTCAGACTGCTTGTGAGTTCTGCACAGCTGTGAAAGAGCAGGCAAATCTGTGGCTGTGACCGCTGAACCTACATCCCGGCATGGTCGTGTGTGACAATGGCCGTAACCTGGTGGCGGCTCTGAGGCGAGGTGAGATCACACACGTACCATGCCTGGCTCATGTGCTTAACCTCGTGGTTCAGCGGTTTCTTAAATCGTACCCCGAGTTGCCATATCTGCTCGTGAAAGTACGCCACCTGTCAGCTCATTTTCGCAAGTCGGCTACAGCTTCCGCCGCCCTTGCTGTGTTGCTGCAGCATTTGCAGCTTCCGGCACACCGACTGGTGTGTGATGTCCCCACACGTTGGAACTCTACCCTCCACGTGTTGCAAAGGATTTGTGAGCAGAAGAGAGCAGTTGTGGAGTACCAGCTGCAACAAGGCCGTCGATATTCAGGTCAGACTCCACACATAAGACCTCAGGAGTGGACCTGGATGTCTGACATATGTACCATCCTGACAAACTTTGAGGAGGCCACCAAGATGGTGAGTGGCGATGATGCCATCATTAGTGTCAGCATCCCACTTGTCTGTCTTTTGCAACGCTCTCTGCAGAGAATTAAAGAGGAGGCATTGCAGCCAGAGTATGATGAGATGGATCAAGAAGCCGTAGCGGGCGATTACACACAGCCCAGCCTCATCTCATCCCAACGTGCATTGGGGGACAATGAGGGAGAGGAGGAGGAGGAGGAGGAGGAGGAGGAAGAACAGGAGCTGCTATCATGTGTTGTAGACGGTAGTACCTGTACAAGTGTCATACCGTCGGTTCAGCGTGGGTGGCCTGAGGACAGGGGGGAGGAGGAAGAGGAGGAGGAGGAGAGCATGGTCAGTCATCATCTTGGTGAGGACACGGAAATCTTGCCCGTTACCAGTCTGGCACGCATGGCTGACTTTATGTTACGCTGCCTTAAACATGACCCTCGCGTTGTCAAAATGTTGGGTGACAATCATTACTGGTTGGTGACACTTGTAGACCCCCGCTACAAGGAGAACTTTCACTCTCTTATTCCTGAGGTGGAGAGGTCTACAAAAATGGGGCAATACCAGAAGGCCCTTGCTGCAGAACTCTTAAAAAAATTCCCATCTGAACACGCTAGCGGCAGAGGTCACAGTTCGTTGCCCAACCAAGGCATACAGGCGAGAGAGATGCAACTCCAATCCAGCAGAGGCAGGGGAACACTGTCAACGTTCTGGGACAGTTTTCTGACACCCGCCCTGCTTACAGGCCCTGAGGCGCGGGGTACTCTCACAAGGGGTGGAAAGTTTCAAAAGATGGTGAGGGAGTACCTTGCCGATCGTACCAGCGTCCTCCGTGATTCCTCTGTGCCTTTTAATTATTGGGTATCCAAGCTGGACACTTGGAATGAACTCGCTCTGTACGCCTTGGAGGTCCTGGCCTGCCCTGCCGCTAGAGTGCTATCGGAGCGTGTTTTTAGTGCTGCTGGGGGAATTATAACTGATAAGCGCACTCGCCTGTCAACTGACAATGCTGACAAGCTGACCCTTATCAAAATGAACAAGGGCTGGATTGGGCCACACTTCTCATCACCACCAAATGAAAGCAGAGTAACATAAAGTCAAATCCACTGTGTTATTTCGGGAGGTGTATTCACATGCACCGCTTCACACCGACACATGGGTATACGCTTCCTCGTTTCGGCTGTTTAATCTTCTTCTCCTTATCCTCAGCCTCCACCACCACTATACCACCAGGGTGCCAGCATTGCAAGTTCCTTCATCCTTATTTTTGGCAGCTTTTGCTTGCAAGGCATAAGCAAATACTATGGGACACCCACTCCCCAATAATGGGACTTATGTTTGCAATATGCTGTACTGCATGGCTCTTGTAAGGGGCATTGCAAGTTGCTCCATCCTAATTTTTGGCAGCTTTTGCTGGGAAAGCATAAGCAAATACTATGGGACACCCACTCCCCAATAATGGGACTTATGTTTGTAATATGCTGTACTGCATGGCTCTTGTAAGGGGCATTGCAAGTTGCTCCATCCTAATTTTTGGCAGCTTTTGCCGGGAAAGCATAAGCAAATACCATGGGACACCCACTCCCCAATAATGGGACTTATGTTTGTAATATGCTGTACTGCATGGCTCTTGTAAGGGGCATTGCAAGTTGCTCCGTCCTAATTTTTGGCAGCTTTTGCTGGGAAAGCTTAAGCAAATACTATGGGACACCCACTCCCCAATAATGGGACTTATGTTTGTAATATGCTGTACTGCATGGCTCTTGTAAGGGGCATTGCAAGTTGCTCCATCCTAATTTTTGGCTGCTTTTGCTGGGAAAGCTTAAGCAAATACTATGGGACACCCACTCCCCAATAATGGGACTTATGTTTGTAATATGCTGTACTGCATGGCTCTTGTAAGGGGCATTGCAAGTTGCTCCATCCTAATTTTTGGCAACTTATGCTGGGAAAGCATAAGCAAATACTATGGGGCACCCACTCCCCAATAATGGGACTTATGTTTGTAATATGCTGTACTGCATGTGACGCGCCCCCTGGGCCGTGTGTACACGTGTGTGGGATACCCGGTGCCGGGTCTCTGGGGTCTGTAGTCTCCGTGGCGGTGACCCGGTCCCGTGTCTCAGACTGGTCAAACCAGTGGCAGTCTTTCTTAGGTTTTGAGGTTAATTGTCCGACTGCGCCACCCGTGGATTGCGGTCAGGGAGTACCACTGCTGCGAGGCAGACCGCTGAGGCTGGTGTTGTGTGCGCAGCATAGAATGAGATAACTCCCCTCGGGAGGAGTATAGCCTCAGGGCAGTGAGTGTGGATGATGGGGGTGATGGTGCACGAGTGCAGCAGGAATGACTCAGAGTCTTTGCAGTGCAGTTCAGGGTCTTTACTGATGATTATAAGGTAGACCCTCCCGGGAGTACTGGCTAGCATAAGAGGCCTGGTCAGTCTGTGAGCAAGCAGGAGTTCCCCTGGCCAGGTGGAGTTGTAGGCCTTCCCGTCTGTCTGCACTCTTCCTGGCTACCTTGCTGTAAGCGGGTAGAAGTAGCCCACGTCCCTGAGTGTACCGTGTAGTGCTCACCCGTATGGCTGGTGACTTGGGGCCTTCTGTTAGCCTCCGCTCCATGACGGCGGTGCTGGTCCCTTGCTTGTGACTGAGCCTCCGGGCTTCTATGGCCAGAGGACCTGAAATCCCCTGCCGGCTGGTTTCTGCTGCTGGATATATAAGTCCTCACAGCTTCGGACTCCTGTGTCCGGTTCCTATTGTCTTCTGCCAGGGCGAGCTCTGCTCAGCTTCCAACCCCTGGTCTTTAGCTCTTAGCTCCTACAGAGCTCCTTGCTGTTACTTTCCCTTGCTCTTACTCTGACTCTGACTGTTCTCTGACTCACTCAACTCCGCCCCAGATCCAGTTTATAAGGGCAGAATTCTCCCCTCCCAGGATTGGGGCAGGAGGATGTTGCATGTTTAAGGGATCCTGACCAGGAAACCTCCCACTTGCTCTCCGACATAATATCTCTATTACTGTGGTGACCAGACCCCTGGGGTGCCACACATGGCTCTTGTAAGGGGCATTGCAGTTCCTCATAATTTTTGGAAAGCCTTCCATTCACTGCTTAGGCCAACAGTGCACGGGAGACCCAGTTGCTATAAATGGAAAAAAAGGTTTAGTTAACGCCCTCTGACCTCCATGTCATTTCCAAGGGGCATTGGAGTGGCTTGAAATTTTTGGTAGGCATTGCACTCACTGTATGCCCTATAACTGTGTAGCCGAACCGCTCCTTTTATTACAGAAACATATCCTACAAGACATATCTGGTTGACTGGCCTGATATTGATGTGAATGGTCCCTGTTCCTCCTGCTATTTCTCCTTTGCCACTACCTCATCCATCATTTATCAGCTGAAGCTTTGTTTTAACGGGAGTCATAGAACTTGGATAGTAGCAGGAAAACATCCAGCAATCCTCGGAGGAGGTAGGATATGCGCCAAAACGCTGACCACCTCAGGCCTAGCCGCTACTACATACATGCGTTTGCATTACAACAAAACAAAGCAGATGCTAACTTCTATCATCCTCATCATGCTCCTCACCTTGGTAACTCTCAACTCCCCTGATGGAGAAGCCAGGGCCCACCGGAGGAGTCTGATAGTCCGGTGGGTTCGGCCAATGCTGCCCTAAAGCAGGCCAGGCTAAGAAAAGTGTGGGAAAGGTTACCGGGACAAATAGGGGTGGCTGGGGACCGAGTATGGACACCCGGCCACCCCCTGGAGGCTGGTGAGCAAGCGGGGACACCCGGCCACCAGGCGGCTGGGGACTGAGTATGGATACCAGGGCGCCGACACAGCCATGGCGTGGTGGCCAGATTCCGCCTCCACATGCCTAAAAGGCCCAATTTAAAGTGCAAGCAAGCAGTATGGTATTGCAGCCTGGGGGTGGGTGGGTGGCAGGCTGCATGCTTGCGCTTGCATTGCAAGGAATGGGAGAGGTACAATTGAACACTGCCCTGGGACAAGGACTTGAATGAGGATAGTTGCAAGTCTGCAACGACAGGTGCAAGGTGGGAGGCATCTTCGCATGTACCATGAACAGGGGTTTGGCATGCACACACTACAGCGGAATAGGCTCTCCTTCCCACTAAATGCACTGGGGAGGGCACAGGTAATGTTTTGGTATATGCGCTTAATCTTATGTATAAGGCACACCAGGACAAATATGGGCGGCTGGGGACTGAGTATGGATACCTCGCTGCTGAAGCAGCCATGAGGTAGTGGCCAGCTTCGGCCTCCTCCAAACTAAAAGGCCCCATTTCAAGTGCAAGCTAGCAGTAAGGAATTTCAGTCTGGGGGTGGGTGGGTGGCAGGCTGCACACTTACACTTGCATTAAAAGAAAACATAGCAGATGCTAACTTCTGTCATCATCATCATGCTCCTCACCTTGGCACTCTCAACTCCACTGATGGAGAAGTCAGGGCCCACCGGAGGAGTCTGGTTCTCTGGTGGGCTCGTCCAATGCTGCCTAAAGCAGGCCGGGCTAAGAAAAGTGTGTGAGGGGATGTTCCAAGGAGAAATAGGGGCGGCTGGGGACCGTTTATGGACACCCGGCTGCCCCCAGGCGGCTGGGGACCGTGTGTGGACACCCGGCCGCGGGGCGGCTGGGGACCGAGTATGGACACCTGGCCGCCGGGCGGCTGGGGACTGAGTATGGATTCCAGGCCGCCAACACAGCCATGACGTGGTGGCCAGATTCCGCCTCCACATGCCTAAAAGGCCCAATTTCAAGATAAAGCAAGCAAGCAGTATGGTATTGCAGCCTGGGGGTGGGTGGGTGGCAGGCTGCATACTTGAGCTTGTATTGCAAGGAATGGGGGAGGTACAATTGAACACTGCCCTGGGACTAGAACTTGCATGGGGATAGTTGCAAGTCTGCATCTTCTGATGCGGTAAGGATCACTTATGATGGGCACACTTTTAGACAGTGACCTGGGAGTCAGAGATGCTTCCAGGGGTCTTCCCCATGCTGTTCCCTTGTCTTTTCAGCACTTTATGCATGTGTCACACAGCACATAGCCAGATAAGGTTGTAAAATGTTAAAATGACATTTCACGGTGAATGCATTTGTCATAGTTGAAAGCAATACAAAAGTGCAAAAACGCATAAAAAATGCTACTTGTGAACATAGCCGAAGGTGTGGAGGAGTATTTTTGTTTTTGGTCATTTATTTTAACTTATACACAAGTCTTTACCCTGGAAAGGATGTTCCTTAACATATTTCACAGGAAAAAAGTTTCACTTTCGTTTTTGAACGTTTTATTGTGAGCCTGTAAAAGTGGCTTAATACCTCTGACCACGTTGTTGACAGCAGTGACCTGGGGGTCAGAAATGCTTCCTGGGGCGATCCGCATGCTGTTCCCATGTCATTTGAGCACTGTCACTATCGTTTTGGGCACTTGTTAGGCTTTTAAAAGACTGCCGGGGGTGCCACCGCAAAAATGCTCGAGTCTCCCATAGACTAACATTGGGCTCGTTGCTCGGGTCGAGCACCCGAGTATCACGGCGAGCTCGGCCCGAGCTTCGAGCACCCGAGCATTTTAGTGCTCGCTCAACACTAATCTCTACATTATCTGCTAGAGGAGGTAGGCATAGTGGACCTATGGAGAATACGGCACCCTGATGTCAGACAATATTCCTGTTACTTCGCCTCCCATCATTCTTTGTCAAGAATAGACCAAGCTATTGGCTTTGAATCAATCATACCCTATATTAAATCGGTGAGGTATCTGCCAAGGAGTGTTTCTGACCACTCGCCTATACAGGTACAACTGCAGATGGGTGCTGTGAGGTCTCCGGGGGAATATACATGGCACACCAATCTTTTTTGGCTGCAACTAATTGGTCCTACTCTTAGCTCTAGAATCTTAGAATATTTTCGTTTTAATGATGGGTCGTCATCTACAAGATTTATATGGGATGCTATGAAAGCATATGTACGGGGAATATGCATAGGGGAGATCAATAAGATAAAATCCAAAATAAAGGAGTTAACCCAAAAATTGCAACAGAATGTTTGCGAAAAGGAGGCACAAGTAGAATGAAATGGGAAAATGCACAGAAAATATTGCCTGATCATTTGCTATCATTAGCTTCTCAGAAACAACTGTTTGTTAAGCAAAGATACTTTATAAAGCAAGGGTCTCAAATAGAGATGAGCATTGTTCGACTCGAACTGTTCGCCAATCTCAAATTCGAGCTGTTTTGGGCGGTGTTCGAGCCGTTCGGTGAACACGAACGATTTAAGAAAAATTCGGCTGTTCGAGGTTATGTTCGATAACTGTTCGTACACCAAAATCATAACTGGATTTTTTCTCAGTAATGATGAAAATTAATGTTAATACGCAGTTTGAGTGTACAGCGGGGTGGGGGGAGGGGCAGGGGATGGATCTCTGCAGGAACAATGAAGATCTCCATTTTTTTTTCTCTTTCCCGCATTTACAGTGGGGAGGTGCAATCTGTCAGCCTATCAGCAGCGCACACACGGAGCGAAGTGCTTTTTTTCACACAAGCAAGGGCATGTGTCATTGGCAGTGTATGTCACATGTCCTTGCCCTATAAGACCAAGTCATTTTCCCCGTCGCCACCATTTTCTCACTGCTGCAGCTGCGTGTTAGACGGCACCGCTGTTGCTGTGTGCGCTATACCTTGTTAATTTCAAGCCAATTTTCGCACAAATCTACAGATAGCTTGGGAGTAGGGAATAGTTGTGATTGCAGTCCTTTTAAGGACTAGGTTACATCATTTCCTACGACTTTTATCAGGCAGGTCTGTGCTCTTAAATAGATAGATTGTGGGAGTAAAGACTAATTGTAATTGCAGTCCTTTTCAGGACTAGGTTACATCAGTTCCTATCAGTTTTTGCCAGGCAGGTCTGTGCCAGTGCTGTGCAAGTTTTTTTCACAGCATTTGGCTGAATCTAGTAAAGCTAATCCTTTTTGGCCTATTGCAGAGTGTGTTAGTCAGTGGAGTAGCCTATCTGTGTTGCAAGATATACCACCTGTGTATAGAATACCAATTTTTTTACTGCACCTAGTGTAGTAAAATCTTTTGGGCATAGCATCATTCTATTAGTCCATCTATACTGACCTCCATCAGGTTGCAAATTGAATATAATTTTTTTCTGCATCTAGCTCTGAAAAAATATTTGGGCTTCTAGCAGTGTGTGGGACTTGTTCTATTAGTCCATCTATACTGACCTCCATCAGGTTGCAAACTGAATATAATTTTTTTCTGCATCTAGCTCTGAAAAAATATTTGGCCTTCTAGCAGTGTGTGGGACTTTCTCTATTAGTCCATCTATACTGACCTCCATCAGGTTGCAAATTAAAAATAATTTTTATCTGCATCTAGCTCTGAAAAAATATTTGGCCTTCTAGCAGTGTGTGGGACTTTCTCTATTAGTCCATCTATACTGACCTCCATCAGGTTGCAAATTAAAAATAATTTTTTGTCTGCATCTAGCTCTGAAAAAATATTTGGGCTTCTAGCAGTGTGTGGGACTTTCTCTATTAGTCCATCTATACTGACCTCCATAAGGTTGCAAACTGAATATATTTTTTTTCTGCATCTACCTCTGAAAAAATATTGGGCTTCTAGCAGTGTGTGGGACTTTCTCTATTAGTCCATCTATACTGACCTCCATCACGCTGCAAATTCAAAATAATTTTTTGTCTGCATCTAGCTCTGAAAAAATATTTGGCCTTCTAGCAGTGTGTGGGACTTTCTCTATTAGTCCATCTATACTGACCTCCATCAGGCTGCAAATTAAAAATAATTTTTATCTGCATCTACCTCTGAAAAAATATTTGGGCTTCTAGCTGTGTGTGGGACTTGTTCTATTAGTCCATCTATACTGACCTCCATCAGGTTGCAAACTGAATATAATTTTTTTCTGCATCTAGCTCTGAAAAAATATTTGGCCTTCTAGCAGTGTGTGGGACTTTCTCTATTAGTCCATCTATACAGACCTCCATCAGGTTGCAAATTAAAAATAATTTATATCTGCATCTAGCTCTGAAAAAATATTTGGCCTTCTAGCAGTGTGTGAGACTTTCTCTATTAGTCCATCTATACTGACCTCCATCAGGTTGCAAACTGAATATATTTTTTTTCTGCATCTACCTCTGAAAAAATATTTGGGCTTCTAGCTGTGTGTAGGACTTGTTCTATTAGTCCATCTATACTGACCTCCATCAGGTTGCAAACTGAATACAATTTTTTTATGCATCTACCTCTGAAAAAATATTTGGGCTTCTAGCTGTGTGTGGGACTTGTTCTATTAGTCCATCTATACTGACCTCCATCAGGTTGCAAATTGAATATAATTTAATTTTTTTCTGCATCTAACCCAGCCAATAGTTTTGGCCTAATACCACAGTTTGGCCACTCAGCTCTGCTCGGTTCCCATCCATTGTTTTTTTGTGCAAACAACTCCAGAGTTGTGAATTAGTTAACCACCAAAATGAGTGGAAAAAGGCCTGCTGCTGGTGGAAAGGGGAATAGGCGTGTTGGGAAGGGGAAAAAAGGTTGTGTCCGTGGGGTAGGTGTTAAAGCAACAGTAACATCTGCAGAAGAAAGACCATCTTCCAGCCAAACTAAAATGTCTACTTCTTTTAGCGGACAATGTGATAAGATCCCTTTCTTACGGCCACGCCAATCGCTACAAATTCCAGATGAGGCACAAAAACAGCAGGTGCTTCAACGGATATCAAGTGCTCCTTTAAGTGCGCTCTCCTCCACATCAACTTCAACATCACAAATACTCCAGTCCTCAAAGGTGTCACCCCAATCGCACTTGCTTCCTCACAGCTCCCAAATCTCCAGCTGCCCGTCTGAGTATGAGGTAGAACAGATGGTTGAGTCTGCAGAGCTGTTTACTCATACTATAGCCTGGGAATCAGAGGTCGAGTCCAGCGCTTCTGTGAATCCAGACGAGGAAATGATCTGCACTGATGCCCAGAATCTTTATGAGTCGGATCCAGGACCAGACGCAGAAGGTTCTGACCATAATGTAGACCCTCATTCCCAAACTGTAACTCCTGTTGGTGGAGACAATGAGGAAGACGATGATGAGACTCAAATACCTGATTGGAGGGACAACTTTAGTTTTTTGTCAGGGCAGGAACAGGTTGGCTCTGAGGACGACGGGTGTGATAACGCACAGGGTGATGATGATGAGGTTGGAGATCCCACTTACTGTCAACCCACAGTCAGCCAAGAGATGAGGTCAGCAGAGGAGGTGGAGGAAGATGCTAGTGACGACGAGGTCAGGTTGCGCCTTCCTGGACAGAGACGTAGTACTGGAAGCACGTCAACAACTGCATCCTCAAACATAACTCTGCCTCTCACCACAAGTCGTGGTGGCTCTTCAGGTCGCATGGGTGCTAAGCCTTGCATAGCCTCGGCATTGTTTCAGATCGATAAAGATGACCCAACTCGTGTTATCTGTAACATTTGTCAGCAAAAGCTAAGTAGAGGCCAAAAAATACATAGTTTGAGTACTTCATGCATGAACCGGCACATGGACATGAAGCATAAGTTGCAGTGGGAAGCTCAGTGTGCTACAATGCGGCCTAGCCGGCCGGGCCAACCACCGTCTGCCATATCTTGTGCATCTGCGGCCTCTTCATCCTCTGTGACTGGGGGGACAGCAGTCACACCTGTTTTGGGGCGCAGACCTGCCACCTCTTTACCCCCAACAGCCAGCGTGATTGGCAGGTCATCATTTTCTTTGGAGGTGGTAACACCAGCTGGTGTTGAGCGCTGTCCGACATCGATAGCACCACCTTTGGATCAAGGCAACCTAACATGTCCGCCTGCATCTTCCTCACAGACCGGCAGTTTGCCGGGGACACCCTTATCAACCCCGTCTAAGCACAATAGCCAGCCCTCGGTCCCTCAGATGTGGACAAGTAAAAGACCATTTCCTCCTAGCCATGAGAAAGCTAAGAGGTTGAATTTCACCATCTGCAAGCTCTTGGCTACAGAAATGCTGCCTTTCCGCCTGGTGGACACAGAGGATTTTCGAGACCTTATGTCCGTCGCAGTGCCCCAGTACCAGATGCCCTGTCGGCACTACTTCTCAAAGAAAGGTGTGCCTGCGCTCCACCAGCATGTCGCACACAACATCACCGCTTCTTTGAGAAACTCTGTGTGTGACAGGGTGCATTTCACCACAGACACTTGGACGAGTAGGCATGGACAGGGGCATTACATGTCGCTGACTGGGCACTGGGTAACTATGGTGACAGCAGGACAAGGGGCTGCTGTCCAAGTCTTGCCGTCCCCACGAGTTGTGCGTCAATCCTCTTTATGTCAAAGTTCCTCCACTGCTTCTGCCTCCTCAACCTCCTCTCGGTCTTCCACCTGCACCCAAAGCCTGTCTGGTCATGCCACAAGCTTTCTAACTGCGCAGAAGGGATCCTGCACACCTCCTTACTATGCTGGCAGTAGGGCTCAACGTCATCAGGCAGTTTTTACTTTGAAATGTCTGGGAAATGTGAGTCACACAGCTGAGGAGTTGTGGTCAGCTCTGGAGAACCAATTTCAAGAATGGTTGTCTCCACTGGACCTGAAACCAGGGAAGGCCGTGTGCGACAATGCTGCAAACCTGGGTGCGGCCCTTCGCCGGGGCAATGTCACACACGTGCCTTGTATGGCTCACGTGTTGAACCTGGTTGTCCAGCAATTTTTAGCCCACTATCCCAGACTAGATGGCCTTCTGCAGAGGGCACGGTCGCTGTGTGCTCACTTCCGCCGTTCGCATCCCGCAGCTCAGCGACTTACATCTCTACAGAAGTCGTTGGGCCTGCCACTTCACCGGCTAAAATGCGATGTGCCTACCCGGTGGAATTCAACTCTGCACATGTTGCAGCGACTGTGGCAGCACCGACAAGCCCTGGTGCAATACGTTCTGACGTATAGCCTGGGCCAACGAGATCCAGAGGTGGGGCAAATCACGCTGGAAGAGTGGTCTCAGATCAGGGACCTATGCACCCTTCTGTACAGTTTTGAAATGGCGACAAAGATGTTTAGTGCTGACGATGCCATTATCAGCATGACTATTCCGGTGATTTACATGCTGGAGCACATGTTAAACAGAATTCGGAGTCAGGTGGTGGCACAAGAGGAGGTGGAGGAAGTAGAGGAGGAGGAGTTGTATGCGGAAGGGCTAACATCTGCAAGGTCCAGACGGTCGGCAGCACCAAGGCGGCATGCATGTGAGGGTGGGGAAGATGGTTTTACCAGGGCGCATGGTAGCAGCCAAACTAGTGAGGAAGGTGCAGGAGCCCAGGAAGAAGTGGAGGACGAACTGATGGAAGACTCATCAGATGAGGGAGACCTTGATCACATTTCTGTTGTGCGAGGTTGGGGGGAGAGGACAGAGGAAGGAAGCATGATTGTTACCTCGCCACCAACACAACAGGGACTTGGTGCTCCTGGATGCGCAACACACATGAGTGCCTTCTTGCTGCACTACCTGCAACATGACCCTCGAATTGTGAGAATTAGAAATAATCCTGACAACTGGGTTGCCACACTGTTAGATCCCCGGTACAAAAGTAAATTTGCAGAAATTATTCCTGCCATAGAAAGGGATGCACGCATGCAGGAGTATCAGCAGAAACTGTTGCAGAATCTTACATGTGCTTTTCCACAAAACACCAGTGGTGCACGTAGTGAATCTCACAGTTCCAACTTGCCAACCGTGGGACCGTCAAGTGTTCAGCACTCAAACCGTAACAGAACCACAGTATCTGCTGGTAACATCAATTTTGCGGAATCATTTCACCACTTTTTTAGCCCATCCTTTGCAAGGCCACAGGAGACAAGAAGTCTGACACATAGTCAACGCCTAGAGACGATGGTACAGGAGTATCTCCAAGTAAACATTGAAGCCATGACTGTGTCACTGGACCCTTGCTCTTTTTGGGCTTCCAATCTGGATAAATGGCCGGAGCTAGCCACTTACGCCTTGGAGATCTTGTCATGCCCCGCAGCCAGCGTTCTGTCTGAACGTGTGTTCAGCGCTGCTGGTGGTGTGCTGACAGATAAGCGCACGCGGCTCTCCACTGATAATGTAGACAGACTCACGTTCATAAAGATGAACAAATCATGGATCCGAAACGACTTTTCTACCCCTGTGTCATCCTGGGGAGAGTAAAAGCTTGATGATTGGTTAAAATCACCCTACCAACCGTTTTAAGCTTTCAAATTACTAATCATGTTTATCTGTATCTTGGCTGGAAAATAATTTGTGCTTTGTAGCAGTGTGCAGCACTGATCCTATTAGGCCATCTATACTAAGCTCCACCAGATTTAAAATTAATAATAATTTTTAGCTGCATCTAGCCCGGAAAATAATTTTGGGGCTCCGAGATGCGCAAGACACATAAGTGCCTTCTTGCTGCACTACCTGCAACATGACCCTCATATTGTCAGAATTCGAAGTAATCATGACTACTGGGTTGCCACACTCTTAGATCCCCCAAACTTTTCGATCAACCTTTTCATTTTAATAAAGACCAAAAAAATGGTCATTTTTGAAATTATAAGCATTAGCAGGTTATTAGAAACTGAAATCAAACAGTTTTCAACTCAAAACTTTATTCTAGGTGATGTTACATTTTCACATAGGACCCCTTGTTCGAAAGGAGCTTCTGAACTCTCTCGTCCATTGAATTTGTCAGGTTTTGGATGGTTTCTGCTTCAATTGTTTTGCATGAGGACAGAATACCCTCCCAGAGCTGTTGCTTAGATGTGAACTGCCTCCCGCCATCATAGACACTCCTTTTGATGATGCTCCAGAGGTTCTGAATGGGGTAGAGGTCAGGGGAGCATGGGGGTCACACCATAAGTTTGTCCCCTTTTATGCCCATATCAGCCAGAGATGCAGATGTTTTATGTGCAGCATGAGATGGTGCATTATCATGCAAAAAAATGATCTTGCTGTGAAATACACGGTTCTTCTTCTTGAACTATGGCAGGAAGTGCTGTTTGAGAAAATCCACATACATTATGGAGTTCATCTTTAGCGCCTTCAGGGATCCTAAAGGGGCCGACAATCTCCCTCCCCATGATTCCAGCCCAAAACATTACTCCACCTCCTCCTTGTTGGCGCAGTAGCCGTGTTTGCGTGGGGTGTCCATCAACCAGCCATCCTCCACTCCATCCATCTGGACCATCGAGCGCTGCACGGCACTCATCCGTGAACAAAACAGTTTTGAAATCAGTCTTCATGTAATGTTTGGCCCACTGGAGCCGTTTCTGCTTGTGTGAAGTGGATAGAGGAGGTCGACAGGATGGCGTATGCACAGCTGCAAACCTCTGAAGAACCCTGCATCTTGTTGTTTGGGGGATGTTGGAGGCACCAGCAGCTTCAAAAACTTGTCTGCTGCTATGACAAGGCTTTTTTGCCGCTGCTCTTTTAACCTGACGTAATTGCCTGTAGGAAAGAGTCCTCAATTTGCCCTTATCAGCACGCACACGTGTGTACTGTGAATCAGCTACATACTTCTTGATTGCCAAGACACTTCATCCTGATCATCGCACAAAGTTGATTGTAGTCATGCCTTGACCTAAACACTCCACAATTTGTTGCTTCTCAGCAGCCGACACATCCTTTTTCTTTCCCATTTTGGCAGAAAATGTAGGCTGCTTAATAATGTGAGACAGCCTTCTTAAGTAGTCTTGCCTTTCATTGGACACACCTGCCAAACTAATTAGCACAGGTGTCTGCAATTGCTTACAGTGATATAAAGAGCCCTGACACACATCACCATCAATGAGTTTAACTGACAAACAAACAAATTCTTCCCTTATCACTCCTAAACACTTTTTGCATAATAATTTGGAACACAGTGTACATGTGCTTTTCCACAAAACACCAGTGGTTCACGTAGTGAATCTTACAGTTCTAACTTGCCAACCGTGGTCTGTATGGAGTTGTTCAATAAAGGGCCCAAAATTAAGATAACATAGATGGGAGAGGTCTCTATGAATAGGAATTCCTAAGTATTTGATACCCTGTGAGGGCCAGGCAAAGGGAAAGTTGGACTGGATGGAATCCTATATGGATTTGGGGAGGGAGACATTGAGGGCCTCAGACTTCGCTGCATTGATTTTAAAATTTGACCATGTAACAAAGTGATCTATTTCAGCCATAACAGCATGGATGGATATATGTGATTGAGTGATATATACTAGGACATCATCAGCAAATAGAGAGCACTTGTACTTGGTGCCTCCCACCTCAATCCACCTAATATTGGGGTTATGGCGAATTGATGAGAGCAGGTGCTCCGTCACTAGGATGTATAAGAGAGGGGACAGAGGACATCCCTGCCTTGTCCCATTGGTGATTGTGAAAGGTGATGAAAATGTTCTGACGCACCCCCTGGGCCTTGGGACACCCGGAGCCGGACCCTTTTTGGTGGATGCTGGTGGTTGTAGTCTTCGTGGCGGCGACCCGGTTCCGTGGCTCAGGGTGGTCAAACCAGTGGCGGAACTATTTATGTGGTTTTGATGTTTAAATGTCCGACTACGCCACCTGTGGATTGCGGTCAGAGTGAACCGCCGCTGCAGGGCAGACCGCTGAGGCTGGTGTTGTGGGTGCAGCAGAGCGTAGCATAACTCCCCACGGGAGGAGTATAGCCTCAGGGCAGTGTATGCGGAGGATGGGGGTGATGGTGCAGGGCAGCAGCAGTAACGACACGGAGTCAGTGATGCAGTCCAGGGCCTTTACTCACAGTTCTTATTATCAAGACCACGTCTGCAAGTAACGGCTGCCCACGTCGTACTGTGCTCACCAGGTGAGGGGCTCAGACAACTCCCAGATAACTTTGGAGCGCTTCACAGGACCCCCTTTGTGTGTCCTTTGTCTGGCCTTTCTTACCAACCCTTCTGTCCGGCTGCCTCGGGCCTCCTCTTGGTAAACTTGGCGCCAGTTTCCCTAACCCTATGTGGTGCCTTCCTAGCGGGTGTAGCGAGGGGCTGCGCCACATAAAATGTCACAGCCTCCGGTTTCTAGCTGAGGGTCGTTTCCTGCCTCCACTAGTTTCGGGGACCGGTCTCCCCCTTTGGCCTGACCCCTCCACGCAGGTGGATTCGGGCGTGCGGTGGCGACTCGCCCGTCCACACCCCTGGGATCCCTTCATTCCTCGTTCCTGGAGCCTTCTCCGCTCCTCTTCCTTCCTTCTCCCTCTTCCAGGCCTGGGCCTCTGTTACTAGGCCCGCCTCCGGAGCAGAGCTCATGCAGAGCCCCTGCTCCCTGCCACTTCTGCTCAGACTTCTCTGCACTGAACTAAGATGGTGCCCACCTTTTATACTCCCTTCTCAATGCACCCAGGAACTGCTTCCTCCCTGCTCCTGCACTACAGGGTTCCCCTTCCTCAGTGTTCCCTCCCCCCACTCCAGCCAGGAACAGGGACTGTCGTGCCCATCTCAGAGGCATATTGGTCGCCCTGCCCCACGGCAATGTGGTGTAATGCATGCAGGTGTCGGGTCCTGATCCACACTCCATCCTTACCTGAGAGTGAGATATCACACCTCTGGGTGAGGTGCAATACCTCTGTAGCAACCGAGCCCTCAGGGTGCTACAGTTCCATTTATCTTCAGCCTAGGTGACGTATTGTGATACAGGGCCGTGATTTTGGCTATAAAAGGGTCCCCTAGACCCCTACCCCAAGCTTTTTAAGAGAATCATATATGGCGTGCCAGGAGACTCTATGGAATGCTTTCTCAGCATCCAACGAGAGTATCTAATTACAAATTTTTAACTGCATCTAGCCCAGGAAATACTTTGTGCCTAGTAGCAGTGTCTGCTAGTCAGCGGATTATCCCGGCTGTTAAGCAAGCTACACCACCTGTAGTTTGGACACTTAATTTTTTCAAAGGAAATGCTTCGGGACCACGGGATACTCAGTGAAGAGCATCAGGAGGCACCCCAAGGCATAGGGGCTGGGACTGGCAGTAGGATGCCTTGCGGTGGACAGCCGAGCTCGATCCTTATAAAAGCTTTTTAACTGCAGCAGCTTTAGTGGACGCTACTGGAGCTGGAATTACGCGGCTGCTGGCATGAGACTTGCCCTCCAATAGATCCTTGTAAATGGATTTAAAGTGTATTCATTCAAATTAGAGAGACAATTTAAATTAAAAAGCTTAGAGCTGCCTCCACCACAGGGGGGCTCGCTCGACCCACCAGCGGACAGGCACCAGTATTGGGAGAGGGGGGCTGGACGTCAGGGTTCACCGCGGCTCTGGCACAAACCCGGCGACACGGAGGTGGCACGGGCAGGAGCGGACTGAACGTGTCGGCTTCTCACTTTTTGGATTTTAGAAGGGCATGACATGCCTATATCTGTGTCTCCCCCTCCTTTTACTCCTCCACCTCTTTTCTTTTCGCATGACTATATGTACTTGTCACTTTTCCATGTGTTAGTTGTGTCTTCTGAGCAGTTTGTCAGCTTTTCGACACCTTTGAAGGTGTTTTCTATGTGTTTCTATGTGTTTTTGTTTGCCTGCCATTGGTTTTAACGGTGTTCGAAGGTGTTCGAAGGTGTTCGACGAACAGTTCGGCGAACACACGGGTGTTCGACGAACCGAACCGAACTCGAACACTACGGGGGTGGCTCAACACTAGTCCTCAGGTATTAGGACTCCCATCTCCAGGTCTACGGGCAGCTTACCTGGTCTAGCTCGCATCAGGTAAGCCGGGGTGCAGTTTGTAGCATTCACCGGGATATTGTTGTATAGGTCTATCAGGTCCGGCAGTTTTTCTGGCCACAGGCTGCGTTCCTCCAGGGGCAACGTCTTCAGGAGATCAATGACTATATTGTTCTTCTTCTCACACATCCCGTTGGTTTGGGGGTGGTAAGGCGTTGTACGAATCTTCTTACAGCCATAGAGGTTGCAGAACTCCTGGAAGATTTCAGCCTCGAACGCTGGACCCTGGTCTGTCAGGACCTGTTTCGGATACCCGTGTGGACGGTAGAAGTATTGCTGGAAGGCTCTGGCCGCTGTTTGGGCTGTCAAGTCCTTTACGGGGACCACCACTAGAAAACGGGAATAGTGGTCCACGATTGTCAGGGCATAAATGTATCCTGACCGGCTGGGAGCCAATTTGACATGGTCCAGAGCTACCAGCTCAAGAGGCTGCGTGGTGACGATGGGCCTCAAGGGTGTCTTCTGGCTGGCACGGTCCTTCCTCCTTAGGTGACAAGGGCCACAGTCTCTGCACCATTTTTCTACAGCTCCTCTCATGCCGACCCAAAAGAACCTTCCTCTTAGCAGGAACTCCAGTTTCTTCCAACCGAAGTGTCCAGCTCTGTCATGGTAAGCTCCCAGGACCATAGCTGCATCCCGCCTTGGAACCACGACTTGCCAGGTCAGCTCGTGCGTCCGGTGGTTGACAATCCTTCTGCACAACTTGCCTTCTTAGAGGAACAGCTTGCTCTTCTCCTTCCACAGCTGCTTGGCTTCCTCTGGAGCATCCGGATCCATGCGGGCGTCTTCCTGGGTCAGCAGTTCTTTCACCAGACGGATGGCAGGGTCACTATCTTGGGTCTCGGCCCAGCTGTGGTGAGGTAGGGGATTAATCATCACGGTTGTTAGATCCTCCTCTTTCACGCGGTGGGAGTATTGAGCGGCTACATACCGGTGAAACGCGGGGAGCTCTACCTCCTCCAGCTCTTCTGGGTCTTCGTCACCTTCAGGTAAGTGAGGCATCCTCGACAGGGCGTCTGTGTTGGCATTGGTTTTGCCGGCCCGGTACTTGATCACGAAGTCATAGTTGGAGAGACGGGCCATCCACCGCTGTTCTAGGGCACCCAGTCTTGCATTGTCCAGGTGTGTCAACGGGTTGTTGTCCGTGTACACGGGGAACTTTGCGGAGGCCAGGTAATGCTTGAAGCGTTCCGTCACGGCCCACACCACCGCCAAGAATTCTAGCTTGAAGGAGCTGTAATTCTCCGGGTTCCTCTCGGTGGGCCTCAGCTTCCGGCTGGCGTACGCGATCACCCTTTCTCTGCCCTGTTGGTTTTGGGACAGTACGGTTCCCAGTCCCACATTACTGGCGTCTGTGTGGAGAATGAAAGGCTGGCCATAATCAGGGTAGGCCAGGATCTCATCCCCCGTGAGGGCCATCTTCAACTGGCGGAAGGACTCCTCTTCCGGTTTATCCCACTTGAAGGGTGGCTTTTGACTTCTGGACTTAGACTGTCCGATCAGGAGGTCCTGCATAGGAGCTGCCATCTTAGTGAACCCGGTGATGAACCTTCGGTAGTAGCCTACCAACCCGAGAAACTGTCTCACCTCTTTGATGTTCGAGGGGCTTGGCCAGCTCTTGATTGCCATGACCTTGTCAGGGTCGGGGGCCACTCCTTCCGCGCTTACCACGTGCCCTAGGTACTGGACCTATGGTTTCAGCAGGTGACACTTCGATGGTTTCACCTTCAGGCCATAGCCTGCCAGGGCTTCGAACACCTCGGCCAGGTGCTTTAGGTGGTCCTCGTAGGTCTTCGAATAGACGATCACGTCGTCAAGGTAAAGTAGGACCGTCTCGAAGTTTCGGTGCCCTAGACAGCATTCCATCAGCCGCTGGAAGGTCCCTGGTGCGTTGCAGTGCCCGAAGGGCATACAGTTGAACTCACTCAGTCCCATCAGGGTGGTGAAGGCGGTCTTCTCCTTGTCAGCCTCTGCCACAGGAACCTGCCAGTACCCGCTAGTAAGGTCCAAAGTAGAAAAGAAGTTAGCTGATTTTAGTGCGGCTAAAGACTCCTCTATTCTAGGCAGCGGATATGCGTCTTTGTGGGTGATAGGTTGATTTGTCTATAGTCCACGCACATTCTCATGGTGCCGTCTTTCTTTTTGACCAGAACCAAGGGGGCTGCCCAGGGGCTACAGCTGTCTCTAATGACCCCAGCTTCTTTCATCTCTCTTAGCATGCCCTTTGCGTTCTGATAATGTGCAGGGGGTACAGGTCTGTGTCTCTCTTTTATTGGTGGGTGACTCCCTGTGGGGATGTGGTGTTCTATCCCTTTTACTCTGCCGAAGTCTAGCGGGTGCTTACTAAAGACTCTCTCGTACTCCTGTACCACCCGGTAGACTCCTTGTTTTTGGTGCAGGGGAGTGGAGTCAGCACCCACATGGAGTTTCTGGCACCAGTCCTCCTTTTGTTTCTGGGAGCCATTACCCTCCGCCTGTGGAGATGGAGGCAAGGGTTCCACGGCCCTGATAGCTTTGTGTTCGACAACAAACAGTTTGGCGAGTGTAGCGTACCTGGGTAAGTGTACTTCCCTCTCCCCAATGTTGAGGATGCGGACGGGCACCCTCCCATGATGGACATCAACCACCCCCCGGGCTGTCAAAATGGTGGGCCTGCTGTCTGAGTACACGGGTTCTACCATGGCTTGGTAGTCTCTACCTCTCAACCCGATTGCAGTCCGACACCAGATCATCATTTCACTTTTGGGAGGCATGGAAATGGGGAATGGGTCACTCATCCTCACGCTACCGATCTCACCACCAGACAGTTCTACCTGCTGCCGTCTCATCAGGGCTTTTATCTCCTTGTTGAGGACTCTCTGTTGGCTGGAACTAGCATTCACCGCCACCTGTTGTAGAATTACAATTACTTCTGAAAGACAATATTCAATCACGTTAGTACCCACAGTTATTTTAGGGTGACTTTCACGACGGTCAATGTCCACAATAATCACTCCCTGTGCCGGTAGTTCAACTTTACCAATTTTAATGGTCATCTCCTTGAACCCCATCTGCGGCACGGGTAAGCCATTACTGGCGATGATGCTCAAATACCATGTGATATCAGCATCAGTCCAATACTGCTTAAAAAGTACATAAGGGATAGTGGTTACTTGTGACCCAGTATCCAGCAAGGCGCTCATGGGGATACCGTCCAGCACCACGGGTAAAACCGGGCGCCCCCCAACGTACTTATCACGCCAATTATAAGGGCCTGGTGATCTTATGCCTGGGGGTTGGCCCTCTGCCCCAGGTTGGACCCGTTTAAATTACAGTACCTGGAAATGTGTCCAGGCTGGTTGCATCGACGGCAAATGGGCAGTCCATCCTCTGCGTAGCGGTCTGTGGGCCTCCCTCGGAATGACGGGATCCTCCTCTGTCGACGCCACGGGACATCCTCCGGACTTGAAGCCAGCTCGATGGATCTTGACGGGTTCACTTGCAACGCCTGGACAGTCCTGGTCAACGCCGCGACGCTCCTGGTCAGCTCCTGGACTTGGTGGTGCAGGTCTTTCGACGGGGCTTGGTTCAGGGCCTGTGCATCAGCCCCCACGGGATCCATAGAGGAGGGCGCCGCCTCCTGGTGGTAGGTGAGAGCAGGGCGCCGGGGGTTTATAGCGCCACTTGTTGCGGATTCACGGAGCACCCTTATGGCCCTGTCCTTGAATTGGGCAAAGGTCAGATCAGGGTTCTGAAAGAACATGAGGCGCAGCTGGGTCCTGTGGGCGCTATACAGCAGACCTTCTATGAACTGTTCTGTTAGGAGCTTATCCGTATCCTGCACGCTGCCAGGGTCAGTTTGTTGAATAGCCCTCAAGGCTTCCTGCAGATTTAGGGCTTAGTCTCTGATGCTGTCCTGTGCCCGCTGCTTACATCCATAGAACCTCATTTTAATTTCAGCGGAGGTACGTGTGTCAAAGGTACCCTGCAGCCGGGCCAGAATACCCTTTACAGTTCTTTTCTCCTCAGCGGGCCATGATTTTACCTCCCTTTGGGCTGCGCCAGTTAACTGCCCTGTTAGTATGCTGACCTTCTGTTCCTCTGTCAGGGGGTAAACTTGGAACAAACTGTACAGCCTTTCCTTAAAGTCAGTTAGGGCATGGGGCTCCCCTGAGTACTTGGGCAGCCAGGCCGCTCCAGGGATGTAGGGCAGGGAAAATGGCATCACCGCTGCTGCAGCTGCGTTGGTGGTAGTGGGCGCCTCTGTGTCCGACATCTTCCTCCCCCCTAGTTAAGAATGGCCTACCTTCCGACGATCCTCTTCTGTAGGCAGCGGCTCCGCTGCTGCTGCTCTGGACGAGGACCTTGCGTCGCGTCCTGATGATGTCACTCTCTCTCCCTTCCAGGACCTTGCGCAGCGTCGGTGCGTGGGGCGGAGCTTCGGGTCTCGCGCGGTTTGGACGTCCACGCCCCTCTTCTTCCCGCGCGGCGTCCTGAAGATGGCGTCCGATGGCGGGAAAACGGCTGAAGATGGCAGGAACCGATGGAAGATGGCGGGAGACGGCTGGAAATGGCGGGAAACGGCTCCGGATGGCGGGAAACCTCTTTTCAGGTAAGTGCAAAGTCTCTTTCAGGCACGCAATACCCGTTTGTGGCGGGTTGATTGCAATCCTGCCGACTACGCCAAAGCTGACTCGCCCCCTGGGCCGTGGGGCACTCGGATCCGTGAAATAGGGGACCGATGGGGGTAGTAGTGGCAACCCGGTTCCGTGGCTCAGGGTGGTCAGGCCAGTGGTAGTCCGTTATGCGCTGATGATTATGTCCGACTACGCCACCCGTGGATTGCGGTTATTAGGAACCGCCGCTGCATGCAGACCGCTGGGGCTGATGAGGTGTGCAGCTAGGGTAGTGTGACTCCCCACGGGAAGAGTGCGGCCCCAGGGCAGTATAATGGATGGTGGGAGTGATGGTAGTGAGAGTCCCAGTGCTGATAGTGCTGGAGGAGCAAGGAGCACACAGACAACAGGTTGCAGTCCAGGGTCTTTACTAAAACAGGTAAACTGACCCACAAACAGTCCCGGCTAGGAGGGGACCTGGATGTCTGAGAGCAATGGGAAAATTGGCCCTGGTCAGGGTGAGGGTGTAGGCCTACCGTGCTTTCTGCGCTCCTTCTGGCTATCTCCTCCTTATTGGGTAACAGCCCACGTTTCCAAGCTCTCCGTGTATTCTCGCCTGTATGGCCTGCGACGTGGGTTCCTTTCTGCTCCCAGCCTTGTACGGCTTTGCTGGTCCCTTCTGTTGTGGCAGGGCCTGCAGGCTTCTTAGGCCAAGGAATATACAGTCCCCTGCGGACTGGTTATCTGCTGGAGAATGTGGAATCCTCCAAGCCTCAGACACCAAAGTCTGGTAAATTAAGTCTGTTATCTGCCAAGACAGGCTCTCTTCGCCTCTTGTCTCTGGCTTGTGGCTCTCCTCCTGCCACACTTCCTCTTAGGTGCAATACAACTGTCCCTCTCTGCTCTGGGACCTGAATCCTCAGACAGGTCGTCCAGCTCTCTCTAACCCTGCCCCCAGTACCAGCTTTTATAGGGGCAGCCAGCTCCCCCTACTGGCCTGAGACAGGAGGTACTGCATGCTAATGTTCCCCTGACTAGAGAACCTCCCCCTTGCTCTCAGACACAGCTTTATTACATTTTGTAGCATCCAGGCCAGGGTGACACAGATGTATTTGCAGATATTGATAAAACACCCTATGTGGAAGGTTAAAATCTGCCTTTATTTGTTCAAACATCTTGAATAATCCATCCCTCAAGAGTTGTGACACCAAACAAATACCCATATCCTCCCACTCACTAACATTTTTTAGTTTATGTAGCTCTGGTAAGTTATAGTTGTGCCATAAAGGAGTATAGTTTGAGTACGTTACAATCCCCAGAATAATTTTACCCCTATCCCACGCCTTATATATTAACTTTAGTGTACAACATTTTAAGCAATTTTCTCGAGGAGGCCCCATATCTAGCACCGAGAATGGAAGTTTCCACTTGGTTCCTTCCATAAGTAGGTGCCCTGAAATTACACAATATTTGCGAGTACCCCATCCATAAAACTACTTTAGCTCCCTTCTAGCGTTAAGCAGGTCTGCGTATACCTGGAGGGAAGCAGATCGTTTATGTTGTTTGTCAAGGAGATCAATCCGTTCAAGCAAATGGGAGACTTTAGCTGTTCTCTCCTTTTCTTAGCCTTTATCTACAGTGCAGACCAAAAGTTTGGACACACCTTCTCATTTAAAGAAATTTCTGTATTTTCATGACTATGAAAATTGTACATTCACACTGAAGGCATCAAAACTATGAATTACCACATGTGGAATTATATACTTAACAAAAAAGTGTGAAACAACTGAAAATATGTCTTATAGTCCAGGTTCTTCAAAGTAGCCACCTTTTGCTTTGATGACTGCTTTGCACACTCTTGGCATTCTCTTGATGAGCTTCAAGAGGTACTCACTGGAAACGGTCTTCCGACAATCTTGAAGGAGTTCCCAAAGATGCTTAGCACTTGTTGGCCCTTTTGCCTTCACTCTGCGGTCCAGCTCACCCCAAACCATCTCGATTGGGTTCAGGTCTGGTGACTGAGGAGGCCAGGTCATCTGGCGTAGCACCCCATCACTCTCCTGCTTGGTCAAATAGCCCTTATACAGCCTGGAGGTGTGTTTGGGGTCATTGTCTTGTTGAAAAATAAATGATGGTCCAACTAAACGCAAACCGGATGGAACAGCATGTTGCTGCAAGATGCTGTGGTAGCCATGCTGGTTCAGTATGCCTTCAGTTTTGAATAAATCCCCAACAGTGTCACCAGCAAAGCACCCCCACACCATCACACCTCCTCCTCCATGCTTCACGGAGGGAACCAGGCATGTAGAGTCCATCCGTTCACCTTTTCTGCGTCGTACAAAGACACGGTGGTTGGAACCAAAGATCTCAAATTTGGACTCATCAGACCAAAGCACAGATTTCCACTGGTCTAAAGTCCATTCCTTGTGTTCTTTAGCCCAAACAAGTCTCTTCTGCTTGTTGCCTGTCCTTAGCAGTGGTTTCCTAGCAGCTATTTTACCATGAAGGCCTGCTGCACAAAGTCTCCTCTTAACAGTTGTTGAAGAAATGTGTTTGCTGCTAGAACTCTGTGCAGCATTGACCTGGTCTCTAATCTGAGCTGCTGTTAACCTGAGATTTCTGAGCCTAGTGACTCGGATAAACTTATCCTCAGAAGCAGAGGTGACTCTTGGTCTTCCTTTCCTGGGGCGGTCCTCATGTGAGCCAGTTTCTTTGTAGCGCTTGATGGTTTTTGCAACTGCACTTGGGGACACTTGCAAAGTTTGCCCAATTTTTCGGACTGACTGACCTTCATTTCTTTAAGTAATGATGGCCACTCGTTTTTCTTTACTTAGAATTTGTATTATGGCAAGAAAAAAGCAGCTAACAGTCTATTCAGTAGGACTATCAGCTGTGTATCCACCTGACTTCTGCACAACATAACTGATGGTCTCAACCCCATTTATAAGGCAAGAAATCCAACTTATTAAACCTGACAGGGCACACCTGTGAAGTGAAAACCATTTCCGGTGACTACCTCTTGAAGCTCATCAAGAGAATGCCAAGAGTGTGCAAAGCAATCATCAAAGCAAAAGGTGGCTACTTTGAAGAACCTAGAATATAAGACATATTTTCAGTTGTTTCACACTTTTTTGTTAAGTATATAATTCCACATGTGTCAATTCATAGTTTTGATGCCTTCATTGTGAATGTACAATTTTCATAGTCATGAAAATACAGGAAAACCTTTAAATGAGAAGGTGTGTCCAAACTTTTGGTCTGTACTGTATTTTTTATTATTATCCCTCTGAGGACGCATGTGAGTGCTTCCCATTTAAATGGTAAGGCATTTCATCATGCTCATATATTTGAAGCAGTCTATAGTCTCAAGAAGGTCTGGGACACAGAGTGAGTCTTTCAGCAGATTATCATTTAAGTTCCAACATCTGAAGCCTTGGTGGAGTGCGGCATAGTCAGATTACAATATACAGGAGCATGATCTGACCATACAGCAGTTCCTACCTGAGATGTAGGTTGCCATGTAGGCAAGTGACCGCTAATTAAGAAAAGGACTATATGGCTATGTATATTGTGTAAAGGAGAATAATAGGTATAATCCTTTACGTCTGGATGTAGTATCCTCCATATATCAACCGGTTGAGACCAAAGCACAATTAGCAAAGCTTTTGTTTGTGTTTTAGATTGGTGACTCCAGCCCAGTGACGCATCTAAAGAAGGATCCAAGACAAAATTTAAGTCCCTCCAATGATGATAAGGTCCGCCGCAAAATATTTTAGTTTGTTTAAGTAATGACGGCATGTCTTAATTTGGTCACAATTAGGGAGATAGAACTTTTCCAAAGTCAAAATTTTGGAATAGATCGAGATCTTAACAAACACATACCTCCTCTCCGTGTCAGACAGTGTGTCTACAATAGTATGCAGCAGTGATCTGTGGCGGCCTATACTCAGCACCTTAGACTTCAAAACAGCATTTTTCTGGGACACCAAGATGAAGAATATCTATTAGTAATCTGAGGTACAGTATATGATCGCCTCTAAAGTGTGACTCCTGAAGAAAGAGAAAATGTACATGCTGTTTATGCCTACGATAAAACACTTGAGCTCCTTTCTCTGGAACATTAAGTCCTCTGACATTCAATGAACAAGTTTTGAGTTGTGCCATATTATATGAAAAAAGGGGGAATGGAAGAGAGAAAGATTAAGAGAAAAGAGGAAGTATAGACGGTAGATAGTAACGTCTACCTCTCAGTGTCTAAGAAGTATAGATTATGAATATATCAAAACTGTAGGAAATTGCGAAACAAGCAGATCCCAATGCAAGTCCCTAACTGGGGGTTGTCTTTACAGGCGCAAGTCAAACTTTCAGTTCTAGGATTCCTATTAGGTGGAGCCATGGAATATAAAGCAAGTAATGTAATACAGCCTGATATTACACAAATTATTTATTTATTTATTTTTACACAGGTGTATGATAATCACCCAGCAAAAAAAGGAGTAACAACAAAATATTAAAATGAATATTTTATTTGAAACATATACAAAAATAAAAATAAAAAAGATAAAAAGCAAAGGTACCAATCTAGAGAAGACATAATAGGAGCTTTAAACATTAAAGGGATACAGGATGAATATACTGTACAAAAATCAAGCTTACATCATCCTTCATAAAGATTTCATAATAGAAAATATCTCATACAATTTGATTGATAAAAGGATTGAGTTAATACATCGAGGCAAATCCACAACGATGTTCTTTATAAATATAATCAATAAAGTTTCAACATAATTTGATCAATCAAAAAAATGATATAGGAAGAGCAAAAATATACATAGGTTAACCAATGTGTTCCACATATAAAGGCAAATCACATACAACCACACATCAGATGCAGGGACACAGCGGTGTTCTCGTGCATAAAGCACATAGAATAACACAGCCAAATACTATATGTGATTCCTCTCTCACTGATATGTCTATTGTCCAAGTGAGTCCTCCGATAAAGGTGGAATGCCACACATTAATATCAACATATGAAAGATGGATTTACAATAAATCATCCAAAAAATCCCATACCTATGGATGCTCCTGCTTCCTGCCCCGACGCGCACGTTTCGCTTTAGCTTCCTCGGGAGGCGTGCCAAATGAGGGGCATGTGTGCTTTTTATGTGGAAAGGGGCCAATCAAAAAATGATGGGCGGGAGGACTTGGAGTGAAGCAATCAGTGTGGAGCCAATGGCGCATGAGTAGGTGGAAGCAACAGCTGATGAAAATGTCCCGACGCCAATGGTCACGTGCCGAATGATGCACCGGCCTTCAGCTGAGAAGCGTAAGCGAGGCGTGAACAGCACTAACAGACCACGGCATACGGGGCATAGCTTAGCAACAACCCACGCATGCGCACCAACCACAGAATGAAAGAAGTGAACGGCTGATATTCTATTATAGCCCATACCCAATGGAATTCTTGTATAGCGTATAGAATGTGGAAAAAATAAGTATGACAAGGTGAGAAATGAGGATGATGAGTAAAAAATCATCAGAAATAAAATTCCAAAAAAGCAAAAAAGAAATAAATAATGAGCGTTGGAAAAAATGCAAATGACTAATCGACAACAATTAATCAATACATTACCCATACATGTGATGTGAAGTAACATATGGAACAATAAAATATAAGATAAAGTGCAAGGATTACTACCAGGTGAAACATGCGATATGAAGTGACAATGTTAAGCATATTCTAATTCATATTTACTTTATTAAAATTACAATACCATTTTAATGGATAAGGAATAATGATTATTAATCTAAAGTGGCAGTGCAAAACAAATACTCAATCTCCATATTTTAGAGATAAATATTAGAATAAAGTGACAGTGCAGCACAGGTGCACACTCTGCATATTTTAGAAATAAATATTGAAATAAAGTGACAGTGCTAAACAGATACACAATGTCCATATTCTGAAAAAAAAAAAAATATATATATATATATATATATATATATATATAAAATGTTAAAATAAAGTGACAGGTGCAAAACAGATACACAGTCTCCATGTTATAGAAAAGAGAAAAACAGTGTAAGGAGACACAGAACCATTTAAAAACATGAAAAAGACAGAATTCCAGCACTCCTCATAGCAGTTTGGTATGGCATCTCTAGTTTGCGTGGGTGCATCACAATTCGATGTCCATCACTATAGACCAAGTCCCAGTACCATGTACTAAAACTAAAAGAATAAAAAGTTAAAACCACAACATACAAAACACAAATTGCCCGCCAAAGAGTCAACTAGTTTCCAGTCTCATGTAAATCATAGAAAGACCCCAAACCCAAAACCCTCATTGAGGCCTTGGGGGACCAGAGAACCCAAACGATAAATCCATCTACTTTCACATTTGGCTAATTTTTTGTGTAGATCACCTCCCCTAATACCCATAGTGACAACATCAATCCCCCTAATTTTCAATAAGTGAGGGTTCCAATTATGAAACCTCTTGAAGTGTTTTGGTATAGTTTTAAGAAGAGAGTCATCAAGATTGGTTTTTGCTTTCTCAATATCCAAAAAGTGCTCACGTGTCCTTACCTTCAATTCTCTGCTGGTTAATCCAACGTAGATTTTGTTACAAGGACACTCTGCTACATAGATAACCCCTCTGGTTGCACATGTAATATGATGTCGGATTTCAAAAATCTGCGACCCGTCATGATTTCTAAAGTTTTTGGTTTTAATTAAATTACCGCAAGCCTTACAAAGGCCACAAGGAAAAAATCCATATTTATCCTTAGATACTGTGTGAGCCTTGGGTTCATAATGGTTGTGAACCAAAATGTCATTCAAATTGCGAGATCGTTTAGCAACAATTGATGGAGAATCAGGTAGAATTCGTTTAAGGATTAGGTCAGTCGACAGGACAGTCCAATGTGTCATAATGATAGTTTTAAACTTTGTCCATTGGGTGTGATAGTTAGTGATTAGACGTATTTGGTTATCATCCTTGGTTGATTTCTTATGAAGTTGATCTTTATATAGTAAAGAATTTCTGGAGGTGATCTTGGCGCGTTGATAGCCTCTTTTGATCATACGGTGACTATAACCTCTAGCCTTAAATCGTTCTGATAATTCATGTGATTGTTTCTCAAATTGCTCATCACTAGAACAAATCCTTTTGATGCGTAAAAATTGTCCGATAGGAATACCATTGATAGTAGATTGCAAGTGTGATGATGAGGCATGAAGCAGAGAATTCGTTGCCGTAGGTTTCCGGAACAAAGTGGTAGATAGACAGCCATCTGGATTTGTAGAAATGAAAATATCCAAAAATTCAGCAGTTCTACCGAACTTATAGGAGAGTCTTATATTGTACTCATTTTGATTCAAGCTGTCCATAAACACTTTTAAATCTTCACTGGTACCCTCCCAGATAAACATGAGATCATCGATGTAACGAAGCCAATTATTGATTTTATCAATGCCAGGTCTTGCCCCTTCTTGCAATAATTGACGTTCCCAAAATCCCATAAATAGATTAGCATAAGAAGGGGCACAGGATGCCCCCATGGCGGTCCCCTGTAATTGTAAATAAGTTTTCCCGTTGAAGGTAAACACATTATGTGTTAGTATAAATTCCAATAAAAGTCAAAATTAATTTTGCCAACGGAGGGTCAATATTCCCAGATCGAAGAAACCAGGAGGCTGCCATGAGGCCATCACTGTGCCTTATGGAGGTATAGAGCCTCCACATCAGCCGTCACAATTAGCATATTCTCGTTTAGATGTATATTGTCAAGACGGCGCAAGACCATTGTAGTATCTTTAACAAAGGATGACAATTCAGAAACAAGAAGTTTAAGGTAATGATACACAATTTTGCAAATAGTCTCACATAGGCTTTCATTTCCGGAGACGATAGGTCTACCAGGAGGATCTAGTACATTTTTATGCACTTTAGGGATTAGATATAAAGTAGCTAATCTGGGACTCAGGTTTTTATATAGATCAAGAAGTTTTTTCAGGATGATGTGGTCCTCAAAGGCTGACAACAAAATGCTCAAAAGTTCAGAATGGAAAGCAGTGGTGGGATTATAAGTCAACTGTTTGTAACAATTACAATCACTAAGTAATTTATTGGCCTGTTTCTCATACATAGAATTAGGCCACACCACAACATTGCCACCTTTGTCAGCCATTTTGAAGACCACATCATGCCACTCCTTCATTTCTTCTATTGCTTTCCTTTCTCTGAAACAGAGATTAGACTGGGATCTAGATTCATGAGCCAATTTTTCAACATCACATGAAACCATTTTAGTAAAAATTTCCACGGCTGGTACAAGAGAAAGAGCAGGAAATTTTTTGGATTGATCTACCAGATGTGTGGGAAAGTGGCTTCCGTCTGTGGAACTTTCGTCAGCCAATGATTGCAAGGTAGTATCACGTGAACTCAACTTATATCCTGGTCTAAGATCTTATATGAACTTAGACATTCTATATAGTGGAAGAGTGGCACCTAATGCTCTATTTAGATATATCTTATTATATGCTTAAAGAAATAAGTAAGCATCTGCAAACTGTCTCTCATCAGGGAAGACGAGATTCATTTCAGGAGCTCATATGATTGGCAGGTTCCTTTCCCATCTGGCAGCATCAAGTTCCTGATCCATTGAACACCTTCTGTGACGTGCTGGAACTCTCTGTGGCAATGGTGGAGCAGGTGGCCGGTCAGATATATGGAATGTCCGGGGCATCACAAATAGATCTCATGTTGCTTGGATCTTTGAAAATATACAGCTGGAATGGGTACCCCCAGGAGTACATCAGGCCATTTTCCCGGATGGCATCAAGTAGTGGTTTCAATACCCTTCTTTTAGCAAGTGTCATTCAGGATAGATATGTGAGCAATTATATGCATTTTCCATTGAAAATCACCAGGACCCAACTCCCCTGCTTTCCTCACAATGGCCTCTTTTACATTGAAAAAAAGTATGCGATAAATAATGTCCCTTGAATGCTCAGGATCTGGGCATGATTGCCTATTGTACGGTGCGCCTTTTAAATCTCCACCTCCTTATCAATAGGATCACCAAGGATATTATGAATAATGATTGCAGTGTTGGCATAATCACTTGTGCATTGATGCTTTCAGGTATACCCCTTATCCAGATATTATTGCGATTTTCTTGATCATCAACCATATTAAACAGATGGCTTATTTACTGGCTGTGAAGATCCAGTGTTAGTTTCTGGGTGTTATGATGGCCTCTAACTTGGACAACATTATCCTCTAATCTCTGTATCTTGTCAGTAAGCTGTGACAGGATAGAAGCGAGGGGACGTATTTCAGTTTTGTATGTGGTCTCCAGCCTCTGAATATATTGCTCCATATCTTCTTTAGTAGGGATAGACGCAATCTGATATACAAATAAGTTATGTTGTTCCCCATATCAGAATAACCTGTGGCTGGGGGGTAAATGTCCCTGTGAAGCAAGCACTGCTCAGTATGTGGGCTTTGGTGAGAGTACAGGGAGACTTGTGGAGCTGTTTTCTTGTGAGGCCGACATTAAGAGAGAAGTTGGTGCAGGACTTACAGGCTGGAGCTGTTTGGCATCATGAGGGTTAAGACTGCTTCTTTTTCCATGCTAAGGTGATGCAGTAATAGCTCCAGAGCAGGAAGATAAGACCTTCCATAAGAAACACTGCATACCACACATGCTGACAGAGGTGGAGGACCTCAGATTAACCTCTGATCTCTTCTTTCTTTTCCATATCGAAAATCATATTTGAGGCTGTAAATTGTTTATAATTCTCCCAGTAACACGGTCTGAAGAGAGTGCTTTCAGTGTGTGCATTCTCTTGGTGCTATGTCCAGGCCATGTCCTTCCTGTTGATGTACAATACGTCTGAAGGTGGCGATGATTGGGAGCAGGATTGTGTGATGTAACAATCTTGTGTGATGCGACATCCTTACGGAAACACGAGTTGCGACACCAATGTAACGGTGCCAGAACTGGAAGTGCGTATGAGTGTTTTTATTTTAACAAGGCCAAACATGAGGAATGAGAAGGAGTTGTCCTAGTAGTGGACAACCCCTTTATGAAGATATAACTTTCAGTTAAAAATGAAAAAGGCTTCTCCTCTGTGTGACTTCTCTGAAGTTTGTTAAGAGTTGATTTCCGTGTAAAACATTTCCCACATTAAGAACATGAAAATGGACTGGTGTACTGCGTGCACCAGAGAGAGCGCATCTAGCGGGAGTGGGTGAGAGCGAGCATTTAGAGAGAGCTAGAGTTAGTGACAGACAGCGACATCGAGCTAGCAGACGTCTTCTCCATCTCCAGGAGATTGTGGCATCTGACAGCAAACAAGAGATGGCCATTATAACTACACCTAAAATGGTGGCCCACAGCAGGATGACAAAGCTTAAACGTCATAGAAGAGGATTGTAAGCTTGCGAGCAGAGATCCAAGATGGCCGCGGACCTGGGAGGTCACAACTGACTGAGCTCCCATCCAACATTTACAATCCAAGCCATCCATCCTCACTGGACATCTGCACCACTTCTATCTAAGTTGTGTCACCTCCCTACATCACCTGGGATCCCGTAGAGCCGAATATAGAGAACAGCTGAACATCTCAACAACAACTACAGGTTGGTCCTTGCAAGGCCTCCCCCCTAACCACCTCGTGCTCCCCTGAGACATCCATCTCCTCATCCCAGCAGTCGGGCGCCACACATACTGCCATCGGTGGCTGCAAGCACTTACTGTAACCTCCATCTGAGCTCCGGGGAGGCTGACTTGTCAGTGCTGCATGGGGAGTGAGAGAGGGAGAGGACTTGTTTATACTTCTGACCCCGCCGCCATTAATCACAGCGGGAGTGCCGGAAGTAGCAGCCGACTATCAGTCACCTAACTGCTAATAACCACAGGACCTAACTGATCTGGACCCCGTAGCAGAGCAAAAAGGATTTATTAGCATAAGGTCCAGAATCACATTGCGACCAAAGGTCCTTGAGTGGGGATAAGTGACTGTGACTAATTATATCAATTACTATACAATTGCTATCGCTCCACTTGGTGAGAGCAGAGGCAGCAAACAGGTTATCACTCCTGTTAAACTCCACAATTCCACTCTCAGAGTGTCTGACCTGCCCTATAAATCCTGTGAAACTGGTCTGTAACTCCTTCAACACCAGCAGGATCTCACTACCAGCTGAACCATTTCAGATCCTATCTTAATCACTGTTAGCATTGTGACAGCCTGGTACTCTCAATTGCCAGCAAGGGGAGCTACTGCACTATAAATTAACCATTAATGTGACTTTTAGTCCGCATCAACATCAACAAGGCTTATCAAAGAGCTACAGATACGGGTACAAGCTCATATTGTGAACCCCTTT
Source organism: Phyllobates terribilis (assembly GCF_046119375.1). Taxonomy (NCBI): domain Eukaryota; kingdom Metazoa; phylum Chordata; class Amphibia; order Anura; family Dendrobatidae; genus Phyllobates; species Phyllobates terribilis. The sequence goes on along the minus strand of NW_027362789.1, from coordinate 6,331,015 downwards.
AAGTAAATTGACCACCACATGTGAGCTTTGAACTTACCCCATCTTCTGGATCTCCACCTGTGCTCCTTTTCTTACAGTATGGAGACCTGAGGTTTTTGACTGTTGATATATCCATATCATGTAAAGCATCTTGAATACACCGTAGAGGCTGACAGGTTGCAAGAATCACATAAGATTTAACTCCCGCAATTCCTTAAAATGGTGAAATCCACAAGCAAACCTGCAAAATCAAATACCAAACCCAGCAGCTCCGCTACTCAGGCAGACTTGGATAAGTTTCTAAAGAAGCAAACCGCTATGTCTTCTATATCTAAAACATCTAGCCAGCTTCTCACCGATGACAACACCGAGTCTGAGCCTGAGAGTGATGTAGAGACTGAAGAAACATCCAAAAACCCTCCAATCACTAGATCTTTCCTTAAAAGGATTTTAAATAAAGCTCTTGAACAGGTTCTCAAAGATCTTTCTGATATCAAACAGGACCTCTCACAATTGGGCCACTGTGTCGAATCGTTAGAGTCTTCCCATTCAGACATGGTTCAACACTCTAACTCCACTGTGATAAACCTTCAACACCATGAAGATCACCTTAATCAGATATTTTTTACTCTAGAAGACCATGAAAACAGGGAAAGGCATAACAATTTACGACTGAATAGGATACCCGAACCCATTAGCCAAGAAGCTCTTGTCCCTACCATCAAGGCTGTATTCCGTAACATATTATCACCAGATGACCCACAAACTATTGAGATGGTGAAGGTCCATAGAGCTTTGCGCCCAAAACCACCCCCTGGAAAAAAACCCTAGAGATGTCATCTGTTGCTTTCTTGATTACAGAACCAAAGATATACTCCTACGTAGAGCTAGAGAGGCGACCGATATCTCCTGCAACGGTTCGGCGATTCAAATTTTTCAAGATTTGTCAGCAATTACCCTTAACAAACAGAGGCTCCTGAAGCCTTTCACTACAAAACTACACCAGAGACACTTCCCCTATAGATGGCTGTATCCATTTGGCATATTCATTTCTGCTAATGACAAAAGGCTCCAGGCACGAACCTCTGCTGACATTAAAAAGGTTTGCAAAGATCTTGATATTGTCCTGGAACAATATCCAAATCTGGAGGCAGTCAACTCAGCTTATCTGCTGAAACCTCTTCCACAACCTCCGCACTAGCAGACAAACCTGACTCCCAAGTCCCAAAGGCTCAAACGTCGATCCGCCAAATCGGCCGGGATCCAAGATGGAGATGACCCAACTGGCTGACGGATCAGCCGGGAACTTTATTGTTCTTCACCTTTCCCCTAGATGTAGAGATTGACGTTCTGCTTACATGTTGATAAGGCCAAGAGGATAACCCTCAATGACTTGCAGGGAGTCACTATTTTACATCCTGCCTATTTTGAATTGAATTGATTATACTTATGCTTCTTCTAGTAGATAGCTGCTCTATCTTGTGTTAATGCGTAAACTATCGCTTGTTGATCACCATTTTCAATCCCCCTTCCCCCTACCCCATGTCCGCTGGCTTAGCCCCCCCTCTTCCCGATCCCTAGTTTTGCTGACACCCTTAAAAGGACTTGGTACGTAACCTATATTGAAGTTATCTAATTTGCATTTTCTAGGGTCTGGACACAACCCTCCTGGACTTACTGACTTGAAAAACGCCAGACCTGCCCTAATCCTTGATGCCTCATCCTCAGTCCCTCTCCTTCCTTCCCTTTACTCTTCCCTATACCCATCCCCACATTTGTTCAGATTCTTGTCAAAGGTTTAATCTAGATTTTATAAGTCCATAACGTACTTATATCAAGATAATTTTCTTGTTTATGTTATGCGAGTTTTAATATAACGACCTACCCGTTAGTCTCTAAACTACTATGTTCGTGACTAGACTAATGATGATCAAGACACTAAAGCGCCCCCTCCGGAGCGTAATGGGTGTATACTATGTCATGTTTATTCATGTATTCACTGAATTTTGTTTATTTTCTTTAGAATCTTCCTCTTGCTTCTTTATCTCCCCCTATTCTCACTTTTCTCATCTATCTGAACCCCTGGAACCTGTGGAGGGTCTGGCGTCGTTGAAACCTTCATTTCAATATCTCACACCATGACATCATCACGTAAGTTATACAAAATTGTTTCTCATAACGCACATGGCATCAATTCTCCGATTCCCAGGTCGCAGACTCTACACCACTTTAAAAAGAACAGATATGATATTCTATTTTTACAAGAAACTCATTTTATAGCTGGTAAAACCCCTACCTTCGAGAAATGCTTTTATAATAATTGGCACCATGCCTTATCACCCCAAAAAGGTGCAAGAGGAGTAGTGATTGCTTTCGCGAGGGATATCCCTTTTCTCTTACAGGACAGCCTGGTTGATCCCGAGGGTCGGTACCTATTTGTGAAGGGCCTTCTCGGAGGTAATATAGTGACGCTGGCGAATCTCTACGCTCCCAATAAACAACATTTAAAGTGGATCCGGGGAGCCCTTCACAAACTTGATCTCTTTAGAGAAGGTTCTGTCTTGTTGGGGGGAGAGATTCGCTCTACATGATTTGGCCTGAATCAAGTCTTTATTACACTCCATGGAACTAGTTGACGCCTGGAGATACTTCCACCCTCGGGACAGAACTTTTACATACTATTCCTATCCCCACAATACATATCATCGTATTGACTACTTACTGATTTCCAGGAATGCCCTCACTACTACGTCAGATGTAGATATTCTTCCTGCCCTTTACTCAGACCACGCTATGGTATCAATTGAATTGGAACTTGGTAAACCCCTTTGCACCTTCAGAACCTGGAAACTCAATGAATCTCTACTCTGACTAGAAAATGCTAAGAATAAAATCCAGGCGGCCATCAGACTATTTCTCCATCAATGCTACGCCCGATACAGACCCGACCTTGGTTTGGGAAGCCCACAAAGCTACAATTAGGTAGGTAATTATATCAATTGCATCTCATATTAATAAACAGCGGAGGGCCGAATTGGAGTCTCTTTATAATGAAATAGCTAGTCTGGAGATGCAACACCAACGATCACTTCTTCCCGACACATTGATACAATTGACTGAGCGCAGACAACGCTTGAAAGACTTACTAAACAAACAAGCTGCGAAATATTTTACCTCATGGAGGAATCGTCTTCTGGTTCATGGAGACAAGGCTTCTAAACTTATGATATCCTTGATTAAAAGGCGGCAATCCCGCACGTTCATACACAAGATTAAAACAGCTTGTGGTCATATAACACAGAATTATGACCAAATTACTGAAACCTTTTTGACCTTTTACAAAGACTTGTATCAGCTCGGGCTACATGAACTAGAGATGATAAAATCTCAGAGGACGAAAGATATAAACTCCTTCCTCTCCTCCTTGTCTTTACCGCATTTAACAACAGACCAACAGCTGTGGCTTATTAGACCTTTTGACCAATCCGAACTCCAATCCATCCTGTCGGCGAGCCCTAAAGGGAAGACACCCGGACCAGACGGGTTTCCGAACTGTTACTATAAGACATTTCTATCTGATTTGAGCCCACATCTGTTAAAGATGTGCAACGCAGTGCTAAACCAAAGCTCTCTCCCTCCTCAGTCTCTGGAAGCACATATATCCCTTTTACATAAAGAAGGCAAGGACCCCACGCTATGCGGGAGTTATAGGCCTATTTCCCTGCTAAACATAGACTTAAAAATATATGCAAGTTTATTGGCTAGACGTTTGGCAGGGTTATTGCCTCAACTTGTCTCTTTGAAGCAGACTGAATTTGTGCAGGGGAAAGAGGGGAGAGACTACATGAGCAGGATTTTACATTTAATGCAACGGGCAAAAATATATCATCAACCTCTGGTCCTTCTGGGTACAGATGCTGAGAAGGGTTTTGATAGGGTGGACAGGACATTCTTCCACAGAACTCTGTCGGCTTTCCATTTCCCCCCAATCCGTAATAGAGGCGATATTTAAAATATACTCTTCCCCTTCGGCGAGACTTCGAATTAACAATATGCTATCGGACCCCTTTCTTATTCAAAATGGCACGAGACAGGGGTGCCCTTTATCACTACTTCTTTTTGCATTGGTCATGGAACCTCTTCCAAGAAGCATTCAGCTAAATGAAGAGATTAAAGGAGTCCAGATACGGTCGGTGCATCATAAGGCAGCCGCATTTGCGGATGACTTGTCGGTGATTCTCTCCAAACTAGATAGGGGTATCCCTGCTCTCGTGCAAACCCTGGATCACTACAGTTACATGTCAAACTATAAAATCAACCTGTCGAAATTGGAAGCACTTACTATGAACATCCCTAAAACATCTATCGATAAATTTAAAAGAGATTATCCATTTAAGTGGCCATCCGGCTATATTAAGTACCTTGGTGATAAAATTGGGCGCCTGACTAAAGACCTCCTTAACCTTAATATTCTTCCTGCACTAGAAAAGGCTATGGAATCATTGAATTCCTGGAGAGTCCCTTTCATATCTTGGATTGGGAGGAAAAATTTGCTCAAAAGCAAAATCCTACCGAAATTTCTCTATTTATTTCAGATGCTTCCAATTCATATCCCTGACCGAATTCTCTCTACGATACCTTCTTTTTTTTCACACTTCATATGGAACAACAGAAAACCCAGGATCAATTTTTCGACTCTGACGTTACCGCGCTCCCAGGGAGGAATGGGTGCCCCGGACATCTACAAATATTACAGAGCAGCCATGCTAACCAGAGTGATGGAATGGGTTAGAGGTTCCCCAACCAAACTTTGGTTATCAACCGAAGAGCACTTATCGCAAATACCATTGAGATCCCAAGCACTATTGATAGACTTCCGGGATAAATCTTGCATACCCTTAAATAATCTGACGCGTGCAGTTCTCAATATCTGGAAAAAAGAACACCACAAACTTGTACCCCCACTGTCTCCTATCCTCACTCTCCACAACTTTACCAGACCTCTATTATTAAAGACACAACCGAATGGCAATTCTGACACGAAGCCCACCCGAGCCCCTTCCCATCTCAATTGACCAGCTGTTCCTAGATGGTGCTTTCCTTTCGTTTGCAGAAATACAGCAATCTGACCATTTGCGTATGATATCCTTTCTGCAATATAACGGACTGAAAGCCTATATATACAAATGGAGGAAGCATTCCAATTTACTTAGACCTCTTACCCCATTCGAACAACTCTGTGTGCAATTGCGAACCCCTCAAAAAATACTATCGACACTCTACAAACTCCTGGTGAACGAGAATGCTCATATTAAAAGAGCCTTTCTGGGAATGTGGGAACGCGACTTAAACATTCAATTTACAGATGACCAGATTACCCAGATTTATAGTCGGGTCACACGGTCCTTCACCCTGTGTTAGGATCCAGGAAAATTCCTATAAGGTGGTGTCTCGATGGTACCGCACCCCAAAATTATTACACGAATGGCGTCCCTTCACGCCGGGACAGTGCTGGAGATGCAATGCAGAGACCGGGACATACTTACATATTTGGTGGCTATGCCCTGCAATACAATCGTACTGGAAATTGGTCTCTGGAATAATCTTGGAAGTATTGAACCGAGAAGCTACTTTATCACCGCAAACTGCCCTCCTCAATTTCCCGGTGTGGCCTAGGGAAGCTTCACCCTCCCGACTGGCACATAATATAGTGGCCGCAGGCAGACTCCTGGTACCCACTCGGTGGAACACTAGCTCTCTCCCTACTAAAGCCCAAATCATCAAAGAGGTAGATTCTCTATATTATACTGCTGAACTAGTGGCTTTATCATACTGTTCTTATTCTCTCTTCGAGAAAACATGGACACCTTGGATACTTTACAGATCAACTCCTGAGTTCTCTGGGATTCTTACTGCAGAGTGAGATTTGGAATACTAAACAAAGGTATTAGTAGATATTGAACTGACCCTCCCATGGAACCAATCTACTCTTTTCCTCTATCCTATCCCTCTCCTTCTTTTTGCTTTCTTTTCCCTTATCATTTCTGTTTGCTATTCACTACTCTATACCCCTGGTTTCTTTATGGAATCAATCTAACCGTACGACCCGAATTTACGGATCTGTATTATAAGGCGAATCAAAATTTTTGCTTTACTATATCTTATATTTGCTTATTGTTTATAACAAATATTGGTATTGACTGTTTTATTGGTCAAACTTGCTGTGATTGTTTCCCATCTTTTTGCTTACTCAATAAAAAGAACATTAAAAGAAAGAAAGAACATGAAAATGGCTTCTCGTCTATGTGAGTTCTCCGCTGACTAAAAAGTGATGATTTCTTCACAAAACATTTCCCACATTCTGAACAGGAAAATGGCTTCTCCCCTGTGTGATTTCTCTGGTGTATAACCAAATCTGATTTCCGGCTAAAACATTTCCCACATTCTGAACAGCAAAAAGGCTTCTCCCCTGTGTGAGTTCTCTGGTGCTTAACCAAACCAAGATTTCCGGCTAAAACATTTCCCACATTCTGAACAGGAAAAAGACTTCTCTCCTGTGTGAATTCTCTTGTGCGTAACAAAAACTGATTTCCAGCTAAAATATTTCCCACATTCTGAACAGGAAAAAGGCTTCTCCCCTGTGTGAGTTCTCTGGTGTATAACCAAATCTGATTTCCAGCTAAAACATTTCCCACATTCTGAACAGGAAAAAGGCTTCTCCCCTGTGTGAGTTCTCTGGTGTATAACCAAATCTGTTTTCCGGCTAAAACATTTTCCACATTCTGAACAGGAAAAAGGCTTCTCCCCTGTGTGAGTTCTCTGGTGCTCAACCAAACCTGATTTCCAGCTAAAATATTTCCCACATTCTGAACAGGAAAAGGGCTTCTCCCCTGTGTGAGTTCTCTGGTGTATAACCAAATCTGATTTCCGGCTAAAACATTTCCCACATTCTGAACAGGAAAAAGGCTTCTCCCCTGTGTGAGTTCTCTGGTGTATAACCAAATCTGTTTTCCGGCTAAAACATTTTCCACATTCTGAACAGGAAAAAGGCTTCTCCCCTGTGTGAGTTCTCTGGTGCTCAACCAAACCTGATTTCCAGCTAAAACATTTTCCACATTCTGAACAGGAAAAAGGCTTCTCCCTTGTGTGAGTTCTCTTGTGCTTAACCAATTCTGATTTCTGGTTAAAACATTTCCCACATTCTGAACAGCAAAAAGGCTTCTCCCCTGTGCGAGTTCTCTGGTGGTTATCAAGGTGCATTTTACGTTTGAAACATTTCCCACATTCTGAACAAGAAAATGGCTACTCCTCTGTGTGACTTCTCTGGTGATTAACAAGATTTGATTTCTGGTTAAAAAATTTCCCACACTTGAAACAAAAAAATCTATTCTCTGATGTGTGAATGCTTTGATATTTAAGAAAAGACTTTGAGGGAAAAACTATTTCCATATTCTGAACATGAAAATGACTTCTTTGCTTTAGGAGCAATTTGTTTTTTAATGCTTATTTTGTGACCTTGATTTTCCTTAGTAGTCGGTAATGAATCAGAACACAGGACCTGTTTCAAATGATCAGATGACAGATCTTTGCTGTGAAGGGATGATGGTATATCTGGAGTAATGGCATTCATTTCAATTGTGGGATCTCAAGATCATCTGATTTAAAAATTGAAGATGTCAGCTGTCCCTCTGATCTCCTGGTACAGTCATCTGCCAAGAATAAAACCAATAATTAGTTATGAATAACATATCCTTAAAATTTATATTGTTGAATATTTCTACTTAAACTCCCCATAAAAATGTACATTATGTAATAGTATCATTATTTACCAAGAAAACATATCACAGAAAAAAATCAGCCTTACCAACACCAAATCAGATAACATTATGCATTAGCATTTTAGTGTTGGTTGGGTGTACTGGGGTGTCTGTCCATGTGGGGTGCACTTATATAGTGCTTGGCAGCCCTCCTGATCTAATAGTATGGGCACCATTAGGCTAAGCCAGACACTGTGTATCACACTTACCTGCGTGACTGGCGCCCTATGCAAGCTTCTTCTGTGTGCATCTTTAATACTAGGCAACCACCCCCTCCATGAATTGGTACAATTGTGAGTCGTTGCTCCATCAATATTTTGCACATGCGCAGCCCCCACCTTTATCATGGGGGTCTGCGGCATCCTGCTAGTGCATTTGTTATATGATTTGGTGTTAGTAAGGCTGTATCTTTTTCTGTGATTTTTTTTTTTCATTTTGCCCTATGTTAGCCGTCATTATTCATCAAGACAATAACAGTTCACAGTCTAATAGAAAACCTCATAGGATGAACCAGTGGATCGTAGTGTTCAACTGTTTGTTAATTCTGCCTCCCAAATATGGAATAAAAAGCCACCAAACAATGTTACCTAGGTGAAAAAATACCAATAAAAACTTCTACTCATGTCACGAAAACAAGTCCTCACTCAGGTCCATCATCTGTTAATGGAAAACCAGAGGTTTCCACATTATTAGTGGCTCAAAGACTTTTGAAAAGCAACATGGCTTCCATAAACCAATCCAGCAATATCCACTCTCCCAAAGTCAAATCTCACCCTCACATGAAAGCCTTGCAGTGTGCCTAACCACATTGTACATCCATGTATTTGGCATTATTATAGTGAGAAGAACCCACTTAATTTACGGTGTGTGTCTCCTGGAGCACAATCTGGGCACTATGTGTTGGGTAATAAAATGCCAAATGTGCAATTTTCACTCTCCAACATCCACTGCGTGATAATTTATGGAAAGTGCCTGTGGAGTCAAAATAGTCACTGCTCCTATAGATTAATTCACTGAGGGTTATAATTTCCAAAATGGAGTCACTTTATGGGGATTTCTACCGCTCTGGTTTTCTGCAATTTGGTCACATTAGGGCTTCTGCAAATGGTGTGTCCCATCTCCTCTGGGATCTGCTCCTGCGACGTCTGCTTCTCTCACCAGGAGCCGCCTTATTCATCCTGCAGGCGGCGCTGGTGATGGAGGAGACGTCAGAACCAGAAGCTCTGGGCGGCGCAGGCTCTGTCCAGCCACTAAGATTAGGCTGCCTGGGACCAGTAGTACTATCCAGTCTGGCAGTATGGGTGTGTGTGCTGTCCAGCTGTAGTAATCAGCTCCCTGCTTCAGCCATTTGGAAAGCACCGCACCCTACTAAAGCTGGAAGCATATTGCAGGAAGCTGCCAGATACAGCCTTGTTCTCCTCTGGTTCAGTCCTCTGTGCTCAGCTCCCGGCTTGTGTATTTGTTTCTGTTGTGACCTCGGCCCGTTTACTGACTACTCTTGTGTCTTCTGATTTTGTATTTTCTCTGCCCTCCATGTTCTGACCCAGCTACCTGACTATTCTTCTTCCCATCTTACACCACAGAACATTAGGTAACACTGTGGCCCAAGCTTAGGGGGTCTCTGTGTAACTCCAGATCCATGTAGAGGGGTTAAAGGATGATGAGCAAGGCAAACCCTGGGATCTGGTAAATGGAGTAGATAGCGCCAAGCCTGTTTGTGGTAGCCATCTTTTGAGCTGCCAGGTGACAACAAACAGTGTCCCCAATACATTGTGTCCGCACACTATCCCAGCAACATCTGCATTCAAATAGCTAAATGTCACTCCTCCCCTTCTTAACCTGCCATGTGCCCAGACAGTAGTGTACAACCGTATATAGGATATTGTCAGATTCAAGAGAAGTTGGAAAATAATTTCTAAGGTCCATTTGTTTCCTATTATCCTTTGTGAAGAATTCCAAAGTTATCACCAAATAAAGTGACACATGTCAGATTTGAAAAATGGGCCCAGATAGGAACACAAAACTGGCTGCAGGAAGGGGTTAAATCAGAGTATTTTGGGAACTAACTACTGTAGTCAAAAACTGTGACTATAGACAACAACACATCTACTGAAATGATCAAACTCAACAGTCTTCATCAGTAAGTAGTGAGTAACTAGCGGTGAAACCTCTCTGGGGTAATTAGAGTATAGGGCTCGGTGGCTCTTGGCAATCTAAACTCTCGTAAGGGACAATATTTTCTGTCAGATGAGTTTCAAGAAGAAATATTAGACATTGAAAGAGAACTTTTTATAATAGTGCAGAGCTGAGGTGTCTTAAATTTAGCTTAGACATGTATCATGGCACAGGTGTAATGTTTTCAATATAGTTTATTACAATCTGGTTTGAAGTTAGTCGGTTTTAAAAGAAATTGAAAAGTCAGGATAAAGGGAAACTCTGTTGTTATTGTACAGAAATTCACACTTGGCCCTCACTGCACATTTAATGTTGTAGATTATAAAAGTAAAGTTTGGCCAGAAAGACTGGACCTGGTTTTGTAGGGACCATATGAGCACATTCAGCAGCACAGAAGGGAGAGAAGGTAGATTCATCCAATAAGATATCAGGGATCTAGGAAGCCAACACCATCATTACCCTCCGCTTTCTCTTACAGGCCCATTATAATATTTTTCTTCAAGTGATTTTCTCACTTGTCAGCACATTCTACGCACGCTGTCATTTGGCTTTATAGTTTACAGATCTGGGCAGGTAATGAACAGTGTCTTCTAATCCCAGGGGGTAGGTGGATCCTCCAGGTTGTAAGTTCTATAGAAAAGGGCTTTCACAATTACACAAAGTAATTTGAATATTTTCGGACGGAGGAGAATGTTATGCTCCAGCGGCAAAATGGTGATCAAACGATTGTGATACGGCCGGACTACACCACCGATAAAGCAGCCACAGCCGGTGACTGAGAAGAATCTGTGACTTCTCTATATTTAGTGGTCACTACTCACCTGGGTAGTCATATGTTGGAATCTCCTCCTTATACCGCTCATCACCCCTCACATATGTCTCTGTAGTATTAATATGGGTCAGATCTTCACCCTGAAACAAATATCATAAAAGTCACAGACAGATGGAGAAGTCACATCTATGATCAGCTCTAATCCTGCCATCTCCACTGTTCTCATTACACAAGTATAAAACATTTAATACTGGTGGATAAAACAAGACTGAGCACAAGACCTTCACAGCCGTCTACACATCATAGGGGAGATCTCATGACACCTTCTCTCCATCTACCTGATGATCCTGAGGAACATTGAGATCTTCTTGTTTACAGTCCTGTGGAAGAAGAGGACGGGGACATCTCTCTGGTGTTGTCCTCTTACTGGATAGATCTGGAGGAAACACATACAGGGACTGAATTCATTCTTTACATACAGATAATTATAGGCTGTGTGTATTTAGTCCTGTCTATTACCTGGTGATGTGAGGGGCTGGGGAACCTCCATCATGACGTCCTTGTACAGATCTTTGTGTCCTTCTAAATACTTCCACTCCTCCATGGAGAAATAGACAGTGACATCCTGACACCTTATAGGAACCTGACACATACAATGATACAGTCATCCCCCCGATCCCTTCATAGCGTTACTGTATAATGTCCCAGCATTCCCAGCTGTGTCACCTCTCCAGTCAGCAGCTCAATCATCTTGTAGGTGAGTTCTAGGATCTTCTGGTCATTGATGTCCTCATGTATCAGGGGGTGAGGTGGAGGTCCCGTGATTGGGCTCAGGGGTCTTCCCCATCCCTCAGACACAGGAGTCTGACAGCACCCACTAGAGGTCTTCTTCACTACTGTGTAATCCTGGTTATGGAGAGACACATTAATAAATCTCCCTTCAGACATTTCCAGAGTCCTCACCTCTCCAGTTCTGTCCATCTGTTATTCCCATAGATAAGATTGATGTAATGTGACGTCATCAGAATCTCTCACCTCTCCAGTAAGCCGGAAGAGGATCCCTAGGGTGAGATGTAATATCCTCTCCACCATCTTGTCCATTATTTTCCTGGATAAATCAGGAAAATGTTCTTATGTAGACGATCTTCACTGAGAGGATCAGGTATTTTAGAGATCGGAATGAGAAAAAGATAAGCTGATGGATAAGACCATTTTTCTGCAAACAATGATGCGGAATCCAAAATGTACCACGAGTACCCTTTATCCCTTAAACTGGTGTTCAGGTCTATTAAAATCTGTGACATTCGAGCAGTACCTTCTCAACCGTAAAAACTGGCCCTTGGGTTTTCCTCTTTTTATGGGGATGGTGGTGGTGGTTATCCCACTTCAATAGTTTATTAGTGCTTGAAGGTTTATGGTAGATGAGTGTCCCTAGGCTCCCATTACAATCTTTCTTGATCAGTACATACAGGAAAGGCAACTGGTAATAATTGGTGTTGGTCTGCTCCTTTAAACAAAATGTACTTTTCAGGTTATATTCTCAGTATCCTCACTTTTCTTCCCTTCTTTTGAGGCCCACACAGTCAGACTCTACTGGCCCTTCTCCCTGCGAGTGGCGGTTGTGTATCGCCCTCAGGGCCCCTCCCATCAGTTTGTGGATCACTTTGCCACTTGACTTCCAAACTTTCTATCCTGTGACATCCCCACCCTCATCATGGGAGACTTTAACATCCCAATTGGCGATTACCTCTCCCTATCTGCCGCTCATCTTTTATTGCTAACTTCCTCCTTCGGCTTTCACAGCTTACTAATTCTCCTACACATGAAGATGGAAATACTCTTTGACCTGATCTTCGCCCGGCTCTGTTCAATACATGACTTTACTAACTCTCCTCTTCCGCTCTCTGATCACAACCTTCTTTCATTCTCAATCAAGAACTGTCACCCTGCTCAAGACCCCCCACTTTCCACACTTATAGAAATATACATGGCATTAACACCCAGAAATTTATGAAAACGTTGCAATCATCATTGGCCCCAATCTCCTCCCTCTCATGCCCTGACTCTGCACTGAAGCATTATAACGGAACATTGCAATGCGCCCTGGATGAAGGCGCACCTCCTACACAGAGAACAACTCGGCACAGACGGCGACAACCCTGGAACCACAAACACATTTTTTCCAGTGGTGCTCCAGGTGTGCCGAACGGCTGTGGACAAAATCTAATCTGGCCGAAGATTTCCTTCATTATAAATTTATGCTTAAAACCTATAACTCCGCCCTTCACCTCTCCAAACAAACCTACTTTAACAACCTCATCATCTCATGGTCCAATAATCCTAAACACCTGTTTGACACTTTTCACTCTCTCCTTGATCAAACCGCACAGGTCCCAACCACCGACCTCAGCACTGACGATTTCGCCAATTATTTCAAAGAAAAATTTGACCATATCCGACAGGATATTTTCTCACAATCCCCAAATGTTACGCATGCTCCTCCCTCCCACTTTGTATCTTGCTCATTTTCTGACTTCGAACCAGTCACGGAAGAAGAAGTGACAAGGCTCCTTGCTTCCTCTCGCTCTACCACCTGCGCCAGTGACCCTATTCCTTCACATCTCCTTCAGTCCCTTTCTCCAGCTGCCACCACTCACCTAACTAAAATATTTAACCTCTACCTCTTGTCTTGGATTTTTACCTCCTTTATATAACCCCTTTACCCCCGAGGGTGGTTTGCACGTTAATGACCAGGCCAATGTTTACAATTCTGACCAGTGTCACTTTATGAGGGAATTACTCTGGAACGCTTCAACGGATCCCGCTAATTCTGAGATTGTTTTTTCGTGACATATTGTACTTCATGATAGTGGTAAAATTTCTTCGATATCACTTGTGTTTATTTGTGAAAAAAAACAGAAATTTGGCGAAAATGTTGAAAATTTCGCAATTTTCAAATTTTTCATTTTTATGCCCTTAAATCAGAGAGATATGTTACACAAAATAGTTAATAAATAAGATTTCCCACATGTCTACTTTACATCAACACAATTTTGGAACCCAAATTTTTTTCGAGTAGGCAGCTATAAGGGTTAAAAGTTGACCAGCGATTTCTCATTTTTACAACAAAATTTACAAAACCATTTTTTTTAGGGACCACATCACATTTAAAGTGACTTTGAAGGGCCTTTATGACAGAAAATCTTGAGGGACAAGATGACGTTTTCAGGGGTACCATTGTTATTTACATTCGTCTTTTTGATAGCGTTTTATTCCATTTTTTGTTTGGCGGTATGATGACAAAGCATCGTTTTATGTTTCGTTTTTTTTTATCGTGTTCACTAAAGGGGTTAACTAGCAGGACAGTTTTTAATTCAAAACTATGAATTAACACATGTGGAATTATATACTTAACAAAAAAGTGTGAAACTACTGAAAATATGTCTTATATTCTAGGCTCTTCAAAGTAGCCAGCTTTTGCTTTGATGACTGCTTTGCACACTCTTGGCATTCTCTTGATGAGCTTCAAGAGGTATATATTGTAAGGTGGCTGCCGGATAGGTCGTGGACGGGAGGTATGTGTCCCCGAAGTACCAAGCTTCGGTGATGTAGGACCCGGAGAAGCAGGCTCCAGCACACATAGTACTGAGAGGAATTTAACTGGCCCGGATTACAGGGCCGGTTTTACGAGCAGCTGAAAGAGCTGGGGGGAGGGAGCAGCTGCTCACTTACTTCCAGTCCAGGTCTTGGAAGGCTGATTTAAGACAGCTGCGCCTGTCTCTGTCAGTCTGTGTGTGTTGGGCAAGGTGAGCAGACCTTGCATGTGCTCCTTAGACTCTGTAGGAGGCAGAGGAAGGCACCTTGTTTAAACGGCTGAGGCCGTGCCGCATGGACTTATTATTTTGAGCTTTGTTCTGTTATTCCTTTTTGTGCCAGGAAAAGGCTGTTACTTTTGTTTCATCACTGGTGTATGGACACTAAATAAACCACCAGTTTGTTTGAACCCACGGACTGCATCACTGTGTGAATCTGTGCCTACCTCCAACGCGGCTCAGTGAGTACAAATCCCTACAATTGGTGCTAGAAGCACGGGCACAGATCCCAAGCAGCAGTGTGACTGCTGCAAGAAGACGTATATGTCCTGGGTGAAGTCCGCCATAAGCCAGCAAGTGTCGCCGGACAAAATGGAGTACCTGCTTAAACATTTGTTGCAGGCACAGCAGGCGCAACACCAGCAGCAGCAAGTACAGCACCAGCAGCAGTACCTGCAGAGCCAGCAGAGCATGCTGCAGCAGGAAACAAACTTCTGATGCAGCACATCCAACAGCAGCAAAGACAAATGAAATCTTGGCAGAGCAGAACCGTGGCAGGACGACCGCCACATACTCAGATCCAGGTGATGACTCATACGTCAGGAAGACGGTAAGAAGAGCATTACAAAAGAAGACCCCGGGTGATGACGTTGAGGCGTTCCTGACTGTCTTTGAGAGGGTGGCAGAGCGGGAAAAATTGTCTCCGCAGCAGTAGGCGGAGGTGCTGGCGCCATATTTGACAGGCGAGCCGCAGAAAGCCTATTATGACTTGGCCTTGCAGGACGTGAAAGAGTATGCTAAGTTGAAAACTGAGATTTTGGCACGCTTAGGAGTGACTCTGACTGTCGGGGCGCAACGGGTGCACCACTGGGCCTATTGCAGTGACAAACCTCCCCGGTCCCAGATGTTCGACCTCCTACACCTGGTCCAAAAGTGGTTGCAACCTGAATCTTCTTCCCCAGCACAGATGGTGGAGAAGGTCATTATAGACAGGTTTATACACTCTCTTCCGAAGTTGGTGAAATCCTGGGTTGCCCAGGGAGATCCCCATAATGCCGATGTCTTGGTGGGGTTGGTGGAAAGATACCAGGTGGTTAAGAGTCCGTTGGGAAAACAAGGGGTCGTAGCCTCTCAATACTGGGGTTCTCAAAAGGCAGCGGACAACCAAAAGAAGGGAGCTAGCGCCACAATTGGGGGGCGTCATAGAGTTCAGGAGGGGTCTGAGTTGGTGCCCAAGGTTCCACCCCATAATATAGTGTGTTGAAGATGTCATACCCCTGGCCATACTGCCGCCCGGTGTTCTGTAAACTCTGAACCAATGGACTGCAACATGGGCCGACGTTGCTCTTATTTTGCCTACTCCACCTGCAGCGCGGTTTCTCAACATGGCAAGGGCCCTCAGGCATGCTCAGTGTCAGTAAACGGGGCACAAGTCTCTGGACTATTGGACTCAGGAAGTTTGGAGACCCTGATAAGGGCCACACTCCCTCATGGACTGATTCCTGGGAAGGTGGTGCGTGTCCGGTGTATCCATGGGGATGCTAAGAACTATCCAGTGGCCCCGGTGGATGTAAACACGGACTGTGGCACCACATCTCATGAAGTGGCGGTCGTTGCATCCCATAATAATTGGACGTGACTTTGCATTATTCTGGGAAATGTGGGGGAAAGCGGGGACACACGTGGCTCCGCTCCGTACACCTCATACGCACACGGCTCCGCTTCGCATGCCTCGTACACACGCAGTTTCGCTCCGTACGTCTCGTACACACGCGGCTCCGCTCCGTACGCTTCGTACACGCTCGGCTCCGCTCCGTACGCCCCGTACACGCTCGGCTCCGCTCCGTACGCCCCGTACACGCGCGGCTCCGCTCCGTACGTCCTGTACATGCGCGGCTCCGCTCCGTACGCCCCGTACACGCGCGGCTCTGCTCCGTACGTCCCGTACACGCGCGGCTCCGCTCCGTACGCCCCGTACACGCGCGGCTCCGCTCAGTACGCCCCGTACACGCGCGGCTCCGCTCCGCACGCCTCGTACACACGTGGCTCCGCACGCCTCGTACACGCCCGGCTCCGATGTACGCCTGGTACACGCACGGCTCCGCTCCGTACGCCTGGTACACACGCGGCTCCGCTCCGTACACCTGGTACTCACGCGGCTCCGCTCCGTACACCTCGTACACACGCGACTCCGCTCCGTACACCTCGTACACACGCGGCTCCGCTCCGTACACCTCGTACACACGCGGCTCCGCTCCGTACACCTCGCATACACGCGGCTCCGCTCCGTACACCTCGCACACACGCGGCTCCGCTCCGTACACCTCGTACACACGCGGCTCTGCTCCGTACACCTCGTACACACACGGCTCTGCTCTGTACACCTCGCACACACGCGGCTCCGCTCCGTACACCTCGTACACACGCTGCTCTGCTCCGTACACCTCGTACACACACGGCTCTGCTACATCCACACTGTAAACCCCTCCTGACCCCACACATAAACTTCAGCTCATCCAGCACCATGACAACCAGCACAGCAGAGTCCTGCATCCACTGAGGCCCCTGATCATGTGACCCCTGACTCCTCCCCCCTGTGACCTCATCACAGCTCCTGTGAGCACAGAGCAGCCATATATGTGGTGGAGGTATGTGGAGACCCCCATTAAGCATTAATACTAGATATATATTGCACAGGGGATATCGCAGCCGATTCCCTCTAGAATAATCCTGGAATCGCAGCATTAGATGATTATTTCTCACCGGTTTCTATGGCACAGCTCCCAGCGTCCCGTACTCTGTGGGACTGTCCCGTCCCGTCACGTCTCAGCTGTTCTCCGGCTCATATTCCCCTCTCGGACATCTTCGTAGCTCCTCCCTGTGAAGCGCATAAATTACACTTAGAATATTCACTTCACTTTATGGGAATCAGTAAATGGCGTGATTGATATTTTTTCTCTATTAAACTTATAAGAAATGTATTAACAGCGTAACGCTGTGGCCGTGTTCACATGTAGATTAAGTGCGGCGTTTTCTTTAATTCTCTTTTTCTGCACGTTTTCTGCAGCACACGATGCAGTAGCAATCTTCTCTGATTATTGGTGTTTGCTGCGTTTCTTTTATGCGTTTTCCCGCTTATTTGATGCAATTTTGGTGCAGATGTGAAGACTCGTTTTTAACGCTTTTTTGTTAATACAGAAAAGCTTTGATTCTGCACTTAAAAATGCAACAGTGTTTTTTTCTTCATGCATTTTTTTTTTTCAGAAGAAGCCTATAGAGAAAAAAAAAAACAAAACCGCAGATTTCAGCAGCATCTTCAGGCCACATAGGGCGGAGATTTCATGGAATCACATTCCGGAGCGTGTGTCTGTGTGATCCACGTGTAGACATGTCCGTTTTTGGCCGTCAGCACGGATCACACAGCTCTATTCAAGTCAAAGAATCCATATAAACACATACCGCACCCGGATGCCATCCATGTGACACGTACCGGCAGTTGGGAATTAGTGTACAGTTAGCGCTGTTCCCAAGCGCCGGGTGCTGAACGTTGCCCTCATCATTGTTCCCTGCTTGCGCTGCGATCAACACCAGCAGGGACAATGATGAGAGTAGTAGTCTGCTCCCGGTTTCTCCACCTGTAAATATAAAATAAAAAAATCCATATTCCCACCTAAGTGTTCCCCGCTGTAATCCATGCGACCGATCACACCGAGGAACTGAAGAGAATGACTCCTGCAGCGAGCGGGCCCCGGAGCTGCGCTGAGCTCATGAACGGTTTCCTGTCACTTGCTGAGAGCAGCTCTGGGGCCCGCTCGCTGCAGGAGTGATCTGTCCCATGGATTACAACTACTACTCTCATCATTGTCCCTGCTGGTGCTGATCACATCGCAAGCAGGAAACAATGATGAGGAACAGCGCTAACTGTACACTGATTCCCAAGCGCCGATATGTGTGCTCCTGATGCGGCACACAGGCAGCACATGGTTGCCACACGTGTGCCACACAAGGCCGCAGATATCTCCGGTACTGGTTTTTCCTGTACCGGAAATATCCGAACGTGTGAAACAGGCCTAACTGTCCAAGCAAAGTGGATGTGATTTCATGAGAATTGTGCCCCCTTGTGATAAATAAGGAGGAAAAGGCCTAAAAAATGCGGCAATAATTAGAGAAGATTGTTATTCTGTAGTTAGGTGCGAATCTTGCAGAAAGCCAAAAACACAGTATTTCTGCACTGTGTGAACACGGCCTTACAGAAAAGCCGGATGTCGTATAGTGAAGCTACAAAGAAATGAGAAAGTTCTGCCGGCTCCGACTGTGAATGAAGGACCAAAAAAAGAATCTACAGGTCCCAACAAGAGATGAGCAGGACGCACAGATGACAGCGCGCTGCCCTGGGTGATCAAAAGTCGCGCTGGGGACTAATTGGTGGGAAAACAATCACCTTTAATAATCCTCCAACAGTTCTGGCATAACAAACACAGAAAAGTGCCCCTTTATGGATTTGAAAGAAAGTCTGTTTAGAAACTTTAGCTTAATAGTATCAGCTCTAATCAAATGGTTAGAAAGTGATTTACCCCGAAGATACACAAATTGTGGGGTGTTTTTTGTGCAGGAATCATGTATTGCTCCCATAGTACAGTGCCCTTTCTTGGTTTCCACGCACAGTGTAATGTTCCCCCAGTACCTCCATCCTCAATTTTATTTTTTTGGGGTGTTTTTCATGCAATGCAGGGAAACCTGCGTGAAAATTTTAAAAAATATCCCATCATATACAGAGAAAGAAAAATACATATGGAGAATTTGGCATTAAATATCTCTTGTCTCCATGCTTTTTCAAACAAGCTTTTATAAAAGCCTCAAACTTCTGAGTGTGAATCAAACATGAGATCTAACGTGATAGAAAATTACAGTCCAGTGAAGACGGGAAACATATAGACGGCCGGTGGTGATGTAGTAAGTGACCGACTCTGGCTAAATATGTTTCTAGAGACGTAGTAGAAGATGAAGATGTCATCCTCATCATGAAGTAATTATTTTTCATTTAGCTTTATGGAAGATGAGTCTATGAGAAACGTATTCAGATACTTACTCCAAGGAAGAAACTGCTTGTTGTTTGTGGCCTAAAATATATAGGTTTTATTACTAGATGTAAAGAAGAAAACTAAATACTGTAAAATAATAAATCTCCTCATATGTTTCCCTTATTATCTCCAGTAATTGTATTATTACACCGGATTTTTATGATGTTACATCGGCTCATCTTCTTCTCATTCAGGTCTCTACAATATCGGATCCTCTCAGTGAAGATCTACTGTAAAAGAGATTTTTTCTGATTTACTCAACAAGGATGAATATGGACAGAGACAAGATGGCAGAGAGGATATTACACCTCACCCTAGAGATCCTCTTCCGGCTTACTGGAGAGGTGAGAGATTCTGATGACGTCACATTACATCATTCTTATCTATGGGAATAACAGATGGACAGAACTGGAGAGGTGAGGACTCTGGAAATGTCTGGAGTGAGATTTATTAATGTGTCTCTCCATAACCAGGATTACACAGTAGTGAAGAAGACCTCTAGTGAGCGCTGTCAGGACCCTGTGTCTGAATTATGGGGAAGACCCCTGAGCCCATTCACAGGGCCTCCACCACAGCCCTTGATACATGAGGACATCAATGACCAGAATATCCTAGATCTCACCTACAAGATGATTGAGCTGCTGACTGGAGAGGTGACACTGCTGGGAATGCTGGGACATTATACAGTAACGCTATGAAAGGATCGGGAGATGACTGTATCATTGTATGTGTCAGGTTCCTATAAGGCGTCAGGATGTCGCTGTCTATTTCTCCATGGAGGAGTGGGAGTATTTAGAAGGACACAAAGATCTGTACAAGGACGTCATGATGGAGGTTCCCCAGCCCCTCACATCACCAGGTAATAAACAGGACTAAATACACACGGCCTATACTTATCTGTATGTAATGAATGAATTCAGTCCCTGTATGTGTTTCCTCCAGATCTATCCAGTAAGAGGACAACACCAGAGAGATGTCCCCATCCTCTTCTTCCACAGGACTGTAAGCAAGAAGATCCCAATGTTCCTCAGGATCATCAGGTAGATGGAGAGAAGGTGTCATGAGATCTCCCCTATGATGTGTAGACGGCTGTGAAGGTCTTGTGTTCAGTCTTGTTTTATCCACCAGTATTATATGTTTTATACTTGTGTAATGAGAACGGTGGAGATGGCAGGATTAGAGCTGATCATAGATGGGACTTCTCCATCTGTCTGTGACTTTTATGATATTTGTTTCAGGGTGAAGATCTAACCCATATTAATACTACAGAGACATATGTGAGGGGTGATGAGCAGTGTAAAGAGGAGATTCCTACATATGACCACCCAGGTGAGTAGTAACCACTAAATGCAGAGAAGTCACAGATTCTTCTCAGTCACCGGCTGTGGCTGCTTTATCGGTTGTGTAGTCCGGCTGTATCACAATCGTGTCATCACCATTTTGCCGCTAGACCACAACATTCTCCTCCACCCAAAAACTGTTCAAGTGACTTAGGGCAAGGGTGGGCAATTCATTTTACCGAGGGGCCACATGAGAGATCGTGACTGTTGTGAAGGGCCGAACCAATAGGCTGAAATTAATTCTGCTCAATATTAATATCAATATATTAATGATAATATTAATATAATTAATAATTAATTGCATTAATATTGAGCAGAATTAAGTATGCTGACGTCTAACTATATACTACTTAAACCTGAATACAGCCCCTTCTATATATCGTATGAGTCCCCACACAGCCTCCCCATATGCAGCATGAGCCCCCACACAGCCTCCCCATATACAGCATGAGCCCCCACACAGCCTCCCCAAATACAGCATGAGCCCCACACAGCCACCCCATATTCAGCATGAGCCCCACACAGCCTCCCCATATTCAGCATGAGCCCCACACAGCCTGCTCATATGCAGTATGAGCCCCACACAGCCACCCCATATACAGCATGAGTTCCACACAGCCTCCCCATATACAGCATGAGCCACCACCCAGCCTCCCCATATACAGCATGAGCCCCACACAGCCTCCTCATATACAGCATGAGCCCCCACCCAGCCTCCCCATATACAGCATGAGCCCCACACAGCCTTCTCATATGCAGCATTAGCCCCACACAGTCTCTCCATATGCTGTATGAGCCCCCACACAGCCTCCCCATATACAACATGAGCCCCCACACAGCCTCCTCATATACAGCATGAGCCCCCACACAGCATCCCCATATAGAGCATGAGCCCCCACACAGCCTCCCCATATAGAGCATGAGCCCCCACACAGCCTCCCCATATTCTGCATGAGTCCCACACAGCCTGCGCATATGCAGTATGAGCTCCACACTGCCTCCCCATATGCAGCATGAGCCCCACACAGCCTGCCCCATGCACAGCCAGAGAGCCCCATAGCCTGCCCCATGCACAGCCAGAGAGCCTCATGGCCTACCCCATGCTCGGCATGAGAGCCCCATAGCCTGCCCCATGCTCGGCATGAGAGCCCCATGGCCTGCCCCATGCTCGGCATGAGAGCCCCATGGCCTGCCCCATGCTCGGCATGAGAGCCCCATGGCCTGCCCCATGCTCGGCATGAGAGCCCCATGGCCTGCCCCATGCTCGGCATGAGAGCCCCATGGCCTGCCCCATGCTCGGCATGAGAGCCCATGCTCACCTCGCTTCACCCGACACTCTGCCTCTGTTGCTCTCTCCGCTGCTTCACACGCTGATTTGTGGAGGAAGGGGCCAAAGGCCCCTCCTCCACCAAAGTAGTCAGTGCGGATGGAGAGTTTGGAGACAGCAGACGGCCGGCGAGCAGGCTGTGGGGGAGGTTGTGATGCGTCCCGTAGGCCACTGTTTTCCAGCCCCTCTGCCATTTCAGTCCGCGGGCTGGACTCGAACAGCCAGAGGGCTGGATGTGCGCCGCACTTTGCCCAGGTTTGGCTTAGGGCGGTGAAAGCCCTTTTCTAGAGAACTTGCAACCTGGGAGGTCCACTGGCCCCCTGGGATTAGAAGACGCTGACCATTACCTACCCAGATCTGTAAACTACAAAGCCAAATGACAGCGAAAGTAGAATGTGCTGACAAGTGAGAAAATCACTTGAAGAAAAATAAATAGACATTTTAGATTTCCAAGAACCACCGAGCCCCATACTCCAATTACCCCAGAGAGGTTTCACCACTAGTTACTTATTTATTACTGATGAAGACTATTGAGTTTGGTCATTTCAGTAGATGTGTTATTGTCTATAGTCACAGTTTTTGACTACAGGAGTTAGTGCCCAAAATACTCTGATTTAACCCCTTCCTGCAGCCAGTTTTGTGTTCTTAATCAGGTCCCATTTTTCAAATCTGACGTGTGTCACTTTATGTGGTGATAACTTTGGAATTCTTCACAAAGGATAATAGGAAACAAATGGAGCTTACAAATTATTTTCCAACTTCTCCTGAATCCGACAATCCCCTATATACGGTTATACACTACTGTCTGGCACATGGCAGGTTAAGAAGGAAAGGAGCGCCATTAAGCTATTTGAATGCAGATCTTGCTCGAATAGTTTGCAGATACAGTATATTGGGGGCACTGTTCATGGTCACCTGGCAGCTCAAAAGATGGCTACCACGAACAGGGTTGGCGCTATCTACTCCGTTTTCCAAATCCCAGGGATTGTCTTACTCATCACCCTTTAACACCTTCATGACCTTGGATGTATGGATACGTCCAGGTGATTTTGTGTGCCCAGGAGCTATGCACACACAATCGCCGCTGGCTGTCAACTGAACTGACAGCTGACACCCAACACTCAGGGCACCGCTCCCGGAACTTTAACCCCTGAATTACTGCGATTGACATCCGTCGCAGCATTTAGAAGACAGGCAGAGGAACAGAGCCCCCTCTGCCATCCGATCGGATTGCAAAAATTGGGTTGCGTTTGGACCAATTTAATCCTATGCTGGTGGGCTCAGTGGCGTTTTTTTTTTCCAGCACCGATTAGATTGCGATCGGGCTGAAAAAAAATCGCAGCATTCTGGATTCAGATCGCACACACATATATAAGACTTTGGGTGCATGTGAAACATCGCACTGCACTCGGATATCACCCGAGCGCAGTTAGATTCCCGCCGACACCAGCAACAGAGGAGTTGGAAAAATTGATTTCTCCATCCCCTCCGCAACTGTGCATTGTTCCTCTGCATGAATGCCTGAGTAGATTTGGAGCAGTGTTTTGGATCATTGTCTTGCTGAAAGATCCATCCCCTGCGTAACTTCAACTTTGTCACTGATTCTTGAACATTATTGTCAAGAATCTGCTGATACTGAGTGGAATCCATGTGTCCCTCAACTTTAACAAGATTCCTGGTTCCGGCATTGGCCACACAGCCCCAAAGCATGGAAGTGTTTTTCTTGGAATGCTGTGTTTTTTTGCCGCCAATCATAACGCCTTTTTGTATGACCAAACAACTCAATCTTGGTTTCATCAGTCCACAGGACCTTCTTACAAAAATAAATTGGCTTCTCCAAATGTGCTTTTGCATACCTCAGCCGACTCTGTTTGTGGCGTGCTTGCAGAAATGGCTTCTTTCGCATCACTCTCCCATACAGCTTCTCCTTGTGCAAAGTGCGTTGTATAGTTGACCGATGCACAGTGACACCATCTGCAGCAAGTTGATGCTGCAGCTCTCTGGAGGTGGTCTGAGGATTGTTCTTGACTGATCTCACCATTCTTCTTCTCTGCCATTCTGATGTTTTTCTTGGCCTGCCACTTCTGGCCTTAACAAGAACTGTCCCTGTGTTCTTCCATTTCCTTACTATGCTCCTCACAGTGGAAACTGACAGGTTAAATCTCTGAGACAGCTTTTTGTATCCTTCCCCTGAACAACTATGTTGAATAATCTTTGTTTTCAGATCATTTGACAGTTGTTTTGAGGAGCTCATGATGCCACTCTTCAGAGGAGATTCAAACAGGAGAACAACTTGCAAGTGGCCACTTTAAGTAGCTTTTCTCATTATTTCATACACCTGGCTATAAAGTTCAAAGCTCAATGAGGTTACAAAACCAAAAAAAGTGCTTTAGTAAGTCAGTAAAAAGTAGGTAGGAGTATTTAAAACAAGAAAATGATAAGGGTCCCCATACTTATGCACCTGTCAAATTTTGTTTGAATGCAGATTGCACATTTTCTGTTAGTACAATAAACCTCATTTCCAGGCAGAAACATTACTGTGTCCAATAGTTATTACATATATCAAACTGAAATAGCTGTTGCAAAAACACCAATTTTTATAAAACATTAAGCTTAAGATTAATAGGGGTGCCCAAACTTTTTCATATAACTGTATATATATACAGTACAGACCAAAAGTTTGGACACACCTTCTCATTTAAAGATTGTTCTCTATTTTCATGACTATGAAAATTTTACATTCACACTGAAGGCATCAAAACTATGAATTAACACATGTGGAATTATATAGTTAACAAAAAAGTGTGAAACAACTGAAAATATGTGTTATATTTTAGGTTCTTCAAAGTAGCCACCTTTTGCTTTGATGACTGCTTTGCACACTCTTGGTATTCTCTTGATGAGCTTCAAGAGGTAGTGACCGGAAATGGTCTTCCAACAATCTTGAAGGAGTTCCCAGAGATGCTTAGCACTTGTTGGCCCTTTTGCCTTCACTCTGCTGTCCAGCTCACCCCAAACCATCTCAATTGGGTTCCGGTCTGGAGACTGTGGAGGCCAGGTCATCTGGCGTAGCACCCCATCACTCTCCTTCTTGGTCAAATAGCCCTTACACAGCCTGGAGGTGTGTTTGGGGTCATTGTCCTGTTGAATAATAAATGATGGTCCAACTAAACGCAAACCGGATGGAATAGCATGCCGCTGCAAGATGCTGTGGTAGACATGCTGGTTCAGTATGCCTTCAATTTTGAATAAATCCCCAACAGTGTCACCAGCAAAGCACCCCCACACCATCACACCTCCTCCTCCATGCTTCACGGCGGGAACCAGGCATATAGAGTCCATTGGTTCACCTTTTCTGCGTCGCACAAAGACACGGTGGTTGGAACCAAAGATCTCAAATTTGGACTCATCAGACCAAAGCACAGATTTCCACTGGTGTAATGTCCATTCCTTCTGTTCTTTAACCCAAACAAGTCTATTCTGCTTGTTGCCAGTCCTTAGCAGTGGTTTCCTATCAGTTATTTTACCATAAAGGCCTGCTGCACAAAGTCTCCTCTTAACAGTTGTTGAAGAGCTGTGTCTGCTGTTAGAACTCTGTGTGGCATTGACCTGGTCTCTAACCTGAGCTGCTGTTAACCTGCGATTTCCGAGGCTGGTGACTCGGATAAACTTATCCTCAGAAGCAGAGGTGACTCTTGGTCTTCCTTTCCTGGGGCGGTCCTCATGTGAGCCAGTTTCTTTGTAGCGCTTAATGGTTTTTGCAACTGCACTTGGAGACACTTTCAAAGTTTTTCCAATTTTTCGCACTGACTGACCTTCATTTCTTAAAGTAATGATGGCCACTTGTTTTTCTTTACTTAGCTGCTTTTTTCTTGCCATAATACAAATTCTAACAGTCTATTCAGTAGGACTATCAGCTGTGTATCCACCAGACTTCTGCACAACACAACTGATAGTCCCAACCCCATTTATAAGGCAAGAAATCCCACTTATTAAACCTGACAGGGCACACCTGTGAAGTGAAAACCTTTTCCGGTGACTACCTCTTGAAGCTCATAAAGAGAATGCCAATAGTGTGCAAAGCAGTCATCAAAGCAAAAGGTGGCTACTTTGAAGAACCTAGAATATAAGACATATTTTCAGTTGTTTCACACTTTTGTGTTAACTACAGTTATATTAAAAAATTTGGGCACCCCTATTAATCTTAAGCTTAATGTTTTATAAAAATTGGTGTTTTTGCAACAGCTATTTCAGTTTGACATATGCAATAACTGTTGGACACAGTAATGTTTCTGCCTTGAAATGAGGTTTATTGTACTAACAGAAAATGTGCAATCTGCATTCAAACAAAATTTGACAGATGCATAAGTATGGGCACCCTTATCATTTTCTTGTTTTAAATACTCCTACCTACTTTTTACTGACTTACTAAAGCCCTTTTTTTGGTTTTGTAACCTCATTGAGCTTTGAACTTCATAGCCAGGTGTATGCAATCATGAGAAAAGCTACTTAAAGTAGCCACTTGCAAGTTGTTCTCCTGTTTGAATCTCCTCTGAAGAGTGGCATCATGGGCTCCTCAAAACAACTGTCAAATGATCTGAAAACAAAGATTATTCAACATAGTTGTTCAGGGGAAGGATACAAAAAGCTGTCTGAGATTTAACCTGTCAGTTTCCACTGTGAGGAACATAGTAAGGAAATGGAAGAACACAGGGACAGTTCTTATTAAGGCCAGAAGTGGCAGGCTAAGAAAAACATCAGAAAGGCAGAGAAGAAGAATGGTGAGATCAGTCAAGGACAATCCTCAGACCACCTCCAGAGAGCTGCAGCATCAACTTGCTGCAGATGGTGTCACTGTGCATCGGTCAACTATACAACGCACTTTGCACAAGGAGAAGCTGTATGGGAGAGTGATGCGAAAGAAGCCGTTTCTGCAAGCACGCCACAAACAGAGTCGGCTGAGGTATGCAAAAGAACATTTGGAGAAGCCAATTTCTTTTTGGAAGAAGGTCCTGTGGACTGATGAAACCAAGATTGAGTTGTTTGGTCATACAAAAGGCGTTATGCATGGCGGCAATAAAACACAGCATTCCAAGAAAAACAGTTGCTACCCACAGTAAAATTTGGTGGCGGTTCCATCATCCTTTGGGGCTGTGTGGCCAATGCCGGCACTGGGAATCTTGTTAAAGTTGAGGGACGCATGGATTCCACTCTAGTATCAGCAGATTCTTGACAATAATGTTCAAGAATCAGTGACAAAGTTGAAGTTACGCAGGGGATGGATCTTTCAGCAAGACAATGATCCAAAACACCGCTACAAATCTACTCAGGCATTCATGCAGAGGAACAATTACAATGTTCTGGAATGGCCATCCCAGTCCCCAGACCTGAATATCATTGAACATCTGTGGGATCATTTGAAGAGGGCTGTCCATGCTCGGCGACCATCAAACTTAACTGAACTGGAATTGTTTTGTAAAGAGGAATGGTCAAAAATACCTTCATCCAGGATCCAGGAAATCATTAAAAGCTACAGGAAGCGACTTGAGGCTGTTATTTTTGCAAAAGGAGGATCTACTAAATATTAATGTCACTTTTCTAGTGAGGTGCCCATACTTATGCACCTGTCAAATTTTGTTTGACTGCAGATTGCACATTTTCTGTTAGTACAATAAACCTCATTTCAAGGCAGAAACATTACTGTGTCCAACAGTTATTACATATATCAAACTGAAATAGCTGTTGCAAAAACACCAATTTTTATAAAACATTAAGCTTAAGATTAATAGGGGTGCCCAAACTTTTTCATATAACTTTATATAATTCCACATGTGTTAATTCATAGTTTTGATGCCTTCAGTGTGAATGTACAATTTTCATAGTCATGAAAATACAGAAAAATCTTTAAATGAGAAGGTTTGTCCAAACTTTTGGTCTGTACTGTATATATACTTACAGTGGGTACGGAAAGTATTCAGACGCCTTTAAATTTTTAACTCTTTGTTGCATTGCAGTCATTTGGTAAATTCTAAAAAGTTCATTTTTTTCTCATTAAAGTACACTCTGCACCCCATCTTGACTGTAAAAAACAGAAAAGTAGAAATTTTTGCAAATTTATTAAAAGAGAAAAACTGAAATATCACATGGTTATATATATTCAGACCGTTTGGTCAGACACTCATATTTAAGTCACATGCTGTCCATTTCCTTTTGATCCTCCTTGAGATGGTTCTACTCTTTCATTGGAGTCCAGCTGTTTTTAATTAAACTGATAGGACTTGATTTGGAAAGACACACACCTGTCTGTATAAGACCTCAC
Source organism: Phyllobates terribilis (assembly GCF_046119375.1). Classification (NCBI taxonomy): domain Eukaryota; kingdom Metazoa; phylum Chordata; class Amphibia; order Anura; family Dendrobatidae; genus Phyllobates; species Phyllobates terribilis. The sequence goes on along the minus strand of NW_027362789.1, from coordinate 6,302,393 downwards.
AGTTCACAGTGCATGTCAGACCAAATGAGAATCATGAGCTCAAAGGAACTGCCCAAGGAGTTCAGAGACAGAATTGTGGCAAGGCAGGCACAGATCTGGCCAAGGTTACAAAAGAATTTCTGCATTACTCAAGGTTCTTAAGAGCACAGTGTCCTCCATAATCCTTAAATGGAAGAAGTTTGGGACCAGCAGAAGTCTTCCTAGACCTGGCCGTCCAGCCAAACTGAGCAATCGTGGGAGAAGAACCTTGGTGAGAGAGGTAAGGAAGAACCCCAAGATCACTGTGGCTGCGCTCCAGAGATGCAGTAGGGAGATGGGAGAAAGTTCCACAAAGTCAACTATCACTGCAGCCCTCCACCAGTGGACTGACATAAGTCTCTCCTCAGTGTAAGACATGAAATCCTGCATAGAGTTTGCTCAAAAACACATGAAGGAATCCCAGACTATGAGAAATAAGATTCTATGGTCTGATGAGGTGAAGATAGAACTTTTTGGTGATAATTCTAAGCGGTATGTGTGGAGAAAACCAGGCACTGCTCATCACCTGCCCAATACAATCCCAACAGTGAAACATGGTGGTGGCAGCATCATGCTATGGGGGTGTTTTTCAGCTGCAGGGACAGGACGATTGGTTGCAATTGAAGGAAACATGAATGCGGCCAAGTACAGAGATATTCTGGATGAAAACCTCGTCCAGACTTGGCTGAAGGATCCCCTTCCATCAAGACAATGACCCTAAGCACACAGCTAAAATAACAAAGGAGTGGCTTCAGAACAACTCTGTGACCATTCTTGACTGGCCCAACCAGAGCCCTAACCTAAACCCAAATGAGCATCCCTGGAAAGACCTGAAAATGGTTGTCCACCAACGTTCACCATCCAACCTGACGGAACTGGAGAAGATCTGCAAGGAAGAATGGCAGAGGATCCCCAAATCCAGGTGTGAAAAACTTGTTGCATCATTCCTGAGAAGACTCATGGCTGTACTACCTCAAAAGGGTGCTTCTACTCAATACTGAGCAAAGGGTCTGAATACTTATGACCATGTGATATTTCAGTTTTTCTTTTTAATATATAGTACAGACCAAAAGTTTGGACACGCCTTCTCATTTAAAGATTTTTCTGTATTTTCATGACTATGAAAATTGTACATTCACACTGAAGGCATCAAAACTATGAATTAACACATGTGGAATTATATACTTAACAAAAAAGTGTCAAACAAATGAAAGTATGTCTTATATTCTAGGTTCTTCAAAGTAGCCACCTTTTGCTTTGATGACTGCTTTGCACACTCTTGGCATTCTCTTGATGAGCTTCAAGAGGTAGTCACTGGAAATGGTTTTCACTTCACAGGTGTGCCCTGTCAGGTTTAATAAGTGGGATTTCTTGCCTTATAAATGGGGTTGGGACCATCAGTTGTGTTGTGCAGAAGTCTGGTGGATACACAGGTGATAGTCCTACTGAATAGACTGTTAGAATTTGTATTATGGCAAGAAAAAAGCAGTGAAGTAAAGAAAAACGAGTGGCCATCGTTACTTTAAGAAATGAAGGTCAGTCAGTCCGAAAAATTGGGCAAACTTTGAAAGTGTCCCCAAGTGCAGTTGCAAAAACCACCAAGTGCTAAAATAAACTGGCTCACATGAGGACCGCCCCAGGAAAGGAAGACCAAGTGTCTACTCTGCTTCTGAGGATAAGTTTATCCGAGTCACCAGCCTCAGAAATCTCAGGTTAACAGCAGCTCAGAATAGAGACCAGGTCAATGCCACACACAGTTCTAGCAGCAGACACATCTCTTCAACAACTGTTAAGAGGAGACTTTGTGCAGCAGGCCTTCATGGTAAAATATTTGCTAGGAAACCACTGCCAAGGACAGGCAACAAGCAGAAGAGACTTGTTTGGACTAAAGAACACAAGGAATGGACATTAGACCAGTGGAAATCTGTGCTTTGGTCTGATGAGTCCATATTTGAGATCTTTAGTTCCAACCACCGTGTTTTTGTGCAACGCAGAAAAGGTGAACGGATGGACTCTACATGCCTGGTTCCCACCGTGAAGCATGGAGGAGGGGGTGTGATGGTCTGGGGGTACTTTGCGGTTGACACTGTTGGGGATTTATTTAAAATTGAAGGCATACTGAACCAGCATGGCTACCACAGCATCTTGCAGCGGCATGCTATTCCATCCGGTTTGCGTTTAGCTGGACCATCATTTATTTTTCAACAGGACAATGACCCCAAACACACCTCCAGGCTGTGTAAGGGCTATTTGACCAAGAAGGAGAGTGATGGGGTGCTATGCCAGATGACCTGGCCTCCACAGTCACCAGACCTGAACCCAATTGAGATGGTTTGGGGTGAGCTGGACCTCAGAGTGAAGGCAAAAGGGCCAACAAGTGCTAAGCGTCTCTGGGAACTCCTTCAAGATTGTTGGAAGGCCATTTCCGGTGACTACCTCTTGAAGCTCATCAAAAGAATGCCAATAGTGTGCAAAGCAGTCATCAAAGCAAAAGGTGGCTACTTTGAAGAACCTAGAATATAAGACATATTTTCAGTTGTTTCACACTTTTTTGTTACACTGTGTCTCAAAAGTAGTTTTCGACCACATATGGGGTATAATCGTACTCAGAAGAAATTGCACAACAAGTTTGGGGTCTTTTTTCTCCTGTTACCCTTTCTGAAAATAAAAATTGGGGTCTAAAATTTAAAAAAACGCAACGTTATAAACTTCTGTGAAGCACAAGGGGGTTCAAGGTGCTCCCCACATATTTAGATACATTTCTTGAGGGGTCTAGTTTCCAAAATGGGGTCACTTGTGGGGGTTTCCACTGTTTAGGCACATCAGGGGCTCTCCAAACGCGACATAGCGTCCACTAATCCAGCAAATTTTGCATTCAAAAAGTCAAATGGCACTCCTTCCCTTCCAAACCCTGCCGTGTGCCCAAACGGGAGTTTTCGTCCACATATTGGGTATCGGTTTACTCAGAAGAAATTGTACAACAAATTGCATGGCTAAAAAAAACATTTTTATGGGAAAAATTGGATTTTTTTTATTTTTACGGCTCAAGATTATAAACATCAGTGAAGCACCTGTGGGTTGAAGGTGCTCACCACACATCTGATAAATTCCTTGAGGGGGTCTAGTTTCCAACATTGGGGCACTTGTGGTGGTTTTCCTCCGTTTAGGCACATCAGGGGCTCTCCAAACGCAATATTACACCCGAGGACCATTCCCATCAAAGTCTGCGTTCCAAAAGTCACTCTTCCTTTCTGAGCCCTGCCGTGCGCCCAAATGGTAGTTTTCATCCACACATGGGGTGTCTGCATACTCAGAAAAAGTTGCACAACAAATTGTATGGTTACATTTTTCCTGTTACCCTTGTGAAAATGCAAAATTTGGGGCTAAAAAACATTTTTGTGGGGAAAAATTTGATTTTTCTGTGAAGTCCTTGGGGGTTCAAGGTTCTTACCATACTTCTAGATAAATTCCCCTGAGGGTCTAGGTTCCAGAATGGTGTCACTTGAGGGGGTTTCCACTGTTTAGGCACTTTAGGGGCTCTCCAAACACAACATGGCATCCGCTAATTATTCCAACAAATTTTACATTCAAAAAGTCAAATAGCGCTCCTTCCCTTCCAAGCCCAAACAGTGGTTCTCCCCCACAAATGGGGTATGGGCGTTGTGAGGACACAGCTTCTAATCATAATTAGCAAGACGACTAGATTTGTTAGGCCAGAAGAACTACACTATTGTGTGTGTGTTGACTTTTGAAGAAATGTGTTTTTCTTTCTTCGGGTGGAACAAGAAACATGGACTTTTGTCATAAGTCTGAATGTTGACTTCTCTTGATCTGTGAACAATGAATATTTGCTAAATATGTTGATTAACCTTTGTGTGGACCCTGTGGCTTGTTGACTCACAGAGCAGAAAAGTATAAGATATGGAAATTGATTAAATGCTCAAACAATGAGACATGAGCCCTGCACCTTCCCCCCCTGACCTGTGAATGATGACCTGAGCCACAGATGTATAAATAAAAAGGGATTTATATGGTGCAGCAGGAAGTATCAGAGAGAAACTTCAGGGCAGCAGCTTGGTAGCATGGCTCCATCCAGAGGGACACAGATTTAGATTCTTCAGGAATCCAGCCTAAGGGAACACTGCCCTGGCTGTAAGGATACAGATCTGCTCCATTGACCATCACTGACCCTATGGAGATGTTTGAGGTAACCAGGTTTGTGACCATCCGGTCACCTGGTCCCGTGGATATGTTCTGAGACACCAGGTTGGGACCATTCAATCGCCTGGTCCCATGGAGACATTTGGGGAAGGCCAGGATTGTGAACCTCCGGTCACCTGATCCAATGGATATGTTTGGCTTAGCCAGGTTGGGACCATCCGGTCACCTGGAACCCATGGATACACCCGGAGAAACCCAGATTGGGACCATCCGGTCACCTGGATCCATGGATATGTTTGGAGAAAGCCAGGGTGGGATCTTCGGGTCTCCTTGCAACGTACCTCAATGGACTGTCAGCTTCCTAAACTTGCTGCTACCTCCTCTCTGTGGGTGCCTGCCAAAAGCGGGGGCCACTGGTTGAGGTAGTTGTCTCTGGAAGTTCCAAAGTCGCAGTTGCTCTATTCCCAGTGAGCCAGCGAAAGGGTGAGACTGCGTAATTTTGCACCATCTTGTGTGTTTGCTGGGACTGTTCAATAAAGTATTGCCACACAGTTTAACCTTCACCCTGTGTGGTTTGAGTAGTATTATGCCCACGGAAGACCCAGTGTCTCCACAGGCGTGCTCAGGAGGAAATGCACAACAAATTTTGGGGTCGATTTTCTCCTGATACCTTTGTGAAAATAAAAAAATTGGGTCTAAATTTAAATTTTTGTGAAAAAAGTTAAATGTTCATTTTTTCTTTCCACATTCAATTAATTCCTATGAAGCACCGGATGGATTGCTAAACTTCTTGAACGTGGTTTTGAGCACCTTGAGGGTTGCAGTTTTTAGAATGGTGTCACTATTAGGTATTTTCTGTCATATAGACCCCCAAAGTCACTTCAAATGTGATGTGGTCACTAAAAAAAATGGTTTTGTAAATTTTGTTGGAAAAATGAGAAATCGCTGGACAACTTTTGATCCTTATAACTTGCTTACAAAAATAAAAATAAAAAATTGTGCTGATGTAATGTAGACATATGGGAAATTTTGTTTACAACTGTGATTTAAGGGCATAAAAATTAAGTTTGAAAATTGCTAAATTTTCAAAATTTACCTCAAATTTCTATTTTTTTTAACAAATAAACGCAAGTCATATTGAAGAAATTTTACCACTATCATGAAGTATAATGTGTTCCGAAAAAAAATTTCAGAATCAGTGGGATCCATTGAAGCGTTCCAGAGTAATTTACCAACGGAAAAAAAAAGGGGTAAACAAGAGAGACACCCGTGCTAACTAGTGTGTCATTGTATCAAGTATGTCAGCAGCTAGTGACAACCAACATCCCTGGATTGATGAATACTTGAATTGCCAAATAAAAACTGGAAAATGCCCAAAAAATACCCACTTCAGTGTACCATAAATGATGACCAATTAGGAACAAGCCTGCAGTGTCCACAACTAATATTTTACTAACAAAAAGTGATCCAGATATATGTTGTGGAGGATCCTGCAGTCTGATCCGTATTGGTCAATCTAGACTGTATAAATTACATCAATGCAGTTTAATAGCCATATAATAGCAATCTGTATATCAAAAAACAATACCTCACAGGTTGTGTTATATAATATATAATCAATCCAGTGACCGCACAAATGAAGAAAATTTTATATACACATATACACCATACACACCATGTGTTTAGAGCTTGTATGCAAGTTAGAAGTTAATTACCGTCCATTAACATTCCTGACTGACAGTCCACGAGAGACGAGCTGCGGGACCTATGTAAGAAGGTCCGCAATAACTCACTGTGTCAGCATTTTATTGCCCGATGCTTGTATGCAAGTTAGAAGTTACTTACCGTCCATTAACATTTCTGACTGACAGTCCACGAGAGACGAGCAGCGGGACCTATGTAAGAAGGTCCGCAATAACTCACTGTGTCAGCATTTTATTGCCCGATGCTTGTATGCAAGTTAGATGTTAATTACCGTCCATTAACATTCCTGACTGACAGTCCACGAGAGACGAGCAGTGGGACCTATGTGAGAAGGTCCGCAATAACTCACTGTGTCGCCGTTTTATTGTCCGATGCTTGTATGCAAGTTAGAGGTTAATTACCGTCCATTAACATTCCTGGCTGACAGTCCACGAGAGACGAGCAGCGGGACCTATGTAAGAAGGTCCACAATAACTCACTGTGTCAACGTTTTATTGCCCGATGCTTGTATGCAAGTTAGAGGTTAATTACCGTCCATTAACATTCCTGACTGACAGCCCACGAGAGACGAGCAGTGGGACCTATATGAGAAGGTCCGCAGTAACTCACTGTGTCGGCGTTTTGATGTCCGATGCTTGAAGCTGATTACTTGGATGTGGAGGTGGCGGCATGAGCACGCAAGGAGCCCCGGCCGGTGGCTTGCCTGCGGCTGAACTTGCCGCGTGTGAAGGAGCAGTGGCATGTTCCAGTTTTTATTTGCCAGTTCCACAGTTATTACCTCATAAAGTGACACTTGTCAGAATTGTCATGAAGGTGAAAACAGGCTTTGTGGGGGGGTAAAGGGATTAACACCTACACATGTATGTGGACTTACTCAGAGACCTCTAGGCTTGGGCCACGGTGTAAGGCCACGGCCCCACTATCAGTATTTGGTCAGTATTTTCTCAGGGGTGGGAGCCAAAACCAGGAGTGGGTGATAAATGCAGAATTGGTGACTTGTTTCTATTATACCTTTTCTCTGATTGTTCCTCACCTGGTTTTGGCTCCCACTCCTGAGAAAAAATACTGACCGAATACTTAACAAATACTGATAGTGGGGCTGTGGCCTTACCTGCAGTTCTGTGGAGTGAGACGGCAAGAAGAATAGTCAGGTAGCCGGGTCAGAACCAGCAGGGCCGAGAAAATACAAAATCAGAAGACACCAGTAGTCAGTAAACGGGCCGAGGTCACAACAGGAAACAAATACACAAGCCGGGAGCTGAGCACAGAGGACTGAACCAGAGGAGAACAAGGCTGTATCTGGCAGCTTCTGGTAATATGCTTCCAGCTTTAGTAGGGTGCGGTGTTTTCCAATTGGCTGAAGCAGGGAGCAGATTACTCCAGCTGGATTGCACACACCCATACTGCCAGACTGGATAGTACTACTGGTCCCAGGCATCCTAATCTTAGTGGCTGGACAGGGCCTGGGCCACCCAGAAATTCTGGTTCCGACGTCTCCTCCATCACCAGCGCCGCCTGAAGTATGAATAAGACGGCTCCTGGTGACAGAAGCAGACGTCGCAGGAGCAGATCCCGGAGGAGATGGGACCCACCATTTACAGAAGCCCTAATATAACAAAATGGCAGAAAACCAGAGCAGTAAAAATCCCCATAAAGTGACTCAATTTTGGAAATTATAACCCCCAGTGAATTAATCTATAGGAGTAGGGACTATTTTGACTTCACAGCCACTTTCCGTAAATTAGAACGCAGTGGATGTTAGAGGGTGAAAATTGCACATTTGCCATTTTATTACCCAACACATAGTGCCCAGATTGTGCTCCAGGAGACACATACCGTAAATTAAGCGCGTTCTTCTCATTATAGTAATGCCAAATACATGGATGCTAAATGTGGTTTGGGTGTACTGCAAGACTCAGAAGCGAGGGGGAGATCTGACTTTGGGAGAGCGGATTTTGCTGGATTGGTTTATGGAAGCCATGTTGATTCTCAAGAGCCTTTGAGCCACTAATAATGTGGAAACCTCTGTTTTTCCATTGACAGATGATGGATCTGAGTGGGGGCTTGTTTTTTGCGGGATGAATAGAAGTTTTTATTGGTATTATTTTTGCCTGCATAACATTGTTTGGTGGCTTTTTATTCCATATTTGGAAGGCAGAATGAACAATCAGTTGAACACCACGGTCTACTGCTTCATGCTATGAGGTTTTGTATTAGACTGTGAACTATCAGTGTCTTGGTGAATAATTCAATTTTTTTTACATAACTTACCATTTTTACGAACAGTTTAAGTAGAAATGTTCAAAAATATAAAATTCAAGGATACTTTATTAAAAAATAATAATTTGCTTTCTTCTTGGCAGATGACTGTACCAGGAGATCAGTGGGACAGCTCACATCTTCAATTTTCAAATCAGATTATTTTGAGATCCCACAGGATACAGTTGAAGTGAATGCCATTACTCCAGATATACCATCATCTCTTCACAGCAAAGATCTGTCATCTGATCCTTTGAAACAGGTCCTGTCTTCTGATTCATTACCAACTACTAAGGAAAATCAAAGTCACAAAATATGCATTAAAAAACTAATTGCTTCTAAAGCAAAAAAGCCATTTTCACATTCACCATATGGAAATCATTTTCCCCTCGAAAAGTCTTTTCTTAAACATCAAAAAATTCACACAGCAAAGAATAGATTTTCTTGTTCCAAGTGTGGGAGATGTTTTAACCAAAAATCAGATCTTGTTAGTCACCAGAGAATTCACACAGGGGATAAGCCATTTTCATGTTCAGAATGTGGGAAATGTTTTGTGAAGAATATATCTCTTCTCAATCACCAGAGAGTCCACACAGGGGAGAAGCCTTTTTCATGTTCAGAATGTGGGAAATGTTTTAAATGGAAAACAAATCTTGATAGCCACCAGAGAATCCACAGAAGCGAGAAGCCATTTTCATGTTCAGAATGTGAGAAATCTTTTACAGAGAAAACACATCTCATCACACATCAGAGAACTCACACCGGGGAGAAGCCATTTTCATGTTCAGAATGTGGGAAATGTTTTGCAAAGAAATCAACTCTTAATACACATCAGAGAACTCACACAGGGGAGAAGCCATTTTCATGTTCAGAATGTGGAAAATGTTTTACAGAGAAATCAAAGCTTATCAGACATCAGATAACTCACACAGGGAAGATGCCTTTTTCATGTTCAGAATGTGGAAAATGTTTTCTAGATAAATCAACTCTTTTTACACATCAAAGAACTCACACAGGGGAGAAGCCTTTTTCATGTTCAGAATATGGGAAATGTTTTAACCAGAAATCAGATTTTGTTAAGCACCAGAGAATCCACACAGGGGAGAAGCCTTTTTCATGTTCAGAATGTGGGAAATGTTTTAGCCAGAAATCAGATTTTGTTAAGCACCAGAGAACCCACACAGGGGAGAAGCCTTTTTCATGTTCAGATTGTGGGAAAAGTTTTGTACAGAAATCACATCTTAATATACATCAGAGAACTCACACAGGAAAGAAGCCTTTTTCATGTTCAGAATGTGGGATATATTTTACACAGAAATCAAGTCTTAAAACACATCAGAAAAGTCACACAGGGGTGAAGCGTTTTTCATGTTCAGAATGTGAGAAATATTTTACACGGAAATCATCTCTTAAGAAACATCAGAGAAGTCACACAGGGGAGAAGCCTTTTTCATGTTCAAAATGTGGGAAATGTTTTGCAGATAAATCAACTCTTGTTATACATCAGAGACGTCACACAGGGGAGAAGCCTTTTTCATGTTCAGAATGTGGGAAATATTTTACACGGAAATCATCTCTTAAGAAACATCAGATAAGTCACACAGGGGAGAAGCCTTTTTCATGTTCAGAATGTGGGAAATGTTTTGTAGATAAATCATCTCTTATTAGTCACCAGAGAAGTCACACAGGGTAAAAGCCTTTTTTATTTCCTTAAATTATATTCTTATTGTTCAGAATGTAGGAAATATTTCATACAGAAATCAAATTTTGTTCAGCACCAGACTGAGCAGTCACACAGGTGAGAAGCTTTTTTCCTGTTCTTAATGTGGGAAATGTTTTACTTGGAAATCAATTCTTAATAAACTTCAAAGAAATCACACAAAGGAGAAGCCTTTTTCATGTTCAGAATGTTGAAAACGTTTTAACCGAAAATTGGATCTTCTTAAAGGGGTTGTTCACTACTAGGACAACCCTTTCTTCATGTTTGGCCTTGATAAAATAAAAAAACTCATACTCAGGTCCCTTGCTGGTGCTGTTCCAGCAGTGTTGTGACTCACGTAATTTTACACGGAAATCAACTCTTAATACACATCAGAAAAGTCACACAGTGGTGAAACTTTTTCATGTTCAGAGTGTGGGAAATATATTACATGGAAATCATCTCTTAAGAAACATCAGCGAAGTCACACAGGGGAGAAGCCTTTTTCATGTTCAAAATGTGAGAAATGTTTTAACTAGAAAGTGCATCTTGATAGCCACGGGAGAACCCACACAGAGGAGAATGCAGCGACTACACCCTACTGGTTTCTGTACAGACTAGAAAGGCCATAGCTGCACAACTAAAAACACAAACTAGGACCTAACCCTTAAATAGGCATTTGAGGAGTTTCTCGTACCAGAGAGGAAACCGCAACACACTGTCAATAAAGGGAAAGAAAAGTGTGAAGTAAGATATGAAAAACCCTTAGTGAGAAACACATTCATATAGGGCAAAGAAGGCAAGCTAATGAGAACCAAAAATAAAAGGAATAAGTAGAACTTCCCAGAAACCTAACCGTGGTAGAAAGAAAAGGTACTGGGAGGGAAAGAAAACAGACAAGGAGGATTGTTTCACCTTTGTGGTGAAACTTACAAAATTCATCCTCACCCACAATTATTTGAATTTGGTAACAACATATATCTACATGAGACTGGTACAGCAATGGGAAGTAAAATGGCTCCACAGTATGCAAATCTTTTCATGGCCAAGTTTGAAAGTGACTTCTTGTCCTCATGTACCATCAGGTCTCTTGCCTACTACCATTACATTGACAATATTTTAATCATCTGGATGGAATCTGAGCAACAGCTTAAGACATTCCATGAATACTGTAAGGTTGCAGCCGAACAGGTCTTGGACGGGAGGTATGTGTCCCCGAGGTGCCAAGCCTTGGTGATGTAAGACTCGGAAAAGCAGGCTCCAGCACACATAGTGCTGAAAGGTATGTAATGTACCCGGATTAGAGGGCTGGGTTTTACGAGCAGCTGAAAGAGCTAGGTGGGATCAGCTGCTCACTTACCTCCAGTTTAGGTCTTGGAAGGCCTGATTTAAGACAGCTGCGCCTGTCTCAGTCTGTCTGTCTGTGTGTGTTGTGCAAGGTGAGCAGGCTTGCATGTGCTGCTTAGATCTTGCTGAAGGCAGAGAAAGTCATCTGCATTTAAACAATTGAGGGCGTGCTGTATGGACTGGTTATTTTATGTTTTGTTCTGTTTGGAACCTGAAAGAGGCTGAGATATTTTTGTTTCCTACCTGGTTTATGGACATTTAATAAACCACCAGTTTGTTTGAACCTGCGGACTGCATCCCTGTGTGAACCAGCGCCTACCACAGAGTTGACCCCTCACAAATTGGTGCTAGAAGTTTGGGCATGAATCCCAAGGGGCAGTGTGATTGCTATAGGAAACTGTATATGTCCTGGGTGAAGGCTGCCAGCCAGCAAGTTTCGTCTGGCAGCAAGCATGGAGGAGCTGATTAAGCAACTGGTGCAGGCAAATATGCATCAGCAGCAAGCTCAGAAGGAGACCAACAAATTGTTGATACAGCAATTCCAGGTTCAACAGCAACAGATGCAGCTGCAACAGCAGCAGGAACTGATGACGCTCCTGGCGGAGGCCGTCCGTATCAGAGAAGCCGCACCACCTCGAGGCCGAAGCGACAAGACCCAGGTAAGGAAAACCGTGAGATGGGTGTTGCAAAAGATGACTCAAGGGGATGACGTCGAGGCGTTTCTGGCCGTGTTTGAGAGGGTGGCGGACCGTGAACGACTACTACAGGAGCAGTGGGCGGAGGTTCTAGCTCCATATCTGACCGATGAAACCACAGAAGGCGTATTTTGATCTGGCCCTATAGGACGCTAAGGAGTATAGCAAGCTTAAGGCTGAGAGCCTGACGCAACTGGGCGTAACCCTGGCAGTCAGGGCACAACAAGTTCACCTCTGGAAGTTCTACAGGGACAAACCTCCTCGGTCACAAATGTTTGATCTTTTGCACCTGGTACAGAAGTGGCTGCAGACTTGTTCCCTAGCCCAGATGGTCGAGAGAGTGGTCATGGATCGCTTTATCCACTCATTGCCCAAGCCGATTTAGGCCTGGGTTGCCCAGGGCGATCTCCAAAATGCAGAATACCCAGTGGGCTTAGTAGAGAGGTACCAGGTGTTAGAGGGTTTCCTGGGTGGTCAAGCAGGGGTTAGAACACCTTTCTAGGGCTCCCAGAAGAAGAGGGCTAAATCTTCACTGGGTGGGCATCCAAAGTCCCAGGAGGCAGCTGAATCACAGCTGGGTAATCAGTCCCATTCCATCCTCTGCTGGAGGTGTCATGCCCCTGGCCATATAGCCACTCGGTGTCCCATGAACTCTGAGCAAATGGACTGCAACGTAGGCCAGCGTTGCTCTTATTTTGCCTACCCCGCCTGTAGTGCGGTTCCTCAACACGGCGAGGGCGCTCAGGCGTGCTCAGTGTCCATAAACGGGGTGCAAGTGTCTGGACTGTTGGACTCAGGAAGTTTCGTAACCCTGATAAGTGCCAAACTCCCTCATCAGCTGGTTTCTGGGAAGGTGGTGGGTGTCTGGTGTATCCATGGGGACGCTAAAAAGTATCCCATGGCCTGGGTGGATGTAAACATGGACTGTGGCACCTCATATCAGGAAGTGGGGGTCGTTAAAGACTTGATGCACCCGATAATAATCAGACGGGACTTTGCTTTATTCTGGGATATGTGGGGGAAAGCGGGGACACCTAGTTGCTTGGACATCAGCCAGATCATCCCTGAAGACACCTCGCCGCAGGCTGTAATGGACGAGTTTCCCATGTGTATGTGGGCGATGAGAATGAGGTAGCATCCCCTGAGCCAAAATCTCTGAGCTGGGGGTGTCTGAGGGAAACTTTGGAACTGCCCAACTCAGGGATTTAACTTTGAAAGTGGCGTTCAAAAATGTTACCGTGTTAAATGGAGTGCCTCAGGAGCCAGGGGCCGACAGTGGGTTCCCTCATTTTGCTGTGAATGGGGAATTGCTGTACATAGTAACCAAGCCAAGGGGTGAGGTAATAGAGCAGTTGCTAGTGCCAGGGCCCTATAGACGCAGGGTACTTGACATGGCTCATTCCCATGTGTCGGGTGGTCACCTGGCGCAGATAGGACTTAGGAACGGATTCTCTAGAGATTCTGCTGGCCTGGGTGCTACAGAGAAATAATGAGATATTTGCAATGACTATAGGAAGCTGAACGAGGTCTTGAAGTTCGACGCCTACCCAATGCCTAGGGTAGATGAGCTTATCAAAAGGCTAGGACCCACTCGGTACATCACCACCCTGGACCTCACCAAAGGATACTGGCAAATTCCCCTGTCCAAAGAGCCCAAGGAGAAGACGGCCTTCTCGACGCCAGACGGATGTTATCAGTATGTCAGGATGCCGTTTGGGTTGCAGGGAGATCCGGCCACTTTCAAGAGAGCCATGGACCGGATCTTAGCACCCCATAATAAGTACGCAGCTGCCTTCATAGTTGACATTGTCATATTCAGCCTGGACTGGGAAAGTTATCTTGGCAAAGTTTAAGCAATACTTGACTCCCTAAGGAAGGTGGGCTTTACCATCAACCTGAAGAAATGTGCTATGGGGATGGAGGAAGCCAAGTATCAGGACTATGTGGTTGGTAGAGGGGAAATAAAACCACAAATAAATAACATTGAGGCGATTCTGAACTGGCCACAGCCCCTCACGAAGAAGCAGGTCAGGGCATTTCTAGGCATTGTGGCGACTATTGAAGATTTTTCCATAACTTTGCCCTGATAGCAGCCCTGCTGATGGATCTTCTGAAAGGGACGAAGTCGGCTATGGCTAAGTGGTCCCCGGAAGCTGAAGCGGCCTTCCAGGATTTAAAACTGGCCCTCTGTAAACAGCCAGTCTTGGTGGCGCCCAACTTCTTCAAAGAGTCTGTGGTCCAGACAGACGCATTGGATATCGGACTGGGAGCAGTCTTGTCCCAGGATATTAAAGGAGAGGAACACCCAATAATGTACCTCAGTCTGAAACTGTCCATGTGTAAGAAGAACTACTCCATAGTAGAAAAAGAATGTTTAGCCATCAAGTGGGCTTTAGACTCTCTGAGGTATTATCTGTTAGGTAGAAGGTTCAGGTTAGTGTCAGACCATCCCCACTAAGGTGGATGCGAGAAAAGAAGGGAAACAATGCCCGAGTAACTAGGTGGTTCCTAGCCCTACAAGATTTTAGTTTCCAGGTAGCCAGAAAGGATAGGAGTCGTGCTAATTAAATCCGCACTCCTCCACACATGGATAAAGAATCAAAGGTTCAATTAAAGTCCATCTTTTATTTAAGGGTTTATTTATTTTTGACATTAATTGAACCGTTGATTCCTTATCCATGTGTGTAGGAGCGCAAATTTATTTGGCACCATTACTATTCTTTCTGGCTTTCTGTTGTTTATCCCTCTGTGGATTCAGTGCTGCCTGCAGCCCTCCATTATACATACCACATGTGTTATGCATTTCACAACCCAGAAAGGTGAGAAATTTCTGTTTTCTCACAACTTAATCTGGTAACAGCGCAATTTGCGCTCCCTTTTTATTTATTTTTAGTTTCCAGGTGGAGCATAGGCCTGGGAAAAAACATGGGAATGATGATACCTTATCAAGGGTCTTTGTATGGTGGCAGAAGGTGCCAAAGGTGGGCAGAGGGGGGGGGTTTGTAAGGTTGCAGCTGGAAATGTCATGGACGGGAGGTATGTGTCCTCAAGGTGCCAAGCCTTGGTGATGTACAGAAGACCAATTTTCCTCTTTACTCTCCAAATCAGACCTCACCACCTGTGAACTTGACCCAATCCCGTCCCATCTCATCCCAAACCTTACCACAGTCTTCATCCCAACACTTACCCACCTTTTCAACCTGTCAATAACAACTGGTATTTTCCCCTCATGCTTCAAACATGCCTCGATCACACCCATCCTCAAAAAGCCCCCCCTTGACCCATCCTCTCTGACTAGCTATTGCCCCATATCACTTCTCCCTTACATCTCAAAACTACTGGAACAACACATCCATTCTGAACTGTCTTCCCACCTCTTCTCCTGCTCTCTCTTTGACCGCCTCCAATCTGGCTTTCGACCGCCCCATTCTACTGAAACTGCCCTGACTAAAGTCACCAACAACCAACTAACCACCAAATCCAAGCGACACCTCTCTGTCCTCCTCCTCCTAGACCTGTCATTTGCCTTTGACACAGTGGACCATACCCTCTTACTACAGATTCTCTCATCTCTTGGCATCCAAGACTTGGCCGTATCTTGGATCTCCTCATACTTAACAGACAGGACATTCAGTGTCTCCCACTAACACACCACCTCCTCATCTCACCCCCTATCTGTCGATGTCCCCCAAGGTTCAGTCCTAAGACCCCTGCTCTTCTCCATCTACACCATTGGCTAGGACAACTCATAGAGTCTCATGGCTTTCAGTACCACCTCTATGCTGACAACACACAGATCTACCTCTTTGGACCTGATATCTCCTCCCTACTAACTAAAATCCCACAATGTCTGTCCGCCATCTCATCCTTCTTCTCTGACAGATTTCTAAAACTTAACATGGATAAAACAGAATTCATGGTCTTTCCGCCATCTCATTCATCCCCCCACCTGACCTATCTATCAACGTCAATGGCTGCCCACTCTACCCAGTCCCTCAAGCTCACTACCCGATTAATCCACCTGTCCCCACGCTATTCCCCGGCTTCTCCCCTCTGTCAATCCCTTCACTGGCTCCCCATTGCCCAGATAATCCAGTTGAAAACCCTAACCCTGGCCTACAAAGCCATCCACAACCTGTCTCCTTATATCTCTGACCTAGTCTCCTGGTACATACCCGCACGCAACCTCCGATCCTCACAAGATCTCCTTCTCTACTCCCCTCTTATCTCCTCTTCCCACAATCGCGTACAAGATTTCTCCCGTGCATCCCCCCTACTCTGGAATTCTCTACCCCAACATATCAGACTCTCACCTACCATGGAAACCTTCAAAAGGAACCTGAAGACTCACCTCTTCCGACAAGCCTACAATCTGCAGTAACCATTGCTCCACCATACTGGTGCATGACTAGCTCTACCCTCACTTACTGTATGCTGAACTATCCCTTGTAGATATCCCCTGGGTTTATAATTTTAACAGCATGATTTTAAAGGAATTCTAATAAACATGAAGTTTTAAGACACATTCATATTCCTATTTGGATGTTTGTCACTGGATCCTTGCTTTTTGTTGATATCCCTTGTAGATTGTGAACCCTCACGGGCAGGGTCCTCGTTCCTCCTGTACCAGTCGTCACGTTTTGTTAAAGATCTTTGCAATAGTTCATGTATGTATACCCCTTTTTCACATGTAAAACGCCGTGGAATAAATAGAGCTATAATAATAAATAATAATAATAATGTAGGACTCGGAAAAGTAGGCTGCAGCACACATAGTGCTGAGAGGTATTTAATGGGCTCGGATTATAGGGCCGTGTTTTACGGGCAGCTGAAAGAGCTGGGGTGATCAGCTGCTCACTTACCTCCAGTTCAGGTCTTGGAAGGCCTGATTTAAGACAGCTGCGCTTGTCTCAGTCTGTGTGTGTGTTGTGCAAGGTGAGCAGGCTTGCATGTGCTGCTCAGACCTTGCTGAAGGCAGAGAATGGCATCAGCATTTAAACGACTGAGGCCGTGCTGTATGGACTAGTTATTTTGTGTTTTGTTCTGTTATACCTTTTTGGAACCTGAAATAGGCTGTTATGTTTTGTTTCCTCCCTGGTTTATGGACATTTAATAAACCACCAGTTTGTTTGAACCTGCGGGCTGCATTTCTGTGTGAACCAGCGCCTACCACAGAGCTGAGCCCTCACAACACTTTAATAAATTTCATTTCATCCCACCATCAACTCATCACGCAACTATTCACTCCTGTACTGAAATTAACTTTTTAGACACCTTCAAGCTACAGAACAATAAAATAGAGATGTCCCTGACCCTCTACATGGATCAGTTTCCATCCAAAACACATAATAAAACTCTATTGTCTACAACCAACCCATTAGATATGTGATGGTGTGATATGGTATGTAGGTATCATTTTGTGTATATTTATATTTTACTGATTTTCATAGTTTTCTTTTGTTGCTCTGTGTCCCTCTAACGTTGACTTCTCTTGTAGGATGAGTTGATATTTGTTAATTGATGAATAGCTGGTATTTATCATCTGATATCAGCTCCCACAGTTTATTGTACTGTTATCTTTGCCCAGGGTCAGTGAATAATGCTGTTTGCTAATATTCTAATGACATATTGAACCAGGCTAGCTTGTTGATTTTGCAATGCAATGGAAGGACCAACAATGGGACCTTCCTCCCCTGACCCGTGAATGAGGAGAAGGGACTTTTAAATATCACAGCCAGGAGAGACACTGGTGGGATTCTGTATGGGACGAGGATGTGAGGACAGCATGCCAGAGAGAATGGGAGAAGCCTGGATGACTTTGGAAATATTTCTTTAAGGAATATATATGGAGAAACATATGGACTATTTTATCCTCTGTCTGCTGGATTGTTGGACTCTCATCTCCCAGGGCGTTAGTACCATTACCGGACTGCATTCATGTTTTTGGATTATTTTTCTCCTCTGTGTGGTGGATTATATATGGACCTTTCAGTATTGCCTATAATAAAGGTCTTGGAATTGTTCAATCTTCTCTTGCTCTGTTGATTGTGTGATGTTGGAGAAGGACCCCATGACAAGATACAATCGGATATGTTCCAACCCTATGGACAGAGACAACACCTTGGTGGCCTCAGAAGGACTTTTTTGAACGAGGGAGACCATACAAGAAGAATTGAAAACCAGATTGCAAGAGCCACCAGAATATCAAGGAATCATCTCCTACATTACAAAACTAAACAAGAAAGCAATCTGGTGCCTCTAATAGTCCCCTAAAATCCAAATATGGAGGTGCTAAGTAGAGCTACATGGAAATTACAACCATTATTACAAAAAGATGCCCGCTTACAATCTATATTTCCAGATCCCCCACTTCTGTGTTTTAGGCAGCCCCCAAAACTAAAAATCATCATTGTCAGAAGCTCCATGTCCTCGCTACAGGAACCTTTCCCTGCAACCAGAAAAAAATGTAAAATCTGTCCATTTATAATGACCACTGACAAGATAAAGATTCCCAACTCAAATCAGGAGACAACCACAAGATCCCAAGTACTTTCAGCTGCATCACATCTAATGTAGTGTACTTTAATTATATGTAATAAATGTCCAGCTTGGGGGTCTGTACGTAGGGGAGACAGGGCAAAAACTTAGAACAAGGATGAATTGTTATCGCCACACAATAAAAGAAAAAAGATTAGATCTACCTGTGGCCTAACATTTTTTTATACCTGATCACAGCATCATGGACATGAAATTACTTGTATTAAAAGGTAACTTCAAATCTCAGACAGAAAAATGTGGAATTACAAACTTATGACAATCTTTGACACACTCACAGAGCAGGAATGAATGTGTCGCATGGATTTATGTCTTTCTACATCAACTAAGGAATTTGCTCCTCAGACCGTTTGGGGGCATCACAATCATGGACCAGACCTCAATCACAGGTCAATAAAACTTTCACGCTCCTTATCAATGAACTGTTCCAATATTCACAGCCACAACTGCTTCTCCCTCTCGCATACTGATAGTTCTGCTTCACATCACTTGTCTTATCTATTGCATTATTCCTGTGCCCTGTTGTGTATAAATATGTGACTCTTCATATTTTGTGTTATACTATGTCTACTGAAGAGATCTGAGTAGTCTCGAAAGCTTGTAATTTGTTACCATCTTTTCAGTTAGCCAAAGGTATCAACCACTGAAGACTCTCAAATTTTAATATTTTTTTCCAAACAGCAATTTTAAGATCTCTCCACAGGTGTTCAATGGGATTTAAATCCGGACTCATTGCTGTTCACTTCACAACTCTACAGCACTTTGTTTCCATCCATTTCTGGGTGCTTCTTGATGTATGTTTGGGGTCATTGTCATTCTGGAAGACCCATTACCTAGAACGCAAACCCAGCTTTTTGACACTAGGCACTACATTGCCACACAGAATCCTTTCTTAATCTTCAGATGTCAGGATGCCTTGCACACAGTCAAAGCACCCAGTGCCAGAGGCAGCAAAACAACTCCAAAACATCTTTGAACCTCCACCATATTTGACTGTAGTTACTGTGTTCTGTTCTTTTCTTTGTAGGCTTCATTTTGTTTAAACAGTAGAATGATGTGCTTTACCAAAAACTCTATATTGGTCTCATCTGTCCACAAGACGCATCCCCAGAAGGATTTTGGCTTATTCATGTACATTTTGGCAAACTGCAGTGTAGCTTTTTTATGCCTCTGTGTCAGCAGTGGGGTCAACCTGGGTCTCCTGCCATAGCGTTTCATTTAATTCAAATGTTGACTGATAGTTCACACTGGCACTGATGCACCCTGAGCATGCAAGACGGCTTGAATTTCTTTGGAACTTTAGTGGGGCTGCTTATCCACCATCTGGACTATCCTGCGTTGCAACCTTTCATCAGTTTCTCTCTTCTGTCCACATCCAGAGAGATTAGCTACAGTTCCATGGGTTGTAAATGTGTTGATTATGTTGCGCACCATGGACAAAGGAACATCCAGATCTCTGGAGATGGACTTGAAAAATATCAACAGTTTCAAGGTTACAACAATTTTGGTTCTCAAGTCCTCAAACAGTTCTCTTCTTCTCTTTCGTTCTCCATACTAAGTGTGGCACACACATGCACACAATGTAAAGATTGAATAAACTTCTCCCTTTTTTATCTGGTTTCAGGTGTGATTTTCATGTTGCCACAACTGAGTTTGAACGAGCTGCACATGCTTGAAATAAAGTTGTTTACCCACACCCCACAATTTTGACAAGGTGACAACAATTTTGTCCGGCGCATTTTTGGTGGTTTTGTGTGAAATTATGTTCAATTTGCTTTTTTTTCTCTTTTTTTTTATTGTGTTGTTCCAATACACACAAAGGAAATAAACGTGTATAACAAAACGTGTGAAATTGTAATAATTTTCTGCAACAATTTCAAGGGAGCCAACACTTTTCACCATGACTTGTTTTTGTTGCCTTTTAAATGTGTTGCAGCATATCATCCTCTACATGTTCAGCTATATTAGGAGGCTTGTAGCAATCGCAAATTAGCAGCTTTCCATTATTGCCATTTCCATGTACATTTACCCATACTGGCTCTACATTGTCGTCGTTGAGCACAGGTTATAAATTAGATTTAACGAAAATACCCATCTCTCTATCTTTTGTTTCTTTCCTTACTTTTTAAGTGTAGTGTAACCCTCTGTTTGTCACCCAGTCATGGCTTTCTAGCCAGGTTTCCCTAATGCTGACCACATTGTAATCTGTGGCTGACACAAGAGCCTCTAATTCATTCATTTTGTTTGCAATTCTTACTGTATTTGCCAGCAGACATTTATTACTCCTACTCGCCTACTTAATTTCCTTGAATGTCCTAGCCCCCATAAATCCTCATTGACCCCTACTGTCTCTCTGTCTACTGTATCCCCTTATTTCCACAAGTACCCTCGCTCCCCCCAGATCCTAGTTTAAAAGCTCCTCCATCCATCTGACCATTTTTTCCCCCAGCACAGCTGCACCCTCCCCGTTAAGGTGCAGCCTGTCCCTATCGTAGCGCCTGTAGCTGACAGAGAAGCTGGCCCAGTTCTCCATGAATCCAAACCCTTTCTTCCTGCCACTTATTTAACTATTTAAGATCCAGTTAACTTTCTAGTGATGATAGTGGAATCTGCAGTATTTCTGAAGACACTTCCTTGGAGGCCCTGTACTTCAGCTTCTCTCCTAATTCCCTGTAATCATTTTCAAAGACCCTCCACCTCCCTCTAACTTTGTCATTGGTACCCATGTGTACCATGACTGCTGGATTTTCCCCAGCCCCACCCAATAATCTGTCTATCTGATCACATGAAGATCCCCAAATTAATTTAGGAATTATCTTAAGGACCATAATCTTTCCACTTAACGAGATAATGCAGACGGCACCTGACCCACCAGGAACAAAGCACTCGCCCAACCTCATACTACTGATACCCTTCCAAATCCACCTCAATTATGTCTTGAGGCCCCATTAATTTTTTTTTAAAAGAGAAGAATAGAAAGAATTATGATTTTCCAGGCAATAGGAATTTGCAACTTAACTTACAGGATTTTAAATTTTTATAATTTTATAAGGACCTACAAATTTAGGCACAAACTTTCTAGATGTGATCTTTAAGTGCAGATATTTTCAAGACAACCACACAAAATCTCCCTCCCTAAAGATAGAAGCCTTCCTACCTCTGTGGTTAGCACCACTTTTGGCCTGGTCACTAGCTACCAAAAGATCCCTTTTGACCTCCCTCCAGACCTTAATCAATTGAGGACAAAATCTCTCCTCCTCTGACATGGAGGATTGTAATCCTGAAAAATTCCCAAACAAACTACAAACTACAGCAGCTAAAAAAAAAATCAAGGTCCCCTTAGTCTTAGAGGAATGGTTATTTAGAGCACACTAATACTGCTCTGTTTCCTGGTTCATCCTTTTCTGTTTGACTGTTAGTCTCGGGATGATATACTAAGAGAAAAACAGATTGATACCCAATCTGGAGCAAAAACTAAGCCAAAAACTTGCCAGAAATTGAACTCCTCAATCGAAAATTATGTTTTTGGGAACACCATGAAATTTAACGATTTGAGAAATTAACAAAGTTGCTAAGATCCTAGCAGTTTGCATGTTTTGAAGTGGGACCAAAAGAACGGTTTTGCTAAAACGGTCTACCACCACCCACATGACAGTAATACCACCAGTTAAGCAAATCAGTGACAAAGTCCATAGACAAGTCGGTCCAGGTTTGTAATGGAACATCGTTAGGGAAGAGATAACTAGAGGCTTTAGCCCTGGCACAGACTTTCAGACTTTGCATTTTCAGACATACTCTTCAATATCCTTAAGAGCATTCTGCCACTAAAAAGACACAGAAAGTGATCTTGAAGAGGCAGAAGAACCCACATGGCCAGCGAAAAAGGAATCATGTACTTCATTAAGAAGATCTATGACTAAAGAGGGCAGCACATAAAGCTTATTTATAGGTAAACCTTCCTACTCACTGTCCTGAGCATCCTGAATGCGCTGCCTGAGATCTTCCCCACCCCTTCACTAAGAATCTTGACTTGAATTTCGTGTTGACATTCGTAGAGCCAGGGAGATAAGTAACGGCAAAATGAAGCTGGGAAAAAAATACAAGGCCCATCAAGCCTGTCTGGTGTTTAAGCACTTAGCATCGTCAACATACAACAGGTTCTTATGATCGGTCAAGACAGTCACCTTATCTGCTGGACCTCAAATTGACATTTCTCCAGTTTAGCAAATAAATGGTTGTCACATAGAGCCTGAAGAAACTCTCTGACATGCTCGTGATGCTCCTCCAGAGTATGTGAATAAATCAATATGTCATACAGGTAAATCAACACAAGTCTACCCACCAGTGAGCAAAAAATATTATATTTTAAAAGAATGTCAGTGCATTGGTTAACCCAAATGGCATCACCAAATTGTCAAAATGACACTGAGGCATAATGAATGCGGTCTTCCATTCATCACCCTGATGTATGTGTATAAGGTTATATGCCCCTCTCAAGTCAAGTTTGGAAAACCATTTAGATCTAGATAATTGCTTAAACAGGTCCGGTATAAGGGACAAAGGACAGGGATTGTGAACCGTGATTATATTAGTCTCTCCAAAATCCAAGTACGTATGCAACTCTCCATCCTTTTTTTAACAAGAAAAAACTCCCACTGCAACTGGAGAGATGGATGGCCGTATATGACCCTTAGGGCAGAGACACACTGCCGTATAACTCGTGCGAGGATCGCATCGCACTGAATTCACTGGCCCGCACCTCTCCTGACCTGAACATGACAGCGTGATGTATTTCTATGTAGCTTTCAAGCTCAGGTCAGGAGAGGTGTCGGCCAGTATGAGGTTCGAGGCGATCCTCGCAGGAGAAGTACGGCCGTCTGTCTCTGCCCTCAGCTGGACTCTTCTGAGTATAGTCTATCAAGGCCGCCCTCACTGGAAGGGGTTAAACAAACGAGATTTCGGCCTTTTAGCTCCTGGTATGAAGTGGATAGCACAATCATATGCCGCCATATAGTAGACGTCGGGTAACTGGTAATAATCACCTCATGTGTCGTCTATTTGTCTCCAAGCAGGAAAATCCCACGTTACATTCCACACATAAAACTGTAGAAAAGGCGGCGCGGGGTAATTGTGCCAGTAGTGAGGGGCAAATAATGCCGGAAATGTCACTGACTGTGGAGACGTCTCCATGTAGCGTCTTCACTCCGGATATCACTGTACAGGAGCCACACAGTTCACACTGCGCATTCACTGAGGCCCCTGATCATGTGACCTCTGACTCCTCCCCTCCTGTGACCTCATCACAGGTCCTGTGCGCACAGAGCAGCCATATATGTGGTGGCGGCTCTGCAGGTGGAGGTATGTGGAGATCCCCCATTACTGGGCGCAGGGGGCATTAACCCCTTCAGCACAGAGACTCTTTTGGGGTCTCTGTGTGGTGTGAACAGTGAGGTAACAGCTGTGGACAGAATGCGGCTTTGCTGGTTCCCGTCCACATTAGATCCATTCAGACGACTGCAGGATGAAGGACAGAAGCCCAGAGAAGTCCTCACACAACGCCATTATTCCTCTCCTAGCTCCAGCACAGTAATGTAGATAGTAGTGATGACATTTGGGGGATTTGCAGGAATATGTGGCAGATACTTGCTGGATCTTCTGCTTTCTGGACCGGTTCCACTTGTAAGTCTTATTAACCCTTTCACCCCAGAGTCTGTTTCACCTTCCTTACAGGTCACTTTTTTCAATTCTGACCAGTGTGTGAAGAATTAAAGCAATGGCAAAGGGAAAAAAATAAAATGTTACTTTTTCCCACAAAAATGTTACTTTACCCCCAAATTTTGTATTTTCCAAAGTGTAACAGGAGAAAGTGCATCATACAATTTGTTGTGCAATTTTTCCTGAGTAAGCCGATATCCCATATGTGGTAGGAAAACGACTGTTTGGGTGTACGGCAGGGCTCGGAAGGGAAGGAGTCCACTTGACTTTTTGTATGCAAAAATGGCTGGAATCGAGAGCGTACCCCATGTTGGGTTTCCAGAGCCCCTGATGTGCCTAATCAGTGGCAGCCCCCCACAAGGGACACCATTTTTGAAGATAGACCCCTCAAGGAATTTATCTAGTTTTGTGGTGAGCACCTGGAACACACAGGTGCTTCACATAATGTTATAATAAGCCGAAGACGAACAACTCCCATACAACAAACTATAATAATTATGTTATTGAACATATATTAAAAAGACAACAATTAAAAACAAAACCAGAATTAAAAAAGGGAAATCTACTGCAAATGAACAAGTAACAGGTAAAAAAGTTTTACTTATAGTTTATGCCAGATGTGAAAATACATATATAGATCCATATGGAGAAATATCTAATAAACACTAACTATATGATTACTTCATAAATAGAAATATAAAGTGCATAGTGCATGTATGAGAAACAAATAGGAGCACCACATATCTGTTAGTAGTGTCAGTTCATTTTTTAATGTCTCCCCCGAGTGGGACCATATGGAATCTTATGAAGACTCCAGAAATAAAGATATTTGGTCTCATTCAAAATCCACTACGGCTAGTTGCTAAGGTTATGCTATACAAATACAAAATTAATATTATTATTATTATTATTATTTGTATAGCTCCATTGATTCCATGGTGCTGTACATAAGGAGGGGTTACATACAAAATACAGATATCACTTACAGTAAACAAACTAACAATGATAGACTGGCACAGAGGGAAGAAGACCCTGCCCTTGTGGGCTTACATTTTACTGGATGATGGGGAAGGAGACAGTAGGTTTGGGGGATTGCAGTAGCTCCGGTGTTGTTGAGGTGGCAGCAAGCAAGGTCATGGCAGGCTGTAAGCTTGTTTAAAGAGATGTATTTTCAGGTTCCATCTGAAGGATAAAAGTGTGGTGGATAATCGGACGTGTTGAGGCACAGAATTTCATAGGCTGAGGGATATTCGGAAGAAATCTTGGAGGCGATTAACCTCCACCTGTAGAGCCGCCACCACATATATGGTTGGTAGAGACTAAATCCAAGTTGACAAAATATAACTAGTGCTGTGATAGGGTAACAAGAGGTACACAATGTATTCAGGTATATTAATAACCCCTACAGAGCCATCTTTAATTGTTTAGCACAGGCTTTTGCAGAGCCTTTGTACTACCAGTAACATGGAAGCCCCCTATATTTCCATTGACAGAAGACGCACCTGAGCGGGGACTTGCATTTTTTGTAGATTGAATTGAAGCATTTTTTGAAAACATTTTACATAACATTTTCTATCACATTTATCCTGCGCTCTACGCTGAGCACTTACATTGGGGTTTCCATCTACAGTGGGGGAAATAATTATTTGATCCCTTGCTGTTTTTGCAAGTTTGCCCACTGACAAAGACATGAACAGTCTATAATTTTAAGGGTAGGTTAATTTTAACATTGAGAAATGGAATATCCAAAAAAATCAAGAAAATCACATTGTATAAATTAGATATTTTTTTGCATTTGGCAGTAAGAAATAAGTATTTGATCCCTCTGGCAAACAACACTTAATACTTGGTGGCAAAACCCTTGTTGGCAAGCACAGCAGTCAGACTTTGTTTGTAGTTGATGATGAGGTTTGCGCACATGTCAGGAGGAATTTTGGTCCACTCTTTGCAGGTCATCTCTAAATCATTTTGAGGCTGTCGCTTGGCAACTCAGAGCTTCAACTCCCTTCATAAGTTTTCTATGGGACATGACCCCATCCATCTTCCTTTCAGCAAGGTGAAGTCATCTTGTCCCCTTTGATGTTCTTAGGGTTGTACTCATTCTTCTTCTTCCTCCAAACATGGCGAGTTGAGTTAATGCCAAAGAGCTCAATTTTTGTCTCATCTGACCATAGCACCTTATCCCAATAACTCACAGAATCATCCAGGTATTCATTGACAAAATTCAGACAAGCCTGCACATGTGCCTTCCTGAGCAGGGGGACCTTGAGGGCACTGCAGGATTTTAAACCTTTAAGGTGTAATCTGTTACCAATGGTTTTCTTGGTGACTGTAGTCCCAGGTGCCTTGAGATCATTAACAAGTTCCAGTCCGTGTAGTTATAGCCTGATCTTTCACCTTCCTCATGATCAAGGATATCCCACGAGGTGAGATTTTGCATGGTGCCCCAGATCGATGTAGATTGACAGTCATTTTGTATTTCTTCCATTGTCTTACTATTGCACCAACAGTTGTCTCGTTCTCACCCAGCATCTTACTTATGGTTTTGTAGCCCATTCCAGCTTTGTGCAGGTCTATAATCTTGTCCCTGACATCCTTAGAAAGCTCTTTGGTCTTGCCCATTTTGTAGAGGTTAGAGTCTGACTGATTAGTTAAATCTGTGGATAGTAGTCTTTTTCAGGTGATTATGTAAGACAGCTGTCTTTAATGCAGGTAATGAGTTGATTAGGAGCGTCTAACTGGTCTGTAGGAGTCAGAACTCATAATGGTTTGTAGGGGATCAAATACTTTTTTTCTCACTGCAAAATGCAAAAAAAATTATCTAATGTATACAATGAGATTTTCTTGATTTTATTTTTTGGATATTCTATCTCTCAATGTTAAAATTAACCTACCCTTAAAATTATAGACTGTTCATGTCTTTGTCAGTGGGCAAACTTACAAAAACAGCAAGGGATCAAATAATTATTTCCCCCCACTGTAAATCTCTGAGTGACATGATTCAGATAAAACCCATTCACTATAACGAGGCAGCAGAGTTACTGTGGACTCCATCTCGTCTCTGTTTAGCGTTGTCTTTTTTGGTCTATTGCGCTTTTATGCTCTTAAAAATATGGACACTGCCAAATCATAGGACAGACTTGAGTCCACAATGTCTTAATCTGCCTTATTATAGGGAATCTTCCATTGGGTTTTCCGTCTGAATCACATATTTCAGAGATCTACACGGAAACCCTGATGTAAGCGTAGAGCGCAGGATAAATGTGCGCCAAGCCTTATTGCGATCTTTGGGAGGAAGAATGAACAAATCAACAGCAGGTGAAGAATTGTTTTTATTTATTTTTTATGCCGTTCCTCATGTGGTATAAATGATTAGACGACTTTATTCTATGGGTCAGTGCGATTACAGCGATACCAGATTTATATTGTTTTTTATGTTTGGCTGCTGTCACACACTAAAAGATCCTTTTTTTTTTAGAGCTATAATTTTTCATTATCTCTGCCGACAGAGTCATTTAAGGGTTTGCTTTTTGCGGGACGAGTTGATGTTTTTATTGGTACCATTTTCGGGCATATAACATTTTTTGATCACTTTCTATTCCGATTTTTGGGAGGCAGAATGAACAAAAACAAGCAATTGTTTGGATTTTTTTATCTCGTTCCGCGTGTGCTAAAAGGCAGCTTTATTCTTCTGTTCAGTATGATTACTGCGATACTACGATTATATCATTTTTATGTTTTGGCGCTTTTACACAATAATAACAATTTTATAGAAAATTAATTGTTTTTGCATCGCTATATTTTGACAGCTATATTTTTTTTCTTCTCTGCTGACGGAGTTGTATTACAGCTTGCTTTTTGCGTGACAAGATGATGTTTTTTGTGATACAATTTTAATTTAAATTCGACTTTTTGATGGTGTTTTATTTCACTTTTTTGGCAGCTTCATGAAAAACCATAGTTTTTGCCACCTTTTTTATTTTTTACACTGTTCACTGAAGGGGTTAACTAGTGTGACAGTTTTATAGATCAGATCGTTCTGGACGCGGTATTTGAGTACCAGGGGGTGACAGTGCGAGAGACATAACCAGTCCGTGATGAAAGCACTGGAATTCTGCCTGACCAAAAATGTATTTTTATTCAATAAGGAGTACTTCCACCAGCTCAGGGGCACCGCGATAGGCAGCCCGTGTGCACCATCGTATGCCAACCTGCTCCTGGGCTAGTGGGAGGAAACTATTGTTTTTGGTGACACTTCGCAGTGCCCTGAGGAGAGTATTATCATGTGGCTCCGCTACATTGATGATATCTTTGTCATCTGGAAGGATTTTGTCAAGAAACTCAATGTTAACAATATTGGGTTACATTTTATGTATGAGTTGAATTCATCTAGCCTGGCCTTTTTGTACATTAAAATTGAGATCAATTCCAAGGGTGAAATTATCACTAAGGCACATAGGAAAGAAACGGCCACAAATTCCCTCCTGAGGTGGGAGAGCAACCATCCGGCGCCCCTCAGGAGGGAAATCCCCAAGAGACAATATTTAAGAATGCACCAGAATTGCTCTACCTTGCGGTCCTTCGAGAGGCAGGCAGATGACCTCAAGATAAGGTTTAAAGACAGAGGTTACCCCGAAAGAGCCTTGAGGGAGGCAAACAACGAGGCCTTAAAAAACCTGATCAAAGTGAAACTACACGATTCGTCATGAGATATTGCAATAGAGAGGAGGAGATTAGATCAATCCTCCAAAGGAGTATTAAAGATGGACACAGACATGGAAAATGAGATCACACCTTACTCACAAATCACATACCAAAAAGATAAATCTTTGAGGGATAGGCTAGTGCATAGCCAGTATCAGCTGAGAACCACCCCAACTTGGTTGGATAGAGGAATCAAAGGGTGTTTCACATGTGGGGTAAGATGTAAGATGTGTGAATAGATCCAGTCAATCAATGTTCAGAAGCAATGTTACTGGTATCAGGTACTCCATTCGGCACTTCATAAATTGTCGCACTAAGGGCATCATCTATAAGGGCACATGTGAGTGTGTGGTGGAGTACGTTGAAAAAACAAGAAGAGAATTTCGTAGGCGGGTGGGGAAACATATACGAGATATATGGAATAAAAGAGACACACTGGTCGCTAATCACATAAACCTACTGCATCACGGGGATGTAAGGAAGATCCTATTTATGGGGGTCGAGAAAATTACATCTCCGGTGAAAGGAGGTAACTGGGATAGGTCGATTTTACAGAGGGAGACCCGTTGGATTTTCAACCTCAGAACGGTACACCCGAATGGCCTGAATAAGCAAATGTCCTTAACTCCTTTCTTTGAAATAGAGGTGTAATAGGGACATATAGTCAGGGACAGCTGCCGACGAGTGGGGGCGCCATTGCGCAGGACAGGATGCCAACCTCCGCGTTAGGTAGGTGTGCAGATAGAGAGGGAAACGCTAGGGCATTTATAGATCTTTTCCACCCATTCTTTGGCAGTTTGGTTTGGTAGGGCAGTTCTGTATTGACTAGACACACCTGCCCACACTGTAACAAAACCCTCACTGGCGACAACAGTCGCTGATACATAGCACTCCCTTTGATGTCTCCAACATCGTTGACAGCCATCATTTCTGCTCAGCGTGAATCGATTTTAACCAATGAACAGCACTGAAGTCCACTGTTCCCTCGTCCAGCGTAGATGCTACCTGGCCCATGCAAGTCGATGACGCCTGTGCCTGGTGGTGTGGTCAGGAACCCTAGCAGACCACACTGATGTAAACTGTTTCGAATGGTCTGACATGACACTTGGGTGCCTCTCACCTCCCTTAAATGTGCCTACAGTTGTGTGGCATTATCCAGTTCCGAAAGGCATTGTTCACAATGAAGCAGTCATCAGTGTGGGGTGTGGCCAAAGGATGTCCACTTCTCTGCCTTTCTGTGACTTTTCCACTCTCTCTGTATCTCTATTGCAACCTGCTGATGATGACACTCTGTGACACTCAAAGCTCAGTGACCACTTTCATCTGAAAACATCCTGCTTCAATTCTAACGCCTACATTTTTTGGGCGATTCATGGATCAAACACTTGTGAATTTTGCCATTAGGCTCCTTGTTAGAGAACAGCAAGTTGTGCAAAAAGTTCTGTAGGGTTTCTAGTCACTCAGCTGCGGTTGAGGAAGGCACCGGTTTCATTAAAATGTCCAGGCTAGTTTATTAGAACTTCATAAACCACTCAGCATAAGCTAACAAAAAGACGCCCTTTTCCGGCACAGTGAAAAACAGAAAGTAAATAGTTCAGACAGTGCTGTGGGTTCGCCTACTCAGGTCAGTGTCCTTTAGCAGACAGCCTGGAGGTCTCCACAGTTCCAGTCACAGACACTGAATGAGACACTTGGCCTTCATTTTATCTGCCATACCACACTCCCGGCTGGGACTATGTGAGCCCCACTCTTTGACTGCTCTTAAACTCGGCCCTGATACGCCCTATTAACCCTCAGCACTATCTGTCCTTGAGTCTGCTTTCCAAGGCTTACATCACCGAAGCTACCAACCTCGATGATATATATCTCCCATCAAGCACCTGTGTTACATGCAAGCCGCCTAAGCTCAGATAGGGGCAAGACCGATTACATGAATTCATTGGAATTCTGGGGGAACCGTTATTCCGGGCGACCATAGGCTGCAGCTTCTCTGAGGCACAGGACAGATTCAATTGCTGACCAGACACATTTGAAAGAGTCCTCATAAACGGTAGAACAGTAACATTTAATGAGGCATGGCCAATGCAATGTACATGTCTCTTTGAGCAACAGGCTCCAGTAATAACAGTACAATCTTCTTTGCAGCACAGCAGTACACAGTCTATTATCCTGTAGCATAGTACAGTACAGTTTAGATGCATACACAACCACAGGCTTTTCCTTCACAAGGTCTCAATTGTACACAGCATTCTTTATCCTGCATGGAGATGGGGGGGGGTTTGATGAGGGAGACGATCCCTATGACAGGATTCCTTCCAGTCCTTATCTTCCTGGTTGACAGTACTCCACACTGTTAGCTCAGGGAGTCTATCTGACCTGTGCTTAGCTTCCCTCCTGACCTGAATTCTGTTTTCTTGCCTTCTGTGAGATACAGATCATAAGCCACCTTTCTCTTCCGCTCTGGACAGACAGTAAACAACTTCCCCACAATCCCCCTGGGGCTCTGCTAAAACACTCCCCTTCTCCTGTGACTGTGTTAACCCCTCTAGTTGCTGGATGCTTCTGGAGCACACTTCCTGTCTCCTGTGCTTGTGTTACTTCTAACAGTTGCTGAATGCTTATAAAGCAACAGCACTACTTCTGCACGTCACACATGTCCGGCGGCCATCTTACAGTACTGAAACATTGAACAGTTGGACATGTGTATCAAAACATTAAGAGATGGTCACATTAAAGAGGTTATCCACTGCAATGTGTAGTTGGCAGATGGATTTAAACCTAGGAAATAAGGCTTTCTTCAAATACCTTGTGTTTCCAAATGTGCCTGTGAGCGGCGCTATCGTTATCCTCTTAGCACCATCATGTGACCCCCGGCTGCAGTTGCCTCTGATGTCTGGTGACTTCACGTCACGTTCCGGAATTGATTGACTGGGCTGTGGGTGGCGTTTCACCACATGTCACAGCCCAGCATCGTGTGCGCTCTCTCTTCACTGCTTTCATTAACAGAGTGGCGCAAGCCCGCGAGATGCTGGGCTATGAAGTGATGAAACTTCACAGCCCAGTCAATCATTGAGACTGGGACATCGGTGATGTCGGGTCAACTTCCAGTTCTGGGAGTTGTCATTTTTGCCCAGTCTCTTTCTTATGGTGGAGTCATGAACATTGACCTTAACTGAGGCAAGTGAGGTCTGCAGTTCTTTGGATGTTGTTGTGGGGTCTTTTGTGAGCTCTTGGATGAGTCATCGCTGCACTCTTGGGGTAATTTTGATCGGCCGGCCACTACTGGGAACATTCACCACTGTTCCATGTTTTTTGCTATTTGTGAATAATGGCTCTCACTGTGGTTTGCTGGTGTGTCAAAGATTTAGAAATGGCTTTATAACCTTTTGCAGACTGATAGATCTCAATTACTTTGTTTCTCATTTGTTCCTGAATTTCTTTGGATCTCAGCATGATGGCTAGCTTTTGAGGATCTTTTAGTCTACTTCACTTTTTCAGGCAGGTTCTATTTAAGTGATGCCTTGATTGAGAACAGGTGTGGCAGTAATCAGGCCTCTATATGGCGAAATTGAACTCCGCTTCCCAAAGATGTGATAAACCACAGTTAATTTATGTTTTAATGGGGAGTTGGGGGGGGGGGCAATCACTTTTTCACACAGGGCTCTGTAGGTTTGGATTTCTTTTTCCCTTAATAATAAAGACCTTTATTTAAAAACTGCATTTTGTGTTTACTTGTGTTATCCTTGTCTAATATTTAAATTTCTTTTGTGATCTGAAACATTTAAGTGTGAAAGACATGTGAAAGAATAAGAAATCAGGAAAGGGGCGAACACTTTTTCACACCACTGTTGGTTTTATTAGTAGATGTAAAGGAATCTAAATACTGTACAATAATCTCCTCATATGTTCCCCTTATTATCTCCAGTAATTGTATTATTACACTGGATTTTTATGATGTTACATCGGCTCATCATCTTCTCATTCAGGTCTCTACAATATCGGATCCTCTTAGTGAATATCTTCTATATAAAAGAATTTTCCTGAATTACGCATCAAAGATGGATATGGACAGAGACAAGATGGCGGAGAGGATATTACACCTCACCCTAGACATCCTCTTCCGTCTTACTGGAGAGGTGAGAGATTCTGATGATGTCACATTACACCATTCTTATCTATGGGAATAACAGATGGACAGAACTGGAGAGGTGAGGACTCTGGAAATGTCTGGAGTGAGATTTATTAATGTGTCTCTCCATAACCAGGATTGCACAGTAGTGAAGAAGACCTCTAGTGAGCGCTGTCAGGACCCTGTGTCTGAGGGATGGGGAAGACCCCTGAGCCCAATCACAGGGCCTTCACCTCACCACCTAATACATGAGGACATCAATGACCAGAAGATCCTAGAACTCACCTACAAGATGATTGAGCTGCTGACTGGAGAGGTGACACTGCTGGGAATGCTGGGACATTATACAGTAATGCTATGAAGGGATCGGGGGGATGACGGTATCATTGTATGTGTCAGGTTCCTATAAGGTGTCAGGATGTCGCTGTCTATTTCTCCATGGAGGAGTGGGAGTATTTAGAAGGACACAAAGATCTGTACAAGGACGTCATGATGGAGGTTCCCCAACCCCTCACATCACCAGGTAATAGACAGGACTAAATACACACGGCCTATAATTATCTGTATGTAAAGAATGAATTCAGTCCCTGTATGTGTTTCCTCCAGATCTATCCAGTAAGAGGACAACACCAGAGAGATGTCCCCGTCCTCTTCTTCCACAGGACTGCAAACAAGAAGATCCCAATGTTCCTCAGGCTCATCAGGTAGATGGAGAGAAGGTGTCATGAGATCTCCCCTATGATGTGTAGACGGCTGTGAAGATCTTGTGCTCAGTCTTGTTTTATCCACCAGTATTATATGTTTTATACTTGTGTAATGAGAATGGTGGAGATGGCAGGATTAGAGCTGATCATAGATGTAACTTCTCCATCTGTCTGTGACTTTTATAATATTTGTTTCAGGGTGAAGATCTGATCCATATTAATACTACAGAGACATATGTAAGGGGTGATGAGCGGTGTAAAGATGAGATTTCCACATATGACTACCCAGGTGAGTAGTAATCACTAAATGCAGAGAAGTCACAGATTCTTCTCAGTCACCAGCTGTGGCTGCTTTATTGGTTGTGTAGTCCGGCTGTATCACAATTGTGTGATCACCATTTTGCCTCTAGACCACAACATTCTCTTCCACCCAAAACTGTTTGAATGGCTTTGAACATTGAAAGACCTTTTCCATAGAACTTATAACCTGGAGGATCCACCTACCCCCTGGGATTAGATGATGCTGACTGTTACCTGCCCAGATCTGTAAACTACAAAGTAAAATGACAGCGTATGTAGAATGTGCTGACAAGTGAGAAAATCTCTTGTAGAAAAATATTATGATGGGCCTCTTAGAGAAAGCGGAGGGTAATGATGCTGTTGGCTTCCTAGTTCCCTGATATCTTATTGGATGAATCTACCTTCCCTCCCTTCTGTGCTGTTGAATGTCCTCATATGGTCCCTACAAGACAAGGTCCAGTCTCCCTGACCTAACTTAACTTTTATGATTGAAAATATTAAATGTGCAGTGAGGGCCACGTGTGAATTTCTGTACAATAACAGCAGAGTTTCCC
Source organism: Phyllobates terribilis (assembly GCF_046119375.1). Lineage (NCBI taxonomy): Eukaryota > Metazoa > Chordata > Amphibia > Anura > Dendrobatidae > Phyllobates > Phyllobates terribilis. The sequence continues at coordinate 6,267,849 of NW_027362789.1, read as the reverse complement.
TTTATCCTGACTTTTCAATTTCTTTTTAAACCGACTAACTTCAAAACAGATTGTGATAAACTATAAAGAACACATTACACCTGTGCCACGATATATCTCTAAGATGTGCGTGGCTGATGGCTGTAATATACATTTATTCACGTCTGCAGGAAATGTGTGGCCATGGCTCGAGTCCTGGTTTCATGGATTTGTTGAGGGAGGGCAATAACCCTTCACGGTTGACCAAGTGAGTGTCAAATTATTATATTGATTGCAATCCACAGAAAACCAAACGGAAACAATGTTCTGTATTGGGAGGATTCAAAGAATCTCTGATCCCGTTTATTTTGCTTAGCATTTTATATTGTTTTGAGCATATCAATAGCCAATCAACTCTGCAGCCATACTACAGTACTACAGGCTGACCGATGTTAGTACAATTATTACGGAAACACATATATGGTCATATTAGTTCGAAGCACGATGGAATTTTACAAGGTCAATCCTGGCCTAAACTAGTTAGATAACAGGAGCGGAGTGTCTGACAAAATACAAAATGTTCTTGTGAGAAAAGTTAGTGTGGGAAAGATGAAGCGAGAGAAAAGATGGAAAGAATGTATGTTATGCAAGGAGTGATAATAACATGATTTTGAAACAAGCAGACAAAATGGAGCTGCTATAGCATGAATATCAATATGTCCTTTACATTTTCCCCCCTAAAAATTATGTTATTATCAACATTAGAGGTGCTATCCCAGGGTCATGCTTTGAGCCTGAGGGACATTGGTCTTCGCTCAATTAGTGCCCTTGTTACCAATCGAGGCTGTCGCGGCATGTCCATCCCCCCTTGTTGGTTGATATAATCATAAAGCTCTGATCTTCAGACGTAAGTTTTGTCAGGGCGTGCGGGTAAAGGTCATCATTCCCTTGCCATCCAGGTCCTCAATGCTGCTTACATCTGGGAGGTCCGTGTACAGTAGCACTGGATGTCGGTTAACAACGTCCTCCTTGCTCTCTGCTGACTGGCAAGTTTTCCTCATGCAAAATGGGATACAATAAAAGACTAGTTTTAGTAAGACATATATTACCAAGATGCAAGCAGCAATATGCAACACTCCTTGTAATATTCCAGCAATCCACCCACCAATCCCTTTAAACCAATTAGCAGGATTCAAAAAGGAAAATGTATCAGACCACCAATTGTCTTTGGTCAATTCTTTATGTTTGTTATACTCTTCCCTGAGTTTCCTAATGTCCTCCATTTTAGTCTTTAACCGTATGGTAGAGTCGGGATCAATATAGTGACAACAGGCTGGGCTTATAACCTGACACATCCCTCCTTGAGTTGCTGTCAAATAGTCCAGCACTAAAGTATGTTGATTAGCCACTATGATAAGTTGATTCTGCACCGCAACAGTAGTATTAATTACTTTCAAAATATTCCAAATCTGGTCATCTAAGTAATCAGTGACCTCCAATAATTTATCCCACATTTGTGTTACCATAGGGTAGAGGAAGACAGTACTGGCTATCTTATTGGGTATACTAATTTGTACTAAATGAGGTCTTCCTGATGGGCGTGGGGTGTTGTTCTTGGCACGTTTATAGATGGTATGAAGAGGGATGGCTCTCATATCTACTTTACTATAGGGAATAAGATAAGTGGCTGGAGTTAGCCGGGCCAACGTACAAGTCCCCCCTACTCCGACTGGGAGCCATTTATATGCATTATTCCCACAGACCCAATATGTGGCTGATGGCAGATCCCATAAAGCAGACTGCTGTAATACTAACTTATGTACCAAATCAATAAAAACGGTGTTATTTGATAACATACACCATGAAGGCATTTGTCCCAGGGGGCTACAATATCCATCATTCGGATTGCCAAATGTTGGATCACTAGGCTTATATTCAGAGGATTCATTACAAGGGATATTACCAGATATTTTATAACATGTGTCATTGGTACCTTTTATAAACAGATTTGCATGTACCCATGAGTGATTATGAATGTATCTTTCCAACAATGACGGTTTAAAAGCATCTGCCATACTAGAGGTAGCATTAAAACTGATTTGTAGACCTTCAGTTGGTATGAAGCCTAAATTAGTCAAGGAAGACTTATTTCTGGGCACCCATTTGTTTCCTTTAAGGGCAGGAAATTTTAGGTGTCTACTGGTGGCAGTAAGATTTCCTTGCCACCAGGGGAGATACAGTGGTGTTCCATAATCTACTAAACTTAGTAGCGTTATTAGCAAGGGCGTCGCTACAATTGGGCCAGTTTAGTATTTCTTCCAGAGTGACTGGGACCGCCAGAAAAGGCATACTAGTGGCTGAAACTGGTGAGTGAGTACATATCCAACAGTCACTGATCGGGTTGTTCTCTAATTGACTCAATTCCTGTACCAAAATCTGGTGGTGAGTAATGAACTTGTTATTAAAAGGGTCAGTATTCTGTTGTAGGCTATTCCTGGTATTGATTAATCTAACCATACATATTATCATAAAACATCTCTGGATGGTTGACGTTTGCAATGTGAAGCATGGATCCATGTTGAACTCCCTTCAAGTTTTACTGCACTTGGTATGGTCCGTCATACAATGGTACTAGTCCGTGTTTCCAAACATGCCTCTTCACATACACATAAACTCCGGGCTTGAGGGTATGATAACCTTCTGCATCAGCTGGATCTGGAATAGAAGATGATACTAACGCATGGGTGTTAGTTAAGGCTTTGGCAAGCTGAATCACATATTGCACAACATGATCTGTTTCTTCTGATAATTGTTGTGGGGTAAATCGAGCTATAGCTGGTTATTACCCAAATAGTATCTCATAGGGTGACAGTTTGTTTCCCTATGGGGGTGGTGCGTATGTGGTATAGTGCAATGGGAAGGAGTTCAGGCCACTGGGCCGTAGTCTCCTGCATCATTTTGGTCAATTGCCTTTTCAGTGTGCCATTCAATCTCTCCACCTTGCCGCTTGACTGAGGATGGTAAGGAGTATGCAGCTCCACTGTTGATCCGATCATGGTAAGTATTTCTTGATATGCGCATGAGGAAAAGGCTGGTCCCTGATCACTTTCGATAACTTCTGGGACTCCATACCGGAAAACTTCTTCGGAGACCAGCTTCTTGGCAGTCATGTTTGGAACGGCGAATGCTTCTGGCCAGTTGGAAAACATATCCACTACCACTAAGCAGTATTCATATCGTCCTGCTTTAAGGAGAGTGATATGATCAACTTGCAATTGTTGGAACGGATACTCTGGTTTAGCAAGGTGTTTTCTCGGTACATTCTGTAATCTGCCTGGGTTGCAGGTTTGGCATATTGTGCAACCTTGTTTTGTGCGCTCAACACGGTGGAAATTCCTGGGGCCCAATAGAGTTTCTGTACCAGTAGCAAAGCTTGATTCTTCCCTCAATGCACCGGTCCATGGGCCCAGGCTGCAACGGCCTGATATAGGAGTCGAGGCAAACAATACAGTTGTCCCTTTTTCCATAGCCCATCTATCAATTTAGCACCCGCCTCCTTCCATGACTGGTGTTCTTCTTTAGAGACTTTTTGCTATGTGCAGCGTAGCTTTGTGATTGGAGGGACCGGTTGATGATTTTTCAGCAGGTTGATCCTGGGTTGGCACGGAATTTAGCTGTTTGGTCTGCTGCCGCGTAACAGCCATGGACATGGATGTTGGAAGAAGAGCTGCTTGCTTAGCATGGAGATCAGCAAGTGCATTACCTCTTGCTTCAGGGGCATCTGGTCAGGTATGAGCTTTTACCTTTACAACAGCCAACTGTCTTGGTAGTTGTACTGCTTCCATCAATTGTCTGACTCTTTCAGCATTTTTCACAGGAGAACCTGCAGTCGTGACAAAGCCTCTCCTTGCCCAGATCTCCCCAAAGTCATGTGCAATTCCGAAGGCGTATCTCGAGTCAGTAAATATACACTGTGTTCCAAATTATTATGCAAATAATATTTTCTCAGATTTTCCCAAATTACCTATATGAATTGCAGTCATTTTAATTTTCCAGTCAAATAACTATTAGAGTACAATTGAAAGGTTTTTGTACAAACTGCCTATGATAACAGTATATTTAAAAAAAAAAAAAAAAAAACTCAAACTGCACTCAAAATGCATGTTCCAAATTATTATGCACAGCAGAGTTTTCAACCTTTTAATTTTAATAAAGAACAAAAAAATGGTCATTTTTGAAATTATAAGCATTAGCAGGTTATTACAAACTGAAATCAAACAGTTTTCAACTCAAAACTTTATTCTAGGTGATGTTGCATTTGCACATAGGACCCCTTGTTCGAAAGGAGCTTCTGAACTCTCTCGTCCATTGAATTTATCAGGTTTTGGATGGTTTCTGCTTTAATTGTTTTGCATGAGGACAGAATACCCTCCCAGAGCTGTTGCTTAGATGTGAACTGCCTCCCGCCATCATAGACACTCCTTTTGATGATGCTCCAGAGGTTCTCAATGGGGTTGAGGTCAGGGGAGCATGGGTGCCACACCATAAGTTTGTCCCCTTTTATGCCCATAGCAGCCAGAGATGCAGATGTGTTATGTGCAGCATGAGACGGGGCATTATCATGCATGAAAATGATCTTGCTGCGGAATGCACGGTTCTTCTTCTTGAACCATGGAAGGAAGTGCTGTTTGAGAAACTCAACATACATTATGGAGTTCATCTTTACCCCTTCAGGGATCCTAAAAGGGCCGACAATCTCTCTCCCCATGATTCCAGCCCAAAACATTACTCCACCTCCTCCCGTAGCCATCTTCCACTCCATCCATCTGGACCATTGAGATCATTTCATGCATGATAATGCCCCGTCTCATGCTGCACATAACACATCTGCATCTCTGGCTGCTATGGGCATAAAAGGGGACAAACTTATGGTGTGGCACCCATGCTCCCCTGACCTCAACCCCATTGAGAACCTCTGGAGCATCATCAAAAGGAGTGTCTATGATGGCGGGAGGCAGTTCACATCTAAGCAACAGCTCTGGGAGGGTATTCTGTCCTCATGCAAAACAATTGGAAGCAGAAACCATCCAAAACCTGACAAATTCAATGGACGAGAGAGTTCAGAAGCTCCTTTCGAACAAGGGGTCCTATGTGCAAATGTAACATCACCTAGAATAAAGTTTTGAGTTGAAAACTGTTTGATTTCAGTTTGTAATAACCTGATAATGCTTATAATTTCAAAAATTACCATTTTTTTGTTCTTTATTAAAATGAAAAGGTTGAAAACTCTGCTGTGCATAATAATTTGGAACATGCATTTTGAGTGCAGTTTGAGTTTTTTATTTTTTTAAAAATATACTGTTATCATAGGCAGTTTGTACAAAAACCTTTCAATTGTACTCTAATAGTTATTTGACTGGAAAATTACAATGACTGCAATTCATATAGGTATTTTGGGAAAATCTGAGAAAATATTATTTGCATAATAATTTGGAACACAGTGTATTCACACGTTTTCCTTCGGCCTGTTGACAAGCAGCAATCAGAGCTTTGAGCTCTGCTTCATGTGCTGACATACTGGGAGGTAAGGCTGCAGCCTCTACCAATGTATCTTCAGTTGTGACAGCATATCCAGTATGAAACCTGCCAGAGGTGTCAGCATATCTGGATCCATCCGTATATAACGTAAGTCCTGGGTCATCCAAGGGTACTTCCCCCCACTAAAACAAGTGGAATTGACTCCGCAGTAATTAGTTCCAGACAATCATGTGGTGGAGCATCTTTCCCCTCTCCTTCAGGTGCTGGTAGCAGGGTGGCCGGGTTGATGGTGGTGCACCGGTGTAATTTCACATTTTCTGGCAAAATCAACGTACACTGCAGCTGCAGGTGTCTCTGTGTGGACAGATGTTTAGGTTGCTGTAAAGCCAAAACAGCTGCAATATCGTGTGGAGCATAAAGGTGAGTCTCATGTCCAAGGATGATGTCCACCGTTTTTTCAAGTAACTGCTGTGTGGCGTGAACCGCTCGTAGACAGCTGGGGGAGGCCCTGGCTACCGGGTCCAGACGCGCTGAGCAATAACCGACCGGGCGCTGCTTTGTACAGTTTCTCTGCGTGAGTACCCCGGCGGCATGCCCTCCTGTCTCAGAGACATACAAATGGAAAGGTTGAGCATAATCTGGGTTTCCAAGGGCAGGGGCTGTCATTATCCTTGATTTTAGTTGCTCAAAGGCTTGTTGCAGCAGTTCTTGGTGGTCCTTGTTGTTTACACCAGCCAGAGTGTCTTCTTTTAATGCATCATATAGGGGTTGCATCAGACGTGAAGCGCCTGGGATCCATTGTCTACAACATGTACATAGTCCGAGGAACCGTTGCAGCTCTATGGGATCTTTTGGGAATGGTAGTAGGTAGATGGTCTTTCTTTCTTCTGTGAGATGTCTGGTACCCTGAGTAAGGCAGTGGCCTAAGAAAACCACTTGACCAAGGCAAAACTGAAGTTTCGAGGCTGAGACTCGACAATTCAGTTTTGCTAGATGCTTGAGGAGGCTAACACTGGCCCTGATGGACACTTGCTCCATGGGGGCACACAAAAGAAGATCATCAACGTATTGTAATAGTACGACCTCAGAGTTGTCCAGCTGCCACGGCAGCAGACAGCTAGACATGTTCTTTGCAAACTGATTAGGGCTATTCTGCGCTCCCTGCGGCATCACCGTCCAAGTCAATTGCCTGCCCTGATATGTAAATGCAAACAGAAACTGACAGTCTTTATGTAGTGGAATGCTGAAAAAGGTGTTTGCTAAATCAATTACTGTAAACCAGGCTGCGGTAGATGGTATTTGTGAGAGAAGTGTATGTGGGTTAGGCACCACAGTAGTTTCCAAGACTGTCGCTACATTTACTGCCCTCAAATCCTGCACCAATCGATAAGCGGGCGGCTGCCCCGGTTGGGATTTTTTCCTTACGGGGAACAACGGCGTATTGCACGGGGAGACGCAGGGGATTAGTGCCCCTTTCTCTAACAAGGTGTGAATTTGCTGGTGTAGACCTTGTTCTTGTGCATGTGTGAGCGGGTACTGGCGAACCTTGGGAAAGGGCGCTCCGGGCTTGAGGTACACCTGTATTGGTTCTACCGGCAATCACCCAATGTGGTCTGGGCCTTGTAACCACAGAAGGGATTTCCTCTGTGTATGGAGCTAACCTGGGATCTTTTGGGAGATTTCCAATCGTATCTGATATGTTAATCATAACCGTGGGTAGCGCCCGTAAGATGCAGACCTCCTCTATGTGTGCATCAGAGTTTGGATCCTTTAAACCATTGACCATTGTCCTGGTATTGAATTCGGGATCGGAATTTAGACAAGAGGCCTGCTCCTAAAAGATTTACCCGGCAGGTCGGGGATATGACAAATTGTGCCATTACTTCCGGAAATGGGCCAATCGGAATAGGTTTAGTGAGAGTGTGTTTGTTAGGTCTGCCATCTACACCGATCAATATTAGATTGTCGTTAGAAAATTGGACTGGGAGACCCTGGGGCAGTTCAGTGGATTTTAAAATGGAGTTGACTGCCCCAGTGTCTACCATGAACTTCACCGGATTCCCTCCTACTGGGATAACTACAGATGAACAGAGCCCGGGCGTGGTTACGGGCATCACGATGGCAGACTCTGGTTGGCCTCCATTCCAGAATGGATGGTCTTGGGGGACATTTTCTCGTGAGTCTCGTGGGCCGGGCGTCCTATTTCTAGATAGGGGGGCTTGGGCAGTGCACTGGCTAGCAGGGGTGTGACAGTCCCTTTGGAAATGTCCCGTCCGGCCACACCTCCAACAATGAAGATGGGAATTCACTACTGGTCTTTTCCCGGGATACATTACTCGCTGATCAGGTACCGCCATGGGGTAATAGTGAGGCTGTAAGGGAGGATACTGTGTTGCGGGTACTGCAGGTGCTGCAACTGCCACTGCAGCGGGTTTAGATTTGGGCTTAACCGCAGAAGCGGTCCGGCCGACACTTTTCTGGAAGCTTTTTGCTACCTTTAGGGCATCTCCTGGGGTGGCTGACTCAACATCTGGTCATACAGCCAATATCGAGTCCTTGATTTCAGTCCGTAACCCCTGGATAAAGGCGGATACTAACAGCTGGCAATGAGTTTTAGTATGTAAGGAGAACCCAAGGTCCTTATAGACCTGCATAAGGCGCCCATTAAACTTCTCAGCTGACTCTCCCTTCTCTTGAGTGACATCTGTGAGGGTAGTGGATTGATCAGCCAACTTATCCTGAGCCCATATTTTAAGGGCTTGACAGAAGTCAACCCAACTCTCATACGTATTGGTGTCTAATGCTCTATTATATGGGACAGCTGCCTCTACCATGGGATAATATCCTTCACCGGCTTTTACATGGAGCAGGTGTAAAAGATCTTTCCTTGTTGTTGAATATATCTCTCTATCTGCGGCCATGCCCCTGTAAAAAGCCATGGGGGAATGTTCGGGATCCGGGAGACAGTTACACAGAGTATCCGTCTGTACTGGGGTAAATGGGGTATATTTGGGTGGGCTGGTATTGTGGTCCGCTTCCTCCATTTCCTCCATCTTTGTGAGAGGGGGTGGAGGTGGAGGGAAATCAGCATGAGTACTGATTGTTGGGAGATCTTGGAGGTAGGGGAACACTGTGGGAGACCAGATATCGGGTTTGATTAGTTGAGCGGCATAATCAACGAGATCCCTGTCGATGGCCAAGAGTCTTATCTCTCTCAATTTAGTTGGATGCGTGGCGATGTATTGCTTTATAGCCCCGACTATTATTTTGGCCGCGTCTTGTTTTGGATATCCAAAAATACTGGTGGAAATAAATGGCAGGGCTAGGGTTGGCAGGGCTAGGGTTGGGACCGCATGAAGCTGTGATGCGTATGCTATGGTGTTTTGAATTGTTTCTGTAAGCAGGTGTTGTGACCTGGGTACATCCAGGGGATCATATTTTGGTCCCACCGCATGTATAACATACTGACATGATAGCTGTCTCGCTCTTGTAGCCATCACTTCTCCTTCTCTTAACGGACCGTGGACACGGATGTAATTGTTGGATGTAATTTGTATTGTAGGTCCCCCAATACAACATATTTCTGCAGCTAGCCCCCCCCCCATGCTGTAGTTTTGCATTTGCTGCGCTTACAATGATCCCAACTTGCTGTTGCGGTATACTCCCCATGCCTATTCTCAGTATAGTGGAAAATTCCGAAGGACCATTCAGCAAAACAGACGCCACCTCCTGGTACTCGTGTCCATGTTCTATTTCCCCAGTTCGGGAGAGGGTGAATAGGGTAGAGTTCGCAGGTCCCTGGGTCTCCCCGAATGGAGTGTGGACCATGGCGGGAGCAAGTGGGGCAATGGTTTATAATACCCGCCATCAGCGTTAAGTAATGGGAAGGTTGGTGCTACAACACTGGGTCTGCGTGTTCCACAATTATAATACGTCTCGCACCATCCCGGATTGGTGACGCAACACACTTTACAAAGCCTGCCTTCTGGGTTATATGGTGGTGGCTGGCCACCAGTGGGAAGTGCAGGGTATTTAATCTCCTTAGGTATAAATTGCTCAGTTTCCGGATTCAGAATCTGGGGTACAGCTACATTTGTGGGGGTAGGGGATGCTTCTTTAGGGGCTTCAGATTCAGTTTGTGGACACATAAGTTGGGAAGGGGAATCTACTTCCTCCTCTACCTTTTCCCCATCAGCTTCATTTTGTAGCACAAAACAGCCAGTCTTTGTTACAGTGCTAGATAATTTTACTTTCTTGACATAAAGATAATTGAAATAACCAGGCTCCTCCTCTATTTCAACATATCCATCACCACAAATCTCATGTGCAACTTTCTTAAACTTTTCAGCATCTTCCAACAATCCACAGTCAACTAGTCTTCCCCTTTTCTGCCGGATTCCTTCGTCCCACAATGTAGGCTGAAGTCTCCCCTCCACGGGATAGTTTAACAACTTAAACACTTTTGGTGCATTCTTAAATGATCTTTTCCCCTCTCGACCGACCATGATAGTCATCACATCCTCTCCCTCCTGAGGGGGAGACACTTTCTTTCTGCTCCACGTAAACATTGATTAATCACTGCACTGCTGTCTTTCGACTGACAAAGATCCTTGATTTGTGCACAGTATGAGTCCGGCCGGCCTCAACTGTTCCACTGACTCGCCCCTCCCTTCGGGGAAGTCACATACGGTACTAGGTGAATGGAGGAGAGCTCGCGTCTGCAGCCCTCCGGACACTCGATATACTTATATCTGTGTGCGTGTCCTACCCAATATTCGATCACCTGCCGCGACTGATACTAATAGTGTTCAGTCTCCTAAGAATCTTTGTCAGAAGTTAAGGAAGATTCATACAATATTCACTTGTCAATCCGAGGTGGTACTGCTTTAAAAGTTATCAATATCAGACCCCTAATGGGACTACACCCCTATAGTCTCAACTTTGACTATATCCAACCAAGACATCCGGAGATACTGCAAACAACCATGCACCACGTGGAAACCACGCCAAACGGTCAGTATCACTAGTAAAGAACTCGGGCACTTACCGTGGCTTTTGTGGGGGATGATCAGTCCCAATTCCAGTGGGGGAGGCCGAAATCAAATCTCTCTTTGTGGATGTCCAGAGGTGGTGGGGCGTCCCTGGTTAGGGATCCGAGTCACGGCACCAAGCTGTTGAGGGAGGGCAGCAATGACCCTTCATGGTTGACCAAGTGAGTGTCAAATTATTATGTTACAAGGTTGATGTAAAGGACATATCGATATTCATGCTATAGTTACTTCATTTTGTGCTTGCTTCTAAAATGATGTTATTATTACACCTTGCATAGCATACATTATTTCATTCTTTTCTCCTGCTTCACATGCAATTTTCTTACAAGAATCTTTTCTCTCAAGAACATTCTATGAAACACCCTGCTCCTGTTATCTAACTAGTCTGAGCCGGGATGTATAACCTTGTAACTTTCCATCATGTGCCGAAATAACGATAATATGACCATATGTGTGTTTCTGTAATAATCGTACTAACATTGGTTTAAGCCTGTAGTACGGCTGTAGGTGATTGGCTATTGATATACTCAAAACAATATATAATGCTAAGTAAAATAAATGGGATTAGAGATTCTCCGAACAGGAAAAAAATACACAAGCCGGGAGCTGAGCACAGAGGACTGAACCAGAGGAGAACAAGGCTGTATCTGGCAGCTTCCGGCAATATGCTTCCAGCTTTAGTAGGGTGTGGTGCTTTCCAGTTGGCTGAAGCAGGGAGCAGATTACTCCAGCTGGACAGCACACACACCCATACTGCCAGACTGGATGGTACTACTGGTCCCAGGCACCCTAATCTTAGTGGCTGGACAGAGCCTGCGCCGCCCAGAGCTTCTGGTTCAGACGTCTCCTCCATCACCAGCGCCGCCTGCAGGATGAATAAGGCGGCTTCTGGTGAGAGAAGCAGATGTCGCAGGAGCAGATCCCAGAGGAGATGGGACCCACCATTTGCAGAAGCCCTAATGTGACCAAATTGCAGAAAACAAGAGCAGTAGAAATCCTCATAAAGGGACACCATTTTGGAAATTATAACCCTCAGTGAAATAATCTATAGGAGTAGTGACTATTTTGACTCCACAGGCACTTTCCGGAAATTAGCACGCAGTGGATGTTGGAGAGTGAAAATTACAAATATATAATTTCATTACCCAACACATAGTGCCCAGATTGTGCTCCAGGAGACACACACCATCAATTAAGTGGGTTCTTCTCACTATAGTAATGTCAAGTAAATGGATGCTAAATGTGTTTTGGGCACACTGCAAGGCTTTGAAGTGAGGGTGAGATTTGACTTTGGGAGAGTGGATATTGCTGGATTGGTTTATGGAAGCCATGTTGCTTTTCAAAAGCCTTTGAGCCACTAATAATGTGGAAACCTCTGGTTTTCTATTGACAGATGATGGACCTGAGTGGGGACTTGTTTTTTGTGAGATGAGTAGAAGTTATTATTGATATTATTTTTGCCTACAGAACATTTTTTGATGGCTTTTTATTCCATATTTGGGAGACAGAATTAACAAACAGTTGAACACTACGATCCACTGGTTCATCCTAAGAGGTTTTCTATTAGACTGTGAACTGTTATTGTCTTGGTGAATAATGACGGCTAACATAGGACAAAAAAAAAATCACAGAAAAAGATACAGCCTTACTAACTCCAAATCATATTACAAATGCACTAGCAGGATGCCACAGACCCCCATGATAAAGGGGGGGGGGGGGGCAGCACAGGTGAAAAATACTGATGAAGCAACCACTCACAAACCTACCAATTCATGGGGGGGTGGTTGCCTAGTATTAAAGATGCACACAGATGAAGCTTGCATAGGACGCCAGTCACACAGGTAGGTGTGATGCAGTGTCTGGCTTAGGATAGTGATGATGCCCATACTATTAGATCAGGAGGGCTGCCCAGCACTATATAAGTGCACCCCACATGGACAGACACCCCAGTACACCCAACCAACACTAAATTGCTAATGCATTTGTTATCTGATTTATGTTGGTAAGGCTGATTTTTCTCTGTGATGTTTTCTTGGTAGATAATGATACTTTTACATAAAGTACATTTTTATGGAGAGTTTAATTAGAAATATTCAACATTATAAATTTTAAGGATATGTTATTCATAAATAATAATTGGTTTTATTCTTGGCAGATGACTGTACCAGGAGATCAGAGGGACAGCTGACATCTTCAATTTTTAAATCAAATGATCTTGAGATCCCCCAAGATGCAATTGAAGTGACTGCCATTACTCCAGATATACCATCATCCCTTCACAGCAAAGATCTGTCATCTCATCATTTGAAACAGGTCCTGTCTTCTAATTCATTACCGACTACTAAGGAAAATCAAAGTCACAAAATAAGCATTAAAAAAGAAATTGCTCCTAAAACAAAGAAGCAATTTTCATGTTCAGAATATGGAAAAAGTTTTTCCCTCGAAAAGTCTTTTCTTGGGCTGTGTGCCCACTTTGCGTTTTCCAAGTGATTATGCTGCGAAATTTCCTCAGCATAAACGCTTGGGAAACCCTTGGTAATCCGCCCCCCAGGGTCCCCAATGACAAGCCGCAATGTCAATGCCCATGCTGCGGATTTTTCCGCAGCGTTTATGCTGCGCTCAAAAATCCGCAGCATGTCCATTAATTTTGCGGAAACGCGGCGTAATCGCTGCCATTGACTTGCATTGAAACGCATAATATCCGTGTCAGTACATTTGTACACACGGATATTATGCGTTTCTATGTGCGGATGGTACCCAAGTCTGGAGGAGAAAAAAAAAGAATTTAAAACAAAAAATAAAGTTCATACTCACCTTCCGATGTCCTCCCGGTGTTTTGTCTGCTCCGTCCGGTCTCTTGCAATGCTCGCGCTGTTGTGAAGAACCTGCCATGACGTCAGAGTCATGTGACCCATCACATGGCTCAATGACATCACCGCAGGTCCTTCACAACAGCGTGAGCCGCCCAACACACCGGACGCAGCGGAGATAACACCGGGAGGACATCGGAAGGTGAGTATAAACTTAATTTTTTTATTTTTTAACATTCTTATTCTTTTTTTTAACTAACTTGGTCACACTACTATAAATCCATGCCGGTTGCATGGATTTATATAGTGTGAACAAGTTGTCAAGCACTTTTCCAAGTGATGCTAAAATCGCTCGGAAAAGCTCTTGATAACCCGCATGCAGAAATGCATGTGACGCGCCCCCTGGGCCATGTTTGAGGAATACCCGGAGCCGGATCTGTTGGGGGTAGTAGTCCTCGTGGCGGTGACCCGGTCCGTGCCCAGGGTGTCAAACTAAGTGGCGGAATTAGTATATGATGTTTTAGTGTTCGACTACGCCACCCGTTGAATGCGGCTATGGAGCCGCCGCTGCAGGGCAGACCGCTGAGGCCGGTGATATGGTTGTGCAGCGTAGATGGTATAACCCCCAACGGGAGGGATATGGCCCCAGGGCAGCAGATGTAAATGATAATGGTAGTGATAGTGCAGCAAGTAAGCTCAGAGACGTGTGGTGCAGTTTCAAGGCTTTTACTCACAGGTGTTGCTCCGGTCACTTCGGCCAAGGGTGACCACCCGAGCCGTGCTGCGTCCACCAGGTGCGGGACTCGGCCAACTCCCAGGCAGTTCCAGAGCGTGGTCCTGAGCTCCCCTCTCGTCCTTCCTACAGGCCGTCCTCACCAGGGACCCACCTATGTCCGGCTTCCTCGGGCCTTATGGGGCAAAACCTCTCTCCGGTTTTCCTGACCCTATGTGGCGTGCCTTCCTGGTGGATGTGGCGAGGGGTCGCGCCAAAACTTGTCCACGACCTCCGGTTCCTGGCTAAGGATGATTTGCCTCCACCAGCTTGGGATCCGGTACCCTTCTCTGCCAACCCTTCACCCGTTTTAGTTCACTCGTGGGATCTCAGGGTTCCCTCTGCTTGCGTCTCTGGGCCTTTCCTTGTGTTCCCTTTTCTTCCTCTCTCTGCTTCAGGCCTAGCTCTGGAGCTGGGCCCAGACGGAGCCACAGCTCCCCCTCAGCCCTCTCTGGCTGAGCTCCTCTCTCTGAACAGACTCTCCTCTGAACAGGACCCTGTCTCAAGATGGTGCCCACCTCTTATACTCCCTCTGACACCCGAGCCCAGGTGACTAGCACCCAATGGGCTCCTTCCTATGCCCAGAGTCCCTGCCCTGACTGCTCCTACACTACTGGGATGTTCCTCCCCCCCTCCCACTCCAGCCAGGGACAGACGCTGTCGTACCTGCACAACTATCTGGTGGGAGTACCGTTGTTCTGTCCCCCGGAAATGGGATGAGTGCAGTGTATGCAACTAGCTGAGCTCAGTTCCACACTCCATCCTTACCCGGGAGTGGAATACCACACCTCTGGTTGAGGTGCAATACCCCTGTAGCAGCCGAGTCCTCGGGGTGCTACATTCCCCCCTGGTAAATCACAGCACGTCCTCGGGCTGGAAAAGAGTAAAGACATTTAGACATACAAAAAAATTTTAAAGTGCACTCACATATAAGACATTAACTGAAAACTCATCCCTTTATGGGAGGTACTTTTCTCTTTTAAACGTTGCTGGTATAAACATTTTTAAAACATATTCTTGACCTCCGGCCACTCTCAGTCCTCGGCCAGTGGGGATAAGGGAGTGGCTGCTCACAGTCCTCAGCCTGGTTGGGGATTAGGGGCTTATAGTTAACAGTTCTTTAACAGTTCCATACTAGCCCCAACGGGGACCACACTTCACTCAGCAACGGTTCTCATAACAGTTCTGGTAACAGTTCTGGTACCCTGACGGGTAACTATATACAGTACTTTGTTTATGCTACTTCCCTTCAGTAGCGGTGTTCTCTCCGTGCTCCCTCCTGAGGGTAGTCTTCAGACCCGTCCGGGTCCTCTTGGCTTTCCTCATACTGCAACTCCTCCTCAGTTAGCCGGTGTACGTGAAGGGCGTACGGTCCTTTGGCACACTCATGCCGGGTGAAGCCTTGCGGCAGGGTCTGGAGAAGGCCGCTG
This sequence comes from Phyllobates terribilis, assembly GCF_046119375.1. Lineage (NCBI taxonomy): Eukaryota > Metazoa > Chordata > Amphibia > Anura > Dendrobatidae > Phyllobates > Phyllobates terribilis. Next base: position 6,252,290 of record NW_027362789.1, on the reverse strand, counting down.
TTGATGACGCCCGGGGTCAGAGGGTGCGACTTTGGGCCTGGGCTGGTGGTGGCGGTGCCCAGGGCTGGAGGGCTCGGCTGCAGGGCTGGTTGCGGGGTCTGAAGCAGGTTGGTGTCTGCAGCGCCCGGGATCGGCGGCTCCACCAAGGGGCCCGGGAGCAGGCTGACGCTGGCAGCGTCCGGGACAGGGAGACTCCTCTTACCTGCTCCCGCGACCGCTCCTGCGTCACGCGTCTTCTCCTGGCGCTGGTCGGGGCCGGCGACGACTGGGGCACTGCCGATGCTGGGCAGCTTAGTCTGCTGCCGGTCCGCCATCTTGCTGTCCGTTCCTGGTGTCCTCCTCCCCCCTGGTGGACCGTGGCCTACCTTCCGGAGATCCTCTTCCGTAGGCCACGGCTCCGCAGTCAATCGTCGGGGTAGAGGACCTGGCGTCGCGCTCCGATGACGTCAGCGTCGCTCTTCCTCCCTTCCAGGACCTTGAGCAGCGTCAGTGCGTGGGGCGGAGCTTCAGATCTCGCGCGCTTTCGGCGTCCACGCCCCTCTTCTTCCCGCGCGGCGTCCCGAAGATGGAGCCCGATGGCGGGAAATCGACTGCGGATGGCGGGAAGACGGCAGGAAACGACCCAAGATGGCGTCCGATGGCGGGAAATCGGCTCCGGATGGCGGGAAACGACTCCGGACGGCGGGAAACTTCACCACATGTAAGTTCAAAAATCTTTTTCAGGCACGCAGTACCCGGTGGTTGCGGGCACGAAATCCTGCCGACTACGGCAAAGTTGACGCGCCCCCTGGGCCATGTTTGAGGAATACCCGGAGCCGGATCTGTTGGGGTAGTAGTCCTCGTGGCGGTGACCCGGTCCGTGCCCAGGGTGTCAAACTAAGTGGCGGAATTAGTATATGATATTTTAGTGTTCGACTACGCCACCCGTTGAATGCGGCTATGGAGCCGCCGCTGCAGGGCAGACCGCTGAGGCCGGTGATATGGTTGTGCAGCGTAGCTGGTATAACCCCCAACGGGAGGGGTATGGCCCCAGGGCAGCAGATGTAAATGATAATGGTAGTGATGGTGCAGCAAGGAAGCTCAGAGACGTGTGGTGCAGTTGTGACACCCTAGGGGTCTGGTTGCCACAGTGATAGAGATATTACGTCTGAGAGCAGGTGGGAGGTCTCTTGGTCAGGAATCCTATGCATGCCACACCTCCTGCACAGTCCTGGGAGGGGAAGAACTTCCCCTATATAAAACTGGGGCTGAGGCAGGGTTAGTGAGTAGAGAAGAAGTAGAGACAGAGAGAAGAAGCAAATATAGGAACAGAACATCAGGAGCTCTGTGGGAGCAGTGTTACAAGGAGTCAGGGGCTGGCAGCTGCAGAGCTCGCCCTGACTGAGAAGATTTCTTACCGGACCCGGAGTCCGAGGCTGTGGGGACTATCTCCTACCCAGCAGCAGAAACCGACCGGCAGGGGATTGCAGGTCCTCTGGCCCAGAAACCCGAAGGCACGTTCACACGCGTGGGACCAGCACCGCCATCGTGGAGCGGAAGCCATTAGAAGGTCCCGAGTCACCGGCCATACGGGTGAGCACCACACGGTACACTCAGGGACGTGGGCTACTTTTACCCGCCTCTAGCAAGGTAGCCAGAAGAGTACAGTTAGTTGGGAAGGCCTACAACTCCGCCTGGCCAGGGGAGATCCCATCTGCTCAAGGACTGACCAGGCCCCGATTGCTAGCAAGTACTCCGGGAGGGTCTATCTTTGTCACCAGTAAAGACCCTGAACTACACCGCATCGTCTCTGAGTGGTTCGTGCTACCCCCATCATCCACGTCGGCTGCCCTGAGGCCATACCCCTCCCGTTGGGGGTTATACTACCACGCTGCACAATCCTACCACCGGCCTCAGCGGTCTGCCCTGCAGCAGCAGCCCTAAAGCTGCATTCAACGGGTGGCGTAGTCATCCACCATCTACTGCTAATAGACTGCCACTTAGTCTGACTCCCTGGGCACGGACCGGGTCACCGCCACGAGACTACTACCCCCATCTGATCCGGCTCCGGGTAGGCTCCCGCGTGCGCAACGCTGCGCGACTCAGGCCCAGGGGCGCGTCAACTTTTGGCGTAGTCGGCAGGATTCCGTGCCCGCAACCACCGGGTACTGCGTGCCTGAAAAAGAGACTTTTAAAACTTACCATCCGTGAAGTTTTCCCGCCATCCGGCTCCATCTTCAGCCTTCTTCCCGCCATCCGAGAAGATTCCCGCCATCCGGCGCCATCTTCAGCCTTCTTCCCGCCATCCGTGAGGTTTTCCCGCCATCCGGCGCCATCTTCAGCCTTCTTCCCGCCATCCGAGAAGATTCCCGCCATCCGGCGCCATCTTCAGCCTTCTTCCCGCCATCCGTGAGGTTTTCCCGCCATCCGGCGCCATCTTCAGCCTTCTTCCCGCCATCCGTGGAGTTTTCCCGCCGTTGGACGCCATCTTGAAGACGCCGCGCGGGAAGAAGAGGGGCGTGGACTCCGAAAGCGCGCGAGAACTGAAGCCCCGCCTCACGTCCGGACGTTGCGTAAGGTCCTGGAAGGAGCCCAGCAGACGCCGACGTCACAGGAGCGCGACGGAAGGTCCTCAACCCTGACGATCCACTGCGGAGCCGCGGCCTACGGAAGAGGATCATCGCAAGGTAGGCCACGGTCCACTAGGGGGGAGAAGGATGTCGGATACGGAGGAGAGCTTCACCGCTCCAACCCCCGCCAGCGCCACCGCTGTGGCGGTCATGCCTTTTACCATGCCCTATATCCTGGGGGCAGCCTGGCTACCCCAGTACTCAGGGGAGTCACATACCCTGCAGGACTTTAGAGAAAAACTGGATAGCCTCTTCCAGGTGTACCCCCTCACAGAAGAGCAAAAAGTGAGCATCCTGGTGGCCCAATTAACCGGGGCAGCCCAAAGGGAGGTAAAGTCCTGGCCACCTGGGGGGAGGACTGTCGCAGGGATACTAACCCGGCTGAGGGACACCTTTGATACCCGCACCTCAGCCGAGATCAAGCTTAGATTCTACGGGTGCAAACAGCGGGCACATGAGAGTATAAGGGACTATGCCCTGAACCTACAAGAGGCCCTGAGGGCCATTAAGCAGACCGACCCTGACGGCGTGGGAGACGAGGACAGGCTGTTAACTGAACAATTTATAGAGGGTTTATATTGCAATGCCCACCGAACTCAGTTGCGGGCAATGGCCTTACAGGACCCTCATCTGGGATTTGCACAGTTCAAGGACAGAGCCATCCGGGTGCTCCGAGAACCGGCACCAGGTGGCGTTGTGACCCACAGACGCCCCACTACCACTTACCACCAGGAGGCGGCGCCCTTGTCGGCAGGGCCTGTGGGAGCTGATGCGCAGGCTTTGAACAATGACTCAGCTCCAGACCTGCACCATCAGGTCCAAGAGCTAGCTAAAAGCGTTGCCGCGCTAACCCGAACTGTGCAGTCTTTACAGGTTTCCACTCCAGGGAAGATCCAGCTGGCATCCGGACCGGAGGACATCCCGTGGCGTCGACCAAGGAGGACCCCACCGGCCAGAGGAAGACCCAGCGACCGATACAACGAGGACGGACAACCCATCTGCCGCCGCTGCAATCAACCCGGACATATGGCAAGGTACTGTCCTTTAAACTGGCACAACCTAGGGTAGAGGGCCAACCCCTAGGAAAAAGATCATCAGGCCCATCGAACTGGCGCGACAAATATGTGGGCGGACGTCCAGTCTTGCCTGTGGTACTGGATGGCATTCCTATGAGTGCCCTACTGGACACCGGATCACAGGTCACCACCTTCCCGTACGTGCTCTTCAAGCAGTACTGGAATGACTCGGATATTACCCGCTACCCTGACGACGATTTGAGTATCATCGCCAGCAATGGTCAGCCCGTGCCACAGATCGGATTTAAAGAGGTGACCATTAAAATTGGTAGAGTTGAACTGGCAGCACAGGGGCTGATCATTGTAGACATTGACAAACACGAGAGTCACCCAAAGATAACTCTAGGAACTAATGTAATTGAAAATTGTCTTGCAGAGGTGATTTTCCTTTTACAGCAGGTTGCCAAGAACGCCAGCTCCGGCGAGCAGCGAGTGCTCCAAAAAGAGATCCGGGCACTGATGTGACGGCAACAGGTGGAACTCTCCGGCGGTGAGATTGGTAGCGTTAGAATGTGTGACCCTTTCCCTATTGCCATGCCCCCAAAAAGTGAAATGATGATTTGGTGCCGGGCAGCTATTGGTCTGAGAGGTAGAGATTACCAGGCAATGGTAGAACCAGTTTACTCAGACAGTAGGCCCACCATCTTGACAGCACGGGGGGTGGTTAATGTACGCCATGGGAGGGTGCCCGTTCGCATAATCAATATCGGGAAGAGGGAAGTGTACCTGCCCCGGTATGCCACGCTAGCCAAATTATATACCATTAACCAAAATGCTATACAATCTGTGGAACCCTTGCCTCCATCTCACCCGGAGGAAGGTAACGGCTCTAAGAAAACAATGGAGGACTGGTGTCAGCAACTACATTTGGGTACTGACTCCACTCCCTCCCACCAAAAACAGGGAGTCTACCGGGTGGTTCAAGAGTATGAGAGAGTGTTTAGTAAACACCCGTTAGACTTCGGGCGAGTCAAGGGGGTAGAACACCACATCCCCACGGGAGATCATCCTCCCATAAAAGAGAGGTATCGGCCCGTACCCCCTGCACATTACCAACACGCCAAGGGGATGCTTAGAGACATGAAGGAGGCTGGGGTAATCCGGGATAGCTGTAGCCCCTGGGCAGCCCCACTAGTTTTAGTCAAAAAGAAAGACAACACTATGAGGATGTGTGTAGATTACCGGAAAATCAACCGTATCACACACAAGGATGCGTACCCTTTACCAAGGATAGAGGAGTCTTTGGCTGCTTTAAGATCTGCTAACTTCTTCTCTACCTTGGATCTCACTAGCGGGTACTGGCAGGTTCCTGTAGCAGAGGCGGACCGGGAGAAGACCGCATTCACCACCCCGATGGGACTTAGCGAGTTTACCTGTATGCCGTTTGGACTTTGTAACGCACCAGGAACCTTCCAACGATTAATGGAGTGCTGTCTGGGACACAAAAATTTCGAGACGGTCTTGTTGTACCTGGACGATGTCATCGTATATTCCAAGACTTATGAGGACCACCTGAAACATCTGGCGGAAGTGTTCGAAGCCCTGGCAGGTTACGGCCTGAAGGTGAAACCCTCTAAGTGTCACCTCCTGAAGCCAAAGGACACGTGGTGAGCGCTGATGGAGTGGCTCCCGACCCTGATAAGATCACCGCAATTAAGGAATGGCCAAGTCCCTCCAGTGTAAAGGAAGTGCGGCAGTTCCTTGGGTTGGTAGGCTATTACCGCAGATTCATCCCCGGCTTCACCAAAAAGGCAGCTCCTATGCAGGACCTCCTGATAGGCCAGTCCCGGAAGGCCAAGAACCAGAAGCCGCCCTTCAGATGGGAGAAGTTGGAAGAAGAGTCCTTCCGCCAGCTGAAGATGGCCCTCACGGGGGATGAAATCCTGGCGTACCCGGATTACAGCCAGTCCTTTATCCTCTACACCGACGCAAGTAACATCGAGCTAGGAGCTGTGCTGTCCCAGATCCAGCAGGGGAAAGAACGAGTCATCGCTTATGCCAGCCGAAAACTGCGACCCACCGAGAGAAACCCTGAGAATTACAGCTCATTTAAGCTAGAGTTCCTGGCAGTGGTGTGGGCAGTCACCGAACGCTTTAAGCACTACCTCGCTTCTTCCCGGTTCATCGTGTACACGGATAACAACCCGTTGACACACCTGGACACAGCCAGACTCGGTGCCCTAGAGCAGAGATGGATGGCCCGTCTGTCCAACTACGAGTTCACAATCAAATACCGGGCAGGACGCTCCAATACCAACGCGGACGCCCTGTCCAGGATGCCAAATCTACCGGACGGAGGAGAAGATCCAGAGGGACTGGAAGAAGTCGAACTCCCCGCGTTTCACCGTCATGGGACTATCCAGTATTCCCATCAGGTAAGGAGTAAGCAAGGCGCTACGCTTAACCCCTTACCTCACTACAACTGGGCGGAAACGCAGGACAGTGACCCTGCCGTCCGGCTGGTGAAGGAGATGCTGACTCGGCCAGAGGCTCGCCTTGACCCAGACGCTCCGGAGGAAGCCAAGCAACTGTGGGCAGAAAAGAGTAGACTGTTCCTTTACAAGGGGAAGTTGTGCCGCAGAATGGTTAACTCCCGGACGCATGAACTAATCTGGCAAGTAGTGGTGCCACGAAGAGACGCAGCCATGGTGATGGAGGCATACCACGACGGGGCTGGACACTTCGGATGGAAGAAAATGGAGTTCCTGCTGCGCGAGCGGTTCCACTGGGTAGGCATGAGGGGAACCATCGAGAGGTGGTGCAGAGACTGTGGCCCGTGCAACCTAAGAAGGAAGGACCGTGCCAGCCAGAAGACTCCCCTGCAGTCCATCGTCACCCGGCAGCCATTGGAACTGGTAGCCTTGGATCATGTAAAACTGACCCCAAGCAGAAGTGGCTACGTCTACGCACTAACCATCGTGGATCACTACTCCCGGTTCTTGGTTGTCGTCCCCGTCAAGGACTTAACAGCTCGAACAGCAGCTAGAGCCTTCCAGCAGCATTTCTGCCGTCCACACGGGTACCCGGACCAAGTGTTGACAGACCAGGGACCTGCCTTTGAAGCGGAGGTCTTCCAAGAATTCTGCACTCTGTATGGCTGCCGGAAGATAAGGACGACACCCTATCATCCGCAAACTAATGGACTTTGTGAGAAAATGAACCAGGTGGTAATGGATCTTCTGAAAACGTTGCCCCTGGAAGAACGCAGTCTGTGGCCTGAGAAGCTGCCCGATCTGGTGGACCTATACAACCACATCCCGGTAGGTTCCACCAACTGTACCCCGGCTTACCTAATGAGGGCGAGACCTGGTAAGTTACCTGTTGACCTGGAAATGGGAGTCCTGACACCCGAGGACACTTCACCAGAAGCAGACTGGGACACAGAGAGGCAGCAGCAGTACCGGAGAGTACAGGAGAGCGTGGAGCGAAGTCTCTGTCAGGCTAGGGAAAGACAAGAGAAAACTTACAACCAGTATGCTCCCGCTGTTCCCTTGGTACCCGGAGAGCAGGTCTTGAAGAGAAAAAGACGGCTCCACAAGTTGGACGACCAGTGGGAGAAGGACCCGTACACCGTACTGCCCTCAAGCCACGACAACCCGAAGGTCTGTACCATCAGTAAAGACGGAGGGGAGACCACAGCCATTGTATCCCGGGATCACCTGAAGAAGTGTCCTGAACAGCTACGGAACCCTGAAGAGGAACAAGAAGACCATCGACCCATAGAGGAAAGGGAAGATATGGTTAGTACTGTGCTCGGAGACTTCCCTCGGTCTTGGACTCAAGTCAATAGTGCAGTTGTGGTACCCGTACTCACCTTCCTCCAACCAGCATCCCAAGCACCTACAGAGCAACAGGTAGAGCTGGAAGAACAGCCGGTCCAGGAGGCAGAAGACCCCACACCAGCAGACCAGGAGGATCAACCCTCTGCTTGCAGTGAGCCTGCCATATCCCTAGTGAGCCAAAGGGCCCGTAGACCGCTGCCCAGTTTACCCTTAACAGCTCCTACACCCTGTAGTTCAGGGCCAGACAGTCAGCTCCGTAGGTCCACTAGGGCCACTAGAGGCCAGTTACCCGCACGTTGGAGGATTTGAAGTGTATAAATTGTTTTATTTGTGGTTACCTGTTTTTCTTGTTGCTTGTGTATAATTATGTGTTTCTAGTTGTTTATAGGAGTCTTTGGTGGATTTACCAGGAATCCTGTGTACATAGTTGGAGCGTAACCCAGGATGGACTAAAGACTGTTAAGGACTCGGGGCAGGACAGACCCCAACCTGGTTACGTCTCCCTGTTTTGGTGAAATGGACACCTTGCTTTTCTTCAAAAACTGCACCCGGTTGCGGACACGCCGTGACCATCTTTATATGTTTTTCTTATTGTACTATTATTGTTTATCCCTTGTTATGTTTTTCTAAAAATATGTTTAGTCCCGGAGTACTAAATTTCACTAGGGGGGAATGTGACACCCCAGGGGTCTGGTTGCCACAGTGATAGAGATATTACGTCTGAGAGCAGGTGGGAGGTCTCTTGGTCAGGAATCCTATGCATGCCACACCTCCTGCACAGTCCTGGGAGGGGAAGAACTTCCCCTATATAAAACTGGGGCTGAGGCAGGGTTAGTGAGTAGAGAAGAAGTAGAGACAGAGAGAAGAAGCAAATATAGGAACAGAACATCAGGAGCTCTGTGGGAGCAGTGTTACAAGGAGTCAGGGGCTGGCAGCTGCAGAGCTCGCCCTGACTGAGAAGATTTCTTACCGGACCCGGAGTCCGAGGCTGTGGGGACTAACTCCTACCCAGCAGCAGAAACCGACCGGCAGGGGATTGCAAGTCCTCTGGGAGGGTCTATCTTTGTCACCAGTAAAGACCCTGAACTACACCGCATCGTCTCTGAGTGGTTCCTGCTACCCCCATCATCCACGTCGGCTGCCCTGAGGCCATACCCCTCCCATTGGGGGTTATACTACCACGCTGCACAATCCTACCACCGGCCTCAGCGGTCTGCCCTGCAGCAGCAGCCCTAAAGCTGCATTCAACGGGTGGCGTAGTCATCCACCATCTACTGCTAATAGACTGCCACTTAGTCTGACTCCCTGGGCACGGACCGGGTCACCGCCACGGGACTACTACCCCCATCTGATCCGGCTCCGGGTAGGCTCCCGCGTGCGCAACGCTGCGCGACTCAGGCCCAGGGGCGCGTCACAGTTTCAAGGCTTTTACTCACAGGTGTTGCTCCGGTCACTTCGGCCAAGGGTGACCACCCGAGCCGTGCTGCGTCCACCAGGTGCGGGACTCGGCCAACTCCCAGGCAGTTCCAGAGCGTGGTCCTGAGCTCCCCTCTCGTCCTTCCTACAGGCCGTCCTCACCAGGGACCCACCTATGTCCGGCTTCCTCGGGCCTTATGGGGCAAAACCTCTCTCCGGTTTTCCTGACCCTATGTGGCGTGCCTTCCTGGTGGATGTGGCGAGGGGTCGCGCCAAAACTTGTCCACGACCTCCGGTTCCTGGCTAAGGATGATTTGCCTCCACCAGCTTGGGATCCGGTACCCTTCTCTGCCAACCCTTCACCCGTTTTAGTTCACTCGTGGGATCTCAGGGTTCCCTCTGCTTGCGTCTCTGGGCCTTTCCTTGTGTTCCCTTTTCTTCCTCTCTCTGCTTCAGGCCTGGCTCTGGAGCTGGGCCCAGACGGAGCCACAGCTCCCCCTCAGCCCTCTCTGGCTGAGCTCCTCTCTCTGAACAGACTCTCCTCTGAACAGGACCCTGTCTCAAGATGGTGCCCACCTCTTATACTCCCTCTGACACCCGAGCCCAGGTGACTAGCACCCAATGGGCTCCTTCCTATGCCCAGAGTCCCTCCCCTGACTGCTCCTACACTACTGGGATGTTCCTCCCCCCCTCCCACTCCAGCCAGGGACAGACGCTGTCGTACCTGCACAACTATCTGGTGGGAGTACCGTTGTTCTGTCCCCCGGAAATGGGATGAGTTCAGTGTATGCAACTAGCTGAGCTCAGTTCCACACTCCATCCTTACCCGGGAGTGGAATACCACACCTCTGGTTGAGGTGCAATACCCCTGTAGCAGCCGAGTCCTCGGGGTGCTACACATGCAAAGACGCTTAACAAACGCTTCTACCCGGCGGGATAAACGCATGTAAAAAACGCATGCGTTTTTCCTGCCAGGGAGAAGCGTAAAAAATATGCAGCATTTCTGCATCGTGGGCACATAGCCTTAAACATAAAATCATTTACACAGCAGAAAATAGATTTTTTTGTTTCAAGTGTGGGAAATTTTTTAACCAGAAATCAAATCTTGTTAATCACCAGAGAAGTCACACAGAGGAGAAGCCATTTTCTTGTTCAGAATGTGGAAAATGTTTTACAGAGAAATCAAGTTTAATCAAACATCAGAGAAATCACACAGGGGAGATGCCTTTTTCCTGTTCAGAATGTGGAAAATGTTTTAGCCGGAAATCAGGTTTGGTTAAGCACAAGAGATCTAATGTGATAGAAGATTACAGTCCGGGGAAGACGGGAAACATTCATATAGACGACCGGTGGAGATGTAGTCAGTGAAGAACTCTGGCTAAATATGTTTGTAGAGCCATAGTAGAAGATGAAGATGTTGTCCTCCTCATGAAGTAGTTATTTCTCATGTCACATGTAATGAATATCTCCTGCAGTATTGCTAATGCTGATTGCAGTGTCGGTAAATGAGACGAGAATTAGCTTTATGGAAGATGAGTCTTTGAGAAATGTGTTCAGCTACAGACTCCGAGGAAGAAACTGCTTGTTGTCTGTGGCCTAAAATATATAGGTTTTATTAGTAGATGTAAAGAAGAAAACTAAATACTGTAAAATAATATATCTCCTCATATGTTTCCCCTTATTATCTCCAGTAATTGTATTATGACGCAGGATTTTTATGATGTTACATAGGCTCATCATCTTCTCATTCAGGTCCCTACAATATTAGATCCTCTCAGTGAAGATCTTCTATTTAAGAGAATTTTCCTAATGGACCCATCAAAGATGGATTTGGATAGAGACAAGATGGCGGAGAGGATATTACAACTCACCCTAGAGATCCTCTTCCATCTTACTGGAGAGGTGAGAGATTCTGATGACGTCACATTACACCATTCTTATCTATGGGAGTAACAGATGGACAGAACTGGAGAGGTGAGGACTCTGGAAATGTCTGGAGGGAGATTTATTTATATGTCTTTCCATAACCAGGATTACATATTAGTGAAGACCTCTAGTGAGCGCTGTCAGGTCCATGTGTCTGAGGGATGGGGAAGACCCCTGAGCCCAATCACAGGGCCTCCATCTCACCCCCTGATACATGAGGACATCAGTGACCGGAAGATCGTAGAACTCACCTACAAGATGATTGAGCTGCTGACTGGAGAGGTGACAGTGCTGGGAATACTGGGATATTATACAGTAACCCAATGAAGGATCGGGGGGGTGACTATATCATTGTATGTGTCAGGTTCCTATAAGATGTGAGGATGTCACTGTCTATTTCTCCATGGAGGAGTGGGAGTATTTAGAAGGACATAAAGATTTGTACAAAGACGTCATGATGGAGGTTCCCCAGCCCCTCACATCACCAGGTAATAGACAGGACTAAATACACACAGCCTATAATTATCTGTATGTAAAGAATAAATTCAGTCCCTGTATGTGTTTCTTCCAGATCTATCCAGTAAGAGGACAACACCAGAGAGATGTCCCCGTCCTCTTCTTCCACAGGACTGTAAACAAGAAGACCCCAATGTTCCTCAGGATCATCAGGTAGATGGAGAGAAGGTGTCATGAGATCTCCCCTATGATGTGTAGATGGCTGTGAAAGTCTTGTGCTCAGTCTTGTTTTATCCACCAGTATTATGTGTTTTCCTTTTGTGTAATGAGAACGGTGGAGATGGCAGGATTAGAGCTGTTCATAGATGGGACTTCTCATCTGTCTGTGACTTTTACAATATTTGTTTCAGGGTGAAAATCTGACCCATATTAATACTACAGAGACATATGTGAGGGGTGATGAGCGGTGTAAAGAGGAGATTCCTACATATGACTACCCAGGTGAGTAGTAACCACTAAATGCAGAGAAGTCACAGATTCTTCTCTGTCACCGGCTGTGGCTGCTTTATCGGTGGTGTAGTCCGGCCATATCACAATCGTGTGATCACCATTTTGCCTCTAGACCACAACATTCTCCTTCACCAAAAACTGTTCAAATGATTTTGGGCATTTAAAAGCCTTTTCCATAGAACTTACAACCTGGAGGATCCACCTCCCCCCTGTGATTAGGAGACGTTACCTGCCCAGATCTGTAAATCACAAAGCCAGAAAATCACTTGAAGAAAAATATAATGATGGGTCTGTAAGAGAAAGCGGAGGGTAATGATGCTGTTGGTTTCCTAGGACCCTGATATCTTATTGGATGACTCTACCTTCTCTCCCTTCTGTGCTGCTGAATGTCCTCATATGGTCCCTACAAGACCAGGTCCAGTCTTTCTGGCCAAACTTCACTTTTATGATCGACAACATTAAATGTGCAGTGAGACCAAGTGTGAATTTTGTACAATAACAACAGAGTTTCCCTTTATCCTGACTTTTCAGTTTCTTTTAAAACCGACTAACTTCAAACCAGATTGTGATAAACTAAACAAAAAAAACAAACATTACACCTGTGCCATGATATATCTCTAAGCTAAATTTAAGACACCTCAGCTCTGCACTATTATAAAAAGTTCTCTTTGAATGTCTAATATTTCTTCTTGAAACTCATCTGACAGAAAATATTGTCCCTTACGATAGTTTAGATTGCCAAGAGCCACCGAGCTCCATACTCTAATTACCTCAGAGAGGTTTCACCACTAGTTACTCACTACTTACTGATGGAGACTGCTGAGATTGGTCATTTCAGTAGATGTGTTATTGTCTATACTCACAGTTTTGCCTATAGTAGTTAGTGCCCAAAATACTCTGATTTAACCCCTTCCTGCAGCCAGTTTTGTGTTCCTATCTGGGCCCATTTTTCAAATCTATGGAAAAATACTCTGGCTTCTCTTCAGAACGTAAAAATCTTTTGCCTTTTACTAAAGATTTCCATGGAGAGGAGCAAAACTGAGTTTTGTGAAGATATTTTTTCTATTTTTTTTTTTTTAAACACAAATTGAGAGATTACGGGGAATTTTACTTTGATTTTACAGAATGTCTGCAAAACTGCTGAATGGTTTGTGGTATCGGGGTATTTATTTTCTGGGCTTTGACTGAATGCTTCATCTGCTCCCCCAAACCCGCTATGTGATTAAACCACTAAACCTGTTAAAGAGGTTATGTACGGTTGTCCTGAGGAAGGAGTCGGTGGTCTCTGAAACGCGTAGACAATAAACCTACATTTTTATCCATACTAATGGTTTGTCGTGACTCCAGAGGACGCAGAAACAACGTCCTTTCCCAGCACCTATCTCTGACATTTTTCAAATCTGACGTGTGTCACTTTATGTGGTGAAAAGTGTTGGAATTCTTCACAAAGGATAATAGGAAACAAATGGACCTTACAAATAATTTTCCATCTTCTCTTGAATCTGACAATACCCTATATATGGTTGTACACTACTGTCTGGGCACATGGCAGGTTAAGAAGGGAAGGAGCGCCATTTAGCTATTTGAATGCAGATTTTGCTGGGATAGTTTGCAGACACAATGTATTGGGGAAACTGTTCATGGTCACCTGGCAGCTCAAAAGTTGGCTACCACAAACAGGCTTGGCACTATCTACTCCATTTTCCAGATCCCAGGGTTTGCCTTGCTCATCATCTTTTAACCCCTCTACATGGATTTGGACTTAGACAGAGACCCCCTAAGCTTGGGCCACAGTGTTACCTAATGTTCTGTGGTGTGAGATGGCAAGAAGAATAGTCAGATAGCCGGGTCAGAACATGGAGGTCAGAGAAAATACAAAATCACACAAGAGTAGTCAGTAAACGGGCCGAGGTCACAGCAGGACACAAATACACAAACCGGGAACTGAGCACAGAGGACTGAACCAGATGAGAACAAGGCTGTATCTGGCAGCTTCCAGCAATATGCTTCCAGCTTTAGTAGGGTGTGGCGCTTTCCAAATGGCTGAAGCAGGGAGCAGATTACTCCAGCTGGACAGCACACACACTCATACTGCCAGACAGGATGATACTACAGGTCCCAGGCACCCTAATCTTAGTGGCTGCGCAGAGCCTGTGCCGCCCAGAGCTTCTGGTTCTGACGTCTCCTCCATCACCAGTGCCGCCTGCAGGATGAATAAGGTGGCTCCTGGTTACAGAAGCAGACGTCGCAGGAGCAGATCCCAGAGGAGATGGGACCCACCATTTGCAGAAGCCCTAATGTGACCAAAATGCAGAAAACTAGAGCAGTAGAAATCCCCATAAAGTGACCCCATTTTGGAAATTATAAGCCTCAGTGAAATAATCTATTAGAGTAGTGACTATTTTGACTCCACAGGCACTTTCTGGAAATTAGCACACAGTGGATGTTGGAGAGTGAAAATTACAAATATATAATTTCATTACCCAACACACAGTGTCCAGATTGTGCTCCAGGAGACATACACCATCAATTAAGTGGGTTCTTCTCACTATAGTAATGTCAAATACATGGATGCTAAATGTGGTTTGGGCGCACTGCAAGCCTCAGAAGTGAGGGGGAGATTTGACTTTGGGAGAGTGGATATTGCTGGATTGGTTTATGGAAGCCATGTTGCTTTTCAAAAGCCTTTGAGCCACTAATAATGTGGAAACCTCTGGTTTTCCATTGACAGATGATGGACCTGAGTGGGGACTTGTTTTTTGTGAGATGAGTAGAAGTTTCTATTGACATTATTTTTGCCTACATAACATTGTTTGGTGGCTTTTTATTCCATATTTTGGAGGCAGACTGAACAAACAGTTGAACATTACGACCCACTGGTTCATCCTATGAGGTTTTCTATTAGACTGTGAACTGTTATTGTCTTGGTGAATAATGACGGCTAACATAGGGCAAAATTTAAAAAAAAAATCACAGAAAAAGATACAGCCTTACTAACACCAATAATCGTACCAATTCATGGAGGGGGTGGTTGCCTAGTATTAAAGATGCTCACAGATGAAGCTTGCATAGGACTCCAGTCACACAGGTAGGTTTGATGCACCGTGTGTGGCTTAGGATACTGATGATGTCCATACTGGATAGGAAGGCTGCCCAGCACTATATAAGTGCACCCCACATGGACAGACACCCCAGTACACCCAACCAACACTAAAATGCTAATGCATTTGTTATCTGATTTGGTGTTGGTAAGGCTGATTTTTTTCTGTGATGTTTTCTTGGTAGATAATGATACTTTTACATAAAGTACATTTTTACAGAGAGTTTAAGTAAAAATATTCAACAATATAAATTTTAAGGATATGTTATTCATGAATAATAATTGGTTTTATCCTTGGCAGATGACTGTACCAGGAGATCAGAGGGACAGCTGACATCTTCAATTTTTAAACCAGATGATCTTGAGATCACACAAGATACAACTGAAAAGAATGCTATTACTCCAGATATCCCATCATCCCTTCACAGCAAAGATCTGTCATCTGATCCTTTGAAACTGGTCCTGTCTTCTGATTCATTACCAACTACTAAGGAAAATCAAAGTCACAAAATAAGCAATAAAAAAGAAATTGCTCCTAAAACAAAGAAGCCATTTTCATGTTCAGAAAGTGGAAAATGTTTTACAGAGAAATCAAGTTTAATCAGACATCAGATAACTCACACAGTGGAGAAGCCTTTTTCCTGTTCAGAATGTGGAAAATGTTTTAGCCGGCAATCAATTTTGGTTGCGCACAAGAGAATTCACACTGGGGAAAAGCCTTTTTCCTGTTCAGAATGTGGGAAATGTTTTTTCCAGAAAGCGCATCTTGATAGACATCAGAGAACCCACACAGGGGAGAAGCCTTTTTCCTGTTCAGAATGTGAGAAATGTTTTAACCAGAAATCAGATTTGGTTGAGCACCAGAGAACTCACACAGGGGAGAAGCCGTTTTGCTGTTCAGAATGTGGAAAATGTTTTAGCCGGAAATCAGTTTTGGTTGAGCACAAGAGAACTCACACAGCGGAGAAGCCTTTTTCCTGTTCAGAATGTGAGAAATGTTTTAACCAGAAATCAGATTTGGTTGAACACCAGAGAACTCACACAGGGGAGAAGCCTTTTTGCTGTTCAGAATGTGGAAAATGTTTTAGCTGGAAATCAGGTTTGGTTATACACAAGAGAACTCACACAGGGGAGAAGCCTTTTTCCTGTTCAGAATGTGGAAAATGTTTTAGCCGGAAATCAGGTTTGGTTAAGCACAAGAGAACTCACACAGGGGAGAAGCCTTTTTCCTGTTCAGAATGTGGAAAATGTTTTAGCTGGAAATCAGATTTGGTTATACACCAGAGAACTCACACAGGGGAGAAGCCTGTTTCCTGTTCAGAATGTGAGAAATGTTTTAACCAGAAATCAGAGTTGGTTAAGCACCAGAGAATTCACACAGGGGAGAAACCTTTTTGCTGTTCAGAATGTGGAAAATGTTTTAGCTGGAAATCAGATTTGGTTATACACCAGAGAACTCACACAGGGGAGAAGCCTTTTTTCTGTTCAGAATGTGGAAAATATTTTTGCTGGAAATCAGGTTTTGTTACGCACAAAAGAATTCACACAGGGGAGAAGCCTTTTTCCTGTACGGAATGTGGGAAATGTTTTAACCAGAAATCAGATTTGGTTAAGCACCAGAGAACTCATACAGGGGAGAAGCCTTTTTCCTGTTCAGAATGTGGAAAATGTTTTAGCCAGAAATCAGTTTTGGTTGAGCACAAGAGAATTCACACAGGGGAGAAGCCTTTTTGCTGATCAGAATGTGGGAAATGTTTTAGCCGGAAATCAGATTTGGTTATACACCAGAGAAATCACACAGGGGAGAAGTATTTTTCATGTTTGGAATGTGGGAAATGTTTTAACCAAAGATCAGCTTTAGTTATACACCAGAGAAATCATACAGGGGAGAAGCCTTTTTCATTTTTAACCAAAAATTTTATCTTCATAAAGGGGTTGTCCACTACTAGGACAACTCCTTCTCATTCCTCATGTTTAGCCTTGTTAAAATAAAAACACTGATACGCACTTCCTGTTCTGGCGCCGTTCCATTGGTGTCACAACTTGCTTTTCCGTAAGGATCACACAAGATTGTTGCATCACACAATCCTGCTGCCAATCAACTCCACCTTCAGACGTATTGTACATCAACAGGAAGGACATGGCATGGACATAGCACCAAGAGAACGCACACACTGAAAGAACTCTCTTCAGACCGTGTTCTTGGGGGAATTATAAGCAATTTACAGCCTCAAACATGACTTTCGATATGGGAAAGAAAGAAGAGATCAGAGGTTAATCTGAGGTCCTCCACCTCTGTCAGCATGTCTGGTATGCAGCGTTTCTTATGGAAGGTCTTATCTTCCTGCTCCGGAGCTATTACTGCCTCACCTCAGCGTGGTAAAAGAAGCAGTCTTAACCCTCATGATGCCAGACAGCTCCGGACTGTAAGTCCTGCACCAACTTCTCTCTTAATGTAGGCCTCACAAGAAAACAGCTCCACAAGTCTCCCTGTACTCTCACCAAAGCCCCCATGCTGAGCAGTGCTTGCTTCACAGGGACATTTACCCCCCAGCCACAGGTTATTCTGATATGGGGAACAACATAACTTATTTGTATATCAGATTGCGTCTATCCCTACTAAAGAAGATATGGAGCAATATATTCAGAGGCTGGAGACTACATACAATACTGAAATACGTCCCCTCGCTTCTATCCTGTCACAGCTTACTGACAAGGTACAGAGATTAGAGGATAATGTCGTCCAAGTTAGAGGCCATCATAATGCTCAGAAACTAACACTGGATCTTCACAGCCAGTAAATAAACCACGTGTTTAATATGGTTGATGATCAAGAAAATCGCAATAATATCTGGATAAGGGGTATACCTGAAAGCATCAATGCACAAGCGATTATGCCAACACTGCGATCATTATTCATAATATCCTTGGTGATCCTATTGATAAGAAGCTGGAGATTTATAAGGCGCACCGTACAATAGGCAATCATGGCCCAGATCTTGAGCATCCAAGGGACATTATCTCTCGCATACATTTTTTCACTGTAAAAGAGGCCATTGTGAGGAAAGCAGAGGAGTTGGGTCCTGGTGATTTCAATGGAAAACGCATATAATAGCTCACAGATCTATCCTGAATGACACTTGCTAAAAGAAGGGTATTGAAACCACTACTTGATGCCATCCGGGAAAATGGCCTGATGTACTCCTGGGGGTACCCATTACAGCTGTATATTTTCAAAGATCCAAGCAACATGAGACCTTTCTGTGATGCCCTGGACATTCCCTATATCTGACTGGCCACCTGCTCCACCATTGCCACAGAGAGTTCCAGCACGTCGCAGAAGGTGTTAAGTGGATCAGGAACTTGATGGTGATGCAACCAGATGGGAGAGGAACCTGCCAATCATATGAGCTCCTGAAATGAATCTTGCCTTCCCTGATGAGAGACAGTTTGCAGATGCTTACTTATTTCTTTAAGCATATAATTAGATATATCTAAATAGAGCATTAGGTGCCACTCTTCCACTATATAGAATGTCTAAGTTCATATAACATCTTAGACCAGCATATAAGTTGAGTTCACATGATACTACTGTAATATCAGGCTGTATTACTTTACTTGCTTTATATTCCATGGTTCCACCTAATAGGAATCCTAGAACTGAAAGTTTGACTTACGCCTGTAAAGACAACCCCCAGTTAGGGACTTGCATTGGGATCTGCTTGTTTCACAATTTCCTACTGTTTTGATATATTCATAATCTATACTTCTTAGACACTGAGAGGTAGACGTTACTATCTACCGTCTATACTTCCTCTTTTCTCTTAATCTTTCTCTCTTCCATTCCTCCTTTTTTTCATATAATATGGCACAACTCAAAACTTGTTCATTAAATGTCAGAGGACTTAATGTTCCAGAGAAAGGAGCTCAAGTGTTTTATCATTGGCATAAACAGCATGTACATTTTCTCTTTCTTCAGGAGTCACACTTTAGAGGCGATCATATACTGTACCTCAGTTTACTAATAGATAGCATTTTTCTGGGATGCCAAGATGATTAATGTTTTGAAGTCTAAGGTGCTGAGTATAGGCCGCCACAGATCACTGCTGCATACTATTGTAGAAACACTGTCTGACACGAAGAGGAGGTTCGTGTTTGTTAAGATCTCCGTCCACTCCAAAATTTTGACTTTGGAAAACTTCTATCTCCCTAATTGTGACCAAATTAAGACATGCCGTCATTACTTAAACAAACTAAAATATTTTGCGGAGGACCTTATCACTGGAGGTGACTTTAATTTTGTCTTGGATCCTTCTTTAGATGCGTCCCGGGGCTGGTGTCACCAATCTAAAACACAAACAAAAGCTTTGCTAAACGTGCTCCGGTCTCAATCGGTCGATATATGGAGGATACTACATGCAGACGTAAAGGATTATACCTATTATTCTCCTTTACACAATATGCATAGCAGTATAGTCCTTTTCTTAATTAGCCGTCACTTGCCTACATTACAACCTACATCTCAGGTAGGAACTGCTGTATGGTCAGATCATGCTCCTGTATATTGTAATCTGACTATGCCGGACTCCACCAAGACTTCAGATGTTGGATCCTAAATGATAATCTGCTGAAAGACTCACTCTGTGTCTCAGACCTTCTTGAGACTATAGACTGCTTCAAATATATGAGCATGATGAAACTGCCTTACCATTTAAATGGGAAGCACTCACATGCGTCCTCAGAGGGATAATAATAAAACTTAGATAAAGGCTAAAAAAAGGAGAGAACAGCTAAAGTCTCCCATTTGCTTGAGCGGATTGATCTCCTTGACAAACAACATAAATGATCTGCTTCCCTCCAGGTATATGCAGACCTGCTTAACGCTAGAAGGGAGCTAAAGTAGTTTCATGGATGGGTACTTGAAAATATTGTGTAATTTCAAGGCACCTACTTATGGAAGGAACCAAGTGGAAACTTCCATTCTCGGTACTAGATATGGGGCCTCCTCGAGAAAATGACTTAAAATGTCGTACACTAAAGTTAATATATATATGGCATGGGATAGGGGTAAAAATATTCTGGGAATTGGAAAGTACACAAGCTATACTCCTTTATGGCAGAACTATAACTTACCAGAACTACATAAACTAAAAAATGTTAGTGAGTGTGAGGATAGGGGTATACGTTTGGTGTCACAACTCTTGAGGGATGGATTATTCAAGAGGTTTGAACAAATAAAGGCAGATTTTAACCTTCCGCATAGGGTGTTTTATCAATATCTGCAAATACATTTTGCATATAGTACACAACTAAAATAAACGCCATACTGATTTATAGACATCACCCAATAGATACCATTACTACATCGTTGGATACAAAAGGTCTAATATCCATTATTTATAAGCGGTTACTGGCCCTACATTTGGATAAATATCCTTTGATAGTTAAGACATGGGAGGGGGGTGAGGGTCCCTTATCTGAGGAGCAATGGGGGAAATACTGGATTTGACACAGAAACTTTCATTGTCAGAGTCACAAAGATTGTCCCGAATTCTTCTCATTCATAGGGTATATAGATCCCCAAGTATTTTATTTAAAATTGAAATACAAACGGATGACACATGTCCTAGATGTGGTCAAAAGGACGCCCACCTGATGCATATGACGTGGGAATGTGTAAATATTGGCGACTAATGGAACATGGTGATCGCTCTTGTACTATCTGTATCTAGGATACAACTTCAGTTGGAACCTAAAATCTGTATCCTAGGACTCCTGGGAGAAGACGTAGATCCAGACTCCCATATGGCAGTAGCTAGCTCAAGAATATTATTCCAAGCCAGAAAGTTGTTGGCACTACATTGGATAGACAATTCTCCCCCAACAATAACAGAACTAAAATCCAGGATAAATAACATTCTATGCTTGGAAAGTGGATCTTATATTAAAGGAACGCTCTCAAGAAATCCATACACATATGGAAGCAATGGTTAATTACCCCAGGTATTGCTTCAGAAATACTATACTGGACCATTTGTACATATCCCTGCAGTAAACCAGGAATTTATATCCTTATACCTAAGGTGTCCGCAAATAATAATTGTCTCAGTCCACACAATTGCCCCTTCTTAGATATATTCTTTTTCTTTTGATGTCCCAATAGGGAAAAAAAGCCGTCAGGAAGTATTCAGATATTTATGTACAAATGTAAAATTACTATTCCAAAACCTTGTACTGTACAGGGATATTGGGATTTATATCATTGTAAACCGGTTCTTGTATTGTTTACTGTTTTTTCTTTCTTTTTATTTTTTTTGTCACAAAGTTTATATGACAAAAACAAAATGTTGGTCTTTCTTTTGTTAAATAAAAATGATCTGATTGAAAAAAAGAAATAATAGATCAAACGTATACAAAATGCCAAGATCGCATGTGAAGGTACTCGTATGAATTCACAGATAAATGTGGTCTCTCATTGACAAGGAAGTTACATCCACGGATACAAAGGACATACGGCTCTGGCAAAAATTAAGGGACCACTGAACAGTTTTCTATTGGAAAGCATGGCAAGACGAATGAAAGCTGTGATTCAAAATCATGGTTAGTCCACCAAATATTGATTTCACATTTAAAACATGAGTAATTTGAGGTCTGAAAGCACTGTGTTTCTTTTTTAGTATTTTGACACTTTATCATTTGCTGCAAATAAATACAAAATTTTTAGCTTTGAATTTCGGAGACATGTTGTCAGTAGTTTATAGACTAAAACAACAATGTACATTTTACTCAAAAATATACCTATAAAGAGAAAAATCAGAGAAACTGAAAATTTTGCAGTGGTCTCTTAATTTTTGCCAGAGCTGTATGTATCCAAAACAAAAGGAGCACGACTGCTATAAATTCATAACCCCACTGACATAGCTGACGCATTTCAATGCTGTTATAGCTCACTACATAATATTCATGGAAAATATATACATTTTCTTGAAACAAAAATTGACAAATATATTATGGACACTGCCGTTCCTTCCTTACAGACCCCTGAGCAGGAGATACTAGACAAAGCTTTCACTGAACAATGGATAGGACAGGCCATTAGATCATTCCCTATCGGGAAGAGCACTGGGCCAGATGGATTCAATAATAGATTTTATAACATGTTTGCACCTCTGTTATTACCATTAGTGTTCAATAATATCTCAGAAGACTCCCCTTTGCCCCCCAATCACTTGAGGCTCACATAACAGTTTTATCAAAGCCTGGAAAAGAACTAAATGCCTGCCCTAATGTTCATCCAAATTCATTAAATAATGTAGATGTCAAAATATTCTCTAATATAATTGCACCATGGCTCTCCCACTACCTACCCTCAATTGTTAGCAACGATCAGGTTGGCTTCGTTAAGGGTAGAGAAGTGCGAGATAATACAAATAAAACATTGTTAGTTTCACATGCGAAAAAAACCAGGGGCTCCCAATGTGCCTTGTTTCTGTGGACGCTGAAAAAGTGTTTGACAGAATGCACTGGACTTTCTTGAAGAGCACCTTACGAAATATTGGGTTAGGCTGTTTCTTGTTATCTAAAATTCTATCCTTCTACACTGACCCTAAAGCGATAGGGTAAACGGCCTTCTATATGACACATTTTCTATTAAAAATGAGACAAAGCAAGGGTGTCCCTTATCACCTCTGCTATACACATTGGTGATGGAACATTTCGCGGTAGCATTACACAAAAATCCAGATATTAGTGGAGTTACTATAGACTCACATCACTATAAACTAGCTCTATACGCAGACGACTTGTTGCTCTATTTTCAAACCCAATTATCTAATTTCCTTCTATACTAAAGGAATTCAAAGAATTTCGCCAAGTAAGCGATTTTAAAGTCAACTACTCTAAATCAGAAGCAATAACATAAGACAACAGCTAATTTTTAACTTTCCCTTTAAATGACAGAAAGACCTTGGTACACAAATTCCAGGGAACATGGATGATCTGTATAGTTTAGATTATATCACTGTCCTTGAACAAACTCTTCAAAATTTAATGAATTATAAATTCAAACCCTTGTCCTGGTTTGGTTGTATTTATGTGATAAAATGGACATTTTGCCAAAACTTCTTTATATATTCCAGACCGTTCCTGTCTGCGTTCCTGAGACCTTTTTCTCCCATCTCGACAACGCTATTAGGTAGTATGGGGAACGTCAAGGTCTAGGATATGTTTTAAAATATTGTGATGTTCCGAAAATAAAGGTGGGTACTAGTATGCCTGATCTAAAAAAAACTGCGATCAATCTTTGATTCTTATGAGAGCAGTGGACTGGTTCACATCTAAGGAACATAAGTAATGGGTGAAACTGGAAGGGGACCTCTATCCCTGGATACTCACATCTCTACCTTGGATTGACTAAATACATGTACAAACTAAACAATTACCAATACCCATTCAACACTTTTTGAAAACATGGGATCAAGTCTTAATCTCATCATCTATATCACGTAGGTTGGGTCCATTAATGCCCTTGTTTGGCAACCCAGATTTTCCCTCTGCTTCAGGTAAGGACTCATTTCTAATCTGGGACTGATCTGATGACCTTAGATTGAGACACTTTCTCATGGGATCAGGCTCTTTTCCTTCCTTTATAGAACTTCGTGGCTCCTTTCCAATTAGGAGTCTATCCTGCCTGGCTTATTTCCAGCTCAGGTCATTTATAAATTCTCACATGTTACTAGTATAAAGGATGAATTCACTCCGTTTGAACCCTTAATCATGCAAGTAGGTCCTTGTACTAAACTTCTATCTTGCATACACAAAGCAACACAAATGGACACCAGCAATGACCCTCTACCCTTTACTGGGGTTGGGAGAAGGAATTGGGTCGTCAAATTCTAGAGAAGGATAGGCAAAAAACATACATAATGCCAGAAATGTCACTGACTGCGGAGACGTCTCCATGTAGCGTCTTCACTCCGGATATCACTGTACAGGAGCCGCACAGTTCACAATGTGCATCCACTGAGGCCCCTGATCATGTGACCCCTGACTCCTCCCCTCCTGTGACCTCATCACAGGTCCTGTACGCACAGAGCAGCCATATATGTGGTGGCGGCTCTGCAGGTGGAGGTATGTGGAGACCCCATTACTGGGCGCAGGGGGCATTAACCCCTGCAGCATGGAGACTCTTTTGGGGTCTCTGTGTGGTGTGAACAGTGAGGTAACAGCTGTGGACAGAATACGGCTTAGCTGTTTCCCGTCCACATTAGATCCATTCAGACGACTGCAGGATGAAGGACAGAAGCCCAGAGAAGTCCTCACACAACGCCATTATTCATCTCCTAGCTCCAGCACAGTAATGTAGATAGTACTGATAACCGTCCACATATTCTCTTTATACCCTCCGGTACGATGGATTTACCCTCAGTGTCCAGGAAGCTTCACGGTTCAGCAATGCCCCTCTGACATCTCCCCTCCACCTGAACTATTTACTCTTTCAATGCCACAAAACCGAAAGTTCTTTCAGTCACCATTGTGTTCTCTTAGGAAATGTGTGGAAAGGTTGGAGGGGTTAATGGCCGCGGGATTAGTGGGGTCTCCTATGTGCTCATTAATTCTCTACCTTATTTACGGGAGGAGCAGCCAACATATCTGACATTACACTCCAGACACTGAATACAATATACTACAAATTCTCTGCTGCAGGTGATACATTGTGTAATGAAATGTTTTATTTAATGTGATTAAATCTATTACATGTGTTCGGCATATTTACATGGTGGACATTTATCAATGCCGCATTTACAAAAACCCAGAGGTGTAAGCCAGGTTCTCGTTATGTGTTTCTCTTACGATTAATTTAGGAGACAGGAGTTGTGAAAGGGTCGGGGCCGAGAACAAACAACCATCTCGAAAAACCATCAGATAACCATCTTGTGAAAAACGGATTCAGCTGTAGACTCCGAGGAAGAAACTGCTTGTTGTCTGTGGCCTAAAATATATAGGATTTATTACTAGATGTAAAGAAGAAAACGAAATACTGTAAAATAATATATCTCCTCATATGTTTCCTTTTATTATCTCCAGTAATTGTATTATTACACAGGATTTTTATGATGTTACATCGGCTCATCTTCTTCTCATTCAGGTCTCTACAATACGGATCTGTCCAAATCAAAGATGGATTTGGACAGAGACAAGATGGCAGAGAGGATATTACTCCTCACCCTAGAGATCCTCTTCCGCCTTACTGGAGAGGTGAGAGATTCTGATGGCGTCACATTACATCATTCTTATCTATGGGAATAACAGATGGACAGAACTGGAGAGGTGAGGACTCTGAAAATGTCTGTAGTAGGATTTATTAATGTGTCTCTCCATAACCAGGATTATACAGTAGTGAAGAAGACCTCTAGTGAGCGCTGTCAGAACCCTGTGTCTGAGGGATGGGGAAGACCCCTGAACCCAATCACTGGGCCTCCACCTCACCCCCTGATACATGAGGACATTAATGACCAGAAGATCCTAGAACTCACCTACAAGATGATTGAGCTGCTGACTGGAGAGGTGACACTGCTGGGAATGCTGGGACTTTATACAGTAATGCTATGAAGGGATCGGGGGGATGACTGTATCTTTGTATGTGTTAGGTTCCTATAAGATGTCAGGATGTCACTGTCTATTTCTCCATGGAGGAGTGGGAGTATTTAGAAGAACACAAAGATCTGTACAAGGACGTCATGATGGAGGTTCCCCAGCCCCTCACATCACCAGGTAATAGACGGGACTAAATACACACGGCCTATAATTATCTGTATGTAAAGAATGAATTCAGTCCCTGTATGTGTTTCCTCCAGATCTATCCAGTAAAAGGACAACACCAGAGAGATGTCCCCGTCCTCTTCTTCCACTGGACTGTAAACAAGAAGATCCCAATGTTCTTCAGGATCATCAGGTAGATGGAGAGAAGGTGTCATGAGATCTCCCCTATGATGTGTAGACGGCTGTAAAGGTCTTGTGTTGTGTCTTGTTTTATCCACCAGTATTATATTTTATATTTGTGTAATGAGAACGGTGGGGATGGCAGGATTAGAGCTGATCATAGATGGGACTTCTCCATCAGTCTGTGACTTTTACAATATTTGTTTCAGGGTGAAGATCTGACCCATATTAATACTACAGAGACATATGTGAGGGGTGATGAGCGGTGTAAAGAGGAGATTCCTACATATGACTACCCAGGTGAGTAGTAACTACTAAATGTAGAGAAGTTACCAATTCATCTCAGTCACCGGCTGTGGCTGCTTTATCGGTGGTGTAGTCCGGCCGTATCACAATCGTGTGATCACCATTTTACTTCTAGACCACAACATTCTCCTCCATCCAAAACTGTTTAAATGACTTTGGGCATTGAAAGCCCTTTTCTATAGAACTTACAACCGGAAGGATCCACCTACCCTTTGAGATTAGGAGATGCTGATTCTTACCTGCCCAGATCTTTAAACTACAAAGCCAAATGACAGCGTACATAGAATTTGCTGACAAGTTAGAAAATCACATGATGAATAATATTATGATGGGCCTGTAAGAGAAAGCGGAGGGTAGTGATGCTGTTGGCTTCCTAGAACCCTGATATCTTATTGGATGAATCTAAATTCTCTCCCTTCTGTGCTGCTGAATGTGCTCATATGGTCCCTACAAGACCAGGTCCAGTGTTTCTGGAAAAATTTAATTTTTATGATCTACAACATTAAATGTGCAGTGAGGACCAAGTGTGAATTTCTGTACAATAACAACAGAGATTCCCTTTATCCTGACTTTTAAATTTCTTTTAAAACTGACTAACTTCAAGGAGGATTATGATAAACTACATAAAAAAGCATTACCCCTGTGCCATGATATATCTCTGTGATGCTGAGTCACTTTTCATGGCCAAGCCGTGAGACAGGATAGTCAAGGAGTCCTGTAACATCCCTGGTGGCATGCTTACATGGTTTACCATCTCCCACCATGAAAGACCGCAATCTTATCTATCAGTCCAGGCTGCACACTTTGCTCCAGTGCCTTCTGTTTGCATGTCTCTTGTCTGATTTCTTAGGGCGGTGGCGCTGTTGCTTTCTGATTCTTATAGTTGCAGTGTGCGCACTCCTAATGCGTCTCCAACCTATTGCTGTGAGTCACTGGATACTTAAACCCCCTCCACCCAGTGCTCTGTGCAACTGAGTTGCCAGGTCTTGTCCTGTATCTTGCCTGTTTCTGCCACCCTGGGGGCTGTATACCCAGGCCTGTTACCTGTGACTTCTAGTCAGTTTCCGCCTTCCTGGGGGCTGAGTTCCCAGGCTCTTTCCTGTATCTTGTTCCTGGTTCAGATCCTGTCTGAACAGTGTCCTAGCCCTTTACCTATTTGTCTCTATGTCTGCACCTTCCCTTTTCCTACAGTGTCTGAACCTGCACCTAACTCCAACTCGTTGTCTCTGTACTTCTGTTTGTGAGTTTTGTGTCCACTCGCTACTTCATTGCAGGTACCTTGTGTGTATCTGGTTCTGCTCGTTCTGTTTCCCTGTCTCCGTATCTACTCCTGTGTTCCAGCTATCTTCTTTTGTTTTCCAGTCTGTTCCATGTGAACAGAGCCCTGTCCTGTCTACCGCATCTGTGGGTTTTGCTCTGCTCTGCTTGTCTACCGCATCTTTGGGTTTTGCACTGCTCTGCTTGTCCATCGCACCTGTGGTTTTGCTCTGCTCTGCTTATCCACCGCACATGCGGTTTTGCTCTGCTCTGCTTGTCCACTGCACCTGCGGCTTTGCTCTGCTCTGCTTGTCCACCGCACCTGCGGTTTTGCTCTCCTCTGCTTGTCCACTGCACCTGTGGTTTTGCTCTGCTCTTCTTGTCCACTGCACCTGCGGTTTTGCTCTGCTCTGCTTGTCCACCGTACCTGCGCTTTTGCTCTGCGCTGCTTGTTTACCGCACCTGCGGGTTTTGCTCTGCTCTGCTTGTCTACTGCATCTGCGGGTTTTGCTCTGCTCCGCTTGTTTACTGCACCTGCGGGTTTTGCTCTGCTCTGCTTGTCTACCGCACCTGCGGGTTTTGCTCTGCTCTGCTTGTCTACTGCATCTGCGGCTCTGTTCCTGTATCATAGTCTGTACTGGTTCCTATTTTGCCTGCTTTCCTACCTGCCAGTACCCACCTGTCTGCATATCAGCTGTGCCTGCCAGTACCCACCTGTCTGTATGCCAGCCTAACCTGCCTGTTCCTGCATTCCCCAGTGTGGGTCAACAGCTGTGACCGGGGTCTGACCTGGAGTAGCACCTGGTCCCTCTGCTCGGTTCCGCCCTGGTTTACAGAGTCGATTGAAGTGCCGTGCGACCTTGGTCGAACCGGGTTGATACTTAGTCACGCCCCTCCAGGCACTCCTCGGTTCATGATCCAGTGGGATCACTAATCACGCTCACGCCAGTCAGCCCGGGCGTGAGCGTAACAAGTCCGAAGTCAAAAGCCAGGAGGGTACATCATAAACAAAAGAAAGAAAGAAGTAGACAGGTAACGTTCTGTTCGTCAGAATACCAGGAGGATAGCGAATCAGAGCATAAGGGGTTAAACATACGGATGATCAGAACAAGGTCAGGCAACAGAAGATCAATTCACAAAACATAAGGCACAGAGACAAACCTCACACAAGCTGAATGTACATCTGGCAGAAACAGCCCAGTTAAGTAGCCTGGCAATCACCTGGGATAGTGAACACTTCAAGATAGCTAGTTCCTTTTAGTCTCAGATTGGACAGCTGAGCTGTCAATCAACACACTGACAGCTCAGCACAACCCTGCACCAGACTGGATGACCGAGTTGTCAGTAACTGCATCCCACACACACTGAGTGGTAGAACCGTGACAGTACCCCCTCTTCTAACGGAGGCCACCGGACCCCCAAGCTTCCCAGGAAATTTTAGATGGAAGGTCCTGACTAACCAATCTGCCTTCACATCTCAAGCTATGACCCACGTTCTCTCCTCTGGTCCGTATTCCTTCCAATGGATGAGGTATTGGAGGGAATTTCGGACCCTATGAGAATCCATAACTCACTGAAACTCATACTCCAAGCCACCGTCGACTGAAACCAGAGGAGGCGGGGAAGAGGGAGACAATGCCAAAGGGACAAACTCCTTTAATAGGGATTTATGAAAGACTTTAGTGATGCGAAGAGATGGAGGAAGCTTTAATCTGAATGCCACTGGATTGACCACCTCTAGGATCTCAGCACTTTAAGTTTAATGTTCCTATGACAACCAAACCTTATCCCCGATCTTAAAAACAGGACTCACTGAATGTCTTCTATTGGCCTTCTGTTTTTTGGCGAATCTGAGCAGTCCCAATATTCTTTTGAACATCCTTTCAGACATTCCCAAATCTTAGTATTGTGACCTCCACCCCAAGACATTCAGAAATAATCCTAGAAAATTCACCAAAATAGGGATGAAAACCATAATTACAGAACAATGGTGAGGTTCCAGTAGACTGATTCACTCAGCTGTTAAATGGAAACTCAACAAGTGTAAAAACGAAGACCTCCTGCTGAGCCGCCACAAAGCATCTTAAAACTTATTCCAAAGATTGATTTGTCCTGTCTGTCTGACCATTGGTTTGAGGGTGGTAAACAGATGAAAATGATAAGTCAATCCTGAGTTTACTACAAAAAGCTCTCCAGAATTTAGAGACAAATTGTACTCCCCTATCAGACACAATGTTAAGAGTGATCCCATGTAACCTTACAATATGAGAAAAACAACTTGGAGAGTGTCTCTGCATTAGGTAATCCTGACAAAGGAACAAAATTAGCTTGCTTGCTGAATTGGTCAACTACCGCTCTGATAGCAGTTTTCCCACGAGACAGAGGAAAATCCGTGATGAAATCCATGGACAGATGAGTCCACTGGCTTTCTGGAATTGTCAATGGATTCAATTCCCCAGCCGGCCGGCTATGACTGACTTTATCATGGGCGCAAATTTCACAAACAGATACAAAAATCTTTGATATTATTATGCATGCACAGACACCAAAAAATCTAGCAATTGCTTTCTGTACAGCAATAACCCCAGGATGACCACTCAAGATGGAATCCTGAAATTCTTGTAACACACGCAATCTTGGGTACACAGGCACAAATAATTTAGATCCTGGAGTAGCGGAAGGAGCCAACGACTGGACTTTATGGATCTACTCCTCCAATTTCAAGGTTACCATAGAATCCACAATACCGTGAGGAATAATGGAGGATGCAGGTTCTGGAGGAGAAACTGAATCGAGACTACAAGATAATGTGTCAGCTTTCACATTCTTAGACCTTGGCCAGACATAATGTGACGCTGTGTCACCTTTCATGGCCAAGTCGTGAAGCAGGATAGTGAGGGAGTCTGAAGTCAGAAGCCAGGAGGATACATCCTAAACAGAAGGAAGAGACAATGGCGTGGTCAGGTAACGTTCCGTTGGTCAGAATACCATGAGTATAGCGGATCAGAGCACAATTAGGTCCAAGGTCAGGCAACAGAAGATAAATTCACAGAACACAAGGAGCAGAGACAAACCTCACCCAAGCTGAATGTACATCTGGCAGAGGTCTAGGAGAAACAGCCCAGTTAAGTATACTGGCAATCACCTGGGATAATGAACACTTCGAGATAGCCAGCACCTCCCAGTCTCAAATTGGACGGCCGAGCTGTCAATCAAAGTACTGACAGCTTCAGCACGCCCCTTTACCAGATTTAACGGTTGAGTTGGCAGCAACTGCATCCCAGTCACACTGAGGGGTGAAACTGTGACAATCTCTAAGCCTTCACTGACTTGCCTCTTATTTTACATAATGCATGTAGTAGTGCAGGGTTAGGTAAAATAGGAGGCAGGTCAGTGAGCGATCAGTGAGCTGTCATAAGAGCATACAGATGAATATGTAAGCAGAGCACCAGATAGCGCACCCTTCACAGGCCGCCCCGGAGCACATGTATATCATTATCTCCAAACTGAAAGTAAAGATAACACAGCAACCACAGGACGGATTTCATCTACCAAGGTATCATATTAATCAGTGTAATGGTGCCCACCAGAGAGTGTATGTAGTTTACTGAGCACAATCCCGCTGACAGGTGCGCTTTAAGATCTAAGAAGAGCTATCAATTAAACTCCTTTTGGAAGACCTCGCAATAGAACATATGGGGAAGTGAGAGATAATGCTTTAACTTCTTTTGAAGCATAGGAATCCTGTAGTGTACAGGTAATTAAACAAGAAAGTTATATTAGGAGAAAACATGCCAAAAGGAGAGGGGTTTACTAGAGGAGAAGTGTGCTTTCCCAGGCACAGAACTTTTATTCATGCAGCACAGATTGTAGCCAACCCGGCTCCGGGGTTCAGACCGGAATATTGGCGTTGGTATCGATCCGATATGTATGAGATATAGATTTTCAGCGTTATAACGAAGGGCGGATGTGACGCATTAACTCACATCGGCGGGGGTGGGGGCACTAGAATCACTCCAATTGAATAACGGTCTGATAGATGGTGCGAACAAGGTTATATTTGATCTTTATGTACAGGTAAAATCCTGATAAAAAAATAAGACATCAATATCTAGTGCCTGTGATCTTCAGAGGTGAAGATATCTTAAGTTGTTGCTCTCCTAAAATCCTTAAGGCTGAGAACATCTCACAAACAGCCACACATGAGTTCATAAAGGAGAAGTGTGTGGGCGTAACTTAGGAGCTAATAAAAAGCAAATCCTGGGTCTGGATCATTGTCAGCACCTAGGAAGACCTACAGTAGTTCGCTGTGGAGGTTCTGTCCAATTCCAAATCTAAGTGCTTCCCTTCTCTTAAGTTCTGAGCCATTTCTGTGACCAAGTTTAGCAAGTTTCTTGTTTATACCTTTTATGTATTTGTATATATTCTGCTGTTTTGTTCCCATTTTGTGTTATCTTGTATATTTTTTAAACACTGCCTATATTTTGAATTAAATATATAGTTTAATAGTTCTGTACCTTTTGCTTTGTAAACCTCACCTAAAGCAATATGCTACCTGTAATGGGTGTCCAGTTGGCCTGTATAAATGATTGGTGCTGTTAGTTTCCTAATAACCGGCCTAGTAGTGGAAGCAGCTGCAGTCTCATCCATCAATCATTGATCAATTGCGTATCGTTCTTACGATTTGGAGGCTGTGGAGATGCGTTACCCTTGATAAAGTGATAACAATGGGTGGATCTGCATGACCCCTCCGGCTGTGTATCTTTGACACCGTGCCTAATGACAGAAGCAGATTTGCAGGAGTAGATCCCAGACAAGATGGGACACACCATTTACAGAATCCCTAATTTGACTAAATTGCTGAAAACCAGAGCAGCAGAAATCGCCATAAGGTGACTCCATTTTGGAAATTATAACCTTCAGTGAATTAATCTATAGGAGTAGTGACAATTTTGACTCTACAGGCACTTTCCGGAAATTAGCATGCAGTGGATGTTGGAGAGTAAAAATTGCACATTTCCCATTTTACTAGTTCCCAGATTGAGCTCCAGGAGACACACACTGTAAATTAAGTGGGTTCTTCTCACTATAGTAATGTCAAATACATGGATGCTAAATGTGGTTTGGGTGCACTGCAAGGCTCAGAAGTGAGGGGGGAGATCTGACTTTGGGAGAGTGGATATTGCTGGATTGGTTTATGGAAGCCATGTTGCTTTTCAAGAGCATTTGAGCCACTAATAATGCGGAAACCTGTTTTTCCATTGACAAATCATGAGTGGGGGCATGTTTTTTGCGGGATGAGTAGAAGTTTTTATTGGTGTTATTTTCGACTGCAGAACATTGGTGGCTTTTTATTCCATATTTGTGAGGCAGAATGAACAAACAGTTGAACACCACGCTCCACTGGTTCATCCTATGAGGATTTGCATTAGACTGTGAACTGTCATTAATTTGTGAATAATTCAATTTTTGAACATAACTTTTTATAGACAATTTAAGTACAAATGTTCAAAAATATAAAAATCAAGCATATATTATTCAAAAATAATAATGGTTTCTTTTTATTGCCAGATGACTGTACCAGGAGATCAGAGGGACAACTGACATCTTCAATTTTTAAATCAGATGACCTTGAGATCCCACAGGATACAACTGAAGTGAATGCCATTACTCCAGATTTACCAGGATCCCTTGAAAGCAAAGATCTCTCATTTAATCCTTTGAAACAGGTCCTGTCTTCTGATTCATTACTGACTACTATGGAAAATCCAAGTCGCAAAATAAGCATTAAAAAGCGAACTGCTCCTAAAGCAAAGAAGCCATTTTCACGTTCAGAATGTGGAAATAGTTTTCCTCTCAAAAAGTCTTTTCTTAAACATCAAAAAATTCACACAGCAGAGAATAGATTTTCTTGTTCCAAGTGTGGAAAATGTTTTTACTACAAATCACAGCTTGTTAGTCACCAGAGACGTCACACAGGGGAGAAGCCATTTTCATGTTCCGAATGTGAGAAATGTTTTACAAAGAAATCAAGTCTTATCAGACATCAAAGATTTCACACAGGGGAAAAGCCTTTTTCATGTTCAGAATGTGGGAAATATTTTGTAGATAAATCAACTCTTGTTAGTCACCAGAGAACTCACACTGGGGAGAAACCATTTTCATGTTCAGAATGTGGAAAATGTTTTGTGAAGAAATCATCTCTTCTTAGTCACCAGCACTGTCACACAGGGGAGAAGCCCTTTTCCTGTTTAGAATGTGGGAAATGTTTTAGACAAAAATGTAATCTTGTTATACACAAACTAACTCACACAGGAGAGAAGCCTTTTTCATGTTCAGAATGTGGAAAATGTTTTAACCGGAAAGCTAATCTATATAGTCACCAGAGAATCCACAAAGGGGAGAAACCTTTTTCATGTTCAGAATGTGGGAAATGTTTTAACTGCAAATCAGATGTTATTATACATCAAAGAACCCACACAGGGGAGAAGCCTTTTTCATGTTTAGAATGTAGGAAATGTTTTAAACGGAAAGTGCTTCTTGATAGCCACCAGAGAAGCCACACAGGGGAGAAGCCTTTTTCATGTTCAGAATGTGGGAAATGTTTTAGCTGGAAATCGCTTCTTGATAGCCACCAGAGAACCCACAAAGGGGAGAAGCCATTTTCATGTTCAGAATGTGGAAAATGTTTTAATCGGAAGGCGTATCTTGATGGCCACTATAAAACCCATACAGGGGAGAAGCCTTTTTCATGTTCAGAATGTGGGAGATGTTTTAACCGGAAAGCGCATCTTGATAGCCACCAGAGAACCCACGCAGGGGAGAAGCCTTTTTCGTGTTCAGAATGTGGGAAATGTTTTAACCGGAAAGCACATCTTGATAGACACCAGAGAACCCACACAGGGGTGAATCCTTTATCATGTTCAGAATGTGGGAAATGTTTTACGCGGAAAGCGCATCTTGATAAACACCAGAGAACCCACACAGGCTAGAAGCCTTTTTAATGTTCAGAATGTGGGGAATGTTTTGTGAAGAAATCATCTCTTCTTAGTCACCAGAGCAGTCACACAGGGGAGAAGCCTTTTTCATGTTCTTAATGTGGGAAATGATTTACACTGAAATCAACTGTTAATGGGAACCTGCCACCAGAAATAACGCTATTAACCTGCAGATATGGGCTTAATCTGCAGGTTACTAACTTGCCTGGTACCTGCACATAGCCAAACAAAGCCAAATTAAATTTATTCTCCCCGGCAGCATTCAATTTCAGTCATGAGGGCAGTGCCTGTGCGGATTTTGGTACTGCTCGGAGAATACAGAACGGCTGTAAACAAACTCCCAGCTCTGACTGCCACTGACTCTGCATGGGGGCCGGCTGTCAGTCAGTGCTGGGGTGCTGTTACAGTTACTGCTCTTTATACTCAGAGTGGTGACTGAACCAGCACCACCCCTGTGACTGAAACCGAATGCTGCTGAGGAGAATAAAGTTAACTTTCTTCCAGCAGCGTTTGGCTATGTGCAGGAGCCGGGCACGATAGTAATGTTACTAACCTGCAGAGTAAGCCCATATCTGCAGGTTAATAGCGTTTTTGGTGGTGACAGGTTCTGATTAAAAAATATCTGAGAAGTCACACAGGGAAGAAGCTTTTTTCATGTTCAGAATGTTGGAAATTTTTTAACCGAAAATTGTATCATCTTAAAGGGGTTGTGCAATACTAGGACAACCCATTGTCATTCCCCATGTTTGGCCTCGTTAAAGTAAAAACACTCATATTCAGCACCTGTGCTGGCACCATTCCAGGCGTTTCCGGGCTCGCATTTCCGGTGTTCATGTGAGGTTGTTACATCTCACAAGCCCTGCACCCAATCAGTGCCGGCTTCACTGTCCCTGACTTTGAATGTATTGAATATCAACAGGAAGCCAGGGCTGTGGTTGCTCTCTGACTTCCTCATGATGTTTGATTCGTCTGAAGGTGGTGTGAGGCAGTGAGGGGGATCATATTCGAGGGACGGTATATATTCCCTAGGATGTGCATAGAGGCATATTGGCCCCGCTAGAGTGCACTGCAGTCGCAAAAACACCTGTGGTTGCAGTGCAAAATAAAAGTAAAGTTTGGACTTGGTCAAACTGTTTGACCAAGTTAGATTTAAGAAAACCCGGAATAGGAATTTATTTTCGAAGTGATGTATAGGTGGCAGTAGGGCGGGTCACTCCCATTCCATTTAAACCTTCAGCAAAGGTTTGGTTGTGTCAATTCTTTGTTTGCAAGCTGCAGAGCAGGAGACTCTGTGCACTGCAAGCCTGAGTGAAGGCATACCACAGGCTTGTGAAGGAAACAACTGGTGCACCCCAGACTGGATCGGTACAGCCGTCTCCCATGGCATCAGATTTACACAGACTCTTTGGATATCACAGCTGCGATCTGGAGGACAGCTTTTGCATTTGAGCTGTGAGTTTTGGCAAATAAAGACATTTAAGTTGAACTTTCCTTGGGTCAATGCCTCATTACCGCACAGTGTGAACACCGCCGCACTACAGTGGGGACATTGACGTCAACACTGATTGGGCACAGGGCTCACATGACATACCAACCTCACGTGAGTCCTAGGAATGCAAGTGCTGACACCGCTGGAATGGCGCTGGCATGGGAAGTTTGTATTTCTTATTTTATTTTAATAGAACCAAACATGAGGAATGAAAAAGGCTTGTCCAAGTAATGGACAACTTTTTTTTAAACATAAAAAAAATGAATTACTGGAAAGTTGTATTTTGTTGACCATCAAAAAGACTCCAATGGGGGAAAAACTATATATATTATTGACAAATTATACAAAAACATATAACACACAGTTCTATAATTAAATGAGAAAGGGAAATTACTTTAGAACTTACCTTATTGTTTGACTTATAAGACACTTTTTAGCAATAAAAAAATATTGCTAATAAGTGAGTGTGTCTTATAGACTGGAGGCAGTTTCCTGTGTCAGAGGAGGACAATGAGACAGTTTCCTTCCTGATCACTGAGATAGCTGCTCTCTCTCCTCCAACCCATACTTATCTAATTGATTGGTGCAGAGCAGGAGGGGAAGGTACCGGGACCTGCACAGAGCCTGTATGTCCTGAGTGAGCAGCTTAAGAACCTTCCACCCAAGTAGCTCATATATGTTTCAGATCATGTAACACTGTTTTACATATTTTCAAACTTTCTCAGGTTCAGTTATGAAATGAGCCATTTCTTATGACTTTGACCTGCTTTCAAATATGACAATGAAAATTTTAGTTGTCTCTTGTTTCTATGATATCAAAGAGTTTTCCTTTTACTACTACATATAATTAATGCATAAAAGTTTCAACACTTTGAAACATTATTATTTTTGAAAATATAAAGATTCAGAATATTTTGTTATTCCAATATCTGATATTTATTTAGTGGAAACTTGGCAAGAATTCAAAAACCTAAAATCTGTCTAAACACTATTGTGAATCATCAACAGTTAAAAAAATTGCATTACAAAATTTGTTACTCATTCAGTGACAACTCTTTTTTTGCTTGACTCTTGTATTCCATCAGCTCTTCTCTTACAATTGTCCATCAATAATCTGCAAGCATTGATGGATTCCATTTTCCGTGATATCTTTTCTCCATAGCTGCAATATCTTGGTGAAGTCTCTCAGCTTGCTTGTCGCTCACTGCTCCGCAGTTTGGTGGACACAGGTGATGTAAAAAATTAATCTTTAAATATGGGACCAAGGAAGAGAAGGTGGCTTGTATGCCGATGATTTGCTCTTCTTCCTAGGGAAGGCTCGGGGGGTCTCTGGAGAGCACGATGTCGACTATCTCCAGCTGACTTATTCCGTCCAAAGACCATACTGAGAACTAGAGGGCACTTATTACAGGTGGAAGAATGGCCAATCCAGCAAACAGGCAAGGATTCTTTACAGTTAGAGCAGTCAGACTGTGGAACACCTACTACAAGACGTAGTAATGGCAGACACTATTGTGAAGACCCTATTTCTTCCGTGGGTGTAACACTACTCAGACAACACAGTTTGAGGGGAAAACAGTGTGGTAATACTTTATTGAACCACAAAGTGGACAATAAACAGATAGAATAGTCCCAGCAAGTACTCTAGATGGTGCAAATGACTGAGTCCTCACCCTTCCACTGGCCCACCGGGAATAGAGAAGCTGCGATTTCGGGGCTTCCAGGGTCGACCACACCCACCACTGGCACCCCACTTTTGTAGGGCCCCCAAAGAGAGAAGGTAATGACAAGCTTAGAAAACTATCCGAGAGCAGTGAAGTCTGGGGCCAGGTGACTTGGATTCTTCAAGATGTCTCTGAGGGTTCAGCAATGGTCAATGGAGCCGATCTGTATTCCTCCAGCTGGGGCCAAAGTCCCCTAAGCTGACTAGCTGTAGAATGATACTGAATAGAGGCAGAGACCCCTTTTTATGGATCACCGTTGTCCTTTCAGCCATCATTCACAAGTCAACGGTCAGAGATCAAGGTGGAAGGGGCCCATGACTCTGAGTATTTAATCAACTTGCATAGTTTGTCCTCCATTTCTCAGCAAATCAACAACCCCCTAGGCTGGTGTAATACGTAATCAGCATATTATCAAACTGTATTGCTCCATGACCCTATCTTGCAAGATTTGCAGACCATACAAGTGCTTCTCACTAAATTAGAATATCATCAAAAAGTTAACTTATTTCAGGTCTTCAATATAAAGAGTGAAACTCAAAAGTCATTATCTCAGTAAATTAGAATAATTAACAAAAAACACCTGCAAAGGCTTCCTAAGCATTTAAAAAGGTCCCTTAGCCTGTTTCAGTAGGCTCCACAATCATGGGGAAGACTGCTGACTTGACAGATGTCCAAAAAGCAGTCATTGGATTCTTGTATGTGCCTCATAACAATTTCCTCCTTTATGTGTAATTATGAGTATACAATTTCTCTCGTTGAATGTGAAAGGGTTAAATTCACCTGCCAAACACTCTATGTTGTGGAGGGAGGTGAGAAAATCAAAGGCAGACATTGTGTGTCTGCAGGAGACACATTTATTGGCAGCTGATAATCATAGATTGCATCAGGCACAATTCCCCCAAATATTCTTTGCAAATGCCCAGACTAAGACAGCAGGAATCTGTATTATGATAAAAAATTTGGCCTTCCAGAACATTCAGATGTGTGCAGACCCCATGGGTAGATACCTGGAGTTGGTGTGTACATTGAATGGGACCCCTCATACGATTTCAGCACTATATGCCCCAAATTCTGCCCAGCTCCCATTTGTGCAAAAAGTCCTCACTACCATTTCAACACTTAAACAAGGGGAGGTTATTGTATGTGGGGATTTTAACATGCCAATGGATGGTACTTTAGACTGCTCATCTAGATCGGGTCGCCCTCGGAGAGAATTGGGCAAGTTGGTCCATGAATTTGGTCTGCACGATTTTTGGAGATACTCTCATGCCAGTGAAAGGGACTATACTTTTCATTCTCTCCGACATGGGTCATATAGTAGGATTGACTTATTCCTAGTAGACAATAGAGCTCTGAATAGATGTATATCTGCGGAGGTTGGAACGATTACGTGGTCTGACCACGCACCGATCTACCTACATGTACGTCTTGCGACTAAACACCTCTCTATTATTGAATGACTCTATAGTGACAAAAGCAACAGCAGAATTGACATATTATTTTGAATTAAACAACAATGGCACAGTTTCCGACGAGACTTTATGGATAGCGCACAAAGCTGTGATACGGGGAGTCTTCTTACAACAAGAGTCACAATTGAAAAGAAAGAGGGAGCAACACAGGACTGACCTCCTGACTGAGTTGAAAAAGCTAGAAATATTAAATAAAACCTCCCCCTCCCCGGCTACCACTGAGGCCATATATCAGCTCAGATTTAAACTGCGCTCTGATTTGCTGGCAGTATATGAATATAACCTCCGCAAGTTTCAACTTAGTCACTACACCGTGGGAGATAGGCCGGGAGTCGTTTTGGCCAGGCGGGTCAAGAAAAGGGCTGCAAAATCCAGAATAGATAATCTACGGGACTCGAAAGGGTTGATAGCCAGAAGTCCGAAGGACATAGCTGCAGTCTTTGCTGCATACTATAAATCTTTATATAACCTAAAAGATGATGTTGATACCCCACAGCCACAACAGTCAGATATTGATCAATATTTGAGTGATTTGAAGCTCCCGAAGGTTTCCCGGGAGCAGTTACAAATATTGAATGCCCCCTTCACAGAAGTAGAACTGAAAGATGTTATTGATTCATCCAAATGTCACAAGACCCCTGGCCCAGATGGCATGGCTAATGAGTACTATCGTGGTTTCCAAAAAATTCTTACCCCATACCTTATCAGGT
This sequence comes from Phyllobates terribilis, assembly GCF_046119375.1. Taxonomy (NCBI): domain Eukaryota; kingdom Metazoa; phylum Chordata; class Amphibia; order Anura; family Dendrobatidae; genus Phyllobates; species Phyllobates terribilis. The sequence goes on along the minus strand of NW_027362789.1, from coordinate 6,212,518 downwards.
TATATAATACCTGGAGAGACTCGGGAGAGGTAGCAGTACCTAATTTGGAGGCTACAATTGTCACATTGCCTAAGCCTGGAAAGACCCCTGATTCTCCAGGTAATTTTAGACCAATAGGACTTTTGAATAGTGATGTAAAGATCTTTACCAAGCTCTTGGCTGTTAGACTAAATCGTGTCGTTCCTTCCCTGATATCCTCGGATCAAGTTGGTTTTGTAGCTGGTAGAGAAGCTAAAGATGGTACGAGGAGGATGTTGGATCTGATCAAAGTGGCAGAGTTGAGCGGCCTCCCAAGTGCACTCCTGTCGCTAGATGCTGATAAAGCGTTTGATAGGGTGCACTAGGGATACTTTAAAAGTGTTTTGCTTAAATTTGGACTAAAAGGGCCTCTTCTGTCTGCCATTAACGCATTGTACTCCACTCCTTCCGCTAAGGTTTTGACGTCTAGTTTCCTCTCTGAATCCTTCCTCATAACAAATGGGACACGGCAGGGCTGCCCTTTATCTCCAGTCATATTTGCTTTATGTATGGAGCCCTTGGCTGAAAAGATTAGAAATAACTCAGAGATTTCGGGCATCTCGGTGGGAGGGTCCTCCCACAAAATCAGTCTATATGCAGACGATGTGGTTATCCTGTGCACTGATCTGGACAGGTCCTTCTCTGCCATTATGTCCGATCTCAAAACGTTTACAAACATCTCGTATTATAAACTGAATGCAGCTAAGACTGTTGTCCTGCCGATTCTTGTTCCTTTGTCACTTAGGCAAAGACTGGAAGGGGCATACCCTTTTCAGTGGGCGCAGGAAGGAATGACGTATTTGGGTATCACCTTAACCCTTTCAAAACAATTGGTGGAAGTAAATTTTACTAGACTGATAAATACGGTGCGGGAGGAGCTGGCGGTATTACAAAACGTTGTTGCATCATGGATAGCCAGGATAAATATTTTTAAAATGAAAGTCCTTCCAAAAATGTTATACTATTTTAGGTGTATCCCAATTAAAATCCTTTCTAAAATCATAAATACCCTTCAAAGACTGGTTAATAATTACGTTTGGGACAATAGGAGACCGAGGGTGTCTGGTAGACTTCTGTATTATCCATATGACATGGGAGGGATGGGCATGCCCAATCTCATAGCCTACTATAGAGCGGCGGTCTTGACGGGAATCAGGGACTGGTGGAACATGGACAGCGGCCACAAATGGTTGCAAATAGAGTCCTTACTTGCCCGAAACCATTTTACCAGATTGATATTGGAGACAGAAGTAGTGAAGCGAAGCACTATGGTCGCCGTGTTACCAATATCGGAGGCTACTATGCATTGTTGGAGGAATTTGGCATCCAAACTGCTGTTACTCCCCAGGACTAAGATCTCTTTACGAGCTCTAGAATATCATATTCCATATATTAACCTTCAACGTTGGGTGTCAGCTGGAGTTCAATCGCTATCAGTCCTGTTGGAGGACAATGTAATAATTCCTTTTGATAAACTAGTTATGAGATTCCCGGACCTACAGCCCTTGTTTTAGCAGTATTTGCAAATAAGGCATTTACTCCACTCTACACAGACATCCCCCTTTTTTTAAGGATAAAAGAGCTATGGGTTATTTTCTCCACTCTAAGACCGATTCTAAGGGGGTTTCTATACTTTATAGGGCTCTAAACGACCCAGATCTGGACGATAAATTGACGTATATGACTCGCTGGGAACGGGATCAAAGAATTTCTACGGACCCTCAGGACTGGCGGGATGGTTTGTATGAGGTCCAGCGAGTTTCGTCGTGTTTAAAACACCTAAAGCAGCTTAAAAAGATGCACATGAGATGGTACTACTACCCGGCACAGATGGTACACTTCGGGTCTGAATCATCATCTTTATGTTGGAGAGGATGCAATGGGGAAGGCTCGTTGGGCCACATGTGGTGGTTTTGTCCAAAACTTCAATCACTATGGAGGGCATTGGATAGTTTGATATGGGATGTACTGGGGACTCACCTGGAGATAACATTTAGTATGGGAATACTTCATATAGGAAATTAGAGGAATTTTGTCACATATTGATCGCAGTTAGATCAGCTATCGTGGCTAAATGGAAAGGAGTGGGCATCCCTACGGTTGGGGAGATAGTGACCAGACTCAACACGAACTGTCAATATGAAAGGGCTCTGGTACACACACTCAAGGCAAAGAAGAAAACTGATAAAATATGGGAACCTTGGTTAAACAGCCCATTGTCAATACATGGGGAACGTTGAGGAAGCGGGATATTTTGTGCGCCGTTCTGAGTTTGGGTGACACGCGGGACGATTCTGGGCCCCTCTCCCTACCTTGCACCTCCGATCTTGCAATACAGCAAAATATGAGCCATGCGACATTCACAGCACTTACGGATATAAATTATTTCTCACAACCATCTAATATATGGGGAATTTAATGTAATTAATCCATTCTTTTTTCTTTTGTTTTCTTTTATGTATATGTATTTTCTTTTTGTTTTGTTTTTGTGCTGTTCATTTTGTGTATTTTGTGGGCCCAGAGGTTGGGGCACAGTTTTGGGCATCTGTTAGCTCTATAGATTGTATGTTCTGATTTTTGTGCAAAATTCAATAAACACATTGTTTAAAAAAAATAAAATAATGGTTGCCCAATAGCATGGCCCAGTAGTACAAGCTATACCCATAATCATTGCGAGCTGTGTATGGGGGTGGAATAGCACATGTCATCCACAGTGTGCGGGTCACCCTGATACGCACCGTCGGAAATGACAAGCGCGATTGAAACCCATGACCGGAACTGACGCGGCCTGTAGAAGATGAGCAGTCACGGCGTGCGATCACCATGGAACGCAGCAACGGAAGCAATATACAGCTGCATAGGCCACATAGCCGGTGACAGGACGCAAGTGGTAAGTATAATAAAAATGGGAACTTGCACAGAGAGGAGGTGAGAGACAAGGAAAAATGGTTAAGGAACGCACAATATGTTATATAGAATACAGAGGTGATAGACAATTAAATTAATAAATCTTCAAGAAAAAATGGGATCAGGGAAAAGATGACAAAAAAATATACAAAGAACCTATACATAATATTGAAGACCATAATAATTATCGCACAGTATGAAAAACAAATATATATATATATATATATATATATATATCCTGTATATAGTCATAATCACAGTATAAGACACATCGCAAAAAACAAGAACTAAACTGTGTAAAAAAAAACAAGCACACTTGTCATATCAAGAAGATGAAGGAAGAGAGTAAATTGGATAAAGTGTCCGCCGGACACTCTCACCGGATTTATATCAGTACTGATATGGAAAGGAAAAACAAAACTATTTCCCATAAAAACCTGTAAACAAAAGATTTTCATTAATGCCCATAGGGAAAACACAATTAACTTTGTAGATCCAGCGGGATTTGAGCCAAGGCAGGGTCTGAGCCACATCCTCCCCACGGATATTGGAAGAGACCCTACCACAGTCGTCCCCCTTCAATCTGCAACGATGTTTCAGCAAAAACTGCATGGCCATTGTGGAAAGAGTCTTCCCTGATTCAAGATCAACCTCTGCCAGGGCAATATTGGAAAAGTGTTGCGGTATCCTTTTCTGTAACTCTTGTGAGGTTTGGCCTACATACACCAGTGGACAAGGACAAATCAACGCATAGACCACATTTGCAGATCGACAATTGATATAATATTTTAGCAAAAACTGCTTGTGATCTTCTGAAAGTAGTTATCATTAGATGCAAGCCAGGGTGTCTGTTTCTGTGCTGCATGTATACCAACTTAAACCAAGCTCAAATTCTGTGTTTTTTCTTTGTATTTTTTGCATTCTGGGCAAGCCAGGGTGTGGCCTATTAACAAAGCATACAGTCTAGATCACGTGAAGTCATTATCGGACTTTACTCCTCTTTGGTCAGACCTCATCTGGAATACTGTGTACAGTTTTGGGCACCACATTTTAAAAAAGACATAGACAAACTGGAGCAAGTTCAGAGAAGAGCGACCAGAATGGTGACTGGTCTGCAAACCATGTCCTATGAGGAACGGTTGCAGGATTTGGGAATGTTTAGCTTGAAAAAAAGAAGACTGAGAGGAGACTTAATAGCGGTCTACAAATATCTCAAGGGCTGTCACATTGTAGAAGGATCATCTTTGTTCTCATTTGCACAAGGAAAGACAAGAAGCAATGGGATGAAACTGAATGGGAGGAGACACACATTAGATATTAGAAAAAACTTTTTGACAGTGAGGGTGATCAATGAGAGGTGGTGAGCTCCCCTTGAATGGACGTCTTTAAACAGAGGCTGGACAGATATCTGTCTGAAATGATTTAGTAAATCCTGCTTTGAGCAGGGGGTTGGACCAGATGACCTAGGAGGTCCCCTCCAACTCTACCATTCTATGATTCTATGGCCTCCCTTCCTAGAGCTAGATAATACATTAAAAGATTCTCTAGGCTGGTGTCCACAGTACAGGACCCAGTCCTTTGTCTGCACTTATTCACACACTGAAGTCAACTTTGACACATGGTAAGGTTTTTAACCCCTTTACCCCCGAGGGTGGTTTGCATGTTAATGCCCGGGCCAATTTTTACAATTGTAACCACTGTCATTTTATGAAGTAATTACGCTGGAACGCTTCAACGGATCCCGCTGATTCTGAGATTGTTTTTTCATGACATATTGTACTTCATGATTGTGGTAAAATTTCTTCGATATCACTTGCGTTTATTTGTGAAAAAAAAGGAAATTTGGCAAAAATTTTGAAAATAGTTAATAAATAACATTTCCCACATGTCTACTTTACATCGGCACAATTTTGGAACCAATTTTTTTTTTTAATAGGAAGCTATAAGGGTTAAAAGATGACCAGCGATTTCTCATTTTTCCAACAAAATTTACAAAACCATTTTTTTGGGGACCATGTCACATTTGAAGTCATTTTGAGGGGTCTTTATGACAGAAAATAGCCAAAAGTGACACCATTCTAAAAACTGCACTCCTCAAGGTGCTCAAAACCACATTCAAGAAGTTTATTAACCCTTCAGGTGCTTCACAAGAATTTTTGGAATGTGGAAGAAAAAAATTAACATTTAGCTTTTTTCACAAAAATGTTACTTTAGACCCAATTTTTTTATTTTTGCAGGGGTATCAGGAAAAAATGGACCCCAAAATTTGTTGTGTAATTTCCCCTGAGCACGCCAATACCCCATATGTTGGGGGAAAACCACTGTTTTGGCACACGGCAGGGCTCGGAAGAGAAGGAGCGCCATTTGACTTTTGAACGTGAAATTTGCTTGAATAATTAGCGGACGCTATGTTGCATTTGGAGAGCCCCTGATGTGCCCAAACAGTGGAATCCCCCACAAGTGACATTTTGGAAATTAGACCCCTCAGGGAACTTATCTAGATGTGTGATGAGCACCTTGAACCCCCAAGTGCTTTGCAGAAGTTTATAACATGGAGCCGTGAAAATAAAAAATCTAACTTTTTCCACAAAAAATAATGATTTAGCCACAATTTTTTTATTTTAACAAGGGTAAGGGGAGAAAATGGACCCCAAAAACTGTTGTGCAATTTCTCCTGAGTATGCCAATATCCCATATGTGGGGAAAATACAGTGTTTGGGCGCACGGCAGAATTCAGAAGGGAAGGAGCACTGTGTGACTTTTTGAACGCAAAATTGGCTGGAATTGAGAGCAGACGCCATGTCGCGTTTGGAGAGCCCCTGATGTGCCTAAACAGTGGAAACCCCATCACAAGTGACCCCATTTTGGAAACTACACCCCTCAAGGATTTTATCAAGGGGTATAGTGAACATTTTGAATGTAGAGGTATGACACAGAAATTGATAACATTAGGTCATCATATTGAATAAGTTGTCATTCGTCTTGAGCGCAAGTGCTCGCTACTTGAGTTTGCATCAGATACACGGGTATGCACCATGTATCGCGTGTGCTCGAGTGACATGCTTGAGTCCCCGCTCGCATGTTTCATGGTTATTAGACATCCAAAAAAAAAACATGCTCGTGCATGGCAGGCAATCCCCGCAAGTTTTTTTGGGCCACAAAGCATATGGTGCAGAGACTCGAGCATGTCACTTGAGCGCCCGCGATACTCAGTGCATACCCGAGCGCCCGATGCAAACTCAAGTAGCGAGCACTTGCGCTCAACTCTAGTCGCCATATCGTCATCTTTTTTTTTTACTTTTGAAAAAAATCCCTAGCCCAACCCTAACCCTAACACAACCCTAACCCTAACACAACCCTAACCCTAACCCTAGAGTTTATTTTTTACGCCGTTCCTTGTGCGGTATAAGTGATTAGACGACTTTATTCTTCGGGTCGGTGCGATTACAGAGATACCAGATTCATATTGGGTTTTTATGACTGACAGCTGTCACACACTGAAAGACGCATTTTTTTGCAAAACCTAGTTTTTGCATCGCCATATTTTGAGAGCTATAATTTTTCCATATTTTGGCAGACAGTCATGTGATGGCTTGTTTTTTGCGGGATGACTTGACGTTTTTATTGGTGCCATTTTCAGGCACATGACATTTTTTTGATCGCTTTCTATTCCGATTTTTGGGAGGCAGAATAAACAAAAAACAGCAATTCCAGAATTTTTTTATGGGATTTTTTTTATGCTGTTCCGCGTGTGGTAAAATTAATAAGGCAGCTTTATTCTTCGGGTCAGTACGTTTACAGCGGTACCACATTTATATTGTTTTTCTATGTTTTGGCGCTTTTACACAATAAAAACTATTTTATAGAAAAAATTATTTTTTAGCATAGGTTTATTCTGAGAGCTATAACTTTTTTATTTTTCGGCTGATGGAGCTGTATGGTGGCTTGTTTTTTGCGGGACGAGATGACGTTTTCAGTGGTACCATTTTTATTTATATTTGTCTTTTTGATCACGTGTTATTTCAATTTTTGTTTGGCGGTATGATGATAAAGCATTGTTTTTTGCTTCGTTTTTTATTTCTTTTTTTTACCATGCTCACTAAAGGGGTTAACTAGCGGGACATTTTTATAGGTCAGGTCGTTCCGGATGTGGCGATACCAAATATGTGGACTTTTATTGTTTTTTGTTTTTTTTTCATAATAATATTTATTGATGGGTACATTATATTTTTATTTTTTGTGGATTATTTTTTTTACTTTTTTTTTTATATTTTTACAAAAAAATTTTTTTTTTTTTTTTATTTTTTAACACTTTTTGGACTTTTATTTTGTGTCCCACTCTGGGACTTTCATTTTTTTTATTCTGATCGCCTGTATAGCACAGGAATGCAGCACCATCCCTGTGCTATACAGGCTGTCAGTGCTGCACAGGGAGAAGATAGTTTGGTCATGCACTGTGCATGACCAAACAATCTTCCTGCTGTCTGGTGACCCGGATGTTGTCATGACGACAGCGGGTTGCCATGGCAACATCTGGGAAGCCGCTGCAGACAGCGCTGGAGGAGGTGAGTATTGCGATCACCTCCCCTTGCCACCGCAATGGTGCGATCACAGCATTGAGGGGGTTAATGTGCCGGGAGCGGTGCGGGACCGCTCCCTGCACATAGTACCGGGTGTCAGCTAACACTTGGCGGAGATCGTCCCTCACCGCTTATGTGCAGGCGCGATTGCCATATGACATAATAGTACGTTATTGGTCTAATCGGCCCAGGTCACCAAAACTTACTATTAGGTCATACGTCAGAAAGGGGTTAATATTAGACAGAGTAGAACGGGTTCACCTTGTCGTGGTGGGATAGTTTTCATGCTATTTTTGATGAAATACAGTGTTACAAAGAACCCTATTTTATTTAAATGCACTTTTGCTTTTTATTCATTTATAGCAGGGTTTATGTTCATTTTGCTTCTTGTAGTTTTTTTATTGGATGGAAGCTATTGCCGTTTGATGAAAGTTGTTACCATTAGATGAAAGTTGTTGTTGCCATTAGATGGAAAAAGTTGTTGCCATTAGATGGAAGTTGTAGTTGTTACCGTTAGATGGAAATTGTTGCTGCTGTTGCTGAACGATTGATGTTGTTGTTGCCGTTAGATGGAAGTAGTTGTTGCCATTAGATTCAAGTTGTTGTTGCCGTTAGATTGAAGTTGTTTGTTGTTGTCATTAGATGAGGAAGTTCTTACCGTTAGATGAAAGTAGTTGTCATTAGATGGAAGCCAGGGTGTGCGTTTCTGTGCTGCATGTATACCAACTTAAACCAAGCTCAAATTCTGTGTTTTTTCTTTGGATTGTTTGCATTCTGGGCAAGCCAGGGTGTGGCCTCCCTTCCTAGAGCTATATAATACATTAAAAGCTTCCCTAGGCTGATGTTCACAGTTCAGGACCCAGTCTTTTGTCTGCGCTTATTCACACACGGAAGTCAACTTTGACACATGATAAGGTTTTTAATATTAGACAGAGTATAATGGGTTCACCTTGTCGTGGTGGGATAGTTTTCATGCTATTTTTGATGAAAAACAGTGTTCCGAAAAACCCTATTTTATTTAAATGCACTTTTGCTTTTTATTCATTTATAGCAGGATTTATGTTCATTTTGCTTCTTGTAGTTTTTTTTATTACATGGAAGCTGTTGCCGTTAGATGAAAGTTGTTGCCATTATATGAAAGAAGTTGTTGCCATTAGATGGAAGTTGTTACTGTTAGATGGACATTGTTGTTGTTGCCGTTAGATGGACATTGTTGTTGTTGCCATTAGATGAAAACTGCTGTTGTCGTTAGATGGAAGTTGTTGTTGCTGTTCCTGACCAATTGACGTTGTTGTTGCCGTTAGATGGACGTTGTTGTTGTTGCTAGTTGGAAGTTGTTGCCATTAGATGGACGTTGATGTTGTTGCCATTAGATGGAAGTTGTTAACGTTAGATGGACATTGTTGTTGTTGCCGTTAGATGGACATTGTTGTTGTTGTCATTAGATGGACATTGTTGTTGTTGCCTTTAGATGAAAACTGCTGTTGTCGTTAGATGGAAGTTGTTGTTGCTGTTCCTGAACAATTGACGTTGTTGTTGCCATTAGATGGACGTTGTTGTTGTCGCTAGTTGGAAGTTGTTGCCATTAGATGGACGTTGATGTTGTTGCCTTTAGATGGAAGTTTTTCTTGCCGTTAGATGGAAGTTATTGTTTTTGCCGTTAGATGGGAGTTGTTGTTGTTTCAGTTAGATGGAAGTTGTTGTTGTTGTCGTTAGATGGAATTTGTTGTTGCCAGATGTATGTACAATCTTTTGGAGATATAACAAACAATAAAATTAAATTGCATTTTTTGCATGAAATAAGTATTTGATACATTAGAAAAACAGAACTTAATATCTGGCACAGAAACCTTTGTTTGCAATTACAGAGGTCAGGCGTTTCCTGTAGTTCTTGACCAAGTTTGCACACAATGCAGCAGGGATCTTGGCCCACTCCTCCATACAGATCTTCTCCAGATCTTTCAAGTTTCGGAGCTATCACTGGGCAACATTGAGTTTCAGCTCCCTCCAAAGATTTTTTATTGGGTTCAGGTCTGGAGACTGGCTAGGACTCCAGGACCTTGAAATTTTTTTTCACGGAGCCACTCCTTAGTAGCCCTGACTGTGTATTTTGGGTCATTGTCATCTTGGAAGACCCAGCCACGAGCCGTCTTCAATGTTTTTACTGAGGGAAGGAGGTTGTTGGCCAAAATCTTGTGATACATGACCCCATCCATCCTCTCCTCAATACGGTGCAGTTGTCCTGTCCCTTTTGCAGAGAAGATCCCTCAAAGTACACTGCTCAAAAAAATAAAGGGAACACTCAAATAACACATCCTAGATCTGAATGAATGAAATATTCTCATTGAATACTTTGTTCTGTACAAAGTTGAATGTGCTGACAACAAAATCACACAAAAATCATCAATGGAAATCAAATTTATTAACCAATGGAGGCCTGGATTTGGAGTCACCCCCAAAATTAAAGTGGAAAAACACACTACAGGCTGATCCAACTTTGATGTAATGTCCTTAAAACAAGTCAAAATGAGGCTCAGTAAAGTGTGTGGGCTCCACATGCCTGTATGACCTCCCTACAACGCCTGGGCATGCTCCTGATGAGGTCGCGGATGGTCTCCTGTGAGATCTCCTCCCAGACCTGGACTAAAGCATCTGCCAACTCCTGGACAGTCTGTGGTGCAACGTGATGTTGGTGGATGGAGCGAGACATGATGTCCCAGATGTGTTCAATCAGATTCAGGTCTGGGGAACGGGCGGGCCATGCCATGGCTTCAATGACTTCATCTTGCAGGGACTGCTGACACACTCCAGCCACATGAGGTCTGGCATTGTCCTGCATTAGGAGGAGCCCAGGGCCAACCGCACCAGCATATGATCTCACAAGGGTTCTGAGGATCTCATCTCGGTACCTAATGGCAGTCAGGCTACCTCTGGCGAGCACATGGAGGGCTGTGCGGCCCTCCAAAGAAACGCCACCCCACACCATTACTGACCCACTGCCAAACCGGTCATGCTGAAGGATGTTGCAGGTAGCAGATTGCTCTCCATGGCGTCTCCAGATTCTGTCAAGTCTGTCACATGTGCTCAGCGTGAACCTGCTTTCATCTGTGAAGAGCACAGGGCACCAGTGCTGACTTTGCTAGTCCTGGTGTTCTGTGGCAAATGCCAAGCGTCCTGCACGGTGTTGGGCTGTGAACACAACCCCCATCTGTGGACGTCGGGCCCTCATACCACCCTCATGGAGTCGGTTTCTAACCATTTGTGCAGACACATGCACATTTGTGGCCTGCTGGAGGTCATTTTGCAGGGCTCTGGCAGTGCTCCTCCTGTTCCTCCTTGCACAAAGGCGGAGGTAGTGGTCCTACTGCTGGGTTGTTGCCCTCCTACAGCCCCATCCACATCTCCTGGTGTACTGGCCTGTCTCCTGGTAGTGCCTCCAGCCTCTGGACACTACGCTGACAGACACAGCAAACCTTCTTGCCACAGCTCGCACTGATGTGCCATCCTGGAGGAGATCCCACAGGAGACCATCCGCAACCTCATCAGGAGCATGCCCAGGCATTGTAGGGAGGTCATACAGGCATGTGGAGGCCACACACAATACTGAGCCTCATTTTGACTTGTTTTAAGGACATTACATCAAAGTTGGATCAGCCTGTAGTGTGTTTTTCCACTTTAATTTTGGGGGTTACTCCAAATCCAGGCCTCCATTGGTTAATAAATTTGATTTCCATTGATGATTTTTGTGTGATTTTGTTGTCAGCACATTCAACTTTGTACAGAGCAAAGTATTCAATGAGAATATTTCATTCATTCAGATCTAGGATGTGTTATTTGAGTGTTCCCTTTATTTTTTAGAGCAGTGTATAATGTTTTCTCAACCATGCTTCATGGTTGGGATGGTTTTCTTGGCGTTGTACTCATCCTTCTTCTTCCTCCAAGTACGGCGAGTTCTATTTTGGTCTCATCTGACCACATGACCTTCTCTCATACCTCCTCTGGATCATAAAGAAGGTCATTGACGAAATTCAAACAGGATATGTGCTGGTGTGAGCAGAGGGACCTTGCATGCCCTGCAGGATTTTAATCCATGACGCTAAAATTTTACACTGTGGTCCCAGCTCACTTCAGGTCATTGACCAGGTCCTCCTGTGTAGTTCTGGGCTGATACCTGACCTTTCCCAGAAATCATCGTTACCCCACGAGGCGAGATCCTGCATGGAGGCCCAGATTGAGGAAGATTGACAGTCATCTTGTGTTTTTTCCATTCTCTAATAATTGTGCCAATAGTTGTCTTCTCACCAAGCATCTTACCTATTGTTCTGTAGCCCATTCCAGCCTTGTGCAAGACTACAATTTTGTCTCTGGTGTCCTAAACAGCTCTTTGGTCTTTGCCATTGTGGAGAGGTTGGAGTGTGATTGATTGAGTGTGTGGACAAGTGTCTTTTATACAAGTAACGAGTTAAAACAGGTGCAGTTAATACAGGTAATGAGTGCAGAGTAGGAGGCTTCTTATAGAAAAACTAACAGGTCTGTGAGAGCCAGAATAATTCTTGCTGGTCAGATGGTGATCAAATACTTATTTCATGCAATCAAATGCAATTTCATTATTTAAAAATCATACAATGTGATTCTGTTTTTTCTGTTTAGATTCTGTCTGTCACAGTTGAAGTGTTAGATAAAGTGGGTGAGGTTTTTTTTAGAAAAAAGACATCCATCCATCCTTGGCAAATACTTACTAATGATAGTTTTTATTAGATTATATTCTCTACTGAAAATAGTGACAAAAACTGTTTTTTTATACGTTCACTAAATTTGCATTTTTCTTAATACACTCTTTGCGACTTTTACTTTGCACTATAATCGTTGCTCTATTTAGGGTCCAGTTTTTATATCCCCTTTTACGCAATCTATAGCAAATTATGCTCCTTTCTTTTATATATTGATCCTCCTCTGTACAATTTCTTTTGGCCCGAATCATCTCGCCTATGAGAACATTAGTTGTAATATGTCTGGGATGACAAGAATTTGCCCTTAATATTGTATTCCCTGATGTTTCCTCACCATTGTTTTTTGTTTTTACCGCTCTCAAATCTCAATCGACCCTTAATAACAATTCCAAAAAAAACAGCTCATCTGTGCTCCATTTATAGGTAAAAAGACAAATGACACGGTTGTGATTGAAATAGTTCCCCAGGTGTGGCATGGCCGACACTCCAGATGACCAGATGATGAGACAGAGGAGTAAGGAGCAGATCAGAGATTCATACAACAGAGAAGACAATAATCCATTAAATGTATCAAAACATTTTTTACAAAAACATGGGAGCAATGTAAAAGGATTAGAATTTTATGGTTTAGAGAAAATGAACCCCTTACCTAGAGGAGGAGATGGAAGACGTGCCCTCCCTAACAGAGAGACATACTGGATACTGGCGCTAGATGCGTCCTGTCCACGGGACTTGAAGAAGAAAACCAAATTGATTCTGCATTCTTAAATATCAGGTATTGATATAGGTATGGATGATAGAATTGTTTTTTTATTTGTTTCTTGAGAATTCTATGTAACTTACATTTGATGTTGTTAGCCCCATGATGTTATGGGACACGGTGTGCGGAGGGTGTGTCCTCTAGCGGGGTTTTTAAGCGATGGAATTATTTAGTTATATCAACAGATATTGGAATAATAATCGTTTCCACAATTGGATGTGTTTAAATAAAATGTTCCTGTGCTGAGATAATCTTATAAATGTCCCCTGCTGTGTACTGTGCAATGGCTGCGTCTGACCGTACAGGAACATACTCTGATCATACCACATTTCTGGGGCGGAGGGGGGTGAGGACTATACAGACATTACAGCAGAGGATCACAAATGATTCTTTCTTTGAAGTAAAACTTTGTTTGACAACAGGCAGGGAAATGTTTTACCTCACAAAAAGAATCAGCTGTGATCCCCTGCTGTGCTACCTGTATCCTCTTTTGCCTCCTCCCCAGTCCAGGAGCTGTGGTATGATCAGACCATGTTCCTGTACAGTCAGACACAGCCATTACACAGTACACAACAGGGGCACATTTATAAGATTATCTCAGCACAGGAACATTTTATTTAAACACATCCAATTGTGGAAATTATTATTATTCCAAGATGCATTGATTAAAATTAACTTTAGTTCCTGAGGAAACCCCTTTTAATGATATGCTCGTGCTCTGGGGCTGGACTGTAGGCGGGTCTTAACTTATGCTCTAGGCCAGATCAGCAAGAAAAGACCTGCCCCAGGCTGCCTCGAAGCACAAGTATGTTCCTGATAATAGAGACAGACAGCCAGAGAGAGAGAGAGACAGACAGCCAGAGAGAGAGAGAGACAGACAGCCAGAGAGAGAGAGAGACAATCAGAGAGAGAGACAACCAGACAGCCAGCCAGAGAGAGAGACAGCCAGAGAGAGACAGCCAGCCAGAGAGAGACAGCCAGCCAGAGAGAGCCAGAGACAGAGATCCAATGAGAGAGCGAGACAGCCAGCCAGAGAGAGACAGCCAGCCAGAAAGAGAGCCAGCCAGCCAGAAAGAGAGCCAGCCAGCCAGAGAGAGAGACAGACTGCCAGAGAGAGAGACAGACTGCCAGAGAGAGTGAGACAGCCAGCCAGAGAGAGACAGACAGCCAGAGAGAGAGAGAGACAGACAGCCAGAGAGAGAGAGAGACAGACAGCCAGAGAGAGAGAGACAGACAGCCAGAGAGAGAGAGACAGACAGCCAGAGAGAGAGAGAGAGAGAGACAGCCAGAGCGAGACAGACAGCCAGAGAGAGCGAGACAGACAGCCAGAGAGAGCAAGACAGACAGCCAGAGAGCGAGACAGACAGCCAGAGAGAGAGAGACAGACAGCCAGAGAGAGCCAGAGACAGAGATCCAATGAGAGAGTGAGACAGCTAGCCAGAGAGAGCCAGCCAGAGAGAGACATCCAGAGAGAAAGAGACAGTCAGCCAGAGAGCTTCAAAAACAATTCACCACAGTGACTGGTATAACAAAAAATGGTAAGTAAAGCGACTGTTTTCCAACGTTTCGACCCAAGCCTGGGTATTTTTCAAAATCGCAATACTAGGTTAAGTCGTCATTTAATCTGGCTGTAATACTGGTATCCTGAATAGAGCATAAGGCCATAGAGGAATGGTATGTAAGTAGGCAGTGGTGAAAGTAGCTGTCAATGATTGGGTAGCCTGGTAGCACCAGCAGGGCATATGACGTCAGGCATCTGGAGTATCGTGTTCAAGGGCACGCTGTGCACTGGCTGAGGTGGATTGGTACCTTCCTCTCCTGCTCTGCACCCATCAGTTAGATAAGTGTGGTGTGGAAGATCGAGAGCAGTTCTATTAGTGATCAGGAAGGACACTGTCCAGTAGCGTAGCTACCGGGAAGGGGCAGAGGGTGTTGTCGCCCTGGGCCCCGTGCTCAGTGGGGCCCACCATGGGGCACCCACCCAGAGTTACGCTATGCTTAGGTATATTGGAGCACTGTGCACTCTGATATAGTTAAGCCAGGGCTGCACAGCAAGCGACTCGCCGCCGGCTCCCTACTCCTTGAGCTCAGCTGTATTTACGTCTCTTAGAAGTGAAATGTGTTTTCGTTGTAATATCTGCAGACGAATGTTGACTGGAGAAGTCGTCATGTCGGTCTGGGCCAGATGGAAAAGATGGGAAAATGAATGACTCCACCAGAAAGAACTTCAGCTGTAAGTTACTATATACAGTATAACTGTACTGTGATTATTTGTATGTTCTGCAGCACTGGTATCTACCACGAAGTGGTCACCATATGGTGATACTATAAGTGTTGGTGTAGAGATTCATTTTCAGAGCGTTCATCTCCTGAGGATTCTCTATACCCACGATCAGAGGGCACCACCATAGTTGTACCCACGATTACCTGGTTAGAGCCCACTCAGATGTTTCGCCCCCCCTGAGCTGAAACCCTAGCTATGCCTCTGACACTGTCTCATTGTTCTCCTCTGTCACGGGAAGCTGCCTCCAGTCTATAAGATGCACTCACTTTTTAGCAAGATTTTTTCTAGCTAAAAGTGTGTCTTATAGTCCAAAAAATACAGTAAGTTCCAAAGTAATTTCACTTTCTCATTTGATTATACAACTGTCTGTTATATGTTTTTGTACAATTTGTCAGTAACATATATAGTTTCTCTCCGTCTGAATTATTTTTGATGGTCAACAAAATACAATTTTCCAGTAATTTATTTTTCACACTCTAGGTATGATAACGACTTCTCTCTGTGTGGGATTTTTGATATTTTTGATGTTTAAAAGGGATGTCCATTACTTGGACAACCCCTTCTCATTCCTCAGGTTTGGTTCTGTTAAATTAAAAACAATTATGCAAACCTCTTATGCTGATGCGGTTCCAGCGGTGTCGGCGCTTGCGTTCCCAGGGTTCATGTGAGCTTGTTAAGTCATGTGAGCCCTGCGCTGATGTCACTTTCCCCAACTTCGGACAAATCAAACATTAAAAAGAAGTCAAACAGCAGCCGCAGCCCTGACTTCTGGTTGTTGTTCAATACATCCGAAGGCAGAGACAGTGAAGCTGGCACTGATTAGGACCAGGGCTCGCGAGATGTAACAACCTCATGTGAGCCTTAGGAACTTGAGTCCCAATACCGCTGGAACATTGCCGACATAGGAGGAGCATATGAGTGTTTTCATATTAACAAGGCCAAACATGAGGAATGACAAGGGGTTGTCCTTGTAGTGGACAACCCCTTTATGACGATACAATTTTCGGTTAAAAGACTTCCAACATTCTGAACATGAATAAGGCTTCTTCCCTGTGTGACTTTTCTGAGGTTTAGTAACAGCTGATTTCTGTGAAAAATATTTCCCACATTAAGAACATGAAAAAGGCTTCTCCCCTGTATGAACTGTTTGGTGACTAAGAAAAGATGATTTCTTCACAAAACATTTTCCATATTCTGAACAGGAAAAGAAAACTTATCCCGTGTGAGTTCTCTGGTGGCCATCAAGATGCTCTTTACGGTTAAAAGATTTCCCACAGCTTGAACACGAAAAAGGCTTTTCTCCAGTGTGAGTTCTCTGATGTCTGGTAAGGCTTGATTTATCTGCAAAACATTTTCCACATTCTGAACATGAAAAAGGCTTCTCCCCTGTGTGAGTTCTCTGGTGCTTAACCAAATCTGATTTCTGGTTACAACGTTTCCCACATTCTGAGCATGAAAAAGGCTTCTCCCCTGTGTGGGTTGTCTGGTGGCTATCAAGATGCGCTTTCCGGATAAAACATTTCCCACATTTTGAACATGAAAAAGGCTTCTCCCCTGTGTGAGTTCTTTGGTGATTAACAAGATTCCATTTCTTGTTAAAACATTTCCCACATTCTAAACAGGAAAATGGCTTCTCCAATGTGTGAGTTCTCTGGTAACTAACAAGATCTGATTTCTGGTTAAAATATTTCAAGCACTTGGAATTAGAAAATCTATTCTCCGCTGTGTTAATTTTTTGATGTATAAGAAAAGACTTTTTGTGTGGAAAACTATTTCCATATTCTGAACATGAAAATGGCTTCTTTGCTTTAGGAGCAGTTTGTTTTTTAATGCTTATTTTGTGACTTTCATTTTCATTAGTAGTCGGTAATGAATCAGAAGACAGGGCCTGTTTCATAGGATCAGATGACAGATCTTTGCTGTGAAGGGATGATGGTAAATCTGGAGTAATGGCATTCACTTCAATTGTATCCTGTGGGATCTCAAGATCATCTGATTTAAAAATTAAAGATGTCAGCTGTCCCTCTGATCTCCTGGTACAGTCATCTGCCAAGAAGAAAACCAATTATTATTTTTGAATAAAATATCCTCAAATTTTTTATTTTTGAAATTTCTACTTAAAATGTATGTAAAAATCGCAAGTTATGTAAAAAAATTAATTACTGACCAAGACAATGACAGTACACAGTCTAATAGAAAACATCATAGGATGAACCAGTAGAGCGTGGTGTCCAACTGTTTGGTGGCTTTTTATTCCATATTTGGGAGACAGAATGAACAAACAATGTTATGTAGGCGAAAATAATATCAATAAAAACTTCTATTCATTCTGCAAAAAAACAAGTCTCCACTCAGGTCCATCATCTGTCAAAGGTTTCCACATTATTAGTGGCTCAAAGACTCTTGAAAAGTAACATGGCTTCCATAAACCAATCCAGCAATATCCACTCTCCCAAAGTCAGATCTCCCCCTCACTTCTGTGCCTTGCAGTACGCCCAAACCACATTTAGCCTCCATGTATTTGACATTACTATAGTGAGAAGAACCCACTTAATTGATGGTGTGTGTCTCCTGGAGCACAATCTGGGCACTATGTGTTGGGTAATGAAATTATATATTTGCAATTTTCACTCTCCATCATCCCCTGCGTGCTAATTTCTGGAAAGTGTTGGCGGAGTCAAAATAGTCACTATTCCTAGAGATTAATTCACTGAGGGGTATAATTTCCAAAATAGAGTCACATTATGGGGATTTCTACTGTTCGGGTTTTCTGCCATTTTCTCATATTATGAACATAGTGTCTCCCATCTTCTCTGGACTCAGCTCCTGCAACTTCTGCTGCTGTCACCAAGCGCCACCTTATTCATTGTGCAGGTGGCACTGGTAATGGAGGAGACATCGGAACCAGAAGCTCTGGGTGGTGCAGGCTCTGTCCAGCCACTAAGATTAGGGTGCATGCGACCAGTAGTACCATCCAGTCTGGCAGTATGGGTGTGTGTGCTGTCCAGCTGGAGTAATCTGCTCCCTACTTGGGTCAATTAGAAAGCACAGCACCCTACTAAAGCTCAAAATAAATTGCCGGAAGCTGCCAGATACAGCCTTGTTCTCCTCTAGTTCAGTCCTCTGTGCTCAGCTCCTGGCTTGTTTATTTTTTTCCCATTGTGACCCTGGCCTTTTTGCTGACTACTCTTACTGACTACTGTTGTGTCTTCTGATTTTGTATTTTCTCTGCCCTCCTGGTTCTGACCAGGTTACCTGACTATTCTTCTTGCCATCTCACACCACAGAACAGCAGGTAACACTGTGGCCCAAGTCTAGGGGTTTCTAAGTAAGTCCAGATCCATGTAGAAGGGATAAAGGGTAATGGGAAAAACTGAGTACATACAATAACACATCTCCAGAAATTATCAAACTCAACAGTCTCCATCAGTAAGTAGTGAGTAACTAGTGGTGAAACCTCTCTGGGGTAATTAGAGTATGGGGCTCGATGGCTCTTCTCAATCTAAACTATTGTAAGGGACAATATTTTCTATCAGATGAGTTATAAGAAGAAATATTAGACATTTAAAGAGAACTTTTTATAATAGTGCAGAGATGAGGTGTCTTAAATTTAGACCTCGGGCATTTGGAAGAGGCAATGGAGATATTTTTTTTAAAAGACTACCAGGGAGTTAGACTCACATACATGAGGCAGGCCGACCCCATGAGTTGCACTCATTTATGGTGGACCATTGGAGCTACTATGAGTCCTGACCAGAAGAATAGAGAAAGTATTAGTGCCCCCATTTCAGGAGAGATTGTGCAGTAATCTGAACTCCTTAGGATTGAAAACATAATGGAATTTATGACGGAGTAAATCCATGAAACCAGGGCTGGAGCCAACACATCTCCTGCAGGCGTGAATAAATGTATATTACAGCCATCAGCCACGCACAGCTTAGAGATATATCATGGCACAGGTGTAATGTTTTTATGTTGTTTATCGCAATCCTGTTTGAAGTTAGTTGGTTTTAAAAGAAATTGAAAAATTAGAAAAATTCACACTTGGCCCTCACTGCACATTTAATGTTGTCGATCATAAAAGTGAAGTTTTGTAGGGACCATATGAGCACATTCAGCATCACAGAAGGGAGAGAAGGTAGAGTTATCCAATAAGATATCAGGGTTCTAGGAAGCCAACAGCATCATTACCCTCCACCTTTTCTTACAGACCAATCATATTAGTTTTTTTCAAGTGATTTTCTAATTTGTCAGCACATTCTACATACGCTGTCATTTTACTTTGTAGTTTACAGACTTGAGCCGGTAACGGTCAGCATCTTCTAATTTAGGTAGGTGGATCCTCCAGGTTGTAAATTATATAGAAAATGGCTTTCAATGTTCAAAGTCATTTGAACAGTTTTGGGTGGAGGAGAATGTTGTGATCTAGAGGCAAAATGGTAGTCACATGATAGTGGAATGGCTGGACTACACCACAGATAAAGCAGCCAAAGCCGGTAATTGAGAAGAATCTGTGACTTCTCTGCATTTAGTGGTTACTACTCACCTGGGTAGTCATATGTGGGAATCTCCTCTTTACACCGCTCATCATCCCTCACATATGTCTCTGTAGTATTAATATGGGTCAGAACTTCACCCTGAAACAAATATTGTAAAAGTCACAGACAGATGGAGAAGTCCCATCTATGATCAGATCTAATCCTGCCATCTCCTCCGTTCTCATTACAGAAGTATAAAACATATAATACTAGTGGATAAAACAAGACTGAAGACAAGACCTTCACAGCCGTCTACACATCATAGGGGAGATCTCATGACACCTTCTCTCCATCTACCTGATGATCCTGAGGAACATTGGGGTCTTCTTGTTTACAGTCCTGTGGAAGAAGAGGATGGGGACATCTCTCTGGTGTTGTCCTCTTACTGGATAGATCTGGTGGAAACACATACAGGGAATGAATTCATTCTTTACATACAGATAATTATAGGCCGTGTGTATTTAGTCCTGTCTTTTACCTGGTGATGTGAGGGGCTGGGGAACCTCCATCATGATGTCCTTGTACAGCTCTTTGTGTCCTTCTAAATACTCCCACTCCTCCATGGAGAAATAGACGGCGACATCCTGACACCTTATAGGAACCTGACACATACAATGATACCGTCATCCCCCCGATCCCTTCATAGCGTTACTGTATAATGTCCCAGCATTCCCAGCAGTGTCACCTTTCCAGTCAGCAGCTCAATCATCTTGTAGGTGAGTTCTAGGATCTTCTGGTCATTGATGTCCTCATGTATCAGGGGGTGAGGTGGAGGCCCAGTAATTGGGCTCAGGGGTCTTCCCCATCCCTCAGACACAAGGTCCTGACAGCGCTCACTAGAGGTCTTCTTCACTACTATGTAATCCTGGTTATGGAGAGACACATTCATAAATCTCACTTCAGACATTTCCAGAGTCCTCTCCTCTCCAGTTCTGTCCATCTGTTATTCCCATAGATAAGAATGATGTAATGTGACGTCATCAGAATCTCTCACCTCTCCAGTAAGCCGGAAGAGGATCTCTAGGGTGAGGTGTAATATCCTCTCCACCATCTTGTCTCTGTCCATATCCATCCTTGATGGGTAAATCAGGAAAATTCTCTTATATAGAAGATCTTCACTGAGAGGATCTGATATTGTAGGGAACTGAATGAGAAGAAGATGAGCCGATGTAACATCATAAAAATCCTGTGTAATAATACAATTACTGGAGACAATAAGGGAAACATATGAGGAGATTATTGTACAGTATTTAGATTCCTTCTTTACATCTACTAATAAAACTAAAGGTGGTGTGAAAAAGTGTTTGCCCTTTTCCTGATTTCTTATTCTTTCACATGTCTTTCACACTTAAATGTTTCAGATCACAAAACAAATTTAAATATTAGACAAAGATAACACAAGTAAACACAAAATGCAGTTTTTAAATGAAGGGCTTTATTATTAAGGGAAAAAGAAATCCAAACCTACAGAGCCCTGTGTGAAAAAGTGATTGCACCCCCAACCCCCACCATTAAAACATAAATTAACTGTGGTTTATCACATCTTTGGGAAGCAAAGTTCAATTTCCCTAGCCACACACAGGCCTGATTACTGCCACACCTGTTCTCAATCAAGGAATCACTTAAATAGGACCTGCCTGACAAAGTGAAGTAGACTAAAAGATCCTCAAAAGCTAGACATCATGCTGCGATCCAAAGAAATTCAGGAACAAATGAGAAACAAAGTAATTGAGATCTATCAGTCTGGAAAAGGTTCTAAAGACATTTCTAAAGCTTTCACACTCCAGCGAACCATGGTGAGAGCCATTATCCACAAATAGCAAAAACATGGAACAGTGGTGAATGTTTCCAGGAGTGGTCGGCCGACCAAAATTACCCCAACAAGTGTTTGATCCATGAATCGCCCAATAAATTTTGGGGTTAGAATTGAAGCAGGATGTTTTCAGATGAAAGTGGCCACTGAGCTTTGATTGTCACATAGTGTCATCATCAGCAGGTTGTAATAGAGATGCAGAGAGGCTGGAAAAGTCACAGAAAGGCAGAGAAATGGACGTCCTTTGGCCACATCCCACACTAATGACTGTTTCATTGTGAACAATGCCTTTCAGAACTGGATGATGAATGCCACACAACTGCAGGCACATTTAAGGGAGGTGAGAGGAACCCAAGTGTCCTGTCAGACCATTTGAAACAGTTTACATCAGTGTGGTCTGCTAGGGTACCTGACCATACAACCAGGCACAGGCGTCATCAACTTGCATGGGCCAGGTAGCATCTACACTGGACAGTGGGCTGCAGTGCTGTCCATTGATTAAACTCTATTGAAACTGAGCAGAAATGATGGCTGCCAATGATGTTGGAGACGTCAAAGAGAGTGCTATGCATCAGCGACTGTTGTAGCCAGTGATGGTTTTGTTACAGTGTGGGCAGGTGTGTCTAGTCAATACAGAACTACCCTACACTTTGTGAATGGTACAGTGACAAGCCCCTACTTCTTGAATAACCTCATTAATCCAGTCATTGTGCCTCTGCACAAACAACATAGGCCTAATTTCATCTTCATCCCACCATCGACAAGGTGAACCCGTTTGGGATAGATCTACACTGTCTAATATTAAAAACCTTACCATGAGTCAAAGTTTACCTCAGAGTGAATAAGGGCAGACAGAAGGTGTCTGTCGCTGGTGGATAGCTTTTATACTATTGTTGATCAAAAACAGTGTTACTAAGAACCCTATTTTATTTAAATGCACTTGCTTTTTATTTATTTATAGTAGGGTTTTTGTTCATTTTGCTTCTTGTAGGTTTTTCTGAATCTTATAGAAAACCTGTGGGATCAACCGAGTCGCTGTGTAGAGGATTGTAATTCTGTACCCCAGAACCTTAATGACCTGTGGGCCGCCCTTCAAGAAGAATGGCATATCATGCCTCAGCAGACAACAATTAAACTTGTGAACAGCACTCACCACTGTTATTATTATTTATTTATATAGCACCATTGATTCCATGGTGCTGTATATACCACCCCTGGCAAAAATTATGGAATCACCGGGCTCGGAGGATGTTCATTCAGTTGTTTAATGTTGTTGAAAAAAAGCAGATCACAGACATGGCACAAACTAAAGTCATTTCAAATGGCAACTTTAGGGCTTTAAGAAACACTAAAAGAAATCAAGATTAAAAATGTGGTACTGAGTAAGAGTATTTTTTTTCACACCAAGCAGAGGGAAAAAATTATGGAATCACTCAATTCTGTGAAGAGATTTGCAAAGGGAGGTAGCAGAGGAGTAGCGAGGCGAGAGATGAACTAGTAGGGCAGCAGAGTTAAGGACAGACTGGAGAGGTACGAGAGTGTTACCAGGTAGGCCACAAAGGAGGATGTTGCAGTAGTCGAGGTGGGAGCTGATGAGGGCATGCACAAGCAGTTTAGGAGATTGACGGTTGAGGAAAGGACGGATTCTGGAAATATTTTTGAGCTGGAGGCGACAGGAGGTGGCAAAGGCTTGGATGTGGGGTTTAAAGGACAGGACAGAGTCAAGGGTTACTCTGAGGCAGTGGATTGCCGGTACAGGGGAAAGTGTGATGTCGTTTATTGTTATAGAAAGGTCAGGTGAGGAAGATACGCAAGATGGAGGAAAGGTGAGGAGTCCAGATTTGTCCACATTGAGTTTGAGGAAGCAAGAGGAGAAGAAGGAGGAAATGGCTGAATGAAATGCTGGAATTCTGGACAGCAGAGAGGTGACATCTGGGCCAGAGAGGTAGAGCTGGGTGTCATCAGCGTACAGGTGGTACTGGAAACCATGGGACTTTATGAGCTGTCCCTCGCCAAGGATATAGATGGAGAAGAGTAGGGGTCCTAGAACAGAGCCTTGAGGGACTCCAACAGAGAGAGGACAGGATGAGGAAGTAGTGTGGGAGTGGGAAACACTAAAAGTGTGGTTAGAAAGGTATGAGGAGATCCAGGATAGGGCAACCAAAGGAAGAAAGAATCTATAGTAGGAGGCAGTGGTCAACTATGTCGAAGGCAGAGGACAGGTCTAGAAAAAGGAGTATGGAGAATAGTCTGTTAGCTTTGGCTGTAAGTAAGTCATTAGTAATTTTGGTAAGGGTAGTTTCGGTGGAATGGTAGGGACGGAACCAGATTGTTGGTTGTCGAAGAAAGAGTTAGATGAGAAATGGGAGGAAAGTTCAGCGTGAACATGTTGCTCAAGGAGTTTGAATGCAAATGGGAGCAGCGATATGGGGCGATAGCTGGACAAAGCGGTTGAGTTGAGGGATGGCTTTTTGAGGATAGGCGTGATTGTGGCATGTTTGAAAGCAGAGGGGAAGGTTCCAGAAGTTAGTGATAGATTGAAGAGATGGGTTAGAGATGGGATGAGTGTGAGAGTGACGTTGGGGAGAAGGTGGGATGGGATGGGGTCAAGTGCACAAGTGGTGAGGTGTAATTTGGAGAGGAGGTGAGTAAGCTCTCTTTCAGTGATGTTGGAGAGGGAGGTTATGGGGAAAGGACAATGGTCTGGAAAACAAAGGGGTTATGGTGGTCAGACCGTGAAGGCTTGCCTTGTTTGGTCAATATTGTTTTTGAAGTGTGTGGCGAACGCCTCAGCAGTGATGAGGGAGGTCAGAGGGGGCAGCGGAGGTCGGAGGAGGGAGTTAAAAGTTTTGAATAACTGTTTGGGGTTGTCGGATAAGGAAGAAATGAGGGTTGTGAAGAAGGCCTGTTTGACAGAGGTGAGGGCTGATTTGAATTTGAGTGTTGCTTGTTTGAATGCAGTGAAGTCATCTTGCGAATGTGTTTTCTTCCAACGCCGCTCTGCAACCCTGGATGCTTGCCGAAACTTTTTGGTGAGGTTATTGTGCAAAGGTTGTCTATTGATTCGTTGCACTCTGCCATACACAAGAGGGGCAACCGAGTCAATAGCAAATGCGAGAGTGGCATTGTAGAAAGCAGAGAGGGAGAGAAGGTGAGAGAAGGAGAGTCGCCGGCTTGTTTTATGTTTGAGTAGGACAGATCTGAAGTTGAGGAGCAGGTTGGCAGATGAGGTCAGGTGGGGAAGTAATAGGGAAGGAGATATGATTATCTGGTTAGAGGGTACTGGGGTCTGGGGATAGAGGAGAAGAGTGAGGATTAATGGAACAAAAACTGTAAAGGCATATGTAAGCATGGTGAAAGTGTAAGGGAGAATAGAGAAGCAAGTACAGTTAATAGGTGGTTACTCGTACCTTCTCGTCACTTCTGGTCCAATTCTGGCATATTTCTGCAGGTTACTCAAGGAGACATACTCATGGAGATAGACCACGGTCACACAGACCTGTATGTCTCAATTTCTACAGCTTCCAAAGCACATGGAATAGGCCACGTGTGAGTAGGAGGGAGGAGCCACAAGGAGACGATTCACAAAAACAGGGGGGATAAATAGGAGAGAGAGGCCGTATAAACAGTTTTGAATGGAGATAAATGGATATGTAGAGTATTGCACATTGAAACGTTCCTGCAATTGAAACAGATGGTTGTCAGATCAAGGGTGATGGCAATATTGAAGAATATAAATTGTGAGATTACATGTCTGGATATCTGGCATATTTCTGCAGGTTACTCAAGGAGACATACTCATGGAGACAAACCACTGTTGTTGGCTTTTGTTTCAATAAATTGTTTGAGATGAGAAAATCACTATTGCATGCTTCTACTTAAGTGCTCTACTTTCATGATGAAATCTCACAGTAGCGTGAAGATTTTACGTTTTCCAGAAATTTCTCCAGAAAGCCAAATATCCCTAACTTTTTGTGAGTAGTGTATATACACACATACATTTGGCGGATTTCCCTATTCTGCAGACCGCCTGCTGCCGTTTTACTTGGCGGAACCGGACCAGATGGTTTGGAGATGAATGAGAGAGACCAAAGTCCAAAAATAAATTATTATTTACTTAACAAAACTTGATGAGAAGTAATACATCAGATAGCCACATGTAAGGGAATGATAATCCTCCGGATATATTTTCAATCTATATGTAGCAAAAATCCGGATAACTAAAATATAACTTTTACTTAGAATCTTTAAAAACTATTAAGAAAATACAGTAAAACACCACTACGTGTGGACGAACAAGCCAAACATATATTACACACCACCTTTGCTATGGTCCAAAAGATATCTCAAAAGTCAGACCTTTATCAGATAGGTGTGTAAATTTAAGCGGAAAAAATACAGTTGCTCTTCCACCCAGAAATAGCAGAATGCTGTCACTTTCTTTAATGGAGCAACACAAATTAGTTAGTTTACACTTGGTAAATGGGGGCAGCGGAGGTCATTAACTCATTACTGAGTTACTGCGTTGTCATTAACTCATTCTTAGCAGCGTATCAACGGCAGGGTTTTATTGTGCCCAAAAATACCACTTGCCACCAAATCCGTCTCACACTGCTCTTCACAATGGTATATATACAGAGACAGTGATAGTGGTCAGTATAAACCAACACCGCTTAGACATGTACAGCAGCACCGTTAAACATTGCACTAGGGGACAATCAAACCCATCTACTATGGTGCCTATACATACAGAGACTATCTCAAATCATAGCTGTGTATTATGTAGTACTATATACACGTATTCTAGAAATCTCGTAGGCAGTACTCAAGTGGTGGAGCATCTTTTCTACTCCATCCCACTGAAACCCTGTTCTTGATCATATATAGCATGGAGTGCATACATTTATTTCTGCACTCAGACCACTGCTTTATCACAGTAAAGGAACGGTCTCACCCAAGATTTAGTCCCTTCCGGCTTGCACTCAGATCCTTATTAGTGTTGAGCGAGTATGTTTATCCGAGTATGCTCGGGCCGAGCTCCGAGTATTTATAGCTGCTCGGTGATATGCTTGAATCGCTCCCGTGTGCATGATTTGCGACTGTTTGACAGCTTTATTACATGTGAGGAATGTGTAAGAAATAGACATTCCTCACATGTAATAAAACTGTCAAACAGTCGCAAATCATGCACACGGGAGCGATTTAACCTTATCACCAAGCAGCTATAAATACTCGGAGCTCGGCCCGAGCATACTCGGCGAAAGGGTAAATAGAACATACTCACTCAACACTAATCCTTATGCCTCCTGCCAACCCTGGGTGTGTGACCTCCCACAGGATCTCCCAACGCGTTTCATCACAAATGTAGAATCATCAGGGCAGTTGTGAACCTGCTTGTGTCCTCATGGGGGCCTTTGCAAGTCATCTGCCAACTTTCCTGGCTGTTGCAGTATCACTTACTGGCTTCCTTGTTCTTTTATTGTGCACTCTGTCGAAACCCCGCCTCCGGCGGATGGCGCATTTCCGGTCTTTGGACCGCATATCCGGTTTCCGGAGCGCACATCTGGCCTGTGGAACGCAAGCCGCCACAGTGGAACGCATATTACCACTTCCGCCGGCTGTGCTACAAACACCAGCCCGCAAACTAGCCTGAAGCTCCATTCCAGATAAAGACAGGAGGGGAACGGTCACACCACCTCTCCATGCCCATCACCACAATTCTTATGTTTGTGGGGAGGCCATAACACAGATCTTAACCATTAGACTAGGATCCTATAGGCCTATTCTTGTTAGACAGGTAATTCATATGTCCTGCCCCATCCCTAGGGGTAGTGCAGGTATTCCTTCAGCAACTAATTTTTAATAAAAACCAATGGTCTCAAAAAAAGCATTCCTTACCAAAAAAGTATTTTCACTCTTTAATAATGACATAATCCAATTCACTTAAACACGTCATGTAGAGAAGATGTGTGTGTCAAAAAAATGCCAGGGTGATCAAACAGGAAGAAGGGTAGTAGTGGAGGAACGCATGATATAATTTGCATGAGGGAACCAGGGAACACCAACGAAAACCCAAAGAATGGGTGGAAAAGATCTCTAGAGTATCCCTCTCTATCTGCACACCTACTTAAGGTGGAGGTTGGCACCCTGTCCTGCGCAATTGCACCCCCACTCATTGGCGGCTGTCCCTGACTACATGTCCCTATTACACCTCTATTTCAAAGAAAAGAGTTACGAACATTTGCCCATTCAGGCCATTCGGGTATACCATTCTGAGGTTGAAAATCCAATGGGTCTCCCTCTGTAAAATCGACCTATCCCAGCTACCTCCTCTCACAGGAGGTGTGATTTTCTCGATCCCCATAAATAGGTTCTTCCTTACATCCCCTTGATGCCGTAGGTTGATGTGATTAGCGACCTGTGTATCTCTTTTATTCCTTATATCTCGTATATGTTTCCCCACTTGCTTACGAAATTCTCTTCTTGTTTTTTCAACGTACTCCACCCCGCACTCACATGTGCCCTTATAGATGACGCCCTTAGTGCGACAATTTATGAAGTGCCGGATGGAGTACGTGGTACCAGTAACATTGCTTTTGAACTCAGCCTGACTGGATCGATTCACACATCTTACATCCCCCACATGTGAAACACCGTTTGAATCCTCTAGCCAACCAAGTCGGGGCGATTCTCAGCTGATAGTGGCTATGCACTAGCCTATCCCTCATAGATTTACCTTTTCAGTATGTGATTTGTGGGTAAGGTGTGATCTCATTCTCTATGTCTGTGTCCATCTTTAATAATGACCAATGCCTTTGGAGGATTGATCTAATCTCCTCCGCTCTATTGCAATATCTCATGACGAATTGTGTAGTTACACTTTGATCAGGTTTTTGTTTTGGGATCAAAAGGGGTCTCCGATCTCTCTTTAAGGCCTCATTGTATGCCACCCTCAAGACTCTTTCGGGGTAACCCCTGTCTTTAAACCTTATCTTGAGGTCATCTGCCTGCTCCTTGAAGGACCGCAAGGTAGAGCAATTCTGGCGCATTCTTAAATATTGTACCTTAGGGATTCCCCTCCTGAGGGGGGCCGGATGGTTGTTCTCCCACCTCAGGAGGGAATTTGTGGCTGTTTCTTTCCTATGGGTCTTAGTGATAATTTCACCCTTGGAATTGATCTCAATTTTAATGTCCAAAAAAGCCAGGGTAGATGAATTCACCTCATACGTAGAATGTAACCCAATATTGTTGACATTGAGTTTCTTGACAAAATCCCCGAACGTCTCCACAGTGCCCTTCCAGATGACAAAGAGACCACCAGCCCAGGAGCAGGTTGACATACGATGGTGCACACGGGCTGCCTATCGCGGTGCCCCTGAGCTGGTGGAAGTACTCATTATTGAATAAAAATACATTTTTGGTCAGGCAAAATTCCAGTGCTTTCATCACGAACTGGTTATGTCTCTCATACTGTCGCCCCCTGGTGCTCAAATAGCGATTAACTGCTTTCAAGCCCTCCTGATGTAGGATGGAGGAGTACAGTGCCTCCACATCTATAGTCTCCAAAACCATGCCAGGTTCCACACATATCCCCTCCAATTTACACAAAAGCCTTAGTTACTTACCGGTAACGGGATTTTTCGGAGCCCATGACAGCACCACGTGAGAGAGAGGATCCGCCCATCAAGGACAGGAAACCTACAGGTTAAAAAGGGCGGCCCTCTCTTCCCGCCTCAGTTTAGTTAACAGAGCATGAGAGTACCGCCAAGGTTAGTTATAACAAAACATAATCACATTAAGTACATCACTTTTCATCAATTTCCCGCAAGGGTGCACAAAAAGAAATCAACTCTACGGGAGTGCACAACACCAGTGAAGGGAGGGAATATAAAGGTGCTGTCATGGGCTCCGAAAAATCCCGTTACCGGTAAGTAACTAAGGCTTTATTCGGTCTCCCATGACAGCACCACGTGAGAGAATTTCAGAGACGAAGGAAATTAGGGAGGGACCACAGCTTGAAGTACCCTTCTCCCGAAAGTGAGATCTGCAGAGCCACCCAGATCCAATCTATAGTGCCTATAGAAAGTAGAGGGAGAAGACCAAGTGGCAGCCTTACAAATTTCCTCAATGGAAAGCCCTGTCTTCTCCGCCCAGGAGGTTGATACCGCTCTGGTAGAATGCGCCCTCAATCCCTCCAGTATCTCTTTATCCCCTGAGGAGTATGCGAGGGAAATGGCCTCCTTGATCCATCTAGCGATTGTAGTATTTGAGGCCTTACGACCCTTCCTAGCCCCCTGATAGCAAATAAATAGGGACTTATCCTTTCTAAAGCCACGTGATACTTCTAAGTACCTTAGTACGCACCTCCTAACGTCTAAAGTGTGAAGTCTCTCCTCTTTTTGATTTTTGGGCGGAAAGCAAAAAGTTGGGAGAACTATTTCCTAGGTTCTATGGAATCGAGTGGCCACTTTAGGAAGAAAGGCTGGATCAGGTTTTAATATAATCCTATCGTCCAGAATTTGCGTAAATGGAGGGCATATTGAAAGGGCCTGTAGGTCACTGACTCTCCTGGCTGAAGTTAGGGCTACTAACAGGACCTTCTTTAGGAAAATAATTTTGGGGGAGACTAAATCTAGTGGCTCAAAAGGAGGACTGGTCAAGGCATCTAAGACAAAATTCAAATCCCAGGAAGACATCTTTACCTTGGTAATGGGTCTACACCTAAAGGAAGCTTTTAAAAAACAGGCTATCCAATAGTTATCTGCAATATTGGAAGAAAATAAAGCTCCCAACGCCGACACCTGTACTTTCAAGGTACTAGTAGTGAGACCTAATTCTAAGCCTCGCTGCAGAAATTCCAGAATTTTCCCAATAGGGGGCTCCTCCTCCACCTTAACATCTGCAAAGGACAGAAACTTCCTCCAGGTCCTGGCATAAATACGGGTGGTAACAGGTTTTCTGCTAGCCAGGAGAGTATTCACTACATTTGCGGGGAATCCTTTGTTGGTCAATAACACCCTCTCAAATTCCACGCCGTCATATTTAGACTCGGGGTTGGAGGATGGGAAAGTGGCCCTTGAGTGAGGAGGTCCGGAATCTCCGGAAGAACCCAGGGATCTGATATGGACATCTTCCGGAGACAAGGGAACCACGGTCTTTTGGGCCAAAAGGGACATATGAGTATCACTCTGGCCCGGTCTGCCCTGATCTTATCACCGCTGGGAGCAGGATCATGGGAGGGAAGGCATATGCCAGAGGAATTCTCCAGGGAACCATGAAGGCGTCCACTGCCAGGGGTCCTTCTCTGGGGTCTAAGGAACAAAAATTTTCCACTTTCCGATTGGCTCTTGTTGCGAATAAGTCCACAGTCGGAAGGCCCCACAATTCTACGATTCTGGAGAATATTTGTATATTTAGGGACCACTCTCCCTCTTTTACAGAAGTACGGCTGAGGAAATCCGCTGTGATGTTTTCCTTGCCTTTTAGATGAGTAGCCGAAAGAGAGAGACAGTGATCTTCGGCTTTCAGCAGAAGTGCGTTCGCTACCCTCATCAAGTTTCTTGAGCGGGTTCCCCCTTGGTGGTTTATGTAAGCTACCGTGACTTGATTGTCCGAGAGTACACGGACATGCTGGTCCTGTAAATATACAAGGAACTCGTTGAACGCATGCTGCACCGCCAGAAGCTCCTTAACATTTGATGACAACTGTTGCTCACTGCTTGACCAGGTTCCCTGCACTAATTTCCCTTCAAAGTGAGCTCCCCAACCTGTGGCACTTGCATCAGTGGACAAGACTGCAGTTGGACTACATTCCCAGGGAACCCCTTTAGCAAGATTGTCTTGTCGTAACCACCAACGAAGGGACCATATGGCACAAGGACCTAGCGTAAACCTACGCTCTAGATGCCCCTCTAAAGCTGCGTTATTGTACAACACATCCCACTGAAAGGCTCTTGAATGCAATTGTGACCAACGAACCACAGGAAAAGTGGAGGTGAAGGTTCCCAATAGTGACATGGCCTTACGGAGTGACATAGAAGGTTTACGTATACATTGTTCTACCAACTCCCGGATTCTATCAATTTTCTCTTCTGGAAGACAACATAGCTGTTTCCTGGAATCTAATATGACCCCCAGATATTGTTGTACCTTGAGTGGAGATAGTCTAGACTTTTCTAAATTTAGAAACCACCCCAAACTCTTTAAGACCGACATGGTCTCCTGCAGGTGGGTCTCGCACTGAACCAACGAATTCCCCACTATCAGGAGATCATCCAGGTAAGGGATAATTAGAATGTCCCTTTCTCTTATATGGGCCATAACTTCCGCCATTACTTTAGTAAAAACCCGTGGGGCTATAGCTAAACCGAAGGGGAGTGCAGTGTATTGGAAGTGTCTATTTCAATGGCCAGCCTCAAGTATTTCTGGTAATCACTATGAATTGGGATATGGTAATACGCATCTTTGAGATCGAGCACTACCATATAGCAGTGGGGAAAAAGTAACTTTATTACGGATTTTAAAGACTCCATTTTAAAGGTGTGTATTTTAAGGAAATTATTCAGGGATTTCAGATTTATAATTGTCCTGAAACTTCCATTCGGTTTCGGAATCAAGAAGAGCGGGGAGTAGAAACCAAGACCCTTTTCAGCTTCCGGAACCTCAATCAGGACGTGCTTTCTTATTAGGGTTTGTACTTCCGAAACGAGGGCAGCCTGGCGTTCTGGAGAAGAACTGGAGGGAACAACCATGAATCTTTTGTGAGGCAATGCTTTAAATTGAAATTTAAGACCATACTTAATCAGGCTCAAAATCCAATTACTATGAGAAATCTGTTCCCAAGCTGGGACAAAAAATGACAATCTCCCTCCCACCTGGGCTGATTGTGTATCCCCTGGCTCCTGCTCAATTTTTGGAGACGGACCAAAGAGTAGACCTCTACCTTTTCGACCCCTTTCGTCAGACTTGTCTTGCTCCCTGAAATATCTCTTCCGGAAAAATTTCCTCTTCCGGAACGATCTCTTAAAGAAGGGTAGAGGTACTGATGGAAACCCCTTCTTAGGGTCCCCCGCTTTCTCCCATAAGTCGTCCATGGTCTGACCAAAGAGGTATTCCCCTTCACACGGGATTGTACACAGTCTGGACTTAGTCTGTAAATCCCCTGGCCAGCTTTTAATCCACAAGGCTCGCCGAGCCGCATTTGACAGTGCTGCTGACTTTGCTGCCAACCTCACCGAGTCCACAGATGCATCAGCAAGAAAAGTTGCCACCCCCTGAACCAGTGGAAGGGAAGAAATAATGTCTTTCCTAGAAGTCCCATCCTTCAACTGACTGTCTAGCTGTTCAAGCCACACCATCAGGGCTCTGGACGTACAGGTAGCTGCTACTGTTGGTCTCAGTGCTCCCGCAGCTGTCTCCCATGCCCCTTTCAGGAAAGTATCAGCCCGTCTGTCTAGGGGATCTCTCAATGCACCCATATCATCGAACGGGAGGGAAGTTCTTTTCGCTGCTTTGGTAACAGCAACATCCAGCTTGGGTGCTTTTAACCAGGAGGAACACATAGCATCCTCAAACGGATATTTCCTTTTAAAGGATGGAGGAACACTACCCTTCTTGTCAGGCTTTCTCCACTCCTTATCAATGAGGTCTTTCACCTTTGAATTTACTGGAAAGACCCTTCTCTTCTTTAGCCCCAGACCACCAAACATAACATCCTCAGCTGACTTCTCTACCCTCGAGTCCACTATCCCCATTGTAGATCGGACGGCTTTTACTAGGGCATCGACCTCCTTCAGGGGGAAGCACTGTCTATCTGGCTCACTATCAGAGGAAGAGAAGGCGGAGGAGGAAGCGACCGATAGCTCAGAGTCTGAACCCAGCTGGGTTTCTTGAGGAATATGCCCAGACTCTGAACCTTGCAATGCTTTGCCTATTTCTTCCCTTATTAAAGTTCTAAGGCCTGGGGAAAAATCTGGGGTCTCCTCCGATATCATTTTGCTGATACAAAGCTGACATAATCTTTTGCTATATGAATCAGGGAGTGGACAGCTGCATAAGGCACACTCTCTGTGCTTGAACTTCAAGGAACATTTCTTGCTCTAAAAGAAAGTCATAGATAGAAAGAAGGAGGAAACATTAGTAGAACTTTCACGAAGATTCCACTCACCCCACAGAACCTTCGGTACCGTAGAAGCAGAAGAATCCAGCATGCATGGCGAGGAATCACGCCGCACCGGACCGTCCTTCCTGCTCTTAGTGGTAGCTCTTCTAGCTGTATGACCAGACCCTAGCCGGGAATGACGCTGCGCCACTAGCTGTGAGGGCTCCCCAGAGGGCTGCTCCTGCAGGAGATGTTGTTGCCTAGGTGACAGCTCCTGTGAATCTTCCATAGCTTACAATGTAAGAATGGGCTGGGAAGCACCTCTGTATGTTACCAGACCCTTTATATACTGGCCATACCGGTACCATGTGTGGGTGTGTCTTTCCTTTTTTTTTTTTACCCAGGAGGGCGTTACCTGCTCCTTGGTCTTCCTCCCCAGGTCCAGGTGGGATCCAGGTGGGCTCCTCGCCGCCAGATCCTCAATCCCCCGGCGTTCAGCTGCTCGCGCCAAAAAACTCAAACGAACCCCGCCCCTTCCGGTGTCGTCACAGGGCTTCCTGCCCGGCGCACCGGAAGTCGCGTCAGAAGGTGCCCCCATGAGCCCTGCCGTGGCGTCTCCAGAGGACCGGGACGAACCGGCTCAAACCACCTGCTGTGGCCCTCTCTGGGACAGGAGTCCATCTTCTGCAGGTAAGCCTGCAAGGTCCCCCATCATGGACAGGAAACCTAAACTGAGGCGGGAAGAGAGGGCCGCCCTTTTTAACCTGTAGGTTTCCTGTCCTTGATGGGCGGATCCTTTTTCTCACGTGGTGCTGTCATGGGAGACCGAATAAATATTGGTGGTATCCCGTACGTGTGAGTTGAGGACTGTCACAAATGGCCTTAGAATTTTTCCACATACATACCAAGTTTCTCGGTTAAGCTGTTAATTCCACAGACAATCGGCCTTCCTTTTAACGGATCGATGCCTTTGTGGACTTTCGGGAGGCAATAAAAAGTTGCCATCACCGAAAAAAGGGGAGCAGAAATTCCTTTTCTTCCCTATTGATCACCCCCTGCGCAAATCCATCCTCCGCAAAGGATCTCAGCTCTTTACAAAATTCTTTCACTGGATTGAAGTAATACATCAGATAGCAGGCAAAGTACTTTATGAAGGCTTCTTCTGCATTATGCAGTCCAGTAAACCATTATGGGAAGGTCCTTCATTCCCTGTGACGACCATCCGGGTCAAGATGTGTCGCTATGGCCCATCAGAGCTACTCTCGGCTCCCAGTTGATTTGTGAAGACCTCACAGGCTGAGGTGCATCCTCACTACTACTCTCAAAGTCCATTCAATGACGGCCACACACTCCTTTCTGTGGCACTACATCTTCATCTCTCCGTAGGAGAACTCATGTCCCAGTTTTGCAACACTGCAGCTTCCTCTCTAGTATAGACAATTGTTTGCTTAAATGCAGATTATCTAAAATAAGGAATCCATCCTAAACTTAACCCCCTTTAATTAGGCCTTCTGACCACCATCCAGGGCAAAGTACCTTATTCTGCTGCTCACCTTAGCAAAGTTTTTTTTCCTTTTAATTAGGCCTCCTGGCCTTCTGATTCCCCTGGGCAAAGTTCCGTACTGTTTAAGTAGGCCTCCTGGCCTGAGCTAAGGACCTCATCCTGCTCTTGGTCTCCACTATGCTCCCTCTGCCATTATATCTTTGCTTTCCTTCACAGCGTACCATCTGATGTCTCCCTCCTGGCACACAACACCATATCAATTTAAGCCTGCAACCAGATATACGAGAGGTCTGTATTTCTCACTTACTTATCCCTATCTGACTCATCACCAGGAAACTGTTCTCCTGTCTGCCCATGTAGCTCAGAATAAGTTCTCCCACCAGAATGATGGCCCACACAGACCCCACACAGTATGATGGCCCCCAAAGCCCCTCAAACAGTATTATGTCCATGACAGCCTGCTACACAAAATGAGGACCTTCTCTCAGTATCGAGGCCCTTAAAGTCCACCACAGCCCCCCACACAGTATAATAGCCTCCACCAGCCGCCCATTCAGTATGAAAGCCTAAACAGCCCTTTGCTTATTATGATGCCATCACAATTCCTGAAGTTTAAAAAAAAAAAGCACACACACTACTCATCCAAACCCATTCCTGAGGTGCGCTGCTCCGGTCTGTGCAGTGTGAGTACTGTGGTTCAATACTACAGGTGTGATGTAGTGACGCCATTGTACCTGCAGTGCACGGAGTCTCAGACTCACAGGTGAAGGCTGAATGGTGGATTGGGGAGCTTTTGACTCCCTGATTCACTATTTAATTAAATGGTTTCACAGTCATGGAATGTGGATGTTGCTGAAATTTCGATGATGGATAAGGAGAAGGTGCCCGATGCCAAACCGCCCTGATCCCTCTCAATTCACAGGCACCGTAGCGACCGCATGGGCTACCTCTATGGATGATACTCCCTGCCTAGAATGGGACTAAGTGAGTATTTATTAATTAGCCATGGGGTAGTCGGTGATGTGGATGGTACCATAATGTGTGTGTAGGGGACAGTACTGTGGGAATATTAGAAAGTGGGGGAATAGCAGTAATGTGGGAACATTAAACTGTGTGTGAGGGGGATGCTAGTCCTGTGGGAACATTTCCTGTGTGTGGGGGAAGCCAGTACTGTGGGAACATTATACTGTGTGTGGGGGGATGGCGGCACTGTGAAAAGATTGTACTGTGTGTGGGGGGATGACGGTACTGTGGGAATATTATACTGTGTAGAGGAGATGGCGGTAATGTGGGATCATTATACTTTGTGTGGGGGATGGCGGTACTGTGTAAAGATTATACTGTGTGTGGCCTCCTGTGGCTCTGGTTACTTAATGTGTTTGTTAGCACTGAGACAAATGTCTGTTATACGTTCAGCGGGGCTCCCTGTATGCTCGATGCCATACAGGTGCTCCAAGATGTTTTGCTCCTTTCGTGACTCCTATTCCTACAGAGATGACAAAGTCCTCTCAACCCTCCAACTCCAGGCAGCCCTCGTTCAAGCCTAAAACTTCTTTACACACTTTTTCAAGGCCACAAAGCCCTCCACTTCTAAATCCATCACCATATGAAGGTTTTATCTCACCCTAAACTTTTCCTACTTGAAGGGATAGGTTTCTGCCCTTTCAATACTCTTTCAGTATACACAGGCTTTTCACAATCATGTTAAGACCCTTCAGGGGGTGGTTCACTGTGTCCTCCTTACATTCAACCGGTAGGACCTTGGGACCTTTTTTTGTCTGCTCTCCAAAAAAGGGAAAGATTCTTAGTCAGCTTCTCCTCAAAATTACTTTAATAGAATCTGTCGCGAGGCAACAAATGAGAAAGAAAAAAATATTGTGGTGGGCACTGTCATGATGAAAACCAAGATGAGAAGGTGTAGAAGAAGAAAAGAACATTTGTTTATCACATTATGGCCTGAGGAAGAAGTCAACTCAATGTTGAAATGCGTTGCTGTCTTTTAATAAATGTTTGTTATTTTTCTATATGGTCTCATCCTGGCCATCATTGTGACTGCGCCAACCACAACTTTTTTTTCTTTTATTGCCTCGCAATTCTTTTAATGAGCCATTCTGTCGGCTTTTGCCGGACTCTCACAACTCCACCAGATGAGCCAATACCATCTACTCTTCCCTGCTTCTTATCACCAGGAATTTACTATGGAGCGCTCTTATTTTATCTTTTAGTTTTATAGCATTTTATGGCATTTCTGGTGCTCAAAACCTCCATTCACAGGGTGTCTGAGATTGCTGCCCTTTCCTGTAGGGTTCTCTTCCTCATTCTCCATCAAGATAAGGTGGTCTTGTCACTCGCACCATCATTTCTTCCAAAATGGTCTTGACTTTCTACATCAAAAAGGACATTGTCCCCCCCTCATGTTGTCCATTTACAGTTCATCCATAGGAGCACCTGTCTGGATTTGGCCAGGGCATCTAGGCTAATATTTTGTTAATGGAAGCCATCCAGCATTCCGATTTTCTTCTCTTGATCCTTGATTGTCTACACAAGGGCCTGTCAGCCTCCAAGACAACCTTTACCAAATGGATTAAGTCAGCTATTGTGGAAGCCAAAAAATCCAAAGATAAATCTCTACCTCTTTGGGAAATTACATATTCCACAAGGGCAGTCAGACATTACATCTCAGCTGCTCAGGTCTCTAAGGATGTTACCTGGGCCTCTGTTCATACATTTGTCATATTCTATAAAATCCACTCTACGGCTTCAGCCAGTACCATCTTATGATGCAAGGTATTGCAGGCTGCTGTCAGTTTGGCAGTCCACATGGTTGGCTGTTGTACTTTCTACTCATTTGGACTTTTCTGGAACGCCCCACGGTCCTGGGTCTCCTGTTGCTATCAATGGTGTGATCAGTGTAATGAAAGTTAAAGTCCCATAGAGGGACTAATTAAAATGAACATAAGTAAAATATATATATATATATATATATATATATATATATATATATATACACATAAGAAAAATCTATTATTTTTTAAAAATCACAGAATAATAAAAAATGAAAAAAAAAACATTATACCCAGAAAATATATGAAAACAAAAATATAGAAATAAAGTACACATATTTGCTATCATCGCCCCCAGAATGATCTGATCTATAACACTGTCACACTAGTTATCCCCTTCAGTGAACAGTGTAAAAAATAAAAAAGGTGGCAAAAAAAACTATGGTTTTTCATGAAGCCGCTGTAAGGCAGCGCTAGTCATCATACTGGGGTTACTCGCTTCGCTGCGTCAATCAATGCACACGTGCAATGTCTTTACGTATTTTCTCACAATGCTGCAGTTTATTACTTCATAAGCCACAGTTCGCCGGGTCCAACTCCGTGGCACGCCGACACACATTAACACAATGTTCATGAGCCAAGTGGCACACAGGCCCACTTGCTCCAGGTTACAGCTTATGGCAAGGTAAAAATAGCAATGTTCATATCACAAAGTCCATATAGCACAGGGTATTACCTTTGCCGGGTTTAGCTGCTGCAGTCCTTTATGCTTGCCACCACTGTGGCTTCCCAGGTAGGGGTCTCTAGCCATCGTCCCCTCGTAGGCTACTGGTATGTCTTCCACACTTGACATCCAGCCTGCACCTTTCAGGGTTCCTCAACAAGCCGGCTCTCCCTCAAAGGCCACTGGCATCCACGCACAGGATCCGGGCTCAGCCTTTCAGGCTGCCAGGCTTCACTCTCGGCCTCACTAGGCCTCTCACAAATGGTGTCCCACACACACGGAGCACAGGCCTCACACCGAACACACCTGTCTCAAATCACCAGGGTTTATATATCCTGTGCACAGACACACACATACTGACAGGACCTTGCTGATGTCAGTCATGTGATCAGTCAGCTGTGTGTATAGGTCCTGTGTGCTGTCCCAGTCATGTGTACAGAGCTTTACTGTGCATACAGGACCTGTGTGATGTCACAGTCATGTGACCAGTCAGTTAAAGGGGAAGGTACATGGTCAGGTAAAACACATCCTGGACCTTTTACAGTAATGCTAGCAAGCTGCTGCATTACACCGCCAAAAAAGTGAAATAAAACACCATCAAAAAGTTGAATGTAAATTAAAATGGTATCACAAAAGACACCATCTTGTCACACAAAAAACAAGCTGTAATACAGCTACATCAGCAGAGAAGAAAAAAATATATAGCTATCAGCACGGCAGCAAGGCTGACGGGTGGTCCGGGTGGATAAGCTGGCTGGTTCGGCAGAGAGCCAGACGGGTGCTCCCGGTAGGTTGGCTGGTGGGCACGGCAGGTTACAGGCAGGTGCTCCAGGTAGGCTGGCTGGTGGACAGAACTGTTAGACATGGCTGGCAGGCTGGACTGACAGACAGGCATGCAGGACTAACAGGCAGCGGGACCTGAGGGCTGGAGCAAGTGAAGCACACGGAACAACAACCTTGCACAGGCACCTCC
Source organism: Phyllobates terribilis (assembly GCF_046119375.1). Lineage (NCBI taxonomy): Eukaryota > Metazoa > Chordata > Amphibia > Anura > Dendrobatidae > Phyllobates > Phyllobates terribilis. Next base: position 6,172,804 of record NW_027362789.1, on the reverse strand, counting down.
ATTTTGGAGGAGGTGCCTTATATAGGGGAAGTCCTCCGGCCATTGGCTGGGAACTCATTAGGATGGTGCGCGTGGCCCCTAAGCACAGTGCCCGGGAAGCTGCACGCCACAGCAGCAGGGGGGCGGGAGGACGCCGGACCTGGACCGCGGCGGTGAGGGGAACGGCGTCTCTTCCCGGCAGGAGGCAGAGACGCCGATGCTACAGTACCGCCCCTTTACGCCCCCATTCCCTAGGATTTGCTCCTTATGGGTGAGCGCGGAGAAGGGAGCAGTCCAGGAGGAGAAATGAGGAATGAAGAGGCGGTAATAATTTGCGAAGCCCAGGAATCGCTGAATCGCCTTCAACCCATCCGGTCGGGGCCACTTTAAGACGGCAGAGACCTTCTCGGGATCCATCCGCAGACCAGTCTCGGAGATAATATAGCCCAGGAACGGTAGAGAGGTCTGCTCAAAGAGGCATTTCTCGAATTTAGCGTATAGGCGATTCTGCCGGAGCCTAATCAGAACCTGACGAACATCCCTCCGGTGTAAGGGCAGATCCGGAGAGAATACCAAGATATCGTCCAGGTACACCACCACACAAGAAAACAGAATATCACGGAAGATGTTGTTAACCAGCTCCTGGAAGACGGCTGGAGCATTACAGAGACCAAAGGGCATCACGTGGTATTCGTAGTGACTGTCCCGAGTGTTGAATGCCGTCTTCCACTTGTCTCCCTGGATCCGGACCAAATTGTACGCCCCATGAAGATTGAGCTTGGTGAAGATCTTCGAGCCTTTAAGGCGGTCTTACAGCTCTGAGATGAGAGGCAGGGGGTACTTATTTTTGATGGTAATTTGGTTAAGACCCCTCGATACAGGGACGTAGGGAGTCGCCTTTCTTCTTGATGAAGAAGAATCCTGCTCCAGCCGGAGAGGTGGATTTCTGGATAAATCCCCTAGCAAGATTCTCCTCTATGTACTCAGACATGGCCCGGGTCTCAGCCGGCGACAAGGGGTAGATACGCCCTCGGGGAGGAGAAGCACCAGGAACCAGTTCAATGGGGCAATCATACGGCCTATGAGGTGGTAGAGTCTCGGCTTCCTTTTTGTCAAAGACATCCGCATAGGACCAGTAGGGTGCCGGCAGACCAGGTAGATTAGCTGGAGTAGACGGGGGTCGAGCTGGACGAACCGGAACCAGACAGGACTCATGGCATTCCTGACCCCAACGGAGCACTTCACCAGATCTCCAATTCAGGACTGGCTCATGTCTTTGTAACCAGGGTAGACCAAGCATGAGGGGATGAGAGAGACCGGACAGCACATGAAAGGAGATCTTCTCTGAGTGCAGCATTTCCACCTGAAGGGTTACAGGCTCTGTGACGAGCAAGATGGTCTTCGGAAGAAGCCTCCCATCCACGGAGGCAACCGCCAATGGTTCAGCCAGACGTACAGTAGAAATCTGATACTGCTCCACAACAGCCTGTTGAATGAGATTCCCAGCGGCTCCAGAATCCAGATGGGCAATCTCAAAGAAGCGGGTCTCACCACTGGAAATAGAAACACACAGAGTCAAGGACGGAGAGCATTTACTCTTGCCTAGGACGACCTCTCTGAGCGGTCCTAGACACTGGAGTTTCCCGGCCTCACCGGGCAGGAATGGATCAGATGCTCTTTACTGCCACTGTAGAAGCAACTCCCCTTGGCTCGGCGCGTCTCCTGGCAAGACTTGACCATCTTGGTTTAGTCAATTTGCATGGGCTCAGGTGAACATGCCCGGGGAATTGCTGGTTGCGAGGCTGGCTTTTGGAATACAGGAGCGAGAAGAGGAAATCTTCTCTCCCGGGTAGTCTCCTTAGCACGTTCCAGAAAACGGATGTCAATCCGGGTAGCTAATGACACCAGGTAGTCCAGGGTGGAAGGGATGTCACGACCGGCTAGCTCATCCTTGATCCGTCCGGAAAGGCCCTCCCAAAAGGTGGACACCAGGGCCTCGTTGTTCCAGGCAAGCTCAGATGCGAGGGTTCGGAAATGTATGGCATACTGGCCCACGGCGAGACTCCCTTGGCAGAGACGGAGAAGTGAGGAGGCAGTAGAAGATTTTTGTACGGGCTTATCGAAGACATTCCGAAAGCCAGAAGATCAGACACCAGGGGATCACCTCTTTCCCACAGAGGGTTTAGCCATGCCAACGCCTCCCCGGTGAGGTAAGACATGATGAACGCCACCTTGGCCCGATCGGAGGGGAACTGATGTGCCAGGAGTTCAAAGTGCAGCGTGCACTGATTTAAGAAGCCCCGACATAAGACGGGGTCACTACCAAAACGTGGAGGCGCAGAGAGCCAAGGTCCAGAGCCGGGTGCCATAGTGCCAGTAGGTTGAGGTGTTGCCGGAGCAGGTGCCGCTCGGCTAGAGACGGACACAGACGAGGTGGACAGTGTGTCCAGACGGGAGTTGACAGTCCGCAGATAGGACAGGGTAGTCTCCTGTTGGGATTTCTGACGTGAGACCTCCTGGTACAGGTCAGAGAGTGAAGGAGCCTGGGGGTCACCGGGTTCCATGGCCTGTGCAAACTGTTACGGGTCCGGGTGGTGGAACCTCAGTGCTTCGGTGCAAGGAGGGACCAGAGGGGCGTGACTAAGTGCCTACTCGGCCTGACCAAGGTCACACGGCGGCTTAGTCGACTCTGTGAACCAGGGAGGGACTGGGCAGGTGGACCAGTTGCCACTCTGGGACCGACCTTGTGTGAGAGCAGGTGACTCCCACGGGTCAGATGGCAGGAACTGACCGATACAGCGGAAGAGCACAGCAGGAAGGCTGACGGATGGTCTGGGTGGATAAGCAGGCTGGTTCGGCAGATAGCCAGGCGGGTGCTCCGGGTAGGCAAGCAGGCGGGCATGATAGGTAAAAGGCAGGTGCTCCAGGTAGGTAGACTGGCGGGCACGGCAGCTTACAGGCTGGTGCTCCAGGTAGGCTGGCTGGTGGGCATGGCAGTTTCAGGTAGGTGCTCCAGGTAATAATAATTTTGTATTTGTATAGCATAACCTTAGCAACTAGCCATAGTGGATTTTGAATGAGACCAAATATCTTTATTTCTGGAGTTTTCATAAGATTCCATATGGTCCCACTAGGGGGAGACATTAAAAAATTAATTGACACTACTAACAGATATGTGGTACTCCTATTTGGTTCTCATACATGCACTATGCTCTTTTTATTTATATGTATGAAGTAATCATATAGTTAGTGTTTATTAGATATTTGTCCATATGGATCTATATATTTATTTTAAATATTTTTAAAACTTTTTTACCTGTTACTTGTTCATTTGCAGTAGATTTCCCTTTTTTAATTCTGGTTTTGTTTTTAATTGTTGTCTTTTTAATATATGTTCAATAACATATATTTAACTATAGTTTGTTGTATGGGAGTTGTTCTTCTTCGGCTTATTATAACATTATGTGAAGCACCTTTGTGTTCCAGGTGCTCACCTCAAATCTAGATAAATTCCTTGAGCGGTCTAGCTTCAAAAATGGGGTCCCTTGTGGGGGGTTGCCACTAATTAGGCACATCAGGGGCTCTGGAAACCCGACATGGGGTATGCTCTCGATTCCAGCCATTTTTGCATACAAAAAGTCAAGTGGACTCCTTCCCTTCCGAGCCCTGCCGTACACCCAAACAGTAGTTTCCCTACCACATATGGGATATCGGCTTACTCAGGAAAAATTGCACAACAAATTGTATGATGCACTTTCTCCTGTTACCCTTTTGAAAATGCTAATTTTGGGGGTAAAGTAACATTTTAATTTTTTCCCTTTGCTTTAATTCTTCACACACTGGTCAGAATTGAAAAAAGTGACCCGTAAAGAAGGTGAAACAGACTCTGGGATGAAATGGTTAATAAGACTTACAAGTGGAGCCGGTCCAGAAAGCAGAAGATCCAGCAAGTATCTGCCACATATTCCTGAAAATCCCCCGAATGTCATCACTAGTATCTACATTACTGTGCTGGAACTAGGAGAGGAATAATGGCGTTGTGTGAGGACTTCTCTGGGCTTCTGTCCTTCATCCTGCAGTCGTCTGAATGGATCTAATGTGGACGGGAACCAGCTAAGCCGCATTCTGCCCACAGCTGTTACCTCACTGTTCACACCACACAGAGACCCCAAAAGAGTCTCCGTGCTGAAGGGGTTAATGCCCCCTGTGCCCAGTAATGGGGGATCTCCACATACCTCCACCTGCAGAGCCGCCACCACATATATGGCTGTTCTGTGCACAGGACCTGTGATGAGGTCACAGGAGGGGAGGAGTCAGGGGTCACATGATCAGGGGCCTCAGTGGATGCACAGTGTGAACTGTGCGGCTCCTGTACAGTGATATCCGGAGTGAAGACGCTACATGGAGACGTCTCCGCAGTCAGTGACATTTCCGGCATTATTTGCCCCTCACTATTGGCACAATTACCCCGCGCCGCCTTTTCTACAGTTTTATGTGAGGAATGTAACGTGGGATTTTCCTGCTTGGAGACAAATAGACGACACATTAGGAGATTATCACCAGTTACCGGACGTCTACTATATGGCGGCATATGATTGTGCTATCCACTTCATACTGTTACGGGTCCGGTGTGTGGAACCTCTGTGCCGAGGTGCAAGGAGGGACCCAGAGGGGCGTGACTAAGTATCAACCCGAACCGACCCTGGTCAGATGGCGGCTAACGACTCCGTGACCAGGGAGGATCCGGGCAGAGGGACCAGGTGCTACTCTGGGGACGACCTTGTAAGAGAGGAGGTGGCTCCCACGGGTCAGGTGGCTGGGACTGACCGGTATGACGGATGGACACGGCAAGCAGGCGGAAGTCTCTGGTAGCTGACAGGTGGTCACAGTTCGTGAGAGCAGGGCAAGTAGCAGTCTTTAGGTTTACCAGGAAGGTGGTCACAGCAAGTGACAGCAGGGTCTCCAGGCAGGCTGGCAGGAAACAGGCGGGTGCCCCCAGGTGAGCGGGCAGAAAGACAAGGCAGGTTACTGGCAGGTAACTGGTGGGCGCTCCCAGGTGAGCGAGTTGACGGACACAGCAGGTAACAGGCGGGTGCTCCCAGGTGAGTGGGCAGACAGACGAGGCAGGTTACTGGCAGGTAACTGGTGGGCGCTCCCAGGTGAGCGGGCTGACGGACACAGCAGGTAACAGGCTGGTGCTCCCAGGTGAGCGGGCAGACAGACAAGGCAGGTTACTGGCAGGTAACTGGTGGGCGCCCCCAGGTGAGCGGACTGACGGACACAGCAGGTAACAGGCGGATGCTCCCAGGTGAGCGGTCTGACGGGCACACCAGGTAACAGGCGGGTAACAGGTGAGCGCTCCAGGTGAGCAGGCTGGCAGGCTCGGCAGGTAACGGGCAGATAACAGGCTGGCAGGCAGGACGAGGAGTCAGGCTAGCAGTGGGACCTGAGGGCTGAAGCAGAGATCAGACACAGTGCAACAACTTTGCTAGGGTACCTCCATTTTGGAGGAGGTGCCTTATATATGGGAGGTCCTCCGGCAATTGGACGGGGACTCCTTAGGACGGCGTGCGCGGTCTATTTAAGAGAGGGGGATCGCGCGCGCGCCCCCTAAGCACTCTGCCCAGGAAGGAGCGCACGCCGGCAGCAGCGGGGAGAGAAGCGCTGGAGGACGCCGTGCCAGGAGCAGGGAGGTGAGAGGGACGGCGTCTCTGCCTAGCAAGGGGCAGAGACGCCGATGCTACAGTACCCCCCCTTTAGGCCCCCTCTTTTTTTGGCCAGAAAGAAATTTTTCAAGGAGAAGCGGGGCGTTGATGTTCTCCCTGGGTTCCCAAGTTCTCTCCTCAGGACCAAACCCCTTCCAATCTACCAGAAAAAAGGTCTTTCCTCTTACCCTCTTGGTGGCCAGAATACTCTCTACCTCAAAGACGTCTTCAGCGGAAACCAGAGCAGGGGGAGTACCTGGATTGTTGGAAAAAGAGTTAAAGACAATGGGTTTGAGGAGAGATACGTGGAAGGAGTTGGGAATCCGTAAGGTGGCCAGGAGTTTAATTTGTAGGCCACTGGATTAATTTGCCTGAGGATTTCGAAAGGGCCGATGAAGCGAGGACCTAACTTGTAGAAGGGTATCTTGAGCCGCACATGTTTGGAGGAGAGCCAAACCTTGTCTCTCGGACGGAATTGAGGCGGATCCAGACGTCTCTAATCAGCATGTCTCTTCATCCGCTCGGAGGACTGAAGAAGTGCGGACCTAGTACTCTCCCAAATGGTAGAAAACTCGCTGACAAGAGACTCCGCGGCAGGGTTGTCCACAGAAGCGGAGACTGGAAATGGAATCCGGGGGTGCTGGCCATAGACAATAAAGAACTGGGACTTGGAAGAGGATTCGCTCTCGTGGTTATTATAAGAGAATTCGGTCCAAGGAAGGAGTTCCACCCAATCAGAATGGTGGACATTAACAAAGTGCCGGAGGTAGCTGGTAAGGATCTGATTGATCCGCTCCACTTGACCATTGGACTGAGGGTGGTAAGCGGAGGAGAAATCCAGGGTGACGTCCAGCAGTTTACATGTGGCTCTCCAGAAGCGTGAGGTGAACTGAACCCCTCGATCCGACACGATGTGGAGGGGTAGGCATGGAGACGGAAGATATGGCGGACAAAAGTCCTTAGCCAGCTCAGGTGCAGACGGGAGACCAGGCAGGGGAATGAAGTGGGCCATTTTAGAAAAGCGGTCCGCGACCACCCAAATGACAGTACACCCGGCAGAAACAAGGAGATCGGTAATGAAGTCCATAGCGATGTGTTGCCACGGGGCAACAGGTATGGGAAGCCGCAGGACATGACCGGCTGGTAAGTGTCTGGGAACTGTGTTGCGGCCACAAGATGAACAGGCAGAGACGAAGTCTACCACATCCTTACGCAGGGTAGACCACCAGTAATGCCGGGAAATGAGCAGAAAGGTCTTCTTTTGGCCGGCATGGCCAGCTAGTTTAGAAGAATGACCCCAGCGAAGAACCTTCTCACGGTCAGGAACCGCCACGAACATCTTGCCGGGTGGAAGACGAGTCAAATCCAAGGGGGCCACATTCATCACCTTGGAGGGGTCGATAATGTGCATAGGCTCCTCCTCTTGGTCGAAAGACAGGAAGGATCGAGACAAGGCATCAGCTTTGACATTCTTGTCCGCCGGGCGGAAATGAAGGATGACATCGAAGCGGGCAAAAAACAAAGACCACCGGGCCTGACGTGGATTAAGTCTCTGGGCATTTTGGAGATATGCCAGATTTTTGTGATCCGTGTAGATGATCACCGGGTATAGAGCCCCTTCTAGCAGATAGCCCCACTCCTCCAGCGCCAATTTGACGGCCAGCAGTTCTCGGTCTCCTATGGAGTAATTGTGCTCAGAGGAGGAGAAGATTTTGGAGAAAAAGCCACAGGTTACCATTCTCCCGGATGAAGACTTTTGGGTGAGCACCGCTCCGGCTCCAGAGGAGGAAGCATCAACCTCCAGGTAGAACTGTTTGTTGCAGTCCGGACGGTGCAGCACAGGGGCAGAGGAGAAGGCTTGCTTCAGGGAAAGGAAGGCCTCCTCAGCTTCGGGTGGCCATACCTTGGGATTAGCCCCCTTACGGGTGAGCGCAGATATGGGAGCAGTCCAAGACGAGAAGTGTGGAATGAAGAGACGATAGTAATTAGCGAAGCCCAGGAATCTCTGTATCGCCTTCAACCCCTCCGGACGGGGCCACTTTAGGACAGCAGAAAGCTTCTCGGGATCCATTCGCAAGCCTGTCTGGGAGATAACATAGCCCAGGAATGGAAGAGAGGTCTGCTCAAAAAGGCACTTCTCGTATTTAGCATAGAGGTGGTTCTGCCTGAGCCTAAGCAGGACCTGACGAACATCCCTCCGGTGTGTGGGAAGATCCGGAGAGAAGACCAAGATGTCGTCCAGGTATACCACCACGCAGGAGTAAAGAAGGTCACGGAAGATGTCGTTGACCAGTTCTTGGAAGACGGCGGGAGCATTGCAGAGGCCGAAGGGCATCACACGGTACTCATAGTGTCCGTCCCGGGTATTAAATGCCATTTTCCACTCGTCTCCTTGACGGATACGGACCAGGTTATACGCTCCACGTAGATCCAGCTTGGAAAAGATCCTGGCGCCTTTAAGGCAATCAAATAACTCGGAGATGAGCGGAAGGGGGTATTTATTTTTAACCGTGATCTGATTGAGTCCTCTATAGTCAATACAGGGGCGTAGCGAGCCATCCTTTTTTTTGACAAAGAAGAATCCGGCTCCAGCCGGGGAAGTAGACTTCCGGATGAATCCCCTAGCCAGATTCTCCTCTATGTACTCAGACATGGCCCGGGTTTCAGCCGCAGACAACGGATAAATACGCCCACGTGGTGGAGTGGCGCCAGGTACCAGGTCAATCGGGCAATCATATGGCCTATGAGGTGGCAATGTCTCTGCTTCCTTTTTACCGAAGACGTCAGCATAGGGCCTGTAAGGAGCCGGAAGACCGGGTAAATTAGCTGGGGTAGGTGGTGGACGAACCGGAACCAGGCAGGTCTTATAGCAGGCCGGCCCCCACGGGAGTACTTCACTGGAATGCCAGTTCAACACGGGTTCATGTGTCTGGAGCCAATGTAGGCCTAGCAATAGGGAGTGAGAGAGTCTGGGCAGCACATGGAAGGAGATTACCTCAGAGTGCAGCATTCCCACCTGCAGGGTTATGGGTTCCGTGACAAGCAGGGTGGTCACCGGAAGGAGTCTTCCATCCACGGAGGCGACTGACAATGGTTCAGCCAGAGACTTGGTGGGAATACGGTATTTCTCAACCAGGGACTGGGAGATGAGGTTTCCAGCGGATCCAGAATCCAGGTGGGCGAGTTCAAAGTGACGGTTCTCTCCCCAGGAGATAGAGACAGACAAAGTTAGGGTTGGAGAGGACTTACTTTTGTCTAGGGCGACCTCTCCGAGCGGTCCTAGACACTGGAGTTTCCCGGCCTCTCCGGGCAGGAACGGATCAGGTGCTCCTTACTGCCACAATAGAAACAGCTCCCCTCGGCTCGGCGTGACTCTTGGCGAGATTTGACCATCTTGGTCTGGTCGATCTGCATGGGCTCGGGTGAGTGCGCCCGGGGAGTGACAGAAGAGGAGACAGGTCTCTGGAAAGTAGGAGCAAGGCGGGGAAACCTCTCACGGGTGGTCTCTTTGGTGCGTTCTTGAAACCGGATGTCAATCCGGGTAGCCAGCGACACCAGGTCATCCAGGGTGGTAGAAATGTCCAGACCGGCGAGCTCATCTTTAATCTGACTGGAAAGGCCCTCCCAGAAGACGGACACCAGGGCCTCGTTATCCCAGGCAAGCTCAGAAGCGAGGGTGCGGAACCGTATGGCATATTGGCCCACGGTGAGACTCCCTTGGCGAAGACGTAGCAGAGAGGAGGCAGATGAGGTCTTACGTCATGGTTCATCGAACACTCTCCGGAAAGCAGTGAGGAAAGACGACAGGTCGGGTACCAGGGGGTCCTCTCTCTCCCACAGGGGGTTAAGCCATGCCAGTGCCTCCCCAGTGAGATGGGACATGATGAATGCCACTTTGGCCCGGTCGGAGAAAAACTGATTCGCCAAGAGTTCAAAGTGCAGGGTGCACTGGTTTATGAAGCCCCGAGCTTGAGCGGGGTCGCCTCCGAAACGAAGAGGTGCAGAAAGCCGGGGTCCGTGGCAAGATGCCACAGGATTGGTGGGCAGCGGCGCTGCCGGGGTGCAAGTCGTGCGACTAGCGGTGGTTGCTGGTGGAGCAGTCAGTGTGTCCAGGCGGGAGTTGACATTCCGCAGGTGGTTCAGAATGGACTCCTGCTGGGATCTCTGATGGGAGACTTGGGTGCCACCGGATTCAATGGCCCGAGCAAACTGTTACGGGTCCGGTGGGTGGAACCTCTGTGCCGAGGTGCAAGGAGGAACCCAGAGGGGCGTGACTAAGTATCAACCCGAACCGACCCTGGTCAGACGGCGGCTAACGACTCCGTGACCAGGGAGGATCCGGGCAGAGGGACCAGGTGCTACTCTGGGGACAACCTTGTAAGAGAGGAGGTGGCTCCCACGGGTCAGGTGGCTGGGACTGACCGGTATGACGGATGGACACGGCAAGCAGGCGGAAGTCTCTGGTAGCTGATAGGTGGTCACAGTTCGTGAGAGCAGGGCAAGTAGCAGTCTTTAGGTTTACCAGGAAGGTGGTCACAGCAAGTGACAGCAGGGTCTCCAGGCAGGCTAGCAGGAAACAGGCGGGTGCCCCCAGGTGAGCGGGCAGAAAGATGAGGCAGGTTACTGGCAGGTAACTGGTGGGCGCTCCCAGGTGAGCGGGCTGACGGACACAGCAGGTAACAGACGGGTGCTCCCAGGTGAGCGGGCAGACAGACGAGGCAGGTTACTGGCAGGTAACTGGTGGGCGCTCCCAGGTGAGCGGGCTGACGGACACAACAGGTAACAGGCGGGTGCTCCCAGGTGAGCGGGCAGACAGACGAGGCAGGTTACTGGCAGGTAACTGGTGGGCACTCCCAGGTGAGTGGACTGATGGACACAGCAGGTAACAGGCGGATGCTCCCAGGTGAGCGGTCTGACGGGCACAGCAGGTAACAGGCGGGTAACAGGTGAGCGCTCCAGGTGAGCAGGCTGGCAGGCTCGGCAGGTAACGGGCAGATAACAGGCTGGCAGGCAGGACGAGGAGTCAGGCTAGCAGCGGGACCTGAGGGCTGAAGCAGAGATCAGACACAGTGCAACAACTTTGCTCGGGCATCTCCATTTTGGAGGAGGTGCCTTATACAGTCATGGCCAAAAGTATTGAGAATGAGACAAATAGTAATTTTTCCAAAGTTTACTGCTTCATTTTTTGTAATGGCAATTTGCATATACTCCTGAATGTCAAAGAGTGATGAGCTTAACAGCAATTACTGTACTTGCAAAGTCAATATTTGCCCAGAAAATGAACTTTAACCCCCAAAACACATTTCAACATCATTGCAGTCCTGCCTTAAAAGGAGCAGCTAACATCGTTTTAGTGATTGATCCATTAACACAGGTGTGGGTGTTGATGAGGACAGGGCTGGCGATCAATCAGTCATGATTAAGTAAGAATGACATCACTGGACACTTTAAAAGGAGGCTGGTTCTTGGTATCATCGTTTCTCTTCAGATAACCATGGTTATCTCTAAAGAAACACGTGCAGCCATCATTGCACTGCACAAAAATGGCCTAACAGTATCGCAGCTACAAAGATTGCACCTCCGTCAACAATCTATCGCATCATCAAGGACTTCAAGGAGAGAGCTTCCATTGTTGTCAAAAAGGCTCCAGGGCGCCCAAGAAAGACCAGCAAGCGCCAGGACCGTATCTTAAAACTGTTTCAGCTGCGGGATCGGACTACCAGCAGTGCCGAGCTTGCTCAGGAATGGCAGCAGGCTGGTGTGAGTGCTTCTGCACGCACTGTGAGGCGGAGGCTCTTTGAGCAAGGGCTGGTTTCAAGGAGGGCAGCAAAGAAGCCACTTCTCTCCAGAAAAAACATCAGGGACCGACTGATATTCTGCAAAAGGTACAGGGAGTGGACTGCTGAGGACTGGGGCAAAGTCATTTTCTCTGATGAATCCCCTTTTCGATTGTTTGGGACATCTGGAAAACAGCTTATTCGGAGAAAAAGAGGTGAGCGCTACCACCAGTCTTGTCTCATGCCAACTGTAAAGCATCCTGAAACCATTCATGTGTGGGGTTGCTTCTCAGCCAAGGGAATCGGCTCACTCACAGTCTTGCCTAAAAACACAGCCATGAATAAAGAATGGTACCAGAATGTCCTCCAAGAGCAACTTCTCCCAACCGTCCAAGAGCAGTTTGGCTCCCAACAATGCCTTTTCCAGCATGATGGAGCACCTTGCCATAAAGCAAAGGTGATAACTAAATGGCTCATGGAACAAAACATAGAGATTTTGGGTCCATGGCCTGGAAACTCCCCAGATCTTAATCCCATTGAGAACTTGTGGTCAATCATCAAGAGACGGGTGGACAAACAAAAACCAACAAATTCTGGCAAAATGCAAGCATTGATTATGCAAGAATGGACTGCTATCAGTCAGGATTTGGTCCAAAAGTTGATTGAGAGCATGCCAGGGAGAATTACAGAGGTCTTGAAGAAGAAGGGGCAACACTGCAAATATTGACTTGCTGCATTAACTCATTCTAACTGTCAATATAACCTATTGGTACTCATAATATGATTGCAATTATATTTCTGTATGTGATATAAACATCAGAAAAACACTAATAAAAACCAGAGGCCAGCAGATCATGTGAAAATATAATTGTGGTGTCATTCTCAATACTTTTGGCCATGACTGTATATGAGAGGTCCTCCGGCAATTGGTCGGGGACTCCTTAGGACGGCGCACGCGGTCCCTTTAAGAGAGGGGGAGCGCGCGCGCGCCATAAGCACACTGCCGGGGAAGGAGCGCGCGCCGGCAGCAGCGGTGAGAGAAGCGCTGGAGGACGCCGCGCCAGGAGCGGGGAGGTGAGAGGGACGGCGTCTCTGCCTAGCAAGGGGCAGAGACGCCGATGCTACACATACCAGGAGCTAAAAGGCCGAAATCTCACATGTTTAACCCCTTCCAGGGTGGGTGGCCTTGATAGACTATATTCAGAAGAGTCCGGCTAAGGGCAGAGACAGACGGCCGTATTTCTCCTGCGAGGATCACATCATAAACCTCGTACTAGCCGACACCTCTCCTGACCTGACAGCTGCATAGAAATCCATCATGCGGTCAAGTTCAGGTCAGGAGAGGTGCCAGCCAGTCCATTCAGTGCGATGCGATCCTCGCACGAGTTATATGGCAGTGTGTCGCTGCCCTAAGGGTCATATACAGCTTTCCACCTCACCGTGGGGGTTTTTCTTGTTAAAAAAAGGATGGAGAGTTGCATCTGTACTTGGATTTTAGAGAGATTAATAAAATCACAGCTCACAATCCCTATTCTTTGCCCCTTATACCGGACCTGTTTAAGCAATTATCTGGAGCTAAATGGTTTTCCAAACTTGAGAGGGGCATATAACCTTATATGCGTACGTCAGGGTGACAAATGGAAGACTGCATTCATTACGCTTGTGCCATTTTGAAAATTTGGTGATGATATTTGGGTTAACCAATGCACCTTCAGTCTTAAAATTTCAGAATTTTTTTTGGTCACGTGGGTAGATTTGTGGTGATTTACCCAGATGACATTGATTTATTCACATATTCTGGAGGAGCATTGTGAGCATGTCAGACAGTTTCTCCAGGTTCCACATGACAACCATTTATTTGCTAAACTGGAGAAATGTCAATTTGAGGTCCATTTGAGTCACCTTACATGCGGTCCATATAAGGTGACTGTCTTGACTGATCATAAGAACCTGTTGTATATTGACGCTACTAAGTGCTTAAACACCAGACAGACTTGGTGGGCCCTGTATTTTTTGCCCGGTTTGATTTTGCTGTTACTTATCTCCTCGGCTCTAAGAATGTCAACACGAAATTCCAGTCAAGATTCTTTTTGTTCCCAAAAACATAATTTTCGTTTGAGGGGTTCAATTTCTGGCTAGTTTTTGCTCCAGATTGGGTATCAAGCTGTTTTTTCTCTCGGTCTCGAGACTAATGGTCAAACAGAAAGGATGAACCAGGAAATAGAGCAGTATTAGGAATGTTTTGTCTCCTCTAATCAGGAAGACTGGGTGGAATTTCTGCCCCTATATGATTGGCCACTTACATGCTTGGCTGTCCATCTGTAGTGGCAGCGGCGGGGCACTGCACATCCGCCTCCTATTCAATCCAATGGGAGGCAGATGTGCAGTATGGCTAGGGCATCACTCATAAAAAAAGTGGACAACTTCTTTAAGGTCTGGAAGGAGATCAAAAAGGATGTTTTGGTAGCTAGTGACCAGGCTAAAAGTTGTACTAACCACAGACGTAGGAAGGCTTCTATCTTTAAAGTAGGGGATTTTGCATGATTGTCCTCAAAATATCTGCACTTAAAGATCACATCTAGAAAATTTGCACATAAATTTGTAGGTCCTTATCAAATTATAACAATTTTAAATCCCCTGACAGTTAAGTTGCAATTTCCTATTGCCTGGAAAATCATAATTCTTTTCATTCTTCTCTTTTAAAAAAATGTGATGGGACCTCAAGACATAATTGAAGTTGATTTGGAATGGTATCGGGAGTATGAGGTAGGCAGAGTTCTTGGTTCCAGGTTGGTCAAGTGCCGTCTGCACTATCTCGTTAAGTGGGAAGATTATGGTCTTTAAGATAACTGCTAAATTAATTTGGGGGATCTTCATGAAATCAGATAGACAGATTATTGGGTGGACCTGGGGAAAACCCAGAAGTCATGGTACACATTGGTACCAATGACAAAGTTAGAGGTAGGTGGAAGGCCTTTAAAAATGATTACAAGGAATTAGGAGAGATGATGAAGTACAGGACCTCCAAGGTAGTGTCTTCAGAAATACTGCAGATTCCAATAATGTCACTAGAAAGTTAGCGGGAGCTTAAGGAGATAAATAAGTGGCAGGAAGAAAGGGTTTGGGTTCATTGAGAACTGGGCCACGTTCTCGGTTGGCTACAGGCTCTACGATAGGGACAGGCTGCAACTCAACAGGGAGGGTGCAACTGTGCTGCGGGAAAAAATGGTCAGATGGATGAAGGAGCTTTTAACCCCATTACAACACAAGGTGGTTTGCACGTTAATGACCAGGCCAATTTTTACAATTCTGACCACTGTCACTTTAAGAGGTAATTACTCTGGAACACTTCAACGGATTCCCCTGATTCTGAAACAGTTTTTTCGTGACATATTGTACTTCATGATTGCGGTAAAATTTCTTCTATATCACTTGCATTTTGTAATGCACACGCCCGGGCTGAGCGGCGTGTGCGAGTGATTCCACTGGACCGTGCCGGAGAGTGAATGCCTGGAGGGGCGTAACTAGGTATTCACCCGATCCGACCAGGGTCGCACGACGGCATACGACGCCAGTGCACCAAGGAGGAACCGAGCAGAGGGACCAGGTGCTACTCCAGGACAGACCCCGGACACGGCTGTTGACCCACACAGGGGAATACAGGAACAGACTGGTTAGGCTGGCGCACAGACTGGTGGGTATAGGCAGGCACGACTGGTATGCAGGCAGGCGGGTATGCAGGCAGGGGGGTACAGGCAAGCACAGCTAGAGTGCAGACAGGGAGGCACTAGCAGGTAGGAACACAGGCGGGATAGGACCCAGTACACACTGGGACTCAGGAACAATGCAGGCAGATGGGTACAGACAAGCACAGCTAGAGTGCAGACAGGGAGGCACTAGCAGGTAGGAACACAGGCGGGATAGGACCCAGTACACACTGGGACTCAGGAACAGAACCACAGATGTGGCGGACAAACACAGCAGAGTGAGGCCGCCCAGAGAGGTGAGCGAGAGCAGGGCAGGACGAGGCCGCCTGGAGCGGTGAGCAAGAGTAGAGCAGGACAAGGCCGCCTGGAGCAGTGAGCAAGAGGTCAGAGCAGAGCGAGACTGCCAGGGCAGTGAGCAAAGGAGTCAGAGCGGAGCGAGACTGCCGGAGCAGTGAGCAAAGGAGTCAGAGCGGAGCGAGACTGCCAGAGCAGTGAGCAAAGGAGTCAGAGCGGAGCGAGACTGCCGGAGCAGTGAGCAACGGAGTCAGAGCGGAGCGACACTGCCGGAGCAGTGAGCAAAGGAGTCAGAACGGAGCGACATTGCCGGAGCAGTGAGCAAAGGAGTCAGAGCGGAGCGAGACTGCCGGAGCAGTGAGCAAAGGAGTCAGAGCGGAGCGACACTGCCGGAGCAGTGAGCAAAGGAGTCAGAGCGGAGCGAGACTGCTGGAGCAGTGAGCAACGGAGTCAGAGCGGAGCGACACTGCCGGAGCAGTGAGCAAAGGAGTCAGAGCGGAGCGAGACTGCCGGAGCAGTGAGCAAAGGAGTCAGAGCGGAGCGAGACTGCCGGAGCAGTGAGCAAAGGAGTCAGAGCGGAGCGAGACTGCCGGAGCAGTGAGCAAAGGAGTCAGAGCGGAGCGAGACTGCCGGAGCAGTGAGCAAAGGAGTCAGAGCGGAGCGAGACTGCCGGAGCAGTGAGCAAAGGAGTCAGAGCGGAGCGAGACTGCCGGAGCAGTGAGCAAAGGAGTCAGAGCGGAGCGAGACTGCCGGAGCAGTGAGCAAAGGAGTCAGAGCGGAGCGAGACTGCCGGAGCAGTGAGCAAAGGAGTCAGAGCGGAGCGAGACTGCCGGAGCAGTGAGCAAGGGAGTCAGAGCAGAGCGAGACTGCCAGAGCAGTGAGCAAGGGAGTCAGAGCGGAGAGAGACTGCCGGAGCAGTGAGCAAAGGAGTCAGAGCGGCTAGAACCGCCAGAGCGGTGAGCAAAGGAGTCAGAGCAGGCTAGAACGGCCGGAGCGGTGAGCAAGGCAGAGCAGGGGGGACAGGACTCTGTTCACACGGAACAGACAGGAAGGGAAAGGCAGAGCCAGATACCCACAGGGTACTTGCAGTGAAGTAGCGAGTGGACCACAAACTCACAAATGGGAGTACAGAGACAACAAGCAGGAGTTAGGTACGAGTTCAGACTCTGCAGAAAAAGGAAGGGAACGGACATAGAGGCAAAACAGGTAAAGGATAGGAGAGAGTTCAGACTGGAACTGAGTGTACGGAGGAGACCGACACTGCAGCGGAATACAGGAGCGGGTCTGGGAATACGGCCCCCAGAGAAGCGGGACGAACAGGCAAGGAGCGTGTTCAGACAGAACAGACAAGATACAGGAGCGGGTCTAGGTAATCGGTCCCTAGAAGGCGGGAGGAACAGGCTAGGAGCGTGTTCAGACAGGCCTGGAAATACAGCCTCCAGGAGAGGCAGACAAGAGAACACAGAACGGGACCTGGCACCTTCAGAGTGCAAGAACACACTGAATGAAACACAATGCTCAGGCAGGGATTGATTGGAGCAGCTGGGTTATATACCAGGTGACAGACAGCAATAGGCTGAGGACGCACAAGGGGTGTGACCCACAGCAGGTACAAAAAGCAGAAAGTGATCGGGCGCCGCCCTTAAGCAGCAGAAACAGACAAAAACAGACAGCATGGAGGGAAGCCAGAGAGACATTCTGGACTGGAGATCAAGTGCGCGCTCTTGCACAGTGGGAGATGGACCACTATGCAAGGACGCCGCCAGGTATGTTACAGTACCCCCCCCTTACGCCCCCTCTTCTTCAGGCCTGCCAGAATGTTCCGCAGGGAATTCGAGGGCCAATCCTTCACTTCAAGGAGATCACTTCCACTGTCCACCGGAAAAACTGGTCTCCTCTGGGTAGCTAGGATGCTACCTCCCATCCAGCCATCCTCAGCAACAGACAAAGCGGATGGAGTACCAGGAACAGCACACAAGGAAGTCTCTCTCCACATATTTTCAGGTGGCACCCCAGAGGGTACAGGAGACAACTGGAAGTTCTCCACCGGGTTGGAGGGGAGCAGAGACTTGGGGGTAATCTCTGCTTCGAGGTACATCTTGTCAAACTCACAGGAAGAAATAGACGGGTTATCAGTTACAGGATGAGGAAAAGTCACTGTCTCCTTGTTATCTGGTGGTACCCCAGAGGATTCAGGAAACAACTGGAGGTCCTCCGCCGGGTCAGAAGGGTGCAGAGGCTTGGAGAAAACATCTGCTTCAGAGTACACTAGGTCGCACTCACTGGATGAGGCTGGCGAGGTATCGGGTACCGAGTATAGGAACGTCTCTGTCCATTCACCACCAGGTGGCACCCCGAAGGGTTCTGGAGACAACTGGAGGTCCTCCGCCTGGTCGGAGGGGTGTAGAGACTCGTGAATAACCTCTGCTTCGGAGTACACTAGGTTAGACTCACTAGGCGAAGCGAGCGAGGTATCAGATCCAGGATATAGGAAAGTCTCTGTCCATTCACCACCAGGTGGCACCCCGAAGGGTTCTGGAGACAACTGGAGGTCCTCTGCCTGGTCGGAGGGGTGTAGAGACTCGGGAGTAACCTCTGCTTCGGAGTACACTAGGTTGGACTCACTGGACGAAGCGAGCGAGGTATCAGGTACAGAGTATAGGAGAGTCTCTGTCCTTTCGCTACCAGGTAGCACCCCGAAGGGCTCAGGAGACAACTGGAGGTCCTCCGCCAGGTCGGAGGGGTGAAGAGACTCATGGGTAACCTCTGCTTCGGAGTACACTAGATCGGACTCACTGGATGAAGCAGCCGAGGTATCAGGTACCGAGTATAGGAAAGTCTCTGTCCATTCGCTACCAGGTAGCACCCCGAAGGGTTCAGGAGACAACTGGAGATCCTCCGCCTGATCGGAGGGGTGTAGAGACTCGGGGGTAACCTCTGCTTCGGAGAACACTAGGTCGGACTCACTGGACGAAGCGGGCGAGGTATCAGGTGCAGAGTATAGGGAAGTCTCTCTCCAATTGTCATCAAGTGGTATCCCGGGGGATTCAGGAGGCAACAGGGGGTCCTCCGGTGTGGATTCTGGGTGGGCAGCAGTCTCTTTGGGCAGGAGAACTGGTGCACTACCCACGCACATTATCCGTTGGGGCTTCTCCGGGATACAGGGAGATGAAGCTTCAGTAGGGACTTCAAGGTTGGGGTCAGGAGGTCTCAGGGAGGACAGACCCTGGCGTGACAGCTTGCCTCTACGTCTAGCACGTCTGGACTGCCTCTTGAGGTTGGGAGAAGTATTCCGGAGAGCGTAGTCACCCTGTGAGGATTCTGGGTGGGCAGTAGTCTCATTGGGCTGGAGGACTATTGCGCTACCCACACACATTACCCATCGGGGCTGCTCCGGGATATTGGGAAGTGAAGCTTCAGCAGGAGCCTCCGGGTTAGGAGCGAGACTGCCGGAGCAGTGAGCAAAGGAGTCAGAGCGGAGCGAGACTGCCAGAGCAGTGAGCAAGGGAGTCAGAGCGGAGCGAGACTGCCGGAGCAGTGAGCAAGGGAGTCAGAGCGGAGCGAGACTGCCGGAGCAGTGAGCAAGGGAGTCAGAGCGGAGCGAGACTGCCGGAGCAGTGAGCAAAGGAGTCAGAGCGGCTAGAACCGCCAGAGCGGTGAGCAAAGGAGTCAGAGCAGGCTAGAACCGCCGGAGCGGTGAGCAAGGCAGAGCAGGGGGGACAGGGCTCTGTTCACACGGAACAGACAGGAAGGGAAAGGCAGAGCCAGATACCCACAGGGTACTTGCAGTGAAGTAGCGAGTGGACCACAAACTCACAAACGGGAGTACAGAGACAACAAGCAGGAGTTAGGTACGAGTTCAGACTCTGCAGAAAAAGGAAGGGAACGGACATAGAGGCAAAACAGGTAAAGGATAGGAGAGAGTTCAGACTTGAACTGAGTGTACGGAGGAGACCGACACTGCAGCGGAATACAGGAGCGGGTCTGGGAATACGGCCCCCAGAGAAGCGGGACGAACAGGCAAGGAGCGTGTTCAGACAGGACAGACAAGATACAGGAGCGGGTCTAGGTAATCGGCCCCTAGAAGGCGGGAGGAACAGGCTAGGAGCGTGTTCAGACAGGACAGACAAGATACAGGAGCGGGTCTAGGTAATCGGCCCCTAGAAGGCAGGAGGAACAGGCTAGGAGCGTGTTCAGACAGGCCTGGAAATACAGCCTCCAGGATAGGCAGACAAGAGAACACAGAATGGGACCTGGCACCTTCAGAGTGCAAGAACACACTGAATGAAACACAATGCTCAGGCAGGGATTGATTGGAGCAGCTGGGTTATATACCAGGTGACAGACAGCAATAGGCTGAGGACGCACAAGGGGTGTGACCCACAGCAGGTACAAAAAGCAGGAAGTGATTGGGGGCCGCCCTTAAGCAGCAGAAACAGACACAAACAGACAGCATGGAGGGAAGCCAGAGAGACATTCTGGACTGGAGATCAAGTGCGCGCTCTTGCACAGTGGGAGATGGACCACTATGCAAGGACGCCACCAGGTATGTTACACATTTATTTGTGAAAAAAGCTGAAATTTGGCGAAAATTTAGAAATTTTTAAATTTGAATTTTTATGCCCTTAAATCAGAGAGATACAGTACATAACAAAAGTTTGGACACACCTTCTCATTTAAAGATTTTTCTGTATTTTCATGACTTTGAAAATTGTACATTCACACTGAAGGCATCAAAACTATGAATTAACACATGTGGAATTATATACTTAACAAAAAAGTGTGAAACAACTGAAAATATGTCTTATATTCTAGGTTCTGCAAAGTAGCCACCTTTTGCTTTGATGACTGCTTTGCACACTCTTGGCATTCTCTTGATGAGCTTCAAGAGGTAGTCACCGGAAATGGTCTTCCAACAATCTTGAAGGAGTTCCCAGAGATGCTTAGCATTTGTTGGCCCTTTTGCCTTCACTCTGCGGTCCAGCTCACCCCAAACCATCTCGATTGGGTTCAGGTCTAGTGACTGTGGAGGCCAGGTCATCTGACGTAGCACCCCATCACTCTCTTTCTTGGTCAAATCGCCCTTACACAGCCTGGAGGTGTGTTTGGGGTCATTGTCCTGTTGAAAAATAAATGATGGTCCAACTAAACGCAAACTGGATGGAATAGCATGTCGCTGCAAGATGCTGTGGTAGCCATGCTGGTTCAGTATGCCTTCAATTTTGAATAAATCCCCAACAGTGTCACCAGCAAAGAACCCCCACACCATCACACCTCCTCCTCCATGCTTCACGGTGGGAACCAGGCATGTAGAGTCCATCCGTTCACCTTTTCTGCATCACACAAAGACACGGTGGTTGGAACCAAAGATCTCGAATTTGGACTCATCAGACCAAAGCACAGATCTCCACTGGTCTAATGTCCATTCCTTGTGTTCTTTAGCCCAAACAAGTCTCTTCTGCTTGTTGCCTGTCATTAGCAGTGGTTTCCTAGAATCTATTTTACCATGAAGGCCTGCTGCACAAAGTCTCCTCTTAACAGTTGTTGTAGAGATGTGTCTGCTGCTAGAACTCTGTGTGGCATTGACCTGGTCTCTAATCTGAGCTGTTGTTAACCTGCGATTTCTGAGGCGGGTGACTCGGATAAACTTATCCTCAGAAGCAGAGGTGACTCTTGGTCTTCCTTTCCTGGGGCGGTCCTCATGTGAGCCAGTTTCTTTGTAACGCTTGATGGTTTTTGCAACTGCACTTGGGCACACTTTCAAAGTTTGCCCAATTTTTCGGACTGACTGACCTTCAATTCTTAAAGTAATGATGGTCACTTGTTTTTCTTTACTTAGAATTTGTATTATGGCAAGAAAAAAGCTAACAGTCTATTCAGTAGGACTATCAGCTGTGTATCCACCAGTTCTTCTGCACAACACAACTGATGGTCCCAACCCCATTTATAAGGCAAGAAATCCCACTTATTAAACCTGACAGGGCACACCTGTGAAGTGAAAACCATTTCCGGTGACTACCTCTTGAAGATCATCAAGAGAATGCCAAGAGTGTGCAAAGCAGTCATCAAAGCAAAAGGTGGCTACTTTGAAGAACCAAGAGTATAAGACATATTTTCAGTTGTTTCACACTTTTTTGTTAAGTATATAATTCCACATGTGTTAATTCATAGTTTTGATGCCTTCAGTGTGAAAGAACAATTTTCAAAGTCAAGAAAATACAGAAAAATCATTAAATGAGAAGGTGTGTCCAAACTTTTGGTCTGTACTGTATGTCACACAAAAAAGTTAATAAATAACATTTCCCACATGTCTACTTTACATCAGCACAAATTTGGAACCAAATTTTTTCTTATTAGGGAGCTATAAGGGTTAAAAGTTGACCAGCAATTTCTCATTTTTCCAACAAAATTTACAAAACCATTTTTTTAGGGACCACCTCACATTTGAAGTGACTTTGAGGGGCCTTTATGACAGAAAATACCCAAAAGTGACACCATTCTAAAAACTGCATCGCTCAAGGTGCTCAAAACCACATTCAAGAACTTTATTAACCCTTCAGGTGTTTCACAGGATTTTTTGGAATGTGGAATTAACATTTAACTTTTTTCACAAAAATGTTACTTTAGACCCATTTTTTTTAATTTTTGCAGGGGTAACAGGAAAAATGGACCCCAAAATTTGTTGTGCAATTTCCCCTGAGCACACAGATACCCCATATGTGGGGAAAAAACACTGTTTGGGCACACGGCAGGGCTCGGAAGGGAAGGAGCGCCATTTGACTTTTTGAATGTAAAATTTGCTTGAATAATTAGTGGATGCCATGTTGCGTTTGGAGAGCCCCTGATGTGCCTAAACAGTGGAAACCCCCAAGTGACACCATTTTGGAAACTAGACCCCTTAGGGAACTTATCTAGATGTGTGGTGAGCACCTTGAACCCCCAGGTGCTTCACAGAAGTTTATAACATTTAGCCGTAAAAATAAAATTTTCACATTTTTCCCACAAAAATGTTTTTCAGCCCCCAATTTTGCATTTTCATAAGGGTAACAGGAGAAATTGCACCATGCAGTTTGTTGTGCAATTTCTGCAGAGTAAGAAGATACCCCATATGTGGGAGAAAACCACTGCTTGGGCACACGGCAGGGTTCGGAAGGGAAGGAACGCCATTTGACTTTTTGATTGTAAAGTTTGCTTGAATAATTAGTGGACGCCATGTTGCGTTTGGAGAGCCCCTGATGTGCCTAAACAGTGGAAACTCCCCCACAAGTGACACCATTTTGGAAACTAGACCCCTCAGGGAACTTATTTAGATGTGTGGTGAGCACCCTGAACCTCCAAGTGCTTCACAGAAGTTTATAACATGGAGCCGTGGAAATAAAAAAATCAAACTTTTTCCACAAAAATTATGTTTTAGCCCCAATTTTTTTATTTTCACAAGGGTAAGAGGAGAATATGGACACCTAAAACTTTTGTGCAATTTATCCTGAGTATGCCAATACCCCATATGTGGGGAAAATAGTGTTTGGGCTCACGGCAGAGTTCAGAAGGGATGGAGCACTGTGTGACTTTTTGAACGCAAAATTGTCTGGAATCGAGAGCGGACACCATGTCTCGTTTCGAGAGCCCCTGATGTGCCTAAATAGTGGAAACACACCACAAGTGACCCGATTTTGGAAACTACACCCCTCAAGGATTTTATCAAGGGGTATAGTGAACATTTTGAACCCAGAGGTACGACACAGAATTTGATAACATTAGGTCATCATATTGAATAAGTTGTCATTAGTCTTGAGCGCAAGTGCTCGCTACCTGAGTTTGCATCGGGTACTCAGGTATGCACCATGTATCGCGTGTGCTCGAGTGACATGCTCGAGTTCCCGCCCGCATGTTTCACGGTTATTAGACACCCGGGGATCGCTCGTGCATGGCAGGCAATCCCGCAAAGTTTTTTTGGCCACGAAGCATATGGGACGGAGACTCGAGCATGTCACTCAAGCACCCGCGATACTCAGTGCATACCCAAGCACCCGATGCAAACCCAAGTAGCGAGCACTTCCGCTCAACACTAGTCGCCATATCGTCATCTTTTTTTTTACTTTTGAAAAAAATCCCAACCCTAACCCTAGCCCAACCTTAGCCCAACCCTAACCCTAAACCAACCCTAACCTAAGCCTAGCCCAATCCTAACTTAACCCTAGCCCAACCCTAACCCTAGCCCAACCCCAACCCTAACCCCTAGCCCAACACTAACCCCTAGCTCAACCATAACCCCTAGCCCAACCCTAACCCTAGCCCAACCCTAACTCTAACCCTAGCCCAACCCCAACCCTAACCCTAACCCAACAGTAACCCCAACCCTAACCCTAGCACAACCTTAAACCTAACCCGAGAGTTTATTTTTTACGCCGTTCCTCGTGCTTTATAAGTGATGACTTTATTCTTTGGGTCGGTGCGATTACAGCGATACCAGAATAATATCAGGTTTTTATGATTGCCAGCTGTCACACACTAAAAGACGCATTTTTTTGTAAAATCTAGTTTTTGCATCGCCATATTTTGAGAGCTATAATTTTTCCATATTTTGGCCGACGGAGTCATGTGATGGCTTGTTTTTTGCGGGTTGAGTTGACATTTTAATTGGTGCCATTTTCAGGCACGTGACATTTTTTGATCGCTTTCTATTCCGATTTTTGGGAGTCAGAACAAACAAAAATCAACAATTCAGGAATTGTTTTTATTTTCCTTTTTTTTATGCTGTTCTGCGTGTGGTAAAACTGATAAGGCAGCGTTATTCTTCAGGTTAGTATGTTTACAGCGGTACCACATTATATCCTTTAACTATGTTTTGGCGCTTTTACACAATAAAAGCTATTTTATAGAAAAAATTATTTTTTTGCATCGCTTTATTCTGAGAGCTATAACTTTTTATTTTTCGGCTGATGGAGCTGTATGGTGGCTTGTTTTTTGCGGAACAAGATGACGTTTTCAGCGGTACCATTTTTATTTATATTCGTCTTTTTGATTGCGTGTTATTCCATTTTTTGTTTGGCGGTATGATGATAAAGCATTGTCTTTTGCTTCGTTTTTTTTTACCATGTTCACTAAAGGGGTTAACTAGTGGGACAGTTTTATAGGTCAGGTCGTTCCAGACGCGGCGATACCAAATATGTGTACTTTTATTGTTTTGTTTTTTCATAATAATATTTATTGATGGGTACATTATATTTTTATTTTTGGTGGATTCTTTTTTCTATTTGTACAATTTTTTTTTTTTTTTCCACTTTCTGACACTTTTTTATTTTTATACTTTGTCCCACTATGGGACTTTCACTTTTTTTATTCTGATCGCCTGTATAGTACAGGAATGAAGCACCATTCCTGTGCTATACAGGCTGTCAGTGCTGTACAGGGAGAAGATATTTTAGTCAAGCACTGCGCATGACCAAAACATCTTCCTGCTGTCTGGTGACCATGATGTTGTCATGACGACATCGGGTCATCATGGAAACATCGGGTAGCCGCGGCAGACAGCGCTGGAGGCCGGAAGAGATGAGTATTGCGATCACCTCCCCTTGCCACCGCAATGCTGCGATCGACTTCGATCGCAGCATTGCAAGGGTTAATGTGCCAGGAGCGGTGCGGGACCGCTTCCTGCACATAGCACCGGGTGTCAGCTGTGACAATCAGATGACACCCGGCGGCGATCGCTCCCGCACAGCCTGTGTGCGCAAGCAATCACAATGACGTATGAATACAGGTCAGGCTCTTAAAGTCCAGGGCACAAACGCGTATTAATACGTATTGGGCTTTAAAGGGGTTAAACTAGGATCTGGGGAGAGGGAGGGAACTTGTACAAATAAGGGTATAGAGTAGACAGAGAGAGAGACATTAGGAGTCAATGAGGATTCTGGGACATTCAAGGAAAGTAAGGAGGCGAGTAGGAGTAATAAATGTGCTAAGAGTATTAAATGTCTGCTGGCAAATGCAAGAAGTCTTGCAAAAAAAATGAATGAATTAGAGGCTCCTATGCCAGCCAAAGATTACGATGTGGTGGGCATTAGGGAAACCTGGCTAGAAAGCCAGGACTGGGTGACAGAGGGTTATGACGCGCCCTGGGCCTATGTGATGTAGCGTTGTGCACGCAGGGACTACCCGGAGCCGGATCTGATAGGGGTAGTAGTCTCGTGGCGGTGACCCGGTCCGTGCCCAGGGAGTCAGACTAAGTGGCGGTATATTAGCAGTAGATGTAGGACGACTACGCCACCCGTTGAATGCAGCTATGGAGCTGCCGCTGCAGGGCAGACCGCTGAGGCCGGTGGAAGGATGGTGCAGCGTGGATGGTATAACCCCCAACGGGAGGGGTATGGCCTCAGGGCAGCCGACGTGGATGATGGGGGTAGCAGGAATCACTCAGAGACGATGCGGTGTAGTTCAGGGTCTTTACTGGTGACAAAGATAGACCCTCCCGGAGTACTGGCTAGCGGTCGGGGCCTGGTCAGTCCTTGAGCTGATGGGATCCCCCTTGGCCAGGTGGAGTTGTAGGCCTCCCCAACTAATTGTACTCTTCTGGCTACCTTGCTAGAGGCGGGTAAAGGTAGCCCACGTCCCTGAGTGTACCGTGTGGTGCTCACCCGTATGGCCGGTGACTCGGGGCCTTCTAGTAGCTTCCGCTCCACGACGGCGGTGCTGGTCCCACTCTTGTGACCGAGCCTTCGGGTTTCTGGGCCAGAGAACCTGAAATCCCCTGCCGGTCGGTTTCTGCTGCTGGGTAGGAGTTAGTCCCCACAGCCTCGGACTCCGGGTCCGGTAAGAAATCTTCAATCAGGGCGAGCTCTTCAGCTTCCAGCCCTGACCTCCTCTTAGCACGACTCCCACAGAGCTCCTGATCTTTCTTTCCTATTACTGCTTCTCTTCTTCTCTCTACTCTTCTCACTAACCCTGCCTCAGCCCCAGGTTTATATAGGGGAAGTCCTTCCCCTCCCAGGACTGGGCAGGAGGTGTGGCATGCATAGGATTCCTGACCAAGAGACCTCCCACCTGCTCTCAGACATAACATTGCTGTTACTGTGGAAACCAGACCCCTGGGGTGCCACATTCCCCCCTAGTGAAATTTAGTACTCCGGGACTAAACATATTTTTAGAAAAACATAACCAATACAAACAGAAACGGTACAATAATAAAAAAAAAAACATATTAGAATGGTCACGGCGTGTCCGCAACCGGGTGCAGTTTTTGAAGAAAAGCAAGGTGTCCATTTCCCCAAAACAGGGAGACGTAACCAGGTAGGGGTCTGTCCTGCCCCGAGTCCTTAACAGTCTTTAGTCCATTCCTAAGTTACGCTCCAACCAATTGTACAAGGATTCCCGGTAAATCCACCAAGGACTCCTAAAAATAACTAGAAACACATAATTATTTACAAGTAACAGACAGATGACCACAAATAAAACAATTTAAACACTTCAAATCCTCCAACGTGCGGGTAACTGGCCTCTAGTGGCCCTAGTGGACCTACGGACCTGACTGTCTGGCCCTGAACTACAGGGTGTAGGAGCTGTCAAGGATAAACTGGGCAGCTGTCTACGGGCTCTTTGGCTCACTAGGGGTATGGCAGGCTCACTATAAGCAGAGGGTTGATCCTCCTGATCTGCTTGTGTGGAGTCTTCTGCCTCCTGGACCGGCTGTTCTTCCAGCTCTACCGCTTGCTCCGTAAGTACTTGGGATGCTGGTTGGAGGAACGTGAGGACGGGTACCACAACTGCACCATTGACTTGAGTCCAGGACCGAGGGAAGTCTCCGAGCACAGTACTAACCACATCTTCCCTTTCCTCTACGGGTCGAGGGTCTTCTTGTTCCTCTTCAGGATTCCGTAGCTGTTCGGGACACCTCTTCAGGTGATCCCGGGATACAATGGTTGTGGTTTCCCCTCCGTCTTTACTGATGGTACAGACCTTCGGGTTGTCGTGGCTTGAGGGCAGTACGATGTACGGGTCCTTCTCCCACTGGTCGTCCAACTTGTGGAGCCGTCTTTTCCTCTTCAAGACCTGCTCTCCGGGTACCAAGGGAACAGCGGGAGCATACTGGTTGTAAGTTTTCTCTTGTCTTTCCCTAGCTAGACAGAGACTTCGCTCCACGCTCTCCTGTACTTTCCGGTACTGCTGCTGCCTCTCTGTGTCCCAGTCTGCTTCCGGTGAAGTGTCCTCGGGTGTCAGGACTCCCATCTCCAGGTCAACAGGTAGCTTACCGGGTCTTGCCCTCATTAGGTAAGCCGGGGTACAGTTGGTGGAACCTACAGGGATGTAGTTGTATAGGTCCACCAGGTCGGGCAGCTTCTCAGGCCACAGACTGCGTTCTTCCAGGGGCAATGTTTTTAGAAGATCTATCACCACCTGGTTCATTTTCTCACAAAGTCCATTAGTTTGCGGATGATAGGGTGTTGTCCTGATCTTCCGGCAGCCATACAGAGTACAGAACTCTTGGAAGACCTCCGCTTCAAAGGCAGGTCCCTGGTCCGTCAGCACCTGCTCTGGGTAGCCGTGTGGACGGCAGAAGTGCTGCTGGAAGGCTCTAGCTGCTGTTTGAGCCGTTAAGTCCTTGACGGGGACGACAACCAAGAACCGGGAGTAGTGATCCACGATGGTTAATGCGTAGACATAGCCACTTCTGCTTGGGGTCAGTTTTACATGATCCAAGGCGACCAGTTCCAACGGCTGCCGGGTGACGATGGACTGAAGGGGGGTCTTCTGGCTGGCACGGTCCTTCCTTCTTAGGTTGCATGGGCCACAGTCTCTGCACCACCTCTCGATGGTTCCTCTCATGCCTACCCAATGGAACCGCCCGCGCAGCAGGAACTCCAGCTTCTTCCATCCGAAGTGCCCAGCCCCGTCGTGGTATGCCTCCATCACCATAGCTGCGTCCCTTCTTGGCACCACTACTTGCCAGATCAGTTCATGCGTCCGGGAGTTAACCATTCCGCGGCACAACTTCCCCTTGTAAAGGAACAGTCGACTCTTCTCTGCCCACAGTTGCTTGGCCTCCTCCGGAGCGTCTGGGTCAAGGCGAGCTTCTGGCTGAGTCAGCATCTCCTTCACCAGCCGGACGGCAGGGTCACTGTCTTGCGTTTCCGCCCAGTTGTAGTGAGGTAAGGGGTTGAACGTAGCGGCTTGCTTACCCCTTACACGGTGGGAATACTGGATAGTCCCATGACGGTGGAACGCAGGGAGTTCGACCTCTTCCAAGTCTTCTGAATCCTCACCCTCGTCCGGTAGGTTTGGCATCCTGGACAGGGCGTCCGCGTTGGTATTGGAGCGTCCTGCCCGGTATTTGATTGTAAACTCATAGTTGGACAAGCGGGCCATCCATCTCTGCTCTAGGGCACCGAGTCTTGCAGTGTCCAGGTGTGTCAACGGGTTGTTATCCGTGTACACGGTGAACCGGGAAGAAGCGAGGTAGTGCTTAAAACGTTCGGTGACTGCCCACACCACTGCCAGGAACTCTAGCTTAAATGAGCTGTAATTCTCAGGGTTTCTTTCGGTGGGTCGCAGTTTTCGGCTGGCGTAAGCAATTACCCGTTCTTTCCCCTGCTGGATCTGGGACAGTACGGCTCCTAGCCCGATGTTACTGGCGTCGGTGTAGAGGATAAAGGGCTGGCTATAATCAGGGTACGCCAGGATTTCATCCCCCGTGAGGGCCATCTTCAGCTGACGGAAGGACTCTTCTTCCAGCTTCTCCCATCTGAAGGGTGGCTTCTGGTTCTTGGCCTTCCTGGACTGGCCTATCAGGAGGTCCTGCATAGGGGCTGCCTTTTTGGTGAAACCGGGAATGAACCTTCGGTAGTAGCCTACCAACCCGAGGAACTGCCTCACTTCCTTTACGCTGGAGGGGCTTGGCCATTCCTTAATTGCGGTGATCTTATCAGGGTCGGGAGCCACTCCGTCCGCACTCACCACGTGTCCCAGGTACTGCACCTTTGGCTTCAGGAGGTGACACTTGGAGGGTTTCACCTTTAGGCCGTAGCTTGCCAGAGCTTCGAACACTTCCGCCAGGTGTTTCAGGTGGTCCTCATAAGTCTTGGAATATACGATGACATCGTCCAGGTACAACAAAACCGTCTCAAAGTTTCGGTGTCCCAGACAGCATTCCATCAATCGTTGGAAGGTTCCTGGTGCGTTACAGAGCCCGAACGGCATGCAGGTAAACTCACTAACTCCCATCGGGGTGGTGAATGCAGTTTTCTCCCGGTCCGCCTCTGCTACAGGAACCTGCCAGTACCCGCTAGTGAGATCCAAGGTAGAGAAGAAGTTAGCAGATTTTAAAGCAGCCAAAGACTCCTCTATCCGTGGTAAGGGGTACGCATCCTTGTGTGTGATACGGTTGATTTTCCGGTAATCTACACACATTCTCATGGTGTTGTCTTTCTTTTTGACCAAGACTAGTGGAGCTGCCCAGGGGCTACAGCTATCTCTGATTACCCCAGCCTCCTTCATGTCTCTAAG
The DNA here is from genome assembly GCF_046119375.1 of Phyllobates terribilis. NCBI lineage: Eukaryota > Metazoa > Chordata > Amphibia > Anura > Dendrobatidae > Phyllobates > Phyllobates terribilis. Next base: position 6,142,849 of record NW_027362789.1, on the reverse strand, counting down.
CATCCCCTTGGCGTGTTGGTAGTGTGCAGGGGGTACGGGTCGATACCTCTCTTTTATGGGAGGATGGTCTCCCGTGGGGATGTGGTGTTCTACCCCCTTGACTCGCCCGAAGTCTAACGGGTGTTTACTAAACACTCTCTCATACTCTTGAACCACCCGATAGACTCCCTGTTTCTGGTGTGAGGGAGTGGAGTCAGTACCCAAATGTAGTTGCTGTCACCAATCCTCCATTTGTTGTTTAGAGCCGTTACCTTCCTCCGGAGAAGATGGAGGCAAGGGTTCTACGGACTGTATGGAATTCTGATTGATAGTATACAATTTGGCTAGCGTGGCATACCGGGGCAGGTACACTTCCCTCTTCCCGATATTTATTATGCGAACGGGCACCCTCCCATGGCGTACATTGACCACCCCCCGTGCTGTCAAAATGGTGGGCCTACTGTCTGAGTAAACTGGTTCTACCATTGCCTGGTAATCTCTACCCCTCAGACCAATAGCCGCCCGGCACCAAATCATCATTTCACTTTTTGGGGGCATGGCAATAGGAAAAGGGTCACACATTCTCACGCTACCAATCTCACCGCCGGAGAGTTCCACCTGTTGCCGTCGCATCAGTGCCCGGATCTCTTTTTGGAGCACTCGCTGCTGGCCGGAGCTGGCGTTCTTGGCAACCTGCTGTAAAATAAAAATCACCTCTGCAAGACAATTTTCAATTACATTAGTTCCTAGAGTTATCTTAGGGTGACTCTCGCGCTTGTCAATGTCCACAATGATCAGTCCCTGGGCTGCCAGCTCGACTCTACCGATTTTAATGGTCACCTCTTTAAATCCGATCTGTGGCACGGGCTGACCATTGCTGGCGATGATACTCAAGTCGTCGTCAGGGTAGCGGGTTATATCCGAGTCATTCCAGTACTGCTTGAAGAGCACGTACGGGATGGTGGTGATCTGTGACCCAGTGTCCAGTAGGGCACTCATAGGAATGCCATCCAGTACCACAGGCAAGACTGGACGTCCTCCCACATATTTGTCACGCCAGTTTGATGGGCCTGATGATCTTTTTCCTAGGGGTTGGCCCTCTACCCTAGGTTGTGCCAGTTTAAAGGACAGTACCTTGCCATATGTCCGGGTTGATTGCAGCGGCGGCAGATAGGTTGTCCGTCCTCGTTGTATCGGTCGCTGGGTCTTCCTCTGGCCGGTGGGGTCCTCCTTGGTAGGCGCCACGGGATGTCCTCCGGTCCGGATGCCAGCTGGATCTTCCCTGGAGTAGAAACCTGTAAAGACTGCACAGTTCGGGTTAGCGCAGCAACGCTTTTAGCTAGCTCTTGGACCTGATGGTGCAGGTCGGGAGCCGGGTCATTGTTCAAAGCCTGTGCATCAGCTCCCACAGGCCCTGCCGACAAGGGCGCCGCCTCCTGGTGGTAAGTGGTAGTGGGGCGTCTGTGGGTCACAACGCCACCTGGTGCCGGTTCTCGGAGCACCCGGATGGCTCTGTCCTTGAACTGTGCAAATCCCAGATGAGGGTCCTGTAAGGCCATTGCCCGCAACTGGGTTCGGTGGGCATTGCAATATAAACCCTCTATAAATTGTTCAGTCAACAGCCGGTCCTCGTCTCCCACGCCGTCAGGGTCAGTCTGCTTAATGGCTCTCAGGGCCTCTTGTAGGTTTAGTGCATAGTCCCTTATACTCTCTTGTGCTCGCTGCTTGCACCCGTAGAATCTAAGCTTGATCTCGGCTGAGGTGCGGGTATCAAAGGTGTCCTTCAGCCGGGTTAGTATCCCTGCGACAGTCCTCCCCCCAGGTGGCCAGGACTTTACCTCCCTTGGGGCTGCCCCAGTTAATTGGGCCACCAGGATGCTCACTTTTTGCTCTTCTGTGAGGGGGTACACCGGGAAGAGGCTATCCAGCGTTTCTCTAAAGTCATGCAGAGTATGTGACTCCCCTGAGTACTGGGGTAGCCAGGCCGCTCCTGGGATATAGGGCATGGTGAAAGGCATGACTGCAGCAGCGGTGGCGCTGGCGGGGGTTGAGGCAGTGAAGCTCTCCTCCGTATCCGACATCTTCCTCCCCCCTAGTGGACCGTGGCCTACCTTGCGATGATCCTCTTCCGTAGGCCGCGGCTCCGCAGTGGATCGTCAGGGTTGAGGACCTTCCGTCGCGCTCCTGTGACATCAGCGTCTGCTGGGCTCCTTCCAGGACCTTACGCGACGTCTGGACGTGAGGCGGAGCTTCAGTTCTCGCGCGCTTTCGGAGTCCACGCCCCTCTTCTTCCCGCGCGGCGTCTTCAAGATGGCGTCCAACGGCGGGAAAACTCCACGGATGGCGGGAAGAAGGCAAAAGATGGCGCCGGATGGCGGGAATCTTCACGGATGGTGGGAAGAAGGCTGAAGATGGCGCCGGATGGCGGGAATCTTCACCACTGGTAAGTTTGAACAGTCTTTTTCAGGCACGCAGTACCCGGTGGTTGCGGGCACGAAATCCTGCCGACTACGCCAAAAGTTGACGCGCCCTGGGCCTATGTGATGTAGCGTTGCGCACGCAGGGACTACCCGGAGCCGGATCTGATAGGGGTAGTAGTCTCGTGGCGGTGACCCGGTCCGTGCCCAGGGAGTCAGACTAAGTGGCGGTATATTAGCAGTAGATGTAGGACGACTACGCCACCCGTTGAATGCAGCTATGGAGCTGCCGCTGCAGGGCAGACCGCTGAGGCCGGTGGAAGGATGGTGCAGCGTGGATGGTATAACCCCCAACGGGAGGGGTATGGCCTCAGGGCAGCCGACGTGGATGATGGGGGTAGCAGGAATCACTCAGAGACGATGCGGTGTAGTTCAGGGTCTTTACTGGTGACAAAGATAGACCCTCCCGGAGTAATGGCTAGCGGTCGGGGCCTGGTCAGTCCTTGAGCTGATGGGATCCCCCTTGGCCAGGCGGAGTTGTAGGCCTCCCCAACTAATTGTACTCTTCTGGCTACCTTGCTAGAGGCGGGTAAAGGTAGCCCACGTCCCTGAGTGTACCGTGTGGTGCTCACCCGTATGGCCGGTGACTCGGGGCCTTCTAGTAGCTTCCGCTCCATGACGGCGGTGCTAGTCCCACTCTTGTGACCGAGCCTTCGGGTTTCTGGGCCAGAGAACCTGAAATCCCCTGCCGGTCGGTTTCTGCTGCTGGGTAGGAGTTAGTCCCCACAGCCTCGGACTCCGGGTCCGGTAAGAAATCTTCAATCAGGGCGAGCTCTACAGCTTCCAGCCCTGACCTCCTCTTAGCACGACTCCCACAGAGCTCCTGATCTTTCTTTCCTATTACTGCTTCTCTTCTTCTCTCTACTCTTCTCACTAACCCTGCCTCAGCCCCAGGTTTATATAGGGGAAGTCCTTCCCCTCCCAGGACTGGGCAGGAGGTGTGGCATGCATAGGATTCCTGACCAAGAGACCTCCCACCTGCTCTGAGACATAACATTGCTGTTACTGTGGAAACCAGACCCCTGGGGTGCCACAGTTACACTACATTCAAATGGTTAGGAAAGAAAAAAAGGTAAATCCAACTTAAGACCTGTGCTCAACGACGACATTGGGGGGAGCTTTCGACAATGTAGGGTCAGTATGGGTAAATGTACATGGAAATGGCAATAATGGAAAGCTGCTAATTGGAGTTTGCTACAAGCATCCTAATATAGCTGAAGATGTAGAGGATGAAATTCTGCAACAAATTAAAAAGGCAACAAAAAACAAGTCATGGTCAAAGTGTTGGATCCTTTGAAATTGTTCCAGAGAATCAAGTAATTCTCCTATAAAATTATTGCAATAACACTTTTTGTTATACACGTTTATTTCCTTTATGTGTATTGGAACAACACAAAAAAAGAGAAAAAAATGCAAATTGAACATATTTTCACACAAAAACCCCAAATATGGGCCAAACAAAATTGTTGGCACCTTGCCAAAATTGATGATAAACAACTTTGTTTCAAGCATGTGAAGCCAGTTCAAACTCAATTGTGGCAAGTAACAAGTGTGGGCAACATGAAAATCACACTTGAAACCACATAAAAAAAAGGACAAGTTGATTCAATCTTTGCATTGTGTGCATGGAGAACAGAAAGAGGAGAGAACTGTCTGAGGACTGGAGAACCAAAATTGTTGAAAAATATCAACAATTTCAAGGTTACAAATCTATCTCCAGATATCTAGATTTTCTTTGTCCATGGTGCGCAACATTATCAATAAATTTACAACCCATGGCACTGAAGCTAATCTCACTAGATGTGGACAGCAGAGAAAAATTTATGAAATGTTGCAATGCAGGATAGTCCAGATGGGGGATAAGCAGCCCCAGTAAAGTTCCAAAGCTGTATTGCATGCTCAGGGCGCATCAGTGCCAGCATGAACTATCCATCAACATTTGAATTAAATAAAATGCTATGGCAGGAGACCCAGGAGGACCCCACTGCTGACACAGATGCATAAAAAAGCTAGACTGCAGTTGCCAAAATGTACATGAGTAAGCCAAAATCCTTCTGGGGAAGCGTTTTGTGTACAGATGAGACCAAGATAGAGATTTTTGGTAAAGTACATCATTCTACTGTTTACCAAAAATAGAATAAAGCCTACAAAAAAAAGAACACAGTGCCTACAGTCAAATATGGCAGAGGCTCCAAGATGTTTCAGAGTTGTTTTGCTGCCTTTGTCACTGGGTGCCTTCACTGTGTGCAAGGCATCAAGAAATCGGAAAATTACCAAAGAATTTTGTGTGGCAATGTAGTGCCTAGTGTCAGAAAGCTAGGTTTGTGTTCTAGTTCATGGGTCTTCTAGCATTACAATGACCCCAAACATACTTCAAAAAGCACACAGAAATTGATGGAAACAAAGTGCTGGAGAGTTCTGAAGTGACCAGCAATGAGTCCAGATCTAAATCCCATTGAACACTTGTGGAAAGATCTTAATATTGCTGTTTGGAGAAAAATATTAAAATTTGAGAGTCTTCAGTGGTTGATACCTTTTAATGGCTAACTGAAAAGATCGTAGCAAATTGCAAACCTTCAAGACTACTCAGGTCTCTTCATCAGACATAGTATAACACAAAATCTGGAGTCACATATTTATACACAACAGGGCACAGGAATAATGCCATAGATAAGACAAGTGATGTGAAGCAGAACTATTAGTATGGGAGAGGGAAAAGCAGTTGTGGCCGTGAATATTGGAACAATTCATAGATAAGGAGTATGAAAGTTTTATTGCCCTGTGATTGAGGTCTGGTCCATGATTGTGATACCCCCCAAATGGTCTGAGGAGCACATTCCTTAGTTGATGTGGAAAGACATAAATCCATGCAACACATTAATTCCTGCTCTGTGAGTGTGTCAAAGATTATCATAAGTTTGTATCTCCAAATTTTTCTGTCTCTCTGAGATTTGAAGTTACCTTTTAATATAAGTAATTTTATGTCCATGATGCTGTGATCAGGTGATCAGGAATAAAAAATGTTCGGCCAAAGGTAGATCTATTCCTTTTTCTTTTATTGTGTGGCGATGAGAATTCATCCTTGTTCTAAGTTTTAGCCCTGTCTCCCCATATACACACCCCCAAGCTGGACATTTGGTACATATAATTAAGCACGCTACATTAGATGTGATGCAGCAGTACCTGTACCTGGGGTCTTGTGGTCCTGATGTGAGTTGGGAATCTTTATCTTGTCCATGGTCATTATAAATGAACAGGTTTTACATTTTTTCTGGTTGCAGGGATAGGTTCCTGTAGCTGTTGGAGAGGACAGGGAGGTTCTCACAATGATGCTTTTTAGATTTGGGGGCTGCCTAAAACACCAGAAGTGAGGGATCTGGAAATATAGATTGTAAGCGGGCATCTTTTTGTAATAATGGTTGTAATTTCCATGCAGCTCCCCTTAGCACCTCGAGATTTGGATTGTAGGTGACTACTAGAGGCACCAGGTTGCTTTCTTGTTTAGTTCTGAAATGTACGAGATGATTCCTTGATATTCTGGTGGCTCTTGCAATCTGGTTTCAATTGTTCTTGGATGGTAGCTCTGGTTTAAAAAGGTCTGAGGCCACCAAGGTGTTTGTCTCTGTCCATAGGGTTGGAACATATCTGATTGTATCTGATGGCTTGACTATAGACCATAGAGTTTTTTTGTGTTTTGGATGGAAACTGACCCATTTAAGGTATGTTGGACGGTCAATTGGCTTATGGTACAGGGACGTCTCTATTTCATTGTTTTGTACCTTAATAAAGGTGTTCAAAAAGTTAATTTCAGTACAGGAATGAGTAGTTGAGTGATAAGTTGATGGTGGGATGAAATTGATTAAAGTGTTCATGGAATGTTTAGCTGTTGCTCGGATTCTGTCCAGAGGATTAAAATATCGTCAATGTAACGGTAGTAGACAAGAGGCCTGATGGGACATGAGGACAAGAAGTCACTTTCAAGCTTGACCATTAAAAGATTTACATACTGTAGAGCTATTTTACTTCCCATTGCTGTACCAGTCTCCTGTAGATATATATTGTTATAAAATTCAAATAATTGTGGGTGAGGATGACTTTTGGACGTTTCACCACAAAGGAGAAACTATCCTCCTGATCTGTTTGCTGTCCCTCCCAGTATAATTTCCTTCTACCACTATTAGGTTTCTGGGAAGTTATACTTGTTCATTTTATTTTTGGTTCTCATTAGCTTGCCTTCTTTTCCCTATATGAATGTGTTCTAGTTTCTCACTCAGGGTTTTCATATCTTACTTCACACTTTCATTTCCCCTTGTTGACAGTGTGTTGCTTCCTCCCCTCTGGTTCTTCAGAAGGTACGAGAAACTCCTCAACTGCGTCCAAGGTGGTGTTTCAGTTGTGCAGCTAGGGCCTTTCTAGTCTCTACAGCGACCAGTTGGGTATAGTTGCAGCATTCTTCCCTGTGTGGGTTCTCCGGTGGCTATCAAGATGCACTTTCTGGTTAAAACATTTCCCACATTTTGAACATGAAAAAGGCTTCTCCCCTGTGTGAGTTCTGTGATGTTTAACAAAATCTGATTTCGGTATAAAACCTTTCCCACAATCTGAACATGTGAAAGGCTTCTCCCCTGTGTGAGTTCTCTGATGTGTATTAAGAGTCGATTTCTTTGCAAAACATTTTCCACATTCTGAACATGAAAATGGCTTCTCCCCTGTGTGGGTTCTCTGGTGCTTAACAAAATCTGATTTCTGATTGAAACATTTTCCACATTCTGAACATGAGAAAGGCTTCTCCCCTGTGTGAGCTCTCTGATGTGTATTAAGAGTCGATTTCCTTGCAAAACATTTTCCACATTCTGAACATGAAAATGGCTTCTCCCCTGTATGAGTTCTCTGATGTGTATTAAGAGTCCATTTCTTTGCAAAACATTTCCCACATTCTGAACATAAAAATGGCTTCTCCCCTGTTTGGGTTCTCTGGTGCTTAACAAAATCTGATTTCTGATTAAAACATTTTCCACATTCTGAACACGAGAAAGGCTTCTCCCCTGTGTGAGTTCTGTGATGGTTCATAAGATTTGATTTCTTCGTAAAGCATTTACCACATTCTGAACATGAAAAAGGCTTCTCCCCTGTGTGAGCTCTCTCATGTGTATTAAGATGTGATTGCTGTATAAAACCTTTCCCACAATCTGAACATGAAAAAGGCTTCTCCCCTGTGTGAGTTCTCTGGTGTTTAACAAAACCTGATTTTTGGTTAAAACATTTTACACATTCTGAACATGAAAATGGCTTCTCCCCTGTGTGAGTTCTCTGATGTGTATTAAGAGTTGATTTCTTTGCAAAACATTTCCCACATTCTGAACATGAAAATGGCTTCTCCCCTGTGTGAGTTCTGTGATGTTTGATAAGATTTGACTTCTCTGTAAAAGATTTCCCACATTCTGAACATGAAAAAGGCTTCTCCCTTCTGTGGATTCTTTGGTGGCTATCAATATTCGTTTTCCATTTAAAACATTTCCCACATTCTGAACATGAAAATGGCTTCTCCTCTGAGTGAGTTCTCTGATGTCTGATAAAAGTTGATTTCTCTGTAAAACATTTCTGACATTCTGAACATGAAAATGGCTTGTCCTGTGTGTGAATTCTCTGGTGACTAACAAGATCTGATTTCTTGTTAAAACATCTTCCATACTTGGAACAAAAAAATCTATTCTTTGCTGTGTGAATTTTTTGATGTTTAAGAAAACATGTTTCAAGGGGAAAACTATTTCCATATTCTGAATGTGAAAATGGCTTCTTTGCATTAGGAGCAATTCGTTTTTTAATGCTTATTTTGCTACTTTGATTTTCCTTAGCAGTCGGTAATGAATCAGAAGATAGGAACGGCTTCAAAGGATTAGATGACAGATCTTTGCTGTGAAGAGATGATGGTATATCTGAAGTAATGGCATTCATTTCAGTTGTATCCTGTGGGATCTCAAAATCATCTGATTTGAAAACTGAAGATGTCAGCTGTCCCTCTGATCTCCCGGTACAGTCAACTGCCAAGAATAAAACCAATTATTATTTTTGAATTAAATATTCTTGAATTTTATATTTTTGAACATTTCTACTTAAACTGTCCATAAAAATGTAATTATTCATCAAGATGATGACAGTTCAAAGTCTAATAGAAAACCTCATAGGATGAACCAGTAGAGCGTGGTGTTCAACTATTTGTTCATTCTGCCTCCCAAATATGGAATGAAAAGATACCAAACAATTTTATGTAGGCGAAAATAATACCAATAAAAACTTCTATTCATCCAGCAAAAAAAAAAAGTTCCCCACTAAGGTCCAACATCTCTTCAATGGAAAAACAGAGGTTTCCACATTATTAGTGGCTCAAAGGCTCTTGAAAAGCAACATGGCTTCCATAATCCAATTCAACAATAACCCTCCTCTCAAAGTTAAATCTCCACTCACTTCTGAGCCTTGCAGTGTACCTAAACCACATAGCATCCATCCCACTTAAATTTACAGTGTGTGTTTCTCCTGTAGCACAATCTGGGCACTATGTGTTGAGTAATAACATGGAAAATGTGCAATTTTCACTCTCCAGCATCCACTCTGTGCTAATTTCTGGAAAATGCCTGTGGAGTCAAAATAGTCAATATTCCTATAGATTAATTCACTGAGGGTTATCATTTTCAAAATGGTGTCACATTATGGGGATTTCTACTTCCCTGGCTTTCTGCCATTTTGTTATATTAGGGCTTCTGCAAAAGATGTGTCCCATCTCCTCTGGGATCTGCTCCTGCAACGTCTGCTTCTGTCACCAGGAGCTGCCTTATTAATTCTGCAGGTGGCGCTGGTGATGGAGGAGATGTTGGAACCAGAAGCTCTGGGCGGCGCGGGCTCTGTACAGCCACTAAGATTAGGATGCTTGGAACCAGTAGTACCATCCAGTCTTGCAGTATGAGTGTGTGTGCTGTCAAGCTGAAGTAATCTTCTTCCTGCTTCAGCCAATTGGAAAACACCACACCCTACTAAAGCTCGAAGCATATTGCCAGAAGTTGCCAGATACTGCCTTGTTTTTCTCTGGTTCAGTCCTCTGTGCTCCTCTCTCGGCTTGTGTATTTGTTACCTGTTGTGATCCTGACCCGTTTACTAACTACTCGTGTCTTCTGATTTTGTATCTTCTCAACCCTTCTGGTTCTGACCACTCTTCTTGTCATATCACTCCACAGAACAGCAGGTAACACCGTGGTTCAAGCCTATGTGTGACATGCAGAAGTAGTGCTGTTGCTTTAAAAGCATTCAGCAACTATTAGAAGTAACACAAGCACATGAGACAGGAAGTGTTCTGCTCCAGAAGCATCCAGCAACTAGAGGGGTTAACACAGTCACAGGAGAAGGGGAGTGTTTTATCAGAGCCCCAAGGGGATTGTGGGGAAGTTGTTTACTGTCTGGCTGGAGCCAAAGAGAAAGGTGGTGTGTGTGATCTGTATCTCACAGAAGCGCCCATGCAAGTGAAAAGGATTCAAGTCAGGAGTGAAGCCAAGCACAGGTCAGTTTGAGTTCCTGAACTAGCAGTGCAGAGTATTGTCAGGCAGAAAGATAAGGACTGGAAGAAATGGTGTCACAGGGATCATCTACCTCAGCAAACCTTCCCCCCCTCCTCCATCTCACTGTGATGTTAAGAATGATGTGTTCATTAATGTGCCTTCGCATTAGAACTGTGCTGTCCTGTACTACTGGGAAGACTGTGAACTGCTGTGCTGCTAAGGATACTGGACAGTTTGTCACTGGCGCCTGTTGCTCATAAGACTTAACTTGCACTGGCTGTGCGGCTTCTTATTAAATGCTATTAAATGCTATCTGAACCTAGTGGCGTGCGTGTAACATGTGGGTCTCTGTGTCAGTCCAGATCCATGTATAGGTGTTAACGCCTTTAATTTACAACCCAAGCCTGTTTTCACCTTCATTACTGGGCCAAATTTTACAATTCTGACAAGTGTCACTTTATGTGGTAAAATTTCTTCAATTTGGCGTAAATTTTGAAAATGTTGCAATTTTCAAAGTTTTAATTTTTATGCCCTTAAATTATAGTTAATAAATAAAATTTCCCATATTTCCCACAGTTTGGGCGTGGCTGGGCTCAGAAGGGAAGGAGCGTCATTTGACTTTTTGAATGTAAAATTTGCTGAAATAATTTGTGATGCCATGTCACATTTGTAGAACCCCTGGTGTGCCTAAACAATGGAAACACCCCACAAGTGACACTATTCTGGAACCTAGAGCCCTCTGGAAACTTATCTAGATGTGTGGTGAACATCTTGAACCCCCAGGTTCTTCACAGAAGTTTATAATGTTAGGCTGTGAAAATATAGAAAATCACAATTTTCCCACAAAAAATGTCTTTCAGCCCCAAAGTTTGCATTTTTACAAGGGTAACAGGAAAAATTGCACCACGCAATTGGTTGTGCAATTTCTTCTGAGTACGCCGATGTCCAATATGTGGACAAAAATACTGTTTGGGTGCACGGCAGGGCTTGGAAGTGAAGGACTGTCATTTGAGTTTTTGAACAGCGATACCACATTTATTTCACTTTTTGATGCAGGAGCATTGCTAAGCTTTACAAACTGTCAGCGCTGCACTGATAGACAAACTTGCTCTGAGCATGGTGTAACAAGTTTGCTAGTTCTGGTGACCGGAGTGTTGTCATGACGACATAGATTCACCATGGCAATGTAGCGTGGGCGCAGATCAGAGTGCAGAGGGGGCTCCCTTCCTCTGCCTGCCTTCTAAATGCTGCGATCGATGTCCATCGCAGCATTTAGGGAGTTAAAGTGCCGGGAGCGGTGCCCTAAGCTGACACCAGGCGGCGATCATGCGCGCACAGCTTCTGAGCTCGTAAAGTCGCCTGGACGTATTCATACGTTCAAGGTCAGTAACTACTTACCGACCTGGATGTATGGATACGTTCAAGGTCGAGAAGGTGTTAAAGGCTGATGACAGATCCCAGGGATCTGGAAAACGGAGAAGATAGCGCCAAGCCTGTTCGTGGTAGACATGTTTTGAGCTGCCAGGTGACCATGAACAGCGTCCCCACTACATTGTGTCTACAAACTATTCCAGCAAAATCTACATTCAAATAGCTAAATGTTGCTCCTTCCCGTCTTAACCTGCCATGTGCCCAGATAGTAGTGTACAACCATATATAGGGTATTGTCCGATTCAAGAGAAGTTGGAAAATAATTTGTAACCTCCATTTGTTTCTTATTATCTTTTGTGAAGAATTCGAAAGTTATCATAAAATGAAGGGACAAACATCAGATCTGAAAAATGGGCCCAGATAGGAACACAAAACTGGCAAGAGGAAGGGGTTAAATCAGTATTTTGGGCAGTAACTACTGAAGTAAAAAACTGAGTATAGACAATAACATATCTACTGAAATGATCAAACTCAACAGCCTTCATCAGTAATAAATGAGTAACTAGTGGTGAAACCTCTCTGGGGTAATTAGAGTATGGGGCTCGGTGGCACTTGGCAATCTAAACTATCGTAAGGGACAATATTTTCTATTAGATGAGTTTCAAGAAGAAATATTAGACGTTCAAAGAGAACTTTTTATAATAGTGCAGAGCTGAGGTGTCTTAAATTTAGCTTAGAGATACAGTGGGTACGGAAAGTATTCAGACCCTTTTAAAATTTTCACTCTTTGTTTCAATGCAGCCATTTGATAAATTCTAAAAAGTTCATTTTTTTTCTCATTGAAGTCCACTCTGCACCCCATCTTGACTGAAAAAAAAACAGAAATGTAGAAATTTTTGCAAATTTATTAAAAAAGAAAAACTGAAATATCACATGGTCATAATAAGTATTCAGACCCTTTGCTCAGTATTGAGTAGAAGCACCCTTTAGAGCTAGTACAGCCATGAGTCCTCGTGGGAATGATGCTACAAGTTTTTCACACCTGGATTTGGGGATCCTCTCTGTAACGGGTCTGGGAGGCGGAACCTCTGGGCTACAATACAAGGGGGCGGTCCTTGTAAGGGAGCGGGTGGCGACCAGGCAGGCAGTCACAGGAGGTGACCTGGACAGTCTCTGAGTGAACGGGACAGTCTCTGAGTGAACGGGACAGTCTCTAGGTATAGGGTTGGTACGACCTGTGGCGGCTGAAGATAGACGAGAGCTCCCAGGTGAGCAGGCGAGAGTCTCTGGATGAACGGGTGGTCACAGCATGTGACGGCGGAGCCTCCAGGAAGACCAGCGGACAGGCGACAGATGAGCGCTCCCAGGTGAGCGGGCAGAAGTCTCTGGACAGGCGGGTGGTCACAGCACGTGACGGCAGAGCCTCCGGGTAGGCAGACAGACAGGTAGCAGATGAGCGCTCCCAGGTGAGCGGGCAGGAGTCACTGGACAGGCAGGTGGTCACAGCACGTGACGGCGGAGCCCCCAGGTAGGCTAGCAGGCAGATAGCAGATGTGCGCTCCCAGGTGAGCGGGCAAGCTGGTCCATAGACAGACTGACAGGAGTTGGAAGGCAGACCGTCGGACCTCAGGCAGGCAGGCAGGTAGCTGATGTGCGCTCCCAGGTGAGCGGGCAAGAGTCTCTGGAATAGCTGGTGGTCACAGCACGTGACAGCGGAGCCTCCGGGCAGGCAAGCAGGCAGGTAGCGGAGAAGCACTCCCAGGTGAGCGGGCAGGCTGGTCCTTAGACAGACTGACAGGAGTAGTAAGGCAGACCGTCGGACCTCAGACTAGCAGACAGGTAGCAAGTAATCAGGCAGGAATCTGACAGGTAACTGGCAGGTAACTGGCAACGGGACCTGAGGGCTGAAGCACAGGTGAGACACAGGTGCAAACAACATTGCTCGGGCACCTCCATTTTGGAGGAGGTGCCTTATATATGATGAAGTCCTCCGGCCATTGGCCGGGGACTCCTTAGGACGACGCGCGCGGCCCCTTTAAGAGGAGGGGAGCGCGCGCGCGCCCTAAGCACAGGGGCCGGGAAGGAGCGCGCGCTGAGAGCAGAGCGGGAGGAGGACGCCGGGAAGGAGCGCGCGCTGACAGCAGAGCGGGAGAGGGACGCCGGGCACGGGGCAGAGCGGTGAGGGGAGCAGCGTCCCTGCCTAGCAGAGGGCAGGGACGCCGGCACTACAGTACCCCCCCCTTTAGGCCCCCCCTTTTTTAGGCCAGACAGAAATTTAGCTAGGATGAGAGGGGCATGGATGTTCTCCCGGGGCTCCCACGTTCTCTCCTCAGGACCAAACCCCTTCCAATCTACCAGAAAAAAGGTCTTTCCTCTTACCCTTTTGGTGGCAAGAATGTTCTCTACCTCAAACTCGTCCTCAGCGGAAACCGGAGCAGGAGGCGTACCTGTAGACTTGGAAAAAGAGTTAAGTACCACAGGTTTGAGGAGAGATACATGGAAGGAGTTAGGGATCCGTAAGTTGGCCGGGAGTTTCAATTTATAGGCCACCGGGTTGATCTGACTGGTGACCTCCAGAGGTCCGATGAACCGAGGCCCTAACTTGTAAGAAGGTATCTTGAGTCGAACATATTTAGATGAGAGCCAGACCTTATCTCCTGGACGAAATTGAGGAGGATCCAGGCGTTTTTTGTCAGCGTGTCTTTTCATCCGTTCGGACGACTGAAGGAGTGCGGATCGGGTACTCTCCCAAATGGAGGAAAATTTGCTAACGAGAGATTCCGCAGCCGGGTTGTCCACCGAGGTGGAGACAGGAAAAGGAATCCGAGGATGCTGACCAAAGACTACAAAAAACGGGGATTTGGAGGAGGATTCGCTCTCGTGATTATTGTAAGAGAACTCGGCCCATGGTAGGAGATCCACCCAGTCAGAATGGTGGGCATTAACGAAGTGCCGGAGGTAACTGGTCAGGTTCTGATTGATCCGCTCCACTTGACCATTGGACTGTGGGTGGTAAGCGGAAGAGAAGTCCAGGGTGACGTCTAGTAGTTTACAAGTGGCTCTCCAGAAGCGTGAGGTGAACTGTACCCCACGATCCGACACGATGTGGAGGGGCAGGCCATGAAGACGGAAGATGTGACGAATAAAGTCTCTAGCTAGCTCGGGTGCAGACGGGAGGCCTGGTAGGGGAACGAAATGAGCCATCTTGGAGAAGCGGTCAGCGACCACCCAAATGACCGTACAACCGGCAGAGAGTGGGAGGTCAGTTATGAAGTCCATTGCAATATGCTGCCAGGGGGCAGCAGGTACTGGGAGCGGAAGGAGGCGACCGGCTGGCAGATGTCTCGGAACCTTGTTGCGGGCGCAGGACACACAGGCAGAAACAAAGTCTATTACATCCTTGTGCAGGGTAGGCCACCAGTAGTGACGGGAAATAAGCTGGAGGGTCTTCTTCTGACCAGCGTGGCCAGCCAGTTTAGACGAGTGACCCCAGTGAAGGATCTTCTCCCGATCAGGTACTGATACGAACGTCTTTCCGGGAGGGAGACGATTTAGACTCACGGGAGCCACCTGCATTACTTTGGCGGGATCGATGATGTGTTTCGGATCTTCCTCGAGATCAGATACCAGAAAGGATCGAGACAAGGCGTCCGCCTTGACGTTTTTGTCAGCCGGGCGAAAATGAAGGACAAAATCAAAACGAGCAAAAAACAAGGACCACCGGGCTTGGCGCGGGTTAAGTCTCTGGGCATGCTGGAGGTAAGCCAAGTTCTTGTGGTCAGTGTAAATTATTACCGGGTGAAGAGCCCCCTCAAGCAGGTAACGCCACTCCTCCAATGCCAGTTTGATGGCCAATAACTCTCGATCTCCTATGGAATAATTGCGCTCTGAGGAGGAGAAGAGTTTAGAGAAGAAGCCGCAAGTTACCATCCTCCCGGAAGAAGATTTTTGAGTAAGTACCGCTCCAGCTCCAGAGGAGGAGGCGTCCACTTCCAGGAAGAACTGCTTATTGCCGTCCGGGCGATGCAGCACCGGGGCGGAAGAGAAGGCCTGTTTTAAGGAAAGAAAGGCTTCTTCTGCTTCGGGCGGCCACTGTTTGGGATTAGTACCCTTACGGGTGAGCGCGGAAATTGGGGCAGTCCGGGAAGAGAAGTGTGGTATGAAGAGGCGGTAGTAGTTGGCGAAGCCCAGGAACCGCTGAATGGCTTTCAACCCCTCCGGTCGGGGCCATTTCTCGATGGCAGACAGTTTCTCTGGATCCATTCGTAGGCCGGTCTGAGAAATAATGTAGCCCAAAAACGGAAGCGAGGTCTGCTCAAAGAGGCACTTCTCGTATTTAGCGAAGAGGTGATTCTGCCTGAGCCTGAGCAGGACCTGACGAACGTCCCTCCGGTGAGTCTGGAGATCCGGAGAGAAGACCAAGATGTCGTCCAGGTACACCACTACGCAGGAGTAGAGAAGGTCCCGGAAGATGTCATTGACCAACTCTTGAAAGACGGCAGGAGCGTTACAGAGACCAAAGGGCATTACCAGGTATTCATAGTGGCCGTCCCGGGTGTTGAATGCCGTCTTCCATTCATCCCCCTGACGGATACGAACCAGGTTGTACGCCCCACGGAGGTCTAGTTTGGTGAAGATTCTAGCCCCCCTCAGACGATCAAATAATTCTGGAATGAGCGGAAGGGGGTACTTATTCTTCACCGTGATCTGGTTTAGGCCTCTATAGTCTATACAGGGACGGAGAGAGCCGTCCTTCTTTTTGACGAAAAAGAAGCCTGCTCCCGCCGGGGAGGTAGATTTCCGGATGAATCCCCTGGCCAGATTCTCCTCAATATATTCGGACATCGACCGGGTCTCAGCAGCGGATAAAGGATAAATACGCCCACGGGGAGGAGTAGTACCGGGTAACAGGTCGATGGGACAGTCGTATGGTCTATGAGGGGGTAATGTCTCTGCCTCCTTTTTATTAAAGACAGCAGCATAAAACCAATAAGGAATCGGAAGTCCAGGTAGATTAGCTGGGGTAGGAGAGGGACGGACGGGATGGACGGGGACCAGGCAGGTCTTATGACAGTCTTGTCCCCAGCGAAGGACTTCTCCGGTCTGCCAGTCAAGCACGGGTGCATGTCTCTGGAGCCAAGGCAGACCTAGCAAGAGGGCGTGAGAGAGTCCAGGCAGAACATGAAAGGAGATACTTTCAGAATGCAGCATTCCCACCTGCAGAGTAATGGATTCGGTGATGAGTTGGATGGGGCGTGGTAAGAGCCCCCCATCCACGGCAGCCACAGACAAGGGTACAGCCAGAGGTTTGGTGGGGATGCGGTATTTCTCTACCAGGAACTGTGAAATAAGATTCCCGGCTGCTCCAGAGTCCAGTTGGGCTAGTTCGAAATAACGGTTCTCCCCGTAGACGATTGAAACTGACAACAGCAGGGATGGAGAGGATTTATTCTTGTCTAGGTGGACCTCTCTGAGCGAACCTAGACACAGGCGTTTCCCGACCTCTCCGGGCAGGCACGGATCCGGTGCTCCTTACTGCCACAGTAGAAGCAGGTCCCCTCGGCACGGCGTAAGTCCTGACGGGTCTTGACCATCTTGGTCTGGTCGACCTGCATAGGCTCAGGAGGGTGTACCTGGTTAGAGACAGAAGGAGTGACGGGTTTCTGAAAAGTAGGAGCTAGACGTAGTAACCTCCTCTCACGGGTGACCTCTCTGGCACGCTCCTGGAACCGTAGGTCAATCCGGGTGGCGAGAGTTATTAAGTCATCGAGAGTGGTAGGAATGTCCCGACCGGCAAGTTCATCTTTAATACGGCCGGACAGACCCTCCCAGAAGACGGAAACCAGAGCGTCGTTATCCCAGGCCACCTCCGAGGCAAGGGTACGGAACCGTATGGCATATTGGCCCACGGTGAGGCTTTCCTGACGGAGGCGTAGCAATGATGATGCGGATGAGGTCTTCCGTCCGGGTTCGTCGAAGACTTTCCGGAAAGCCGTGAGAAAAGCAGGCAAGTTGGACACCAGGGGGTCTCCTCTCTCCCATAGAGGATTTAGCCAGGCCAGAGCCTCCCCGGTGAGATGGGACATGATGAATGCAATTTTGGCTCGGTCGGAGTTAAACTGGTGGGACAATAGTTCAAAGTGCAGGGTGCACTGATTTATGAAGCCCCGAGCCTGGACGGAGTCGCCTCCGAAGCGAGGAGGTGCAGAAAGCTGGGGTCCGGGGTAGGATACCATGGTATTAGTGGGCAGCGGAGCTGCCGGATTGCGAGACATGGCACTGGCGGAGGTTGTCGGTGGAGCAGTCAGAGTATCCAGGCGAGTATTGACATTCCGCAGGTGACCCAGGATGGACTCCTGTTGGTACCTTTGACGGGACAGTTCATGACACAGGTCCGAGAGCGAGGGAGCTTGGGTGCCACCGGGTTCCATGGCCCGAGCAAACTGTAACGGGTCTGGGAGGCGGAACCTCTGGGCTACAATACAAGGGGGCGGTCCTTGTAAGGGAGCGGGTGGCGACCAGGCAGGCAGTCACAGGAGGTGACCTGGACAGTCTCTGAGTGAACGGGACAGTCTCTGAGTGAACGGCACAGTCTCTGAGTGAACGGGACAGTCTCTAGGTATAGGGTTGGTACGACCTGTGGCGGCTGAAGATAGACGAGAGCTCCCAGGTGAGCAGGCGAGAGTCTCTGGATGAACGGGTGGTCACAGCATGTGACGGCGGAGCCTCCAGGAAGACCAGCGGACAGGCGACAGATGAGCGCTCCCAGGTGAGCGGGCAGAAGTCTCTGGACAGGCGGGTGGTCACAGCACGTGACGGCAGAGCCTCCGGGTAGGCAGACAGACAGGTAGCAGATGAGCGCTCCCAGGTGAGCGGGCAGGAGTCACTGGACAGGCAGGTGGTCACAGCACGTGACGGCGGAGCCCCCAGGTAGGCTAGCAGGCAGATAGCAGATGTGCGCTCCCAGGTGAGCGGGCAAGCTGGTCCATAGACAGACTGACAGGAGTTGGTAGGCAGACCGTCGGACCTCAGGCAGGCAGGCAGGTAGCTGATGTGCGCTCCCAGGTGAGCGGGCAAGAGTCTCTGGAATAGCTGGTGGTCACAGCACGTGACAGCGGAGCCTCCGGGCAGGCAAGCAGGCAGGTAGCGGAGAAGCGCTCCCAGGTGAGCGGGCAGGCTGGTCCTTAGACAGACTGACAGGAGTAGTAAGGCAGACCGTCGGACCTCAGACTAGCAGACAGGTAGCAAGTAATCAGGCAGGAATCTGACAGGTAACTGGCAGGTAACTGGCAACGGGACCTGAGGGCTGAAGCACAGGTGAGACACAGGTGCAAACAACATTGCTCGGGCACCTCCATTTTGGAGGAGGTGCCTTATATATGATGAAGTCCTCCGGCCATTGGCCGGGGACTCCTTAGGACGACGCGCGCGGCCCCTTTAAGAGGAGGGGAGCGCGCGCGCGCGCGCCCTAAGCACAGGGGCCGGGAAGGAGCGCGCGCTGAGAACAGAGCGGGAGGAGGACGCCGGGAAGGAGCGCGCGCTGACAGCAGAGCGGGAGAGGGACGCCGGGCACGGGGCAGAGCGGTGAGGGGAGCAGCGTCCCTGCCTAGCAGAGGGCAGGGACGCCGGCACTACACTCTCCAGTTCTGTCAGGTTGGATGATGAACGTTGGTGGACATCCATTTTCAGGTCTCTCCAGAGATGCTCAATTGGGTTTAGGTCAGGGCTCTGGCTGGGCCAGTCAAGAATGGTCACAGAGTTGTTCTGAAGCCACTCCTTTGTTATTTTAGCTGTGTGCTTAGGGTCATTGTCTTGTTGGAAGGTGAACCTTCAGCCAAGTCTGAGGACTAGTGCACTGTAGAAGAGGTTTTCATCCAGGATATCTCTGTACTCAGCCGCATTCATGTTTCCTTCAATTGCAACCAGTCGTCCTGTCCCTGCAGCTGAAAAACACCCCCATAACATGATGCTGCCACCACCATGATTCACTGTTGGGATTGTATTGGGCAGGTGATGAGCAGGGCCTGGTTTTCTCCACATATACAGCTTAGAATTATCACCAAAAAGTTCTAGCTTCATCTCATCAGACCAGAGAATCTTATTTATCATAGTCTGGGAGTCCTTCACGTGTTTTTGAGCAAACTCTATTTGGGCTTTCATATGTCTTGCACTGAGGAGAGGCTTCCGTCGGGCCACTTTGCCATAAAGGCCCGACTGGTGGAGGACTGCAGTGATAGTTGACTTTGTGGAACTTTCTCGCATCTCCCTACTGCATCTCTGGAGCTCAGCCACAGTGATCTTGGGGTTCTTCTTTACCTCTCTCACCAAGGCTCTTCTCCAACGATTGCTCAGTTTGACTGGACGGCCAGGTCTAGAAAGACTTCAGGTGGTCCCAAACTTCTTCCATTTAAGGATTATAGAGGCCACTGTGCTCTTAGGAACCTTAAGTAATGTAGAAATTCTTTTGTAACATTGGCCAGATCTGTGCCTTGCCACAATTCTGTCTCTGGGCTCCTTGGGCAGTTCCTTTGAGCTCATGAATCTCATTTGGTCTGACATACACTGTGAGCTGTGAGGTCTTATATAGACAGGTGTGTGCCTTTCCAAATCAAGTCCTATCAGTTTAATTAAACACAGCTGGACTCCAATGAAGGAGTAGAACCATCTTAAGAAGGATCACAAGGAAATGGTCAGCATGTGACTTAAATATGAGTGTCTGAGCAAAGGGTCTGAATACTTATGACCATGTGATATTTCAGTTTTTCTTTTTCAATAAATTTGCAAAAAATTCTACATTTCTGTTTATTTTCAGTCAAGATGGGGTGCAGAGTGTACTTTAATGAGAAAAAAATGAACTTTTTAGAATTTACAAAATGGCTGCAATGAAACAAAGAGTGAAAAATTTAAAGAGGTCTGAATACTTTCCATACCCACTGTATATCATGGCATAGGTGTAATGTTTTTTGTATAGTTTATCGCCATCCTGTTTGAACTTAGTCGGTTTTAAAATAAATTGAAAAGTCAGAATATTATTGTGTTATTGTACAGAAATTCACACTTGGCCCTCACTGCACATTTAATGTTGTCGATCATAAAAGTGACGTTTGGCCAGAAAGACTGGACCTGGTCTTGTAGGGACCATATGAGCACATTCAGCAGCACAGAAGGGAGAGAAGGTAGATTCATCCAATAAGATATCAGGGATCTAGGAAGGACCAGCATCATTACCCTCCGCTTTCTCTTACAGGCCCATCATAATATTTTTCTTCAAGTGATTTTTTAACTTGTCAGCACATTCTACGTACGCTGTCATTTGGCTTTGTAGTTTACAGATCTGGGCAGGTAAGAGTCAGCGTCTCCTAATCCCAGGGGGTAGGTGGATCTTCCTGGTTTTAAGTTCTATAGAAAAGGGCTTTCAATGACTTAAGTCATTTGAACAGTTTTAGGTGGTGGAGAATGTTGTGGTCTAGCGGCAAAATTGTGATCACATGATTGTGATACAGACGGACTACACCACCGATAAAGCAGCAACAGCCGGTGACTGAGAAGAATCTGTGACTTCTCTGCATTTAGTGGTCACTACTCACCTGGGTAGTCATATGTAGGAATCTCCTCTTTACACCGCTCATCACCCCTCACATATGTCTCTGTAGTATTAATATGGGTCAGATCTTCACCCTGAAACAAATATTATAAAAGTCACAGACAGATGGAGAAGCCACATCTATGATCAGCTCTAATCCTGCCATCTCCACCGTTCTCATTACACAAGTATAAAACATATAATGCTGGTGGATAAAACAAGACTGAACACAAGACCTTCACAGCCGTCTACACATCATAGGGGAGATCTCATGACACCTGCTCTCCATCTACCTGATGATCCTGAGGAACATTGGGATCTTCTTGTTTACAGTCCTGTGGAAGAAGAGGACGGGGACATCTGTCTGGTGTTGTCCTCTTACTGGATAGATCTGGAGGAAACACATACAGGGACGGAATTCATTCTTTACATACAGATAATTATAGGCCGTGTGTATTTAGTTTGGTCTATTACCTGGTGATGTGAGGGGCTGGGGAACCTCCATAATGACGTCCTTGTACACATCTTTGTGTCCTTCTAAATACTCCCACTCCTCCATGGAGAAATAGACAGCGACATTCTGACACCTTAAAGAAACCTGACACATACAATGATACCGTCATCCCCCCGATCCCTTCATAGCGTTACTGTATAATGTCCCAGCATTCCCAGCAGTGTCACCTCTCCAGTCAGCAGCTCAATCATCTTGTAGGTGAGTTCTAGGATCTTCTGGACATTGATGTCCTCATATATCAGGGGGTGAGGTGGGGGCCCTGTGATTGGGCTCAGGGTTCTTCCCCATCCCTCAGACACAGGGTCCTGACAGCGCTCACTAGAGGTCTTCTTCACTACTGTGTAATCCTGGTTATGGAGAGACACATTCATAAATCTCACTGCAGACATTTCCAGAGTCCTCACCTCTCCAGTTCTGTCCATCTGTTATTCCCATAGATAAGAATGATGTAATGTGACGTCATCAGAACCTCTCACCTCTCCAGTAAGCCGGAAGAGGATCTCTAGGGTGAGGTGTAATATCCTCTCCGCCATCTTGTCTCTGTCCATATCCATCTTTGATGGGTAAATCTAGAAAATTCTCTTTAGATAGACGATGTCCACTGAGGGGATCCGATATTGTAGAGACCTGAATGAGAAGATGATGAGCCGATGTAACATCATAAAAATCCTGTGTAATAATACAATTACTGGAGACAATAAGGGAAATATATCAGGTGATAGAACGTGTAGATGTTGTATTCTCAACTCTTGTATGGACTGGAACAAAAGTTGAATTGCTGACTAAGACATCTCCTTCATGCATTTTTCAGTGTTTGTCATGCCCGAATTGTTTGAGGATTATTAACCCCTTCCCGACATGCGCCGTATATATACTGCTCTGCGGGAGCTGCATTCCCACAAAGAGCAGTATATATACGGCACAGTGATCACACAGGCTCACGCTGTGCGCCGCCGCGATCACATGTGGGTGTCAGCTCTATGTGAGAGCTGACACCACGCAGCAATGCCTACGATTGATGCTAGCACCAACCGCGGGCATTTAACCCCTGTGATGCTACTGTCCATAGTGACAGTGACATTGCAGGGCATTGCAAATGGAGTGGGCTCCCTCTGTGCTTCCATCAGCACAATGCGATGCGATCATGTTGTGCTGATGGTCTCCATGATGACACCCGTCACAAGATGGCCGTGGGATCCTTTAGGGTCTTCAGGGAAAGTGGCCTCTCAGCACCTGTCAGATGCTAATCTAATGCTCTGTAGTGCAGATGCATTGCAGACTATTAGATCAGCAATCTGTCACTTTGAAATTGATTCCCCATCCTGGAACAATGTAGAAAAAAAAGTTAATAAAAATTATAAAAATAGAAAAAGAAATCACAAAACAACGAACAAAAAAAAGAAAAAATATTAATCCAATAAATACATTTATTTATGTAAAAAAAATAAAAAAATAAATACACTTATTTGGTTTTGGCGCGTCTGGAACGACCCATCTTATAAAACTGTTCAACCAGTTAATCCCTTCAGTGAACACTATAAAAATAAAAATAAATAAATAAAAAACAAGGCAAAAAGTTATGCTTCATCATATTGTCGAGCAAAAAGTTCAATAAAACGCAATAATAAAGATGTAAAATAAAAATGGTACCACTGAAAAGGTCATCTTATCCCGCAAAAAAACAAGATTCCATACAGCTTCATCAGCGGAAAAATAAAAAAGTTACAACTCTCAGAATAAAGCAATGCAAAAATAATTATTTTTTATATAACATAGTTTTTATTGTGTAAAAGAGCCAAAACATAAAAAAAAGATATAAGGTGGTATCGCTGTAATCTTAATGACCGCATGAATAAAGCTGCCTTATCTATCTTACTACACGCAAAACGGCATAAAAAAAAAACAAAAACACAATTCCTGAATTGCTGGTTTTTGTTCATTCTATCTAGAAAGCAATCAAAGAGGGTCATGTGCCTAAAAATGGTACCAACACAAATGTCAACTCGCCCCATAAAAAACAAGCCCTCAAATGACGCTGTCAGCTGAAATATGGAGAAATTATAGCTCTCAAAAGAATTATAGCTCTCAGAATATGGCAATACAATAACTAATTTTTTCAACAAAAAAAAGCAGTTCACATTTATCCTATGCTCTGTGCTGAGCACATACACTGGGGTTTCCACTCAGATCCGTCATTGTTATTAGAAATATAGGGGCTTCAACGTTACTAATAGCAAAAAGTCTCTGGAAAAGCACCATGGCTCCTCACCCCTCCAAAAGAAATCCAGGGAATTCAAAGTTCCCAAATACAAATGCAAAAATGTCCTCATCCTTTCTGAACTCCAGTGTGTCTAAACCACATTTAGAGTCCACATGTTAGGCATTTCTGTAGCAATGCGGGTCAGCCTAACTTACAGGTGCATGTCTCCAGAAGCATGAGCTGGACATAACGTACTGGTCACTGCAAGGTAATAGTCACTACAACGGCAGTGTGCAATTTTCACTCAGCAACATCCACTGCTGCTTGTTTCTGGAAAACACCCATGGAGTCAAAATCATCATTACACCTGTAGATAAGTTCCCAAAGGGGTATAAATTCTAAAATGGGGTAATTTGAAGGGGAATTATGCTCTTCTAGCACTTAGAGGCTCTGTATATGGAGTCTGCAAACTATTCTAAGAAAATATGCACTCCAGGAGGCAAATAGCGCTCCGTCCCTCCCAAGTCTCACCGTGTGGCTAAGCAGTACTGTACAGCCACATATGGGGTATTTCTACATTCTGCCGAAACTGTAAGATACATTTTGGTGACATTTTTACCCATTTACCAGTGTGAAAATGTAAAATCTGGGGCTAAAACAAAATTTTGGTGGTAAAAAGTTAAATTATTTTTTCTTTACTGCCTAATGGTATAAATGCTGTGACACACCTGTGGTGTCAATATGATCACTGCATCTTTAGATGTATTCATTGAGAGGTGTAGTTTGTAAAATGGGGTCACGTATGGGGGGGTTCTGCTGATCTGGCACCTCAGGGGTTATACCAGTGACATGGCACCCTCAAACCAGGCCAGCCAAATCTGAACTCCAGTATGGTGCTTCTTCCCTTCTGAGCTTTCCCCTGTGCATCAAAAATAGTTTTCGACCGCATATGGGGTGTCGGCGTACTCAGGAGAAATTTCACAATAAATTTTTGGGGTCCTTTTTCTTCTGCTATCTTTGTGAAAATAAAAAAGATTTGGGGCTAAAACAACATTTTTGTGGAAATTTTTTTTTTCTTTTTCACAGATCAACGTGGTAAAATTCTGTGAAGCGCCTGTGGGTTCAAGGTGCTCACCACACATCTAGATAAATTCCTTGAGGGGTCTAGTTTCCAAATGGGGTCACTTGTTGTTTTTTTCCACTGTTTAGGCACATCAGGGGCTTTCCAAAAGCGACATGACACCTGTAGACCATTCCATCAAAATCTGCACTCCAAAACGTCACTCCTTCCTGAGCCCTGCCGTGCACCCAAACAGTAGTTTTCACCCACATATGGGGCATCTGCGTACTCAGGAAAAATTGCACAACAAATTTTGGGGTCCATTTCACTTGTTACCCTTGTGAAAATGCAAAATTTGTGTCTAAAAAAACATTTTTGCTGGAGAAATGTGATTTTTTTTTTTTTTTTTTACAGCTCAACGTTCTGAACTTCTGTGAAGCACCTGGGGCTTCAAGGTGCTTACTACACATCTAGATAAATTCCCTGAGGCATCTAGTTTCCGTTAAACACCTATACAAAAAATGTAGTCCTAATTATGCACAAAAAAAACAAAAAAAGATATTAGACCCCTAAAATGTAACTTTTAATTAAATATTCTAAAAAGGACTCAACAATCCCCACATCAACAACCCATACACAAGGAATAACAGTGGTAAATCACAAACCAGCCAGGAGAGATTACGGGCTATTCCTGTCCCTATTTTTTCCCTAATTTTTCTCCCTTCCTGACAGCGGAGGTTGGCACTCTAATTTTTGTTCCGTGGCACCCCTGCTCCACATAGGTGTCCCTGATGTCCCTAGAAAATCACTATCTTCATAAGTAAGAAACCACAATTGTGAAAAAAGATAGAAGAAAGTGAACGTAAAGATTAAGAAGCAGACAATTCATTGCAAATATTCACTTAAAAAAACAAGTCTGTATGTTGTAGCAAAGATAATGGCACTGGGAAGTTTTAGAAGGCAAAATTTGTCTCAAAATAGTTGGATTGGTATATTCATATGTAAAATACAATAATCAAGTGTCATATTCCAGCATATAGTTAATAACAACAGCTGGTCTAGCTGACTCTGCTATGTATCAAACAAATTCCCAGAGGCAATGCCCACAAACTGGTACCACATATGCAACATTGCTTCAAGTCGTTCTGAGTCATCAGAGCAAGAATGTTATAAGGGCTGTTAGGCTGCGTGCCCACTATGCGTTTTTCAAGCGTTTTTGCCGCGGAATTTCCGCAGCGAAAACGCTTAAAAAACGCTTGGTAATACGTGCTCCATGGTCCCCAATGATAATCCACATGTGCTGTGCACATGCTGCGGAAATTTCCGCTGTGGATTATCATTGCGGAAAAATACGCAGCATGTCCATTAATTTTGCGGACACGCAGCGTAATCGCCGCCATTGACTTGCATTGGACCGCGTGACATTCGCATCACTGCATCTGTACATGCGGATATCATACGGTTCAATGTGGGGATGGAACTCAAGTCTGGAGAAGAGGAGACTCTCATCTAGACCTGGGTACCATAGAACCTGTTAAAAAAAGAATTTAAAATAAAAAATAAAATTATACTTCCCTTTCGATGTCGCCTGGTGTTTTCTCCCCTCCATCTGGTCTGCTGTATGGGTCGCGATGTTGTGAAGGACCTGCCATGACGTTATTGAGTCATGTGACCTGTTACATGACTCAATGACGTCACTGCAGGTCTTTCACACCACCGCAAGCCGCCCAAGACTCCAGACGCAGCGGAGAAAACACCGGGAGGACATCAGAAGGTAAATATAATCTTTATTTTTTATTTTTTACCATTCTTATCCTTTTTTTTAACTATTACTTGGTCACACTATATAAATCCATGCCGGTTGCATAGATTTATATAGTGTGACCAAGTTGTGAAGCACTTTTCCAAGTGATGCTAAAATCGCTTGGAAAAGCGCTTGATAACCCGCATGCAGAAATGCATGCAAAAACGCTTGACAAACACTTCTACCTGGCGGGAAAAACGCATTTTAAAACTGCATGCGTTTTTCCTGCCAGTGAGAAGCGGAAAAAATATGCAGCATTTCAGCATCGTGGGCACCTAGCCTTACACACGTAAGCAAAAGGAATAACAAGCCCTAAGTGCGTTCAGCAGTCTGATATCATGTAGATAAATAGAAGATACACAGGGACTAGCACTTATCATAAATAGTACCTTATATCATGTCCCAGATGCATCAACAGTCTGATATAGTATAAATAAATAGGGAATAACACTTCTCATTGGTGGTCCCTTATGTCATGTGATGTGTCAACGCATTTCTCCCTGGTAGTCACCAGGGTTCATTAGTGGACCTGGAGAGGGTATCAGTCTCTCTACCCAGACATTCAGTCAATGCTGCATGTGACATGCAATTTCCAAAATGGTGTTGTAGCACCCTGAGGATTCGGCTGCTACAGGGGTATTGCACCTCAACCCAGAGGTGTGATATTCCACTCCCGGGTAAGGATGGAGTGTGGACCTGAGCTCGGTAGGCTGCATGCACTACACACATCCCATTTCCGAGGGGCAGGCCGACGGTACTCCCACTTAGAAATGTGCAGGTACGACCGAGTCTGTTCCTGGCTGGAGTGGGAGGGGGGTGGAACATCCCAAGTAGTGTAGGGGCAGATAGGGGGAGCAGCCTGGGTAAAGATAGGAGCTCATTGGGTGCTGGTCACCTGAGCTCACACATAGAGGGAGTATATAAGGTGGGCACCATCAAAGATCAGGGTCAGTCTTTGCAGGTCAGTCAGTCTGCCAGCCTTTTGCAGAGAGAAGTCAGAGGAGGAAGAGGAGCAGAGCAGCCCCAGAGAGAGAGAGTGGAGCAGAGAAGGAAAGACCCAGAGGAAACAAAGAGAGGACTCTGAGAACCCAAATTCAATCCCCGGGTGAAGAGTCGGCATTAGGGTACCGGATCCCAAGCTGGTGGGGGCAAAAGCACACCCTAGCCAGAGACCGGAGGCCGTGGGCAGCGTCTGCCACGGCCACCCACCACATCCACCCCGAAGGCATACCACGTGGAGGGTCAGGGAACCCAAGGCCAAGGGTCTCCCAACAGAATGCCCGAGGGAGCTGGACCTAGGTGGATCACTAGTGGGGACGGCCAGAGGAAAGGACAGAAGGAGAGCTCAGGGTCACGCTCCGGACTTGCTTGGGGGTTGGCTGAATCCAGGACCTGGTGGACGCAGCACGGCTCGGGTGGTCACTTGAAGCTAGAGTGACCGGAACAACAGCAGTGAGTAAATACCCTAAACTGCACAACCCGACTCTGTCTTCATTTAACATCTATGCTGCACCACCACAACCCCCATCCTCTGCACCTGACCCCCTGAGGCTATACCCCACCCGTTGGGGGTTATACCACCAAAAGCTGCACCAACACCATCAGCCTCAGCGGACTCTGCTGCAGCGGCGGCCATAGTGACCGCAATACAACGGGTGGCGTAGTCGACATTAAGAACTTAATAACATCTGTAGGACTGCCACATACAACTGAGTTTGACACCCTGGGCACGGACCGGGTCACAGCCACTCGGAAGACTACAACTCCCATCTGATCCGGCTCCGGATATTCCCCCTAAAGAATATGGCCCAGGGGGCGCGTCAACTTTGGCGTAGTCGGCAGGATTACGTGCCCGCAACACCCGGGTACTGCGTGCCTGAAGAAAAGAACAAGTTTACCTCAAAAAGAAGTCTCCTGCCGGTTCCGGAGGGTCCCCGCCATCGGACTCCATCACAGGTCGATTCCCGCCGGTTGTCCGCCATTAACAGCTTTTTCCCGCCATCTGCAGAGTTTCCCGCCACTGGGAGACGATTCCCGCCATTTCCAAAGATTTCCCGCCTTGGAAGAGCGGACGCCATTATGGGCGTGCCAGAGGATGGCAAGAGGCCACCTCCCATCGTGGGCCAGGACCGAAAATGGCGCCAAAAGTGGAAACCGCCCCCACCAACAGAGACTGTGATGCTAGAGGTGTCTGTCAGCGTGAAAGAACTGCCCCTGGAGCTGACAATCACCAAGTGGCCCCGGGACCGCCCTCGAAGTGGGAGGACTGAGGAGAAGAGAGCAAAGATGGGTGTCGCTTGGAGCAGTCTGGAGCGAGCGCACCCGGAGGCAAGAAGCCTGGAGAAGAGTATCGGAGGAGCTTACCCGGAGATGGCGAGAAAGCAGAGCAGCACCGGCCCGCTGGCCAGGAGCCTGCTGGAGACAACAGAAGGAGAGCAGAGCAGCACCGACCCGTTGGTCAGGAGCCTGCTGGAAACAACGACCCCACTAGGCCTAGTGGAGGTCCTAGCACAGCTCCCCCGAGACCGGGAGTGTGCACAGACCGCTCTGGAGGGCCTCGCAAGGAGGATGGCCCGGGTGCAGCGAGAGACGTTGGCGGAGTGGAGCCGTGAGATGGCCCAGCAGACCGAGACCTGTCAGCGGAGCACGCCACCCAAGATGAGGAGACAGACCGCCTCTGAGGATGGCGCGGGAGGACTGAAGGCCGGAGACGGCGCCGAGAAGGGAGCCGAACGAGTGGAGGCAGGTAAAGGGGACGTCTATACCCCAAACCGGGAAACCGCGTACCTGCCCCAGCTCCCCGTCGCAGAGCCCGAAGTCTATCCTGCCGTGCCCGTCGCTGCAACGTCACCGCCGCAGACTAGGCCTCAACCGGGAGCCGCGACCCCTGTGACGTCACACGCCTCGACCCCGAGCGTGACCAAGCAGGAAGTACCACCAGCCTGGTCGCAAGGCCTAGTACCCCCGGGCGCCGCAATACCAACAGCGCCCCCTACCTCCGCGGAGCCCCCGGCCTGGTCGCAGGGCCAAGTAGCCCAGGGTGCCGCCGTCCTTACGGTGCCCTTCACCTTCCAGATACCCCAGGCCTGGCCGCAAGGCCCGGGCAACCCGGGCGCCAACACCACCGCGCCCATAAGACCAAGAGTGCCGCATCTGGGGGAGGACCTGTTTAGCCAACACACGTGCCCGGATGGGCAGCCCTTTACTTGGCCACCGGAGTTTCACCATCCCCGACTCCGGAAAGAGAGACCCCTGGATGAACCCCTGATCCCGGCTCCAAAGCCCGTAAAGAGGATCTCGCCCCCGCTGGCGGAAGCGCAGTTTGAGTGGGACCCCACCGGAGAAGATCTCATGGGGTTCACTCAGGAGACTCGGGCAGCTGCAGCGGAGCGTGCTGAGTGCTGCCGCCAACAGCTCGAGGTCTTCGAGAGGGAGCGGAGAGAGAGGCGGGTCCGGGAACAGCAAGCTCAAATAAGGAGCGCGGAGCAGAAGAGCCGGGCCAGGAGAGACCCCCGTGCAGCGCATAGTCCCCGCACCACCGGGACTGTGATAAAGTTTAACATGCAGCATGGGTGGGGCTTCATCCGAGACCACCGCACCCTAGGCGACGTCTTCGTGACGAGGAGAGACGTTGAGTCCCACCTACCGGAGGGACACAGAGGTCGTGACCTTTACATCGGGGACGAGGTCACCTTCACCCGGCACAAGTGTGCCAAAGGACCCTACGCCCTCCATGTGCATCGCCTGACGGAGGAAGAGCTGCGGTGTGAGGAGGAAGAGCAAGAGGACCCGGACGGGTCTGAAGCCAAAGGTAACCATAAAGAAAGAGCAGGAGGACGCCGTCGTTAAGTACAGCGAAGCAAAAGCTGTATATAGTTGCCCGTCGGGGCACCGTGAACTGAAACTGTTACTGTTGCTAATATAAAACCCCGTTGGGACCAGCATGTGTGAACTGTTTACCCGTTTATCCCTAAAAATCCCACTGGCCGAGGACTGAGAGCGGCCACCTTCCCTTTTTGTATATAGTTGCGCGTCCTAAAGCGCCCCCTACCGGTTTTATAGGAAAACCATTTGTCTAGAGAGACTGTCGCACTTTACCCGGTCACACGTTGCACAGTGACCGGAGGAGGAGCCAGAGGCGACGAGAAAGTTTTATATGAAGAGTATTATGATGCTGCTAATGTATGTTATTTTATATGTTTTTACTATGTTGTTGATATGAAAAAAATTTTGTATGTTTTGGTGATGTTTATGTCTTACAGCCCGAGGACGTGCTGTGATTTACCAGGGGGGAATGTAGCACCCTGAGGATTCGGCTGCTACAGGGGTATTGCACCTCAACCCAGAGGTGTGATATTCCACTCCCGGGTAAGGATGGAGTGTGGACCTGAGCTCGGTAGGCTGCATGCACTACACACATCCCATTTCCGAGGGGCAGGCCGACGGTACTCCCACTTAGAAATGTGCAGGTACGACCGAGTCTGTTCCTGGCTGGAGTGGGAGGGGGGTGGAACATCCCAAGTAGTGTAGGGGCAGATAGGGGGAGCAGCCTGGGTAAAGATAGGAGCTCATTGGGTGCTGGTCACCTGAGCTCACACATAGAGGGAGTATATAAGGTGGGCACCATCAAAGATCAGGGTCAGTCTTTGCAGGTCAGTCAGTCTGCCAGCCTTTTGCAGAGAGAAGTCAGAGGAGGAAGAGGAGCAGAGCAGCCCCAGAGAGAGAGAGTGGAGCAGAGAAGGAAAGACCCAGAGGAAACAAAGAGAGGACTCTGAGAACCCAAATTCAATCCCCGGGTGAAGAGTCGGCATTAGGGTACCGGATCCCAAGCTGGTGGGGGCAAAAGCACACCCTAGCCAGAGACCGGAGGCCGTGGGCAGCGTCTGCCACGGCCACCCACCACATCCACCCCGAAGGCATACCACGTGGAGGGTCAGGGAACCCAAGGCCAAGGGTCTCCCAACAGAAGGCCCGAGGGAGCTGGACCTAGGTGGATCACTAGTGGGGACGGCCAGAGGAAAGGACAGAAGGAGAGCTCAGGGTCACGCTCCGGACTTGCTTGGGGGTTGGCTGAATCCAGGACCTGGTGGACGCAGCACGGCTCGGGTGGTCACTTGAAGCTAGAGTGACCGGAACAACAGCAGTGAGTAAATACCCTAAACTGCACAA
The DNA here is from genome assembly GCF_046119375.1 of Phyllobates terribilis. Classification (NCBI taxonomy): domain Eukaryota; kingdom Metazoa; phylum Chordata; class Amphibia; order Anura; family Dendrobatidae; genus Phyllobates; species Phyllobates terribilis. The sequence goes on along the minus strand of NW_027362789.1, from coordinate 6,111,145 downwards.
CCCGACTCTGTCTTCATTTAACATCTATGCTGCACCACCACAACCCCCATCCTCTGCACCTGACCCCCTGAGGCTATACCCCACCCGTTGGGGGTTATACCACCAAAAGCTGCACCAACACCATCAGCCTCAGCGGACTCTGCTGCAGCGGCGGCCATAGTGACCGCAATACAACGGGTGGCGTAGTCGACATTAAGAACTTAATAACATCTGTAGGACTGCCACATACAACTGAGTTTGACACCCTGGGCACGGACCGGGTCACAGCCACTCGGAAGACTACAACTCCCATCTGATCCGGCTCCGGATATTCCCCCTAAAGAATATGGCCCAGGGGGCGCGTCAGTGTCACTTGTGGGGGGTTTCCACTGTTTAAGCACATCAGGGGCTCTCCAAACACGACATGGCGTCCGCTAATTATTCCAGCAAATTTTGCATTCAAAAAGTCAAATGCCACTCCTTCTCTTCCAAGCTCTGCCATGTGCCCAAACAGTAGTTTCCTCCACATATTTGGTATATGTGTACTCAGGAGAAATTGCACAACAAATTTTATGGTTCAATTTCTCCTGTTACCCTTGTGAAAATGCAAAATTTGTGGCTAAAAAATATTTTTGTGGGAAAAATGTATTTTTTTATCTTCATGGCTGACATCTGTGAAGCACCTGAGGATTCAAGTTGCTTACCACACATCTATACAAGTTCCATGAGAGGTCTAGTTTCCAGAATGGTGCCATTTGTGGGGATTTCCACTGTTTAGGCACATCAGGGGCTTTCCAAACACGACATGATGTCCGCTAATTATTCAAGCAAATTCTACATTCAAAAAGTGAAATGTCGCTCCTTCCTTTCCGTGCCCATACAGTGGTATTCCCCCACATATGGGATCTCAGCTTACTCAGGAGAAATTGCACAAAAAAAAATTGGGGTCCATTTTCTCCAGTTACCCTTCTGAAAGTAAAAAAAAAATGGGTCTAAATAAAAATTTGTGTGAAAAAAAAGCTAAATGGTTATGTTTTCCTTCCACATTCCATTAATTCCCATGAAGAAACCTCAAGGGTTAATACATTTCTTGAATGTGGTTTGGAACACCTTGAGGGGTGCAGTTTTTAGAATGGTGTCACTTTTGGGTATTTTCTGTCATACAGATCCCTCAAAGTCACTTCAAATATGATGTGGACCCTAAAAAAATGGTTTTGTAAATTTTATTTTAAAGTGAGAAATCGCGGGTCAACTTTTAACCCTTATAACTTCCTAACAAAAAACTCAGGAGAAATTGCACAACATATTGTATGATGCAAATTCTTCTGTTACTTTAGTGAAAATGCAAAGCTAAAAAAAAAATTTGTGTGGAAAAATGTGATTTATTTATTTTCATGGCTCAATGTTATATACTTCTGTAAAGCACCTGGGGGTTCAAGGCGCTCACCACACATCTAGATAAGTTCCCTGACTTATCTAGATGTGTGGTGAGCACCTTGAAACACCAGGTGCTTCACAGAAAAAAAAAAAAAAAAAAATCACATTTTTCCCACAAGAATATTTTTTAGTCCCAAATTTTACATTTTCACAAGGGTAACAGGAGAAAATGGACCCCAAAATTTGTTGCTCAATTTCTCCTGAGTACACAGATATTCCATATGTGGTTGAAAACTACTTCTGAGGCATAGTGCAAATCTCAGAAGGGCAGAAGTGCCATATTTGGACTGGTTTGAGGGTGTCACATTGGTAGAGCACCTGAGGTACCAGAATAGCCGAGCCCCCATAAGTGACCCCTTTCACAAACGCATCGAGTTGTGCAGATGGAATCACAGAGGGAGCCCACTTAGTCTGCGATGCCCTGCGATGTCGCTGTCACTATTGACAGCGTCATCACAGGGGTTAAACGCCCGCGATCGGTGCTAGCACCGATCATGAGTGGTGCTGCGGGTTGTCAGCTCTCACACAGAGCTGACACATGCATGCGATTGCGGTGGCGCCCAGAGTGAGCCCACACAATCACTGCGCCGAACATATACTGCTCTTTGCGGGAACGCAATTCCCGCAGAGAAGTATGTATATGGCGCATGTCAGGAAGGGGTTAAGGGCATACATATTAAAAGTTTGAAAATTGCTACATTTTCACCAATTTCACAAATAAACGCAAGTCATATCAAAGAAATTTTACCACTATCATAAAGTAAAATATATAATGAAAAAACAGTTTCAGAATCAGGGGGATCCGTTGAAGCGTTCCAGAGTTATTACCTCATAAATTGCCACTGATCAGAATTAAAAAAATTGACCTGGTCAGGAAGGTGAAAACAGGCTTTGGGGTGAAGGGACACCAGTGGATATTGCTGTTTACTTCACCTGCTACAATTCTGGTGATTTACTCGGTAAAATGGACGTTGGACAAGCGTCATGATCAGTTACAATCAGACTGAAGGAACATCGCTCCTCTACTCGGCTCTATGAGTCTAGGATGAAATCCACTGCGGCCCCTGCAAGAAAAAGAATGAAGAAGAGCAGAAGTTTGGTGAGACCACCGTGGCCAGACATTTCTCGGAGATGGTGATAAAAGTTTTGATCTCCGATGGTCGGTGTTAGAAGAGACGACCGCAGCGGATTCACAATCACAACGCAGTAAACTTCTACAGAGACGTGTTCTGGATTTACTCCCTGGAATCACTTTCTCTCAAAGGGTTAAATGACATCTGTAACTTCATGGTCTTTCTATGAAGCTTCTTCTCTGAACTTTATTCTTCTGTTTTCTGAAGTATTTATCTTACTCTCCGGAATCAGGAATGTATTAAGTCCTATAGAAACTTCAGAGAAATAATCATCTCTAATTCTGTGTTTCCAGGATTATTCTTGTGGGAATCGGCTGCGATATCTCCTGTGCAATATATTTCTAGTATTAACAGGTTAGAATACTGTAAATTAATGGATGGCGATGGTTGTTTGTTTCATTCCCTTTTTTCTTGTGTCATTTAATATTCATATGTAATGTATGTGTATTGGTTCTGACATTTGACAGCTGATGGATCGCACGTCACAGATTTGACATGATTTTCTCCTGGATTGTTTAATAGGACTTACAGCAGGTCCTGAAAGCAGAATATGCAGCAAGTATTTGCCATATATTCATGCAAATTCCCTGAAGTGTCATCAATTGTATCTAATAAAATGCTTGAGCGCTCGTTACTTGAATCCAGTAGGTCGGATGCTTGGACAGGTTTGAGTCGAGTACCAAGTATAATGAAAGTGAATGAGAAACTCAGCCATTTTTCCAGAAGTTCCTCCCAGGAGGGCTCGGGGGCAGGAAAATTGCTGAACTGGATGGAAACAGCGCTCAAATGGACAGGAACAGCATGGAGAAGACGCCTGGACGCATCTCTGATCCCCAGGTGGCAGCCTAACCGGGAGTGACCTATGAAGCTTCTTTCTCAGAACAAGGCTCCATACACGTCTTAGGAAATAAATGGACTACGTCAGAGCTGCGGGCTAATAAATTGGTGAATGAGGGACTGTCTCTTGTCTGAATTCATTTAATTCTCTCTTTTTAGGTTTTTCAGGTTGCTATTTGTGGCCTACTTCAGAATGCTTGGACTTCTTCAGACCAGCATGGCTTCTTTTTTTTTAATTAGTAAATTAAAATTTACTAAAACTAATTGGTGAATTGGGAGTGAGGGAGTTTTTTTTTTTTTAATAAAATTTTTGTGTGTATTTTTTTCTTTTAACTTACTGGGTTAATAATGGGGTGTCTAATAGAAGCCTCTCCAATGCTAACCCCTAAGCTTGATGTCAGCTTACAATACACTGCTGACATCAACTCCAAATTATATTACCCCATTTGCTAATGCATCAGGGCAATTTGGAAGAGCCAGGCCAAGTGCCAGAGTTGGCACATCTATTGTGATGCGCCAAGTCGGGGGCGGCGGCGGGCTGGTATTTTTATGCTGGGAAGGGGCCAATATCCAAGGACCTTCCCAGCCAGATAATATCATCCCCCAGGTGTCTGATGTACCTTGGCTAAATATCAAAAAATAGGGGGGACCCCACATCATTTTTTTATAATTAATTATTTAATATGTTTTAAAAAGATTAAATACGCCCTTTAGTGCCACATGAAAGGCACTAGGGGTGCAGCTTTATAATATTTAGGGGGGGGGGGGGGGGCGACATTAATCTAAGCTCTCCCTCCTATAACAACTCTTCCTGAACTGCTTCCTGAGGACAGTGTGCCGAGCATCGCGTCACCGGGTCTTACATAAACCCAATAACACGATGCGGCTGGCCAGTCACAGTAATGCCAGTAGCCAACATGGCTACAGCATTACTGTGTACGCCAGGCAATCCCTGCATGTTTATTGACTGTCTAACAGCCGCAAACATGCTGGGCGGGGACTCGAGCACCTGCGATACTCCGACAAGTACTGAGCATTGGCAAGCAAGCTCGCTCATCACAAGTATCTACATTACTGTGCTGGAACTAGGAGAGGAATAATGGCGTTGTGTGAGGACTTCTCTGGGCTTCTGTCCTTCATCCTGCAGTCGTCTGAATGGATCTAATGTGGACGGGAACCAGCTAAGCCGCATTCTGTCCACAGCTGTTACCTCACTGTTCACACCACACAGAGACCCCAAAAGAGTCTCCGTACTGAAGGGGTTAATGCCCCCTGCACCCAGTAATGGGGGGTCTCCACATACCTCCACCTGCAGAGCCGCCACCACATATATGGCTGCTCTGTGCGCACAGGACCTGTGATGAGGTCACAGGAGGGGAGGAGTCAGGGGTCACATGATCAGGGGCCTCAGTGGATGCAGGAATCTGCTGTGCTGGTTGTCATGGTGCTGGATGAGCTGAAGTTTATGTGTGGGGTCAGGAGGGGTTTACAGTGTGGATGTAGCAGAGCCGTGTGTGTACGAGGTGTACGGAGCGGAGCCGCGTGTGTACGAGGTGTACGGAGCGGAGCCGCGTGTGTACGAGGTGTACGGAGCAGAGCCGCGTGTGTACGAGGTGTACGGAGCGGAGCCGTGTGTGTACGAGGTGTACGGAGCGGAGCCGCGCGTGTACGAGGTGTACGGAGCGGAGCCGTGTGTGTACGAGGTGTACGGAGCGGAGCCGCGTGTGTACGAGGTGTACGGAGCGGAGCCGTGTGTACGAGGTGTACGGAGCGGAGCCGCGTGTGTACGAGGTGTACGGAGCAGAGCCGTGTGTGTACGAGGTGTACGGAGCAGAGCCGTGTGTGTACGAGGTGTACGGAGCAGAGCCGCGTGTGTACGGAGCAGAGCCGCGTGTACGAGGTGTACGGAGCGGAGCCGCGCGTGTACGAGGTGTACGGAGCAGAGCCGCGTGCGTACGAGGTGTACGGAGCGGAGCCGCGCGTGTACGAGGGGTACGGAGTGGAGCCGCGCGTGTACGAGGTGTACGCAGCAGAGCCGCGTGTGTACGAGGTGTACGGAGTGGAGCCGTGTGTGTACGAGGTGTACGGAGCAGAGCCGCGTGTGTACGAGGCATACGGAGCGGAGCCGCGTGTGTACGAGGTGTACGGAGCAGAGCCGCGTGTGTACGAGGTGTACGGAGCAGAGCCGTGTGTGTACGAGGTGTACGGAGCAGAGCCGTGTGTGTACGTGGTGTACGGGGCAGAGCCGCGCGTGTATGGGGCGGAGCCGCACGTGTACGGGGCGGAGCCGCGCATGTGCGAGGTGTACGGGGTGGAGCCGAGCGTGTGCGAGGTGTACGGGGCGGAGCCGCGTGTGTACGAGGTGTACGGAGAGGAGCCGTATGTGCATACAGAGCCGAGCAGTGTGTGTACAGTGCGGAACCATGTGTGTATGGAGCGGAGCTGTGTGTGTACGGAGCCGTGTGTGTATGGAGCCCTGTGTGTATGTTGTATACAGCTGTATACTCCCAGGTTCGGTTGCAAACACGGCGGCTCTTTATCAGACTGTAGAAGAACTGACACTGGACACTCGGTAAAACTGCGCTCGGACGTCTCTTGTTTCTCGCACAGATATTGATAACATAAGATGGAGTCAGACGAACCCTCCTACAAAACCTGATAACAAAGTCATTACTACAGGACTGGATGAGAAAGGGATTTATTCTACAAGAAACGCTGGGGCCACAAATGAGAGAATCCGGGCCCCGTGGCTGGATACTCCGGACCCCCGGCGTGTTAGGACCAGACGGGGTCTTTGTCTCTGGAGCTTCTCTGCTCGGTATAATGAGACTCTGATCTTGTTCTTATAAAGAGGGTTGGAGTAAAATAGAAGCTGCCTGAATATGAGGACCTTGTCTGATCTCTATGTCCTTGTGTACAGAGCTATGGAGATAGCGCTATTCTCTGTATAATAGATGTGATGTCGCTGGAGCCCTAATATTCCTGTACAGGGGTCTCTGTACAGATAATCTTACCCCAGCATTATGGATTGGGAGAAGGGAAAAGGGATTGGGGACATTTTACTGTAATTTATCTTTAAATAAAACTGCAATAAAAATAACTGATTAAAAAAATTGGATTGGCAACTCCGAATGTCCTTGTCTATTTTGGGATTAGGAGTCCGGGCAGGAGAACATTTTGGGTTTTGTTTTGGGGGTTGGGGGAAAGTAATACAATATTTCTCCATATAGTGTAAATATATGAAAACAGTTTAATCCAGAAACATTTGGTCAGTGAATTTTTGTGATTTCAGCTCTGCAGGCCGCTTTTTATGTAAAATGAAACAACTTAGATGCAAATGAAGTGGAGACTTTCAGGTTTAATTAAAGGGGTTGAACAAAAATCTGTGAAACGTTTAGGAATTGCAACCATTTTTCTACAAAGCCTCCTCATTTCATGGGCTCAAAAGTAATTGAAGAAATTACCTTTACCATAAATAAAATGCTCATTAATACTTTGCAGAGAATCCTTTGCAGCATTGACGGCCTGAAGTCTGGAAGTCATGGACGTCACTAAACACCAGGTCTCCTCCTTTATGAGGCTTTGCCGCTTTTACTGCAGTGACTTCAGTTGTTGCTTGTTTGTGGGTCTTTCTCCCTTATGTTTTGTCTTCAGCCTGTGAAATGCAGCTCAATGGGGCGGATATACCGCTGATGCAGCTGCACAGGGGCCCTGACGGAGAGGGGTCCGATCAGCTGCTGCAATGTCTGGTTCGCACATGGAGCCAGCGGCAGTATTTGCAGTAAGAGGAGCGGAAGGGGCCCGTACCTGAGTAATTTGCCGTCACACAGGGGCCTGCACTCTGCAGAATATGTTAGTAGGGACCCCTGCTTTCCTCTTAGATTATGCTGCCGCTGCTCTACGATGCAGGAGCACAGGATTCCTGGACACACCCCGGCTTCTCAGCGTCGTTCAGGCATAGGCAGGATAACAGGCCTGGTAACTATGGCTGATGCTCTCAGCCAATCCTGTCTCTCCCTCTTCTCCTTCCTTCTGAGCAATTCTGACAATTTAACTGCCTGACCAATGTTCACATGAGCTGTCACATAAATCACCCCTGACCCCACTATAGCTACCTACATCCCCTGTACTGAGGGGGCTTTATTGGAAAACCGCTGCACTGGCCCATTCAGAAGCCGTAGCTACAGTGTGAATGCTGCCTGAATGGCCAATGCTGCCTTTCCCAGATAAAGCCCTCTCAGTGCAGGGGGTGGTAAGTGGCTACAGGGGGGAGGGCGATGTGATGGCCAATGTTCACATGGGTCAGGCAGCTCAGAACGTCTCAGGAGGCAGGAGGGGAGTGTCAGACTCACTGACTGCTCGGAGGCTGCTCCCTGCAGCTATCGGAGGTAGTGAGGAGACAGGATTGGCTGACAGCTGCAGATCTGGCCAGTAGTGATGATGGAGGACAGAAGACCACCAGGATGGAGCTGCTGAAGATGGGAGAAGGCACCTGCCAGAGGGACATCATATGTAAGTAATGAAATGTGTACAGATTTACTATTATCTATGTGTATTAGCATATTTGGGTATGTATATATATATCTATAATATAACGGGGGATGCAACCCTCTGTCTGAAGCCTCGATAGACTGCGCATACTTGACGCACAGTCTGGCTCCAGACAGAAGACTGCATCCAGCCGTTACAGGTAAAAGGAGGTGTATGGCGCCGGAGATCGCGGTGTGTGTAGACACTGAACGCATACCGCGATCTCCGGCGCCATACTTACATACCTGACTGGGAGGAGCGTTGCCGCGGCGCCTCTCTTCAGCGGAGACCGGGGGTGGAGTGAGGCGTCGGATCGGCGCATGCGCATAGCGCCATCCGGCGCCATTTTACTGAAGACATATTTACAGTGTGTCTTCAGCAAAATGGCGCCGGACAGCGCGGTGCTCCCGTGTCGCACTCCTCCCCCGACCTCCGGCAGAACAGGACGCTGCAGCGCTGGAGTACAGAGAAGAAAGGTGAGTATAACTGTTTATTTTTTTTTTATGTGTGTACAGTGTGAAAGGAATAAGCGCACCATGCATGTACCATGATTGTGGGGTGAGGGGACCATGCATATACCAGGATTAGGGGGATGAGGGGTACCACATATACCAGGATTGGGGGGTGAGGGGACCACGCTTACCAGGATTGGGGGGTGAGGGGTACCACGCATACCAGGATTTGGGGGTGAGGGGTACCACGCATACCAGGATTGGGGATGAGGGGTGACATGCATACCGGGATTGGGGATGAGGGGTGACACGCATACCGGGATTGGGGATGAGGGGTGACACGCATACCGGGATTGGGGATGAGGGGGGCCACACATACCGGGATTGGGGATGAGGGGTGACACGCATACCAGGATTGGGGATGAGGGGTGACACGCATACCAGGATTGGGGATGAGGGGGGCCACGCATACCGGGATTGGAGATGAGGGGGGCCACGCATACCGGGATTGGGGATGAGGGAGGCCACGCATACCAGGATTGGGTATGAGGGGAGCCACGCATACCGGGATTGGGGATGAGGGGAGCCACGCATACCGGGATTGGGGATGAGGGGAGTCACGCATACCAGGATTGGAGATAAGGGGAGCCACGCATACCGGGAATGGGGATGGGGGGAGCCACGCATACCAGGATAGGATGGTGGAGACAGGATGGGGGCAGCACAAATACCAGGAGGGGGGCAGCACATACCAGCATGGGAGACCATATACCAATAAAAATGCTCACCACCATGGCGTAGAACGGGTTTAATAGCTAGTATATATATATATACAGTACAGACCAAAAGTTTGGACACACCTTCTCATTTAAAGATTTTTCTGTATTTTCATGACTATGAAAATTATGAATTCACACTGAAGGCATCAAAACTATGAATTAAGACATGTGGAATTATATACTTAACAAGAAAGTGTGAAACAACTGAAAATATGTCTTATATTCTAGGTTCTTCAAAGTAGCCACCTTTTGCTTTGATGACTGCTTTGCACACTCTTGGCATTCTCTTGATGAGCTTCAAGAGGTAGTCACCGAAAATGGTTTTCACTTCACAGGTGTGCCCTCTCAGGTTTAATAAGTGGGATTTCTTGCCTTATAAATGGGGTTGGGACCATCAGTTGTGTTGTGCAGAAGTCAGGTGGATACACATCTGATAGTCCTACTGAATAGACTGTTAGAATTTGTATAATGGCAAGAAAAAAGCAGCTAAGTAAAAAAAAATGAGTGGCCATCATTACTTTAAGAAATGAAGGTCAGTCAGTGCGAAAAATTGGGAAAACCATCAAGCACTACAAAGAAACTGGCTCACATGAGGACCACTGTAGCGCCGGCGTCCCTGCCCTCTGCTAGGCAGGGACGCTGTTCCCCTCACCCCTCTGCTCCGAGCCCGGCGTCCTCCTCCCGCTCTGCTGGCAGCGCGCGCTCCTTCCCGGCCACTGTGCTTAGGGCGCGCGCGCTCCCTCCCTCTTAAAGGGGCCGCGCGCGCCGTCCTAAGGAGTCCCCGGCCAATGGCCGGAGGACTTCACCATATGTAAGGCACCTCCTCCAAAATGGAGGTGCCCGAGCAATGTTGTTGCACTGTTCACTACTCTGCTTCAGCCCTCAGGTCCCGTTGCCAGTTACCTGCCAGTTACCTGCCAGAAACCTGCCAGTTTGCTGTCTGTTTCCTGCCTGACATTCCTCCTACCTGCTTGCTAGCCTGAGATCCGACGGTCTGCCTTCCTACCCCTGTCAGTCTGTCTATGGACCAGCTTGCCCGCTCACCTGGGAGCGCTCATCTGCTACCTGTCTGTTAGCCTACCTGGAGGCTCCGCCGTCACATGCTGTGACCACCTGCTTATCCAGAGACTCTCGCCTGCTCACCTGGGAGCACTCATCTGTCATCCGCCTGTTAGCCTACCTGGAGGCTCCGCCGTCACATGCTGTGACCACCTGCTTTTCCAGAGACTCTCGCCTGCTCACCTGGGAGCACTCATCTGTCATCCGCCTGCTAGCCTACCTGGAGGCTCAGCTGTCACAGGTCGTACCAACCCTATACCCAGAGACTGTCCCGGTCACTTGCTGTGACCTCCTGCCCGTTCACCCAGAGACTGCCCCGGTCACTTGCTGTGACCTCCTGCCCGTTCACCCAGAGACTGCCCCGGTCACTTGCTGTGACCTCCTGCCCGTTTACCCAGAGACTGTCCCGGTCATTTGCCGTGACCACCTGCCCGTTTACCCAGAGACTGTCCCGGTCACCTGCTGTGACAACCTGCCCGTCTTCCCTGGTCACCACCCGCTTCCTTACAAGGACCACCCCCTTGTATAGTAGCTCAGAGGTTCCGCCTCCCAGACCCGTTACAGTTTGCTCGGGCCATGGAACCCGGTGGTACCCAAGCTCCCTCGCTCTCGGACCTATGTCATGAACTGTCCCGTCAGAGGTCCCAACAGGAGTCCATCCTGGGTCACCTGCGGAATGTCAACTCACACCTGGACACTCTGACTGCTCCACCAGCAACCACCGCTAGAGTCATGACTCGCAACCCGGCAGCGCCGCTGCCCACCAATACCATGGTATCCTGCTCCGGACCCCGGCTTTCTGCACCTCCTCGCTTCGGAGGCGACTCCGCTCAGGCTCGGGGCTTCATAAACCAGTGCACCCTGCACTTTGAACTCCTGTCCCACCAGTTTAATTCCGACCGGGCCAAAGTAGCCTTCATCATGTCCCATCTCACGGGGGAGGCACTGGCTTGGCTGAATCCTCTATGGGAGAGAGGAGACCCCCTGGTGTCCGACTTGCCTGCCTTTCTCACGGCTTTCCGGAAAGTCTTCGACGAACCTGGACGGAAGACCTCATCCGCATCGTCTCTGCTACGCCTCCGTCAGGGAAGTCTCACCGTGGGCCAATATGCCATACGGTTCTGTACCCTTGCCTCGGAGCTGGCCTGGGATAACGACGCTCTGGTATATGTCTTCTGGGAGGGTCTGTCCGGCCGTATTAAAGATGAACTCGCCGGTCGGGACATTCCTACCACTCTCGATGATTTAATAACTCTTGCCACCCGGATTGACCTACGGTTCCAGGAGCGTGCCAAAGAGGTCACCCGTGAGAGGAGGTTTCCACGTCTAGCTCCTTCCTTCCAGAAACCCGTCACTCCCTCCGTTTCTCCCCAGGAACACCCTCCTGAGCCTATGCAGGTCGACCAGACCAAGATGGTCAAAACCCGTCAGGACTTACGCCGTGCCAAGGGGAGCTGCTTCTACTGTGGCAGTAAGGAGCACCGGATCCGTACCTGCCTGGAGAGGTCGGGAAACGCCTGTGTCTAGGTTCGCTCAGAGAGGTCGACCTAGACAAGAATAAATCCTCTCCATCTCTGCTGCTGTCAGTCTCAATCGTCTGCGGGGAGAACCGTTACTTCGAACTAGCCCAACTTGACTCTGGAGCAGCCGGGAATCTTATTTCACAGTCCCTGGTAGAGAAATACCGCATCCCCACAAACCTCTGGCTGTACCCTTGTCTGTTGCTGCCGTGGATGGGGGCCTCTTACCACGTCCCATCCAACTCATCACCGACTCCATTACTCTACAGGTGGGAATGCTGCATTCTGAGAGTATCTCCTTTCATGTTCTGCCTGGACTCTCTCACGCCCTCTTGCTAGGCCTACCTTGGCTCCAGAGACATGCACCCGTGCTTGACTGGCAGACCGGAGAAGTCCTTCGCTGGGGACAGGACTGTCATAAGTTTTGTCTGGTTCCCGTCCATCCCGTCCGTCCTTCTCCTACCCCAGCTAATCTACCTGGACTTCCGATTCCTTATTGGTCTTATGCTTATGTCTTTAATAAAAAGGAGGCAGAGACACTACCCCCTCATAGACCATACGACTGCCCTATCGACCTGTTACCCGGTACTACTCCTCCCCGTGGGCGTATTTACCCATTGTCCGCTGCTGAGACCCGGTCTATGTCCGAGTATATTGAGGAGAATCTGGCCCGGAGATTTATCCGGAAATCTACCTCCCCGGCGGGAGCAGGCTTCTTCTTTGTTAAAAAGAAGGATGGCTCTCTCCGTCCCTGCATAGACTATAGAGGCCTAAACCAGATCACGGTGAAGAATAAGTACCCCCTTCCGCTCATTCCGGAATTATTTGATCGTCTGAGGGGGGCTAGAATCTTCACCAAACTGGACCTTCGTGGGGCGTACAACCTGGTCCGTATCCGTCAGGGGGATGAATGGAAGACGGCATTCAACACCCGGGACGGCCACTACGAATATCTGGTAATGCCCTTCGGTCTCTGTAACGCTCCCGCCATCTTTCAAGAGTTGGTCAATGACATCTTCCGGGACCTTCTCTACTCCTGCGTGGTGGTGTACCTGGACGACATCTTGGTCTTCTCTCCGGATCTCCAGACTCACCGGAGGGATGTTCGTCAGGTCCTGCTCAGGCTCAGGCAGAACTACCTCTTCGCTAAATATGAGAAGTGCCTCTTTGAGCAGACCTCGCTTCCGTTTTTGGGCTACATAATTTCTCAGACCGGCCTACGAATGGATCCTGAGAAACTGTCTGCCATCGAGAAGTGGCCTCGACCGGAGGGGTTGAAGGCCATTCAGCGGTTCCTGGGCTTCGCCAACTACTACCGCCTCTTCATACCGCACTTCTCTTCCCGGACTGCCCCAATTTCCGCGCTCACCCGTAAGGGCACTAATCCCAGAGAGTGGCCGCCCGAAGCAGAGGAGGCCTTTCTTTCCTTAAAACAGGCCTTCTCTTCCGCCCCGGTGCTGCATCGCCCAGATGGCAACAAGCAGTTCTTCCTGGAGGTTGACGCCTCCTCCTCTGGAGCCGGAGCGGTACTTACCCAAAAATCGTCTTCCGGGAGAATGGTAACTTGTGGCTTCTTCTCCAAACTCTTCTCCTCTTCTGAGCGCAACTATTCCATAGGAGATTGAGAGTTATTGGCCATCAAGCTGGCATTGGAGGAGTGGCGTTACCTGCTCGAAGGGGCTCTTCACCCGGTAATAATTTACACTGACCACAAGAACTTGGCTTACCTTCAGCATGCCCAGAGACTTAACCCGCGCCAAGCCCGGTGGTCCTTGTTTTTTGCTCGCTTTGATTTTGTTCTTCATTTTCGCCCGGCTGACAAAAACATCAAGGCGGACGCCTTATCCCGATCCTTTATGGTGTCTGATCTCGAGGAAGAACCGAAAAACATCATCGATCCCGCCAGAGTAATGCAGGTGGCTCCCGTGAGTCTAAATCGTCTCCCTCCCGGTAAGACGTTCGTATCAGTACCTGATCGGGAGAAGATCCTACACTGGGGTCACTCGTCTAAACTAGCTGGCCACGCCGGTCAGAAAAAGACCCTCCAGCTTATTACCCGGCACTACTGGTGGCCTACCCTGCACAAGGACGTAATAGACTTTGTTTCTGCCTGTGTGTCCTGCGCCCGCAACAAGGTTCCGAGACATCTGCCAGCCGGTCGCCTCCTTCCGCTCCCAGTACCTGCTGCCCCCTGGCAGCATATAGCAATGGACTTTATAACTGATCTCCCCGTCTCTGCCGGTTGTACGGTCATTTGGGTGGTCGCTGACCGCTTTTCCAAGATGGCTCATTTCGTTCCCCTGCCAGGCCTCCCGTCTGCACCCGAGCTGGCTAAAGACTTTATCCGCCACATCTTCCGTCTTCATGGACTGCCCCTCCACATAGTGTCGGATCGTGGGGTACAGTTCACCTCACGCTTCTGGAGAGCCACTTGTAAACTGCTAGATGTCACCCTGGACTTCTCCTCCGCTTACCACCCACAGTCTAATGGTCAAGTGGAGCGGATCAATCAGAACCTGACCAGTTACCACCGGCACTTCGTTAATGCCCACCATTCAGACTGGGTGGATCTCCTGCCATGGGCCGAATTTTCTTACAACAATCACGAGAGCGAATCTTCCTCCAAATCCCCGTTTTTTGTTGTCTTCGGTCAGCATCCTCGGATCCCATTTCCCGTCTCCACCTCGGTGGACAATCCGGCTGCGGAATCTCTTGTTAACAAATTTTCCTCCATATGGGAGAGCACGCGGTCCGCACTCCTTCTGTCATCCGAGCGTATGAAAAGACATGCTGACAAAAAATGTCTGGATCCTCCTCAATTCCGTCCAGGGGATAAGGTCTGGCTCTCGTCCAAATATGTCCGGCTCAAGATTCCTTCCTATAAGTTAGGGCCTCGGTTCATCGGTCCTCTGGAGGTCATCAGTCAGATCAACCCGGTGGCCTATAAATTGAAACTCCCGGCCAACTTGCGGATCCCTAACTCCTTCCATGTATCTCTCCTCAAACCTGTGGTACTTAACTCTTTTTCCAAGTCTACAGGTACGCCTCCTGCTCCGGTTTCCGCTGAAAACGAATTTGAGGTAGAGAACATTCTGGCCACCAAAAGGGTAAGAGAGAAAACCTTTTTTCTGGTAGATTGGAAGGGGTTTGGTCCTGAAGAGAGAACGTGGGAGCCCCGGGAGAACATCCATGCCCCTCTCATCCTAGCTAAATTTCTCTCTGGCCTAAAAAAGGGGGGGCCTAAAGGGGGGGATACTGTAGCGCCGGCGTCCCTGCCCTCTGCTAGGCAGGGACGCTGTTCCCCTCACCCCTCTGCTCCGAGCCCGGCGTCCTCCTCCCGCTCTGCTGGCAGCGCGCGCTCCTTCCCGGCCACTGTGCTTAGGGCGCGTTCGCGCGCGCTCCCTCCCTCTTAAAGGGGCCGCGCGCGCCGTCCTAAGGAGTCCCCGGCCAATGGCCGGAGGACTTCACCATATATAAGGCACCTCCTCCAAAATGGAGGTGCCCGAGCAATGTTGTTGCACTGTTCACTACTCTGCTTCAGCCCTCAGGTCCCGTTGCCAGTTACCTGCCAGAAACCTGCCAGTTTGCTGTCTGTTTCCTGCCTGACATTCCTCCTACCTGCTTGCTAGCCTGAGGTCCGACGGTCTGCCTTCCTACCCCTGTCAGTCTGTCTATGGACCAGCTTGCCCGCTCACCTGGGAGCGCTCATCTGCTACCTGTCTGTTAGCCTACCTGGAGGCTCCGCCGTCACATGCTGTGACCACCTGCTTATCCAGAGACTCTCGCCTGCTCACCTGGGAGCACTCATCTGTCATCCGCCTGTTAGCCTACCTGGAGGCTCCGCCGTCACATGCTGTGACCACCTGCTTTTCCAGAGACTCTCGCCTGCTCACCTGGGAGCACTCATCTGTCATCCGCCTGCTAGCCTACCTGGAGGCTCAGCCGTCACAGGTCGTACCAACCCTATACCCAGAGACTGTCCCGGTCACTTGCTGTGACCTCCTGCCCGTTCACCCAGAGACTACTCCGGTCACTTGCTGTGACCTCCTGCCCGTTCACCCAGAGACTGCCCCGGTCACTTGCTGTGACCTCCTGCCCGTTTACCCAGAGACTGTCCCGGTCACTTGCCGTGACCACCTGCCCGTTTACCCAGAGACTGTCCCGGTCACCTGCTGTGACTACCTGCCCGTCTTCCCTGGTCACCACCCGCTTCCTTACAAGGACCACCCCCTTGTATAGTAGCTCAGAGGTTCCGCCTCCCAGACCCGTTACAACCGCCTGTTAGAACTCTCCTGTTAGGTTTTTTCTAGTTTGCTGGTCACATGACCATTTTTGCCTATTTAATCCGGCTCCGCCCTCCTGGCCTTGCTGGACTTCATTGTATTTTCTACTCTTGAGCTAGCTTGGTACTCTGTTACCTTTCTCTGTTAGTTTTGCTAGGTCTTCTGACCTCTATGTTCTATGTTGTGTGTTTGTCTTTACTGCTACAATTTCTGCTAGGAGGTGTCCAACTTTATCCCAGTCCCTAGTTCTTGTAGGGATCCCTCCCTTGCATCTATAGGTCTTCGTACAGACTAGCCGAGGACTTTAGCGGGTCTGATCGCAGGATCAGGTTCCCCGTTACATCGTAGGGATCCAGTTTAGTTCTATTGTAGGGACAGATCTCCTGTCTTTCCTTAGTGCTTGTAGCAGATCATAACAGTAAGTCCAGCCCAAAAAATTTCTCTAAGGAAAGACCTCCAGTTTCCATCATGGTCTCGGTTCAAGATTTGGCTCAACGCTTGCAGGGACTCTCTCTGGAGGTGGCCGAGCTCCAACAACATGTGAGTAGCTGCCCTGGAGCACATTGTGTAGAGCCAAAGGTACGTCTGCCTGATCTATTTTTTGGTGAACAACAAGATTTTTTTTCTTTTAAAAATGCTTGTTTATTGTATTTTCGTTTAAGACCCGGATCCTCTGGTGATGAATCACAGCGCATAGGGTTCATAATGTCACTTTTGCGCAAGGATCCTCAGGGATGGGCTTTTTCTCTCCAACCTAGTGATCTGTGCTTTAGATCAGTGGATAGTTTTTTTTCTGCTTTGGATTTGTTGTACGATGATCCTGATCGTGTCTCATCTGCTGAGTCTGAATTGAGACGTTTGAGGCAGGGATCAGGTAATGTGGAAAAATATTGTTCTCACTTCCGTCGGTGGTCTGCCCAGGTGGGGTGGAACGATTCAGCTTTGAAAAGTTTGCTTCTTGTGGGGCTAGGTGAAAGGGTTAAAGATTTGCTGATTGCTTATCCCACACCTGGAAACTTGCAGGAGGCTATGCAATTAGCTATACGGGTGGACAGGAGACTGCGTGCAAGGGTTAATGAGAGTAAATCGTCTGCCATGTCAGCTCCAAGTCTTGAGAGGGTCTGTGCTGACAAAGGAGAGACGATGGAGATTGGGGCGATGACACCCCGCTCTCAGGAAAAAGACCGCAGGTTTTCTGAAGGTTTGTGCTTCTATTGCGGAAATTCTGGTCATTTTATTAAGAACTGTGTGCTTTGTATGAACAAAGAAAAAAAAATGGTCAGTTATGCCCGTATTGCCTGTTTAAATTCTAAGGGGGTATTCCTATCTCAAAAATGTGGTTGTGTATTTGGATGACATTCTGATTTATTCGCCTGATCTGGAGTCTCTTTGGCGGAGCGTACGTGAGGTTTTACAGTTATTAATGGACAATTTGCTTTTTGCTAAGCTAGAGAAATGTGAGTTCGCTGTACAGAGAATTCGTTTTTTGGGTTACATTATCTCCAGTGAAGGTTTTGAGATGGACCCGGTTAAAGTTCAAGCTGTGCAGGAATAGCCTAGGCCTATTAGTTTGAAATCGATACAGAGGTTTTTGGGTTTCGCCAATTATTACAGAAAATTCATAAAAAAAATTTCTATTATTGTCAAACCGCTGACCGATCTCACTAGGAAAGGTGCTA
The DNA here is from genome assembly GCF_046119375.1 of Phyllobates terribilis. NCBI lineage: Eukaryota > Metazoa > Chordata > Amphibia > Anura > Dendrobatidae > Phyllobates > Phyllobates terribilis. Next base: position 6,093,457 of record NW_027362789.1, on the reverse strand, counting down.
ATGCGGTTCAGTGGACTTCTGAGGCCATTGAAGCTTTTGTGTTTCTAAAGGAGAGGTTCACCTCTGCCCCCATCCTTATGCAGCCTGATGTGACTAAGCCGTTTTTGGTTGAGGTTGATGCTTCTTCTGTGGGGGTTGGTGCGGTGTTGTCTCAGGAAATCAAGGATGAAGTACATCCCTGTGCCTTTTTTTCAAAAAATTTTTCTGAGACTGAACTTAATTACGATATTGGTAATCGGGAATTGCTGGCTATTAAACTCGCATTTGAACACTGGCGTCATCTCTTGGAAGGTGCTGAATTTCCCATTCAGGTTTTCACTGATCATAAAAATCTGATCTATCTTGATGCTGCCAAGAGCTTGAATGCCCGTCAGGCTAGGTGGGCACTTTTTTTCTCGCGGTTTAATTTTTCCGTTACTTACATCCCGGGTACCAAGAATGTTAAAGCGGATGCTTTGTCTCGCAGCTTTTCTCCCATGGTCAGTGCTGAGGAGGAGGAGGAGGAGAGCATTTTACAAGAAGGTGTTGTGATTGCTGCTTTGGACTCCGTTTTGGAGGATGAGATTCTTAAAGCTCAGGAGAATGCCCCATCTAACACTCCCCATGGGAGGTTGTTTGTGCCTAGGACCTTTAGGAGAGATTTGTTTATTGAGTGTCATGAGTCTCGGTTGGCAGGTCATCCAGGAATTTCTGAGACCAAGAGACTTGTGGGTCGCAGTTTTTGGTGGCCTGGATGGCTGAAGGAAGTCATTAAGTGGGTGCGTCAATGTACTGTGTGTGCTAGATCTAAGTCTTCGCATGCTCCTGCTGCGGGGTTGCTTTGCCCTCTGGAGGTTCCTAGTGCACCTTGGACACATCTGGATATGGACTTTATTACTGACCTTCCCCCCTCTGAAGGTTTCACGGTCATCTGGGTGGTCGTGGACCGTTTTAGCAAGATGTGTCACTTGGTTCCCTTCATCAAACTGCCTTGCGCTAAGACACTCGCTAAGGCCTTTGTCAAGGAAATTGTCAGACTACATGGCGTTCCTACTGACATTGTTTCTGATAGGGGACCTCAGTTCGTGGCTCGTTTTTGGCGTTACTTTAGTGACAGGTTGGGAGTTCATTTGTCGTTTTTATCCGGATATCATCCTGAGTCTAATGGCCAGACCGAAAGAAAGAACCAGGATGTTGAGCAGTTCTTGCGTTGCTTTGTGGCAGACAATCAAGAGGGGTGGTCTGAGTTTCTGCCACTTGCTGAATTTGCTCTTAACAACCATACATCCTCTTCTGCTGGGTGTTCGCCTTTTTTTTTGTTGTTCTGGGAGACATCCGTCTTTTGGGTCATTCTCCAAATTGGTATCGGCTGTGCCTGAGGAGGAGAGTTTTTCCGGTGATTTGGAGAGAGTTTGGACGGATGTGCGTGATAATCTTCAGGAGGCTAACAAAAAATCTAAGAGGTACTTTGATAGGAAACGGCAAGAGGTTTCTTTTGCTATTGGTGACATGGTTTGGTTGTCCTCTAAGAATCTGCGATTGAGGATTCCTTCGAAAAAATTGGGTCCCAAGTTTGTAGGGCCCTTTAAGGTGCTTCAGATAGTTAACAAATCTGCTGTTAGGTTGGAGGTTCCTACTTCCTGGAAGATTAATCCGGTGTTTCATGTTTCTCTGTTGAAAAAAGATGATGTGTCGGTTGGTGACGCCTCTGCCACTGTTCCTCCAGTGGTGGAGGACGGGGAATATGAAATTTCCCGCATCCTAAATTCTAGACGATATAGAGGGAGTTTGCAGTATCTCGTCGCTTGGAAGGGTTTCGGACCCGAGGATAACTCATGGGTGGGGGCGGGTGATGTTTCTGCTTCCAGACTTGTCAGAGCGTTTCACAGGAGGTTTCCTGATAAGCCCGGTCCTAGGGGATCCGGAGGATCCTCTTAGAAGAGGGGGTACTGTTAGAACTCTCCTGTTAATTTGTTTCTAGTTTGCTGGTCACATGACCATTTTTGCCTATTTAATCCGGCTCCGGCCTCCTGGCCTTGCTGGACTTCATTGTATTTTCTACTCTTGAGCTAGCTTGGTACTCTGTTACCTTTCTCTGTTAGTTTTGCTAGGTCTTCTGACCTCTATGTTCTATGTTGTGTGTTTGTCTTTACTGCTACAATTTCTGCTAGGAGGTGTCCAACTTTATTTCAGTCCCTAGTTCTTGTAGGGATCCCTCCCTTGCATCTATAGGTCTTCGTACAGACTAGCCGAGGACTTTAGCGGGTCTGATCGCAGGATCAGGTTCCCCGTTACATCGTAGGGATCCAGTTTAGTTCTATTGTAGGGACAGATCTCCTGTCTTTCCTTAGTGCTTGTAGCAGATCATAACACCGCCTCAGGAAAGGAAGACCAAGAGTCACCTCTGCTTCTGAGGATAAGTTTATCCGAGTCACCAGCCTCAGAAATCGCAGGTTAACAGCAGCTCAGATTAGAGACCAGGTCAATGCCACGCAGAGTTCTAGCAGCAGACACATCTCTTCAACAACTGTTAAGAGGAGACTTTGTGCAGCACGCCTTCATGGTAAAATAGCTGCTAGGAAACCACTGCTAAGGACAGGCAACAAGCAGAAGAGACTTGTTTGAGCTAAAGAACACAAGGAATGGACATTAGACCAGTGGAAATCTGTGCTTTGGTCTGATGAGTCCAAATTTGAGATCTTTAGTTCCAACCACCGTGTCTTTGTGCGACGCAGAAAAGGTGAACGGATGGACTCTACATGCCTGGTTCCCACCGTGAAACATGGAGGAGGAGGTGTGATGGTGTGGGGGTGCTTTGCTGGTGACACTGTTGGGGATTTATTCAAAATTGAAGGCATACTGAACCAGCATAGCTACCACAGCATCCTGCAGTGGCATTAGTTTAGTTGGACCAACATTTATTTTTCAACAGGACAATGACCCCAAACACACCTCCAGGCTGTGTAAGAGCTATTTGACCAAGATGGAGAGTGATGGGGTGCTACGCCAGATGACCTGGCCTCCACAGTCACCAGACTTGAACCCAATCGAGATGGTTTGGGGTGAGCTGGACCGCACAGTGAAGGCAAAAGGGCCAACAAGTGCTAAACAGCTCTGGGAACTCCTTCAAGATTGTTGGAAAACCATTTCCGGTGACTACCTCTTGAAGCTCATCAAGAGAATGCCAAGAGTGTGCAAAGCAGTCATCAAAGCAAAAGGTGGCTACTTTGAAGAACCTAGAATATAAGACATATTTTCACTTGTTTCACACTTTTTTGTTAAGTATATAATTTCACATGTGTTAATTCATAGTTTTGATGCCTTCAGTGTGAATGGACAATTTTTAATAAATCCCCAAGAGTGTCACCAGCAAAGCACCCCCACACCATTACACCTCATCCTTCATGCTTCACGGTGGGAACCAGGCAAGTAGAGTCCATCCGTTCACCTTTTCTGTGTCGCACAAAGACACGGTGGTTGGAACCAAAGATCTCAAATTTGGACTCATCAGACCAAAGCACAGATTTCCACTGGTCTAATGTCCATTCCTTGTGTTCTTTAGCTCAAACAAGCCTCTTCTGCTTGTTGCCTGTCCTTAGCAGTGGTTTCCTAGCAGCTATTTTACCATGAAGGACTGCTGCACAAAGTCTCCTCTTAACAGTTGTTGTAGAGATGTGTCTGCTGCTAGAACTCTGCGTGGCATTGACCTGGTCTCTAATCTGAGCTGCTGTTAACCTGCGATTTCTGAGGCTGGTGACTCGGATAAACTTATCCTCAGAAGCAGAGGTGACTCTTGGTCTTCCTTTCCTGGGGCGGTCCTCATGTGAGCCAGTTTCTTTGTAGCGCTTGATGGTTTTTGCAACTGCACTTGGGGACACTTTCAAAGTTTTCCCAATTTTTCGGACTGACTGACCTTCATTTCTTAAAGTAATGATGGCCACTCGTTTTTCTTTACTTAGCTGCTTTTTTCATGCCATAATACAAATTCTAACAGTTTATTCAGTAGGACTATCAGCTGTGTATCCACCTGACTACTGCACAACACAACTGATGGTCCCAATTCCATTTATAAGGCAAGAAATCCCACTTATTAAACCTGAGAGGGCACACCTGTGAAGTGAAAACCATTTCCCGTGACTACCTCTTGAAGCTCATCAAGAGAATGCCAAGAGTGTGCAAAGCAGTCATCAAAGCAAAAGGTGGCTACTTTGAAGAACCAAGAATATAAGACATATTTTCAGTTGTTTCACACTTTTTTGTTAAGTATATAATTCCACATGTGTTAATTCATAGTTTTGATGCCTTCAGTGTGAATGTACAATTTTCATAGTCATGAAAATACAGAAAAATCTTTAAATGAGGCGTATCCAAACTTTTGGTCTGTACTGTATATAAACATATATATATATATATATACCGTATATTCCGGCGTATAAGACGACTTTTGAAGACTGAAAAATCTTCTGTCTAGTCTGGGGTCGTCTTATACGCCGGTAATGCTTTTGAACTTTCAGAAATTGACATGCGGGGATACTCTGGGGGTGTTAATAAGCTGCCGTGGCCGTATCCCTGCCATGTCGGAGTTAATATAAGGTGGAGGGAGTTAAAATACGGCGGCGGTAGGTCCAGACAGTCAGCGCTTCTGTGCTGAAACTGACACATTGCTGCGTATTCCCAGCTCCGGACACAGCGCAGGGCTTCTGTGCCGACAGCTTTCACTTGTCACAGAAGCGCTGCGCTGTGTCCGGAGCAGGGAAGTTCGCATCGCTTCTGTGACAATATATGAAAAGCCGGCAATTCAGCAGCGGCATAAGCCGGCACCCGACAATTTAGAATATAAAGAATAGAGCTTCACACATAGATTAGATAGATAGAAACATGTCAGTCACATATATATGAAGTACAGTGACAGTATTGCTTACTGTACTTGTCATTTAGTGTAAAGGATTTATTAAAACAAATAATAGTGTTTTCATGCACCGTCTCTTTAAAAAAGCCGGCCGGCAATTCAGCAGCGGTACCCGACAATTTATAACAGACAGAATAGAGCTTCACACATAGATTAGATAGATAGAAACATGTCAGTCACATATATATGAAGTACAGTGATAGTGTTGGTTACTGTACTTGTCATTTAGTATTAAAATAAAGGATTTATTATTAAAAAAATTGGCGTGGGGTTCCCCTTAATTTTAGGCTCTAGCGGAGGTTAAGCAGACAGCTGGGGCAGATGTTTGAAGCCTGGGAAGGGGGTAATACCCACGGAGCTTCCCAGACTACTAATATCAGCCCCCAGCTGAATACCTAGTCTTTACTAGCTATTAAAATGGGGGACCCCCCAAAAAAAATGACGTGGGGTCCCCCCTAATTTAATAGCTAGCAAAGGCTAGGCAGACAGCTGGGGGCTGATATTAATAGCCCAGGAAGGGTGCCATGAATATTGGCCCCCTCCCAGGCTAGAAACACCAGCCGTCAGCCGCCCCAGAAATGGCGCATCCATAGGATGCGCCAATTCTGGCACTTAGCCTCGCTCTTCCACGCTGCCCTGGTGCGGTGGCAGGGGGTAATAGGGTTGGGGTTGATGTCAGCTTATAATGCCAGCTGACATCAAGCCCAGGTTAGTAATGGAGAGGCGTCTATAAGACACCCCCATTACTAACCCCATAGTCAAAGTTAAAAGAAAACACAAACACCCAGAATAAAGTCCTTTAATTGAAATAAAGACACAATCCTTTATTGTTCTAAATTAAACCATACTTACCATCACGCCCATTCCAGCTGAAGCCAACGATCTCCTGCAATAAAAGAAAAATAATAAACCAACCTCATCCTTACCTTTCCATGGTTCCCAGGACAGCTTCAGCTCTGCTACATCGAGATGACAGGCTGGACCGCAGCAGAACGCCGCCATCCAGCCTGTCATCCCGCAGACACTGAGAAGCGCAGGCATGCTTGTGCTCCTCAGTGTCTCGCTGTGACGGCATCCAGATGAGCCGACAATGAACTCAGCTCACCTCCTGGACGTCCGTCACTGACAGCGTGGGAAACTTCTACTGCGCATGCGGGGAGCAGGAGAATTTTCCCACGCTGTCAGTGACGTGCATGAGGTGAGCCGAGTTCATTGGACATGATCTCGGCTCATCTGGATGCCGTCACAGTCAGACACTGAGGAGCACAAGCATGCCTGCGCTTCTCAGTGTCTGCCGCATGGCAAGCTGAACGGCAGCGTTCTGCTGCGGTGCAGCTTGTCATGTGAATGTAGCAGAGCTGGACCGGTCCTGGGAACCATGGAAAGGTAAGGATGAGGTTGCTTTATTATTTTACTTTTATTGCAGGAGATCGTTGGCTTCAGCTGGAATGGGCGTGATGGTAAGTATGGTTTAATTTAGAACATTAAAAAATTGTGTCTTTATTTCAATTAAAGGACTTTATTCTGGGTGTTGTGTTTTTTTTAATTACTTTACTAGAAATTCATGGTGGTCATGTCTAATATTGGCGTGACCCCATGAATTTCGGGCTTAGGGCCAGCTGATAATACCAAGCTGGCCCTAACCCCTTTATTACCCAGTGAGCCACCGCACCAGGGCCCTGGATGAGTTGGGTACAGCGCCAGAAGATGGCGCTTCTATGAACGCGCCATTTTCCGGGGTGGCTGCGGACTGCAATTTGCAGCGGGGGGGGCCCAGAAAGCTTGGGTCTCCCTGCGCTGCAGATTCCAGCCCCCATCTGCCTAGTTGTACCTGGCTGGACACAAAAATAGGGCGAAGCCCCACGTCTTTTTTTTTTAATTATTTCATGAAATAATTAAAAAAAAAAGGGCTTCCCTATATTGTTGTGTCCGGCCAGGTACAAATAGGCAGCTGGTGGTTGGGGGCAGCCCGTTCCTGCCTGCTGTACCTGGCTGGACACAAAAATATGGCGAAGCCCACGTCAACATTTTTGGGAAAAATTAATTACAAAATTAATAATAATTTAGGGACTGCATCTTTATTAACCCCTCAATTGTCATTTAGTGTTAAAATAAAGGATTTTTTAAAAAGAAAATTGGCGTGGGATCCACCATCATTATAGTCTCTAGCGGATGTTAAGCAGACGGCTGGGGCAGATGTTTGAAGTCTGGGAAGGGGGTAATACCCACGGAGCTTCCCAGGCTACTAATATCAGCCCCCAGCTGAATACCTAGCCTTTACTAGCTATTAGAATGGGGGACCCCCCCAAAAAATGACGTGGGGTCCCCCCTATTTTAATATGTTTATGAGTGACAGTTTTCCTGCTATATACCTGCATGTCATAAGAATTTAAATTAAAAAAGGACCATGTTAAATTCAAATCTGTTTTTTTTTAATTTTTACCGGTGTTTGGTATGCGTTGGAAAAGGGGTAGTCTTATACGGTGAATATATCCTAAACTCTATATTTTAACAGGAAAGTAGGGGGGTCGTCTTATACACCAGGTCGTCTTATACGCCGGAATATACGGTATATATATGTAAGTACTTGTGCAAAGTGCTTATACGTAGTGATGCGTACTGTGGTTATCTATAGCATACTTATGTGCACCTGTCTGTAAAAGTGTATATATATGTACCTGTGCAAAGTGTATATACAGTGAAGGAAATAATTATTTGATCCCTTGCTGTTTTTGTAAGTTTGCCCACTGACAGACATGAACAGTCTATAATTTTAAGGGTAGGTTAATTTTAACATTGAGAGATAGAATATCCCCCAAAAAATCAGAAAATCACATTGTATAAATTAGATAAATTTATTTGCATTTTGCAGTGAGATATAAGTATTTAATCCCCTACTAACCATTATGAGTTCTAGCTCCTACAGACCAGTTAGACACTCCTAATCCACTCGTTACCTGCATTAAAGACAGCTGTCTTACATAGTCACCTGTATAAAAGACTCCTGTCCACAGACTCAATTATTCAGTCAGACTCTAACCTCTACAACATGGGCAAGACCAAAGAGTTTTCTAAGGATGTCAGCGACAAGATCATAGACCTGCACAAAGCTGGAATGGGCTACAAAACCATAAGTAAGACGCTGGGTGAGAAGGAGACAACTATTGGTGCAATAGTAAGAAAATAAAAGAAATACAAAATGACTGTCAATCGACATCGATCTGGGGCACCATGCAAAGTCTCACATCGCGGGGGGTATCCTTGATCGTGCGGAAGGTGAGAGAACAGCCTAAAACTACACGGGGAACTTGTTAATGAGCTCAAGGCAGCTGGGACCACAGTCACCAAGAAAACCATTGGTAACACATTACACCTTAAATGTTTAAAATCCTGCAGTGCCTGCCGGGTCCCCCTGCTCAAGAAGGCACATGTGCAGGCCCATCTGAAGTTTTCCAATGAACACCTGGATGATTCTGTGAGTTATTGGGAGAAAGTCCTGTGGTCAGATGAGACAAAAATTTAGCTCTTTGGTATTCACTCAACTCGCCGTGTTTGGAGGAAGAGAAATGCTGCCTATGACCCAAAGAACACGGTCCCCACTGTCAAGCATGGAGGTGGAAACATTATGTTTTGGGGGTGTTTCTCTGCTAAGGGCACAGGACTACTTCACTGCATCAATGGAAGAATGGATGGAGCCAAGTACCGTAAAATTCTGAGTGACAACCTCCTTCCCTCTGCCAGGACATTAAAAATGGGTCGTTGCTGGGTCTTCCAGCAAGACAATGACCCAAACACTGTTATGATCTGCAACATGAACTAAGGAAAGATAGGGGAAATCTGTCCCTACAGTAAGACTAAGCTGAATCCCTACGATGTAGCGGGCTGCCTGTTCCTAGCGAACAGACCCGCCTTAGTCCTCGGCTAGTCTGAACGGAGACCTATAGCATAAGGGAAGGGGTCCCTAAAAGAACTAAGGACTGGGACAAAAAATGGGACACCTCCTAAACAGAGAAGTTGTTGCAGAACACAAAAATACAAACTTGACAAAAAGGTACTAAAGGTCCCAGAAGGACCAAGTGAACTGACAGAGATAGGCACAGAAGCACCTGGCTAGAGAAGCAGTAAAACACTGAAGGCCAGCAGAGCCAAAAGGGCGGAGCTTGAATATAAAGGCAAATGGTCACAAGACCGCAAAACACAAGAAGGAGGCAAAAAACAAACAGGAGGGTTCTAACAAAAACATACAGCCAAGGCAACAAAGGAGTGGCTCAAAAAGAAGCACATTAAGGTCATGGAGTGGCCTAGCCATTCTCCAGACCTTAATCCCATAGAAAACTTATGGAGGGAGTTGAAGCTTCGAGTTGCCAAGCGACAGCCTCAAAATCTGAATGATTTAGAGATAATCTGCAAAGAGGAGTGGACCAAAATTCTTCCTGACATGTGCGCAAACCTCATCATCAACTACAAAAAGCATCTGACTGCTGTGCTTGCCAACAAGCGTTTTGCCACCAAGTGTTAAGTGTTGTTTGCCAGAGGAATCAAATACTTATTTCTCACTGCAAAATGCAAATAAATTTATCTAATTTATACAATGTGATTTTCTTAATTATTTTTGGATATTCTAACTCTCAATGTTAAAATTAACCTACCCTTAAAATTATAGACCGTTTATGTCTTTGTCAGTGGGCAAACTTACAAAAACAGCAAGGGATCAAATACTTATTTCCTTCACTGTATGTATCTCTGTGCACTGTGGTTATCTGTGTATCTATGTGTGTATACACCCGCTGATAGCAGTACACTATATATTAGTACCTGAGACACTGTAGACAATATGTGTAAAGGTAAATATTCCTTAATGACGGTTTCCTGGGGGCAGACAAATCACCGCTGCATTTGGTCCAGAGGTGGAGGTGGCACGCTGACACCAGGGAATATATCAGCTAGATAAGCATCCTCGGACACACATTCAGCTGAAATATATTGCAACGCAGGGGATCTGCCAGCTCCCTGCACTGCAATACACGTCGCTGGCCAATTTGCAGCCAACAGCTGACCTCTGCATGCCCATGACTTGGGGCAGTGACGTCATGCGTGATGGTGGAGACACCGAAGTCAGCTGGCGGCTCCTGCGCCGGCTGCAGAGGAGGACGCTATGTGGCGTGGGAGCAGTGGAAGTGAGTAGAATCGTTTTTTTTTCATGTGTTGCAGAAGAACAAGACAAAATATCAAATCAAGGGGCATAGGATGGAGCACATTATCCAAGAAACAGAAACAGGATGGGGCACATTATATCAGGAAGGGGCACATTATCCAAGGGACGGAACCAGGATGGAGTACATTATCCAAGGAACAGGACCAGGATGGAGCACATTATATCATGAAGGGGACCAGGATGGGGCACATTATACCAGGATGGGGCACATTATACCAGGAAGGGGACCAGGATGGTGCACATTATCCAAGGGACGGAACGAGGATGGAGTACATTATCCAAGGGACGGAACCAGGATGGGGCGCATTATCCAAAGAACGGCACAAAGATGGGGTACAGTATACCAGGAAGGGGACCAGGATGGGGCACATTATACCAGGATGGGGCACATTATACCAGGAAGGGGACCAGGATGGTGCACATTATACCAGGAAGGGGACCATGATGGGGCACGTTATCCAAGGGACAGAACCAGGATGGGGTACATTATCCAAGGAACAGGACCAGGATGGGGTACATTATCCAAGGAACAGGAACAGGATGGAGCACATTATACCAGGAGGGGACCAGGATGGAGCGCATTATCCAAGGAACAGGACCAGGATGGAGCGCATTATACCAGGAAGGGGACCAGGATGGGGCGCATTATACCAAGGGACCAGCATGGTGCAAATTATACCAGGAAGGGGACTAGGATGGGACGCATTATCCAAGGAACAGGACCAGGATGTAGCACATTATACCAGGAAGGGGACCAGGATGGGGCCACATTATACCAGTATTATACCATATTTAAAACAGTTCCATCCAGCTATACTATGTATTTCTGAAACGCATATGGTAAAAGATAGGGTCCACTTAATGCATAAGCGAGAAATTGCCTATGAATGTCTTTTCAGTGTCATGTTCCTCGTAAATACCTGAAGATTTAGAAACAGATCAAAGTCTTTGGGTTTGTTTGTGGCACAAAAAGAAAATCCTTTTGATAATATTAATTTATCATAATTTTATATAAGGTAGTCTGACAGATTAAAAATATTTGTGAGTATTATTGTTTGGGGCTTGGGGTAGGTTTATATCTCCTCTTTTTTTTCCACATTCCTCTAGTAGGCTTTTTCTTTTCCCTAGTTTGGGGGAGAAGTATTGGTTAATTGCCCTTTCTTAGGAGATACAGCCCGTGTAAAAAAGGTACCAGACCTTTAGTACCAGTTGTGGTATTGTCCACTATGATAATATTGCTTGTTTTTTTAGTAGAGGAAACAATGTCTGATGTAGTGTCATATATTGAGAGGTCCAGTAGTGGAGTACAAATGGGATCTGAGAATTCGATTAGAGCAAGAGATTCAATTTCATTAGGTGGAATTAGACTTTAATTTATTGCCTCTAGTTGTCTCCATTTTATTTTTACTTAGACAAGCTCTATCCCTTTCTTCATTGATTTCTTCATTGATTCTATTTCTTTGTAGTCTAATGTTGTCTAGATTTTTTTTGCATTAAGAACCGAAATGAAGGTAGAGGTTTTCCATTCAGAAGATGGAAGTATTGTATTAGAATTTTGCATAGGAGGAGAGTTTGTCAAATTTGTTCTCCTGCTCACAGTACTTTTTGTAGATTCAACTGTTGCAATTGATAAAGGTTCAATTCTATTTGGTAGGACAATTATTTTGTTATTTGTTATCTTCGGTTCGATCTTATTATTTTCAATATTTTTTTATTTGTATCAGTACATTCATTAGCCTTGTCCTTTAGTTGTATAGGTAGAGAATTTTTAGATTTTTGTTCGATCACTCAGGGAACACTTTGTGTTTCTTTCTTTTTTATAATATGATAATCATCCCTGTCTCATTGCAGTTTTTTCAATTTATTCATTATTGGCTCATGTTCCAATTGTAATATGGATGTGATAGTGTTAGAATTTATTTTTTTATATTCTGGATAAGATTCAAACCTTAATAGGTCTTTGTGACAAAACAGCTTTTTATCTTAATCAACCAGAAGTCTACATTTGTTAAGCCAAGAGAAATCCACTATTGTGTTTGTGAATGTATGTGTATTTCTGTGGCAGATCAAGAAGGACATACGATTATTTGTATTATTTGTATAAAGCGGAATGTTGATGTCTCTTGGTTTTTAAACAATGATGTTTGTTACTATGCTAATTGCATATTGTACTAAAGCCATCTAGATGTTGATTTATAAGAACCCCCTGCTATATCAACTATATATATTGATTAAATGCTCAAACAATGAGACATGAGCCCCGTCGAATAATACCCTCCCTAATCCTTGACCTGTGGATGCGTACGTGAAAGGACAACTGTAACTATTTAAGGGACATATGCCTCTGTAGCAGTGAGAATTGAAAGAGAGAATCAAAAATCAGTCAGAGTCTTCAGGGCATCAGCTTGGTAGCACAGCGCAATCCAGAGAGACACAGATTTGTATTCTACATGATTCCGCCTAAGGATGTACGGCCCTGACTGGAAGGATATGGATCTGCTCCATTGACCATTAGAGAACCCATAGATACATTTAGGGAGACCAGGTTGGGAGGCTGAAGTCACCTGGCCCCATGGATATGTTTGGGGTTGCCAGGTCGCCTTGGGTCTTTTGGCCTTGTACCTCGATGTACTGTCAGCTTCCAAAGCTTACTGCTACCTCCTCTCTGCAGGCACCCGCCAAAAGCGGGGGCCACTGGTTGAGGTAGTTGGCCCTGGAAGTCCCAAAATTGCAGTTCTATCGCTGGCGGGTCAGCGGAAGGACGAGACTGTGTAATGTTGTTCCATCTTGGGTATTTGCTGGGACTGTTCTGTTTAATGTCCGTTTTTTGTTCAATAAAATATTGCCACACTGCTTTACCCTCACACTGTGTTGTCTGAGTAGTATTATTCCAACGGAAGACCCCAGGTCTTCACAGTCCTTAGCTAAAGATAGAACTTTTTCAGTTGTAGTTTCGCATAATTGTGTTATTTTTTTAAGTAAACATGTTAACTGTAGCATCGGTGTCTCTGCCCCCTGCCAGGCAGAGACGCCCTCCCCCTTACCGCCGCAGTCCTGGTCCAGCGTCTTCTGGCCTCCCTGATGGTGCACGCAGCTTCCCGGGCACGTGCTTAGGGCGCGCATGCTCCCTCCCTCTTATAGGGGCCACGCACGCCGTCCTAAAGAGTCCACGGCCAGTGGCCGGAGGACTTCCCATATATAACGCACCTCCTCCAAAATGGAGGTGCCTGTGCAATGGTTGTTGTTCCGTGTGCTAACACTTGCTTCAGCCCTCAGGTCCCGCTGCCTGTCAGTCCTGCTGCCAGCCTGCCTGTCTGCCCGTCAGTCCTGCTCGCCAGTCTGCTCGCCAGTTACCTGTTGTGCCTGCCTGCCTACCTGGAAGCACCTGCCAGTTACCTGTCGTGCCCACCAGCCTGCTTACCTGGAAGCACCTGCCTGTTACCTGTTGTGTCCGCCTGCCTGCCTACCTAGAGCAGCTGTCTGTTACCTGTCGTGCCCGCTAGGTTGTCTACCCGGACCACCCGTCAGCCTTCCTGCCGTGCTCATCCACTGTACCGGTCAGTTCCTGCCATCTGACCCGTGGGAGTCCCCTGCTCTCATACAAGGTCGGTCCCAAAGTGGCACCTGGTCCCCCTGCTCAGTCCCTCCCTGGATCACGGAGTCGATTGAGCCACTGAGCGACCTTGGTCAGGCCGAGTAGGTACTTAGTCATGCCCCTCTGGTCCCTCCTTGTATCGCAGCACAGAGTTTCCACCACCCAGACCTGCAACAGTTTGCACAGGCCATTGAACCCGGTAGCCCCCAGGCTCCTTCGCTCTCTGACCTGTACCAGGAGGTTTCACGTCAGAGATCCCAACAGGAAACTATCCTGACCTACCTGCGGTCTGTCAACTCCCGCCTGGACACGATGTCCACCCCATCTGTGTCTGTCTCTAGCAGAGCGGCACCCGCTCCGGCGGCGCCTCAACCTACTAGCGCTATAGCATCCGGCTCTGGCCCCCGGCTCTCTACGCCTCCACGTTTTGGTGGTGACCCCGTCTTATGTCGGGGTATTCTAAATCAGTGCACGCTGCACTTTGAACTCCTGGCACATCAGTTCCCCTCCGACAGGGCCAATGTGGCGTTCATCATGTCTCACCTCACCGGGGAGGCATTGGCATGGCTAAACCCTTTGTGGGACAGAGGGGATCCCCTGGTATCCAATCTTCCGGCTTTCCTCACTGCCTTCCGGAAAGTCTTCGATGAGCCCGGACGAAAAACTTCTTCTGCCTCCTCAGTTCTCCGTCTCCGCCAAGGGAGTCTCACCGTGGGCCAGTATGCCATACATTTCCGTACCCTCGCATCAGAGCTTGCCTGGAACAATGAGGCCCTGGTGTCCACCTTCTGGGAGGGTCTTTCCGGATGGATCAAGGATTAGCTAGCCGGTCGTGACATCCCTTCCACCCCGGACAATCTGGTGTCATTAGCTACCTGGATTGACATCCATTTTTTGGAACGCGCTAAGGAGACTACCCGGGAGAGAAGATTTCCGCGTCTCGCTCCTGTATTCCAAAAGCCTGCCTCCCAACCAGCAATTCTCCGGGCATGCTCACCTGAACCCATGCAAATTGACCAAACCAAGATGGTCAAGGCGCGCCAGGAGAAGCACCGAGCCGAGGGGAGTTGCTTCTACTGTGGCAGTAAGGAGCATCTGATCCGTTCCTGTCTGGTGAAGCCGGGAAACTCTAGTGTCTAGGACCGCTTGGAGAGGTCGTCCTAGGCAAGAGTAAATCCTCTCCGTCCTTGACTCTATCCGTTTCTATTTCCTGTGGTGAGACCCACTTTTTTCAGACCGCCCACCTGGATTCCGGAGCCGCTGGGAATCTCATTTCTCAGGCCCTTGTGGAGCGGTATCAAATTCCTACCATACGTCTGGCTGAACCGTTGGCGGTCGCTTCTGTTGATGAGAGACTTCTTCCGGAGACCATCTTACTCGTCACAGAGCCTGTAACCCTTCAGGTGGGAATGCTGCACTCGGAGAAGATCTCCTTTCATGTGCTGTCCAGTCTTTCTCACTCCCTCTTGCTTGGTCTTCCCTGGTTACGGAGACATGAACCCGTCCTGAATTGGAGTTCAGGTGAAGTGCTCCGTTGGGGGCAGGAATGCCATGAGTCCTGCCTGGTTCCGGTTCGTCCAGTTCGACCCCCATCTACCCCGGCTAATCTACCTGGTCTGCCGGCACCTTACTGGTCCTATGCGGACGTCTTCAACAAGAAGGAAGCAGAGACTCTACCACCTCATAGGCCATATGATTGCCCCATCGACCTGGTACCTGGTGCTTCTCCTCTCCATGGGCGAATCTACCCCATGTCGCTGGATGAGACCCGGGCCATGTCTGTGTACATAGAGGAGAATCTTGCTAGGGGATTCACCCAGAAATCTACCTCCCCGGCTGGAGCAGGATTCTTCTTTGTTAAAGTGGCCCTGACCGGAGGGGTTGAAGGCGATTCAGCGATTCCTGGGCTTCGCAAATTATTACCGCCTCTTCATCCCACATTTCTCCTCCCAGACCGCTCCCATGTCCACGCTCACCCATAAGGGAGCAAACCCCAGGGAGTGGACTTCCGAAGCGGAGGAGGCCTTCGTCTCCCTGTTTCTGCCGGTTGTACTGTCATTTGGGTGGTCGCTGACCACTTTTCTAAAATGGCCCACTTCATCCCTCTGCCTGGTCTCCCGTCTGCATCTGTGCTCGCTAAGGACTTCATCCAGCATATCTTTCGTCTCCACGGCCTACCCCTCCACATTGTGTCTGATCGCGGGGTCCAGTTCACTTCGCACTTCTGGAGAGCTACGTGCAAGCTTCTGGATGTCTCCTTGGATTTTTCCTCTGCTTATTACCCTCAATCCAGTGGTCAAGTGGAACGTATCAACCAGGTCCTTACCAGCTTTTCTCGGCACTTTGTCAGCGCTCACCATAACTATTCCGTTGAGCCCCTACCCTGGGCCGAGTTCTCCTATAACAATCATGAGAGCGAGTCTTCTTCCAAATCCCCGTTCTTTGTGGTCTACGGTCAACACCCCGAGATTCCGTTTCCCATCTCTTCTTCAGTGGACAATCATGCTGCGGAGTCTCTGGTCAGTGAATTTTCTGCTATTTGGGAGGACACTAGATCTGCACTTCTTCAGTCCTCTGAGTGGATGAAGAGACATGCTGATAACAGACGTCTGGATCCGCCCCAATTCCGTCCGGGAGACAAGGTCTGGCTCTCCTCTAAATATGTTCGTCTCAAAATACCATCGTACAAGTTGGGTCCGCGGTTCATCGGCCCGGTCGAGGTTTTGAACCAAATCAATCCCGTGGCTTACAAGCTAAAACTCCCGGCCACCCTACGGATTCCCAACTCCTTCCACGTATCTCTCCTCAAACCAGTTGTCCTTAATTCTTTCTCTGACGATCCAGGTACCACCCCAGCCCTGGTCTCCGCTGACTATGTCTGTGAGGTAGAGAACATTTTGGCCACCAAAAGGGTAAGAAGAAAAACCTTTTTTCCGGTGGATTGGAAGGGGTTTGGCCCAGAGGAGAGGTCTTGGGAACCCAGGGAGAACATCCATGCCCCTCACCCTCATCTTCTTAAAGAATTTCTTGCGGGCCTAAAGAAGAGGGGGCGTAAAAGAGGGTACTGTAGCATTGGCGTCTCTGCCCCCTGCCAGGCAGAGATGCCATCCTCCTTACCGCCGCGGTCCTGGTCCGGCGTCTTCTGGTCTCCCTGCTGCTGCTGGTGCACGCAGCTTCCTGGGCACGGTGCATTGGCCGGGGACTCTTTAGGATGGCGCATGCGGCCGTCCTAAAGAGTCCCCGGCCAATGGCCGGAGGACTTCCCATATATAAGGCACCTCCTCCAAAATGGAGGTGCCTGTGCAATGGTTGCTCCGTATGCTAACACTTGCTTCAGCCCTCAGGTCCCGCTGCCTGTCAATCTTGCCCACCTGTCAGTCCTGCCCACCTGTCCTGCTAGCCTGTCTGTCCTGCTCGCCAGTCTGCCCGCTAGTTACCTGTTGTGCCCGCCTGCCTGCCTACCTGGAAGCACCTGGCAGTTCCCTGTCGTGCCCACCAGCCTGCTTACCTGGAAGCACTTGCCTGTTACCTGTCGTGCCCGCTAGGTTGTCCACCCGTACCACCCGTCAGCCTTCCTGCCGTGCTCATCTGCTGTACCAGTCAGTTCCTGCCATCTGACCCGTGGGAGTCACCTGCTCTCATACAAGGTCGGTCCCAGAGTGGCACCTGGCCCCCCCAGCTTGTTCCCTCCCTGGTTCACAGGAGTCGATTGAGCCGCCGTGCAACCTTGGTCAGGCAGAGTAGGTACTTAGTCACGCCCCTCTGGTCCCTCCTTGCACAGAGGTTCCACCACCCGGACCCGCAACATTAACATAATGTGCATACAATTATTTAAATTAGAGTCCCATTCAAGCGTAAACGTATTTTCATTAGGAAATGTTTGTAGAACTGTTCATGTCCATAATGGATCCTTCTGTTTGTCTAATAGTTTGTAACATGAGCCGTTCCCTTGATGATAGTCGATTGTAAAAGTATTCCATGATGTAGATATATAGACAATTCCCTCTGCAGCCGGGATCTCCTTTGACAATTGCCAGACCGGGAGCCGGTTCCAATGTACTGCTGCTGTATCCAAGATAAAACACTAGGGAGAAAGTAGCGCAAATAGGGTCTTACCCAACAAACATTTAAGAGTATTTGTATCAGATTGTGCTAACCTGATCCGTATTCTTTTCTTTGGCGTTTTAAGTTTGATGTTCAGCTGCTGCAGATCCATGGGTTTGTCAAAAACCGATGAATATCAGGATGTGGAGAAATTTGTGGATAATTCCTGTGCGGATGGTTTATTGAAGACGTCAATTCAGAAAAGTTTATTAAATATAATAATTGAATATGGAACGTGCAGATCTCTCAGATGTTTTTTTATATCAATTAATCTGTCTCTTTGTTTCTGCACTTCTATAGAATAATCTGGAAAGATCTAGATTTTGGACCCATTGATTGTTACATCTGGGTGATCCCTTGCCTGTTGCAGGATAATATCTCTGTCCAGGTAGTGTAAAACTTTAGCCAGCACAGGTCTTTGTGGAAGCCCAGGAGGAAGATGAGCACCCTATGAGCTCGTTCTACAGCTTATAGGAGGATTAAGGTTTCAAGCCTGATTATTAATTTCAGCCAGTTTTCAAAGAATTCAGTAGGAAAGGAGCCTTCTATATTTTCAGGTACACCAATAAGTGGTATATCATTGAGCCTTGACCTATTTTCAAGATCATCTGTTTCTGCCAGCTGTGCTGATATTTGCTATTCTGCAAGCCTGTTCTCCTTGCTTGCATTGGCTATCTGGTCCTCAATGGCGCTGAATCTGCCTTCCACTGCCCCTGCTCTATTTTCTGCAGTTTGTGTCGTATACCTGCTATCTCATCTTTAAGACCACCAAAATGTACATTGAAAGCAGATGGAGAGAATTTACAATGTACCACTGCAATGAAAATGTCTTTTAAAGTAGGTTCCTCAGGTACATGTATGTCCCATTGGTGCAGATTAGGCCATCGGGGATGAAAAGACCACATGCAATTTTGTGGTCTTTTCATCCCCTTCAATGTGGCTGCCTCTCCCATCTCCTGCACACCCAACTCCTCTACTTGGAGCCCGTGCACAGGTGTGGGGTAGCTGCTATAAGAAGGCCACTGTCACCTGATGAGACCTGTGTTTCTGTTCAGGAAAATTGCTACAGCCTGGCCACCACTTCCCTCTGCCTCGTCTCCCCTGCTCAATCTGTCTCCAGCGTGACAACCGTGGTGTCATCTTTGAGCGGAGAGCCTGCTTGTCCCACAGTCTTTATGTGGCTTTTCCTGGTCATTTTTTTCCCCTGTAGCAAAGTACCTCCACACTCAGAAAGTTAACTGGTAGATGTATGACGATTTTCAGGATGGTCGTCAGGTCTTATATAGGATAAATAGCTAGATGCTCATCAGGAGCTCTGTCTGTGAGGAGCTGCCCACTTTCTAAAGACTAAAATACTTTTCCAGCAATGAACCACCATTTTTGTTAATATTATTATTGTGTATTAGTGATTTTCTTGTTATATTTTATATAGTTCTGCTGACTTGTCAGTATGTGCACTAGATTCACTTGTAAAATGTCCAGCATTCCACTAATCTCATCTTTATCTCAGGAGTCCATTGTCTCAACACAATAATCTGATTAGGTGAGTGTAGATTGAGACAAAGTGGAGTAGTCATCACAGGGGGTCTTACATGCAGTCTCAGATGAAGGCTTCTAGACTATTCTTCATTGTTTTTAGCTAACAGTGAATGTTTAAGGGGGAGGGTGTGATCACTTCTGACCTGGGAGGGGACTGAGCCCAGTGGAAGAAAGGACATTTTTTAGGGAGAGTTGTGTGGAAGAATTGAAAGGAAGAGGATGGAGACCGTGGACTTGGAAGGATGAATGGATAAACATGTTACCATTATGGATTATGTCGTTTGGATTTACACTTTCTTACAAGGACTGCTGCTACGAGATACACGTGCTTTCATAGTTTTATCTGCCGTCTAGAGGATCATGAACTGTGGCTACAGACTATAGTGGCTGGAGATACGAAATCTGTGGGCCAACCAAAAGTTGGGAGACAGCGAGTATGGCCTTATACAAAGGCAGTGGAACTACTGAACCCAGATTGGGAATTTGAGGACTGAGAGAACGGTATTTTGGCAATTTACTTGGAATTGCTTTGTTACCGTGGCTGTGATCCATAAAATATTGTTGCATCGTTAACATGTCAAGGTGATTACTTACAACCAACAAACTCAGATCTTTACAAGCTCCTACATCTGCTTGTCCACATATGTCATCAGGGTTGTTGCATGAAAGTACTGCTGCTTTCCGTGTAAGTGGGATAGTCATGCAAGAGAATATTGCTACAAAAAAAAGGGACTGGCCTCTCTGACATTCACTTCAGAAAGGGAGTAAACTGTCCTGCATCCAGAAATTGAGGACCCACCTAGGCAATGGTGGTAACAAAATCTTATTAAGGTGGGCCTAATGAAGAACTTTGAAAAGGCTATGGATAAAAATGTAAAAGCATTCATGCATCTGATTGATAACTTTCCAAGGTTAAGTGAAGCAAATATAAAAGGAGTCTTTATTGGACTTCAGATTTGTAAGTTTTTTCAAGATGAGGAGTTTCTTCAGTTGTTGCAGGGCAAGGAAAAGGCTGTATGGTCTAGATTTGCATTTGTGGTAACTAACGTTTTGGGAAACTCAAGGGCAGATACAGAAACTATGAAGAGTTGGTGTTATTTCTCCTCAAAACATATAAGGATCTTGGCTGTAACATGTCCTTAATGATTAATTTCTTATATTCTAGACTTTTCTTCTTCCAAACTGTGGAGTAGTGAGAGACGAGGATGGTGAGAAATGTAACCAAGATATTGCAACTATGTAGAAAAGATATCAAGGAAGATGAAATCCATCAATGCTTGCAGATTACATAATTTTAATAGATGATCCAATACAGGAGTACAAGAAACAAGCAAAAAACAGTTGTCACTGAATGAGGACTAATTTTGTAGTGCAATTTCTGTAACTGTTCAAAATTCGCAATAAGGTTTAGACAGGTTTTAGTTATTTGAATTTTTCTAAGTTTTCTCTAAATAAATATCAGAAAAGTGGCATAACAAAATATTCTGCATCTCTATATTTACAAGAATAATAATGTTTCAAAGTACTGAAACTTTTATCATTAATTATATGTAGCAGTAAAAGGAAAACTCAATTGTTCAATTTGAATTCAGGAGGTCAAACTCATTAAGAAATGGCTCAGTTCATAGCGGAACCTGACAACTTTTAAAAATATGTAAAACAGTGTTACATAATCTGAAAGGTCATTGAGCTAGGTTCTTCAGCTGCTCAGTCAGGACGTGCAGCCTCTGTACAGGTCCTGGTACCTTCCTCTCCTATGCACCAGTCAGATAAGTGTGGGGCTGGAGGAGAGAGCAGTTCTCTCACTGATCAGGAAGGACACCGTCTCATTGTTCTCGGTCACAGGAAGCTACCTCCAGTCTATAGGACGCACTCATTTATTAGCAAGATTTTTTCTGGCTAAAAGTGTGTCTTTTCAAGTAAAACATTTTCCACATTAAGGATATAAAAAAAGGCTTCTCCCCTCTGTGACTTCTCTGATGTCCATCAAGATGCGCTTTCCGGTTAAAACATTTCCCACATTCTGAACAGGAAAAAGGCTTTTCCCCTGTGTGAGTTCTCTGGTGACTAAGAAGATTTGATTTCTGGTTAAAACATTTCTCACATTCTGTACATGAAAAAGCCTTTTCTCCTGTGTGAATTATCTGATGTCTAGCAAGAGCCGATTTGTTGTTAAAACATTTCCCATATTCTGAACATGAAAAAGGCATCTTCCCGGTGTGAGTTCTGTGATGTGTAACAAAATGCGCTTTCTAGAAAAATCATTTCCCACATTCTGAACATGAAAAAGCCTTCTCCCCTGTGTAAATTCTCTGATGTGTAACAAGATCTGATTTCGGGTTAAAACATTTCCCACATTCTGAACATGAAAAAGGCTTCTCTCCTGTGTGAGTTCTCTGGTGCTTAACAAGATTTGATTTCACTGTAAAATATTTCCCACATTCTGAACAGGAAAAAGGCTTCTCCCCTGTGTGAGTTCTCTGATGTGTAACAAGATCTGATTTCTGGTTAAAACATTTCCCACATTCAGAACATGAAAAAGCCTTCTACCCTGTGTGAGTTTTCTGATGTCTATCAAGATGCGCTTTCTGGAAAAAACATTTCCCACATTCTGAACAGGAAAAAGCCTTCTCCCCAGTGTGAATTCTCTGATGTCTATCAAGATGCGGTTTCTGGAAAAAACATTTCCCACATTCTGAACATGAAAAAGGCTTCTCCCCTGTGTGAGTTCTCTGATGTGTAACAAGTTCTGATTTCTGGTTAAAACATTTCCCACATTCTGAACAGGAAAAAGGCTTCTCCCCTGTGTGAGTTCTCCGATGTGTAACAAGATCTGATTTCTGGTTAAAACATTTCCCACATTCTGAACATGAAAAAGCCTTCTCCCCTGTGTGAGTTCTCTGATGTCTATCAAGATTCGCTTTCTGGAAAAAACATTTCCCACATTCTGAACAGGAAAAAGCCTTCTCCCCTGTGTGAATTCTCTGATGTCTATCAAGATGTGCTTTCCGGAAAAAACATTTCCCACATTCTGAACATGAAAAAGGCTTCTCCCCTGTGTGATTTCTCTGATGTGTAACAAGATCTGATTTCTGGTTAAAACATTTCCCACATTCTGAACATGAAAATGGCTTCTCCCCTGTGTGAATTCTCTGATGTTTGATAAGACTTGATTTCTCTGTAAAATATTTCCCACATTCTGAACATGAAAAAGGCTTCTCCCCTGTGTGAATTCTCTGATGTTTGATAAGGCTTGATTTCTCTGTAAAATATTTCCCACATTCTGAACATGAAAAAGGCTTCTCTCCTGTGTGAGTTCTCTGGTGAGTAACAAAATTTGGTTTCAGTGTAAAACATTTCCCACATTCTGAACATGAAAAAGGCTTCTCTCCTGTGTGAGTTCTTTGGTGACTAAGAAGACTTGCTTTCTTGTTAAAACATTTCATACACTTGAAACAAGAAAATCTATTCTTTGCTGTGTGAATTTTTTGATGTTTAAGAAAAAACTTTTTGAGGGGAAAACTATTTCCATATTCAGACCGTGAAAATCGCTTCTTAGCTTTGGGAGCAGTTAGTTTTTTAATGCTTATTTTGTGACTTTGATTTTCCTTAGTAGTTGGTAATGAATCAGAAGATAGGACCTGTTTCAAAGGATCAGATGACACATCTTTGCTGTAAAGGGATGATGGTATATTTGGAGTAATAGCATTCCCTTCAATTGTATCCTGTGAGATCTCCAGCTCATCTGTTTTGAAAATTGAAGATGTCAGCTGTCCCTCTGATCTCCTTGTACAGTCATCTGCTAAGTAAAAAAAAATATATTTGAATAAAATATTCTTGAAATTTATATTTTTGAACATTTCTACTTAAACTGTTGGTACAAATGGCAAGTTATGTAAAAATATTAAATTATTCACCAAGACAATGACAGTTGACAGTCTAATAGAAAACCTCATAGCATGAACCATTAGAGTTTGGTGTTCAACTGTTTGTTCATTCTGCCTCCCAAATATGAAATATGTGAAAATTATACCAATAAAAATTTCTACTCATATCACAAAAAAACAAGCCTCCACTCAGGTCCATCGTCTGTCAATGGAAAAACAGAGGTTTCCACATCATTAGTGGCTCAAAAACTCTTGAAAAGCAACATGGCTTCCATAAACCAATCCAGAAATATCCACTCTTCTAAAATGAAATATACTCCCTACTTAACTCAAATGGAAAGCACCACACCCTACTAAAGCTCATGCATAATGCCGGAAGCTGCCCGATATAGCCTTGTTCTCCGCTGGTTAAGTCTTCTGTGTTCAGCTATCGTGTTGTGTATTTTCTTCTTAGTTTCTTCTTGTGATCCCAGCCAGTTTACTGACTACTATTGTGTCTTCTGATTTTGTATTTTCTCTGCCCTCCTGGCTCTGATCCGGCAACCTGACTATTCTTCTTGTCATCTCACACCACAGAACAGCAGGCAACACTAAGTCCAATCCTAGGGGTCTTTGTGTACGTACAGATCCATGTAGAGGGGTTAAAGGGTGATGGGCAAAACTTTGACTATACACAATAACACATCTAATGAAAAGATCAAAAAACAAAAGAGAGAGAGAGTAACTAGTGGTGAAACCTCTCTGGGCTAATTAGAGTATGCTTCTTGGTAGCTCCTGGCAATTTAAACTATAGTAAGGGCCAATATTTTCTGTCAAACAAGTCTCAAGAAGAAATATACATTTAATAAGAACATTTTATAATAGTGCAGAGCTGAGATGTCTTAAATTTAGAACTCGGGCATTTGGAAGAGACAATGGAGACCTTTTTTGAAAGAGTACCAGGGAATTACAGAGTTAAGTGAGGCAGGCCGATCCCACCACAATCAAACTATCATACAGAATTAACCTGTAAAAAAAAAAAGACAATAGAAAAACACGTTATATCCTCAACAAGAATGTATGTTTGGGGAGGGGGGGGGAAGGGGAGAACTCCAACACTAAACCAGAGTTGCACTTATTTATGGTAGACCGTTGGAGCTACTATGAGTCCTGACCAGAAGAGTAGAGAAAGTATTAGTGCCCCCATTTCAGGATAAATTGTATCTAAATTCTTTACGATCGATAATATATGACATGGAGTGAATCCATGAAACCAGGGCTTGAGTCATGCCAACATATCTCCTGCAGCCGTGAATAAATGTATATTACAGCCATCAGCCACTCACAGCTTAGAGATATATCATGGCACAGGTGTAATGTTTTTTGTATACTTTATCTATTTGAAGTTATTTGGTTTAAAAAGAAATTGAAAAGTCAGGGTAAAGGGAAACTCCGTTGTTATTATACAGATATTCACACTAGGCCCTCACTGCACGTTTAATGTTGCCGATCATAAAAGCGAGTTTTGGTCATAAAGACTGGACCTGGTCTTGTAGGAATCATATGAGCACATTCAGTAGCACAGAAGGGAGAGAAGGTAGATTCATCTAATAAGATATCAGGGATCTAGGAAGCCAGCACCATCATTACCCTCCGCTTTCTCTTACAGATCCATCATAATATTTTTCTTCAAGTGATTTTCTAACTTGTCAGCACTTTCTACATGTGCTGTCATTTGGATTGGTAGTTTACAGATCTGGACAGGTAAGAGTCAGGATCTTCTAATTTCAGTTGGTAGTTGGATCTTCCAGGTTGTAAGTTCTATAGAAAAGGAGTTTCAATGTCCAAAGTCATTTGAGGAGTTTCAATGTCCAAAGTCATTTGAACAGTTTTTGGTGGAGGACAATGTTTTGGTCTAGATGCAAAATGGTGATCACACGATCGTGATACAGCTGGACTACTTGACCGGTAAACCAGCCACAGCCTGTGACTGAGAAGAATCTGTGACTTCTCTGCATTTAGTGGTTACTACTCACCTGGACGGTTATCTTTAGGAATCTCCTCTTTACACCGCTCATCACCCCTCACATATGTCTCTGTAGTATTAATATGGGTCAGATCTTCACCCTGAAAGAAATATTGTACAAGTCACAGACAAATGGAGAAGTCACATCTATGATCAGTAGTGATGAGCGAGTACCGTAATATTCGTAATCGCTATACTCGTAAAGAGTACTTTGTAATATTCGCGTATTCGTTCCGAATAGCGAGTACAATGTAAGTCAATGGGAAATGCGAGTTACTTTCTGCTGGACCCTAAAAAGAGGTCTGGGGGCCTGAGGAAAAGGCTCAAATGGATGGGAAAGTGATGAAACAGAATGGGAAGAGACTGGAGAATGAGCCTGCATGCATTTCTGACTCACATATGGTTTCTGGGAATAAGTTTGTCGCAGTATTACGCCACTTTTACAGACACACAAGAACAACTACCAAACCTAACCTAAATTGCATTTATCAGGCCAAAAAGGTTAAGAAACAGTTTTTCCTGCACAATCACTTGTATATAAATAAACCAGAGAAACCAAACAATATCCATTTTAGCCTTGAGAAAGCAACGCATTGTCCACGCGAAACGCGCGTTGGGTAGGTGTTTTTTGCACTTTTTGTACTCTCCCTTTCCCCATTCGGGGAACTTTCAGCCCTTGGGTTAGTGCCTTGACTACTTTTTTGATGTTTCATTATTCAGCCTTATGTGTATCCACTTGTATTGCCTTTTGCCCACTATTGCTTCTAGATTTTGTATAGATTATGGGGTACTGTAGCAATATTCTTTGCTCCCCTGTTCATGTCTTGAGTGGTTGGGTGTGCTTAGTGTCTACTACTTGCTGTACATCATATCTTGCATTTTATGATGCCTACCTGAGGCCTGTTGTTTTGGGGGGGTTTTCTGCTCCTTTTGCACACATCATGATTCATATTCCCTCTTATGGATCCTATATGTATCTTTTAATGTATTTATACAAATAATAAAATTTCTTTTCTATTTGCATTTTGTAAAGCTCCATTCCTGTCTTTTGTTGTCCATGTGTTCTGGAGCTATGTTGCTGGTTTGACACGTGTGTGCTTGTGGATTTCTATGGGCACTGGCGTGCCTCCAGCAATAATGTTTTTGGGTTTGATTTTGCATCTAGAACGTACTAGTAGGTATGTTGATCCTTTGAGAGGCCTCAGGTGGCTCTGTAACATGCGTTTTGGAGGGACAGCTGTTCCTTAGACATTTGGGCGATCCCTCCATCATTGACACTCAGATAGTGGAATACATATTCAATAGCAGTTTACAATGTGGCCATTGCAGCGTTGGGCTTGACCCTCCTCCTCCACCACCATGTGATACGGCGACCCTAAATTAAAATGTTCAGAGGTCTTGCAGTAGGCAAGGAAAGCTGAGTTTTGTGAGAGCCCTCGTGTGGCCCTGTAACATACATTTTGAAGTGCCCTCCTCTAGAGATTTTGGAGGTCCCTCGTGTACATCTGAGAGTGCCCTCACTTACTCATATTGTAGGGCCCTCACTGTATTATTTAACTCATTTAGGGGCAGAGACTACAGAGAAAAAAGCCAAGAGACATGGAGTACTAGAAGGTAGCAGTGAGTACGGCCTCCAATCCTCAGGTATGGCTGAACTCAGTGAACCGGAAAAACAAAGCTGCACAGGTATGGCTGAACTCAGTGAACCGGAAAAATAAAGCTGCACTAGTCAACTGGATGATGAGCTCAAATATATCACTTGTGCAAGTCAATGGTCAAAGGATTTATGGTGCTCCCCTCCAGGATGGGTTGGTGAAGCTTCTTCAAATGGCTCCGAGGTTTTGATTGTCAATATTCCCCAGATTATATAGGAAGAGAAGACTTCTTGATATTGTACTACTTGGTCCAGTGCAGAATGTGCATCGTACTTCCAAAAATTACTCCTGGGGGCTGTGTCATAAGTGCAGGGAGATTCCTTGACAAGGGCCTCCCGTGTCAAACATTATCTACGATGGAGTACTGTAGTAGTTGTGGCCCTCAATTCAAATTTTCAGAGGGCCATCAGTCGGTCATCAACAGTCAGTGTAAATTTCTATTGAATATGTATCCCCTATCTCAGTCAAAATGTGGCACAACCTGTGACAAGGGCCTCCAACGATAAAAGTTTGGTAGGACCACTGTACATTACAGATTTGTCCACTGCACAATGTGCATAGGGTTTGTAAAAATTAGCCCAATGGGCTGAGTCATGGTTGACACAGGAAGCCACCATCCCAAGGGTCTCCAATCACAAATAGTAGTTAGGCTGGAGTAGGAATACTGTCCTGGTTTGTCCACTGTACAATGTGCATAGGGTTTGAAAAGATTAGCCATATGGGCTGAGTCATGGTTGACACAGGAAGGAATCTTGTTTTAATGGAAGGGGGTGACTTTAACAGCAGTAGCATGAATCTGCATTTTTGGTGAATTTAGGTTGGCTTGCTTTCATCTAGAGGGATTGCGAACTGTGGATATATCCAGTCCTTGTTGAATTTAATCAGAGTAAGTCTCTCTGTATTTTCCGTGGAGAGGCGTGTGCGCCTATCAGTGATGATTGCCCCAGCGCAAATGAAAACACGCTCTGACACCACACTAGCAGTCAGGCAGGCCAGCACCTCCAAGGCATATAAAGAGAGGTCGGGCCAAGTGTTCAGCTTAGACACCCAATAATTAAAGGGAACTGAAGTGTCAGAAAGGACACACGTATGGTCACTTAAAGTAACCCTTGACCATGTTCTGCAACTTATCCCTCCTGGGCATTTTTAAAGGCACAGATAGCCCTTGCTGTTTTGCTGGTTTATTGAAAATTGCCCAATTTGGGCACATTTTCCCCCCACCTCCGTTGGAGCTGGTGTTCGTGTCTCTCCCCATTATCCCTTGGTGTTGAAAAGAGCTGGTACCTCTGCCACCAGCATTATCTGAGGGCGATGTTTTCAGCAACTGATCTACAACGGCCCTCTTAAACGATTCCATTGTACAACCCCTGGCAAAAATTATGGAACCACTGGGCTCAGAGGATGTTCATTCAGTTGTTTAATGTTGTTGAAAAAAAGCAGATCACAGACATGGCACAAAACTAAAGTCATTTCAAATGGCAAATTTAGGGCTTTAAGAAATACTAAAGGAAATCAAGATGAAAAATGTGGTACCCAGTAAGAGTAATTTTTTTCAGACCAAGCAGAGGGAATCACTCAATTCTGAGGAAGAAAAAATGGAATCACCCTGTAAATTTTCATTTCCAAAACTAACACCTGCATCAAATTAGATCTGCTCGTTAGTCTGGATCTAAAAAGGTGTGATCACACCTTGGAGAGCTGTTGCAACAAGTCAAGTCAAGTCAATGGAAACAAATAGGTGGATTGGACAACCTTTCAGAGTAGGATCTGGTGTCCGACATGGCTGTCTTCTTAGCCCTTTGCTTTATGCCTTTGCAATTGATCCCTTCCTCAGAAGGATCGATTGTGGATCGTTGGCAGGGGTGCGGATGGGCAGGGTGGCGCCGGAGGCTATCCTGAGGGTAGTGGCCTGCCTACGTGGATGATGTCACCGTCTTTATTTATTCGCAAGAGGAGGCAATGGTGGTGATGTCAGAAGAGGAGCGCTACTCGGAGGCATCGGGGTCCAAGGTCAACCAGGATAAGTGTGAAAGTCTCTGGCTGGGAGGCGGAGATCCCGGGTTTGATCTTCCAGACACCCTCCCCGAACCCCAAGAACACGCCAAAGTCCTGGGCACTGAATTCGGCCAGGGTGATTACCCCATGAAAAACTGGGAAGGCAGAATCAAAGGTGTCGCCCAAAGAGTGGACCAATGGAAGGGTTGGTCTTTGAGTCTGAGGGAAAGGGTTGGCCTGTGCAAAGCTTTCCTGCTCCCCTTGCTAATCTACCTGGGCAGCGTCTGTGTCTTGCCAAAGCCTCTCTGGACACGGGTCTACAGTCTGTTCTTCCAGATGTTATGGGGGAATAGACTGAACCTAGTCAAGCCGGAGGTCAATTACCACATGAGGAGCCTAGGGTGGTTGGATATGGTGAACCCCGTCGTGTTCCTAGTGAACACCTTCTTGAAAGTTAACGTGGCAAACCTCTGGAAGGAGAGGGCTCCTCAATGGGTATTATCCTGCAAGGGATGGTTTCAGCCATCAATCTTCAGGGGGAAGATTGAAAGATCTTCGCACACTGTATGGGCATCTCCCTGCTTATGTTACCCCGGTTCTGAAAATGATCCACCGGTGGGATCTGGGAATGTGGGAGGTGAGGTCCCTCCCGAGGAAACTCCTCGATAGGAGGGTCTTGCTTTCTCATTTTCAGAGTCCATTGGTCCTCAAGGACTGCCCACGGCGGGATCTGGAGGTTGGGGTGAGTTTGTTAAATTCTAGCAGGATCCCCAAGAAGTACTGGGACTTGACTTGGCGCTGCTTCCAAGGTAAGCTGTGTGTAAGGGGCAATTTGAAGTACAGGAGCTCCGAGGACAGGATTTGCTCCCCGTGAGGCTTGCGCTAACATGCTGGAAAGCATGGAACACTTCCTTCTTCATTGTCCCTTTAATACAGAGGTGTACAACAGGGTGGGAGCTTCCATTGGTTGGCCATGGCTGGCTACTCTATCCTATGCCGGGTGGGCCTATGGAGCGTTCGGAGACCTTGGGAGAAGGGACCGAACCACTTTATTCATACTAAGTGTAGTGGTCAGGTATTTCACGTGGAATGCACGAGTTTTAGTTTCGATGCAGAGCAAAATCCTAAGTGCAGATGAAGTTTGTAGTAACATCCTAGGTGACCTGGTGAAGGCACGTTCTCTGGAGTATGAAAGCCTGTCTCTGGAGGGGTTTTCCTTCTGGGTGCCTTAGTCCGGTAGTACTCCTATATCCAGGTGGTGGGCTGATGTCTTTTGTTTTGTATTTATGTCTCCTGAATAGGTTTGCAAGCATCGAACTTGAGCCTTGGATGGTGAGCATGTAGGTTGCCTTTGCCCTGGCTTCTGCTCAACTTGGTATGGCAGATGCTACAGACTACAATGTTTTTCTCTGAAGGACTTTCTGAAAAAAAATAAATTCCACACAGCAGCTGAACGCTCCCTTCCCCTTACTTGGCGCACAGCGGGGGTGCTCTTGGGAACAGTTGACCCAGTTCTCACTCTGGGCAAACCACGACTCCTTGGTGCCTGTTTTGGTGTTACACATCCATCTTCCTCTGTGTTGATGTCATGGCTATGCATGCCAACAGTCCAGGTCGGATCAGTGGACTCATCATTGACTACCTCGTCTTCCATCTCATCCTCCTTCCCAGGTGACATTGTAGGCTGACCTGATAGCAAACGTGTCTCATCATCATCAGCCTCCACCTCTGGAGACAAAAAATTATGTTCTGCCAAGTGTCTTTCTTCTGGCCATAGGTCCTCAAATACATAAGCATCAATGCACGCCACCTCCTCTTGTCCCTCTTCAATGCTGCACAGTGATAGTCCAGAGCCAACCAAAGGATACGTACCAAACAGACCCTTGGAGTGGCCAAGCTTCAGGTCATATGTCTCCTATGACTGATAATGGTTGCACGAAGGAGAACCAGCTTCAGGATTGGATGGGCCAGCCTTCTGTGTATCCACAGTAGACTGTGTGGTGGTGGAAGATTTGTTGCTGCTTGACAAATGCGTAGAGGCCTTGTCTGCTATCCAAGACAGAATCTGCTCTCGCTCTTGTTGCTTCCACACACGTTTACGTTCCAGACCGGGAAATTTTTCCAGGAATATAGTGGATGCATCAAGCTTCTTCTGACCTGACACAGACTGAGTGCCTTCTCGCGCACCACTGACACGTCCCTTAACAACAGTCTTTTTTGACATTTTGGGTTTTGTTGACAGAATTTCAGATATTGATGGCACAAGTCAAGCTAGCTGTCACAGCCAAAATAGTGGTTAAAATGGCCTGGTGCGTGCTTTGTACCAGGCAGTAGGAAATGATTGGACTACTGCTTTGTGTAGGGCACTCAATGATTTTTTAAGCGGACTAATATGGACAGAAGGCAGGCTCACACCCCAAAAATAGTGTTAAAATGGGCTGGTGCGTGCTTTGTTGCAGGCAGTAGGAAATGTTTGGACTACTGCTTTGTGTACGGCACAAAACACTTTAAGTGGACTAATATGGACAGAAGGCAGGCTCTGACCCCTAAAACAGCAGGGAAAATAGAACGGTGCTAAAAAAAAAAAAGGCAGCACAAAATGCTACTTCTGTGTGTGCTGGAAAAATATTGCTTTGCCTCTGACAAGAGCAGTTTTAATATGGACACTGGAACAACACACAATCTCTCCCTCCTTGTACTCTGACTTTGTTGTGTGTCTTCAGCTCTGAAAAGAGCTATTTTTTTAAGGTATTATGGAGCTAGTGAGCGGCTCCTTTAAACACAGAACTAGTATACACGGCAGGTAGCCCTTAAAAGGGCTTTTGTTTTATCAAGAGGCCTAAACACTCTCCCTAGCAGCTCAGCAATCTCTCCCTATGCTTATAGAATGCAGGCTCCAGAAGCAATGTGCACAAAATGGCGACGACAGGGCTTAAATAGACCCTATGAAGCTGGGTGGCCAGTCAATCACAGTAATGCCACAACCAAGATGTCTGAAGCATTACTGCGTTTGGTTAAGAAGCCCAGCATGTTTAGTGGCTGCAAAGGAGGCGCCAAAACTGCAGGGCGGGACATTCGAATATAGCGAGGCGAGTACACAAACACTAGCAATATAAAAAGTAACCCGAATACCGTACTATCCGTGCGAATAGTAACGAATACACTCGCTCATCACTAATGATCAGCTCTAATCCAGCCATCTCCACCATTCTCATTATATAAGTATAAACCATATAATTCTGGTGGATAAAACAAGACTGAGCACAAGACCTTCACAACCGTCTACACATCACAGGAGAGATCTCATGACACCTTCTCTCCATCTACCTGATGATCCTGAGGAATATTGGGATCTTCTTGTTTACAGTCCTGTGGAAGAAGAGGACGGGGACATCTCTCTGGTGTTGTCCTCTTACTGGATAGATCTAGAGGAAGCACATACAGGGACTGAATTCATTTTTTACATATAGACAATTATAGGCCGTGTGTATTTAGTCCTGTCTATTACCTGGTGATGTGAGGGGCTGGGGAACCTCCATCATGACCTTCTTATACAGATCTTTGTGTCCTTCTAAATACTCCCACTCCTCCATGGAGAAATAGACAGCGACATCCTGACATCTTATAGGAACCTGACACATACAATGATACAGTCATCCCCCTGATCCCTTCATAGCTTTACTATAAAATGTTGCAGCATTCCTCATTCCTAGCAGTGTCACCTCTCCAGTCAGCAGCTCAATCATCTTGTAGGTGAGATCTAGGATCTTCTGGTCATTGTTGTCCTCATGTATCAGGGGGTGAGGTGGAGGCCCTGTGATTGGGCTCAGGGGTCTTCCCCATCCCTCAGACACAGGGTCCTGACAGCGCTCACTAGAGGTTTTCTTCACTACTGTGTAATCCTGGTTATGGAGAGACATTAATAAATCTCACTACAGACATTTCCAGAGTCCTCACCTCTCCAGTTCTGTCCATCTGTTATTCCCATAGATAAGAATGATGTAATGTGACGTCATCAGAATCTCTCACCTCTCCAGTAAGCCGGAAGAGGATTTCTAGGGTGAGGTGCAATATTTTCTCAGCCATCTTGTCTCTGTCCATATCCATCTTTGATGCGTAATTCAGGAAAATTCTCTTATATAGAAGATCTTCACTGAGAGGATTCGATATTGTAGAGACCTGAATGTGAAGTTGAGCAGATGTAACGTCATAAAAATCCTGTGTAATAATACAATTACTGGAGAAAATAAGGGAAACATTTGAGGAGATTTAGGTTTTACAGTATCTAGTTTTCTTCTTTACATCTAGTAATAAAACCTATATATTTTAGGCCTCAGACAACAAGCCGTTTCTTCCTCAGAATCTGCAAGTGAATACCTTTCTCATAGACTCATCTTCCTTATTGCTAATTCTCGTCTCATTTACCAACACTGGAATCGCTATTATCAATACTGCAGGAGATATTGATTACATGTGACATGAGAAATAACAACTTCATGATGAGGACGACATCTTCATCTACTACGGCTCTATAAAGGTATTTGGCCAAAGTCAGTCACGGACTACATCACCACCGGCCGTCTATAGGTTTCTTGTCTTCACCGGACTGTCATCTTCTATCACGTTAGAGCTCAGGTCTGATTCACACTCAGAAGTTTGAGGCATTTATAAAAGCTTGTTTGTAAGAACACCAAGACGGAGTTATTTGATACCAAAATTTCCATGTACAGTGTTTTATGGGGCTTCAAAACAAAGTGTGAATCTCAAATTGAAATCATTGTTGTTGAGATTTTGTGCAAATTTCAACGCCTCCTCCTGTGTGTCTCCCCACATCAGGAGGATGTCGTCGATAAATCGACCGTACCATATGATTTTTTGGGCTATAAATATTGCTCTCATGGTAAATGTGTTGCTCCTCCCATTGGACGAGAAAATTTGCTGCCCATACTTACTCCCTTACTTTGTAAAAAAAAAAAAAAAATTGATTGTCAAAGCAGAAATAATTATGATCCAGAAGAAATTTAACTGACATGATAATGAAATCTTATTTCTACTGTATACGTGCTATAGGTATCCAAGTAATAGCTCAGGCTAGTTAATGCTACACTCTGTGGTATGGATGAATATAGAGCTACACATGTGGTCAAAATTGTTAGTACCCCTCGTTTAACCCCTTACTGGCCTGGGGCATATTAGTACGCCCCAGGCCATCACCCCCGGTTCAGCACAGGCTTCGGCGCTGAGCTCGCACTGAACCGGGCACATGTCAGCTGATTCTTACAGCTGAAATGTGCCCGCAACAGCCTCGGGTGGAATCGCGATCCACCCGCGGCTGTTAACCAGTTAAATGCCTCTGTCAATCTCTGACAGTTGCATTTAACAGGGCCGCGCCGGAAGTGTGTCACTTACCCCGCCCATCAGTGACCCCGTCATGTGATCGCGGGTCACTGATGGGTGGGCATGGCAACCCAGGGTCTGCAGCAGACCCCAGTGGTTGTCATGAAAAGATTGCTATGAGCGCCACCTAGTGGTCAGCGCTAATAGCAAAGGAGCATTTCTGCTACATAGAGGGGGATCTGCTCATCGCCTCTATGTAGCAGAGGCAATCAGACAGTTGCTGCTTCTAGTCTCCTATGGAGACTATAGAAGCAAGCAAAAAGTGTAAAAAAAAAAAGTTTAAAAAAAAAAAAAAAAATTAAAACTATAAAAGTTTAAATCACCCCCCCTTTTGCCCCATTCAAAATAAAATAATAAAAAATAAACCCCACACACACATTTGGTATCGCCGCGTTCATAATCGCCCGATCTATCAATCCAAAAAAATAATTAATCCGATCGGTAAACGGCGTAACAAGAAAAAAATTCCAAACACCAGAATTATGTTTTTTTTGGTCGCTGCAACATTGCAATAAAATGCAATTATGGGCGATCAAAACATCAGATCGACTCCAAAATGGTATCAATAAAAACGTCAGGCAAAAAATAAGACCTCGCCCGGACCCAGATCCCGAAAAATGGAGATGCTACGGGTCTCAGAAATTACGCTATTTTTTGGGGAATTTTTTTTCACCACTTAAATAAAAAGAACCTATAAATGTTTAGTGTCTACAAACTCATAATGACCAGTTTTAGCATTTAGTGAACGTGGAAAAACAAACAAAACATAATTGTGGAATTGCATTTTTTTTACAATTTCACCGCACTTGGAATTTTTTTCCCCGTTTTCCAGTACACGATAGGGTCAAACTAGTAATGAAGTTTAAAAGTAAAACTCGTCCCCCAAAAAATAAGCCCTCGCATGGCCATATTGACCAGTCATGAAGGGGTTAATGAAAGAAAAACCCACAATGGTCACAGAAATACCTTGAATCTGACAAAAGTAATAAATTAAAAATCTCTGAAAATTAACAAATGAAAGTCAGGCATTGCTTTTCAACCCTGCTACCACAGAATTTAAAAAAAAATTAAACTTATGAAATCGGCCTGGACAGAAATGATGGTTCTTCTTCTTAACTTAATATTTTGTTGAACCTTTTGAGGCAATCACTGCAATCAAACGATTTCTGTAACTGTCAATGAGACTCCTGCACCTTTCGACAGGTATTTTGGCCCACTCCTCATGAGCAAACTGCTTCAGTTGTCCCGTGTATGAAGATTGCCTTTTCCAGACGGCATGTTTCAGCTCTTTCCAAAGATGCTCAATAGGATTTAGGTCAGGGCTCATAGAAGGCCACTTCAGAACAGTCCAATGTTTTCCTCTTAGCCATTCTTGGGAGCTTTTAGCTGTGTGTTTTGGGTCATTATCCTGTTGCAAGACCCATGACCTGCGACTGAGAACAATCTTTCTGACACTGGGCAGCACATTTCTCTCTAAAATCCCTTGATAGTCTTGAGATTTCATTGTACCCTGCACAGATTCAAGACACCCTGTGCCAGATGCAACAAAACAGCCCCAGAACATAACAGAACCTCAACCATGTTTCACAGTAGGGACAGTGTTCTTTTTTTGATATGCTTCATTTTTCCGTCTATGAACACAGAGCTGATGTGCCTTGCCAAAAACTTCCATTTTTGTCTCATCTGTCCATAGGACATTCTCCCAGAAGCTTTGTGGCTTGTCATCATGTAGTTTGGCAAATTCCAGTCTGGCTTTTTTATGATTTTTTTTCAACAATGGTGTTCTCCTTGATTGTCTCCCATGAAGTCCACTTTGGATCAAACAACGACGGATGGTCCGATCTGACACTGATGTTCCTTGAGCTTGATGTTCACTTTTAATCTCTTTAGAAGTTATCCTGGGCTCTTTTGTTACCATTTGTATTATCCATCTCTGACTTGTCATCAATTTTCCTTTGCTTGTCAACTCTTTCTTTTGCTTCCTCATGTTGAGTGTGGTGCACACCATGTCACCAAACAGCACAGTGAGTATCTGTAGCCCTATATACAGGCCCACTAACTGATTACAAGATTGTAGAAACCAGTGATGCTAATTAGTGGACACAACTTGATTTAACATGTCTCTTTTGGCACATTATTTTCAGGGGTACCATCATTTCTGTCCAGGCCTATTTCATGAGTTTAATTTTTTTCAAAATTCTGTGGAAGCAGGGTTGAAAAGCAATGTCTGCCTTTCATTTGTTCATTTTCATAGATTTTTTATTTATTATTACTTTTGTCAAATTCAAGTTATTTCTGTGACTATTGTGGGTTTTCTCTTTCATTAAATGAGGGGTACCAATAATTTTGACCACGTGTGTATAACATCGCATGATAGCCAGTGAGAATTTTCTTGCTATAGAACAATCTTCAAATACAGTAGCCACAAATTTAGAGTCCCTAATGTAGCTGGGAATTTCTTGCACTAGTGGTTGAAGATAGAAATCTATCCACACACCCAGTCTGTCTCCCATAGAACTTAAGCCCGCTACTATTGGTCTGAGTGGTGGTGGAAATATGTTTTTGTGGATCTTAGGAAATTGATATATAGGTATGAAAGGTTGTTCCACAAAGAGCTGTTCCGCAAGTTTTTTTACTCAAGGCTCCTGTACTCAAACCTTCTTGTAGCAATATATATAATTCCATATTGAGGTCTCTGGTTAGTTCCAAATACACATCAGGGTTTCTTAAATCAATCAAATTGAGCTTGAGTTAAATAGAATTTAATACCACTATTGTGCCCCACTTGTCTGCTGTCAAATCCATATTAGTTTTGAGTTCCCTCAGGGCAATTTTTTCTTTTCTAGTTAGATTGTTATTTTTATTTCCCTTATGAGTGATTTCATTTTTTTTAGAGAAACCAAATCCTTTTCAATAAGATCCTGAAAGTGGCCTAAAACCATGGAACGTGATTGAAGTGGATTAAAGGATGGATTTCCCATATGAAACAGACTATTCAGAGAGGTATCAGATTTCATAGATTCCCTCTCCAATGATTTCAATTGTAATAACACCTTTAGTTCTGAAAAAGATTTGTTAGGAGTAATATCAGAATTAACTGTTGCAACATCAGTAATATTTTCAACATCACTATCAGAGCTATCAAAATGACATTTCACAGTAAGGGTCGCGCCAGTCTATTAACAGCCAAAATTGCTCTAATACATCAAACTCATTGGTAGGGGCAAAACTTAAAAGTGATAATTGTTCCTCTGATAACATAAAACTGGACAAATTCCAAGTCGGTAGCTCTAATAGCGGTGGTTTCTGTTCCGGGTGGTATATCTGTTTCCGCTTGTGTTTGTGGCCCCCCCTTACTCCATTTTTTGGCATGCTAGTAGATGTATTTTGTGGATGTTCATAATGAAATCTTCCATCTTCGCTAAATTAGCTTTCAGTTTGTAATTACTGCCAGTGAAATCCTTGTTGTGCACAAATTTTTCCAATGAGGATTGGATACAAAAACTAAAACAGAAATAAAAAGTAAGTTCCAGCTCCTCATATTTCAGGATTAACCCATCAACTTCAATGAACAATCGCTAAGGATGTAGTTCCACCCTGTTTGAAATGTCTCATCATACAGGGTTGAGACCATTTTTTTAGCCTTAATCCCCTTGGTATCATCTCCTTTTTCACATACATTTCCAATTCTAGTAAAAAGAAAAAAACATGCAAAAAGCACAAGACACATTTTGTTACTTTTTAACATGTTAAACATTTGTTTTAAAAGAAATTAAGTCTTTTGAGCACCAGAACAGATGTACACCGCAGGGATAGCACAGGTACGGCTGCTACACCAACCCTGGCAGTCTAACCACTTGCTGCTGTCAAAAGCAAACATGGCATCTAAGAATGTTTGACAGAGTTCGGCTCTATGCCCCTCCTCCCCAAGTACTCAAAAGTATGGGGCTGCCTAGTTACTACAATACTTAAATGCCTATTAATTGTGTCTGGGCCTGCAATGTAAGAAAGTCTAATAGGCCGGGCCAGAGGCAACGTCCAATAAGTTACTTTTTAACGCCTCCAAACACATTAGACTAAAACACCCCCCCCCCCCCAAGAAGAAGCAGGTGCAAAACGCGCGTTGGGGCTTCCGCCTACCCAGTGGCTGCGACTATCCTAGGTACTAATCCTATACATGTATCTATGCTCTTATATATTTATATGGTAGTTCTTCTAACCCCTTCAGCTTTTTAGCTGGTATGTCTATTGCACACAAGGCACTTTATGCATTTATTTATATGCTGTATTATAAGCATTTATTTATTAATATTCCTTATAGATTTAATTCTGTTTTTTTGTTACTTAAACTACTCTAGTAGTGCATGATCTATTGAACTGGTACCATTGTGGGTCTGATTAATTTTTATATATTTCATTGCACTAGGAATATGTTGTAATAGAACCACATGTTATATACTATCCACTTGGTGGCTACACTATAATTATTTATTATTTTTATATCACATGAATTTTTGTAATTGTGACATACTCAGGGGTACCATTTATAATTTATACTGGGTGAGGTGTCACACTGTCTTGTATCCCCTCCTCTTGAATTTTAATATATTTTTGTCTTTGTAAAGTTCTATTAATAAAAATTTACGTTTTACTCTATTGGGTTTATATACGCTCTGTCTTTTTGGATGTCTATGTAATATGGCAGTACTCATTTAATATACAGTACAGACAAAAAGTTTGGGCACACCTTCTCATTTAAAGATTTTTCTGTATTTTCTTGACCATGAAAATTGTACATTCACCCTGAAGGCATCAAAACTATGAATTAACACATGTGGAATTATATACTTAACAAAAAAGTGTGAAACAACTGAAAATATGTCTTATATTCTAGGTTCTTCAAAGTAGCCACCTTTTGCTTTGATGACTGCTTTGCACACTCTTGGCATTCTCTTGATGAGCTTCAAGAGGTAGTCACCGGAAATGGTTTTCACTTCACAGGTGTGCCCTGTCAGGTTTAATAAGTGGGATTTCTTGCCTTATAAATGAGGTTGGGACCATCAGTTGTGTTGTGCATAAGTCTGGTGGATACACAGCTGATAGTCCTACTGAATAGACTGTTAGAATTTGTATTATGGCAAGAAAAAAGCAGCTAAGTAAAGAAAAACGAGTAGCCATCAATACTTTAAGAAGTGAAGGTCAGTCAGTCCGAAAAATTGGGAAAACTTTGAAAGTGTCCCCAAGTGCAGTTGCAAAAACCATCAAGCGCTACAAAGAAACTGGCTCACATGAGGACCGCCCCAGGAAAGGAAGACCAAGAGTCACCTCAGCTTCTGAGGATAGTTTATCCAAGTCACCAGCCTCAGAAATCGCAGGTTAACAGCAGCTCAGATTAGAGACCAGGTCAATGCCACACAGAGTTCTAGCAGCAGACACATCTCTTGAACAACTGTTAAGAGGAAACCTTGTGCAGCAGGCCTTCATGGTAAAATAGCTGCTAGGAAACCACTGCTAAGGACAGGCAACAAGCAGAAGAGACTTGTTTGGTCTAAAGAACACAAGGAATGGACATTAGACCAGTGGAAATCTGTGCTTTGGTCTGATGAGTCCAAATTTGAGATCTTTGGTTCCAACCACCGTGTCTTTGTGCGACGCAGAAAATGTGAACGGATGGACTCTAAATGCCTGGTTCCCACCGTGAAGCATGGAGGAGGAGGTGTGATGGTGTGGGGGTGCTTTGCTGGTGACACTGTTGGGGATTTATTCAAAATTGAAGGCATACTGAACCAGCATGGCTACTACAGCATCTTGCAGCAGCATGCTATTCCATCCGGTTTGCGTTTAGTTGGACCATCATTTATTTTTCAACAGGACAATGACCCCAAACACACCTCCAGGCTATGTAAGGGCTATTTGACCAAGAGGGAGAGTGATGGGGTGCTACGCCAGATGACCTGGCCTCCACAGTCACCAGACTTGAACCCAATCGAGATGGTTTGGGGTGAGCTGGACCACAGAGTGAAGGCAAAAGGGCCAACAAGTGCTAATCATCTCTGGGAACTCCTTCAAGATTGTTGGAAGACCATTTCCGGTGACTACCTCTTGAAGCTCATCAAGAGAATGCCAAGAGTGTGCAAAGCAGTCATCAAAGCAAAAGGTGGCTACTTTGAAGAACCTAGAATATAAGACATATTTTCAGTTGTTTCACACTTTTTTGTTAAGTATATAATTCCACATGTGTTAACTCATAGTTTTGATGCCTTCAATGTGAATGTACAATTTTCATAGTCATGAAAATACAGAAAAATCTTTAAATGAGGAGGTGTGGTCAAACTTTTGGTCTGTACTGTATATACATACATATACACACAGGGTCATCCTGAGGCTTGATACAGGGATGTTAATTCATGATGTTCAGCATAGTGTGCCTAATAGCCAGGTGTCCATGTTTAAATATCCCACTTCATCCGAAACCCCTCCCCAGACTAGGAGACCCATTCCCATTCCTAGAGGTGAATTGTCATAGGCTATATAGAATGGAGTCTGTCTACAATAATGTACTGCGCCACTTCTCGTGAGCTAGCGGGGCAATAATGTTCATCCCCTAGTATGCATGTCCGGAAGTGACGCGCTTTAGACTGAAACACCAAAGAAACTGATTGCAACCGCGCCACTCGTACCCGTTTACAGTGCATGCCCGTAGTTATGATTCCACGCCGGAGTGCATCTTGCGTCATTGTCTGCGATTGCGCATAACCGGACGTGTGTGATCCACGCTGGAGAGCATCAAAGTCTCCTATCTGCGACTGCGCATGTCTGCAAGCATGCGTTTCACGCCAGAGCACATACTGAATCTGGATTGCATTCCACCAATACAGAAAGTCCTATACTGAGATCAGTATCATGGGAGACTAAAAACAAGCATTGCACATCCTCCCATCATGCAATAGGCATGTAAATCTACTATATCACTCAAAAAAATATGGGATGATTGACCACAGTATATTCCTAAAAGGCTAAATGCAAAAGTCAAAGATGCTATAGGATTTTTACAGGATGAAAATGCTAAAGTGGTAAAAAATAATGCTGAGAAGACCAAACTTTTAAATTCCTATTTTGCTTCTGTGTTCTCTAAGAAAGCAAATGTAACATCAATTGATCTTCTCGGTACTATTGAAGGAATAGAAGAATCCACACTATCTATAAACAGAGAGATAGTGAGGGAATACTCAGCTAACATAAATGAATTCTAGTCTCCAGGTCCAGATGAATTGCATCCTAGGGTACTGAAGGAGATATAGGAAATTATTAAACCACTCTTCATAATCTTTGAAAATTAATGGAGAACCGGAGAAAGCCCAGAAGACTGGAGAAGAGTGAATATTGTCCAGATCTTCAAAAAAGAAAGAAGGTAGACCCAGGGAACTATAGGCCTGAGAGCCTTACTTCTATACCAAGAAAGATCTTTGAACAAATTATTAAACGACATGTATGCAAGTATCTTTATGAGAATGAAGTGATTAACCAGAGCCAGTATGGATTTGTAACTAATAAGTCATGTCAGACTAACTAATTTCCTTCTATGACAGAATCACTGACTGGGTGGATCAGAGAAACACAGTAGATATAGTATATCTTGACTTCAGCAAAGCATTTGACAAAGGATCTCATACCATACTTATTGAAAAAATGACCAACTATGAAATGGACAAGGCAACTGTTGGGTGGATTCATAACTGGCTTAGTGATCGGACCCAAAGAGTGGTCATAAATGGCTTCATATCCAGTTGGATGAATGTCTCAAGCAATGTACCACAAGGCCATGTACTTGGCCCTGTGTTGTTCAACATCTTTATCAATGATTTAGATGAAGGAATTAAGGATAAACTGATTAAATTTGCGGATAACACAAAGCTAGGTGGGATAGCTAACACTAGAGAAGAGAGAGAGCATTCAAAAAGATCTAAATACACTGGAATTGTGGGCAGCAACTAAAATAATGTTTTTTAACAAGGAGAAATGCAAAGTCCTACATCTGGGCAAGAAAAATGAAAAAAGCAAATACACAATGGGAAGAATAGGGCCAATTAACAGCACATGTGAAAAAGACTTGGGTATATTAATAGATCACAGACATGTGAAAAAGACTTGGGTATATTAATAGATCACAGACTGAACATGAGTCAACAGTGTGATGCAGCAGCAAAAAAAGGCAAACATAATTCTGGGTTGCATTAAAAGAAACATACAGTCTAGATCATGTGAAGTAATTATCAGGGCTGTGGAGTCGGTAAGCCAAACCTCTGACTCCGACTCCTCAATTTCCATGCCACCGACTGCAACTCCACCACTCCGACTCCCTCATACATGGCTCATGTTTAACTGATAAATTTACTGTAGCGCAGATTAATCTCAGCTAAAAGTCTAGACCCTTAGATCAGGAATAGGACATTTCGTAACTTTCCCAAATTATTATGAAAAAATATTCCCCACAAAGTGAATTGAACTACTTTACCCAATATATTATATATTTTAGGAGTCGGAGTCGGTCCATTTTATACCGACTCTACCAAAATGGGCTCTGACTCCACAGCCCTGGTAATTATCCCCCTCTACTCCTCTTTTGTCAGACCTCATCTGGAATACTGTGTACAGTTTTGGGCACCACATCCTAAAAAAGACATGAAAAAACTGGAGCAAGTTCAGTATGGTGACCGGTCTAACAACAATGTCCTATGAAGAACGGTTAAAGGATCTGGGAATGTTTAGCTTGCAACAGAGAAGACTGAGAGGAGACTTAATAGCGGTCTACAAATATCTGAAGGGATGTAACAGTGTAGAGGGATCAGCTTTATTCACATTTGCACATACAAACACGAGAAGCAATGGAATGAAACTGAATGGGAGAAAATACAGATTAGATATTAGAAAATACTTTTTGACAGTGAGGGTGATCAATGAGTGGAACAAGCGGCCATCAATGGACGTCTTCAAACACAGGCTGGACAGACATCTGTCTGAGATGGTTTAGTGAATCCTGCATTGAGCAGGTCATGGGACCAGATGACCTTGGAGGTCCCTTTTAACTCTAACATTCTATGATTCTATGAATTTTGACCCATATTGCATAATTAGAGCTACACAAGGATCACCACACTTGTTAATTATTAATAGTATATGTGGGATATAACTGATCAGAAATAATTCTGATATAGGAGCTCAGATATCTTGATGAAGTACAACAATATGTGAACCCCATTCACAGGGAACTGAGTAGCAATGAATAGAGTATAAAATCCAAAAATGTAATCCAGGATGGGGCTGTATTCATACAAAACAGGCATAGGAAATTTGCTCATTGAGTCATTGATAGGTCACGCGACCGGCGACGTCAGCGGTCGCGTGAACCGTCACATGACTAAATGACATTATGGCAGGTCCTTTTAGATCATTGCAAGCTGCTGGGGAGCCTGGACACATCACTATGGAGACCAGGGGCCATCAGAAGGTAAGAATAATGTATATTTTTTATTTTAATTCTTTTTTTTTATAGGTACTATGGAACTCGGGTCTGGAGGAGAGTCTCCTCTTCTTCAAACCCGGGTACCGTCCGCACATTGAACCGCATGATATCCGCATGTGCACATGTAGTCATGCGGATATTAAGAGATTCAATGCAAGTCAATGGCGGCGAAAATGCCGCGATTATGCAGAATAATTGGTAGTGCTGCGGATTTTTTTGCAATGATAATTCGCAGCTGCAAGTTCCGCAGCATGTGCACAGCACATGCGAATTAGCATTGGGGAACATAGCAGACCTTCTACCAAGTGTTTTTTAAGCATTTCGGCAGCGGAATTGCCGCTGTGAAAACGCTTAAAAAACGCATAGTGGACACACAGCCTAAGATCCTCCAATTTTAGAA
The DNA here is from genome assembly GCF_046119375.1 of Phyllobates terribilis. Lineage (NCBI taxonomy): Eukaryota > Metazoa > Chordata > Amphibia > Anura > Dendrobatidae > Phyllobates > Phyllobates terribilis. Next base: position 6,049,254 of record NW_027362789.1, on the reverse strand, counting down.
GATCCTCCATGAAGTCATTATGTCTGCTACCCTCTATTGATGTCGATTTCAAGAAATGTCTTACTCCTCTGATACCATCCTCAAGCGGTATATTACTTTACAAAGCCTCAATATCTAGTAAGGCCTGCTCCCCTACATGCAAGTATACATGCTCGAGGGTATACATGTAGGGGAGCAAGCAAAGGGAAAACCATTTTCCAGAGGGATTATTACTAGTGTTGAGCCACCCCCGTAGTGTTCAGGTTCGGTTCGTCGAACACCAGTATGTTCAACGAACACCGTTAAAACCAATGGCAGGCAAACAAAAACACATAGAAACCACCTTCAAAAAGGTGTCCAAAAGCTGACAAACTGCTCAGAAGACACAACCAACACATGGAAAAGTGACAAGTACATATAGTCATGCGAAAAGAAAAGAGGTGGAGGAGTAAAAGGAGGAGGAGACACAGATATAGGCATGTCATGCCCTTCTAAAATCAAGAAAGGCTGGAGAAAAAATCTAAAATCAGCCTACCAACACCCAGACGTCGTGACAAGAAAATTAAAAAAAGAAATATCTTTAGGTAGAATGACGATTCCATTCAGAACACTTTCCTTACAAGACGTAGTGGTATCCCCGTTGGGAGTTGTGCCAAAAACGGAACCCAATACATTCGGACTAATCCACCATTTGTCATATCCAAGGGGCAGGTCAGTAAACGACAACATCGTCGCGGAAGCAAGTACAGTAGTATATACTGTACCTCCTTTGACAAAGCAATCAGGCGGGTCAAGAAGTTGGGAAGGGGCACCCTAATGGTCAAAACAGACATTGAGGGGGCGTTCCGGTTACTTACTACCTGTGCCTCTGAATAGTGTCCGCCTATTGGGCAGCTTCTGGGAAGGAGCATACTATATAGATCGCTGTTTGCCCATGGGGTGCTCCATATCCTGCTCACTATTTGAGGCGATTAGTTGCTTCCTCGAATGGGTCGTCATCGACATTTCTAAGGGGGCACATATTATCCATTACCTCAACAACTTCTTATGCCTGGGCCCAAAAGATTCGCCACAGTGTGAATACACGCGGTAGCCCACCTGTGAGAAGGAGAGAGCTGGAGAAAGAGCGGACACCACACAGCCAAGGGGTTAGATGGAGAACGGAAGAAGGAAAGAGGGCGAGGGAGGTAAGGGACTACGGTGGAAGGCCGACCTGAGCTCCCCCACGTTCCTGCTGGGCGGGGTACAGCCCTGGGAATAAAAGCCGCTTGCGCATCCCTTTGAGGTTATGGGCGCGAGCGGGCAGAGGGACTACGCTGGAGTGCAAAGCCGACAGGGCCAGGCCGTTCCTGTCCGTGCGACCTCCGTATCGCTGGGTTTGTGCCAGAGCCGCGGTGGACCCTGACGGCCAATCCCCTCTCCCAATACTGATGCTTGTCCGCTGGTGGGTCGAGACCCCCCACGGTGGAGGCAGGTCTTAGCTCTGTAATTTAAATTGGCTCTGTAATTTTAATGAGTACACTTTAAATCCTTTTACTAGGATCTATTGGAGGGCAAGTCTGGTGCCAGCTCCAGTAGCGTTCACTAAAGCTGCTGCAGTTAAAAAGCTTTTATAAGGATCGAGCTTGGCGGTCCGCCGCAAGGCGTGCTACCGCCAGTCCCAGCCCCTTTGCCTTGGGGCGCCTCCCCGATGCTCTTGACTGAGTGTCCCGGGGGCCCGAAGCTTTCCTTTGAAAAAATGTTTCCTTTGAAAAAATTAAGTGTCCAAAGCACAGGTGGTGTAGCTTGCTTAACAGCTGGGCTACTCCGCTGACTAGCAGACACTGCTACTAGGCCAAAATGATTGGCTGGGTTAGATGCAGTAAAAAATTGTTAATAGATACACAGGTGGTGTAGCTTGCTTCACAGCTGGGCTACTACGCTGACTAGCAGACACTGAAGCTTTGGAGCAGACCTCTGATTCCCAGGCTATAGTATGAGTAAACAGCTCTTCAGACTCAACTATCTGTGTTACCCCAAGCCATAGTGTATGTAGTTTCTTACGGTTAAAGGGGGGGGGGGGGGGAAGCAACCAGACCCACCTGGAATTGACGATGTCAACGTCACGTAAAACACAGCAAGGGGACTCCAAAAAGTCTCCATTTTTTCCAAAAATTGTGGCACAGACACCACTTAAGTGGCATCAATTGCCCCAGAGTTGCTTAAAATGGTTGGTGAGGTGATTTTCCCAAATCCTCAAGCTTTTAGTCTCCCCAGGATGACACAGGGGTAGAAAAGTCCTTGCAGATCCATGATTTGTTCATCTTTATGAACGTGAGTCTGTCTACATTGTCAGTGGACAGCTGCGTGCGCTTATCTGTCAGCACACCACAAGCAGCGCTGAACACACGTTCAGAGAGAACACTGGCTGCAGGACACGACAAAATCTCCAAGGCGTGAGTAGCGAGCTCAGGCTGTTTTTCCAGATTGGAAGCCCAAAATGAGCAAGGGTCCAGTGACACAGTCATGGCTTCGATGTTCACTTGGAGATACTCCTGTACCATCCTCTCTAGGCGTTGACTACGTGTCAGACTTCTTGTCTCCTGTGGCCTTGCAAAGGATGGTCTAAAAAATTGGTGAAACGATTCCACAAAATTGCTGTTACCAGCAGATACGGTGTTACTGTTATGGTTTGAGTGATGAAGACTCGACAGTCCCACGGTTGGCAAGTTAGAACTGTGAGATTCACTACGTGCACCACTGGGGTTTTGTGGAAAAGCACATGTAAGATTCTGTAACAGCCTATGCTGATACTCCTGCATGCGTGAATCCCTTTCTATGGCAGGAATTATTTCGGAAAATTTACTTTTGTACGGGGGATCTAAGAGTGTGGCAACCCAGTAGTCGGGATTACTTCAAATTCTGACAATCCGAGGGTCATGTTGCAGGTAGTGCAGTAAGAAGGCACTCATGTGTCTTGCACATCCAGGAGGACGAAGTCCTTGTTGTGTTGGTGGCGAGGTAAGAATCATGCTTCCTTCCCTGGCCCTCTCCCCCCAACCTCGCACAACAGAAATGTGATCAAGGTCTCCCTCATCTGATGAGTCTTCCATGCCCATTGCCAGTTTGTCCTCCACTTCTTCCTCGGCTCATGCACCTTCCTCAACAGTTTGGCTGCTACCATGCTCCCTCGTTACTCCCTCTCCCCCACCCTCCCATGCCTGCTGCCTTGGTGTTGCCGACAGTCTGAACCTTGGAGATGTGATCCCTTCCGCATACGACTCCTGTGTGCTCCTGCATGTAAATCACCGGAATAGTCATGCTGATAATGGCATCGTCGTCAGCACTAAACATCTTCATCGCCATTTCAAAACTGTGCAGAAGGGTGCATAGGTCCCTGATCTGAGACCACTCCTGCAGCGTGATTTGCTCCACCTCTGGATCTCGTTGGCCCAGGCTATACGTCAGAACGTATTGCTCGTCGGTGCTGCCACAGTCGCTGCAACATGTGCAGAGTTGAATTCCACCGTGTTGGTACATCGCATTTCAGCCGGTGAACTGGCAGGCCCAACGACTTCTGTAGAGATGTAAGTCGTTGAGATGCGGGATGCGAACGGCGGAAGTGAGCACACAGCGACCGTGCCCTCTGCAGAAGGCCATCTAGTCCGGGATAGTGGGCTAAAAATTGCTAGACAACCAGGTTCAACACGTGAGCCATACAAGGCACGTGTGTGACATTGCCCCGGCGAAGGGCCGCACCCAGGTTTGCAGCATTGTCGCACACGGCCTTCACTGGCTGCAGGTCCAGTGAAGCCAACCATTCATGAAACTCGGTCTCCAGAGCTGACCACAACTCCTCAGCAGTGTGACTCACATTTCCCAGACATTTCAAAGTAAACATAGCATGATGCCGTTGAGCCCTGCTGCCAGCATAGTAAGGAGGTGTGCAGCATTCGTTCTGCGCAGTTAGAACGCGGGTTGCATTACCAGACAGGCTTTGGGTGCAGGTGGAGGACCGAGAGGAGGTTGAGGAGGCAGAAGCAGTGGAGGAACTTTGAGATAAAGAGGATTGACGCACAACTCATGGGGACGGCAAGACTTGTACAGCAGCCCCTTGTCCTGCTGTCACCATAGTTACCCAGTGCCCAGTCAACGACATGTAACGCCCCTGTCCATGCCTACTCGTCCAAGTGTCTGTGGTGAAATACACCCTGTCACACACAGAGTTTCTCAAAGAAGCGGTGATGTTGTGTGCAACATGCTGGTGTAGAGCAGGCAAACCTTTCTTTGAGAAGTAGCAGCGATCGGGCACTGGTACTGGGGCACTGCGACGGACATAAGGTCTCGAAAATCCTCTGTGTCCACCAAGCGGAAAGGCAGCATTTCTGTAGCCAACAGCTTGCAGATGGTGAAATTCAACCTCTTAGCTTTGTCATGGCTGGGAGGAAATGGACTTTTACTTGTCCACATCTGAGAGACCGAGGGCTGGCTGTTGTGCTTAGACGGGGGTTGAGTAGGGTGTCCCCAGCAAACTGCCGGTCTGTGAGGAAGATGCAGGCGGACATGTTAGGTTGCCTTGATCCAAAGGTGGTACTCTCGATGTCGGAGAGCGCTCAACACCAGCTGGTGTTTCCACTTCCAAATGAACTGATAACCAGCCAATCACCCTGGCTGTTGCGGGTAAAGAGGTGGCAGGTCTGCATCCAAAAACATGTGTGACTGCTATCCCCCCAGTCACAGAGGATGAAGAGGCCACAGGTGCACAAGATGGGGCAGATGGTGGTTGGCACGGCCCGCAAGGCCACATTGTAGCACAGTGAGCTTCCCACTGCAACTTATGCTTCATATCCATGTGACGGTTCATGCATGAAGTACTCAAACTATGGATTTTTGGCCTCTACTTAGCTTTTGGTGACAAATGTTACAGATAACATGAGTTGGGTCATCCTTATCGATCTGAAAAAATGCCCAGGCTATGCAAAGCTTAGAGCCCATGCGACCTGAAGAGCCACCACGACTGGTGGTCAGAGGCAGAGTTGTGGTTGAGGATGCAGTTGTTGACAAGCCTCCAGTACTCCGTCTCTGTCCAGGAAGGCGCAACCTAACCTAGTCGTCAATAGCATCCTCCTCCACCTCCTCTGCTGACCTCATCGACTGGCTGACTGTGGGTTGACAGTAAGTGGGATCTCCAACCTCGTCATCATCACTCTGTGTGTTCTCTCACCCGTCGTCCTCAGAGCCAACCTCTTCCTGCCCTGACCGAAAAGTCAAGTTGTCGCTCCAATCAGGTATCTGAGTCTCATCATCGTCTTCCTCATTGTCTCCACCAACAGGCGTTACAGTTTGGGAACGAGGGTCTACATTATGCTCAGAACCTTCTTCATCTGGGCCTGGATCCGACTCAAACATTCTGGGCATCAGTGCAGATCATTTCCTCGTCTGGATTCACAGAAGCTCTGAAGCAGACCTCTGATTCCCAGGCTATAGTATGAGTAAACAGCTCTGCAGACTCAACCATCTGTGTTATCCCATACTCAGATGGGCAGCTGGAGACTTGGGAGCTGTGAGGAAGCAAGTGCGATTGGGGTGACACCTCTGAGGACTGGAGTATTTGTGATGTTTAAGTTGAGGTGGAGGAGAGCCCACTTGAAGGAGCACTTGATATCCGTTGAAGCACCTGCTGTTTTTGTGCCTTATCTGGAATTTGTAGCGATGGGCGTGTCCGTAAGAAAGGGATAGTATCACATTGTCCACGAAAAGAAGTAGACTTCTAAGTTTGGCTGGAAGATGGTCTTTCTTCTGCAGATGTTACTGTTGCTTTAACACCTACCCCACGGACACAACCTTTTCTTCCCTTTCCAACACCCCTATTCCCCTTTCCACCAGCAGCAGGCCTTTTGCCACTCATTTTGGTGGTTAACTAATTGGCAACTGTAGCTGTTTGCACAAAAAACGATGGATGGAAACCGAGCAGAGCTGAGTGGCCAAACTGTGGTACTAGCCCAAAAGGATTGGCTGGACTAGATGCAGTAAAAAATTGTTATTTGATACACAGGTGGTGTAGCTTGGTTCTGATGGGCTACTCCAATGACTAACAGACACTGCTACAGGCCCAAAAGGATTTACTGGGCTAGATGCAGTAAAAAAATGTTATTTGATACACAGTGGTGTAGCTTGGTTCAGATGGGCTACTCCACTGACTACCAGACACTGCTATAGGCCCAAAAGGATTGGCTTAGCTACATTTAGCCAAATGCTGTGAAAAACACTTGCACAGCCCTGGCACAGACCTGCCTGGAAAAAAGTGCTATTAACTGTTGTAACCTAGCCCTCAAAAGGGCTGCAATTACAACTAGTCCCTACTCCCTAAACCTATCTCTCTATTTAACAGCAAATTCGCTCCCAATTCACACAGCTATACTGTATAGTGCCCACAGCAGCAGCGGTGCCGTCTAACACTCAGCTGCAGCAGTGAGAAAATTGTGGCGACGGGGAAAATGGCTGGGTCTTATAGGGCAAGGACATGTGACATACACTGCCAATGACACATGACCTTACTTGTGTGAAAAAAAGCACTTTGCTGCGTGTGTGCGCTGCTGATAGGCTGACAGACTTCACCGCTCCACTGTAAATGCGGGAAAGAAGAAAAAAATGGAGATCGGCATTATTTCTGCAGAGATCCATCACCTGCCCCTCTCCCCGCCCACTCTACACTGAAACTGTCTATTAACATTGATTAACAGTATCACTGTGAAAAAATCCAGTTAGGTTTTTGGTGTACGAACAGTTATCGAATATAACCTCGAACAGCCAATTTTTTTGCAAATAGTTCAGGTTCGTCGAACGGCTCGTACAACGCCCAAAACAGTTCGAATTTGAGATTAGCGAACAGTTCGAGTCGAACAACGCTCATCTCTAATTATTACAACTGTAAAACCTCAGGCGGTACTGTTGGAACATTATACTGTGTGGGGGCATCATACATACTGCATAAGGGGCATAATGGGGGCATTACACTGTGTGGGGGCATCATACATCCTGCATAAGGGGCATAACGGGGGCATTACACTGTGTTGGGGCATCATACATCCTGCATAAGGGGCATTACACTGTGTGGGGGCATCATACATACTGCATAAGGGGCATAATGGGGGCATTAAACTGTGTGGGGGCATCATACATCCTGCATAAGGGGCATAATGGGGGCATTACACTGTGTGGGGGCATCATACATCCTGCATAAGGGGCATAATGGGGGCATTACACTGTGGGGGCATCATACATACTGCATAAGGGGCATAATAGGGGCATTACACTGTGGGGGGCATCATACATCCTGCATAAGGGGCATAAAGGGGGCATTACTCTGTGTGGGGGCATCATACATCCTGCATAAGGGGCATAATGGGGGCATTACACTGTGGGGGCATCATACATACTGCATAAGGGGCATAATGGGGGCATTACACTGTGGGGCCAGTAAAGGGGTCCTGTACTATGAGAACAATACGTTTCCTCCTTCCTGTCTCCATAGTTGGGTCGTATGTATCTATTACAGGAAACAGAACAAAAACCTTATGATTCTTATAAAGGGGCAACATAAGACCCCAAAAGAGTCTCGGTGCTGAAGGGGTTAATGCCCCCTGCGCCCAGTAATGGGGTCTCCACATACCTCCACCTGCAGAGCCGCCACCACATATATGGCTGCTCTGTGCGCACAGGAGCTGTGATGAGGTCACAGGAGGGGAGGAGTCAGGGGTCACATGATCAGGGGCCTCAGTGGATGCAGGACTCTGCTGTGCTGGTTGTCATGGTGCTGGATGAGCTGAAGTTTATGTGTGGGGTCAGGAGAGGTTTACAGTGTGGATGTAGCAGAGCCGCGTGTGTACGAGGTGTACGGAGCGGAGCCGCGTGTGTACGAGGTGTACGGAGCGGAGCCGCGTGTGTACGAGGTGTACGGAGCAGAGCCGCGTGTGTACGAGGTGTACGGAGCGGAGCCGCGTGTGTACGAGGTGTACGGAGCGGAGCCGCGTGTGTACGAGGTGTACGGAGCGGAGCCGCGTGTGTACGAGGTGTACGGAGCGGAGCCGCGTGTGTACGAGGTGTACGGAGCGGAGCCGCGTGTGTACGAGGTGTACGGAGCGGAGCCGTGTGTGTACGAGGTGTACGGAGCGGAGCCGTGTGTACGAGGTGTACGGAGCGGGGCCGCGTGTGTACGAGGTGTACGGAGCAGAGCCGCGTGTGTACGAGGTGTACGGAGCAGAGCCGCGTGTGTACGAGGTGTACGGAGCAGAGCCGCGTGTGTACGAGGTGTACGGAGCGGAGCCGCGTGTGTACGAGGTGTACGGAGCGGAGCCGTGTGTGTACGAGGTGTACGGAGCTGAGCCGTGTGTGTACGAGGTGTACGGAGCAGAGCCGCGTGTGTACGAGGTGTACGGAGCAGAGCCGCGTGTGTACGAGGTGTACGGAGCGGAGCCGCGTGTGTGCGAGGTGTACGGAGCGGAGCCGTGTGTGTACGAGGTGTACGGAGCGGAGCCGCGCGTGTACGGAGCGGAGCCGGGCGTGTACGAGGTGTACGGAGCGGAGCAGCGTGTGTACGACGTGTACGGAGCGGAGCTGCGTGTGTACGAGGTGTACGGAGCGGAGCCGCGTGTGTACGAGGTGTACGGAGCGGAGCCGTGTGTGTACATGGTGTACGGAGCGGAACCGCGCGTGTACGGAGCAGAGCCGCGTGTGTACGAGGTGTACGGAGCAGAGCGGCGCGTGTACGAGGTGTACGGAGCGGAGCCGCGTGTGTACGAGGTGTACGGAGCGGAGCCGTGTGTGTACATGGTGTACGGAGCGGAACCGCGCGTGTACGGAGCGGAGCCGCGCGTGTACGAGGTGTACGGAGCAGAGCGGCGCGTGTACGAGGTGTACGGAGCGGAGCCGCGTGTGTACGAGGTGTACGGAGCGGAGCCGTGTGTGTACATGGCGTACGGAGCGGAACCGCGCGTGTACGGAGCGGAGCCGCGCGTGTACGAGGTGTACGGAGCAGAGCGGCGCGTGTACGAGGTGTACGGAGCGGAGCCGCGTGTGTACGAGGTGTACGGAGCGGAGCCGTGTGTGTACATGGTGTACGGAGCGGAGCCGCGCGTGTACGAGGTGTACGGAGCAGAGCGGCGCATGTACGAAGCGGAGCCGCGCGTGTACGAGGTGTACGGAGCGGAGCCGCGTGTGTACGAGGTGTACGGAGCGGAGCCGCGTGTTTACTAGGTGTACGGAGCGGAGCCGTGCGTGTACGAGGTGTAAGGAGCGGAGCCGTGCGTGTACGAGGTGTACGGAGCGGAGACTCGCGTGTACGAGGTGTACGGAGCGGAGCCTCGCGTGTACGGAGCGGAGCCTCGCGTGTACGGAGCGGAGCCTCGCGTGTACGTAGAGGAGCCTCGCGTGTACGAGGTGTACGGAGCGGAGCCTCGCGTGTACGGAGCGGAGCCGCGTGTGTACGAGGTGTACGGAGCGGAGCCGCACGTGTACGAGGTGTACGGAGCAGAGCCGTGTGTGTACGAGGCGTACGGAGCGGAGCCGCGTGTGTACGAGGCGTAGGGAGCGGAACCTCGCGTGTACAAGGTGTACGGAGCGGAGCCGCGTGTGTACGAGGTGTACGGAGCGGAGCTGCGTGTGTACGAGGTGTACGGAGCGGAGCCGCACGTGTACGAGGTGTACGGAGCAGAGCCGTGTGTGTACGATGCGTACGGAGCGGAGCCGTGTGTGTACGAGGTGTACGGAGCGGAGCCGCGTGTGTACGAGACGTATGGAGGGGAGCCGCGTGTACGGAGCGGAGCCGCGCGTGTACGAGGCGTACGGAGCGGAGCCGCGCGTGTGTACGAGGTGTACGGAGCGGAGCCTCGCGTGTACGAGGCGTACGGTGCAGAGCCGTGCGTGTACGAGGTGTACGGAGCGGAGCCGTGCATGTACGAGGTGTACGGAGGGGAGCCGCGTGTACGAGGTGTACGGAGCAGAGCCGCGCATGTACGAGGCGTACGGAGCGGAGCCGCGCGTGTGTACGAGGTGTGCGGAGCGGAGCGTGTACGAGGCGTACGGTGCGGAGCCATGTGTGTGCGGACTTCCGCTGTGGCTTCTGCTGAGGCTGTGGAGAGATGACACTGAGGAGATGAGGGGTTTTGTGGCCACAGATAAGTGGATGTTCCTACATAAAGGCTGCACAGGGAACAAGATGATTTTTTATGTGTGGGTTTGCGTGGGGAAGGAGGGGGCACTGTTAATTTCATGTGGAAGAAGGGGGTCCTGTTACTTGCATGGGGATGCATGCTGGGGATCCTGTTATTTGCGTAGGGATGGAGGGGGTCCTGTTATTTACGTGTGGCTGGGGGTCTGCGTGGGGAAAGAGGGGGTGCTATTATTTGCGTGGGGCTGCGTGCTGGGAGTCTGCATTGGGAATTAGAGGCGTCTTGTTATTTACATGGGGCTGCTTGTTGGGGGTCTGCGTGGGGATGGAGGGGGTGCTGTTACTTGCGTGAGGCTATGTGCTGCAGTCCTGTTACTTGCGTGGGGAACCAGGGTGGGTCCTGTTATTTGCATATGGCTGCGTGGGGAAGAGGATGATGTTACATGGTGCTGGGCAGGATAACGTGTGATGTCGCCTTTCATGTGGGGTGGTGCGCAGGGAAGTGTAGTATTACTTGTGCGGGTCTGCGTGTGGTGGGTATATAAACCATTTTTTCTCATTAGTAGTATTGAGTAACACAGGACTGCAGGTTTACGCCCGGCCACCAGATGGCTCCAAACTGCGTAAAAAAACATCCTAACAAATGTTGACTCCACATAACGGGCTATATCCTCTCCTCGGACTCTATGCTGCTCAATTTTAGCGAAGTGTCCATAGGAGTCAGACACGACTTGTATCGAGTCTTTTGCATGATTTTTTTTTTCTATTTTATTCTAGGTATTGTAGATTTCCCCCACCATTTTTTCACCATGCCGTGCCTCCACAGGAGCGCACCTCCTTGCAGATGCCATTCCATCACTGGTCATCTTTTCACCAAGTGGAGCTCCAGTGTTCCCATAAGGGGTGACACTGGTGACGTCTGATGTCAGATAGATGAGTATAATTCCTCCAAAACCCCCCTCCCCCTTATTTCCTTTGGACACGTTTTTTCCCCCTCACCCTTTCCCATATTTTGTGACGTGCACTGTGTTCCCTGACTGCCCGGGCATGCGCAAAGCGCTGCTCACATAGAGCGTGCTCTACTTCATCCCGGCCCCGTCTCTCCGTGCACTGCGCCGCAGGTTTCTATTGTGCAAGCGCCAGGAAGTCACTATCGCTTCCCGGCGCCTGCGCAGTAGAAACCTGCAGCGCAGTGCACAGGCAGACGGGGCGAGGATGAAGCAAAGCGCACTCTATTAGAGCGGCGCTTTACGCATGCCCGGCAAGTCAGGGAGCATAGTGCACGTCACAGGACCTGTCACAGGGCCCTGTGACATGCAGGGGATGGGGGGGATATGATAATTAAGCATATAGGCGATAGGCGGGGATTTCGGGTAATAAGAAGCACATAGGCAGGGATTGCTTGGTGTCCGGGGGACGCCAAGCCTGTACAAAATAGAATTGATTAAAGCACTTTTCTCTGCAATCAAACCTCTACTATGGGCCATACAGGTATGTATAGATTTACTTTTCTATACCCTGTATGGCCATAGTAGAGGTCTGATAACTCCAAAGTGGTGACAGATTCCCTTTAAAGCCTATAAACACCCAATCCCTACAATTGTTTGGTTGACAGTTCTCTGCTGTCATATACAGGAGTACTTAGCCAAATGTTCTTGTGCTGTCTATTAGAGAGTAGGTGTCAAACTCCTCTGGTGACGGCTTATCTTCAGAGAGAACAAAAGGACCCCAACACAGTATGATAACCCAACTGTGACCCCCATACAGCTCTACATACAGTATAATGGCCCCCACACAACCATCCAAACAGCGAAATGGCCCCTACACAGCCCTCCAAACAGCATAATGGCCCCAACATAAGCAGCATAATGGCCCTCACTCAGCCCTCCAAACTGCATAATGGCCCCCACACAGCCCTCCAAACAGCATAATGGCCCCAACATAAGCAGCATAATGGCCCTCACTCAGCCCTCCAAACTGCATAATGGCCCACACACAGCCCTCCAAACAGCATAATGGCTCCCACACAGCATGATGGACCTCACACAAACCTTCCCACTATAATTGCTTTCATTCAGTATAATAGCCCTCCAAACATTATAATAGCCCTGCACACAGTATAATGGGCCACACAATGTACTCTTTGATAAAAAAAAAAAAATACTTCTCCGTGTTCCCCCACTTCTCTGGTCTCCGTACCCTGTGTGTTGAAGCTCTTCATTGCTCTGCACTGCGGCGAAATAAAATGTCAATGCACCTGCTGCACTGAGACGTCAGAGCTCAAACACAGAGAGAATGATGGAGGAGGGAGCTTACTAATCCCTCTTTCATCATTGTATTCAACTGTAATGGCATCCAGAATACTGATATACTTGAAGCTGTGATGCTGGATGGGCCCCCTCCGACTCACGGGCCCCATAGCAGCTGCGTGGTCTACACCATTGGCGGTGCGCCTCTGCTTCCAGCAACTCCATTCTAGTCATCTCAGCACTGAACTGTCTAGAGCTGATTCGGGAAGATCCTCACAGGAGTAACTCTAGTCTAGCGAAAAAGTAGGAGAAACAGGTCAGCTCAGCCATATATAGACGATCCATGTAGAGGAAACTTGCGGTGACACAGGAAAAAGGTAGGAAGATAAATTCCAGTATCCAAATCTTCGTAAAAACACTTTATTAAAAAAATATTTAAAAGGTCACAAGTCCATCTGTTACAAGCAAATGTTCACACTGCTGTCTATATTCATTGCATATACAATTGTGAATTGGGAAGTGACTTATTGGATATCCTTCAATCACATGATCAAACACGACCAATCACAAGGAAAGAAGGTCGCAGCAAGTAACAAAGCAGGTGAGTAATAAAGAGATATTGCATCATAATAATCAGGGGCTCAGAAGAGCAGATCTCACAACTTTACCGCACGTACACAGTAATTTTCCTCCTATTTAATTTTTCCCACAAACTAAAGTTCATTTTAATCAATAGATCTTGGAATGATGATAATTTCCGCAATTGGATGTGTTTAAATAAAGTGTTCCTGTGCTGAGATAATCTTATAAATGTTCCCCTGTGTAATGGCTGTGTGTGACCGTGTACAGAACATGGTCTGATGATACCACAGCTCCTGGGCAGGGGAGGAAGCAAAAGACAATATAGACATTACAGCACGGGCTCACAGCTGATTGTTATTGTGAGGTAAAACATTTCCCTGACTGTTTTTAAACAATGTTTTACTTTAAAGAAAGAATCAGCTGTGATCCCATGCTGTAATGTCCGTATACTATTTTGCTTCCTCCCCTGCCCAGGAGCTGTGGTATGATCGAACCATGTTTGAGCACGGTCAGACTCGTATCCCTCTGCACACCTCTCCTCTGGTTCCCCAGGAGGTATGAGAAACCTTTTGGTGGCCTTTCAGGGAGTCAGGTCAGAGGTGGTGTTTTCAGTTCTGCAGCTAGGGATTCTCTGGTCTGTACAGGGACCTGTAGGGTTTGGGTTTAGCTCCTCGGTGTTGTAGGCTTTACTATTCCAGTTACCAGTGTATGAGTGAGTTACGTGCATAACAAGATTTGTTTGTAATAAGAAAAAGATTTGTTTTGCTAAGTATGATACCAGCATGAGACATGTAATGAGGGACAGTTATCGCCCCTTTCATTAAAAATAAGCTCTGAAGGCAGATTCTGAGGGCGATCATTCACATCAGATTGCATATATCAAGGTATCGTATTATTCAATGTTCAATGACCTGCATACCCATATAAGTGGCTTAGGAGGGTTGATCTTACTGACAGATTCCTTTTAGACATATTATTTTTCAAGATTAAAGAAAAAAATCAATAAAATGTTTGACATCACCATAATCATATAGACCTGGAGAATCACGTTGACCATATCATATTTTACCACGCCATTAATGTTGAAACCAATACCCTTCCCACCTCCCTCCCCTCAGAAGAAAACAAAAATAAGAGGATTTACGTTTATTCACTACATGTGTCAAATGCACTGCTGGGAAGGGATGCCATTTTAATGTTCACCTCAGTTATCAAGAAAGTCAGAATCAGTCCTGCAACCAGTCCTCAATTACAATGTCCACATGTCAGTATTACATTGCAGTCATCCAGGACAAGGCATTTTGGTGACCAAGGCAGATAATGCCAATGGCACCCCATCCCCAAGCAAAGGAATGGGTCAGAGAGTAAGGTAATATGACCCCTAACACATCCCCCTGCCCAGATTGGTCAGGTACCAAGATCTGATTAGACCAGAAAAGCCATTATATGTGGTGTATGTTAAGGATGAGGCTTAAAAGTCATTGCAATTTCAGAGTTACATATAGAATCATTCAATCTTTAAAGGCCACTTAAAGAATTCCAGGGACAAATAGTGATAATAATCCCTGACATTCTATATTTTGAGAGCTGTAATTTTTCCATATTTCGGCCGACAGTTATGTAAGGGCTTGTTTTTTACGGGACGAGTTCACATTTTTATTGGTACCATTTCTGGGCACACTAAATTTTTTCATTCTATTTCGATTTTTGGGAGGCAGAATGAACAAAACCTAGCAATTCAGGAATTGTTTTCTCTTATGTCATTCCACATGTGGTAAAATTGATAAGACGACTTTATTCTTTGGGTCAGCACGATTACAGCGGTTTTTATGTTTTGCCGCTTTTACACAAAAACTATTTTATAGAAAAAAATAATTATTTTTGCATTGCTGTATTCTGAGAGCTATAACTTTTTTATTTTTCAGCTGATGGAGCTGTATGATGGCTTTTTTCTTTGCTGGACAGGATGATGTTTTCAGTGACACCATTTTTATTTACATTATCATTTTGATCGCTTCTTATTCCACTTTATGTTTGGTGGTATGATGAAAAAGCATAGTTTTTAGCCCCATTTTTTTTTTCTACAGTGTTCACTGACGGGGTTAACAAATGTAATAATTTTATGGGGCAAGACGTTTCAGATGCAGCGATACCAAACGTGTATTATTTTTTATTTATTTTATTTACATAAAAGTACAATACATATATTTTATTATTTAAAAAAAAGAAATTTCTATTTTTTTTTACTTTTTTATACTTTTTCACTTTTAGCAGTCTGATCCCAATTATAAAGCATAGCAATGCAGGAGCGCTGCTATGCTTTATAACTGTCAGTTTTGCACTGACACAAGTTAGATCATGCACTGCGCATGATCTACATAACTTGCTAACGCCTGGTAACCTCGGATATAGTCATGATGACATCGGGTCACCATGGCAACGATCGGGCTCCTGCGACTTCATGTGGGGGCACCGATCCAAGAGCAGAGGGGCTCCCTCCCTCTGCCTGCCAGCTAAATGCTGCGACCACTAGCGTTTATGGGGTTAAAGTGCCGGGAGCCGTGTGGGCACGGCTCCTGGCATCGAGTGCCGGGTGTCAGCTGTCAGAATCAGCTGACACCCGGTGGTGATCGTGCGTGCACAGCCTGTATGCGCGCAAAATCACCTGGAAATTCTCAGTACATCCCAGGTCAGGAAGCACTTCCCAAGCAGGACGTACTGAGTTTGTCTAAGGTCGGTAAGGGGTTAAAATGTATGAAGACATTTTGATGCCCAGATGACTGAAAGAAGATGCCTTAATTACTGACAGAAGATGCTTTTTGTGAGAAAGAAATGAGATTTAAAGTAGAAAGGAGAACTCTTTTCAAAAGAGTTGGACAACAAAAAATGTGTTGATACATAAATAGGGCAAGGCCGTTTGTCCACAGAAAAATGCTTTTTAAGTTTTGGAGAGGATTAAAGCAGATAGCTCACACTCTTTAGAAATGGCTATAGTCACCCTGCATACACATTCCTTTCATCAGAACAGCTTCAGTAACAGACAGTATGCCTCCGAAATAAAATATAGAATACTAGGATTTGTACAAATCTGATATTAATGAGACATTTTCAGAACTGTGGCTAACAGGGAAAGAAGACACATAATTTTTCATAACTGTAACCCCTAACAATGAGCCACAAATACACAGTAACCAGATAACTGACAACAGCTATGCCATGTTTACTATCTAAGTAAAGAAAAAATCCCGATGGAAAATATGGCGTCAATCTCAAACTTTTGCGATCATTTGGAGAGAAGTTACCACATAAGTTGGGGATTTCATAAAATCATGAATGGCTGAGACCAGCTCACAACCTGACCCATGTGAGGTCATCACGGGGGAGTGTGTGTGTGTGGGACTCAGGAGTTGATAATAGATCAAGCCGGATTATGATCTGGGTTCCTATAGAGAGATACATTTCAGTGTCTACATGATTCCTGTCCACTGGACATTCTTCAAACTAAGCTCTTTCCTTAGCTAGGCTGAATCATACCTGTGATCGGGGTAGTAAGTTTCTTTTGTTTTATTACTTTCATTTTATATAACTGTATGCAGTGTTGTTTTGTCCCCTTTGTAAAATCTTTTGTATATTTTTCATAAACACTACCTCCCTTTGAATTAAATATAACATTTAATAGTTCTGTTCCTTTTATTATTATTTATTTATATAGCACCATTGATTCCATGGTGCTGTACATAAGAAGGGGTTACATACAAAATACAGATATCACTTACAGTAAATGAACTAACAATGATAGACTGGTAGAGGGGGAAGAGGACCCTGGCCTTGCGGGCATACATGCTATAGGATGGGGAAGGAGACAGTAGGTGGGGGGTTGCAGCTGCTCTGGTGGTGGTGATGTGGCAGCGTGATCATTGCAGGTTGTAAGCTTTCTTGAAGAGATGGGTTTTCAGGTTCTGTCTGAAGGATCCGAATGTGGCAGATAGTCGGACGTGTTGAGGCACAGAATTCCAGAGGATGGGGGATATTCGGGAGAAGTCTTGGAGGCGGTTGGGTGAGGAACGAATAAGTGTGGAGGAGAGAAGGAGGTCTTGGGAGGACCGGAGATTACGTGAGGAAATATATCGGGAGATTAGTTCAGAGATGAACAGAGGATAAAGGTTATGGATGGCTTTGTAGGTCAGTGTTAGTAGTTTGAACTGGATACACTGAGCAATTGAGAGTCAGTGAAGAGATTTGCAAAGGGGGTAGCAGAGGAGTAGCGAGGAGAGAGATGAACTAGTCTGGCAGCAGAGTTAAGGACAGACTGGAGAGGTGCGAGAGTGTTAGCAGGTAGGCCACAGAGGAGGATGTTGCAGTATTCGAGGCGGGAGATTATGAAGGCATTCACAAGCCGTTTAGTAGATTTAGGGTTGAGGAAAGTTGGGATTCTGGAAATATTTTTGAGCTTGAGGTGACAGGAGGTGGCGAGTACTTGGATATGTGGTTTGAAGGACAGAGCAGAGTCGAGAGTTACACCGAGGCAGCCGATTTCTGGTACAGGGGAAAGAGTGATGTCATTTATTTTTATAGATCAGATCAGATGGGAAAGATATGTGAGATGGAGGAAAAATGATGAGTTCAGTTTTGTCCACATTGAGTTTGAGGAAGCGAGAGGAGAAGAAGAAGGATATGGCTGCTAGACATGCTGGGATTCTGGACAGGAGAGAGGTGACGTCTGGGCAAGAGAAGTAGATCTGGGTGTCATCAGCGTACAGGTAGTACTAGTAACCGTAGGACTTTATGAGCTGTCCCAGGTCAAGGGTATAGATGGAGAAGAGTAGGGGTCCTAGGACAGATCCTTGAGGGACTCCAGCAGAGAGGGGGCGGGGTGAGGAGGTAGTGTGGGAGTGGGAGACACCAAAAGTGCAGTTGGAAAGGTATGAGGAGATCCAGGATAGGGCAAGATCTTTGACACCAAAGGAAGAAAGAATCTGTAGTAGGAGGCAGTGGTTAACTGTGTCGAAGGCAGAGGACAGGTCTAGAAGAAGGAGTATGGAGAATTGCCTGTTAGCTTTAAGTAAATCATTAATCATTTTGTTAAGGGCAGTTTCGGTGGAATGGTAGGAACGGAATCCAGATTTTTGTTTTGTTCTGTAACCGCGCCTCAAAGCCATACGCTATACAATCGGCCTTATAAACTATTGGTGGTGGCAGCGAATAGTCTGTGGTTATCATGGAGTTAGCGGTGATCGTTCGGTGTTATATACATATATTCCATGTTTTGGAACCAGGAGGTGTATATACAATCCGCTCACTGTTACTTTTCTGATAATCGGCCTGTTAGTGCAAACAGCCTGTGGCCTCCTCCATTAATCGTCGGCCAATCGTGTAATTGTCCGGATGATAGGGGGCAGCAGAGAGTTGTTCACTCAAGAGATCACAGTGGGTGGTTTTGAATGACCTTCCCAGGCTGTAATATGTAATAAATCACTAACAGGGTATAAAATAAAATTTGTGGGCGAAAAAAGTTAAATGTGAATTTTTTCCTTCTACATTCCATTAATTCGTGTGAAGAACCTGAAGGGCTAATAAAAATCTTGAATGTTGCTTTGAGCACCTTGTGGATGGCAGTTTTTAGAGTGGTGTCACTTTGGGGTATTTTCTGTCATACAGACCCCTCAAAGTCACTTCAAATGTGATGTGGTCTATAAAACATTGGTTTTGTAAATTTTGTTGGAAAAATGAGAAATCGCTGGTCAACTTTTAATTCTTATAACTTCCTAAGAAAAAAGATTTTATTTTGTTTCAAAAATTGTGTGGATGTAAAGTAGACATGTGGGAAATGTTATTTATTAACTAGTTTGTGTAACATAATAGCTCTCTGATTTAAGGGCATAAAAATTTAAAGTTTGAAAATTGCTAAGTTTTCAAAATTTTTGCCAAATTTCCCTATTTTTTTTCACACATAAACTCAAGTCATATCAAACAAATGTTACCACTGTCATGAAGTACAATAACTCATGAAAAAACATTCTCAGAATCAGTGAGATCCATTGAAGTGTTCCAGAGTAAAATTTGGGCTGGTCATGAAGGTGAAAACAGGGGGGTAAAGGGGTTAAGAAGATACGATTTTCGGTTCAAACATTTCTAACATTCTGAACATGAAAAAGGCTTCTCCCCTGTGTGAGTTCTCTGGTGGTTAACTAAATTTGATTTCTGTGTAAAACATTTCCCACATTTTGAACAGAAAAAAGGCTTCTCCCCTGTGTGAATTCTCTGGTGGTTAACTAAATGTGATTTCTGTGTAAAATATTTCCCACATTCTGAACAGGAGAAAGGCTTCTCCCCTGTATGAATTCTCTGGTGGTTAACCAAATCAGATTTCTGGTTAAAACATTTCCCACATTCTGAACAGGAAAAAGGCTTCTCCCCTGTGTGATTTCTCTGGTGGTTATCAAAACTTGATTTCCGTGTAAAATATTTCCCACATTCTGAACAGAAAAAAGGCTTCTCCCCTGTGTGAATTCTTTGGTGCTTAACCAAATCAGATTTCTGGTTAAAAAATTTCCCACATTCTGAACAGGAAAAAGGCTGCTCGCCTGTGTGAGTTCTCTGGTGGTTATCAAAACTTGATTTCCGTGTAAAATATTTCCCACATTCTGAACAGAAAAAAGGCTTCTCCCCTGTGTGAATTCTTTGGTGCTTAACCAAATCAGATTTCTGGTTAAAACATTTCCCACATTCTGAACATGAAAAAGGTTTCTCCCCTGTGTGAGTTCGTTTGTGTATAGCAAGAAACCATTTATGATTAAAATGTTTCCCACATTCTGAGCAGGAAAAAGGCTTCTCCCCTGTGTGGGTTCTCTGGTGCGTAACCAAATTTGATTTCTGGTTAAAACTTTTCCCACATTCTGAACAGGAAAAAGGCTTCACCCCTGTGTGAATTCTCTGGTGCCTAATAAGAGCTAATTTCTGGTTAAAACATCTCCCACACTCTGAACAAGAATATCTATTTTCCGCTGTAAGATTTTTTTGATGTTTAAAACTATTTCCATATTCTGAACATGAAAATGGCTTCTTTGCTTGAGGGGCAGTTTGAGTTTGTTTTTTAATGCTTATTTTGTGACTTTGATTTTCCTTAGTAGTCGGTAATGAATCAGAAGACAGGACCTGTTTCACAGGATCAGATGATTGAACTTTGCTGTGAAGGGATGATGGTATAGCTGGAGTAATGACATTCACTTCAATTGTATCCTGTGGGATATCAAGATCATCTGATTTAAAAATTGAAGATGTCAGCTGTCCCTCTGATCTCCTGGTACAGTCATCTGCTAAGAATGAAACCAAGTATTATTTTTGAATAAATACACACACAGGCTCGGTAGCATCCAGGTCACTGGCTCAGTCAGGAGACCATAACACACAGGAGGCCTTCTCCCTCCAAACACACAGAACATGTGCCAAACAACGGCCTCCATTATATATCTTAACCACACTCAGAGGTGAGGTATGTGGGTAGCAAGACCCGCCCATCTCTCCAACTACCCGTAACCCGGTCCTATGTGCACCAAACAGTCCTCTTAGTGCTTACGTGCACTAGAGCAACATTCCAGGTTACATCACAGAGGACAGCCATCTCTGTGATAAATACCTTCCATAAACTATGTGTCCGTTAGCCACCTTAATCATATTGTCGGAAGCTGCCAGATACAGCCTTGTTCTCCTCTGGTTCAGTCCTCTGTGCTCAGCTCCCGGCTTGTGTATTTGTTTCCTGTTGTGGCCCCTGCCTGTTTACTGACTACTCTTGTGTCTTCTGATTTTGTATTTTCTCTGCCCTCCTGGTTCTGACCCGGCTACCTGACTATTCTTCTTCCCATCTCACACCACAGAACAGCAGGTAACACCGTGGCCCAAGCCTAGGATTAAAGGGTGATGAGCAAGACAATCAATGGGATCTGGAAAATGGAGTAGATAGCGCCAAGACTGTTCGTGGTGGCCATCTTTTGAGCTGCCAAGTGACCACGAACAGTGCCCCCAATACATTGTGTCTGCAAACTATTCCAGCAAGATCTGCATTGGAATAGCTAAATGGTGCTCCTTCCCTTCTTAACCTGCCATATGCCCAGACAGTAATGTACAACCGTATATAGTGTATTATCAGATTCAAGAAAAGTTTGAAAATAATTTGTAAGGTCCATTTGTTTCCTATTATCCTTGGTGAAGAATTCCAAAGTTATCACCACATGAAGTGACACAAGTCTGATTTGAAGAATGGGGCCAATTAGGAACACAAAACTGTCTGCAGGAAGTGTTTAAATCAGAGTATAGACAATAACACATCTAATGAAATGATCAAACTGAACATTCGTTGCCAGTAAAAAATGAGTAACTAGTGGTGAAACCTCTCTCGGGTAATTAGAGTATGGGGCTCGGTGGCTCTTGGGAATTTAAACTATCGTAAGGGACAATATTTTCTGTCTGATGAGTTTCCAAGAAGAAATATTAGACATTCAAAGAGAACTTTTTATAATAGTGCAGAGATGAGGTGTCTTAAATTTAGCTTACACATATATCATGGCACAGGTGTAATGTTTATGCAGTTTATCGTTAGCCAAACCAGTGTGGACGTTCTGCCGAGATGTTCCCCTGACTCGTGTTTCACGATCAGCTTCTCCTGAGAGTAAAGCTGATCGCGAAACGCGAGTCAGGGTTACATCTCGGCAGGATGTCCACACTGGTTTGCTTTGCTTTATATACTTATATTTGTTACATGACACTGCCATCTATGCACCAGCACTTTTACTAGTGTTGCTGTGTCCTGTGGTCTCCTATGTGCCTCATATAGCTTTTGTATGAAGTTTAGGTATTTATACCCTTTGTTCATACTTCATATCACTTGACTTTGAATGAGCAAATATCTGACTATTATGCTTATATTAATATATGCACATTGATTCCCCGAGTCACATTGAAACCATGTGTTCAGCTATCATGTCTAGATCTCTTTATGTATATTGACTTCTCTCAAACCATTCTGTTTGTGCCCTTTGTGGTCTAGCTACCCGGTATATAACATTATCATCCCACTTGGATTATATTAATAGTTCACATACTTATGCATGACTTTTATACAGGCTTTGTCTTGGAGTAGATCAGTCTCACATTTGAGCGAGACTGGATGTATTCTTGTATTTTGTGAATGGTATAAATTGTCATCTAAACTCAATACTTACAGTTATATGAAAAAGTTTGGGCACCCCTATTAATCTTAAGCTTAATGTTTTATAAAAATTGGTGTTTTTGCAACAGCTATTTCAGTTTGATCTATGTAATAACTGTTGTACACAGTATTGTTTCTGCCTTGAAATGAGGTTTATTGTACTAACAGAAAATGTGCAATCTGCATTCAAACAAAATTTGACAGGTGCATAAGTATGGGCACCCCACCAGAAAAGTGACGTTAATATTTAGTAGATCCTCCTTTTGCAAAAATAACAGCCTCTAGTCACTTCATGTAGCTTTTAATGAGCTCCTGGATCCTGGATGAAGGTATTTTTGACCATTCCTCTTTACAAAATAATTCCTGTTCAGTTAAGTTTGATGGTCGCCGAGCATGGACAGCCCTCTTCAAATGATCCCACAGATGTTCAATGATATTCAGGTCTGGGGACTGGGATGGCCATTCCAGAACATTGTAATTGTTCCTCTGCATGAATGCCTGAGTAGATTTGGAGCGGTGTTTTGGATCATTGTCTTGCTGAAAGATCCATCCCCTGCGTAACTTCAACTTTGTCACTGATTCTTGAACATTATTGTCAAGAATCTGCTGATACTGAGTGGAATCCATGCGTCCCTCAACTTTAACAAGATTCCCGGTGCCAGCATTGGCCACACAGCCCCAAAGCATGATGGAACCTCCACCAAATTTTACTGTGGGTAGCAAGTGTTTTTCTTGGAATGCTGTGTTTTTTTGCCGCCATGCATAACGCCTTTTTGTATGACCAAACAACTCAATCTTGGTTTCATCAGTCCACAGGACCTTCTTCCAAAAAGAAATTGGCTTCTCCAAATGTGCTTTTGCATACCTCAGCCGACTCTGTTTGTGGCGTGCTTGCAGAAACGGCTTCTTTCGCGTCACTCTCCCATACAGCTTCTCCTTGTGCAAAGTGCGTTGTATAGTTGACCGATGCACAGTGACACCATCTGCAGCAAGTTGATGCTGCAGCTCTCTGGAGGTGGTCCGAGGATTGTCCTTGACTGATCTCACCATTCTTCTTCTCTGCCTTTCTGATGTTTTTCTTGGCCTGCCACTTCTGGCCTTAACAAGAACTGTCCCTGTGTTCTTCCATTTCCTTACTATGTTCCTCACAGTGGAAACTGACAGGTTAAATCTCTGAGACAGCTTTTTGTATCCTTCCCCTGAACAACTATGTTGAATAATCTTTGTTTTCAGATCATTTGACAGTTGTTTTGTGGAGCCCATGATGCCACTCTTCAGAGGAGATTCAAACAGGAGAACAACTTGCAAGTGGCCACTTTAAGTAGCTTTTCTCGTGATTGCATACACCTGCCTATGAAGTTCGAAGCTCAATCAGGTTACAAAACCCAAAAAAGTGCTTTAGTACATCAGTAAAAAGTAGGTAGGAGTATTTAAAACAAGAAAATGATAAGGGTGCCCATACTTATGCACCTGTCAAATTTTGTTTGAATGCAGATTGCACATTTTCTGTTAGTACAATAAACCTCATTTCAAGTCAGAAACATTACTGTGTCCAACAGTTATTACATATATCAAACTGAAATAGCTGTTGCAAAAACACCAATTTTTATAAAACATTAAGTTTAAGATTAATAGGGGTGCCCAAACTTTTTCATATAACTGTATCTGTGATAAGCTATAGTGTATTCTAATAGCAGTTGTTTCTTTATTCTTTCAATAGGTGTTCACCTCTGTTTTAACATCTCCTTTTATACTTTTAATTTTACTTGTGTGTTTTGTATGATGTGGAAACTAATAAAATTACTATTTTATTTATTTTGGCTCTTATACTCCTTGTCTAGTTTAGGATTTGTATCACATTAGGAGTGCCGTCCACTACATAGTCTGTTTATAGGCTTCTACATTCTAAGTACATTGTCATTTGGCTTTGTAGTTTACAGATCTGGGCAGGTAACGGTCAGCATCTTCTAATTTACGTACGTTGATCTTCCTGGTTGTAAGTTCTTTAGAAAAGGGCTTTCAATACCCAAAGTCATTTGAACAGTTTTGGGTGGAGGAGAATGCTGTGGTCTAGAGGCATTCTTTAGTTTAGTAATTTAGCAAATTACTTTTGCTAAAATTCATTACCTGAGTGCCGAGGTTTCTCTTACATTATATGCGGTTTAGACCCTACTCGTGCACCCTGGTCCAGTAGTGCTGCATTCTCCACCACCATTACTGGGAAAAATCTGAGACTTCTCAACATTTCATGGTTACTACTCACCTGGGCAGTCATATATAGGAATCTCCTCTTTACACCGCTCATCACCCCTCACATATGTGTCTGTACTATTATTATGGGTCAGATCTTCACCCTGAAACAAATATTGTAAAAGTCACAGACAGATGGAGAAGTCACATCTATGATCAGCTCTAATCCTGCCATCTCCACTGTTCTCAATACACAAGTATAAAACATATACCATATTTTTCGGACCATAAGACGCACCTAGGTTTTAGAGGAGGAAAATAGAACAAAAAAATTAAGCAAACAATGTGGTCATGATGCCCTGTTATGGGGGAGGGGGTCTGCTGCGGACGCTGTTATAGAGGTAATGTCTCCCATTTCTGTTAATATCCCCCATCCTGGTATATATGGCCCCCTACTTCCTATTATATGTGGCCCTCATTCCCATCCTGATATGAATGGCACCCCTCATTCCCATCCTGGTATGTATGGCACCCCCTCATCCCCATCCTGGTATGCATGGCCCCCTTAATCCCTCATCCTGGTATGTATGGCCCCCCTCATCCCTCTTCCTGGTATGTATGGCCCCCCTCATCCCTCTTCCTGGTATGATGGCACCCTTCATCCCTCATCCTGGTATGTATGGCCCCCCTCATCCTTCCTGGTAAGCGTGGCACCCCTCATCCTGGTATGCTTCGCACCCCCTGATCCCCCATCACGCTGCACAAAAAAAATAAACAATTATGCTCACCTCCTCTCCTCTCCAGTGCTGCGTCTTGCTCTGCTGCCTACAGGGATCTCACTGTGTGAGCTGTGCATAGCGTAACTGCCATGCAACCTCACACTGTGAGATGCTGTGCCAGAATAATCACTGCTCCCCATGCAGGGACTGTGTGCGTGGGGAGCAGTGACCATTCACTCTCCTTAATAGTGCACATACGGTACCCACAGCGCGGCTCCTGCTGCTGCGCTGCGGTCTGTTTGTCCGCTATTAAAGGCCATGAATATTCACTACAATCCACTCCCATGGGTTGTAGTGAATATTCACGGTCTTCAATAGCGGGCACACAGACTGCTGGCCGCAGCAGGAGCCGCGCTGCGGGTACTGTGTGCGAGCTATTAAGGTGAGTGAATGGTCAATGCTCCCCACGCACACGGTCCCGGAGTGGGGACCAGTGACTATTCCGGCACAGCATCTTACAGTGTGAGGGCGCATGGCAGTTACGCCACGCACGGCTCACACAGTGAGATCCCTGTAGGCAGCAGAGTGGGACGCAGCATTGGAGGAGAGAGAAGGTGGACATAATTGTTTATTTTTATTTTTTTGTGTGCATCGTGACGGGGATCAGGGGGGGCCAAGCATACTAGAATGAGGCGTGCCAAGCATACCAGGAAGAGGGATGAGGGGGCCCTACATACCACGATAAGGGATGAAGGGTGCCATACATCCCAGGAAGAGGGATGAGGGGGGTGTGGGGAGCAGTGAATATTCATTTTGTTAAGTAGCGGGCACAGTGTAGGCTGCAGCAGGCGGCTGCTACCTCCTGTGCCCCGCTACTCCACTGCTGCCACTCCCCCCACATCCGCCACCACCCACAGCCTCAGTATTTATATATATCGGACTATAAGACGCACCACCTCCCACTTTCCTCCAAAATTTTGGAGGAAAAAAGTGCATCTTATAGTCCGAAAAATACAGTAATACTAGTGGATAAAACAACACTGAACACAAGATTGTCACAACCGTCAACACATCATAGGGGAGATCTCATGACACCTTCTCTCCATCTACCTGATGATCCTGAGGAACATTGGGATCTTCTTGTTTACAGTCCTCTGGAAGAAGAGGACGGGGACATCTCTCTGGTGTTGTCCTCTTACTGGATAGAGCTGTAGGAAACACATACAGGGACTGAATTAACTCTTTTGTACAGATAGTTAGAGGCAGTGTGTATTTAGTCCTATTACCTGGTGATGTGAGGTGCTGGTCAAACTCCATCATGACGTCCTTGTACAGATCTTTGTTTCCTTCTAAATACTCCCACTCCTCCATGGAGAAATAGACTGTGACATCCTGATACCTTATAGGAACCTGACACATACAATGATCCCATCATCCACCAGATCCCTTCATAGCGTTACTGTATAATGTCCCAGCATTCCCAGCAGTGTCACCTCTCCAGTCAGAAGCTCAATCATCTTGTAGGTGAGTTCAAGGATCTTTTGGTCATTGATGTCCTCATGTATCAGTGGGTGAGATGGAGGCTCCGTGATTGGGCTCAGGGGTCTTCCCCATCCCTCAGACACAGGGTCCTGACAGCGCTCACTAGAGGTCTTCTTCACTACTGTGTAATCCTGGTTATGGAGAGACACATTAATAAATCTCACTACAGACATTTCCAGAGTCCTCACCTCTCCAGTTCTGTCCATCTGTTATTCCCATAGATAAGAATGATGTAATGTGACGTCATCAGAATCTCTCACCTCTCCAGTAAGCCGGAAGAGGATCTCTAGGGTGAGGTGTAATATCCTCTCCGCCATCTTGTCTCTGTCCATATCCAGTTTTGATGGGTAAATCAGGAAAACTCTCTTATATAGAAGATTGTCACTGAGCGGATCGAATATTGTAGAGACCTGAATGAGAAGATGATGAGCCTATGTAACATCATAAATATCCTGTGTAATAATACAATTACTGGAGATAATAAGGGGAAATGTAGCACCCCGAGGACTCGGCTGCTACAGGGGTATTGCACCTCGACCCAGAGGTGTGGTATTCCACTCCCGGGTAAGGATGGAGTGTGGGACAGAGCTCAGATAGCTGCATGCACTACACTCACCCCATTTCCGGGGGACAGAACAACGGTACTCCCACTAGGTAGATGTGCAGGTACGACAGCGTCTGTCCCCGGCTGGAGTTCTCGGATCGTTTCCCGCCGTTTGCCCGCCATCTGCAGCCTTTTCCCGCCATCCACGGAGTTTCCCGCCATAAAGAGACAATTCCCACCATCTGAGACGATTTCCCGCCCTGGCAGAGCGGACGCCATTGTGGGCGTGCCGGAGGGTGGCAAGAGGCCACCTCCCATCGTGGGCCAGGTCCAAGAACGGCGCCAAAAGCGGAAACCGCCCCCACCAGCAAAGACTGCAATAATAGAAATGTCCATCAGCGTGAGGGGGCTGCCCCTGAAACTGACAATCACCAAGTTGCCCCGGGACCACCCTCAGTGTGGGCGGATAAAGAACGGAAGAAAGAGGATGGGTGGAGCCTGGAGGAGTCTGGAGAGATCACACCCGGAGATGGAGGGAGAGTCAGGCAGCACCGACCCCATGGTCAGGAGCCTGTTGCAGGCCGCCACCCCCGAAGGCCTGGTGGAGATCCTGGCACAGCTCCCCAGAGATCGGGAGCATGCACAGACCGCGCTGGAGGGCTTGGCTCGGAAGGTAGCCCGAGTGCAGCGAGAAGCGCTGGCCGAGTGGAGCAGGGAGATGGCCCAGCAGGCTGGAACCCGCCAGCGGAGGACGCCACCCGCAACGAGGAGCACGCCTGCCCTTGAAGATGATGCAGAAGGGACGGAGGCCGGAGACGACGCCGCGGAGGGAGCTGAAGAGATGGAAGCAGGTAGAGGGGACGTCATCACCCCAAGCCCAGAGGCCGTAAGCCTGCCCCAGCTCCCCGTCGCAGAGCCCGAAGTCTCACTGATAGTGCCCGTTGCTGCACCGCCACCGCTCCAAACTAGGCCTCAAACGGCAGGAGCCGCGGCCACGCCCCCTGCTACGCCCCGCGCCCCAATCCTAAGCGCGGCGAAGCAGGAAATACCCCCGGCCTGGTCGCAGGGCCGAGTACCCCCGGGCGCCGCTGTCTCTAAAGTTCCCTTCACTTTCAGAGTGCCACCGGCCTGGTCGCACGGCCTGGTGAATCCGGGCGCTGATGCCCCCACCGCGCCCTCGGCTTCTACAGTGCTGCCCCTGGGTGAAGATCTGTTTGCGCAGCATACCTGCCCGGATGGGCAGCCCTTTGTGTGGCCCCCGGAGTACGTTAACCCCCGACTCCGGAGGGAGCGGCCCTTGTGTGAGCCCCTGATCCCAGCTCCGGCGCCCGCCAAAATCGTTCCGCTCCCGTTGGAGGAGGCTCAATTTGCTTGGGACCCCACCGGTGAAAACCTCATGGGGTTCACCCAGGAGACCCGGGCGGCCGCAGCCCAGCGTGCGGAGTGCTGCCGACAACAACTGGAGGTCTTCAACGGCGAGAGAGGCGGGTCCGCGAGGAGCAGCTGCAGGTCCAAAGTGCGGAGCAGAAACGCCGGACCCGATGAAACCCCCGTGCGGCCCACGGTCCCCGCGCCACCGGGACCGTAATAAAGTTCCAACTGGAGCACGGTTGGGGCTTTATCCGGGATCACAGAACCCCCGGCGACGTCTTTGTCACCCGCAGGGATGTCGAGAGCCATCTGCCGGAGGGACACCACGGACGTGACCTTTACCTGGGTGATGAGGTCACCTTCACCCGGCATCAGTGTGCCAAAGGACCGTACGCCCTTCACGTGCACCGGTTGACGGAGGAAGAGCTGCGGTACGAGGGAGATCAAGAGGACCCGGACGGGTCTGAAGACTACCCTCAGGAAGGAGCAGGAGGGCATCGTTACCAATAAGAGGTGAACAGGACTGTACAAAGTTACCCGTCGGGGTATGAGAACTGTTGTGAATTAAGAGTATGGTCCCCGTTGGGACTAGTGAACTGTTACCTGTGTGCCCCTATCCCTGACCAGGCTGAGGACTGTGAGCAGCCATTCCTATTCCCCACAGGCTGAGGACTGTGAGCAGCCATTCCTATTCCCCACAGGCTGAGGACTGTGAGCAGCCATTCCTATTCCCCACTGGCCGAGGACTGAGAGCGGCCATACCCTGTAAATAGTTGCGCTTCCTTAAGCGCCCCCTACTAGTTTTATAAAGAACTGTCTTTTCTATTAGTGACTGTTGCACTTTACCCGGTCACAAGTTGCACCGTGACCGGAAGAACAAGAACGTTTAATGTGAAAGAGTTTTAAATTGAAAGTTTATGCTGCTGAGATAGTAATATGAAAAGTTACCTATGATATTATATTTTTCTGATAATGTTCTTATAATGTTTTATATGTTAGTATATACTTTAAAAATTTTGTATGTTTTATATGTTTTACTCTTTTCCAGCCCGAGGACGTGCTGTGGTTTACCAGGGGGGAATGTAGCACCCCGAGGACTCGGCTGCTACAGGGGTATTGCACCTCGACCCAGAGGTGTGGTATTCCACTCCCGGGTAAGGATGGAGTGTGGGACAGAGCTCAGATAGCTGCATGCACTACACTCACCCCATTTCCAGGGGACAGAACAATGGTACTCCCACTAGGTAGATGTGCAGGTACGACAGCGTCTGTCCCCGGCTGGAGTGGGCAGGGGGGAGGAATATCCCTGTAGTGTAGGGGCAGATAGGGGAGGGACTCTGGGTATAGCTAGGAGCCCATTGGGTGCTAGTCACCTGGGCTCACACATAGAGGGAGTATATAAGGTGGGCACCATCTAGAGACAGGGTCTGTTCAGAGAGGAGTTCAGCCAGAGAGGCCTGACAGGGAGCTGTGGCTCCGGCTGGGCCCAGCTCCAGGGCCAGGCCTGAAGCAGAGAGAAAGAGACAGAAAGGCCCAGAGACGCAAGGAGAGAGGGAACCCTGAGATCCCACAGGAGAACGAAGAGGGTGAAGGGTTGGCAGAGAAGGGTACCGGATCCCAAACTGGCAGAGGCTAATCATCTTTAGCCAGGAACCGGAGGTCGTGGTCAAGCTTTGGCACGACCCTCACCACATCCACCAGGAAGGCATACCACACGTAGGGCCAGGGAAGCCAGGAAAGGTTTCACCACCAAGAGGCCCGAGGGAGCCGGACATAGGTGGGTCCCTGGTGAGAACGGCCAGTAGGCAGGAAGAGAGGGGAGCTCTGGACCACGCTCTGGAACTACCTGGGAGCTGGCCGAGTCCCTGCCCTGGTGAACGCAGCACGGCTCGGGTGGTCCTTACTGTGCACAAGCGACCGGATAAAGAACAGTGAGTAAAGTCTTTGAAACTGCACTTCAAGCCTCCGCGTTTCGTTGTATCACCTGCACCCTCAGTACTGGGACACCCGCACCATCACTCCCCTCATCCAACTCACAATAGCTGCCCTGAGGCCATACCCCTCCCGTTGGGGGTTATACCATCCACGCTGCACCATCCTACCACCGGCCTCAGCGGTCTGCCCTGCAGCGGCAGCTCCATAGCTGCATTCAACGGGTGGCGTAGTCGAACCATACAGCATTATCTGCCAAACACTGCCTCCTAGTTTGACACCCTGGGCACGGACCGGGTCACCGCCACAAGGACTACTACCCCTATCCAGATCCGGCTCCGGGTATCCCCAGAACATGGCCCAGGGGGCGCGTCAGAAACATATGAGGAGATTTATTATTTTATACTATTTAGTTTTCTGCTTTACATCTAGTAATAAAACCTATATATTTTAGGCCACAGAGAACAAGCAGTTTCTTCCTTGGAGTCTGTAGCTGAATACGTTTCTCATAGACTCATCTTCCATAAAGCTAATTCTCGTCTCATTTACAGACACTGCAATCGGCATTAGCAAAACTGCAGGAGACATTCATTACAAGTAACATGAGAAATAACTACTTCATGATGAGGACGACATTCATCTTATACTACGGCTCTAGAAACATATTTGGCCAGAGTCCATCACTGACTACATCTCCACCGGTCGTCTATATGAATGTTTCCCGTCTTCCCCGGACTGTAATCTTCTATCTCGTTAGATCTTATGTCTGATTCACACACAGAAGATTGAGGCTTTTATAAAATCTTTTTTGTTTACACAAATATTGTCGGCAGAAATTATTTGATACCAAAGTCTCCATGTATAGTGTTTTATGGGGTTTATTTCTGGCCTTAGACTTTCCTATATTATAAGAAAAACACCAGAAAAAAAAGCAGAAATTAAAATGTTTCAAAAGAAAATTGGCACCAACAATTCTTATAAAAAGAAAAAAACATACAAACAGCATAAGACACATTTTGTTATTTTCTAACACATTAAACATTTGTTTTAAAATAATTAAATCCTTTGAGCAGCAAAACATAGATGTTCACGGCAGGGATGGCACAGATGCCGCTGCAACATAAACCCTGGCAGTTTAACCAATTGCTGGTGTCAAAAGCAAACATGGCATCTCAAAAGGTTTGACAGAGTTTGACTAAATGACCCTCCTCCCCCAAGTACTCGATAGTATGGGGCTGCCTAGTTACTATGATACTTAAATACCTAATAATGGTGTCTTAACCTGCAATGTACAAAAGTCTATTAGGCCGGGACAGAGGCAGCGTCCAATGAGTTACATTTTAAAGCCCCCATACACATTAGACTAAAGTTGCATGTAATGAATTGGGGGTTGGCTGACTATATAATGTATTTGGGGGCCTCCCGACAGATGATGTCAGGGCAGAGAAGGATCTGGCATCCTGAATTTTAGAGGCTAATTGTTTGTTTTTCCTGTAGATAATCCTCCACTAGAGGAGTCTGGAGGCGACTCTCTCATACACACCACAGGAAAGCTGGAATATTTGTGTGTATGGTGGAGTCGGGAGAAATAGTCATCTGCCAAATGACCGTTCAGCCAACACTTATCTCGTGTATGGGGCTGTTAAGTACACTACTCAAAATATAAAGGGAACACTTAAACAACACAATGTAACTCCAAGTCAATCACACTTCTGTGAAATCAACCTGTCCAGTTATGAAGCAACACTGATTGTGAATCAATCTCTCCTGCTGTTGTGTAAATGGAACAGACAGCATGTAGAAATGATAAGCAATTAGCAAGACACCCCCTATAAAGGAGTGGTTCTGCAGAACATTTCTCTGTTCTCATCCTTTTTGGCTGTTTTGGTCACTTTTGCATTTTATCATTGCTCTCACCCCTAGAGGTACAGTAGCATGAGGCGGTGTCTACAACCCACAGAAGTTGCTCATGTAGTGCAGCTCATCCAGGATGGCACATCAATGAGAGCTGTGGCAAGAAGGGTAACTGTGTGTCAGCACAGTGTCCAAAGCATGGAGCATATACTGTACCAGGAGACAGGTCAGTACACCAGGAGATGTGCAGGGGGCCGTAGGGGGGCAACAACCCAGCATCAGGACCGCTACCTCCTCCTTTGTGCAAGGAGGAACAGGAGGAGCACTGCCAGAGCCCTGCAAAATGACGTCCAATAGGCCACTAACATTTATTTGTCAGCTCAAACTGTCAGAAACAGATTCCATGAGGGTGGTATGAAGGCTCGAAGTCCACAGGTGGGTGTTGCTCTTACAGTACAACATGGTGAAGGGTCATTGGCATTTGCCAGAGAACACCAAGATTGGCAGATTCCACATTGGCGCCCTGTGTTCTTCACGGATGAGAGCAGGTTCACACTGCACACATGTGACAGACGTGACAGAGTCTGGAGATGCTGTGGAGAACGTTCTCCCACACGACCGGTTTGGCAGTGGGTCAATAATGGTGTGGGGAGGCATTTCCTTGGAGGGCCGCACAGCCCTCCGTGTGCTAGCCAGAGGTACCCTGACTGCCATTAGGTACTGGGATGAGATCCTCAGATCCATTGTGAAACCGTATCCAGGTGCAATGGGCCCTGTGTTCCTTCTGATGGAAGACAATGCCAGGCCTCATGTGGCTGGAGTGTGTCAGCAGTTCCTGCATGATGAAGGCATTGATGCTTTGGAACGGCCTGTCCATTCCCCAGACCTCAATCCAATCGAGCACATCTGGGACATCATGTCTTGTTCCATCCACCAATGCCACATTGCATCACAGACTTTAATTTGGTGGATACCACAAAAAAGGTCTGTCGCGGCCTATAACCGCCAGACAAGAAGAGATTCTGACAATATAAAAATAACAATTTTATTCAATATAAATTAAAACAATACATAAAAATAGGCAAGGGAAAAACCTCCAAAAATCAGGGGAATGGAAACACACTGATGGTCCACTGCATACACATAATGTAACTGATGGTACTAGTGGGATGAACCTCAGTATAGTAAACGGTAGCACCCAAACCAAATGACAGGTATACAAATCCGAGAAATACTGTACTCAAGTATAGCGTCAGTGCGACAATAAGAGCTTATTCTCGGTATGTATACAATCAATATAATCCAAAACATCAGACAGAATAAAAAGTAAGCGCGTCATGACACGCCCCGGAAGAAGCAACTGAGCGAAACGGCGTCCGTCGGGTGTGGGGAGGACTCCTCTGGTCTCCTGCATTCTAGGATCCACCTCTGAATCAGGTATTAGCGTTCCCTTTCCATTTACTAAGTACACACCATATTAGGGCTTTTATGTATAGCCTTTACAGCTTACTTTTTATTCTGTCTGATGTTTTGGATTATATTGATTGTATACATACCGAGAATATGCTCTTATTGTCGCACCGACGCAGGTGCATCTCACTGAATTAGAATATCGTCAAAAAGTTTATTTATTTCAGTTCTTCAATACAAAAAGTGAAACTCATATTATATAGAGTCATTACAAGCAAAGTTATCTATTTCAAGTGTTTATTTCTGTTAATGTTGATGATTATGGCTTACAGACAATGAAAACACAAACGTCATTATCTCAGAAAATTAGAATAAAAAACACCTGCAAAGGCTTCCTAAGCATTTAAAAAAGGTACCTTAGTCTGTTTCAGTAGACTCCACAATCATGGGGAAGACTGCTGACTTGACAGATGTCCAGAAGGCAGTCATTGACACACCCCACAAGGAGGGTAAGCCACAAAAGGCCATTGCTAAAGAAGCTGGCTGTTCACAGAATGCTGTATCCAAGCATATTAATGGAAAGTTGAGTGGAAGGAAAAAGTGTGGTAGAAAAAAGTGCACAAACAACCGGGATAACTGCGGCCTTGAAAGGATTGTTAAGAAAAGGCCATTCAATGTGTGAGGGAGATTCACAAGGAGTGGACTGCTGCTGGAGTCATTGTTTCAAGAGCCACCACACACACACGTATCCAGGATATGGGCTACAAGTGTCGCATTCCTTGTGTCAAGCCCCTCATGACCAATAGACAACACCAGAAACGTCTTACCTAAGCCAAGGAGAAAAAGACCTGGACTGATGCTCAGTGGCCCAAGGTGTTGTTTTCAGATGAAAGTAATTTTGCATTTCATTTGGAAATCAAGGTCACAGAGTCTGGAGGAAGAGTGGAGAGGCCACAATCCAAGCTGCTTGAGGTCTAGTGTGAAGTCTCCACAATCAGTGATGGTTTGGGGAGCCATGTCATCTGCTGGTGTAGGTCCACTGTGTTTTATCAAAACCAAAGTCAGCGCAGCCGTCTACCTAGAAATTTTAGAGCAGCTCATGCTTTCCTCTGCAGACAAGCTTTTTGGAGATGGAAATTTCATTCTCCAGCAGGACTTGGCACCTGTCCACACTGCCAAAAGTACCAATACCTGGTTCACAAACAACAGTATCACTCTGCTTGATTGGTCAGAAAACTCGCCTGACCTTAACCCTATAGAGAATCTATGGGGTATTGTCAAGAGGAAGATGAGAGACACCAGACCCAACAATGCAGACAAGCTGAAGGCTGCTATCAAAGCAACCTGAGCTTCCATAACACTTCAGCAGGGCCACAGGCTGATCGCCTCCATGCCACGCCACATTGATGCAGTAATTGATGCGAAAGGACCAAGTATTGAGGTCATTTACTGAACATACATTTCAGTAGGCCAACATTTCGGATTTTAAAAACATTTTTCAAGCTGTTGTTATAAAGGATTCTAATTTACTGAGATAATGAATTGTGTGTTTTCATTGGCTGTAAGCCATAATCATCAACATTAATAGAAATAAGCACTTGAAATAGATCACTCTGTGTGTAATGACTCTATATAATAGATCCCTCGGTGTGTAATGACTCTATATAATAGATCCCTCTGTGTGTAATGACTCTATATAATAGATCACTCTGTTTGTAATGACTCTGTATAATATATGAGTTTCACTTTTTGTATTGAAGAACTGAAATAAATTAACTTTTTGATGATATTCTAATTTAGTGAGAAGTACCTGTATATACATGTGCATATAATGCCTTATGTGCCTATATCCCCATGTGTCCCCACACTTATATATGTCCACATACACATGAATATAATTGTGCCTCTACACATATATAGTTGGCCCCCTTATAATCCGCCCACTGTTCAGATATGCCCAGGACAAGAAAAGTCTGGGCATGTCAGAAGAAGATGGACAGCTGTCCATCTACTGCCTGTGGCTATGTGCTGACATGGTTAATTACCATGTTAGTAGAGAGTCACACTGCTAGGATAAAAGGATCAAAGAAATCCTTGTCCTGGCAATAGCCGGTGCCTGCAGGGGTCCAGACGCCAGGACTGATATAATCATATCAGTATGGGTGCCCGGCACTTCAAAGCGCACTGCCGCTGGGTGCGCACAGGTGCATACAGGGATACCTGTGTATGCAATGTCATCATAACGCCATGCTGGCACTCACATCCTGCATGCACGGCAGGAGGAGGGCGGAGGTCATGGCAAAATGGCAGTGCTTGCACGCTCTACTCTTCTACTTCCCTGCCTGCCTCCACCTGACCTGCCTCTGTTCCCCTCCTCTCTAGCTCCACTTGTCATCCTCTGCCCGCAGTCCCTTCATCTCCTCTGCTCTCCATCCTCAGCCCTGCTCCCGTCCTGCACTGTACTCCGCAGCGGCCCCTTCATCCATGGCCTCCTCCTCCTCCTCTCTGTGTCATCCTCTGCTTGCAGTCCGTTCATCTCCTCTGCTCTCCAGCCTCAGCCCTGCTCCCGTCCTGCACTGTACTCCGCAGCAGCCCCTTCATCCATGGCCTCCTCCTCCTCTCTGTGTCATCCTTTGCCCGCAGTCCCTTCATCTCCTCTGCTCTCCAGCCTTAGCCCTGCTCCCGTCCTGCACTGTACTCCGCAGCAGCCCCTTCATCCATGGCCTCCTCCTCCTCTCTGTGTCATCCTTTGCCCGCAGTCCCTTCATCTCCTCTGCTCTCCAGCCTCAGCCCTGCTCCCGTCCTGCACTGTACTCCGCAGCAGCCCCTTCATCCATGGCCTCCTCCTCCTCTCTGTGTCATCCTTTGCCTGCAGTCCCTTCATCTCCTCTGCTCTCCAGCCTCAGCCCTGCTCCCGTCCTGCACTGTACTTTGCAGCAGCCCCTTCATCCATGGCCCGCTCTTCCTCTCTGTGTCATCCTGTGCCTGCAGTCCCTTCATCTCCTCTGCTCTCCAGCCTCAGCCCTGCTCCCGTCCTGCACTGTACTTTGCAGCAGCCCCTTCATCCATGGCCCCCTCTTCCTCTCTGTGTCATCCTGTGCCTGCAGTCCCTTCATCTCCTCTGCTCTCCAGCCTCAGCCCTGCTCCCGTCCTGCACTGTACTCCGCAGCAGCCCCTTCATCCATGGCCCCCTCCTCTTCTCTGTGTCATCCTCTGCTTGCAGTCCCTTCATCTCATCTGCTCTCCAGCCTCAGCCCTGCTCCCGTCCTGCACTGTACTCCGCAGCAGCCCCTTCATCCATGGCCTCCTCCTCCTCTCTGTGTCATTCTTTGCCCGCAGTCCCTTCATCTCCTCTGTTTTCCAGCCTCAGCCCTGCTCCCGTCCTGCACTGTACTCCGCAGCAGCCCCTTCATCCATGGCCTCCTCCTCCTCTCTGTGTCATCCTTTGCCCGCAGTCCCTTCATCTCCTCTGCTCTCCAGCTTCAGCCCTGCTCCCGCCCTGCACTGTACTTTGCAGCAGCCCCTTCATCCATGGCCCCCTCTTCCTCTCTGTGTCATCCTCTGCCTGCAGTCCCTTCTTCTCCTCTGCTCTCCAGCCTCAGCCCTGCTCCCGTCTTGCACTGTACTCCGCAGCAGCCCCTTGATCCATGGCCCGCTCCTCCTCTGTGTGTCATCCTCTGCTTGCAGTCCCTTCATCTCCTCTGCTCTCCAGCCTCAGCCCTGCTCCCGTCCTGCACTCTACTCCGCAGCAGCCCCTTCATCCATGGCCTCCTCCTCCTCTCTGTGTCATCCTTTGCCCGCAGTCCCTTCATCTCCTCTGCTCTCCAGCCTCAGCCCTGCTCCCGTCCTGCACTGTACTTTGCAGCAGCCCCTTCATCCATGGCCCCCTCTTCCTCTCTGTGTCATCCTCTGCCTGCAGTCCCTTCATCTCCTCTGCTCTCCAGCCTCAGCCCTGCTCCCGTCCTGCACTGTACTCCGCAGCGGCCCCTTCATCCATGGCCTCCTCCTCCTCTCTGTGTCATCCTTTGCCCGCAGTTCCTTCATCTCCTCTGCTCTCCAGCCTCAGCCCTGCTCCCATCCTGCACTGTACTCCGCAGCAGCCCCTTCATCCATGGCCCCCTCCTCCTCTTCTCTGTGTCATCCTCTGCTTGCAGTCCCTTCATCTCCTCTGCTCTCCAGCCTCAGCCCTGCTCCCGTCCTGCACTGTACTCCGCAGCAGCCACTTCATCCATGGCCTCCTCCTCCTCTCTGTGTCATCCTTTGCCCGCAGTCCCTTCATCTCCTCTGCTCTCCAGCCTCAGCCCTGCTCCCGTCCTGCACTGTACTCCGCAGCAGCCCCTTCATCCATGGCCTCCTCCTCCTCTCTGTGTCATCCTTTGCCCGCAGTCCCTTCATCTCCTCTGCTCTCCAGCCTCAGCCCTGCTCCCGTCCTGCACTGTACTCCACAGCAGCCCCTTCATCCATGGCCTCCTTCTCCTCCTCTCTGTGTCATCCATTGCCTGCAGTCCCTTCATCTCCTCTGCTCTCCAGCCTCAGCCCTGCTTCCGTCCTGCACTGTACTCCGCAGCAGACCCTTCATCCATGGCCTCCTCCTCCTCTCTGTGTCATCCTTTGCCTACAGTCCCTTCATCTCCTCTGCTCAGCAGCCTCAGCCCTGCTCCCGTCCTGCACTGTACTCTGCAGCAGACCCTTCATCCATGGCCCCCTCCTTCTCTCTGTGTCATCCTCTGCCCGCAGTCCCTTCATCTCTTCTGCTCTCCAGCCTCAGCCCTGCTCCCGTCCTGCACTGTACTCCGCAGCAGACCCTTCATCCATGGCCTCCTCCTCCTCTCTGTGTCATCCTTTGCCTGCAGTCCCTTCATCTCCTCTGCTCAGCAGCCTCAGCCCTGCTCCCGTCCTGCACTGTACTCCGCAGCGGCCCCTTCATCCATGGCCTCCTCCTCCTCTCTGTGTCATCCTTTGCCCGCAGTTCCTTCATCTCCTCTGCTCTCCAGCCTCAGCCCTGCTCCCATCCTGCACTGTACTCCGCAGCAGCCCCTTCATCCATGGCCCCCTCCTCCTCTTCTCTGTGTCATCCTCTGCTTGCAGTCCCTTCATCTCCTCTGCTCTCCAGCCTCAGCCCTGCTCCCGTCCTGCACTGTACTCCGCAGCAGCCCCTTCATCCATGGCCTCCTCCTCCTCTCTGTGTCATCCTTTGCCCGCAGTCCCTTCATCTCCTCTGCTCTCCAGCCTCAGCCCTGCTCCCGTCCTGCACTGTACTCCGCAGCAGCCCCTTCATCCATGGCCTCCTCCTCCTCTCTGTGTCATCCTTTGCCTGCAGTCCCTTCATCTCCTCTGCTCTCCAGCCTCAGCCCTGCTCCCGTCCTGCACTGTACTTTGCAGCAGCCCCTTCATCCATGGCCCGCTCTTCCTCTCTGTGTCATCCTGTGCCTGCAGTCCCTTCATCTCCTCTGCTCTCCAGCCTCAGCCCTGCTCCCGTCCTGCACTGTACTTTGCAGCAGCCCCTTCATCCATGGCCCCCTCTTCCTCTCTGTGTCATCCTGTGCCTGCAGTCCCTTCATCTCCTCTGCTCTCCAGCCTCAGCCCTGCTCCCGTCCTGCACTGTACTCCGCAGCAGCCCCTTCATCCATGGCCCCCTCCTCTTCTCTGTGTCATCCTCTGCTTGCAGTCCCTTCATCTCATCTGCTCTCCAGCCTCAGCCCTGCTCCCGTCCTGCACTGTACTCCGCAGCAGCCCCTTCATCCATGGCCTCCTCCTCCTCTCTGTGTCATTCTTTGCCCGCAGTCCCTTCATCTCCTCTGTTTTCCAGCCTCAGCCCTGCTCCCGTCCTGCACTGTACTCCGCAGCAGCCCCTTCATCCATGGCCTCCTCCTCCTCTCTGTGTCATCCTTTGCCCGCAGTCCCTTCATCTCCTCTGCTCTCCAGCTTCAGCCCTGCTCCCGCCCTGCACTGTACTTTGCAGCAGCCCCTTCATCCATGGCCCCCTCTTCCTCTCTGTGTCATCCTCTGCCTGCAGTCCCTTCTTCTCCTCTGCTCTCCAGCCTCAGCCCTGCTCCCGTCTTGCACTGTACTCCGCAGCAGCCCCTTGATCCATGGCCCGCTCCTCCTCTGTGTGTCATCCTCTGCTTGCAGTCCCTTCATCTCCTCTGCTCTCCAGCCTCAGCCCTGCTCCCGTCCTGCACTCTACTCCGCAGCAGCCCCTTCATCCATGGCCTCCTCCTCCTCTCTGTGTCATCCTTTGCCCGCAGTCCCTTCATCTCCTCTGCTCTCCAGCCTCAGCCCTGCTCCCGTCCTGCACTGTACTTTGCAGCAGCCCCTTCATCCATGGCCCCCTCTTCCTCTCTGTGTCATCCTCTGCCTGCAGTCCCTTCATCTCCTCTGCTCTCCAGCCTCAGCCCTGCTCCCGTCCTGCACTGTACTCCGCAGCGGCCCCTTCATCCATGGCCTCCTCCTCCTCTCTGTGTCATCCTTTGCCCGCAGTTCCTTCATCTCCTCTGCTCTCCAGCCTCAGCCCTGCTCCCATCCTGCACTGTACTCCGCAGCAGCCCCTTCATCCATGGCCCCCTCCTCCTCTTCTCTGTGTCATCCTCTGCTTGCAGTCCCTTCATCTCCTCTGCTCTCCAGCCTCAGCCCTGCTCCCGTCCTGCACTGTACTCCGCAGCAGCCACTTCATCCATGGCCTCCTCCTCCTCTCTGTGTCATCCTTTGCCCGCAGTCCCTTCATCTCCTCTGCTCTCCAGCCTCAGCCCTGCTCCCGTCCTGCACTGTACTCCGCAGCAGCCCCTTCATCCATGGCCTCCTCCTCCTCTCTGTGTCATCCTTTGCCCGCAGTCCCTTCATCTCCTCTGCTCTCCAGCCTCAGCCCTGCTCCCGTCCTGCACTGTACTCCACAGCAGCCCCTTCATCCATGGCCTCCTTCTCCTCCTCTCTGTGTCATCCATTGCCTGCAGTCCCTTCATCTCCTCTGCTCTCCAGCCTCAGCCCTGCTTCCGTCCTGCACTGTACTCCGCAGCAGACCCTTCATCCATGGCCTCCTCCTCCTCTCTGTGTCATCCTTTGCCTACAGTCCCTTCATCTCCTCTGCTCAGCAGCCTCAGCCCTGCTCCCGTCCTGCACTGTACTCTGCAGCAGACCCTTCATCCATGGCCCCCTCCTTCTCTCTGTGTCATCCTCTGCCCGCAGTCCCTTCATCTCTTCTGCTCTCCAGCCTCAGCCCTGCTCCCGTCCTGCACTGTACTCCGCAGCAGACCCTTCATCCATGGCCTCCTCCTCCTCTCTGTGTCATCCTTTGCCTGCAGTCCCTTCATCTCCTCTGCTCAGCAGCCTCAGCCCTGCTCCCGTCCTGCACTGTACTCCGCAGCGGCCCCTTCATCCATGGCCTCCTCCTCCTCTCTGTGTCATCCTTTGCCCGCAGTTCCTTCATCTCCTCTGCTCTCCAGCCTCAGCCCTGCTCCCATCCTGCACTGTACTCCGCAGCAGCCCCTTCATCCATGGCCCCCTCCTCCTCTTCTCTGTGTCATCCTCTGCTTGCAGTCCCTTCATCTCCTCTGCTCTCCAGCCTCAGCCCTGCTCCCGTCCTGCACTGTACTCCGCAGCAGCCCCTTCATCCATGGCCTCCTCCTCCTCTCTGTGTCATCCTTTGCCCGCAGTCCCTTCATCTCCTCTGCTCTCCAGCCTCAGCCCTGCTCCCGTCCTGCACTGTACTCCGCAGCAGCCCCTTCATCCATGGCCTCCTCCTCCTCTCTGTGTCATCCTTTGCCCGCAGTCCCTTCATCTCCTCTGCTCTCCAGCCTCAGCCCTGCTCCCGTCCTGCACTGTACTCCACAGCAGCCCCTTCATCCATGGCCTCCTCCTCCTCCTCTCTGTGTCATCCTTTGCCCGCAGTCCCTTCATCTCCTCTGCTCTCCAGCCTCAGCCCTGCTCCCGTCCTGCACTGTACTCCGCAGCAGCCCCTTCATCCATGGCCCCCTCCTCCTCTCTGTGTCATCCTTTGCCCGCAGTCCCTTCATCTCCTCTGCTCTCCAGCCTCAGCCCTGCTCCCGTCCTGCACTGTACTCCACAGCAGCCCCTTCATCCATGGCCTCCTCCTCCTCTCTGTGTCATCCTTTGCCCGCAGTCCCTTCATCTCCTCTGCTCTCCAGCCTCAGCCCTGCTCCCGTCCTGCACTGTACTCCGCAGCAGCCCCTTCATCCATGGCCTCCTCCTCCTCTCTGTGTCATCCTTTGCCTGCAGTCCCTTCATCTCCTCTGCTCTCCAGCCTCAGCCCTGCTCCCGTCCTGCACTGTACTTTGCAGCAGCCCCTTCATCCATGGCCCCCTCTTCCTCTCTGTGTCATCCTGTGCCTGCAGTCCCTTCATCTCCTCTGCTCT
The DNA here is from genome assembly GCF_046119375.1 of Phyllobates terribilis. Lineage (NCBI taxonomy): Eukaryota > Metazoa > Chordata > Amphibia > Anura > Dendrobatidae > Phyllobates > Phyllobates terribilis. The sequence continues at coordinate 6,007,161 of NW_027362789.1, read as the reverse complement.
CCAGCCTCAGCCCTGCTCCCGTCCTGCACTGTACTTTGCAGCAGCCCCTTCATCCATGGCCCCCTCTTCCTCTCTGTGTCATCCTGTGCCTGCAGTCCCTTCATCTCCTCTGCTCTCCAGCCTCAGCCCTGCTCCCGTCCTGCACTGTACTCCGCAGCAGCCCCTTCATCCATGGCCCCCTCCTCTTCTCTGTGTCATCCTCTGCTTGCAGTCCCTTCATCTCATCTGCTCTCCAGCCTCAGCCCTGCTCCCGTCCTGCACTGTACTCCGCAGCAGCCCCTTCATCCATGGCCTCCTCCTCCTCTCTGTGTCATTCTTTGCTCGCAGTCCCTTCATCTCCTCTGTTCTCCAGCCTCAGCCCTGCTCCCGTCCTGCACTGTACTCCGCAGCAGCCCCTTCATCCATGGCCTCCTCCTCCTCTCTGTGTCATCCTTTGCCCGCAGTCCCTTCATCTCCTCTGCTCTCCAGCTTCAGCCCTGCTCCCGCCCTGCACTGTACTTTGCAGCAGCCCCTTCATCCATGGCCCCCTCTTCCTCTCTGTGTCATCCTCTGCCTGCAGTCCCTTCTTCTCCTCTGCTCTCCAGCCTCAGCCCTGCTCCCGTCTTGCACTGTACTCCACAGCAGCCCCTTGATCCATGGCCCGCTCCTCCTCTGTGTGTCATCCTCTGCTTGCAGTCCCTTCATCTCCTCTGCTCTCCAGCCTCAGCCCTGCTCCCGTCCTGCACTCTACTCCGCAGCAGCCCCTTCATCCATGGCCTCCTCCTCCTCTCTGTGTCATCCTTTGCCCGCAGTCCCTTCATCTCCTCTGCTCTCCAGCCTCAGCCCTGCTCCCGTCCTGCACTGTACTTTGCAGCAGCCCCTTCATCCATGGCCCCCTCTTCCTCTCTGTGTCATCCTCTGCCTGCAGTCCCTTCATCTCCTCTGCTCTCCAGCCTCAGCCCTGCTCCCGTCCTGCACTGTACTCCGCAGCGGCCCCTTCATCCATGGCCTCCTCCTCCTCTCTGTGTCATCCTTTGCCCGCAGTTCCTTCATCTCCTCTGCTCTCCAGCCTCAGCCCTGCTCCCGTCCTGCACTGTACTCCGCAGCAGACCCTTCATCCATGGCCTCCTCCTCCTCTCTGTGTCATCCTTTGCCTGCAGTCCCTTCATCTCCTCTGCTCAGCAGCCTCAGCCCTGCTCCCGTCCTGCACTGTACTCTGCAGCAGACCCTTCATCCATGGCCCCCTCCTTCTCTCTGTGTCATCCTCTGCCCGCAGTCCCTTCATCTCTTCTGCTCTCCAGCCTCAGCCCTGCTCCCGTCCTGCACTGTACTCCGCAGCAGACCCTTCATCCATGGCCTCCTCCTCCTCTCTGTGTCATCCTTTGCCTGCAGTCCCTTCATCTACTCTGCTCAGCAGCCTCAGCCCTGCTCCCGTCCTGCACTGTACTCCGCAGCGGCCCTTCATCCATGGCCTCCTCCTCCTCTCTGTGTCATCCTTTGCCCGCAGTTCCTTCATCTCCTCTGCTCTCCAGCCTCAGCCCTGCTCCCATCCTGCACTGTACTCCGCAGCAGCCCCTTCATCCATGGCCCCCTCCTCCTCTTCTCTGTGTCATCCTCTGCTTGCAGTCCCTTCATCTCCTCTGCTCTCCAGCCTCAGCCCTGCTCCCGTCCTGCACTGTACTCCGCAGCAGCCCCTTCATCCATGGCCTCCTCCTCCTCTCTGTGTCATCCTTTGCCCGCAGTCCCTTCATCTCCTCTGCTCTCCAGCCTCAGCCCTGCTCCCGTCCTGCACTGTACTCCGCAGCAGCCCCTTCATCCATGGCCTCCTCCTCCTCTCTGTGTCATCCTTTGCCCGCAGTCCCTTCATCTCCTCTGCTCTCCAGCCTCAGCCCTGCTCCCGTCCTGCACTGTACTCCACAGCAGCCCCTTCATCCATGGCCTCCTCCTCCTCCTCTCTGTGTCATCCTTTGCCCGCAGTCCCTTCATCTCCTCTGCTCTCCAGCCTCAGCCCTGCTCCCGTCCTGCAATGTACTCCGCAGCAGCCCCTTCATCCATGGCCCCCTCCTCCTCTCTGTGTCATCCTTTGCCCGCAGTCCCTTCATCTCCTCTGCTCTCCAGCCTCAGCCCTGCTCCCGTCCTGCACTGTACTCCGCAGCAGACCCTTCATCCATGGCCTCCTCCTCCTCTCTGTGTCATCCACTGCCCGCAGTCCCTTCATCTCCTCTGCTCTCCAGCCTCAGCCCTGCTCCCGTCCTGCACTGTACTCCGCAGCAAACCCTTCATCCATGGCCCCCTCCTTCTCTCTGTGTCATCCTCTGCCCGCAGTCCCTTCATCTCCTCTGCTCTCCAGCCTCAGCCCTGCTCCCGTCCTGCACTGTACTCCGCAGCAGACCCTTCATCCATGGCCTCCTCCTCCTCTCTGTGTCATCCTCTGCCCGCAGTCCCTTCATCTCCTCTGCTCTCCAGCCTCAGCCCTGCTCCCGTCCTGCACTGTACTCCGCAGCAGCCCCTTCATCCATGGCCCCCTCCTCCTCTCTGTGTCATCCTTTGCCCGCAGTCCCTTCATCTCTTCTGCTCTCCAGCCTCAGCCCTGCTCCCGTCCTGCACTGTACTCCGCAGCAGCCCCTTCATCCATGGCCCCCTCCTCCTCTCTGTGTCATCCTCTGCCCGCAGTCCCTTCATCTCCTCTGCTCTCCAGCCTCAGCCCTGCTCCCGTCCTGCACTGTACTCCGCAGCAACCCCTTCATCCATGGCCCCCTCCTCCTCTCTGTGTCATCCTCTGCCCGCAGTCCCTTCATCTCTTCTGCTCTGCAGCCTCAGCCCTGCTCCCGTCCTGCACTGTACTCCGCAGCAGACCCTTCATCCATGGCCCCCTCCTCCTCTCTGTGTCATCCTTTGCCCGCAGTCCCTTCATCTCTTCTGCTCTCCAGCCTCAGCCCTGCTCCCGTCCTGCACTGTACTCCGCAGCAGCCCCTTCATCCATGGCCCCCTCCTCCTCTCTGTGTCATCCTCTGCCCGCAGTCCCTTCATCTCCTCTGCTCTCCAGCCTCAGCCCTGCTCCCATCCTGCACTGTACTCCGCAGCAACCCCTTCATCCATGGCCCCCTCCTCCTCTCTGTGTCATCCTCTGCCCGCAGTCCCTTCATCTCCTCTGCTCTCCAGCCTCAGCCCTGCTCCCGTCCTGCACTGTACTCCGCAGCAGACCCTTCATCCATGGCCTCCTCCTCCTCTCTGTGTCATCCACTGCCCGCAGTCCCTTCATCTCCTCTGCTCTCCAGCCTCAGCCCTGCTCCCGTCCTGCACTGTACTCCGCAGCAAACCCTTCATCCATGGCCCCCTCCTTCTCTCTGTGTCATCCTCTGCCCGCAGTCCCTTCATCTCCTCTGCTCTCCAGCCTCAGCCCTGCTCCCGTCCTGCACTGTACTCCGCAGCAGACCCTTCATCCATGGCCTCCTCCTCCTCTCTGTGTCATCCTCTGCCCGCAGTCCCTTCATCTCCTCTGCTCTCCAGCCTCAGCCCTGCTCCCGTCCTGCACTGTACTCCGCAGCAGCCCCTTCATCCATGGCCCCCTCCTCCTCTCTGTGTCATCCTTTGCCCGCAGTCCCTTCATCTCTTCTGCTCTCCAGCCTCAGCCCTGCTCCCGTCCTGCACTGTACTCCGCAGCAGCCCCTTCATCCATGGCCCCCTCCTCCTCTCTGTGTCATCCTCTGCCCGCAGTCCCTTCATCTCCTCTGCTCTCCAGCCTCAGCCCTGCTCCCGTCCTGCACTGTACTCCGCAGCAACCCCTTCATCCATGGCCCCCTCCTCCTCTCTGTGTCATCCTCTGCCCGCAGTCCCTTCATCTCTTCTGCTCTGCAGCCTCAGCCCTGCTCCCGTCCTGCACTGTACTCCGCAGCAGACCCTTCATCCATGGCCTCCTCCTCCTCTCTGTGTCATCCTCTGCCCGCAGTCCCTTCATCTCCTCTGCTCAGCAGCCTCAGCCCTGCTCCCGTCCTGCACTGTACTCCGCAGCAGACCCTTCATCCATGGCCCCCTCCTTCTCTCTGTGTCATCCTCTGCCCGCAGTCCCTTCATCTCCTCTGCTCTCCAGCCTCAGCCCTGCTCCCGTCCTGCACTGTACTCCGCAGCAGCCCCTTCATCCATGGCCCACTCCTCCTCTCTGTGTCATCCTTTGCCTGCAGTCCCTTTATCTCCTCTGCTCTCCAGCCTCAGCCCTGCTCCCGTCCTGCACTGTACTCCACAGCAGCCCCTTCATCCATGGCCTCCTCCTCCTCTCTGTGTCATCCTTTGCCTGCAGTCCCTTTATCTCCTCTGCTCTCCAGCCTCAGCCCTGCTCCCGTCCTGCACTGTACTCCACAGCAGCCCCTTCATCCATGGCCTCCTCCTCCTCTCTGTGTCATCCTCTGCCCGCAGTCCCTTCATCTCCTCTGCTCAGCAGCCTCAGCTCTGCTCCCATCCTGCACTGTACTCCGCAGCAGCCCCTTCATCCATGGCCCCCTCCTTCTCTCTCCATGTCCCCCTGTGTGCCGCAGCGGGCAGCCTGTCACACTCTGCTGCTCACCTTCTGACCTGATCTTCTGCCTCTCTTCACCCCACATGACCCCAGCGTTCCTTCAGGCTGCAGCACCCCCTCTCTTCTACCATCAAGCAACTGTGGTCACCCTCAAGCAGGATCTTCAGCCTCACAGTACCTGGACTCTGTTAAATATCGCTGCTATTAACCCCTTGTTCTCTGTAGGGATAGTTAACGATGGGCAGGTGGACTGTTATTAATGTATGTATGTTTTTAGGTAAGTGGGTGGGAAGTATAATTAGGTTATTGTGGGGCTAATTATATATTATTATTGTGTACTGTGATAGTGCGGTAATTAGTAGTATAATAACTGAAGACTTGTGTGTAATAAATATCTTTCATGGATACACGGTTTCATCTCAGTTAGTCGCCGTTCAGTATAGTATATAGCAAGGGAATCAGAGTACGTAACATGTGAGGTATCAGCCGGATATTGGTTATTGATAGTCAAGGCCGGCATTAATGATTAATATATGGAATACCACCCTGTAACAAAGGGAAAATTGAAAACGCTTTGCTATCTTCTTATAGCCTTCTCCTGCTTTGTGGCCTCCACCATTTTCGTTTTCAGAGAGCTAGGCCGCTGCTTAGAAGAATCCATGGCTGCGTTTTTTTGGCACAAGGTTAGAGGAGGCTGGGTTTTTATAAATCTGGGAAATTTCCATCACCTGGCCTTTCCTTATGATCAGGGGCGGACACAGACTGTAGTGGGCCCCTGTGCAAGAAATTTTGGGGGGCCCCCCCTGCCCTTCATAAGGCAACAAAGTTATGTAAACATAACCCCCCATGTGCATCTCTCACCCCCCCATGTGCAGCTCTCATCCCACCCATGTGCAGCTCTCACCCCCCGTGCATCTCTCATCCCCCCCATGTGCATCTCTCATCCCCCCCATGTGCATCTCTCATCCCCCCCATGTGCATCTCTCACCCCCCCATGTGCATCTCTCACCCCCCCATGTGCATCTCTCACCCCCCCATGTGCATCTCTCACCCCCCCCCATGTGCATCTCTCATCCCCCCCGTGCATCTCTGATTCCCCCCACTCCTAGTTAATTAATTGTATTTAAAAAAAATAAAACTTGTTATACTTACCCCCATGCGATCCCTGCAGAATCCTGGCGCTCGTCCACGTCGCTGCCACCAGGTTCTCCTGACGTTCGGCCATGTGACGGCGCCACATACATAGCCATCAGCTTTTGTTTTGGCCAAAAGATTTTTAAAGCCGCCACCACGATAAGGTAGACTCTTCTGGGCGGGCCCTACTCTAACCTATTAAAATTTTCTTAAAATATCCAATACTCTTTTTAGATATATTTTTATTTAGTTTTCTTTAAGGGAATGTGTCATATACATTTTTTTTTTAAATGACCAATAATACCACATACAGGGAATACCGCCACACCATGACCAGACCACATATTACCACAACATAGTGACCGAATAATACCACACAGAAGGGAGAAAAACTGCCACACCATGACCAGACCACATATTACCACTACATTACTAATATTACCACCACATTACTAATATTACCATAAGTGTCATTATACACGGGAGCTCTATACATGGTATGTATAACGTAAGTGTCCAGGTAATCTAGTGATCACCAGTGAAATTATACACAGGAGCTCTGTATATAGTGTCAGTGTACAGGTAATACAGGGATCACCAGTGACATTATACACAGGAGCTCTGTATATAGTGTCAGTGTACAGGTAATACAGTGATCACCAGTGAAATTATACATAGGAGCTCTGTATATAGTGTCAGTGTACAGGTAATACAGTGATCACCAGTGACATTATACACAGGAGCTCTGTATATAGTGTCAGTGTACAGGTAATACAGTGATCACCAGTGACATTATACACAGTGTACATGTAATAGACTGACTCACCGGTGACGTCTCTAGGTGAAGTCCTTCATCTTCGCTTTTCTCCTTCATCCAGCACAGACCGCCATCACGTCTTCCAGCCAGGACTCGTCTCTGCATAAAATAACACAGTTATCTAGAGCACATTCCCCAACTTCTACATTACGCAGCTGAATACAGACGTGCATCCACCATCAATATATGGTTAGTTATTAGGCAACCTACCATTCCAAATATAAATTGTAATCCACCACTGTGCCCCCATTAACTGTAAATAGGCACTTAATATATAATTTAATTAGAACCTCTACTCTTTCCGCCAATTTGTTACCAGTCACACTCCTGCATCCGCAACGCCCCCTACTCTATACTTCCTGCTCCCCGCATTCAATATTTACATGCACCCCCTGCCCCAATTCATTATATCATGTCCGTGCTCTCCCCACCCCATCATCATTTATCATTTACTCTCCCCCACCCCACATTCGTTATGTGCAGCTCATTATCCCCCTACTCCCAATTCCCCCATGTGCAGCTCTCAAACCCCACCATGTGCAGCTCTCATCCCCCTCCATGTGCCCCTCTCTCACCCCCTCCCCCCCACATGTGCCCCTCTCTCATCCCCCTCCCCCACATGTGCCCCTCTCTCATCCCCCTCCCCCACATTTGCCCCTCTCTCATCCCCCTCCCCCACATGTGCCCCTCTCTCATCCCCCTCCCCCACATGTGCCCCTCTCTCATCCCCCTCCACCACATGTGCACCTCTCTCATCTCCCCCCACATGTGCATCTCCCATCTCCCCCCCCACACATGTGCATCTCCCATCTCCCCCCCCACACATGTGCATCTCCCATCTCCCCCACACATGTGCATCTCCCATCCCCCCCCCACACACGTGCATCTCCCATCTCCCCCCCCCACACACATGTGCATCTCCCACCCCCCCCCCACATGTGCATCTCCCATCCCCCCCCACATGTGCATCTCCCATCCCCCCCCACACACATGTGCATCTCCCATCCCCCCCACACACACATGTGCATCTCCCATCTCCCCCCCCTACACACATGTGCATCTCCCATCTCCCCCCCCCACACACATGTGCATCTCCCATCTCCCCCCCCACATACATGTGCATCTTCCATCTCCCCCCCACACACATGTGCATCTCCCATCTCCCCCCCACACACGTGCATCTCCCATCTCCCCCCCCCACACACATGTGCATCTCCCATCTCCCCCCCACACACATGTGCATCTCCCATCTCCCCCCCCACACACACACATGTGCATCTCCCATCTCCCCCCCCCACACACATGTGCATCTCCCATCTCCCCCCCCACACACACACATGTGCATCTCCCATCTCCCCCCCCACACACACATACACACACACACACACACACACATGTGCTTCTCCCATCTCTCCACTCCTAGTTAATTGTATTTTAAAAAAAATAAAACTTGTTATACTTACCCCCATGCGATCCCTGCAGAATCCTGGCGCTCGTCCAAATCGCTGACAGCAGGTTCTCCTGACTTCCGGCCATGTGACGGCACCGTCACATGACCGGAAGTCAGGGGAATCATGAAGGCGCTGCTGCAACACCGCAGCTCAGCGCTGAAATGTCCCGGACCCGGCGCATAGCATGGGGCCGGGGGCCCCATGAGGAGAGAGACGCACAAGAGGGGGGCCCCCGAGGGGGCCCCTACCGGCCGGGCCCCATACTGGAGTCAGGGCAGTCATGCCCTGATGGCGGCCCTGCTGGAGGCTGGAGGGGCCCCCTCTCCCTCGGGGCCCCCGTTCAATGAACCGGCTGCACGGGCGGTAGTTCCGCCCCTGCTTATGATGATAGTGAACAAGCCATAACCCTACGGTATGTGCGTACATTGAGTATTTGGTGCAGAAATTTCGGCAACGTTTCTGCATCTCTTGGCAGCAAAAACACAACGGCTAATTAAGGTCAGAAACCTTGGTCAAACCGAGTCTCCACACTACAGTTGTGATGTAGTGACGTCTTTGTGCCTGCAGTGCACGGAGTCTCAGACTCACAGGTGAAGGCTGAATGGTGGATCAGGGAGCTTTCAACTCCTGATTCACTATTCTATTCAATGGTATCACCGTCATGGGAATGTGGATGTCGCTGAAACTGTGATGATGGGGAAGGAGAGGGAGCCGGATGGCTTGTTGTGGATGTATATAAACCGATGTAAGCAATGATGCTGCTGAATAATTGATACAGTCACTACCTTACCCGATCCCCTACCTAAACAAAGCTGATACTGCCTAACCGCGCAGGTTGGCACACTAAGGAATGACAATTGCGCCTCTGCTCACTGATGGCTGTCCGTCAGACTCCCTGGTTAACTCTGATATATATATCAAAAAAATACACTGATACATTAAATAGGATCAGATATGTCTCAAGGTATATATAAAGGAAAGGGTATGATAGTCATCAGAGAATGTTTCAATAATCCGCCTCAATGCGTTTATCCAACAGGTTCATCAGGAGGCTTGATACAGGGATGATGATTCATGATGTTCAGCATAGTGTTTCTAATAGCCAGGTGTCCATGTATAAATATCCCACTTCATCCAAAACCCCTCCCAGACTAGGAGACCCATTCCCATTCCTAGAGGTGAATTGTCATAGGATATATAGAATGCAGTCTGTCTATAATAATGTACTGCGCCTACGCTACTTCTCATGAGCTAGAGGTCCGATAATGTCCATCCCCTAGTGTGCATGTCTGGAAGTGACGCGCTTTACACTGAAGCGCCAGATAAACTGATTACCGCCGCGCCACTCGTACCCGTGACTGCGCATGCCCGTAGTTATGCACTCCATGCCAGAGCGTATCTAGGGTCATTGTCAGCGATTGTGCACACCTGGATGTGTGTATTCTATGCCGGAGAGCATTACAGTCTCCTATGTACGACTGTACATGCGTTCCACTCCGGAGCACATAATGAATTTGGGTTGCGTTCCAGCAATATAGAAAAGTCCTCTATCTGAGATCAGCGTCAAGGGAGACTAAAAACAAGTATTACACATCCTCCCATCATGCAATAGGCATGTAGATCTACTTTATCACTTCATAAAATATGGGATGGTGGCCCACAAAATATTCCTAAATGGCCAAATTTCACCCCTATTGCATAATTAGAGATACACGAGGAACACCACACTTGTTAGTTACTAAATAGTATAAGTGGGATGTAGCGTCGGCGTCCCTGCCTCCTGCTAGGCAGGGACGCTGTTCCCCTCACCTCTCCTCTCCGTGCCCGGCGTCTTCCTCCCGCTCTGCTGGCAGCGCGCGCTCCTCCCCGGTCACTGTGCTTAGGGCGCGCGCGCTCCCCCTCTCTTAAAGGGGCCGCGCGCGCCGCTCTAAGGAGTCCCCGGCCAATGGCCGGAGGACCTCTCCATATATAAGGCACCTCCTCCAAGATGGAGGTGCCCGAGCAATGTTGTTGCAAAGCCTTCACTCTGCTTCAGCCCTCAGGTCCCGTTACCAGTTACCTGCCAGTCACCTGCCAGATTCCTGCTTGTTACCTGCCAGTCACCTGCCAGATTCCTGCCTGTTACTTGCCAGTCACCTGCCAGATACCTGCTTGATACCTGCCTGATATCCGCTAACCTGCTTGCAAGCCTGCGGTCCGACGGTCTGCGTTCCGACACCTGTCAGTCTGTCTATGGACCAGCCTGTCCGCTCACCTGGGAGCGCTCACCTGCTACCTGCCTGCTAGCCTACCTGGAGGCTCCGCCGTCACTTGCCGTGACCACCTGCCTGTCCAGAGACTCTTGCCCGCTCACCTGGGAGCGCTCACCTGCTACCTGCCTGCTAGCCTACCTGGAGGCTCTGCCGTCACTTGCCGTGACCACCTGCCTGTCCAGAGACTCTTGCCTGCTCACCTGGGAGCGCTCACCTGCTACCTGCCTGCTAGCCTACCTGGAGGTTCTGCCGTCACTTGCCGTGACCACCTGCCTGTCCAGAGACTCTTGCCCGCTCACCTGGGAGCGTCCACCTGCTACCTGTCTGCTAGTCTACCTGGAGGCTCTGCCGTCACTTGCCGTGACCACCTGCCTGTCCAGAGACTCTTGCCCGCTCACCTGGGAGCATCCACCTGCTACCTGTCTGCTAGTCTACCTGGAGGTTCTGCCGTCACTTGCCGTGACCACCTGCCTGTCCAGAGACTCTCGCCCGCTCACCTGGGAGCGCTCACCAGCCACCTGCCTGCTGTCCTTCTACCCAGAGACTGTCCCTGTCACTTGCCGTGACTACCTGCCCTTCTACCCAGAGACTGTCCCTGTCACTTGCCGTGACTACCTGCCCGCCTTCCCTGGGTGTCACTCACTTCCTTACAAGGACTGCCCCTTTATATAGTTGCTCTGTGGTTCCACCTCCCAGACCCGTTACAGTTTGCTCGGGCCATGGAACCCGGTGGCACCCAAGCTCCCTCGCTCTCGGACCTATTTCATGAACTGTCCCGGCAGAGGTCCCAACAGGAGTCCATCCTGAGTCACCTGCGGAATGTCAACTTTCGCCTGGACACTCTGACTGCTCCACCAGCAACCACCGATAGTGTCATGACTCGCAACCCGGCAGCGCCGCTGCCCACCAATACCATGGTATCCTGCCCCGGACCCCGGCTTCCTGCACCTCCTTGCTTTGGAGGCGATCCCGCTCAAGCTCGGGGCTTCATAAACCAGTGCACCCTGCACTTTGAACTCCTGTCCCACCAGTTTATCTCCGACCGGGCCAAAGTAGCCTTCTTTATGTCCCATCTCACGGGGGAGGCACTGGCTTGGCTAAATCCTCTATGGGAGAGAGGAGACCCCCTGGTGTCCGACCTGCCAGCCTTTCTCACGGCTTTCCGGAAAGTCTTCGACGAACCTGGACGGAAGACCTCATCCGCATCATCTCTGCTACGCCTCCATCAAGGAAATCTCACCGTGGGTCAATATGCCATACGGTTCCGTACCCTTGCTTCGGAGCTGGCCTGGGATAATGACGCCCTGGTGTCTGTCTTCTGGGAGGGTCTGTCCGGCCGTATTAAAGATGAACTCGCCGGTCGGGACATTCCTACCACTCTCGACGACTTAATAACACTTGCCACCCGGATTGACATCCGGTTCCAGGAGCGCGCCAAAGAGGTCACCCGTGAGAGGAGGTTTCCACGTCTAGCCCCTACCTTCCAGAAACCCGTCACTCCCTCCGTTACTCCCCAGGCACACTCACCTGAGCCTATGCAGGTCGACCAGACCAAGATGGTCAAAACCCGTCAAGACTTACGCCGTGCCGAGGGGAGCTGCTTCTACTGTGGCAGTAAGGAGCACCGGATCCGTTCCTGCCCAGAGAGGTCGGGAAACGCCTGTGTCTAGGATCGCTCAGAGAGGTCGCCCTAGACAAAAGTAAACCCTATCCATCCCTGATGCTGTCAGTCTCTATCATCTGCGGAGAGAACCGCTATTTTGAACTGGCTCAACTTGACTCAGGAGCTGCTGGAAATCTCATCTCTCAATCCCTGGTAGAAAAATACCACATTCCCACCAAACCTCTGGCCGTACCTTTATCTGTCGCCGCCGTGGATGGGGGCCTCTTACCACATCCCATCCAACTCATCACCGAATCTCTAACTCTACAGGTGGGAATGCTGCATTCTGAGAGCATCTCCTTTCATGTTCTGCCTGGACTCTCTCACGCACTCTTGCTAGGCCTACCTTGGCCCCAGAAACATGCACCCGTGCTTGACTGGCAGACCGGAGAAGTCCTTCGCTGGGGACAGGACTGCCATAAGACTTGTCTAGTTCCCGTTCATCCTGCTCGTCCTTCTCCTACCCCAGTCAATCTACCCGGTCTACCGGTTCCCTATTGGTCTTATGTGGATGTCTTCAATAAAAAAGAAGCAGAGACATTACCCCCTCATAGACCATACGACTGCCCGATCGACCTGATACCCGGCTCTACTCCTCCCCGTGGGCGTATCTACCCTTTGTCCGCTGCAGAGACCCGGTCCATGTCAGAATATATTGAGGAGAATCTGGCCCGGGGATTTATCCGGAAATCTACCTCCCCGGCGGGAGCAGGCTTCTTCTTCGTCAAAAAGAAGGACGGCTCACTCCATCCATGTATAGATTATAGAGGCCTTAACCAGATTACAGTGAAGAATAAATACCCCCTCCCGCTCATTCCTGAATTATTTGACCATCTGAGGGGGGCTAGAATCTTCACCAAACTGGATCTCCGTGGGGCGTATAACCTGGTCCGTATCCGTCAGGGGGATGAGTGGAAGACGGCATTCAACACCCGGGACGGCCACTATGAGTACCTTGTAATGCCCTTCGGTCTCTGTAACGCTCCTGCCGTCTTTCAAGAGTTGGTCAATGACATCTTCCGTGACCTTCTCTACTCCTGCGTGGTGGTGTACCTGGACGACATCTTGGTCTTCTCTCCGGACCTTCCTACTCACCCGAGGGATGTTCGTCAGGTCCTGCTCAGGCTCAGGCAGAACCACCTCTACGCTAAATATGAGAAGTGCATCTTTGAGCAGACCTCTCTTCCATTTCTGGGCTACATAATCTCTCAGACCGGCCTACAAATGGATCCTGAGAAACTGTCTGCCATCCAGAAGTGGCCCCGACCAGAGGGGTTGAAGGCTATTCAGCGGTTCCTGGGCTTCGCCAACTATTACCGCCTCTTCATACCGCACTTCTCTTCCCGGACTGCCCCTATCTCTGCGCTCACCCGTAAGGGTACTAATCCCAGAGAATGGCCGCCCGAAGCAGAGGAAGCCTTTCTTTCCTTAAAACAGGCTTTCTCCTCCGCCCCAGTGCTGCATCGTCCGGACGGCAACAAACAATTCTTCCTAGAAGTTGACGCTTCCTCCTCCGGAGCCGGGGCGGTACTTACCCAAAAATCATCTTCCGGAAGAATGGTAACCTGCGGCTTTTTCTCCAAACTCTTCTCCTCTTCTGAGCGCAATTATTCTATAAGAGACCGAGAATTATTGGCCATTAAGCTGGCACTGGAGGAGTGGCGTTACCTGCTCGAGGGGGCTCTTCACCCGGTAATAATTTACACAGACCACAAGAACTTGGCCTATCTCCAGAACGCCCAGAGACTTAACCCGCGCCAAGCCCGGTGGTCCTTGTTTTTTGCCCGCTTTGATTTCGTTCTTCATTTTCGCCCGGCTGACAAAAACATCAAAGCTGACGCCTTGTCCCGATCCTTCCTGGTGTCTGATCTTGAGGAGGAGCCTAAACACATCATCGATCCCGCCAGAGTAATGCAGGTGGCCCCCGTGAGTCTAAATTTTCTCCCTCCCGGTAAGACGTTCGTAACGGTACCTGATCGGGAGAAGATCCTACACTGGGGTCACTCGTCTAAGCTAGCTGGCCACGCCGGTCAGAAAAAGACCCTCCAGCTTATTACCCGGCACTACTGGTGGCCTACCCTGCACAAGGACGTAATAGACTTTGTTTCTGCCTGTGTGTCCTGCGCCCGCAACAAGGTTCCGAGACACCTGCCAGCCGGTCGCCTCCTTCCTCTTCCAGTACCTGCTGCCCCCTGGCAGCATATAGCTATGGACTTCATAACAGATCTCCCTGTCTCTGACGGTTGTACGGTCATTTGGGTGGTCGCTGACCGCTTTTCCAAAATGGCTCATTTCATTCCCCTGCCAGGCCTCCCGTCTGCACCCGAGCTGGCTAAAGACTTTATCCGCCACATCTTCCGTCTCCATGGCCTGCCCCTCCACATCGTGTCGGATCGTGGGGTTCAGTTCACCTCACGCTTCTGGAGAGCCACATGTAAGCTGCTAGACGTCACCCTGGACTTATCCTCCGCTTACCACCCACAGTCCAATGGTCAAGTGGAGCGGATCAATCAGATCCTGACCAGTTACCTCCGGCACTTCGTTAATGCCCACCATTCAGACTGGGTGGATCTCCTACCATGGGCCGAATTCTCTTACAATAATCACGAGAGCGAATCTTCCTCCAAATCCCCGTCTTTTGTAGTCTTCGTTCAGCATCCTCGGATCCCATTTCCCGTCTCCACCTCGGTGGACAATCCGGCTGCGGAATCTCTCGTTAGCAAATTTTCCTCCATTTGGGAGAGTACCCGATCCGCACTCCTTCAGTCGTCCGAGCGGATGAAAAAACACGCTGACAAAAAACGCCTGGATCCTCCACAATTCCGTCCTGGAGATAAAGTCTGGCTCTCGTCCAAGTATGTCCGGCTCAAGATTCCTTCCTACAAGTTAGGGCCTCGGTTCATCGGCCCACTGGAGGTTATCAAACAGATCAACCCGGTGGCCTATAAATTGAAACTCCCGGCCAACTTGCGAATCCCTAACTCCTTCCATGTATCTCTCCTCAAACCCGTGGTACTTAACTCTTTTTCCAAGTCTACAGGTACGCCTCCTGCTCCGGTTTCCGCTGAAAACGAGTTTGAGGTAGAGAACATTCTGGCCACCAAAAGGGTAAGAGGAAAGACCTTTTTTCTAGTAGATTGGAAGGGGTTTGGTCCTGAGGAGAGAATGTGGGAGCCCCGGGAGAACATACATGCCCCTCTCATCCTTGGTAAATTTCTGTCTGGCCTAAAAAAGGGGGGGCCTAAAGGGGGGGTACTGTAGCATCGGCGTCCCTGCCTCCTGCTAGGCAGGGACGCTGTTCCCCTCACCTCTCCGCTCCGTGCCCGGCGTCTTTCTCCCGCTCTGCTGGCAGCGCGCGCTCCTCCCCAGTCACTGTGCTTAGGGCGCGCGCGCGCTCCCCCTCTCTTAAAGGGGCCGCGCGCGCCGCTCTAAGGAGTCCCCGGGCCAATGGCCGGAGGACCTCTCCATATATAAGGCACCTCCTCCAAGATGGAGGTGCCCGAGCAATGTTGTTGCAAAGCCTTCACTCTGCTTCAGCCCTCAGGTCCCGTTACCAGTTACCTGCCAGTCACCTGCCAGATTCCTGCTTGTTACCTGCCAGTCACCTGCCAGATTCCTGCCTGTTACCTGCCAGTCACCTGCCAGATACCTGCTTGATACCTGCCTGATATCCGCTTACCTGCTTGCAAGCCTGCGGTCCGACGGTCTGCGTTCCGACACCTGTCAGTCTGTCTATAGACCAGCCTGTCCGCTCACCTGGGAGCGCTCACCTGCTACCTGCCTGCTAGCCTACCTGGAGGCTCCGCCGTCACTTGCCGTGACCACCTGCCTGTCCAGAGACTCTTGCCCGCTCACCTGGGAGCGCTCACCTGCTACCTGCCTGCTAGCCTACCTGGAGGCTCTGCCGTCACTTGCCGTGACCACCTGCCTGTCCAGAGACTCTTGCCCGCTCACCTGGGAGCGCTCACCTGCTACCTGCCTGCTAGCCTACCTGGAGGTTCTGCCGTCACTTGCCGTGACCACCTGCCTGTCCAGAGACTCTTGCCCGCTCACCTGGGAGCGTCCACCTGCTACCTGTCTGCTAGTCTACCTGGAGGCTCTGCCGTCACTTGCCGTGACCACCTGCCTGTCCAGAGACTCTTGCCCGCTCACCTGGGAGCATCCACCTGCTACCTGCCTGCTAGCCTACCTGGAGGTTCTGCCGTCACTTGCAGTGACCACCTGCCTGTCCAGAGACTCTTGCCCGCTCACCTGGGAGCGTCCACCTGCTACCTGTCTGCTAGTCTACCTGGAGGCTCTGCCGTCACTTGCCGTGACCATCTGCCTGTCCAGAGACTCTCGCCCGCTCACCTGGAAGCGCTCACCAGCCACCTGCCTGCTGTCCTTCTACCCAGAGACTGTCCCTGTCACTTGCAGTGACTACCTGCCCTTCTACCCAGAGACTGTCCCTGTCACTTGCCGTGACTACCTGCCCGCCTTCCCTGGGTGTCACCCGCTTCCTTACAAGGACTGCCCCTTTGTATAGTTGCTCTGTGGTTCCACCTCCCAGACCCGTTACATGGGATATAACTGATAAGAAATAATTCTGATATAGAAGCTCAGATATCTCGATGAAGTAAAACAATATGTGAACCTCATTCACAGGGAACTGAGTAGCAATGGGTAGAGTATAAAATCCAAAAATGTAATCCAGAATGGGGCTGTATTCACACAAAAGAGGCATAGGAAATTTGCTCATTGAGTCCCTTAGGGGCCAGTGAATAATGTCTAAAAATCCACTCACTTTCCTTTTTGAGGATACATCTATTGTGATCACCTCCTCTCACGTTGGGATTAACCACCTCAATGATACAAAAGGAGATGTCTCCGGTTTCACATCTATGTACACTGTTCATGTGTCTCGCTAATGGGATGTCCTGACCATGGCGTGTATCGCGCAAATGCCCCTCTCCCCCACCCTCCTCCTAACTAACTAACTCTTGGTCATGCATACATAATCTAGGGGGCAGGTGCATGTGGCCATATATGCAAGTCCTGAGGTTTTACAGTTGGAATAATCCTTCTAGAAAAAGGAGGAACTCGAGAAAGATTTACATGGTCTCATCCAATTACATGTACAACGTTCTCCACATATAAAGAAACCGCAGATTCTTTTATCTAGCCAAGTCCCCTTGGGTGCAGGTTTTTTATAGAAACTATGCACTAAACGGTCCCTAATTGAACGACCCTTTCTGAAAGTTATTGTGAGAGTAGATCACACAGCACCCTCAGGTCCGGGTCCACCACAAGTATATCCCAGTGTTTTCTGAGGATATTAAAGATACGGTCACTCTGATTGTCACAAATTCCTATTACTTGTGTTATCCCATCTTTTTCTTGCTCTCTTGGTTAGGTATGGAGGAGTGTCTGTCTCTCCCGATTTTCTGCAAACAACTGTGTGAAATTCAAAATGTATTGTGGATACCTTTTTCCCCGAATCTGGTGTTCATGTCTATTGCCTGTATATTAAAATCTGCGACATTAGAACAGTTCCTTCTCAACTGTAAAAATTGGCCCTTGGGTATTCCTTTTTTTGGGGGATGGGGTGGTGACTATCCCACTTCAATAGTTTATTAGTGCTTGTAGGTTTATGGTAGATGAGTGTCCCTAGGGTCCCATCCCATTCTTTCTTGATTAGTACATCCAGGAAAGGCAACTGGTTATAATTAACCTCTGATGTAAATCTAAGGCCCACTCTATTGATGTTGATTTCCCTGACAAATTCAAGAAATTGTTCACTCGTCTCTGACCAGATGATAAAATTGTCCTGAATATATCTATACCATACCCCAATATATGGATGCCACCACTTATAATCATCCCTGAATATTGTGGTTTCCTCCCATCAGCTCAAAACTAGATTAGCATATGATGGGGCACAGGGGCTCCCCATCGCAGTACCCCTGAGCTGGTGAAGTACTTCCGGTCAAAAAGAAAGAACTTATGAACAAGAGTGAATTTAAAAAGATCCTCCATGAAGTCATTATGTCTGCTACACTCTATTGATCTCGATTTCAAGAAATGTCTTACTCCTCTGATATCATCCTCATGCGGTATATTACTGTACAAAGCCTCGATATCTAGTAAAGCCTGCTCCCCTACATGCATGTATACATGCTCGAGGGTATACATGGAGGGGAGCAGGCAGAGGGAAAACAAATTCCAGAGGACTTATTCCAACTGCATTACCTCAGGCGGTACTGTGGGAACATTATACTATGTGGGGGCATCATATATACTGCATAAGGGGCATAATGGGGGCATTACACTGTTTGGGGGCATCATACATACTGCATAAGGGGCATAATGGGGGCATTACACTGTGTGGGGGCATCATACATACTGCATAAGGGGCATAATGGGGGCATTACACTGTGGGGCCAGTAAAGGGGTCCTGTACTATGAGAACAATATGTTTCCTCCCTTCCTGTCTCCATAGTTGTGTCGTATGTATCTATTACAGGAAACAGAACAAAACCTTATGATTCTTATAAAGGGGCAACACAAGACCCCAAAATAGTCTCCGTGCTGAAGGGGTTAATGCCCCCTGCGCCCAGTAATGGGGGATCTCCACATACCTCCACCTGCAGAGCCGCCACCAAATATATGGCTGTTCTGTGCGCACAGGACCTGTGATGAGGTCACAGGAGGGGAGGAGTCAGGGTTCACATGATCAGGGGCCTCAGTGGATGCAGGACTCTGCTGTGCTGGTTGTCGTGGTGCTGGATGAGCTGAAGTTTATGTGTGGGGTCAGGAGGGGTTTACAGTGTGGATGTAGCAGAGCCGCTCACTGCTGTCAACAATGTGGTCACAGTATTACGCCACTTTTACGGACTCACAATAAAACATACAAAAATGAAACCAAAATGGATTTTCCTGGGAAATATGTTAAGGAACATTCTTTCCAGGGTAGTGACTTGTATATAAGGCAAAATAAATAACCAAAAACAAAAATACTCCTCCACACCTTTGGCTATGTTCACACACAGTGTTTTTGATGCATTTTTGCACTTTTGCATTGCTTTCAACTGTGAAAAATACATTCACCAGTAACTAACATTTTACAACCTTATCTGGCCATGTGGTGTGTGAGACATGATCAGACACATCCATACAGTGCTGAAAAGACATGGGAACAGCATGGGGAAGACCCCTGGAAGCATCTCTGACTCCCAGGTCACTGCCTAAAACCATGGTCATCAGACGTGATTCTATATTACTGCGGTAATAATACAGACATTTTTGGCAACGCGACAAATATTAAACTCCATTTAAAATGGGCAAGGTGCGTGGCAAGGGAGGGGGAAGTGGACATGCACGCCGAGGCGGTGGGCAACATGAAACTGTGCCTGTGAGGGAGCACAACAGGCACCCACATCATGTCAAACTACCTTCCTGTCCCAATTTCTAGGGGGCCGCGTAATACCACTCTTGAAGCCAGAGCAGTGTGAAAAGGTTGTTGATTGGTGTTAGAAAAACTAACACTTCCTTACTTTAGATAAGGGTACGGTGAGAATAGAGACGAAAACAATCTTGAATTGTGTGGATAAAACAAAAGCTTATTTAATGTTCATTCAAAAGTGGTTAAAAAAATGAAGAAAAATAGATCATAGCACAAAAAAAGAAGTATTAGGTTAGAAGAGGGAAAGGAAACAATTATAGGTTCTTACGTATCTAGTATAGAAGCATGATCCGTGCTGGAGATACTCGAGGAATGAGTGATCTCCCCCATGTCTGGCTCTGCTTATATACCATCTCGCCTCATAGACATACATTGGACATTGGAGAATATTTTTATAGTTTCATAACGCAATATGGCGACTTGCTGATATATTAGTAGCTTCTACCATATTAGAACAAAACTAATAGCTTGTGACATATGCATTTTGGCTACGTTCACATCACCTCATGTTGGTATATTTTAAACATATGGCTAGTGACCTTTAATGATCATTAGTTATCCCCAAATAAACCATATTGACAAGAGTCCTATAGGTTTGACAAACTGAACAGGTGTTTCTACCAAGGTCCCAGAATAACTCCAGTCTTTCTCTCTATTTGAATCTAAGCATGGTTAGAGCCTAAGCATGTTAAAGCTTATGCATGTATCTTTCTATCATAAGAAATTAATATTTTACAGTCCCCCTGATTATGATTTAAAAAATATCATAATCAATCCTAAACTCATTCTCTCACCATTTGTATCACATTCATTCTTTATTCTGAAAACCTTGTATCAACATCTGTATTGAATGTCATCTGAGTTCCCAAAAACTTCTAAATTAAAAATTCACTCGAAAAGTTATATTTTTTCTTTTTAACATTTCTCTTAAAATATCATCCTACTTTTTCATTTCTGTCTTTATTTTTTTTGTATATTTTCTTAATTTTACACATGATAAAAATCTGATTAATAATATACAGCTAGATCAAAATAAATATTATTATAATTGGATTTGTTAATACATTTCCTGCTGCCATTTTCGCTGAAGACTGTGACCAACTAGTTACTGATCTTCCTAGATTTTTCCACCAAGATGAGCCTGACATACTTGTCCATTCATGTTCAATATCATCTAAATTATTTTGTTCATGTCCAAATACAATTTCAGCTTCTTTTAGTTATTTTGTTAACAAACCCTTGTCTTTATTTATCTCATTTGTCCACATATCCCAAGGGAAATAATTTATTTGGCACAAATTGAACTGTATTGGAAGGATTTTCAGATTTCTTGTCCCTATTGATGTAATATTAATACTTCCTTCCTTCTTGAAGATATTTTTCACATTTCCCTCCATACAATATAAAACTATTGTCAGATTTTCAGCATGTACACAAGATGAGAAGAATGCTGAAACAACTTATTTTTCGGACATAACTTGGAAACAAATTTTGTTCGAGCTTATTGGGGTCAACAAGTCATGTATCGTTTGCACATTCTCAACTCTGGCATGACATGAGGTATGATTATGGAAACATGAGTTATAAATGACTTTATCCTGTCCAGGTAGACACATTACCTTAGAAATAAAATGTACAGTGGGTACGGAAAGTATTCAGACCCTTTTAAATTTTTCACTCTTTGTTTCATTGCAGCCATTTGGTAAATTCTAAAAAGTTAATTTTTTTAAAGTACACTCTGCACCCCATCTTGACTGAAAAAAACAGAAATATAGACATTTTTGCAAATTTATTAAAAACGAAAAAATGAAATATCACATGGTCATCAGTATTCAGACCCTTTGCTCAGTATTGAGTAGAAGCCCCCTTTTGAGCTAGTACAGCCATGAGTCTTCTTGGGAATGATGCAACAAGTTGGATTTGAGGATCCTCTGCCATTTTTCCTTGCAGATCCTCTCCAGTTCCATCAGGTTGGATGGTGAACGTTGGTGGACAGCCATTTTCAGGTCTCTCCAGAGATGCTCAATTGGGTTTAGGTCAGGGCTCTGGCTGGGCCAGTCAAGAATGGTCACAGATTTGTTCTGAAGCCTCCACTTTGTTATTTTAGCTGTATACTTAGGGTCATTGTCTTGTTGGAAGGTGAACCTTCGGCCAAGTCTGAGTTTCAGAGCACTCTGGAAGAGATTTTCATCCAGGATATCTCTGTACTTGGCCGCATTCATGTTTCCTTCAATTGCAACCAGTCATCCTGTCCCTGCAGCTGAAAAACACCCCCATAGCTTGATGCTGTCACCACGTTTCACTGTTGGGATTGTATTGGGCAGGAGATGAGCAGTGCCTGGTTTTCTCCACACATACCGCTTAGAATTATCACCAAAAAGTTCTATCTTCGTCTCATCAGACCAGAGAATCTTATTTCTCATAGTCTGGGAGTCCTTCATGTGTTTTTGAGCTAACTCTAATAAATTTGCAAAAGTTTCTACATTTCTGTTTTTTGTTCAGACAAGATGGGGTGCAGAGTGTACTTTAATGAGAAAAAAATGAACTTTTGGAATTTACCAAATGGCTGCAATGAAACAAAGAGTGAAAAATATAAAGGGGTCTGAATACTTTCCGTACCCACTATAACCATGAAAAAATGTCTAATTGTTCAGTGTTTGTACCATCAAATGCAAAATCTGTGCACTGTAATAGATAATATAGCAATTGTGTATTACTAACAGGAATTCCCATAACAGTTATAGGAACCATGGTTTCTTCTCTTCCTGATATTGGGATTAGTGATGTTCCTATACAAATGTTCTGTTCACATCCTAACCACCTATTTACCCACAAATCGGTGTGATTTAATGCTAAATTATATTCTGTAGGCAAATTTCTCATTATTCCTAAAGGTGTAATTCCACTTTGCAATGCCTGTGCAATCATTTTCAGATTGGTAGAATATTCAATCTGAACTTCTAGACATGCTCTGGCCACTTGGGATTCCTGTTCACTTTCTATTAGAGCTAAAGTAGCATCTTGTAAATGTGACACTGAAGATCCCAGCACAGCAGCAGTGTTCAAAACCATCTTTTCAAGGAGTTGATTCAAACTTTTCTGAATTTTTACCCCTTTACCTCCAATATACCCAATATTTTCCAAATCTGATTTAAGTGTATGAATGTCCATAGTATTAATTAAACTTCCCACTGTTCCTAATCACCCCCCCAAATACCTTCTAATATCCCCCTCTTACTTCTAACATGTGTTGAAGTTCTTTTCCCAAACCATTGTTCTATGCCCATCTCCATGTTGATGAGATGTGATTGACATTGGGGATATCTGGATGAGATTTTCCAACTAGACATGTTAAAAGTCCAGACCATAGTAATCAACACTCCATCTCTTAATAGAAGTTTAGATTGGAATTGATTGATTTGGAAAGGAGTAGATGGTTGAAACCTTGTCTGCGTACATACATTATCTACTGCTGACAAAACATTTACATCTTTGCATTGTTTGTAATTATTTTTAGTTAAAACGCAACACTGGTAAAGTCCAGAATCCTTAGGAGATGGATTATCTAGAGAAAAAACAAAATTCTTATCCAACCATCTCACATTCCCGTATTGACTTCTATGTATAACATTTGTTGGACCATTTGAAAAACTTCCCAAAAATAATTTGTTTCTGGTCCATGTTAACAAAGACTCGGGAGGTAACTCTAACCTTGTGTTGCATTTCAATAAAAGAGGAGACATATTTTCTTGACTATGTACTGCTTGTGGTGCAACCCTTACTTCTGGAGTGATAGTATTTGTTACTGTAAAAACTACAGATACTTGTACTGATTCTCTGGTTATCGGGAAATTCCATGTTTTTACCCAATCTTCATCTCCTTCTGTAATAGAAAGTAATGAAGGCTAAAAAAAATTCCCCAAAAGTTGTGTCTTTAACACAATCTCTGTTTCGGATGTTCTGTCCCTTTTGCAAGCATATCATTAGTAATATCACCCGACCACAAGGCTTTCTCTTCACCTCTTATCTCTATATTCCAGTATAACACATCTGTAGGATTGCATTCCCATGTGCCTGTCTTATTATTATGTATATAATCTCCTTGTAACTGTGTAAATTTAGACTTAGGTCCTATGGTAGCATGTAATATTAAGTGTCGTGTATGAAGTGTAGCTCAATACAGCATTTTACACCATAACCCATGCAAATGTTTCCAGTAATATCTACTGAATCGTCCGGTATGTCGTCATCTATTAGATTTTGTATACTTGATCCTCTTGGTTTCCGTGAATGTAAAGTTCCTTTGATATGCCCATTCACTTCACTAGTATTTGTTCCATGATATAAAATGTCTTCTGCGTAGACTACAATTGAAACAGTACAAAGTAGCAGAAATATGGTTCCCATCAGATAGTAGCTTTTCCTGGGAAACTTTTTCTTTTCTTGAAGGATTGGTGTTGAATCCCTTCCATCAAGGACATGGTATTCCGTATTCCAGCTCTTATTGGAATCCATTTCTTCCTAAAAGAAATGCAGTATCATTATTTTGCAATATACAATTTGCATTGATCAACATGTTCCCACAATTTTTGTTGTCTGCGGGTATTTTTAACCACGTTGGATGCTGGTTGCACTAGGATCATAACTCATCCCATGGTGTCGATTATTTCAAAGGGACCTTCCCAGTTTCTTTCCCAAGGTCCATTCTTCGTGAAAGTTTTAATCATGACCAGAGCCCCTATTTTAATTTGGATTCATATGGTGGCTCCATCCTCTGCATTCTTGATGCAGGATGTGGAAGAATGGTTTTCAAGTTTTCCTGCATCAATTGCAACCATTTGGACCTTGCAACAGCATCTTTTTGAGGTGTGGACAAAAATGGTTCATGTGGGAAAATCAATGGCATTTTTCTTCCTGTCATTAGTTCAAAAGGAGTAACTGAGTTGTGGAGGAAGTTGTTCCGCTAACACTCAACAGTACAAAAGGTACTGCATCCACCCAAGTATTACCTTTGTCCAATAACATTTTGGCAATTCCGGATTTTATTGTCCTATTCATCCTTTCCACAATACCAGCAGACTGTGGATGGTAAGGTACATGAAACTGTTGTTGTACCCCTAGAATAGTACAAACCCCTCAATAGTGACCCCTCTCTGTCCACTTCTATGGAAGCAGTTATGTAATGTGTGACCCCACTCCGTCCACTTCTATAGGAGCAGTGGTGTAAGGTGTGATCCTGCTCCATACATTAGAAACTGTATCTAATCCCATCCTGTGTGATACACTCTGCTGAGCTCAATATCTAATCCTATACAGGACTACACTTAGTCCTGTATCTAATAGCAGCATGTGTTACTCTAAGCGTATCTAATCGCGCATGTGATACAGTCCACATATCTATATTTATGATACAGCAAGCAGCACCATCTATCAGGATCAGCTCTGCCGGCTGTCCTCAGTGACACTGTACTTGTCAGTATCGCTGTCGGTCACCAACAAAATGTGCGATACTCCCCAGACCCGTGTATTTAATCCCGTCATTGTGTGCAATATGCCCCGGACCGGTGTATCTCATCCCATCATGTGATACACTACACTGAGTCCTATATCTAGATATGTGTAGTGTATCATGTGCTGTGAATAATCCCACTGTGTGTAACACTCCGTATTGTTATGGTAAATATTTATACTTTGATTTGATTATTATTTTAGACAATTAAATCTACCTACCGTATTTTTCGGACTATAAGACGCACCCTTATATTTTGGGGTGGAAAATAGAAAAAAATATTTTTTATAAGATGGGGGTCCATCTTATAGTCTGAATAGGTATGGTATCTTACTTGGGGGCAGTGAAGCGAGGGTCACAGGAGGCAGGGTCCCTCAGGAAGTCGGCGGCTGCAGCAGAAGAGGTCAGATGCTGTGGAGCCTGTGCCAGGCTGGGGCCTGTGCCTGGCCGATTCCTGTGCTCAGGCCTGTGGCTGGGGCTGAGGCCTCTGGCTAGGGCTGAGGCCTCTGGCTTGGGCTGAGGCCTCTATATGGGGCTGAGGCCTCTGGCTGGGGCTGAGGCCGGGGCCTCGGGCTGGGGCCTGTAGTGGACTGAGCCCGGGGCCTTGGACTGGGGCCTGTACCGTGCTGAGGCCGGGACCTCGGGCTGCGGCAGGTGCCGGCAGTGAGCGGCGAATCAGTGCGGACTGCGCAGGTTTCCGGTGTGCGCGGCCATCTTCCTAGAGCTGTGATCTACAGGAAAATGGCCATCGGAGCTACGGTCTGCACATGCGCCGGCTCGGGCGGCCATTTTCCTGTAGATCACAGCTCTAAGAAGATGGCTGCGCACACTGGAAACCTGAGCAGGCCGCACTGCCTCGCCACCCGACGCCGCTCACAGCCCGACACCTGCCCCAGCCCCAGTACCGGCCGGGCACAGGTCCCGGTCCCGGCCCCAGCTGCTCTGCCTCACCTCTGCTGCCGCTGACGCCGCTACCACCACCGCGATCCTGGAGGGCCCTGCAATCCCACTTCACCACCACCGTAGGTAACGTTCGGACCATAAGACGCACCCCCAATTTTCCTCCCAAATATTGGGGGAAAAAAGTGTGTCTTATGGTCCGAAAAATACTGTATATATTTTTGATAATTTAATATTTTAATATTACGCTTATAAGTGTTACTCATAAAAGCGATAACACGGCATTGTATGAAATATAGAGCTGTCTTCGTGTTAAGCTTTCCTTCTTTGTTTTTTAAAGTATAGTAAATTGGACAGAGCTGCTTTCAAGGACTGTTATTTCTAATTAACATAGTTTCTTTCTTAGGTAATTTTAGCCACCCCTTTCTTCTGGGGGTGTAATAAAATACTTGTTGCTTGGGTTCTGAGGGCAGACAGGAATTGAACACTCAGACACTGGCTGTGTGTTATTTTATTCCTCCGATGCATCATATTTATTTATTTAATTTGAACCAAAAATGGCATATTTGGAGATAATTATCTCAATCCAAATTCTTGGAAGGGCTACCATGACAGTATCTAACCCCAGCTTATGATACAGAGAGCAGCACTAACAGAGTTGGCGCTGCCGGCAGTCCTCGGTGACACTGTACTTGTCAGTATCACTGGCAGTCACCAACAAAATGGCTCCACACTGTGATCCTAAATTTCATCTTCTCTTATCCTGTTACAAACACTCAGAAAGGGAGGAGAGGAGCGACATCACACACATGTACAGTGTCCATTTTAGGACATGATCAGATAGCAGAACGATGTCAGTTTGAGGCTAAATACCCTGTCTGACAAGTGATTTTAAGGGACTT
Source organism: Phyllobates terribilis (assembly GCF_046119375.1). Taxonomy (NCBI): domain Eukaryota; kingdom Metazoa; phylum Chordata; class Amphibia; order Anura; family Dendrobatidae; genus Phyllobates; species Phyllobates terribilis. Next base: position 5,980,600 of record NW_027362789.1, on the reverse strand, counting down.
TTACAACTGTAATAATAAAAATAGTCACTGTTCGCTGATGGGACTTGAACCCAAAATTCTGTGTCCAGAAACCAGTGCGCTAACCACAGAGGTATTAACTCAATTGAAGAAACCTAAGAGTTATATTTAGATATATAAGTTTCAGTGCAAACCTCATTGAAACTCATTGGGACTTATGCGCAGACTGCAAGCAAGCCAAATTCAAATGATGTTTGATTTTGATGTGAGAGTCTGATGTGTGACTTTCTTCAAACATCAGAATCACAATGACTTTTAGTCACCTGGAGTATTTTCATGGTTGATCTCATAAGACAAAAAAGCTTCTGGTTACTATCACTTGACTGGATACCTCAATGGTAAGGCGTCAGCCTCTGAAGCTACAGTGTCACAGTTCAAATCCCAATAGATATATTATTTTTTTTTTTTTTAAATTATGCCTGTTTAGCACACAAACTACAGGGGTGTTTTACTTTTAATATGGGACATTTTGATTGTCATCCTGACGTGTTAAGAGTTTCAGACACGCTGTCTATTTGCATGGTAAATTACATAGCCAAAGTAAATTGGGAGGCACTAATTTACTACATATCTATTTCCAAGTGACTGTACATTTGCATAATTTCTTAAATGGGTCTAATGATAAAATTTGTTTATTGTCAATTTTTCTTTCCATCCACCCAAGAACTGTCTGCAAACTCCCAATTTACTTTTGCTATGTAATTATTATTATATATCACTACCTAAATAATCAAATAATGAACCTATAGTTTAATGGTAAGGAATCTGTGTCACATAGTTTTGGTTTGAAAGGATAATAATAATAGTAATAATAATAATAGTAGTAATAATAATAATTAATAATAAAAAGTTCAGTGTCCCTACAGGTTTTTCTTGGCTTATGAGATTAACCATGATAATACTCAGGGGGTCTAAAAGTAATTGTGATTCTTATTCTGATGTGTGAGAAAAGTCAGAAATCAAAGCCAAGCATCAGTGAAGTTTGTGTGCTCGCCAACATCATTTAAAAAGCAATAGTTTATTTTTTCTGCACCTGCGATGTAAACTCAGAACGCCCACTCTGTGAGGCTAGAGAGTTACCATTCTGCCATAAGCTCAAATGATGCTGCCAGATGTTTTTTCTTGGTTTATGATATTTACTATGCAAATATTCATGGTGTCTGGAAGTCCTTCTGATTTTGATGTGTGATGAAAGTCAGGTATCAAACTCATTCATCATTTGAATTTGGTTTGGACAATGATTGTGTGAAAGTCCTGATTACACTTGAAATAACATACCCAAGTACAATGCTTAATTCTCTTTAATAAGTGTATAGCTCACTGGTAAGTGTGTTGACTGGGAAAAATATGCTTTTGGGTGGTTCAAGTCCCAGTAGGGACACTCAACTTTTTATTATTATTACTAATAATGTATTATTATTATTACTATGACTATTATTATTATCCTTTCAAACCAAAACTATGTGACACATATGCCTTACCATTACACTGTAGGTTCATTATTTGATTATTTAGGTAGTGATAAATAATAATAATTACATAGCAAAAGTAAATTGGGAGTTTGCAGCCAGTTCTCGGGTGGATGGAAAGAAAAATTGACAATAAAGAAATGTTATCATTAGACCCCTTTAAGAAATTATGTAAATGTTCAGTCACTTGGAAATAGATATGTAGTAAATTAGTGCCTCCCAATTTAGTTTGGCTATGTAATTTACCATGCAAATAGACAGCTTGTCTGAAACTCTTAACACGTCAGGATGACAATCAAAATGTCAGATATTAAAAGTAAAACACCCCTGTAGTTTGTGTGCTAAACAGGCATAATTTAAAAATAGTAATATTCCTAATGGGATTTGAACAATGACACTTTAGTTTCAGAGGCTGATGCCTTACCATTGAGCTATCCAGGAAAGTGATAGGAACTAGCTGCTTTTCTTGTCTTATGAGATTCACCATGAAAATACTCAGGGTGACTAAAAGTCATTGTGATTCTCATTCTGAAGTTTGAAGAAAGTCACACATCAGACTCACACATCAAAATCAAACATCATTTGAATTTGGCTTGCTTGCAGTCTGTGCATAAGTCCCAATGAGTTTCATTATTATTACAGTTGTAAAAGTCACTTGTCAAAATCACTTTTCAGAATCACTTGTCAGGATCACTTGTCAGTCATGGTATTTAACCTCAAACTGACATCATTCTGATTTTTGATATCTGATCATATCCTAAAATGGACACTGTACTACAGAGACCCCTGTACATAAATATTAGGGCTCCAGCGACATCACATCTATTATACAGAGAATAGCGCTATCTCCATAGCTCTGTACACAAGGACATAGAGATCAGACAAGGTCCTCATATTCAGGCAGCTTCTATTTTACTCCAACCCTCTTTATAAGAACAAGATCAGAGTCTCATTATACCGAGCAGAGAAGCTCCAGGGACAAAGACTCCGTCTGGTCCTAACACGCTGGGGGCCCGGAGTATCCAGCCACGGGGCCCGGATTCTCTCATTTGTGGCCACAGCGTTTCTTGTAGAATAAATCCCTTTCTCATCCAGTCCTGTAGTAATGACTTTGTTATCAGGTTTTGTAGGAGGGTTCGTCTGACTCCATCTTATGTTATCAATATCTGTGCGAGAAACAAGAGACGTCCGAGCGCAGTTTTACCGAGTGTCCAGAGTCAGTTCTTCTACAGTCTGATAAAGAGCCGCGGTGTCTCCGTCCGAACCTGGGAGTATAGAGCTGTATACAGCGTACATACCCGGCTCCGTACACACGCGGCTCCATACACACATGGCTCCGCTGTGTACACCTCATACACACACGGCTCCGCTCCGTACACCTCATACACACACAGCTCCGCACACCTCGTACACACATGGCTCTGTACACACATGGCTCCGCTCTGTACACCTCGTACAAACGCGGCTCCGCTCCGTACACCTCGTACACGTGCGGCTCTGCTCCGTACACCTCGTACACGAGAGGCTCCGCTCCGTACACCTCGTACACACACGGCTCTGCTCCGTACACCTCGTACACACACGGCTCTGCTCTGTACACCTCGTACACACGCGGCTCTGCTCCGTACACCTCGTACACGCGCGGCTCTGCTCCGTACACCTCGTACACGCGCGGCTCTGCTCCGTACACCTCGTACACGCGCGGCTCTGCTCCGTACACCTCGTACACGCGCGGCTCTGCTCCGTACACCTCGTACACGCGCGGCTCTGCTCCGTACACCTCGTACACGCGCGGCTCCGCTCCGTACACCTCGTACACACGCGGCTCTGCTCTGTACACCTCGTACACACGCGGCTCTGCTCCGTACACCTCGTACACACACGGCTCTGCTCCGTACACCTCGTACACGCGCGGCTCCGCTCCGTACACCTCGTACACGCGTGGCTCCGCTCCGTACACCTCGTACACACGCGGCTCCGCTCCGTACACCTCGTACACACGCGGCTCCGCTTCGTACACCTCGTACACACGCGGCTCTGCTCCGTACACCTCGTACACACTCAGCTCTGCTCCGTACACCTCGTACACACGCGCCTCCGCTCCGTACACCTCGTACACACGCGGCTCTGCTACATCCACACTGTAAACCCCTCCTGACCCGACACATAAACTTCAGCTCATCCAGCACCATGACAACCAGCACAGCAGAGTCCTGCATCCACTGAGGCCCCTGATCATGTGACTCCTGACTCCTCCCTTCCTGTGACCTCATCACAGGTCCTGTGCGCACAGAACTGCCATATATGTGGTGGCGGCTCTGCAGGTGGAGGTATGTGGAGATCCCCCATTACTGGGCGCAGGGGGCATTAACCACTTCAGCACCGAGACTCTTTTGGGGTCTCTGTGTGGTGTGAACAGTGAGGTAACAGCTGTGGACAGAATGCGGCTTAGCTGGTTCCCGTCCACATTAGATCCATTCAGACGACTGCAGGATGAAGGACAGAAGCCCAGAAAAGTCCTCACACAACGCCATTATTCCTCTCCTAGCGCCAGCACAGTAATGTAGATACTGGTGATTTCTCTCCATTACTGGATCGAGTATCGGGGGAGTTCTAGACCGCGCCCCGTATGTCTTGTGTCTGTTATTCAGACAATGTACATTTGGGCATTGCCTGCCATACACTGTAGTGCTGTAGCCATGTTTTCTACTGGCATTACTGCGATTGGCCGGCCGTATCTTGTTATCGGTAGTGATGAGGGAACGTGCTCCGATAAGGGGTTAACCGAGCACGCTCGAGCATAACTGAGTATCATAGGAGCGCTCGTATATCATGTTCGCATCCCTGCGTTTGCATGATTTGCGGCTGTTAAACAGCTTTAACATGTGAGGATTCCCTAACAAACAGGCAATCCCTGCATGTGTTGAGGCTGTCTAACATCCGCAAATCATGCAGACACAGGGACTCGAACATGATATACGAGCACTCCGATGACACTCAGTTATGCTCGGGCGTGCTCGGTTAACCCCTTATCTAAAGACCATTCGCTGATCACTAGTTCTTGGGTCTTACAGAAGACCCTGCAATGCGATGCTCGGCCCACTGTCCTCAGAAAGTATGGTAGTTCAAGGAGAGTTGTTATAGGAGGGAGTGCTTAGATTAATGTCCTCTCCCTCCCCCTAAATATTATAAAGTTGCACCCTTTAGTTCCTTCCATCTGGCAGTAAAGGATGTATTTCACCTTTTTTAAACCTATTAAATAAATAATGAATTTAAAAAAATGATGTGGAGTCCCCCTCCCTATTTTTGATAACCAGCTAAGGTAAAGAAAACAGCTTGGGGCTGATATTATCCAGCTGGGAAGGTCCATGGATATTGGCCCCTTCCAGCCTAAAAATACCAGTCTGCAGCAGCCCCAGAATTGGAAAATCCAATTTGATGCGACAAATTTTGGCACTTTGCCTGCCTCTTCCCAATTGCCCTGGTATGTTGGCAACCAAGGTAATATTTTTGGGGTTTACAGCAGCTGTGTATTGTCAGCTGTTATCAATCCTAACAGTTAGTATTGGAGAAGCGTCTATCAGACACCCCCATTACAAACCCAGTAAACTAAAAGAAAAAAAAACACACAAAAATATTTTTTTAGAAAACAACTCCCCGACAGACAACAGAAGAATAAAGTTCAGAGAAGAAGCTTCATAGAAAGACATTGAAGTTACAGACGTCATTTAACACTTTGGGAGAAAGTGATTCCAGGGAGTAAATCCAGAACACGTCTCTGTAGAAGTTTACTGCGTTGTGATTGTGAATCCGCTGCGGTCGTCTCTTCTAACACCGACAGTCGGAGTTCAGAACTTTTATCACCAACTCTGAGAAATGTCTGGCCACGGTGGTCTCACCAAACTTCTTCTCTTCTTCATTCTTTTTTTTGCAGCGGCCGCAGTGGATTTCATCCTAGACTCATTAGAGCCGAATAGAGGAGCGATGTTCCTTCAGTCTGATTGTAATTGATCGTGGTGTTTGTCCAATGTCCACTTTAAAGAAGTTGTTCACTACTTTATATGAACCCCCCCAACGTATCCCCCCCCGGGGCCCAGAAATGTTTTTGAAAATACCTTGCTGTGCCTTTTCTGCCTCTGAGCGGCGCTATCGCTGGCCGCTCAGCGGCATCACGTGACCCGTCACTGATGTCACGTCAAGTGAGGCGTGACATCAGTGACGCGCTCCCTGCAGTGGATGCTGGGCTGTGGGCGGGGTTACCCCGTGCATCACACCCAGGATCCACCGCGTGCTTTCCCAGTGAATGAGGAGAGGGAGAGTGCGCGGTGGATACCGGGTGTGATGCGCAGGGTAACCCCACCCACAGCCCAGCATCCACCGTGGAACTCAGAAGTGAGTACCCCCTGCTGCAGCTGGAACATGACGTGACATCAGATGTCAGAGCCGGCTGAACCGGGAGGTCACGTGATGCCTGTGAGCGGCCAGTGATAGCGCCGCTCACAGGCAGAAAAGGCACCACAGAGTATTTAGAGAAACACTTATGGGCCCTGGGGGAATACATTGAGGGATCATATAAAGTAGTGGACAACCCCTTTAACACAAGGGCACTTTACCGAGTAATTCACACCAGAAATATAGCCAGTAAAAACCACCAATATCCACAGGTGTCCCTTCTAATTGGTGGGAAAACTATCACCTCTAATAATCCTCACACAGTTCTGGAATGACAAACACGTAAAAGTGCCCCTTTATGGATTTGAAAGAAAGTCTGTTTAGACACTTTAGCGTAATAGTATCAGCTCTAATCAAATGGTTAGAAAGCGATTTACCCTGAAGATTCACAAATTATGGGGTTGTTTTAAAAATGTTATATTTATAGTGATTTTGTGAAGGAATCATGTATTGCTCCCATAGTACAGTGCCCCTTTCATGGTCCCCACACACAGTATACTGTTCCCTCTAGTACCGCCATCCACCCACACACTGTATAATGTCCGCACACTACCTCCATCCCCAATTGTATTTTTTGGGGGTGTTTTTCATGTAATATATGGAAACCTACCGTATTTGCCGGAGTATAAGACGACCCCCAACTTTTCCAGTTAAAATATAGAGTTTGGGATATACTCGCCGTATAAGACTACCCCTCTTCTAACGCAAATACGGTAAAAATTAAAAAAAAATCTATTTGATTTCAATATGGTAATTTTAAAGTGATGAACCTTACTGACGATTGGCTGGTTGTTGTATACAAATCCTGCTTGGATTGGTCAGCTCTCCCTGCCTGCCCAGCCCTCCCTGTCTCCAAGACTATCAGAGCGGTAGTGCATCCCTCTGGCCCTTGTATCATTACTGGTACCTCCTTCTCTGCCTCTCTGATCTTGCTCCTGAGGACTACAGTAACAAGATGAGGGGGATGCCTGCAGCTTGCTTCACTTAAACTTTCCCGGTGAGGCGCCCCCTCACCTCATCACTGCAGTCCTCAGGAGCGAGATCAGAGAGGCGGAGAAGGAGGTACCAGTAATAGGATACAACGGCGGTCCAGAGGGATGTGCTACTGCCCTGATAGTCTTGGAGACAGGGAGGGCTTATAAATTACCATAAATACCTTATTTTTCGGACTATAAGACGCACTGGACCATAAGACTCACTTAGGTTTTAGAGGAGGAAAATAGAAAAAAATGTAAGCAAAAAATATGTTCACGATGTACTTTTAAGGGGGAGTGGGTCTTCTGCTGACACTAGTATAGGGGTAATGTCCCCCAATTCTGACAATATGCCCCATCCTGGTATATATGCCCCCCCCCTTCCTTTTATACGTGCATCCCTCCATCCTGGTATGCCTGGAACCCGTCCATCCTGGTATGCATGGCACCCCTCATCCCTGTCCCTCTATGCAAGGCACCCCTCATCCCTGTCCCGGTATGCATGGCACCCCTCATCCCTGTCCCGGTATGCATGGCACCCCTCATCCCTGTCACGGTATGCATGGCACCCCTCATCCCTGTCCCGGTATGCATGGCACCCCTCATCCCTGTCCCGGTATGCATGGCACCCCTCATCCCTGTCCCGGTATGCATGGCACCCCTCATCCCTGTCCCGGTATGCATGGCACCCCTCATCCCTGTCCTGGTATGCATGGTCCCCCTAATCCCCATCATGCTGCACATAAAAAAAAAATAAACACTCCTACTCACCTTTCTTCTCTCTCCTCCAGAGCTGCATCCTGTCTGCCTGCACTGATCTCTCCATGTGAGCCGCGCATGACGTCACTACCATTCGCGGCTCACAAGGAGAGCTCAGCTGCCGGAAGTCACTGCTCCCCATGCCAGGACTGTGTGCGTGGGGAGCAGTGACTTCACTCTCCTTCATAGCCGGCACACAGCAGAGCCGCGCTGCGGCACCTGCTGCTGCCGGCTATCTCCTGGCCCGCTCATTAAAGGGCATGAATATTCACCCCCTCCCCACACCCATGGGCGTAGAGAGAGGTTGAATATTCATGTCCTTTAACAGCTGGCACAAGCAATTCCGGCAGCAGCAGGAGCCAGCAGCGTGGCTACACTGTGTACCACTATTAAAGAGCATGAATATTCAGTGCTCCCCACGCTCCATGAGCATGGGGAGCACTGAATATTCATTTTCTTTAGCAGCGGGGACAGTGTAGGCTGCAGCCTCCTGTGCCCCGCTCCCCCCACACCCCACACATCATATATATATATACCCCCTCCTCCCACAGCTTTTGGAGTATAAGGGTATACGCCCTATAAGATGACACCCGGCGTATAAGACTACTCCTGACTTTTGAGAAGATTTTCAGGGGTTAAAAAGTCGTCTTATACGCCAATACGGTACATGAAAATGCTAAAAAACTCCTATCATATCCAGAGAAAAAAAATACATTGTATATGGAGAATTTGGCATCAAATACCTCCTGTCTTGGTGTTCTTACAAACAAGCTTTTATAAATGTCTCAAACTTCTGTGTGTGAATCAGACCTGAGATCTAACGGGATAGAAGATTACAGTCCGGGGAAGACGGGAAACATTCATATAGACGGCCGGTGGTGATCTAGTGGGTGACAGGACTCTGGCCAAATATGTTTCTAGAGCCGTAGAAGTTGAAGATTTCGTCCTCATCATGAAGTAGTTATTCCTCATGTCACGTGTTATTAATATCTCCTGCAGTTTTGCTAATGCCGATTCCAGTGTCGGTAAATAAGACAAGACTTAGCAATAAGTCTATGAGAAACGTATTCAGCTGCAGACTCAAAGGAAGAAACTGCTTGTTGTCTGTGGCCTAAAATATATAGGTTTTATTACTAGATGTAAAGAAGAAAACTAAATAGTATAAAATAGTAAATCTCCTATGTTTCCCCTTATTATCTCCAGTAATTGTATTATTACACAGGATTTTTATGAATTTACATCGGCTCATCATCTTCTCATTCAGGTCTCTACAATATCGGATCCTTTAAATAAGAAATTTTTTCTGATTCATCCATTAAACATGGATTTGGACAGGGACAAGATGGTGGAGAGGATATTACACCTCACCCTAGAGATCCTCTTTCGTCTTACTGGAGAGGTGAGAGAATCTGATGACGTCACATTACATCATTCTTATCTATGGGAATAACAGATGGACAGAACTGGAGAGGTGAGGACTCTGGAGATGTCTGGAGGGAGATTTATTAATGTGTCTCTCCATAACCAGGATTACACAGTAGTGAAGAAGACCTCTAGTGAGCGCTGCCAGGCCCCTGTGTCTGAGGGATGGGGAAGACCACTGAGCCCAATCACGTGGCCTCCACCTCACCCCCTGATACACGAGGACATCAGTGACCAGAAGATCCTAGAACTCACCTACAAGATGATTGAGCTGCTGACTGGAGAGGTGACACTGCTGGGAATGCTGGGACATTATACAGTAACACTATGAAGGGATTGGGGGATGATTGTATCGTTGTATGTGTCAGGTTCCTATAAAGTGTCAGGATGTCGCCGTCTATTTCTCCATGGAGGAGTGGGAGTATTTAGAAGGACACAAAGATCTGTACAAGGACGCCATGATGGAGGTTCCCCAGCCCCTCACATCACCAGGTAATAGACAGGACTAAATACACACGGCCTATAATTATCTGTATGTAATGAATGAATTCAGTCCCTGTATGTGTTTCCTCCAGAGCTGTCCAGTAAGAGGACAACACCAGAGAGATGTCCCCGTCCTCTTCTTCCACAGGACTGTAAACAAGAAGATCTCAATGTTCTTCAGAATCATCAGGTAGATGGAGAGAAGGTGTAATGAGATCTCCCCTATGATGTGTAGAAGGCTTTGAAGGTCTTGTGTTCAGTCTTGTTTTATCCACCAGTATTATATGTTTTATACTTGTGTAATGAGAACGGTGGAGATGGCAGGATTAGAGCTGATCATAGATGTGACTTCTCATCTGTTTGTGACTTCTACAATATTTGTTTCAGGGTGAAGATCTGTCCCATATTAATACTACAGAGACATATGTAAGGGGTGATGAGCGGTGTAAAGAGGAGATTCCTACAGATAACCGTCCAGGTGAGTAGTAACCACTAAATGCAGAGAAGTCACAGATTCTTCTCAGATAATATAGCACTGCTGGAATAGGTGAACAAGTAGGGTCCATTCAAATAGCAAATGAAACTTGGCACTCAAACAGGCATAATTGTAATGTATTTAATTGCAGTCCAACACAGGTACAATTGTTTTGGTCCTCAAGACCTTCATCAGTGTGTACTGCAGCATAAAGACAAAAAAATTAAAAACTACATATATCAGACAAAAGCATAAAAAGTACCTTATTTTTCGGACTATAAGACTCACCTAGGTTTTAGAGGAGGAAAATAGAAAAAAAATGTAAGCAAAAAATGTGGTCATGAAGCCCTGTTAAGTGGTGGTGAATATTCATGGCCTTTAATAGCGGGGACGCTGACAGCCGAGCGCAGCAGGAGCCGCACTGCGGCTACAGTGTGCGCGCTATTAGGGAGAATGAATGCTCACTGCTCCCCACGCACAGAGTCCCAGCGTGAGGAGCAGTGACTATTCCGGCACAGAGCTGGACACAGCACTGGAGGAGAGAGAAGGTGAGTATGAAAGTTTATTTTTTTTCTGTGCAACTTGAAGGGGATCAGGGGATGCCAAGCATACCTGGATGAGGGGGCCATATATACAGGGATGAAGGGGGCCATGCATACAAGGATAAGGGGGGCTATGCATACAGGGATGAAGGGGGCCATACATACAGGGATGAAGGGGGGCATACATACAGGGATGAGGGGGGCCATACATACAGGAATGAGGGGGGCCATACATACAGGAATGAAGGGGGCCATGCATACAGGGATGAAGGGGGCCATGCATACCGGGATGAGGGGGACCATACATACCGGGATGAGGGGGACCATACATACCGGGATAAGGGGGACCATACATACAGGGATGAGGGGGGCCATGCATACCGGGATGAGGGGGGGCATACATACAGGGTGCCATACTTACCAGGAGCTGCGCTGCAGGCAGAGTGTGCCGGTTATTAAGGAAAATTAATATTCACTGCCATGGGCGTGGGGAGCAGTGAATATTAATTTTCTTTAGTAGTGGGCACAGTGTAGGCTGCAGCAGGCGGCTGCTGCCTCCTGTGCACCGCTACTCCGCCACTGTCGCTTCCCCCACATCCCCCACCACCCACAGCCACAGTATTTTATGTATATCGGACTATAAGACGCACCCCCCACTTTCCTCTAAAATTTTGGAGGAAAAAAGTGCGTCTTATAGTCCGAAAAATACGGTACTAGAAACAAACTGTCATAAGGTATTTCTGAAATTCATAATCATCTGAAAATCAAAATCATTGCAATAGAGAGCATATAATGGTTGTATAATAAGTCCTACCAGACTGCTAGGAATATAGTTAAAGGTGAAAGCAGGAAGGACACAGTGTCTCAGTGGGAAGACAGGATCTAGGGAGACAAACAGCCATAAGAACACCAGCCTCATAGGGAATTATCCAATCGGTACCAGCAGATATATGTAGAAACATACCCAGTAGTGAGAGCAGGAAGTATGACAGGCGTGGAACATGGTATCCGCCGCTGGTTCCTAAGGTCGCCATGTTAAGGGAGGAGAAAGCCTAGTATATGTGGCGGGAACTAATGTCCCAGGAGACCAATCAGGGTGAACCGCTGGTGTAACGTTCCTGGAAGTGGACTAAAGCGTTAGGAGGCGGTGTCTGGATAGCAGTGACGTCATCGGAAGTGACGCCGTGTCGAGTGCCGCTATCAATTGCCTGAAGGCATAGGAGGTGTGACTGGAGAAACTGAGGGCGAACGTGCGTTCCACGGTGCAGGATGTGCATGTCAGAGGCTGCGTCCTGCGTTCCAACAGCAGGAAGATTGTGTTCTGAATGGGTGGAGTGCGTTACAGAACAGGGGAGTTTGCGTTTTACTGTGTGATGAGGGATGGACGCCGTGCAGGACTATAGGACAAAAGAATAATAAGCCTGGAAATATGACAGGAGGTGAACAGGTGTAAGTGGATCAGCCTGTGGGCCGTGGAGGAGGATGATCAGTGATTAAAATAAGGAGAAGCCGTTCTGCAACATAAAGAATACAAAATAAATACCATGATAATGAAAGAAAATTAATCTCTAAAATGACATGCAAATACTGTATCTCAAAACACATATATGTACACTCCCAACAGTGAAAAACTCAAGGCTGACAACAATGTGGTACAACTTATGCAGTTCTCTCTAAAATTATCACAGGAATGACAATTAAACATAATCCCTATTGAGCCCCCTGGGGGTAAGGGTTTGAAGTTCATGGATCTAAAAGGCCTCCCTTATCTTCAGTAGGCGTGCACGGTCACCTCCGCGTCTAGGGGAAAGCACCTGGTGAATGACCTGGAACTTGAGTTGAGATATGTTATGGCCTAATGTAACAAAATGTTGTAGCAAGAGTAGTAGTAGATTCTTACATCTAATTGTGGACTTATGCTTGTGGTTGTGTTGTTTCACCAATGTATGCCAGACCACAAGGGAATTTAATGAAGTATAATATGAAGTTGATGTAACAGGTAAAATACCCTTTGACCGGGTATTGTTTACCAGTATGGGGATGGTAAATGGTGTTCCCATGTAGGACGTTGTTGCATTGGTGGCACTGCAAGCAGGGGAAGGTCCACCTCTTAGGAATTTGTAAAAAACGTTGTTTAACCCAGGTATGTGTGAGGCCCACGTCGGCACGAACTAGTGAATCCTTGAGATTGGGTGCCTGTTTGAAACATGGAAAAATGGTTGTTGGAACTCTGGGATGTGGGGATAAGCAGATTGTAGAATGTTTCAATGTCTCAGGATGGTTTTGTGCAAGATGTATGCGAACGGATGGTAAGTGTGGACAAACAGAATCTGGTTCATGGTTTTAGGATGGGTGTGAGCTGAAGGTGTGTTATGTTGGTGTAGGATTTCAGGGGGATAACCCCTTTCCTCAAATTTGTGGCTCATCTCCGATAGCGTCTGTGAGTGTAATTGATCATTACTCACTATCCTATTTACCCTCTGGAACTGGGATTTTGGAATTGACCGTTTCATTTGTAAAGAGTGATTACTCGTAAAGTGTAAGAGACCGTTTTGATCGGTAGGTTTTGTGTATGTCAGTGGTTAGTAATCCTTGTTGGTCCTTGAGGACCATGGTATCCAGGAAACTGATTTGATGATAACTGTGAGTCATGGTAAAGCCCAGGTCTGTCCAGGAGGAGTTCAAAAGGTCATAGAACTCATTTAGAGATTCCTGTGGACACCCCCCCCCCCCATATGCAAAAAATGTCATCGATGTAACTTTTCCATGCGATGGAGTGAGTATGGAAGAATGGATTGGAGTAAAATATTTGGGCCTTGAAGGTGGCCATATGAGAGTTGGCATAAGGGGGGGTCATGTCAGAGCCCATCGCTGTCCCTTTAGTCTGCAGGAAGTAAGTATCTTAAACAAGAAATCATTTTTGTGAAGAACTAAGATCAGGAGTTCAATGCAAAGTTCAATGATAAGGGGATCTGTCTGTGACTCAAGCAACAGACTGTGTAAAGCACGTATACCTTCGGAGTGTGGAATGCCCGTACAGAGGCTGTTGACATCAAAAGAAACCAAGATGCATTTAGGGGGGACACATTTTAGGTCAGTGATAAAACTGAGAAAAGCTCCTGTATCTAGTAAAAAGGAGGGACTTTTTTTAATCAAAGGTGTCAATATTTTGTCTAAGAAAATTGATAAAGGTGAAAGAAGCAAATCTGTTGAGGTTACTATAGGACGACAGTGAGGGTGGTCAAGGCTTTTGTGAATTTTGGGGAGCACATAAAAGACAAGTGTGATGGGATGTTGCTTAGTGAGAAAATCACGTGCCTTACTATCAATCACTCCTCTGGAGAGAAAATGTTCCAACACAGATGCTATTGCAGTCCTGACTTGATGGGGTAGTCATGGGGTAGTTGTTGGTATGTGGAGTTATCGTTAAGTTGTCTATTGACTTCCAGGAGATAATCCCCTTTATACATCACTACTATTGCACCCCCTTAGTCTGCCGGTTTGATGATAAGATTGCTCTCTTCCTGAAGGCTTCTGCGGGTCTGACTGTTAAGGGCAGAAATATTGGACTGATAATAAAGAAGCCCTTTGTCTACCTTGGAATGCAAGTCCTGAAAGGCACTATCCATGAAACCAATGAAAGTCTCGAGCGCATATAAGCCATGTGGAGGTCTGTATGAACTTTTGGGACTTAGGCCGAGACTAGCAGCCGTGATGGAGGTATTAATATCAGAGAGGGTAGAGGGAATAGAAAAGGTATTGCCTAGTGTGTCATTGGCAAAGTGTGTCCTAAGGCGTAGTGAGAGATAAAAACACTGTAACTGCATATCAATATTTAATGTGTTGTACTTGTTAGTGGGACAAAAAGATAACCCCTTCTGTAGTACAGAAAGTTGTGCAATGCTCAAAGTCCTAGAGGAGATATTTACCACCAACCATGCTGTGCCTGGGAGCGGATCACTCGGATGAAGTCCACGTTTCCTCTTGTGTTGGCCACCTCTTCTGGTCTTCTGCATCGGGAATATCTTTTTCGTTGACCTAAAAAAGGAGCAGAAGTGGTAAAAAAGGTCCCTCCTGTCCGTGTCCGAACTGGAGGTAGAAGAATCTGTAGTGGATTTGGCAAATCTGGGAGCATAATTTCTTGAGGTCTATCTGTTTTGCCATCTATAGACCCAGTCTTGCTCGTAATCTTCGGTATCTCTCGCAAACGTATTCCTTTGTGATCCTGCCTGTGTCTCATCAGTAATGTGGTTCCTGTATGGTCCGCAGTCTGATGATGACTGATAACTCCCAGTATCTCTATTGTTAATTACATACTGGGAGTTGTAGGTTTATGCGATACAAAGATATATGGGGCTGACCTGACATTACAAATGATGGTGGTTCAGATGATGTATTCATGTACTGATGTGTTTGTGCGCTTCTGCGTGTTTGTGCGCGTCTGCGTATCTGTAATAATATGTATTTTTGTAAGATGTGTGTATGTAACTGTGCATTGTGGTGTGTAATAACATTCATATGCTTGAGGCACCTTTACTAAATCTATTAGGTCTCTTTCACATGTGTTAGGGAATTCCATTTGTCTTTCCACATTTAGGAACAGA
This sequence comes from Phyllobates terribilis, assembly GCF_046119375.1. Classification (NCBI taxonomy): domain Eukaryota; kingdom Metazoa; phylum Chordata; class Amphibia; order Anura; family Dendrobatidae; genus Phyllobates; species Phyllobates terribilis. Next base: position 5,965,402 of record NW_027362789.1, on the reverse strand, counting down.
CAAGTGAAATTTGCTAACCTTGTCATAACTGTCACCATTGGGATGTGCTTGTATGGAGCGGGTTCAGGAGCTGAGCCTGCTCCATACCGGGCAGATGTCGGCTGTGTTACATAGCCGGCGTCTGCCTGTAACAGCAGTGTTCAGAGCTCGCTTTGATTGCTGATGTTTTGAGTATTTAAGTGCCCTTGTCAATCACTGACAGCGGCATTTAGATAGCACGATGGCCGGTGCATGCAGTCACCTGTTCCCTTCAGCCCCCTGTGACGCAGTTGCAGGTTGCTGATGGGTTGCCAGTAGTGCTGAGTGAGCGTGGTCGGATAAGAGACATTACAGTCACCGCGAACTACAAAGTGAGGGTGCTGCAATAACGTCCGGCACCTTGATTGTGACACTTCCATGGAGCCCAACCTCAGGCTGAGCTTCATTGAATGACTAACATGGCAGCAGCACCTGGCAACTAGTGCTGAGTGAGTGTGGTTGGATAAGGTGTGATCCCAGCATGCTCGGGTGTAGTCCGAGTATCTTGTAGTGCTCTGCTAATATGCTCGAGTCCCTGCGGTAACATGTTTTGCGGCGGTAGACAGAAGCAACATATGCAGGGATTACCTAACAAACCGGCAATTCCTGCATGTGTTGCGTCTGTCTACCGCCGCAAAACATGCTACCCCGGGGACTCGAGCATAGTAGCAGAGCACTACAAGATACTCAGATAACACCCGAGCATGCTGGGATCACACCTTATCCGACCACGCTCGCTCAGCACTGGTTGCCAGGTGCTGCTGCCATGTTAGTCGTTCATTGAAGCTCAGCCTGAGGTTGGGCTCCATGGAAGTGTCACAATCAAGGTGCCGGACGTTATTGCAGCACGCTCACTTTGTAGTTCGCGGTGACTGTAAAGTCTCCCTCCTTGCACCGATCCTATGACAGGAAGCGAGTGGCGGCAGGGAGAATAAAATGTAATTTTCTCCGTCAATGCTTTTCCAATAAGCCGTCTAACCAGGCTTTAAACCCTATTTACCTGCAGATTACCCCTATATCTGCAGATAAAAAGCGTTTTTCAAGGTGACAAGTTACCATTAAAGAGACTCTGGCAGTACGGAATGACTGTTCGAACCAAGTCCTGCCGCTTGGTGCTCCACATACGGCCAATCATGTAACTATAGTGCATTATAGAAAAGCATAACAAGTAATAAAACCGTTTATGGTGGGCTGTAGTGTGGGCCCCTAGAGTCAGTTCCCCTGGTGGGCCCTAGGCACCCCAGTCCGACCCTGCTTATATGTGTTTTGAGATACAGTATTTGCATGTCATTTAAGAGAGATTAATTTTCTTTCATTATCATGGTACTAATTTTGTATTCTTTATTCACTGATCATCATCCTCCACGGCCCACAGGCTGCTCTACTTACACCTGTTCACCTCCTGTCACATTTCCAGGCTTATTATTCTTTTGTCCTATAGTCCTGCACGGCGTCCATCCCTCATCCCACAGTGGAACGCAAACTCCCCTGTTCTGTAACGCACTCCACCCACTCAGTACACAGTCTTCCTGCTGTTGGAACGCATTACGCAGCCAAATCCGACAATACACAATATACAGCTGTACACTACTATCTGGGCACATGGCAGGTTAAGAAGGGAAGGCACGCCACTTAGCTATTTGAATGCAGATCTTGCTGGAATAGTTCTACGGGTCTCAAGATGAGTGCTATCTATCTTCTTACTGACATGTTCTAATTAGTAATGAGCGAGCATGCTCGTTACTCGAGATTTACGAGCATGCTCGGGCGAGCACCTAGTATTTTCAGCATGCTCGGAGTTATGTTTGATTCACTCCTGTGTGCATGATTTGCAAATGTTTGACAGCTTTAATACATGTGAGGAATGCTTAAGAAGCAGGCATTTCTCACATGTATTAAAGCTGTCAAACAGTTGCAAATCATGCACACAGGAGTGATTTAAACATAACACCGAGCACGCTGAAGATACTCGGTGCTCGCCCAAGCATGCTCGCTGTAAGGGTTAACAGAACATACTCGCTCATCACTGGTTCTAATTTATTAATTTGTCACCGGTGAGAGAAACTATATTATCTTTTCCATGGTATCACCTATATTCATTAATAATGAGCACGTCCACTAGAGGGCGTCTCCTACTAGTTCGACGTTGTCTCACTGTCAAAAGTTTATAATGAGGGACTAACTACTTTTCTGGTAGCACAGAGGCTCTGAAATAGTGAAAATGTCTCCTCGCTCCCCAAAAGAAATTTATCAAATTCTGCTCTCCGAAATGCAAATGCTCCCATCCCTTCTGAGCACCACGGTGTGCCCAAACCACAGTTAGCGTCCATATATTTGGCATTTCTGTAGCGATGAAAGTCGGCCTAATTAACGGGTGCATGTCTCCAGAAGCATGAGCTAGGCACAATGTACAGGCACTACAACTTACTGATCACTACAACGTACTAGGCACTACAAAGGTAGTTTGCAATTTTCACTCAGCAACATCCACTGCTGCTTGTTTCTGGAAAAAAAACCATGGAGTGAAAATCTACTCTACACCTGTAGATAAATTCCCAAAGGAGTATATTTTCCAAAATGGGGTCACTTGAGGGGGGATTCTGCTCTTCTAGCATTAAGGGGCTTTGTATATGGAGTCCTGCGCTCTAGGAGGCAAATAGTGTTCCGTCCTTCCCGAGTCTCGCTGTGTGACTAAGCAGTACTGTACAGCCACATATGGGGTATTTCCAATTTGAGCATAAATTGTGAGATTAATTTTGGTGCCATTTTTATCCATTTCCCAGTGTGAAAATGTAAAATCTAGGGCTAAAACAAAATTTTAGTGGGAAAAATGTTATTATTTTTTCTTCACTGCCCAATAGTATAAAGTTCAGTGACCCCCCTGTGGTGTTAATATGATCACTGCACCCCTAGATGAATTCATTGAAAGGTTTAATTTGTAAAATATGGTCTCTTATGGGGGAGGTTCTATTGTTCTTGCACCTCAGGGGCTCTGCCAATGTGATATGGCACCCTCAAGCCAGTCCAGCAAAATCTGAACTCCAATATGGCACTTTTTCCCTTCTGAGCTTTGCACTGTACCTCAAAAGTAGTTTTCGTCCACATATGGGGTATCAGCATACTCAGGAGAAATCACACAACAAATTTTGGGGTCCATTTTATCCTGTCCTTGTGAAAATGAAACAAAATCTGGCTAAAACAACATTTTTGTGGGAAAAATATATTTTTAATTTTCACAGATCAACGTTGTAAAATTCTGTGAAGCACCTGTGGTTTCAAGGTACTCACCACACTTCTAGATAAGTTCCCTGAGGGGTCAGGTTTCCAAAAAGAGGTCACTTGTTTAGGCAAATCAGGGGCTCTCCAAATGCGACATGACACTCGCAGACCTGAAAGGTCTTGGAATTCCTGTTGCAGAAGGTCCTTCAGCTGCTTAGCTCCTGCAGCCTCTGTTCTGTCGGTAAGCTTCCTCTCCTGCTCTTCACCGGTCACATAGATCAGTGCAGAGCAGAAGAATAGACAACAGCTCTTTCTGTGATTGGGGGGATGCGGTATCGGCTTTCTCCTCCATCACAGGAAGCTGCCTCCAGACTATAATACGCCCACACTTTTTAACAAGAGTTTTTCTTGTTAAAAAATGCATTTTATAGTCCAAATAATATGGTAGATAAATTCCTTAAGGGACCTAGTTTCCAAAATGGGTTCACTTGTGGAGGTTTTCCTCTGTTCAGGCACATCAGGGGCTCTCCAAACACAACATGACACCCGCAGACCATTCCATCAAAGAAACATCATTCCTTCCTTTCTGAGCCGTGTCGTACGCCCAAACAGTAGTTTCTCCCACACATGGGGTATCTGCGTACTCAGGAGAAATTGCACAAGAAATTGTGTGGTGCAATTTTTCTTCTTACCCTTGTGAAGAAGCAAAATTCTGGCAAAAAAACATTTTTGTGGGAAAAATTTGATTTTCTGTATTTTCACGGCTCAACATTATAAACTTCTGTGAAGAACATGGAGGTTCAAGGTGCTCACCATACTTCTAGATAAGATCCTTGAGGTGTCTAGGTTCCAAAATGGTGTCACTTGTGGGGTGTTTCCACTGTTTAGGCACATCAGGGGCTCTCCAATCGCGACATGGCATCCGCTAATTATTCCAGAAAATTTTACATGTTAAAAGTCAAATGGCGATCCTTTTCTTCTGAGCCCTGCCATGCGCCCAAACAGTTGTTTTCCCCCACATGGGGTATCAGCATGCCCAAGAGAAAATGCACAACAAATTTTGGAGGAAGCCTAAAAATTTCCTTCCACATTCCATTAATTCCTGTGAAACACCTGGAGGGTTACTAAACTTCTTGAATGTGGTTTTGAGCACCTTGAGGGGTGCAGTTTTTAGAATGGTGTCACTTTTGGGTATTTTCTGTCATATGCGTATTGACAAATTACCGAGAGGGTAAAAAAAACCTGGTTGAGGGGTGTATAAAAAAACATCTTTTATTACTGCTTTACTAAAATTTGGTAAAAAGTAAATTAAAACTACACTAGTTTGTCTGTTCCCTTATTATGATATTAAGTCTCTAGAAACTGTATAGTATTAGAATACATCTGATATCATGAGCTCATTATATTTATTATAGTTTTCCTCTATGTCTGCAGTTCATAGATTAGTTGATCACATTATTTACTAGGACATACACAGGTTCCCTAGCGCTACCGAAAATATATACATAGCCACCCCAACAAGTTTCGCCATGTCTGGCTTCCTCAGGGGGCTGGGGCTATTAGTGGCTGGACAGAGCCAGCGCCGCCCAGGGCTTCTTCTTCCAACGTCTCTTCCATCACCAGCACTGCCTGCAGAATGAATAAACGATAATTACTTACCAGTGATTTGATTTTCCTGAAACCCATGACAGCACCATATGAGAGAGTAGGATCCGCTCCTATTACTGGACAGGAAGCCCTGAGCACAAAATAAAAAAGCAACTCCCCTCTTCCTCCTTCAATGTGGTTTCCAGGAGTCAAGTAAGAGTCACCCAATTCATCATAATTTTTATTTATACATTCACTCAAGCACATTCTTCATTGTGAGAAGAGAAGACTAAGAACCATCAACCAAAAGCCAGATGGAGGGAAAATTAGGGTGCTGTCATGGGTTTCAGGAAAATCAAATTACCGGTAAGTAATTATCGTTTTTCCCTTCCCCCCATGCCAGCACCATACGAGAGACGATAGCAACGGAGTCCTTCAATAGGGAGGGAGCACCCCTGTAGGATCTTACACCTGAAGAAAGATACCCAGAATATCCTAGTTTAACAGATAGTGCTTCAAGATTGAATGATATCTAAAAAATTCACAATCAACATAATGTCTATCGATTTGGAGCTTAAACCAAAAGCGCCAACAAGAGTAAAAAGGATTTTTACAACACTCTTTCCTCTTTATCTCTCAGAGAATGGTCTATATTTAGAGACTTCACTTATATACATGGTTGAATATCTTTCACAGATTTGATTAGATATTCTGTTCTCATTAAATCAACTAACCAACAACTGAAGTGTATAAGAACTGGTACTAAGACTCGGCGTGTAATAGAAGCAGAAGTTAATCGATTCAGGGAACCTGGTAACCTTAACCAGGCTTTGACTAGGGTTTCTACCTTAATATTGTTGGCATTTTCAATTGAAGGCCCCACTTAAGGCCAGGATCTGGGCTGTAAGAACCTTTTTTAGGGTCAACGATCACATAATCGTTCAAAACTACCCAACTCTATGCTACCAAGAGTAGATAGAGCATTCGAGATTGCCAAAATGGGGGTTTCAAAACCAGCAGAAATATTTATTACTTTATATCCCTTAGGTTGTAACGTTAAGTCACCCCAAGAAATGTATTTAAGCCGAACGGAAACGTATAGTTCGAGATTTCCATCCTGGGGAGTTTCTAGCTACCACAATCTAGCCAAGTACCAAGAGCTATACAACTAGAAAGGGTAAGACACAGATCTGAGCTAATTCAAAAGAAAAGTCACAATCCACCGTTTATTCAGGAATGATCGTATTTACGCTATTCTCCTATAATAGCATAAATTCTGCAACTTTATAATCCAACCATGGAGATTGTTAGATGAAAATAGTTCAAATGCAAAATAGTTTAGTTTTCAAGCACAGAAACTAAGTAAACCAAGTGCTAACCATGTCCTCTGATTCCGAAGCAACTCATTCAGAAAGAGATCTAGATCTCTTATGGTATTGGTCAAAACTCAAGATGGTCTTAAGCTAAGGTAGTAGCATCCCTTCCCGTTAAACATGTACCTTAAGTACGTATCATCCTGTGCTTGAGTAATAATCAGAACAGTCTTACCTCAGTGTGAAGGCATTCGTCTTAACTAGCAAAGATGCTTCTCCTTCACCACAGGAGTCTCACGGATACGGGACATTTTAACTCATCCACTGATTCCTCCTTTTATAGGTTTATTGCAGAGTTGCCGTCTTATCACTCCAAAAACGCACTTACTGGATATTTAACCAACTCGCCACTTAGTTGAGTCTACCAGTTTATGACTTTAATCCCAAGAATACATAGTGTAATATGGCTCCATTGACTTAATTTCCAATTACTCCATCTGCACTTCTAACTGGGAGGATACACTGGTCTTGAAATGATTTTACCAGATCCGGTATAATCGTCTGTCGGGCAACTCCATTAGGAGGATGGACTGGGATATTTACTGGTTCGTCAGTCCCATAACGGCGAGTCCAACTCGTACCTCCCTTAGTAGGGCAGACAGGTAGTGCTGCCCGACTCAATACAATCAAGTTTATCTTACCATTCCGAATCAGGAGGGTAGATTGAGGCAATTTTTGGTTTATCAACCATCGATACAAGTGAGTCCAGCTTGCACTTTCCTTAGGAAGGCCGACCAGTATAGTGCTGCCTTACTTGGCACAATCAAGTTCATCTTACCATTTCATACCAGTAGGGTAGATTGAAGCAATTGGTGGTCTATCAACCAACTCTTACATCCCTTAAGAAGTCAGACCGGTATAGTGCCGCCCTCTTGGCACGATCAAGTTTCTTATCACTCTAAACCAGGAGGGTAGATTGGGGCAAATGTTGTATTTTCAGCCCCCCACTGGTGAGTACAACTCGCAGCTCCTCCTACCATTTCCTATCGGGGATATCGGGTATAGAGAGTTTAATCACTTAGCGTCCAAAAGGTCATTCGAAGACTCCAGGTAGGAGTTTTAAGTGGACTTATAGTGGTTTCTTTTAAGCTTAGCGCGGGGGGGGGGGGGGGGGGGCAGGGGCACTCATTAAGGGTGAAAGAAAGGCGATTCCAGCACCTAAAATAGGAAAGGGTTGAACTTGGTGGACCTAGGTCTTTATTCAACCTATGTTACGTTACTATTGATCTTAGATTGTGAAGATCAACTGGACTTAAATTGGTATTATTCTTTTAGTTTCCCCATTCACACCTTTACCAAGAAGGCCACTGAGACATAGATGTTAAACACAGACTAGTTCAATATGCTATCCAAGTATGAGGGATTGACTGGACCTGTTACTCAGCAGCTATCCTTTGGACTGTATTTAATAGAATCACCCCAGACCGAGGGCATCGTCCAGAAACCTTCCTTACCAATATCAGTAATATTGCTAGTAAAGGGTAGTGAAGCTTTGAAACCTTAGTGAAACTCATCTACGAGCCCCAAGTTGCCTGGCTAGCCGGGCAACCCCCCCGTGAGGCAGACAGCTGAGGAAAATTCTAGACCTAACGTGGCAGGTTTTTCCCAACTATGAAGCTGTCTGAAAAAACCTTCAGACAGGCCAACATTAGATATAAACCCACACCTGAATTGGTATGAGGCCTAGCCACGAGGCTCAATAAGCAAGCCACAAGGCCTAGCCGTGAAGCTCAATACGCAAGCCATGAGGCCTAGCTGTGAGGCTCAATACACAAGCCATGAGGCTCAATACACAAGCCATGAGGCTCATTACACAAGCCATGAGGCCTAGCTGTGAGGCTCATTACACAAGCCATGAGGTCTAGCCATGAGGCTCAATACACAAGCCATGAGGCTCAATATGCAAGCAATGAGGCCTATCTGTGAGGCTCAATACGCAAGCCATGAGGCCTAGCCGTGAGGCTCAATACGCAAGCCATGAGGCCTAGCCGTGAGGCTCAATACGCAAGCCATGAGGCCTAGCTGTGAGGCTCAATACGCAAGCCATGAGGCCTAGCCGTGAGGCTCAATACGCAAGCCATGAGGCCTATCCTTGAGGCTCAATACGCAAGCCATGAGGCCTAGCCGTGAGGCTCAATACGCAAGCCATGAGGCCTAGCCGTGAGGCTCAATACGCAAGCCATGAGGCCTAGCCGTGAGGCTCAATACGCAAGCCATGAGGCCTAGCCGTGAGGCTCAATACGCAAGCCATGAGGCCTAGCCGTGAGGCTCAATACGCAAGCCATGAGGCCTAGCCGTGAGGCTCAATACGCAAGCCATGAGGCCTAGCCGCGAGGCTCTATACGCAAGCCATGAGGCCTAGCCGTGAGGCTCAATACGCAAGCCATGAGGCCTAGCCGTGAGGCTCAATACGCAAGCCATGAGGCCTAGCCGTGAGGCTCAATACGCAAGCCATGAGGCCTAGCCGTGAGACTCAATACGCAAGCCATGAGGCCTAGCCGTGAGGCTCAATACGCAAGCCATGAGGCCTAGCCGTGAGGCTCAATACGCAAGCCATGAGGCCTAGCCGCGAGGCTCAATACGCAAGCCATGAGGCCTAGCCGCGAGGCTCAATACGCAAGCCATGAGGCCTAGCCGCGAGGCTCAATACGCAAGCCATGAGGCCTAGCCGCGAGGCTCAATACGCAAGCCATGAGGCCTAGCCGCGAGGCTCAATACGCAAGCCATGAGGCCTAGCCGCGAGGCTCAATACGCAAGCCATGAGGCCTAGCCGTGAGGCTCAATACGCAAGCCATGAGGCCTAGCCGTGAGGCTCAATACGCAAGCCATGAGGCCTAGCCGTGAGGCTCAATACGCAAGCCATGAGGCCTAGCCGTGAGGCTCAATACGCAAGCCATGAGGCCTAGCCGTGAGGCTCAATACGCAAGCCATGAGGCCTAGCCGTGAGGCTCAATACGCAAGCCATGAGGCCTAGCCGTGAGGCTCAATACGCAAGCCATGAGGCCTAGCCGTGAGGCTCAATACGCAAGCCATGAGGCCTAGCCGTGAGGCTCAATACGCAAGCCATGAGGCCTAGCCGTGAGGCTCAATACGCAAGCCATGAGGCCTAGCCGTGAGGCTCAATACGCAAGCCATGAGGCCTAGCCGTGAGGCTCAATACGCAAGCCATGAGGCCTAGCCGTGAGGCTCAATACGCAAGCCATGAGGCCTAGCCGTGAGGCTCAATATGCTAGCCTTTAGGCCTAGCCGGGAGGCTCAATACGCAAGCCATGAGCCCTAACCATGAGGCTCAATACACAGGCCATGAGGCCTAGGCCAAACAAATATAGGTAGATACGGAATCATTAAATGTAGATTCTTCCAGACTGATGTTAGCATTTCAGAGCCCAACTGGGCCCCTGCTCATTGCCACTCACTAGAGGTTTCTATAGAACACAGCATGGTGTTCCATGATTCACTGGTGCTCCAGGCATCTACATCCTTGGGGACATGAAACCACATTGAAGGAGGAAGTGGGAGTTGCCTTTTTATTTTGTGATCAGGGCTTCCTGTCTAGTAATAGGGGTGGATCCTACTCTCTCGTATGGTGCTGTCATGGGGCTCCCAAGGAAAAAGGTGGCTCCTGGTGACAGAAGCAGATGTCGCAGTAGGAGATCCCAGAGGAGATGGGACACACCATTTGCAGAAGCCCTTATATGACAAAATGGCATTAAACAAGAGCAGTAGAAATCACCATAAAGTGGCTCCATTTTGGAAATTATATTCCTCAGTGAATTAATCTATAGGAGTAGTGACTATTTTGACTCCAAAGCCACTTTCCTGAAATTAGCACGCAGTGGATGATGGAGAGTGAAAATTGCACATTTGTCGTTTTATAACCCAACACATAGTGCCCAGATTGTGCTCCAGGAGACACATCGTAAATTAAGTGGGTTCTTCTCACTATAGTAATGCCAAATACATGGATGCTAAATGTGGTTTGGGCACACTGCAAGGCTCAGAACAAGGGGGAGATTTGACTTTGGGAGATCAGATCTTGCTGGATTGGTTTATGGAAGCCATATTGCTTTTCAAGAGCCTTTGAGCCACTAATAATGTGGAAACCTCTGTTTTTCCATTGACAGATGATGGACCTGAGTGGGGACTTGTTTTGTTGTGAGTAGAAGTTTTTCTTGGTATTATTTTCACCTACATAACATTGTTTGGTGGCTTTTTATTCCATATATGGGAAGCAGAATGAACAAACAATTGAAAACACACTCTTCTGGTTCATGCGATGAGGTTTTTCTATTAGACTGTGAACTGTCATTGTCTTGGTGAATAATTCAATTTTTTTGCATAACTTCCCATTTTTACGGACAGTTTAAGTAGAAATGTTAAATATATAATTACAAGGATTTTTTATTAAAAAATAATAATTGGTTTTATTATTTGCAGATATCTGTACCAGGAGATCAGAGGAACACCTGACATCTTCAATTTTCAAATCAGATAATTTTCAGATCTCACAGGATACAATTGCAATGAATGCCATTACTCCAGATTTACCATCATCCCTTCACAGCAAAGATCTGTCATCTGATCCTTTGAAACAGGCCCTGTCTTCTGATTCATTACCGACTACTAAGGAAAATCAAAGTCAGAAAATAAGCATTAAAAAACAAATTGCTCCTAAAGCAAAGAAGCCATTTTCACAGTCAGAATATAGAAATAGTTTTCCCCTCAAAAAGTCTTTTCTTAAACATGAAACAATTCACAAAGCGAAGAATAGATTTTCTTGTTCCAGGTGTGGGAGATGTTTTAATCAGAAATCTTATCTTGTTAGGCACCAGAGAACTCACACAGGTGAGAAGCCATTTTCCTGCTCAGAATGTGGGAAATGTTTTACAAAGAAATCAAATTTTATCAGACATCAGAGAACTCACACAGGGGAGAAGCCATTTTCATGTTCAGAATGTGGGAACTGCTTTACAGCGAAATCAAATCTTATTGCACATCAGAGAACTCACACAGGGGAGAAGCCATTTTCATGTTCAGAATGTGGGAAATATTTTGCAAATCATTCAAATCTTATCACCCATCAGAGAACTCACACAGGGGAGAAGCCATTTTCATGTTCCGAATGTGGAAACTGCTTTACAGAGAAATCAAATCTTATTGCACATCAGAGAACTCACACAGGGTTGAAGCCATTTTCATGCTCAGAATGTGAGAAATGTTTTGTACAGAAATCAAATCTTATCAAACATCAGCGAACTCACACAGGTGAGAAGTATTTTTCATGTTCAGAATGTCGGAACTGTTTTACAGAGCAATCAACGCTTATCGAACATCAGAGAACTCACACAGGGGAGAAGCCATTTTCATGTTCAGAATGTGGGAAATGTTTTGCAAAGAAATCAAATCTTATCGAACATCAGAGAACTCACTCAGGGGAGAAGCCATTTTCATGTTCAGAATGTAGGAAATGTTTTGTACAGAAGTCAAGTCTTATCAAACATCAGAGAACTCACACAGGGGAGAAGCATTTTTCATGTTCAGAATGTGGGAACTGTTTTACAGAGCAATCAACGCTTATCGAACATCAGAGAACTCACACAGGGGAGAAGCCATTTTCATGTTCAGAATGTGGGAAATGTTTTTCAAAGAAATCAAATCTTATCAAACATCAGAGAACTCACACAGGGGAGAAGCATTTTTCATGTTCAGAATGTGGGAACTGTTTTACAGAGCAATCAACGCTTATCGAACATCAGAGAACTCACACAGGGGAGAAGCCATTTTCATGTTCAGAATGTGGGAAATGTTTTTCAAAGAAATCAAATCTTATCAAACATCAGAGAACTCACACAGGCGAGAAGCATTTTTCATGTTCAGAATGTGGGAACTGTTTTACAGAGCAATCAACGCTTATCAAACATCAGAGAACTCACACAGGGAAAAAGCCATTTTCATGTTCAAAATGTGGGAAATGTTTTAACCAGAAAGCGCATCTTGATAGCCACCGGAGAACCCACACAAAGGAGAATGCCGCAACTACACCCAACTAGTCTCTGTACAGACTAGAAAGGCCCTAGCTGCACAACTAAAAATGCCATGGACCTAACTCTAATAGGCCATTGAGGAGTTTCTCATACCTCCTGAGGAACCAGAGGGGAGGCCACAACACACTGTTAACCAGGGGAAAGGAAAGTATGAAGTAAAATACGAAAACCCTGAGTGAGAACCTAAAACACATTCATATAGGGCAAAGTAGGCAAGCTAAGGAGAACCAAAAATAAAAGGAACAAGTATAATCTCCCAGAAACCTAACACTGTTAGAATGAAAAGGTACTGGGAGGGAAAGCAAACTGACCGGAAGGATAGTTTCACCTTTGTGGTGAAACTTACAAAATTCATCCTCACCAACTGTAAATGTAAAACCTGTCCATTTATAATGACCACGGACAAGATAAAGATTCCCAATTCATCAGAATTACAAGATCCCAGGTACTTTCAGCTGAATCACATCTAATGTAGTGTACTTAATTATATGTACAAAATGTCTAACTGGGGGGGTCTGTATGTAGGGAAGATGGGGCAAAAACTTAGAACAAGGATGAATTCTCATCGCCACAAAATAAAAGAAAAAAAGAATAGATCTATCTGTAGCCAAACATTTTTGTATCCCTGATCACAGCATCATGGACATGAAATTGCTTGTATTAAAAGGTAACTTCAAATCTCAGAGACACAAAGTTATGACAACCTTTGACACTCAGAGCAGGAATGAATGTGTCACTTGGATTTATGTCCTTTTACTAGTGATGAGCGAATACATTCCGCACTATTCGTTACTCGCATGAATAGTACATAATTCAGGCTCTTCGACGAGTCATTAGCTATTCACCTCGGTATATTCGAGTGACCCGCCCAGCATGTTTTGCGCTTTATTTGCAGCCAATTAACATGCTGGGCTTGCTTGCCAATCACAGTAATGCCGTTGCCATCTTTGTTGTGGCATTACTGTGATTGGCTGGCCTTACAGCATCGTAGGGGGATATTTAAGCCCTGCCGGCGCCATCTTGCGCATGTCACATGCGGAATCAACGTAGTGTGAGCATAGGGAGAGTGGAAGCAGCGTATAGGGAGTGTTTCTGAGTCCAAAAAGCTCTTTTAAGAGCTACTTAGAGTGAAGATTAGTTCTCTGTTAGGTTGAGATAGCGTAGGGTGAGATTTAATACGAGGGAGAGGAAAAGGGCGGCAGGGTGTTAGCATTGCAAGTACATGCTGTAGATCTCTGCTAGGTTGCATTGTGTATAGTCAGAAGCATATAAACCGAAGAACATGGCGGAATAGATAAACCATAGTTCATATGTGGGCACTCCCATAAAGTACAACCTACAAAAAGAGTGGAGTGACAGAGCCCCAAAAAGAGTCAGGTCACCATCATAATGTTTTATTGTGTATCCAAAATCTAAAAAGAAGGTCCCACGGACACTCCTAAATAGAACACAACCAATAAAATAGTATGTCATGGGTGAAAACTACAAAAAGGACAGAGAGACAACCATGTGACTCCACAAATATAGGTACATGAAAAGAAGAGACAATATTATCAATCCAAGTATCAATAATTCCAGTTACCAAGTAAATGGACAACGTAACTTACAATTAATTACATTAAATGTCCTATGTTAATCCATTCCTGGACACTTCAACATGAATAAAAAGCCAAAATATCCAGATCAATATATACTAAACGTCTGGACAATGAAGAGATACCAGCTGCTTATAAAAGGTGTATATTTTATTTCATCAAATTGATAAAACCAATTAACAAGACAGGGCAACAACCTCTATAAAGGAGCGACACATACATGAGCTGGGAGGGAAAATGAACCCCCCTAAAAAGGCCAAAAAATTGAACATCACTAGTAAACAAGAAATGAATTAATATAATGCCATATACGTATACATACAATGTACTTGTTACTAAGTGACATGAATCATGCACATGATGGTAACATAGATTCTCAAAAATTAATTTAAATCAATACTGAAGAGACTATCCTAATGAAAAAATTCACAAAATACAGCCTAAAATGCCAACGTTTAAGGTGCCAGTGCTTCAGTGACTATGATGGTCATACAGGTAATGGATTGCTATGTCATGATGTAAAACAGGCCTATGAATACAGATAAACTGCAGGCTTGATCAATCATATATACACAGAGTAAAGTTACCTAGTCAATCCGCTGTCACCACATGCAGTGTCCTCCCCACCCCGACACCGTTTCGCCAATGCTTCTTCCGAGGGCCTGTCTATAAGAATAGGGGCCGTGATATATAAATACTACACCATCCAATAAAAAATTGCCACGTCGGAGTGTCCGCATTATTGCTTGTTGTCACATGCCTGGAGTGGGTGGCGCATACACGTATCGGTCCGTCCCTTATGGCAAATGGGACTTCCTGAGAAGCGCGCCGTGACCAGCATGCTGAAACGCATAGCGGTCACGTGTGCCAGCACTTCCGGAAGTCTGAAGGGATATGTGCGCTCTATCAATCTATCAGTTTGGATTCAGTCAAGGGGTATAGGGCCCAGGACATAGAGAGATCTATATATAAAATGTAATAGGACATTCCTCATACAATATAGGGAATCGAAGGAGAGAAATATAGTAAATATTCCCGAATAGAAATAAATGTAAAATAAAAACCCAGTTTGGAACACTTATCTTAATGAGCATTAAAGACCAAATTATAAAAAGAAAAAAGTGCCTAGTGCAAAGAGTATGTAGTATTGTGAAACCCATACTATATAAAAACAAGCTAGGATAGCTATATATTTCCAATTTTATATAAATAAAGTGCATTAGTGCTCAATATAAGGGCAAGGGTAGTGACCCTAGATAGTCCATACACATTAAAAAATAAATATAACTTAAATACCCAAAAACCTACAATAAATATGCAAAAGTTGATACATAACATAAATACAGCGGGTACGGAAAGTATTCAGACCCCTTTAAATTTTTCACTCTTTGTTTCATTGCAGCCATTTGGTAAATTCTAAAATGTTCATTTTTTTCTCATTAATGTCCACTCTGCACCCCATCTTGACTGAAAAAAAAAATAGAAATGTAGACATTTTTGCAAATTTATTAAAAAAGAAAAACTGAAATATCACATGGTCATAAGTATTCAGACCCTTTGCTCAGTATTGAGTAGAAGCATCCTTTTGAGCTAGTACAGCCATGAGTGTTCTTGGGAATGATGCAACAAGTTTTTCACACCTGGATTTGGGGATCCTCTGCCATTCTTCCTTGCAGATCCTCTCCAGTTCCGTCAGGTTGGATGGTGAACGTTGGTGGACAACCATTTTCAGGTCTCTCCAGAGATGCTCAATTGGGTTTAGGTCAGGGTTCTGGCTGGGCCAGTCAAGAATGGTCACAGATTTGTTCTGAAGCCACTCCTTTGTTATTTTAGCTGTGTGCTTAGGGTCATTGTCTTGTTGGAAGGTGGACCTTCGGCCAAGTCTGAGGTCCAGAGCACTCTGGAAGAGGTTTTCATCCAGGATATCTCAGTACTTGGCCACATTCATGTTTCCTTCAATTGCAACCAGTCATCCTGTGCCTGCAGCTGAAAAACACCCCCATAGCATGATGCTGCCACTACCATGTTTCACTGTTGGGATTGTATTGGGCAGGTGATGAGTAGTGCCTGGTTTTCTCCACACATACCGCATACAATTATCACCAAAAAGTTCTATCTTCGTCTCATTAGAACATAGAATCTTATTTCTCATAGTCTGGGAGTCCTTCGTGTGTTTTTGAGCAAACTCTATGTGGGCTTTCATATGTCTTGCACTGAGGAGAGGCTTCCGTCGGGCCACTCTGCCATAAACGCCCGACTGGTGGAGCACTGCAGTGATAGTTGACTTTGTGGAACTTTCTCCCATCTCCCTACTGCATCTCTGGAGATCAGCCACAGTGATCTTGGGGTTCTTCTATACCTCTCTCACCAACGCTCTTCTGCCATGATTGCTCAGTTTGGCTGGACGGCCAGGTCTAGGAAGGCTTCTGGTGGTCCCAATCTTCTTCCATTTAAGGATTATGGAGGCCACTGTGCTCTTATGAACCTTGAGTAATGCAGAAATTCTTTTATAACCTTGGCTAGATGTGTGCCTTGCCACAATTCTGTCTCTGAGCTCCTTGGGCAGTTCCTTTGAGCTCATGATTCTCATTTGGTCTGACATGCACTGTGAGCTTTGAGGTCTTATATAGACAGGTGTGTGCCTTTCGAAATCGAGTCCTATCAGTTTAATTAAACACAGCTGGACTCCAATGAAGGAGTAGAACCATCTCAAGGAGGATCACAAGGAAATGGACAGCATGTGACTTAAATATGAGTGACTGAGCAAAGGGTCTGAATACTTATGACCATGTGATATTTAAATTTTTCTTTTTTAATAAATTTGCAAAAATTTCTACATTTCAGTTTTTTTCAGTCAAGATGGTGTGCAGAGTGTACTTTAATGAGAAAAAAATGAACTTTTTAGAATTTACCAAATGACTGCAATGAAGCAAAGAGTGAAAAATTTAAAGGGGTCTGAATACTTTCCGTACCCACTGTATATATTAGTATAAAATAACCCCTATACATTTAAGAACCACATCTAACATAGTGATACACTAATTCACATAGACAACTATATTGTCACTGTAGTCTTCTATCCCACACGTATAGGGTCATCTGCGAGGATAGACGCGCAACTGCCTTGCTCATACAGTTGAGCTGGTCCCCCAGCCACTGGAAACGGACATCCCACACGACCCATCAACCCAGGCAAAAGCTTTCCTAAGGATGAATAAAAACAATTAAAAACAAGCACCAATACATATACAATAAAATCATAAGATATTAAAATAAACCCCCATCTACTCATTAGCCTCTATTATAGGAAGGAACTGAACCCAAAGCTTTCATTAAGTCCTGCCGGTGCTAGGGTACCCAGTCGATAGATCCACTTACTCTCCAATTGTGCTAAAATCCTCCGCAGGTCCCCTCCTCTTGCTCCCATGGTGACTTGATCAATATCTATGATGCGGAATTCTCTTGGGCTGCATTGATGGTGATGTAAAAAATGGCGTGGCAAAGTTTTGAGAGTGCTAGGGTCTTACACCTTTTTGGGTTTTGATAATGTCCCTAACATGCTCTCTTACTCAAATTTTTAATTCTTTAGTAGTAAGTCCGACATATCTTTTTACAAGGACATTGGGCATAATAAATTACGCCCTTCGAGGTACAATTTAAATGTGCCCTTATTTCAAATGTTTTGGAGCCATCAAAATTATCAAACTTCTTTGCCTTCTTCAAATAACCATACGCCTTACAAAGCCCGCACGGGAAAAAAACATTAATTTCTTTTCTGTTTATCTCTACATCTCTCCAGATCATAGTGACTGTGAACAACCAGATCTTTTAAGTTTGGACTTCGATTTGCCACCATTGAGGGTGCTGGGGGGAGGATTTGACGGAGGATAGGATCTGTTAATAGAACTTGCCAGTGCTTCTGTAAAATTGATCTCACTTCAGGCCACTGATTGTTATATACCAAAATAAATCGTACCTCCTCTGATTTGTTGATGTTTTTTTTATTGCCATAAATTAATTGATCTCTTGGGGTTCGTGCTGCTATCCTGTAACCCCGTCTGATTGACCTACAGCTATATCCCCTCTTCAAACCGATTATCCAGTTCTATCGCTTGTTCCTCAAATGTTTTCTCATTAGAGAATATCCTTTTGGCCCTAAGGAACTGACCTATTGGAATTCCTCTTATAGTGGAGGGTGGGTGTGCCAATTCTACGTGTAACAACGAGTTTGTCGCAGTTGATTTCCTAAATATGTCAGTAGTTATAATACCATTCTCAGATACCCCGATTTTTAAATCCAAGAAGTCCAGACTTCTTCCAAATTTATATGTTAGCCGAATATTCAAATTGTTATCATTCAGCTTGGTCATAAACCTCTCCAAATCTCTGGCTGTAGCCTGCCACACAAACCATATATCATCAATGTATCTGATCCTTCCCTGGACGATGTCCATCTCAACAGGTGGTATCCGCCTGGAATATATCCCGCTCCCACGAACCCAGAAAAGGTTGGCGTAGGAGGGGGCACAGGAGGCCCCCATATTGGAGCCCTGTTGTTGTAAGTAGATGTTCTTTTTGAAAATAAACACATGTCGAAGGACAAATTCCAGGAGGACCACGAGCAGCTCGGCCAGGGACAGCTTGAGACCACTTGACGTCAGATACCACGAAACCACCCTAATACCATCTTCATGTTTGATGGACGTATAAAGTGTCTCTACGTCTGCAGTGACCATGACTATATGGTCACCGAGGCAGAGGTGATCCAATCTTTGCAGGGCGGCCATGGTATCTTGTAGGAGGGCAGGCCAGAGACCAAGAGCTTCAAGTAGTGATCAATTACACTAGATATAATTTCACACAAACTGCCGTTACCGGCAACAATTGGCCTACCTGGTGGATCAATCGGATTTTTGTGATGTTTTGGAATTAAGTCAAAGGTGGCCAAGCGGGGCTGTAGTTTGCGCACCGTATCCAACAGTTCTTTTGGGATCACACCCTGTTTGAATGCCTCTTCGAGGATAGACACCAATTCATCCTGGAAAGAGGATAGGGGGTTATAAGAAAGTTTTTTTTATAGCAATGGGGGGTATTCAGAAGTTTATATGCCTGCTTTTTGTAAAGGCTGACTGGCCAGACAACGAGGTTTCCCCATTTATCCGCAGGTTTAAAAATAACATCTTTCAATTTTAGTAAATATTTTAGCTCCATTTTTTCCATTTTACTTGGGTTAGATTTCCAAGGCGTGCATTGGGAAAGATTTTCAATGTCCAAAGTGACCAACTTAGTGAATACCTCAATGGCAGGACATAGGCTGAGGGCTGGAAATTTCTTCGATTTGTTACATAGATTATGGGGAAAGTCACTAACCTCTGAATTACTTTCTGCCTCCAGAGATTCCAGGGTTTCCAATGCTTCCCTTTCTTCTCTGGTAGGAAATAGGTCATGTAACGCTGTTTTGTAATGTAATTTTTTGTAAATGAGTTTCCTTGCAAATAGATGTGTAACTTTCACCTTCGTGAACGGGTCTAGGTGATAAACAGGAGAATAGGTAGGGCCCTTCTCTAAGAGTGTTAGTTGAGTTGTGGATAAGGTATGGGTAGATAAATTAATTACCTTACATCTGTCACCACCTACCTTTTATATGCAGCTGGTATCTCTTCTTTGTCCAGACGTTTAATATATATTGATCTGGATATTTTGGTTGTTTAACGTAACTTACAAGCACGGTATACAATCATGCATATGTGTTATCCTGGCACATCGTTGTGGACAACGCCCCCCGAAGAGCCTCATGCGAAACGCGCGTCGGTGCCCCAGCGAGACACCAGTCCATACAGCACTATGGGTATGTTATGACTCATCTTTATGTCAATGTCAATTTCTCTTCCCAGGCAATGTCAGTATATTTCTGGACATCATAAAAGGTTACACATGTCTTATGGGCACCTTTACTGTTATGATGCCAAGATAACACATATGCATGATTGTATACTGTGCTTGTAATTTACGTTGTCCAATTACTTGGTAACTCGATTTATTGATACTTGGATTGATAATATTGTCACTTCTTTTCATGTTCCCATATATGTGGACTCACATGGTTGTCTCTGTCCTTTGTGTAGTTTTCACCTATGACCTACTATTTTATTGGTTGTGCTCTATTTAGAAGTGTCTGTGGGACCTCCTTTTTATATTTTTAATCCACAATAAAACTGATTTTATTATCTGGAATCATTATGATGTTGACCTGACTCTTTTTTTGGGCTCTGTCACGCCACTCTGTTTGTAGGTTGTGTATAATGTAGGAACAGATTATGGGAGTTGGGAGAGAGGCCGGGTTTCATATCCAGAACCATAATATACAAAACAGCTCTTTTTTAGAGCAAAATAATATTCCTTAGTACCTGCATATACTAAACAATTTTTTCAGCTAAATAATATTCCTGGCCTATTGCTAAAATAGCGTATATTTATCTAGCAGTTGTGCGACTGGCGCAAAGCCTGCTGAGATACGCAAACTAAACTATTTACCAGTAATTTTCCTGAGTCTGCTGTTGGCGTGTGTCATAAAGGCGATAGAACAAAAATTACTCTACTATTGGTAAAGTAAATGGCGTATATTTATCCAACAGTTGTGTGACTGGCGCAAAGCCTGCTGAGATACGCAAACGTCGCTATTTACCAGTAATTTTCCTGAGTCTGCTGTTGCTGTGTCTAATAAAGCTAAAAAAAATTACCCACACATTACTACCTACAGGGAATTTATACATAACACATCTGTGAGAGTACTTGTAAAAAATAAAGCCAGGGAATTTTTTTTCATAAAGCATTCAATATCGGAAAGGGTGACGTTAAGGAATGGGGATGTCGATGTGGTGGTGCCCAAAGATCAGAAGTAGTGATGAGCGAGCGTGCTCGACACTGCTCGGTACTCGCCTGAGGATCTCACTGCTCGACATGCTTGGCGAGTATTTCTGGGATGCTTGGGCGGGAGCTCGGGTCCCTGCCCTGCATGTTTGGTGCTCTTAAGAGAGCCAGTGAACATGCAGGGATTGTCTGCCACTCACTGTAATGCCGTAGCCATCTTGGTTGTGGCATTACAGTGATTGCCAGGCCCCATATCGTCATCGGGTCTATATAAGACCTGGTGCCCCTATGCTCATCACAGTCTAACCCGGAAACAGGCAGAGTAGGGAGAGGTGCTGCTGTGTGAAGGACAGAATTGGCAGTGTAATAGTTAGGTATAGGTATTCCACACCAAGATAGATATCCATCTGAACTAACAGTCCTTCTGAGGACTAATCCAGCTGCATATATTCAGTGGTGATAGCAGGAGCTAGGCAGGCAGGTTTTTGTGGACACTGTATACTGCACAATAGGGTCCATTGCACGTTCTGTCTGCTCCTGCTGTTACAGATATCTGTAGACATGGCCCCAGATAATTTTTTTTTTTTATCTTAATCCTGATTAGTAGCTTAAAAAGCAATACAGTACACCATTTTGCTGCTCCATATGCTTGTTAGCAGAATACAGGCATTTTTTTTTATTTTACTCACATTGCTGTATTGTAAAGCAGAGACAATTTTCCATCATCACACCTGATCCCATATTACTGCCGTAATAATAGACATTTTGTGGAGCATACCAATACTCAATTTAAAGTCAGCCAGCAGTGTGTTGTTGAACCTATTCACACTTGGTGGTTGAACAATACTATACTAAAAGGTCCCAGTCTAAAACCGTGGTCGTCACACCTGATCCCATATTACTGCCATAATAATACAGACATTTTGTGAAGCATACCAAATATACTCGATTTAAAGTCAGCCTGTGTGTTGTTGAACTTATTCACACTTGGTCGCTGAACAATACTATACTAAAAGGCCACAGCCTAAAACCGTGGTCGTCACTAGTGTTGAGCGAATTTGTTCGGCGGATGTTCGAAAGTTTCAAATTCGGCACGAATATGGCACATTCGGATTCGTGATCACAAAGGCGAGCAAACTTTCTTAAAATCTGAAAAGTTTAAGAATTTGCACGGGACTGCGAATACAGGGCAACCACGGCGTTTTGAAATGTTTTGTTCGCATAGTGCAAGTGTATGATGGGCCGTGATATGTGCCAGGTGAGTGTGGGGGCTGTGGAGAGCTTAGAACAGGTTACTTTTTTTTTCTTTTTTCCGGTGGGCGGTAACTTTAACTGAAGAAAGCACAGCCAGCCAATCATAGTGCAGGAAGCATCTACACTGTCCAGACATAAGGGCTTCTGCGATTGGCTGCTGAAATCACATGTCCTCTCAATATAAAAAGTGGCCATGTTCCCTCAGCGCCATTATATCCATGTCACTGCTGGAGACAGACGCAGCTCAGTGTTCTCCTGTGTAATGAGAGATATTAGCTAGATAGATGGGCGCTTGTGTGGCAGTCAGATAGTGTAGATAATTCCTGGCCTGTGTACCTCTACAACCGCTGGTGCAGCACATTTTGGTGTTCTTGTGCAAGTACTGAGATTCTGACAGAAACAGAGGGCCAATGCCATACAATAGTGCTGTGCACCGCTGGTATAGAGCTCCATGTCTCAGTATACCTTGAATCTTTTTTTGCTCTTGCTAATGTGATCAAGTAAGCGCAGTGCACCTTTTCATTTAGTGGGGTTGACATTGTGCTCTGCTATTTTTCTGTTGCTATTGTGATATTGAAAGCTATGCGCACTAAAGTTTTTTTAGTGTCAGATACTATTTTAGTGGAGTTGAACTTCAGGTGGTTTCAGAGTAAAAAAATACATTTTTACTCATGCTACGCCCAGTCCAAAAAATATTTTTTCCTGTGCCAAAAGTCATACAGTGCTATAAGCCAGCTACTACGTCAGTGGCGGTCAAATTCAGCTTGTACGCACAGTCAAACCTATATTTATTTTTGGTTGGCAGGCAGAGTCCACCAAAAGTTTTTTACTGTGGCAAAGTTGATCCAGTCTGTTAAAAGGCAGATCCTATTTTAGTGGAGTTGAACTTGTCCTGGTTTCACAGTAAAAAAAACAAAAACTTCTCTTACCTGGCCCAGTCCAAAAAATATTTTTTCCTGTGCCAAAAGTCATAGAGTGCTATAAACCAGCTACTACGTCAGTGGTGGTCAAAGTCAGCTGGACGCAGAGCTTATGCAGAGTAACCGAAATATAACCGTGTGTAACCGTGTGTGCGTGCGTTTGTCTGCGTACCGTGTGAACGTGCGTGTCTGCGTACCGTGTGTGCGTGCGTGTGTCTGCGTACCGTGTGTGCGTGCGTGTGTCTGCGTACCGTGTGTACGTGCGTGTGTCTGCGTACCGTGTGTGTCTGCGTACCGTGTGTGCGTGCGTGTGTCTGCGTACCGCGTGTGCGTGCGTGTGTCTGCGTACCGTGTGTGCGTGCATGTGTCTGCGTACCGTGTGTGCGTGCATGTGTCTGCGTACCGTGTGTGCGTGCATGTGTCTGCGTACCGTGTGTGCGTACCATGTGTGCGTGCGCATGTCTGCATATGTGAAGGATGAGGTGGCAGGCTGGGCCCTGTGTACTATATATATATATATTTCTCCGCCGTATCTGTGCATCATGAATCGTGTATGTGTTAAAAGGGCCCACTGAGACTCTCTCGCCCGGGGCCCAGAAAAACCTGGAGCCGGCCCTGCACTGGGTGACTCTGGTGGCTGTGGGGTCAAGGGCTGCTCCACAAATCTTGGAATTCCCAAGGCTTGCAGAAGAAACCTCTGTATTTCACAATTCCTCCTCTGCTTCTGCGTCCTCCACCTCCTCTAGGACCTCCACCTGCGCACTCAACCTCTGCCTTAATGAGACATGCGTTCCAAGGGTGCGGAGCGAATACACACCACCTCCGTACTGCGCAGTCAGGGCTCATCGTAATCAGGCAGTCTTCAAATTAATGTCTTGGAGATTGCAGTCATACAGGTGAAGAGTTGTGGGCAGCTCTCCAGGCTCAGTTTGAGCAATATCAGTCTCCGATGAACCTAGAGCCAGGGAAGGTCGTGCCTTGCATGGCTCACATCCTCAATCTGGTGGTACAGCGATTTCTCCGCCACTATCCTGGCCTGGATGAGCTGCCTCACAAAGTACGGAAGCTATGTGCTCACTTACGCCGTTCGCACCCCTCATGTCATCGACTTGCATCAGTACAGAGGTCTGTGTCAGTGCCAGTTAACAGGTTGATCTGCGATGTGCCGACGCGGCGGAATTCCACTCTGCACATGCTGTGCCAACGGCAACGAGCTCTGACGCAATATGTCATGACATATAGCGTGGGGCAACGCAGTACGGACTTTGGGCATATCACGTTTGTGGAGTGGGAACAGATTAAGGACCTCCGTACCCTTCTGCACGGTTTTGAAATGGCTACTAAACTGGTTAATGCTGACGATACCGTCATCAGCATGACTATTCCGGTCATATACATGCTGGAGCAAACTTTGAATAACCTGTGGCAGTAGATGGTGGCCCCAGAAGAAGAGTAGGATGCGGAAGGGATACCAATGTCTCAAATTTCCAGACTGTCATCACACAGGTGGATGCCAAGTGATGGTGGATTACAGTGGTCGACAGGGTTTGGTGATACCAGGCAAACTGTTAGTGAAGGTGCAAGAGCCAAGGAACTAATGGAGGAGGAAGAGGTGATGGGCAGCTGTCAGAGGATAAAGAGGATAATCATTCCCTCTCGTTTGAACTTTGTTGGCAGGAGGGGACGGAGAAAACAAGCATCAGTGTTAAGCAGGCCACAATACAGCCTGGCATTGGACCTCCTGGAAGAGCCCGACATATGAGTGCCTTCTTGATACACTATCTGCAACATGATCCCCGTATAGCTAGGATTCAAAATAATGCTGACTACGGGGTTGCCACTCTGATAGATCAACGTTATAAAAGTCAATTTTTCCAGATGCTTCCTGCCCTGGAAAGGGACCCGCTTATGTTGGAGTATCGAAACAAGCTTTTAAGCAACCTTAGTAGAGGTTTTCCTCAAGATAACAGTGAGGCACACAGTGTGCATCACAGCTGTAGTCCGCTGTAGTCTTTCAACCTCCCGCACGTCAGTTTGTCAATGCGAAAACATTAGCAGCAGCACCATAGTAAGTGGCAGAAGCTATTTCTGGGAGTCCTTTCACACATTTTTTGCACCAGTACAAGTCTGACATGTGGTGAATGACTGGAGAGGATGGTGGAGGAGTATCTAAAGCTTAATATGAATACAATCAGGGAGGATTTTGACCCTTTTACATTTTGGTCTTCAAAAATGGATGAATGGCCTCTCACGTTTTGGAGGTTTTATTATGCCCGGCAGCCAGTTCTCTCTGAACGTGTCTTCAGCGGTGCTGGTAGTGTATTAACGGATAAGCGGACCCGGCTGTCCCCTAAAAGTGTAGACCGCCTAACTTTCATCAAGATGAACAAGTCATGGATCTCCAAGGACTTTTGCACCCCAATTGCAGACTGTACAGAGTAGGCGATGTTGTCGTTTTAAGTGTGCTGCATTGATCTCTTGAAACTGCAGTCTGTGATATGGCTTCTGTGCCTGCTCTTGTTGCTGCTGCAGGTTTTAGGCCCTAATTTTGGGAATGTGGAGAATTTTGATTGTGTCTCCATTAGTGATGAGCGAGTATGTTCTGTTAACCCTTTCGCCGAGTATGCTCGGGCCGAGCTCCGAGTATTTACAGCTGCTCGGTGATATGCTTGAATCGCTCCCGTGTGCATGATTTGAGACCGTTTGACAGCTTTAATACATGTGAGGAATGTGTAAGAAATAGACATTCCTCACATGTACTAAAGCTGTCAAACAGTTGCAAATCATGTACACGGGAGCGATTCAAACATATCACCGAGCTGCTGTAAATACTCGGAGCTCGGCCCGAGCATACTCGCCGAAAGGGTTAACAGAACATACTCGCTCATCACTAGTCTCCATCCATTTTGTTGGCTGTAGTGAGACAGGTTTGGGTCTGCGTTAAACTACTTGTTGTCTGATGACATTGATGCCACTTCGGTGGTGTTAGGCCCTCATTTAGGGCAATGTGAACACTCCTGGTTAGGTCTCCATCTCCTGGGTTGGCTGTACTGGAAGAGGTGTGGATCTTATTTACACTATTTCTACCGTAGTGAAATTGATTAGACATTGCTAGTGTCTGCCACTAATTTTTTGAAATGTGGAGAATCATGATTGGGTCTCCATCTATTGGGTTGGCTGTAGTGGAACTTGTTTGGGCCGCCTTTGCAATACTTATACTCTAGTGAAATTGATGTCACTTCGGTGGTGTTTGTTAGGCCCTCATTTAGGGCAATGTGAACACTCCTGGTTAAGTCTCCATCTCTTGGGTTGTCTGTACTGGAAGAGATGTGGGTCTCATTTACACTATTTCTACTGTAGTAAAATTGATTACACTTTCCTGGCGTCTGCCGCTAATTTTTGGAAAGGTAGGGAAGCCTGAATGGGTCTCCATCCATGGGGTTGACTGTAGTGGAAGAGGTTTTGGTCTCCATGCATTTCTATAGTTATACTGTAGTGAAATTGAGCATTTGGTGCAGATATTGTTCTCCCCAAACGGGTACGCAAACATGATAAACTCTAAATTGATTTTCAATAAACAACCATCAGCCGCCACATCAAACACCTCTGTTGCTTCTTCCTCCTCCTCTGTTACCGTTCCAAGTTGTGTCACGCAGGTGTCCGACAGAACCAGCTGTATACCCGCTGAAGTTAGGCTGAGTGACAGCCCGTCAGCTGTAAGTGAAGCAGACATGCCTGCTGTGTCACTCTGAGCACACCACACGTTTCTCAATCCACCGTAACATATCCGCCTGCACCTCACTCACGGTTTATCGGTTTGTCCGTTTCACCGTACTCTGCCCTCTCCCAGCACTGCAGCCAGCCCTCAATCCCGCTGTTGTGGTCACGTAAAAGATTGTATCATCCTACACGACAAAGCTAAGAGGTTGAACTCCACCATCTCCAATCTGTTGGCCACGGAAATGGTGGTCTTAGGCCCTATTTTTTTTAAATGTAAACACTTCCGATTGAGTCTGCATCTCCTGGGTTGGCTGTAGTGGGACAGGTTTGGGTCTGCATTAAACTACTTGTAGTCTGATGACATTGATGCCACTTGGTGGTGTTAGGCCCTCATTTAGGGCAATGTGAACACTCCTGGTTAGATCTCCATCTCCTGGGTTGGCTGTACTGGAAGAGGTGTGGGTCTTATTTACACTCTTTCTTCTGTAGTGAAATTGATTACACATTGCTAGTGTCTTCCACTATTTTTTTTAAATGTGGGGAATCCTGATTGGGTCTCCATCTATTGGGTTGGCTGTAGTGGAACCTTCCTGTTCTGCAGTCTAAGTTGTGTAAGGTTGCGTACCAGTCCTTGCTGCACTCCTGATACAGACTCTGCCTGCTGCACTCCTGATACAGACTCTGCCTGCTGCGCTCCTCGTACAGACTCTGCCTTCTGCGCTCCTCATACAGACTCTGCCTGCTGCGCTCCTCGTACAGACTCTGCCTGCTGCGCTCCTCGTACAGACTCTGCCTGCTGCGCTCCTCGTACAGACTCTGCCTGCTTCACTCCTGGTACAGACTCTGCCTGCTGCACTCCTGGTACAGACTCTGCCTGCTGCACTCCTGATACAGACTCTGCCTGCTGCGCTCCTCGTACAGACTCTGCCTGCTGCGCTCCTGATACAGACTCTGCCTTCTGCGCTCCTCATACAGACTCTGCCTGCTGCGCTCCTCGTACAGACTCTGCCTGCTGCGCTCCTCGTACAGACTCTGCCTGCTGCGCTCCTCGTACAGACTCTGCCTGCTGCACTCCTCGTACAGACTCTGCCTGCTGCACTCCTGGTACAGACTCTGCCTGCTGCGCTCCTCGTACAGACTCTGCCTGCTGCGCTCTTCGTACAGACTCTGCCTGCTGCTCTCCTCGTACAGACTCTGCCTGCTGCTCTCCTCGTACAGACTCTGCCTGCTGCGCTCCTCGTACAGACTCTGTCTGCTGCGTTCCTGGTACAGACTCTGCGTGCTGCGCTCCTGGTACAGACTCTGCGTGCTGCGCTCCTGGTACAGACTCTGCGTGCTGCCCTCCTGGTACAGACTCTGCCTGCTGCCCTCCTGGTACAGACTCTGCCTGCTGCACTCCTGGTACAGACTCTGCCTGCTGCACTCCTGATACAGACTCTGCCTGCTGCACCATCTAGTCTATCTTATTGGATCCAGCTGCTGCGTGTCCGTTGGTCTGTCCTGGAGTGGCACCTGGTGTTCATTGGGAGCCAAGTGTAACCTCACCATCAGAGGCTCTAGTAAACAGTCCGGTGCTCGCTTAGTCACCCCCCTCCAGGCTCTCCGGGGTCCGTGGCCCTGTGGTTCCACAAACCACGTCCGTGACAGTGCGACCTCGCAGGTGGGGTCCTCTCTCCTGTTGTACCAGTCGGTGACCCCTTTTGAATTGTAAAGCGCAACTGAATAAATGTCGCTGTCACAGTAATAATAATTATAGTACTTGTACTCTGGGTCAATTGATGGCACTTCCCTGGCGTCTACACCAAATTTGATGTGTTTTGGCAGCTTTTGGTTCCGTTTCTAGGTGTTGTGTATGCATTTTTTTGGTCCCCCTTTGACTCCTGTGGGATTCAGAAATGTTCGACAAACATTTGGCAAATAAATTCGGCAAATATCAATTTGTTCGGCAAACTTTTTTGAACCGAACATTGAAATGTTCGCTCATGCCTAGCTCAGATATGGCAGAAAACACAATACAAAGCAACATGTGTCGCCATGAAAAAACTAGCAGCAGCTTGGAAGTGATGGAAGTACATACCTCCATGGTAGAGAAATGCCCCCTCCCCCCCCCCCCCGGCTGGAGACGTCCATGGGGGCATTCCTCTACCACTACGGTATGTACTTCCCTTCACTTCCAAGCTGCTGCTAGTTTTTTCATGGCGGCACATGTTGCTCTGTATTATGTTCTCTGCCATATCTGAGCTTTCATATGATCTTAATATATCTGGTATTTATGAATCTTGTGTGCACTGTCACTTTATTTGCTCTTGGTTGCAGATTTGAACCATAGTAACTTTTTCCATCTTGGTTGTACTTTTATAGCTGTCGTGATTTTGCTATTGTATTCTTTAACATCAGATATTCTATATTTATTCTTATATTTACCAACAATTAATTTTGACACTTTATTAGCCCTACATGGCTGGTTTGAAATCATGTTGGTAGCAGTGAATCAGTAAGGATATATATAATTATGTACTGTATGTATTAGTCCCCATGATTTGATTGTTACATTTTTCTCCCCCCTGCTTTATACTCCACCTGTGTGATTCTTTTCTTTTTTCCCTCCTTTGGTTACTATGTTGCGGTAATATGTGGTCTGGTCATGGTGTGGCAGTATTTGTTCCTTGTATGTCCTATTATTTGGTTACTATGTGGTGGTAATATGTGTTCTAGTCATGGTGTGGCAGTATTTGTTCCTTGTATGTCCTATTATTTGGTTACTATGTGGTGGTAATATGTGGTCTGGTCATGGTGTGGTGGTATTTGTTCCTTGTATGTCCTATTATTTGGTTACTATGTGGTGGTAATATGTGGTCTAGTCATGATGTGGCAGTATTTGTTCCTTGTATGTGGCAGTATTGGTCATTTTAAAAAATGTACGTGACACATTCTCTTAAAGAAAAATAAATACAAATATACCTAAAAAGAGTACTGGATATTTTAACAAATGTTTAATAGGTTAGAGTAGAGAAGGACCCGGCCAGAAGAGTCTCCTTGTTGTGGTGGTGGCTTAAAAAATCTTTTGGCTATGTATGTGATCTGGTGTTTGATGGGAACTGTTAATATGTGATTGGTGAGGACATGGTGCAGAAATAGACTTTTTCAAAGAGTGAGGGGTGGGACTTTGGAAGTTCTGAGATGTGGTTGCGGAGTTTGGGTGGAGCTTGGGCAGAGTCTCAAGGGGCCCAAAAATTTTGCCAGTATGGAGCCCTGAAATTCCTGGTGGCAGCCCTGTATACAGTACAGACCAAAAGTTTGGACACACCTTATCATTTAAAGATTTTTCTGTATTTTCATGACTTTGAAAATTGTACATTCACATTGAAGGCATCAAAACTATGAATTAACACATGTGGAATTATATACTTAACAAAAAAGTGTGAAACAACTGAAAATATGTCTTATATTCTAGGTTCTTCAAAGTAGCCACCCTTTGCTTTGATGACTGCTTTGCACTCTTGGCATTCTCTTGATGAGCTTCAAGAGGTAGTCACCGGAAATTGTTTTCACTTCACAGGTGTGCCCTGTCAGGTTTAATAAGTGGGATTTCTTGGCTTATAAATGGGGTTGGGACCATCAGTTGTGTTGTGCAGAAATCAGGTAGATACACAGCTGATAGTCCTACTGAATAGACTGTTAGAATTTGTATTATGGCAAGAAAAAAGCAGCTAAGTAAAGAAAAACGAGTGGCCATCATTACTTTAAGAAATTAAGGTCAGTCAGTCCGAAAAATTGGGCAAACTTTGAAAGTGTCCCTAAGTGCAGTTGCAAAAACCATCAAGCGATACAAAGAAACTGGCTTACGTGAGGACTGCCCCAGGAAAGGAAGACCAAGAGTCACCTCTGCTTCTGAGGATAAGTTTATCCGAGTCACCAGCCTAAGAAATCGCAGGTTAACAGCAGCTCAGATTAGAGACCAGGTCAATGCCACACAGAGTTCTAGCAGCAGACACATCTCTACAACAACTGTTAAGAGGAGACTTTGTGCAGCAGGCCTTCATGGTAAAATAGCTGCTAGGAAACCACTGCTAAGGACAGGCAACAAGCAGAAGAGACTTGTTTGGGCTAAAGAACACAAGGAATGGACATTAGACCAGTGGAAATCTGTGCTTTGGTCTGATGAGTCCAAATTTGAGATCTTTGGTTCCAACTACCGTGTCTTTGTGCGATGCAGAAAAGGTGAACGGATGGACTCTACATGCCTGGTTCCAACCGTGAAGCATAGAGGAGGAGGTGTGATGGTGTGAGGGTGCTTTGCTGGTGACACTGTTGGGGATTTATTCAAAATTTAAGGCATACTGAACCAGCATGGCTACTACATCATCTTGCAGCGGCATGCTATTCCATCCGGTTTGCGTTTAGTTGGACCGTCATTTATTTTTCAACAGGACAATGACCTCAAACACACCTCCAGGCTGTGTAAGGGCTATTTGACCAAGAAGGAGAGTGATGGGGTGCTACGCCAGATGACCAGGCCTCCACAGTCAGCAGACCTGAACCCAATAAAGATGGTTTGGGGTGAGCTGGACCGCAGAGTGAAGGCAAAAGGGCCAACAAGTGC
Source organism: Phyllobates terribilis (assembly GCF_046119375.1). Taxonomy (NCBI): domain Eukaryota; kingdom Metazoa; phylum Chordata; class Amphibia; order Anura; family Dendrobatidae; genus Phyllobates; species Phyllobates terribilis. The sequence goes on along the minus strand of NW_027362789.1, from coordinate 5,934,199 downwards.
TAAGCATCTCTGGGAACTCCTTCAAGATTGTTGGAAGACCATTTCCGGTGACTACCTCTTGAAGCTCATCAAGAGAATGCCAAGAGTGTGCAAGGCAGTCATCAAAGCAAAAGGTGGCTACTTTGAAGAACCTAGAATAGAAGACATATTTTCAGTTGTTTCACACTTTTTTGTTAAGTATATAATTCCACATGTGTTAATTCATAGTTTTGATGCCTTCAGTGTGAATGTACAATTTTCATAGTCAAGAAAATACAGAAAAATCTTTAAATGAGAAGGTGTGTCCAAACTTTGGTCTGTACTGTATATATACAGTTGTGCTCAAAAGTTTACATACCCCGGCAGAATTTTTCCTTTCTTGGCCTTGTTTCAGAGAATATGAATTATAACAAAAAACTTTTCTCCACTCATGGTTATTGGTTGGGTGAAGCCATTTATTGTCAAACTACTGTGTTTTCTCTTTTTAAATCTTAATGACAGCCAAAAACATCCAGATGACCCTGATGAAAAGTTCACATACCCTGGTGATTTTGGCCTGATAACATGCACAGAATTTGACACAAATGGGTTTGAATGGCTACTAAAGGTAACATCCTCACCTGTGACCTGTTTGCTTGTAATCAGTGTGTATGCATAAAAGCTGAGTGAGATTCTGGGATCCAGACAGACTCTTGCATCTTTCATTGAGCCACTGACGTTTCTGGATTGTGAGTCATGGGGAAAGCAGAAGAGTTGTCAATGGATCTACGGGAAAAGGTAGTTGAACTGTATAACACAGGAAAGGGATACAAAAAAATATCCAAGGAATTGATAATGCCAGTCATCAGCATCCAAACTGTGATTAACAAATGGAAAATCAGGGGCTCTGTAAAAACCAAACCACGGTCAGGTAGACCAACAAAAATTTCGGCCACAACTGCCAGGAAAATTGTTCGGGATGCAAAGAAAAACCCAGAAATAACATCAGCTGAAATTCAGGGCTATGTGCCCACGATGCAGAAATGCTCAGGATTTTTTCCTGAGCGTTTCTGCATCTCCCTGGAAGAAAAAAACGCATGCGGATTGTACATGCGGATTGTACATGCGTTTTCCTGCCAGGGACATGCGGAAGTGAAGCGTTCTTCACTGGCATTTCTGCATGCGGGTTGACAAGCGCTTTCCAAGCGATTTTAGCATCACTTGGAAAGTGCTTGTCATCTTGGTCACACTATATAAATCCATGCAAACTGCATGGATTTATATACTGTGACCGAAAGAATGGTAAAAAATAAATATATACTTACCCTCTGATGGCCCCCGGAGTCTTGCTTCACTCCGTCCTGGCTGCCGGCAGCGGTACACTGAAGGACCTGCCGACATCAGCGTCACGTGACCCTTCACATGACTATGATGTCAGCGCAGGTCCTTCAGTCCATCACGATCTGCCGGCATGGGAGGACGAGCGCAGCGGGGGCCGTCAGAAGGGAAATATAATATTTATTTTTTATTTTATTCTTTTTTTCAGTTTCTATGGTACCCGGGTCCGGAGGAGAGTCTCCTCTCCTCTAGACCTGGGTACCATCCGCACATTAGAACGCGTGTATTCCGCATGTCCTTATCTAGTGAAGCGGAATACATGCGATCTAATGCAAGTCAATGGCGGCCAAAACACAGCACTTCCGCAAAATACAGTAATTGGTAGTGCTGCGTTTTTTTCCGCAATGATAATCCGCAGCGGAAATTTCCGCAGAATGTGCACAGCACATGTGGATTATCATTGGGGAACATGGCAGGCCTTCTACCATGCGTTTTTTAAGCGTTTCTGCAGCATTTTTGCCGCTGTGGAAACACTTAAAAAACGCATCGTGGGCACACAGCCTAAAGCACGGACGTGGATTGCTGATATTTTGGGGATGTGTGAGCTATAAAGGCACAAGAAACTTGGAAAAAGTTGAAGGAAAGATGAATGCAGAACGTTATCAGCTAATACTGGAGGCAAATTTGCACTCATCAGCCCGGAAGCTGCGCTTGGGACGTACTTGGACGACCTGTCATTGGCTACAGCTGAACAAAGTGAAGGTTCTGGAGTGGCCATCTCAGTCTCCTGACCTCAATATCATTGAGCAACTCTGGGGAGATCTCAAGCTCGCAGCTCATGCTAGACAGCCCAGGAATTTACAGGAACTGGAGGCTTTTTGCCAAGAAGAATGGGGAGCTTTACCATCTGAGAAAATAAAGAACGTCATCCTCAATTACCACAAAAGACTTCAAGCTGTCATTGATGTTAGAGGGGGCAATACACGTTATTAAGAACTGGGGTATGTGAACTTTTGATCAGGGTCATTTGGATGTTTTTGGTTGTCATTAAGATGTAAAAAGAGAAAACCTAGTAGTTTGACAATAAATGGCTTCACCCAACCAATAACCATGAGTGGAGAAAAAGTTTTTTTTGTTATCATTCATATTCTCTGAAACAAGACCAAGAAAGGAAAAATTCTATGGGGTATGTAAACTTTTGAGCACAACTGTATATAGGGGAATAACCTGTACCACAGGATCAGTATATACAACATGATCTGTATATAGCATAGATGGAGGTCACATAAACATGCAAACTATATAGTGAGGAGTGACAAACTGGATTCACAGTATCTGTATACATGATACATATGCCACACAGGGATGGCACCTGTACACATATTACACACACGGTATATAGTGTGAATACCCTTGATATACTGGCTCTGCCTACATGATACGTATACCACATAGGGTTGGAGCCTGTACCCATATTACACATACAGTATACAGTGTACATATAGTATACTGAGAATACCCTTGATATACTGGCTCTGTATATAGTATAGTGATATACTGGCTCTGTATACATAAGTATACTGAACAGGAATGAAGCATAGACCCATATTACAATAATAGCATATAGTGAGAGTATATATACCCTTGATATACTGTCTCTGTATACATAAGTATACTGAACAGGGATGAAGCATAGACCCATATTAAAACAATAGCATATAATGAGAGTATATATACCCTTGATATACTGGTTCTGTGTACATAAGCATACCACCCAGGGATCGAGGCTGGACCCATATAACACATATAGTATATAGTGAGAGTATATATACCCTTGATATACTTCCTCTGTATCCATAATTATACCACACAGAGATGGTGCCTGGACCCATATTTACCCATAAAGTATATAGTGAGAATACTGCATCTATAAACATAAGTATACAGAATGGGGATGGAGTATATAGTCAGAGTACCCAGATCATACATATATAGTGAGAAAATACATACACTGCTCAAAAAAATAAAGGGAACACTTAAACAACAGAATATAACGCCAAGTAAATCAAACTTCTGTGAAATCAAACTGTCCACTTAGGAAGCAACACTGATTGACAATCAATTTCACATGCTGTTGTGCAAATGGAATGGACGATAGAAGTAAATTATTGGCAATTATCAAGACACCCTCAATAAAGGAGTGGTTCTACAGGTGGGGACCACAGACATCATCTCAGTACCAATGCTTTCTCGCTGATGTTTTGGTCACTTTTGAATTTTGGTTGTGCTTTCACACTCGTGGTAGCATGAGACGGACTCTCCAACCCACAGAAGTTGCTCAGGTAGTGCAGCTCATCCAGGATGGCACATCAATGCAATCTGTGGCAAGAAGGTTTGCTGTGTCTGTCAGCGTAGTGTCCAGAGGCTGGCGGCGCTACCAAGAGACAGGCCAGTACACCAGGAGACGTGGAGGGGGCGTAGGAGGGCAACAACTCAGCAGCAGGAACGTTACCTCCGCCTTTGTGCAAGGAGGAGCATTGCCAGAGCCCTGCAAAATGACCTCAAGCAGGCCACAAATGTGCATGTGCCTGCACAAACGGTTAGAAACCGACTCCAGATGGGGGTTGTGCTCACAGCTCAAAACTGTGCAGGACGCTTGGCATTTGCCACAGAACACCAGGATTGGCAAAGTCGCCACTGGCGCCCTGTGCTCTTCACAGATGAAAGCAGGTTCACACTGAGCACATGTGACAGAGTCTGACGACGCCGTGGAAAGCGATCTGCTGCCTGCAACATCCTTTAGCATGACCGGTTTGGCAGTGGGTCAGTAATGGTGTGGGGTGGCATTTCTTTGGAGGGCCGTGCAGCCTTCCATGTGCTCGCCAGAGGTAGCCTGACTGCCATTAGGTACCGGAATGAGATCCTCAGACCCCTTGTGAGACCATATGCTGATGCGGTTGGCCCTGGGTTCATTCTAATGCAGGACAATGCCAGACCTCATGTGGCTGGAGTGTGTTAGCAGTTCCTGCAAGATGAAAGCATTAAAGCTATGGACTGGCCCGCCTGTTCCCCAGACCTGAATCTGATTGAGCACATCTCGGACATCATGTCTCGCTCCATCCACCAACGCACCACAGACTGTCCAGGAGTTGGCGGATGCTTTAGTCCAGGTCTGGGAGGAGATCCCACAGGAAACCATCCGCAACCTAATCAGGAGCATGCCCAGGCATTGTAGGGAGGTCATACAGGCACGAGGAGGCCACACACAATACTGAGCCTCATCAGGAGCATGCCTAGGCGTTGTAGGGAGGTCATACAGGCACGTGGAGGCCACACACAATACTGAGCCTCATCAGGAGCATGCTCAGGCGTTGTAGGGAGGTCATACAGGCACGTGGAGGCCACACACAATACTCAGCCTCATCAGGAGCATGCCCAGGCGTTGTAGGGAGGTCATACAGGCACGTGGAGGCCACACACAATACTCAGCCTCATCAAGAGCATGCCCAGGCGTTCTAGGGAGGTCATACAGGCACGTGGAGGCCACACACAATACTGAGACTCATTTTGACTTGTTTTAAGGACATTACATCAAAGTTGGATCAGCCTGTAGGGTGTTTTTCCACTTTAATTTTGGAGGTGACTCCAAATCCAGGCCTCCATTGGTTAATAAATTTGATTTCCATTGATGATTTTTGTGTGATTTTGTTGTCAGCACATTCAGCTTTGTACAGAACAAAGTATTCAATGAGAATATTTCATTCATTCAGATCTAGGATGTGTTATTTGAGTGTTCTCTTTATTTTTTTGAACAGTGTATATACTGGGGATAATACACTGGATATACCGGATCTGTATACAGTCATGGCCAAAAGTTTTGAGAATGACACCAAAATTATATTTTCACATGATCTGCTGGCCTCTGGTTTTTATTAGTGTTTGTCTGATGTTTATATCACATACAGAAATATAATTGCAATCATATTATGAGTACCAATAGGTTATATTGACAGTTAGAATGAGTTAATGCAGCAAGTCAATATTTGCAGTGTTGCCCCTTCTTCTTCAAGACCTCTGTAATTCTCCCTGGCATGCTCTCAATCAACTTTTGGACCAAATCCTGACTGATAGCAGTCCATTCTTGCATAATCAATGCTTGCATTTTGCCAGAATTTGTTGGTTTTTGTTTGTCCACCCGTCTCTTGATGATTGACCACAAGTTCTCAATGGGATTAAGATCTGGGGAGTTTCCAGGCCATGGACCCAAAATCTCTATGTTTTGTTCCATGAGCCATTTAGTTATCACCTTTGCTTTATGGCAAGTTGCTCCATCATGCTGGAAAAGGCATTGTTGGGCGCCAAACTGCTCTTGGACGGTTGGGAGAAGTTGCTTTTGGAGGACATTCTGGTACCATTCTTTATTCATGGCTGTGTTTTTAGGCAAGGCTGTGAGTGAGCCGATTCCCTTGGCTGAGAAGCAACCCCACACATGAATGGTTTCAGGATGCTTTACAGTTGGCATGAGACAAGACTGGTGGTAGCGCTCACCTCTACTTCTCCGAATAAGCTGTTTTCCAGATGTCCCAAACAATCGAAAAGGGGATTCATCAGAGAAAATGACTTTGCCCCAGTCCTCAGCAGTCCACTCCCTGTACCTTTTGCAGAATATCAGTCGGTCCCTGATGTTTTTTCTGGAGAGAAGTGGCTTCTTTGCTGCCCTCCTTGAAACTAGCCCTTGCTCAAAGAGTCTCCGCCTCACAGTGCGTGCAGAAGCACTCACACCAGCCTGCTGCCATTCCTGAGCAAGCTCGGGACTGCTGGTAGTCCGATCCCGCAGCTGAAACAGTTTTAAGATACGGTCCTGGCGCTTGCTGGTCTTTCTTGGGCGCCCTGGAGCCTTTTTGACAACAATGGAAGCTCTCTCCTTGAAGTTCTTGATGATGCGATAGATTGTTGACTGAGGTGCAATCTTTGTAGCTGCGATACTCTTCCCTGTTAGGCCATTTTTGTGCAGTGCAATGATGGCTGCACGTGTTTCTTTAGAGATAACCATGGTTAACTGAAGAGAAACAATGATACCAAGAACCAGCCTCCTTTTAAAGTGTCCAGTGATGTCATTCTTACTTAATCATGACTGATTGATCGCCAGCCCTGTCCTCATCAACACCCACACCTGTGTTAATGGATCAATCACTAAAACGATGTTAGCTGCTCCTTTTAAGGCAGGACTGCAATGATGTTGAAATGTGTTTTGGGGGTTAAAGTTCATTTTCTGGGCAAATATTGACTTTGCAAGTACAGTAATTGCTGTTAAGCTGATCACTCTTTGACATTCAGGAGTACATGCAAATTGCCATTGCAAAAAATGAAGCAGTAAACTTTGGAAAAATTACTATTTGTCTCATTCTCAATACTTTTGGCCATGACTGTAGATAAGAATACTGCACTGGTAGATTACCCATATATAATGAGGAATGATAACCTTCACATACAGGATCCGTACACACAACATGCTCAGTATATAACAGAAAACCCATATATAATAACTTTCATACCCAGGATCTGTACACACAACATGATTAGTATATAACAGATTACCCCTACAGCATTATCAGGATCTCACCAGGTCACATACCAGTGACCAGACTCCATATATTTGAAGGTGGTGAAGGGGGCTAAAACACCCCACAGCAGGATGAGTATACCTTGAGCTGACATTGTGTGTAGCATCTCCTTTTACATACCATCCCCCCGACCCCCTCTCACCAGTCTCTAGTAAATGTGTCTGTCCAGCTCCACTATAGAGAGCATTGTAATGGCAGACACTGTATGTGTCCATGATCTGTCCTGTACTATTACACTGTGATGGCCATCGCTCGGCTTTCCTAGAAGGTAGCAGTGTACAATCAGTATATAGATGACAGCAGTGTATAATCCGTGTATAGATGACAGCAGTGTACAATCAGTATACAGATGACAGCAGTGTATAATCCGTGATGAGTAGTGTTGAGCGATACCTTCCGATATCGGGAAATATCGGATCGGATTGGATCGGACCGATACCGAAAAAGTATCGGATATCGCCGATTCTGATACCGGAAACCAATGCAAGTCAATGGGACAGAAATATCGGAATGAAAATAAACCCTTTCTTTCCTTGTAGGTTAATTCTACATGAAGGAAAACAACTAAGAATAATGTAGAATGTATTGGGGGAGGTGGGGGAGACAATAAAGGCATAGAGGTTTAGCCCAATCAAATGGAATAGCAGGAATTAATATTTTTTTTAAGACGTTCTGAGTTACGGAAATATTGACTATGTTAAGTATTTTTATATTTTGTCAGATATTTATGTTTCACTACTTCCATGCTCTTCACCTTCTTTTTTACTTCTCCCACACTTTCTCCTTCATCATCCTCAGCATCTTTTTCATCCTCTTCTTCTTCACCTTCTTCATCTTCTTCTTCTTCACCTTCTTCGTATTATTCTTTTTTTTTACATTCTTCATATTCTACTTCTTCATCTTCTTCTTCTTCATCATATTCTTATTTGTGACAGGCATTCCTGTAGTTGTTATCTATAAAAGGTTGGACATTACACCTTTCGTTCTGCCCGTCACAAAAGATTTACAACAGGATTTGTCCGCGTTCAGTTTGGCCTGCAGCAGCAGGTCTTTTCCAGGGGCACCACGAGGAGGAACGGACTCACCCCCATACACTGCTTAGTCATCTTCTGCTTATAATTTAGATATTATCTTTTGCTCTGATTTTTAGTCTTATGCTTAATGTTCTTCCGCTTTTTGTTCTGCAGCTTCTTGTATTTCTGCTTCTTGGTTTTCTGTCTCTTGTTCTTCTGTATCTTGGTGCTTGTCTTCTCTTCTTTGTCCTCTTGGTCAACTTCTTCAGGGTCATCTTCTTGGTCTTCTTCGGGGTGGTCTTCAGGGTCGTCGTCTTCGGGGGTCGTCGTCTTCGGGGTCCTCGTCTTCTTCGGGGTGGTCTTCAGGGTCCTCGTCTTCTTCGGGGTGGTCTTCAGGGTCCTCGTCTTCTTCGGGGTGGTTTTCAGGGTCCTCGTCTTCTTCGGGGTGGTCTTCAGGGTCCTCGTCTTCAGGGTCGTTGTCTTCGGGGTCCTCATCTTCTTAGGGTTGGTCTTCAGGGTCCTCCTCTTCAGGGTCCTCGTCAGGGAGATCCAGAGTGATTACCAAGAACCATTTCAAAAAGCTTGAACTTGGAAATGTAGCAGAAGTTACAAGAAAGCTGAGGAACTACCGAGAACCAGCTGACGGTACTGGAACCCGGATGGGTAGCAGAAAGTACAAGAGCCAATGGAACTGCCGAAGACCAGCTGACGGTACTGGAACTCGGTTACTAAGCAGGAGGTACCTGTGCCAGAAAGCACTACCAAGGACCAGCAGACGTTGGTGGAACTTGGATACCGAGAAGGAGGCACTTAATCCAAAGGCACTGCCGAGAACCAGCTGACGGTACTGGAACCCGGATGGGTAGCAGAAGGTACCCATGTAAAAAAAAGTTCAAGGCCGCGACCCGGCCGCAGTTACCAAAACCCACAGTCCTACAGGGGGTGCTTGTCCTATTGGCACTATGGAACCAGCCTTCATTGCCTGATCCCGCAGCCCACATAGGAGTCACCTAAACTGCAGGCACCATAGAGTCGGCTAACCCGACCGCAACACGACAGGACAACGCATTGGAGGCAAAGTGACGTTGACACTACCCGGAAACAGCTGGCGTGCTGGAAGCAGGCTGGGCAGGAGGGAGTACCCGTGCCAAAGTCACTGCCGAGAACCAGCTGACGGTACTAGTACCCGGATGGGTAGTAGAAGGTACAAGAGCAAATGGAACTACCGAGGACCAGCTGACGGTACTGGAACCCGGATGGGTAGCAGAAGGTACAAGAGCCAATGGAACTGCCGAAGACCAGCTGACGGTACTGGAACTCGGTTACTAAGCAGGAGGTACCTGTGCCAGAAAGCACTACCAAGGACCAGCAGACGTTGGTGGAACTTGGATACCGAGAAGGAGGCACCTAATCCAAAGGCACTGCCGAGAACCAGCTGACGGTACTGGAACCCGGATGGGTAGCAGAAGGTACCCATGTAAAAAAAAGTTCAAGGCCGCGAGCCGGCCGCAGTTACCAAAACCCTCAGTCCTACAGGGGGTGCTTGTCCTATAGGCACTATGGAACCAGCCTTCATTGCCAGATCCCGCAGCCCACATAGGAGTCACCTAAACTGCAGGCACCATAGAGTCGGCTAACCCGACCGCAACACGACAGGACAACGCATTGGAGGCAAAGTGACGTTGACACTACCCGGAAACAGCTGGCTTGCTGGAAACAGGCTGGGCAGGAGGGAGTACCCGTGCCAAAGACACTGCCGAGAACCAGCTGACGGTACTGGAACCCGGATGGGTAGTAGAAGGTACAAGAGCCAATGGAACTGCCGAAGACCAGCTGACGGTACTGGAACTCGGTTACTAAGCAGGAGGTACCTGTGCCAGAAAGCACTACAAAGGACCAGCAGACGTTGGTGGAACTTGGATACCGAGAAGAAGACACCTAATCCAAAGGCACTGCCGAGAACCAGCTGACGGTACTGGAACCCGGATGGGCAGCAGAAGGTACCCATGTAAAAAAAACTTCAAGGCCGCGAGCCGGCCGCAGTTACCAAAACCCACAGTCCTACAGGGGGTGCTTGTCCTATTGGCACTATGGAACCAGCCTTCATTGCCTGATCCCGCAGCCCACATAGGAGTCACCTAAACTGCAGGCACCATAGAGTCGGCTAACCCGACCGCAACACGACAGGACAACGCATTGGAGGCAAAGTGACGTTGACACTACCCGGAAACAGCTGGCGTGCTGGAACCAGGCTGGGCAGGAGGGAGTACCCGTGCCAAAGTCACTGCCGAGAACCAGCTGACGGTACTGAAACCCGGATGGGTAGTAGAAGGTACAAGAGCAAATGGAACTACCGAGGACCAGCTGACGGTACTGGAACCCGGATGGGTAGCAGAAGGTACAAGAGCCAATGGAACTGCCGAAGACCAGCTGACGGTACTGGAACTCGGTTACTAAGCAGGAGGTACCTGTGCCAGAAAGCACTACCAAGGACCAGCAGACATTGGTGGAACTTGGATACCGAGAAGGAGGCACCTAATCCAAAGGCACTGCCGAGAACCAGCTGACGGTACTGGAACCCGGATGGGTAGCAGAAGGTACCCATGTAAAAAAAAGTTCAAGGTCGCGAGCCGGCCGCAGTTACCAAAACCCACAGTCCTACAGGGGGTGCTTGTCCTATTGGCACTATGGAACCAGCCTTCATTGCCTGATCCCGCAGCCCACATAGGAGTCACCTAAACTGCAGGCACCATAGAGTCGGCTAACCCGACCGCAACACGACAGGACAACGCATTGGAGGCAAAGTGACGTTGACACTACCCGGAAACAGCTGGCGTGCTGGAACCAGGCTGGGCAGGAGAGAGTACCCGTGCCAAAGTCACTGCCGAGAACCAGCTGACGGTACTGGAACCCGGATGGGTAGTAGAAGGTACAAGAGCAAATGGAACTACCGAGGACCAGCTGACGGTACTGGAACCCGGATGGGTAGCAGAAGGTACAAGAGCCAATGGAACTGCCGAAGACCAGCTGACGGTACTGGAACTCGGTTACTAAGCAGGAGGTACCTGTGCCAGAAAGCACTACCAAGGACCAGCAGACGTTGGTGGAACTTGGATACCGAGAAGGAGGCACCTAATCCAAAGGAACTGCCGAGTACCAGCTGACGGTACTGGAACCCGGATGGGTAGCAGAAGGTACCCATGTAAAAAAAAGTTCAAGGCCGCGAGCCGGCCGCAGTTACCAAAACCCACAGTCCTACAGGGGGTGCTTGTCCTATTGGCACTATGGAACCAGCCTTCATTGCCTGATCCCGCAGCCCACATAGGAGTCACCTAAACTGCAGGCACCATAGAGTCGGCTAACCCGACCGCAACACGACAGGACAACGCATTGGAGGCAAAGTGACGTTGACACTACCCGGAAACAGCTGGCGTGCTGGAAACAGGCTGGGCAGGAGGGAGTACCCGTGCCAAAGACACTGCCGAGAACCAGCTGACGGTACTGGAACCCGGATGGGTAGTAGAAGGTACAAGAGCCAATGGAACTGCCGAAGACCAGCTGACGGTACTGGAACTCGGTTACTAAGCAGGAGGTACCTGTGCCAGAAAGCACTACCAAGGACCAGCAGACGTTGGTGGAACTTGGATACCGAGAAGGAGGCACCTAATCCAAAGGCACTGCCGAGAACCAGCTGATGGTACTGGAACCCGGATGGGTAGCAGAAGGTACCCATGTTAAAAAAAGTTCAAGGCCGCGAGCCGGCTGCAGTTACCAAAACCCACAGTCCTACAGGGGGTGCTTGTCCTATTGGCACTATGGAACCAGCCTTCATTGCCAGATCCCGCAGCCCACATAGGAGTCACCTAAACTGCAGGCACCATAGAGTCGGCTAACCCGACCGCAACACGACAGGACAACGCATTGGAGGCAAAGTGACGTTGACACTACCCGGAAACAGCTGGCGTGCTGGAACCAGGCTGGGCAGGAGGGAGTACCCGTGCCAAAGTCACTGCCGAGAACCAGCTGACGGTACTGGAACCCGGATGGGTAGTAGAAGGTACAAGAGCAAATTGAACTACCGAGGCCAGCTGACGGTACTGGAACCCGGATGGGTGGCAGAAGGTACAAGAGCCAATGGAACTGCCGAAGACCAGCTGACGGTACTGGAACTCGGTTACTAAGCAGGAGGTACCTGTGCCAGAAAGCACTACCAAGAACCAGCAGACGTTGGTGGAACTTGGATACCGAGAAGGAGGCACCTAATGCAAAGGCACTGCCGAGAACCAGCTGACGGTACTGGAACCCGGATGGGTAGTAGAAGGTACAAGAGCAAATGGAACTACCGAGAACCAGCTGGCGGTGCTGGAACCCAGGGTAAATACTAAAAACAGAGTGGAGCCAGAGGTGTAATTGGAGCAAGTTTTAAATCAGTAGTACAGTGGATGTGGACAAAGCAGGAGAATTTGCCGGACACACAGCAGGGGAACAGCTGACGTTACTGAACCCCAATAACACTGGAGCAAGCGTTGACTGTGCAGACGGCACTTCTGAGCAGCAACTAGCGGTATTGGAGCCATGGGTAAATACTAAAAACAGAGGAGCCAGAGGTGTATTTGGAGGAGGTTTTAAATCAGTAGTACAGTGGATGTGGACAAAGCAGAAGAAATTGCCGTCCGCACAGCAGGGGAACAGCTGACGTTACCGAACCCCAATAACACGGCAGCAAGTGTTGACTGTGCAGACGGCACTTCCGAGCGCCAACTGGCGGTGTTGGAGCTCAGGGATAATACTGAAAACAGAGGAGCCAGAGGTGTATTTGGAGGAGGTTTTAAGTCAGTAGTACAGTGGATGTGGACAGAGCAGGAGAAAGTGCCGTCCGCACAGCAGGGGAACAGCTGACGTTACTGAACCCCAATAACACGGCAGCAAGTGTTGACTGTGCAGACAGCACTTCCGAGCGCCAACTGGCGGTGTTGGAGCTCAGGGATAATACTGAAAACAGAGGAGCCAGAGGTGTAATTGGAGCAACTTTAAAATCTGTAGTAGTGAGAATGTGGACAGAGCAGGAGAAATTGCCGTCCGCACAGCAGGGGAACAGCTGACGTTACTGAACCCCAATGACATGGCAGCAAGTGTTGACTGTGCAGACGGCACTTCCGAGCGCCAACTGGCGGTGTTGGAGCTCAGGGATAATACTGAAAACAGAGGAGCCAGAGGTGTAATTAGAGCAACTTTAAAATCTGTAGTAGTGAGAATGTGGACAGAGCAGGAGAAATTGCCGTCCGCACAGCCGGGGAACAGCTGACGTTACTGAACCCCAATGACACGGCAGCAAGTGTTGACTGTGCAGACGGCACTTCCGAGCGCCAACTGGCGGTGTTGGAGTACACCACCTGCGGCACTAAAGACGCGTTTCGATAATACACTAGCAGCAGGGCAAGCTAGCACCTCCAATGCATACTGACTTAGCTCTGGCCATGTATCTAGCTTACAGACCCAAAACTTGAAGGGAAAAGAGCCGTCTGGGAGTACACTAAGAGGGCAAGACATGTAGTCTGTCACCATCTGACGGAAACGTTGCCTCCTGCTGACTGGAGCTGTCTGTGATGGTGTAGACATTTGTGGCGGCGGGGACACAAAACTTTGCCACATTTGGGCCATACTGGTCTTGCCTTGTGCTGAGGCGCTGCTTCTGCTCCCTCTTTGTGCAGAGCTTCCTCCACTGCCTCGACGCACTGAGCTGCTTTGTAAAGCACTAGCAGCACTGCTCTCGGTTGGAATGGAGAACATGATGGAATGCACCAGTGCGTCTTGGTACTCCCGCATTTTACGCTCCCGGTTCAACGGTGTTATGAGGCTTTGTAAATTGTCCCAGTAGCGAGGATCTAGGAGGGTGGACATCCAATAATCAGCCATGTTGAGAATGTGGGCGATGCGGCGGTCGTTTCTCAGGCACTGCAGCATGAAATCAACCATGTGCTGCAGACTGCCAACTGGCCAAGAAACGCTGTCCCCTGCTTGAGGCGTGATCTCTGCCTGCTCTGCATCACCCCACCCTCGCTCTAGATACTGACTACTAGAGCATTGTGTACCTCCCTCCTCTGGACAGATGTCTTCCTCATCCATTGACTCCTCCTCATCCTCCTCACAAAGTGTCCCCTGCCTAGGCCTTTGTGAGGAACCACGTTGCGCAGACTGTAGAGAAGCAGATGGCATTTGTGACTCCTCATCCTCCACCTCTTCCAAAACCTCGTCCCTTAGTGCTTGCAGTGTTTTTTCAAGCAGGCAGATAAGGGGGATAGTCATGCTGACTAGTGCATCATCTGCACTCGCCATCCGCGTGGAATAATCGAAGGCACGCAAAACGTGGCAAATGTCCTTCATAGAGGCCCACTCAGTGGTGGTGAAGTGTGAACGGCGCGCACTGCGACTTGTTTGCGCCTGCTGCAGCTGGTACTCCATTACTGCTGCCTGCTGCTCACACAACCTCTCCAACATATGTAACGTTGAATTCCACCTGGTGGGTAGGTCACATATGATGCGATGTTCCGGAAGGCGTAATCGGCGCTGCAGAGCTGCAATGCGTGATCTTGCATTGCTGGAAAGCCGCAAGTGAGCGCACTCTATGCGGACCTTGTGAAGCAGTGCATCAAGATCCGGACAGTCCCTCAAAAAACTCTGCACGACCAAGTCGAGCACATGTGCCAGACATGGGATGTGAGTGAGGTTGCCTAGGCCCAGAGCTGCCACCAGATTTCGGCCATTGTCACACACTACCATGCCTGGCTGGAGATTCGCTGGCACAAACCACACGTCGCTCTGCTGATTGATGGCATTCCAGAGCTCCTGCGCTGTGTGGCTTCGATTCCCCAAAGAAATTAATTTTAATACGGCCTGTTGACGTTTGGCCACGGCTGTGCTCATATTGGTCACCATAACAGGTAACCGTTCACGGGTCGATGTGGAGGTAGACCGTGACGGCTCCTGCAGCGCTGATTCAGAGGAACTGGAGTATGAGGAGCAGTCAATGTGTACAGACTGGATTCCTGCAATCCTTGGAGTTGGCAGAACACGTACAGCGCCACTCTCAAGATCTGTACCCGGCTCCACAACATTTACCCAATGGGCAGTGAGGGAAAGGTATCGTCCCTGTCCATGCTTACTGGTCCACGCATCGGTGGTCAGGTGGACCTTGCTACTGACGGCGTTTTGTAGCGCATGTTTAATTTTTCCCTCCACATGATGTTGCAGGGCAGGGACGGCTTGCCTGCTGAAATAAAATCGTCTGGGCACGTTGTATTGTGGGACTGCCAATGCCATAAAGTTACGGAATGTGTCAGTCTCCACCAGCCTGAATGATAGCATTTCAAGGGCCAGTAGTTTAGCAATGCCTGCATTCAGAGCCTGTGCTCGGGGGTGGTTTGCCGAGTATGGGCGCCTTTTCTCCCATGCCTGTGCTAACGATGGCTGTAGACTGGCCTGGGAGTGTGAGGATGACTGGGAAAGTGGTGCTGTGGGTGGAATTACACTGTGTCTCTGTACAACAGTGCCAGAGATTCTTCCATGGCGATCCTGTGAGGAAGCCGAACCAGCTGTGTGTGAGCTGGAGGAAGAGGCTACAACACGAGCTGAAGAGGTGGTAGGTGGCGCTGTAGGTTGGCCTAGGTCTTCAGTGTGTTTTTGTAACTCCACCACGTGCTTGGTCCGCACATGTTTCCACATATTTGTGGTATTGAGGTTGCTGACACTTTTCCCTCTTTTCACCTTCTGATTACACAGCTTGCATTTGACAAAGCAAATGTCATCTGCAGCTGTGTCAAAAAAGGACCAGGCACTGCAAGTCTTGGGAGCGCCCGCTTTGGATTTTGGAAGAGCCATGCTCCTAATGGGTGCCGAAGTGGAGGCTACAGGCAACCAAGTCTGCCCCCTCCCTCTCCCTCCTTTTTGGGCTGTTCGGGGAATCTCTTCCTCAGAGCTGCTCCCACCACCTTCCCTTCCCTCACGCCATGATGGGTCAAGGACCTCATCATCTACACCACCCTCTTCAAACAACTGCTTCTCCTGGGTAGTCTCGACAGCACAGTACGCACCAGAAAGTGGCACCTGAGTCTCAACATCAGATGCGTACTGAGGTGTGCTGCTGACCATAGGCACTGGCCCACCCGCCTCTTCAGATTCAGAGAGACAAAACGGTTGCACATCACTGCATACTACCTCTTCTTCAAATTCTCGAATTCTGCTTGGCTGGCCCCCTCTTTCCAAGCCAAGAGATTCAGAGAACAGAAGTAGAGATGGCTCCTGTCCAGGGCTCTCTGACTGCCTGGGCAATTTGGCAGGTGGTGACGAGACAGATGGGTGCTCTTCAGTGCTCAGGACCTGAGAGGATCTGGAACTAATTGAAGTCGATGCGTTAGCTGCCATCCATCCGACAACGGCTTCAATTTGGTCCTCCCGCAGCAGTGGGGTACGGCTAGCTCCTACAAAGCTGCGCATAAAGGACTGTTCCCTGGTAAAACTGGGGGATGCTGAGTCACTGGTGCCCGCAGCAGGCACAGAATCCCCACGTCCTCTCCCTGCAGGCACAGAATCCTCACGTCCTCTCCCTGCAGAAACTCCACGCCCACGACCACATGCCTTACTCCCTGCCTTCTTCATCTTGGTAGACTGATAAAGATAGGCAGAAAAGTACTAAGGGCTTAGTGTGCTTATTCCTGAACAGCTGCTAACAGGTATAAGAAACACTAATTTTATAAAGTGTGGACTAGACTTTAATATGAGCTAATGTGGCCTACACAACTGTAAAGTGGAGTGTTTGGTGAACTTTATTTAGGTTTTTTTTGTCACAAAAAGACACTGGATGTGCCTAAAGATGTAATACCGATAGTATCACAAACTTTTTGTGGCTATTACAATGTAGGAAGGTAACCTACAATGCAATAGATGAGGCTACAAAAAATAGGCTAATACTAATCTGGCTGGGGCTGCAGGGCCCAATGCTGCAGAAAGGCTCCTCTAACTACTCCTATATAGTGTGTTTGGAACCAATTTAGCTGAATACGGATGGAACCACCACACTAATAGGAGAAATCAGGAAAAATTATGAAATGGCAAAAAAGGACAATGTATGAGGCAGTGACACACACTGAGTGCACTACAACCAGACGTGGTTGAAGCACACACTACAGGGTGAGCTGCACTCACACACCAGACCTTGCAGACAGCGGTGAACAGCACAGAGAACTGTGCACTAGCACTGCAAGGCACAGCGATTTATAAAGTAGCTTGGGTAAAGCAGAATAGACCAAATAGGTAGCTAAAACTGTCCCTCAGAACAACTGCGTCCTATCCCTAACTGAATTCACAGCAGAGTGAGCTCAAAATGGCGGCGGCGGCTTTTATAGTGCATCATGACATCATTTCAGCAGCCAATCACAGCCATGCCATTAGTTAAGATGCCTACATGCCTAACAGGATGTGCCCACACTTCTTAGGATCCTCATTGGCTGAATAAAATGAAAATGGCTCATTGCATTATGGGAACTTCCGATTCCGGTATACGATATTGCAAAAGTATCGGAATTAAGTATCGGAATTCCGATACCGTGAATATCGGCCGATACCCGATATTTCAGTATCGGAATGCTCAACACTAGTGATGAGTAATATTTGCTATATCAGCCATGTCTGCAAGGAGGTCACACAGGAGCAGCATCCGAGGCAAGTTGCAGCAGTCACATGAGGACAATGGCGGCTACATGAATTTCTGAGGTAATATTGATCAGATATATGGTGTAGGAGCTGATACTACACTAATACATGGTGTCTGAGGTGAATGTGTTCATATCATCCATAATGAGAGCTGATAATAACCCCCAGTGTTATGCGAATACCCGAAATGTGAAATGTTATAATATCATCTGATAGCCCCAGTATTATACTCTCCTGATACTGCTCCTGTCCATCCTCCATCTCATCCACAGAGAGAAAGAGATATCACACAAAGAGAGAAGTGTTACCTTCCCTCCCCCCTGTCAGCCCCACCCTCCTTACAATAAGCCCACAGGCAAATAAGACCCCCCGCCCCGCCTACTGTGATCCTTCCTCCTAGAGCAGAATCACTCCTTTAAAATCTACACAGCTCTACAAACAAAGCTGCTGGCATTAAAGGTCCACCCCTCCCAAAGTCATGCCCTCCTCTGCTTAAGGCTCAGGGGGTTCCTCTGCCTTCTTTAGATGTTTTTTGCAAAGTCTAAACTGGCCTTTGTATTTTTAAGTCTGATTAATGGTTTCCACCTTGAGGTGAACCCTCTGATTTGCTCTCATGAAGTTTTCTCTTTTATGGTGGATGTAGACACTGAAAAACCTACTTCTTGGAAAGTGTTCTTCACTTAGGTTGATATTGTGAAAGGGCTTTTCTTCACCATGGAAAGGATTCTGCGATCATCTACCACTGTTTTCTTCCGTGGACGTCAATGCCTTTCTGAATTTCCAAGCTCACCAGTACACTTTTTTTTTTCACAATGTACCAAATTGTTGAATTGGCCAGCTCCAGACCCTTTACCTGCTTAATTGATAGTAGATTAATGAGGGAAGAGCACATACAGCCAATGAAGGAAGTTTTAAGATAATTGTCCAGTTACTTTTGGTCTCTTGAAAAAGTCAGATCCACACTAAAAAGCTGTAGTCGCTAAACCTTTACTTCATTTAGGATGTGAATACCCTCAAATTAAGGCCACGGGCCCACTATCAGTATTTGGTCAGTATTTTCTCTCAGGAGTGGGAGCCAAAACCAGGTAAGGAACAATCAGAGAAAAGGTATAATAGAAACAATTCACCAATTCTGCTTTGATCACCCACTCCTGGTTTTGGCTCCCACTCCTGGGAAAAAATACTGACCGAATACTGACCAAATACTGATAGTGGGGCCGTAGCCTTAAGCTAAGAGTCAACACTTTAAGCCCAGATTGATTATATAATTGTATCTTGAATATGTTTTGGTAAACAGCTATAATAATGCCATAACTTGCATGCATTGCTCAGGTGTTATTTTGTCACATTCTTCCACACAAACCCTCTTCAAATCCTCAAGGTCCTGTGGGCTCCTTTTATGAACTCTGAGCTTTAGTTCTTTCCATAGATGTTCTATTCAATTCATGTCAGGTAATCGGCTGAGATATTCTAGCAGCTTTATTTTTTTTTTATCTGAAACCAAATGAGAGTTTCTTAGGCTGTGTCTTTGGAATCATTGTCTTGCCGAAATGTAAACCCTCATTTTTATCTTCATCATCCTGGTAGATGGCAGCAGATTTTTATCAAGAATGTCTAGGTAAATTTGTCCGTTCATCCTTCCCTCAATTATATGAAGTTTGCCAGTGCCATATGTTGAAAAACAGCCCCACACCATGATGTTCCCACCTCCAAACTTCACTTTTGATATGGTGGAGTGATATGCAGTGCCTTTCGATCTCCAAACATGGTGTGTATTATGGCATCCAAAGAGTTCTATTTTGGTCTCATCTGACAAGACTATCGTTATGAACTGAAACCATTGTGCCGTGGCCTGAGGTGAGCCTGGAGGGGGGTAACTAGGTGCCACACCAAGTCTGACCTTGGATGCACGGCAGCTAATGATACCATGATCCAAGGACGCGGAACCATGTGTACGCCATGACTGACCTCGGATGCACAGCAGCTGACCCCCAAGTGACAGGAGGCTAGAACGGCCAGGAATGCGTAGACTTGGCAAGTACAGGTAAGCACGGCAGGTTTAGTGACTGGGACAACTGACAAACAGGCAGGCAGTTGCTGACAGGCACGACTGATATACTGGCAGGCAGGCACGGCTGGTATACAGGCAGGAAGGTGCTGTGGGCACGGCTTGTATACAAGCAGGCAGGTGCTGGCAGACACGGCTGGTATACAGGCAGGTAAGTGTGGACTGGCACGGATGATATACAGGCTGGCACGACAGGCGTGGATATCAGGGCCGGACTGGCCATCTGGCAATGCTGGCAAATGCTAGAGGGGTTGGTGTCAGCTGTGGGCCTCTCCTTCTTCCCAGGGAAGGGCAAACCTTCCCCCTGATGCCCCAATTGTTCTATAAAGATTCTACACTGTGCAGGGATTTAATTCAGTGGTGATCTGACCTCTGATTCTTCCTAGCCGCATTCAGTAAATAAAGGAGGAAGGAGGGCATGACGCCATTGCTGCCAGTCAGCTTAAAGGGGTCTAAATTGAAGACTCTCCTCTCTTTCTTGCTTTTGGACAAATCCAGACATGCAGAGAAAGTGAGAGCTGGGTCTGGTTTCTCATCTTCTTTGGATGCAAGTTACGTCCAAAGGAAGGGAGGAAGAAGCTGCTGAATTGCTACAGGCATCACCTTTAATGGTATATTTAGGTGCAGTCAATGCACCTTTAAGGGGTGGTCCAAAGCTAATAATGATTTTCATCCTAAATTACTATTTTTTTTATAATTGAATAGCATTTCTAGTATACTTTAATTAAAAAGCCCTTATTATTCCCTCTCTAATCTAACTGCTTTACATATTTTTTTTTATCTATTTCCTCTTTGATGATGTTTTGTTTGAAAATCCCCATTGCATGCTGGGATACTCAAACGAGTTGTCATCAGGAGGCAGAGGCTGCAGTCAGTTCACAGCCTCTGCACCCTGAAATGAAGTGTCATTCAGGGGGCGGACATATCATTGATGTAACCTGTGGTGCCGCACAGTGGCCCAAGAGGTCAGGGGGCCCATTTCCACCTCCAAAACAGGTGGAATTGTGCATTATGATGAGCTGTTCGACTGCAAAGGGCCCATATACTGCTCTTGCACAGGGGCCCTTTTCTGTTTGTGTCTGCCAATGGCATCATCAGTGACATACATTTCAGGGGCTGGGCTAGTCCCTGCTCTACTGAGCATGTGTCATTTGTCAATTCCGATGTATGCTCAGTAGGACTTCCCTTGTCACTATGCAATCTTTTTCTCAGTGCACAGTGACAGTGCACAACCTTGTCAGCTCTAATGAGAAGTGATGTGCTGGAAAGAGAGAGCACTGTAATAGCGCATTGTAAGCAGGAAACTGGGAGAGTAGAGACCAGCCCTGCCCCTGATAGTGAAGTCACTTTCGTGGGTGGGCCGGGTCCTTGTTTGCTGCAATCTTTCCTTGACTGACAGCCAGATGTGCATCAGTGTGCAGCCGGCTGTCAGTCATAGTGCCAGGGCGTGCTTACAGCTGCTGCCCTCACTGCTGTGTGCGGTGACTGTAATTATTCTGGACACGCCTGCATGACTGAAAGCCAGTGGCTCCTGGGAGAGATAAAATTTATTTTATCCCAGGTGTCACACTTTTAGTACAGCGGCAGGGCACCTTCATAATGCCATTAACCTGCAAATTAACCCTTCATCTGCAAGTAAAGTTATCTGACCTGACAGGTTCCCTTTAAATTTCACATCGTGTTATTCTGGCTCCACAGCAGTTTGCATTCTGTAAATGTGATATATATCGAGCGATCCACAAAAATCGACGAACATATATCACATTCACTTCATAGCAAATGGGCCTGTGTGCTCTCAAATGCCAGGGCTGAATTTAAGTCCCAGTCCAACCCTGGTAGATATACAGGACAGGTATACAGTAAAGCCTTGTCTTACGACGAGTTTAATTAGTTTTGTGACCGAGCTCTTAACTCAATTTACTCTTATATCAAATTAAATTTCCCTATTAAAATGAACTGAATTGCTATTAATCTGTTCGAGCCCTCCAAAAACCACACCAATTTTTTTTGTTAGGCATTTTTAATTAACAAAAATTAACTTTATTAATAACAAATACAGTAATGTACAGTATGAAAAACTATTAAATGTGTAATGCTGTACTTTTTTATTTTATTTTTATTTATTTTTTACAACTTCACTTAATCTTCACATATAAATATAGCAAGTATTGAATCCTAAAGCCAGCACTCCAAAGAGTCAGAGAGTGCACATAATAGTGTACCTTGCTGCACATATGAAATAACATACTCTACGGCCAGAGAAAAAATAGCAGAAGCATAAAGCAAAAAATAACCATTATCCTATGTACAACAGCAGCATGTCAAATGCATGCCGGAAGGAGTGCTAAAAATCGAGTCTAGCCCAGGAAAAAAGATTCACAAGAAAAGGTCAAAAGCACAACAGCAAAGACAAAGATGCTTACACGGCAAGATAATTACGTCGCTCGTAACTCAGATCTCGGATCGCATCATATAGCAATAAATCAACTGAGCGATGGCTAATATCTCAGAAAATTCATAAGTAGATGCACTCGTTTATCAAGGTATCACTGTACTGAGATACGAGCACTGGGGACCTGATAACTAGCAACAGTTTTTGGAAACAGACTAACGACGTTGCACAGGCACATCCATGCAGGTGGAGGTGCCTTAAATAGTATCTCCCAGACATTGGCTGTAGACATTTTAGGATGATGTGCGTGTGGCCCCTTTAAGAAAGAAGGAGTGTGCGCGCTCTAAGAACAGTGCCTAGGGATCTGCGTATCCCGGGCAACAGCCAAGGAGGAAGCGCGGGATGGGAGCCATGGTGGTGAGTAAGTCAGCTTCCTTGCTGGGGGAGGGGGCCAGCGTGCTGGGACGCTGGTACTACAGTACCCCACCTTTACGCCCCCTCTTTTTCAAGCCTGCAAGGAATCTCTCCAGAAGGTCTCCTCAGGACCAAACCCCTTCAAATCCACAAGAAAAAAAGTTTTTCTTCTTATCCTCTTGGTGACCAGAATGTTCTCTACCTTGAAAACGTCTTCAGTGCTGACTGGAGCAGGAGTGGTACCAAAATCTTTGAAAAAGGGACTGAGAACCACAGGCTTGATGAGAGACACGTGAAAAGAATTGGGGATCTGTAAAGAGGCCGGGAGTCTGAGCTGTAGGCTACTGGGTAAATCTGTTTCAGAGCCTCGAACGGACTGATGAAGTGAGGGCCCAGTTATAGAAGGGAACCTTGATACAGACATACTTAGACGATAGCCAGACCTTTTCCCCAGGGCAAAACAGGGGCGGATGCAGACGTCTCTTGTCTGCATGTCTTTTCATGCATTCAGAGGAATTCAATAAGGTGGACTTGGTGTACTCCCAGTTTTTTGAAAAACCCTTGATGAGAGATTCAGCAGCAGGAATATCGGAGGTAGTGGAAACAGGAAACAGAATATTATGATGTTGACCATAGACCACAAAAAACTGAGATTTGGCAGAGGATTCACTCACAAGGTTGTTGTATGAGAATTCGTCCCCAGGCAGGAGTTTGGCCTAGTCATTGTGGTGGACATTGATGAAGTGCTGCAGGAAGTTGGTCAGGATCTGATTGACCTTCTCTACGCGATCATTGGATTGAGGAAGCAAGAGGCAAACTGGATGCCTCTATCCAAGACAATATGGAGTGGTAGACCATGGATACAGAAAATATGTAGAATAAACTTCTTTGCTAGCACTGGAGCAGATGGGAGGCCAGGCAGAGTAGTGAAATGAGACATCTAGGAAAAGCGATCCACAACCACCCAGATAACAGTACAACCGGCCGATACTGGAAGGTCAGTGATGAAATCCATTGCAATATGCTGCCAGGGAACAGATAGTATGGGCAAGGGAAGGAGCCGACCGGCTGGAAGCTGCTACAGAGTCTTGAAATTGTCACAAGAGGGACAGGCAGAGACGAAATCCGCAATATCCTTGCACAGGGTTGGCCCCAAATAATGTTGGGAAATGAGGAGAGCCGTTTTCTTCTGTCTGGCATGGCCAGCCAACATAGATGAGTGACCGCACAGTAGGACCCGCTTCCTATCTGGTTCAGCAATGTAAGTCTATCTAGAAGGAAGCCGAGAGAAATCCAACAGAGCGACCCTAATGATTTTGGAGGGCTCAATGAGGTGTTGTGAATCCTTCTTCTGGTCGGAAGAAGGGAAAGATCTAGAGAGACATAGAAACAGCGTCTGCCTTGGCGTTCATATCAGCCAGCCAGAAATAAAGAGCAAAGATGAAGCACACGAAGAACAGAGACCACCCTGCTTGTCGTGAATTAAGCCACTGTGCGGACTGCAGAAAGGCTAGATTCTTGTGATCAGTGTAGATAACCATCGGGTGAAACGCTCCTTCAAGCAAGAATCGCCACTCCTCCAGAGACATTTTATCGCTAACAGTTCTTGATCGCTTATTGAGCAGTTGCATTCTGGGGCTGAGAAGATTTTGGAAAAGATTTGGAAAAGAAGCCGCAGGTCACCATGCGACCGGAAGAAGACTTCTGGGTAGTGTTGAGCGATACCTTCCGATATCGGGAAATATCGGATCGGATTGGATCGGACTGATACCGAAAAAGTATCGGATATCGCCGATTCCGATACCGGAAACCAATGCAAGTCAATGGGACAGAAATATCGGAATGAAAATAAACCCTTTCTTTCCTTGTAGGTTAATTCTACATGAAGGAAAACAACTAAGAATAATGTAGAATGTATTGGGGGAGGTGGAGGAGACAATGAAGGCATAGAGGTTTAGCCCAATCAAATGGAATAGCAGGAATTAATATTTTTTTTAAGACGTTCTGAGTTACGGAAATATTGACTATGTTAAGTATTTTTATATTTTGTCAGATATTTATGTTTCACTACTTCCATGCTCTTCACCTTCTTTTTTACTTCTCCCACACTTTCTCCATCATCCTCAGCATCTTTTTCATCCTCTTCTTCTTCACCTTCTTCATCTTCTTCTTCTTCACCTGCTTCGTATTATTCTTTTTTCTTACATTCTTCATATTCTACTTCTTCATCTTCTTCATATTCTTCTTCTTCATCATATTCTTATTTGTGACAGGCATTCCTGTAGTTGTTATCTATAAAAGGTTGGACATTACACCTTTCGTTCTGCCCGTCACAAAAGATTTACAACAGGATTTGTCCGCGTTCAGTTTGGCCTGCAGCAGCAGGTCTTTTCCAGGGGCACCACGAGGAGGAACAGACTCACCCCCATACACTGCTTAGTCATCTTCTGCTTATAATTTAGATATTATCTTTTGCTCTGATTTTTAGTCTTATGCTTAATGTTCTTCCGCTTTTTGTTCTTCCGCTTCTTGTATTTCTGCTTCTTGGTTTTCTGTCTCTTGTTCTTCTGTATCTTGGTGCTTGTCTTCTCTTCTTTGTCCTCTTGGTCAACTTCTTCAGGGTCATCTTCTTGGTCTTCTTCGGGGTGGTCTTCAGGGTCGTCGTCTTCGGGGGTCCTCGTCTTCGGGGTCCTCGTCTTCTTCGGGTTGGTCTCCTGGGTCCTCGTCTTCGGGGTCCTCGTCTTCTTCGGGGTGGTCTTCAGGGTCCTCGTCTTCTTCGGGGTGGTCTTCAGGGTCCTCGTCTTCAGGGTCATTGTCTTCGGGGTCCTAGTCTTCTTAGGATTGGTCTTCAGGGTCCTCGTCTTCAGGGTCCTCGTCAGGGAGATCCAGAGTGATTACCAAGAACCATTTCAAAAAGCCTGAACTTGGAAATGTAGCAGAAGGTACAAGAAAGCTGAGGAACTACCGAGAACCAGCTGACAGAACTGGAACCCAGATGGGTAGCAGAAGATACAAGAGCCAATGGAACTGCCGAAGACCAGCTGACGGTACTGGAACTCGGTTACTAAGCAGGAGGTACCTGTGCCAGAAAGCACTACCAAGGACCAGCAGACATTGGTGGAACTTGGATACCGAGAAGGAGGCACCTAATCCAAAGGCACTGCCGAGAACCAGCTGACGGTACTGGAACCCGGATGGGTAGCAGAAGGTACCCATGTAAAAAAAAGTTCAAGGCCGCGAGCCGGCCGCAGTTACCAAAACCCACAGTCCTACAGGGGGTGCTTGTCCTATTGGCACTATGGAACCAGCCTTCATTGCCTGATCCCGCAGCCCACATAGGAGTCACCTAAACTGCAGGCACCATAGAGTCGGCTAACCCGACCGCAACACGACAGGACAACGCATTGGAGGCAAAGTGACGTTGACACTACCCGGAAACAGCTGGCGTACTGGAACCAGGCTGGGCAGGAGGGAGTACCCGTGCCAAAGTCATTGCCGAGAACCAGCTGACGGTACTGGAACCCGGATGGGTAGTAGAAGGTACAAGAGCAAATGGAACTACCGAGGACCAGCTGACGGTACTGGAACCCGGATGGGTAGCAGAAGGTACAAGAGCCAATGGAACTGCCGAAGACCAGCTGACGGTACTGGAACTCGGTTACTAAGCAGGAGGTACCTGTGCCAGAAAGCACTACCAAGGACCAGCAGACGTTGGTGGAACTTGGATACCGAGAAGGAGGCATCTAATCCAAAGGCACTGCCGAGAACCAACTGACGGTACTGGAACCCGGATGGGTAGTAGAAGGTACAAGAGCAAATGGAACTACCGAGAACCAGCTGGCGGTGCTGGAACCCAGGGTAAGTACTAAAAACAGAGTGGAGCCAGAGGTGTAATTGGAGCAAGTTTTAAATCAGTAGTACAGTGGATGTGGACAGAGCAGGAGAATTTGCCAGACACACAGCAGGGGAACAGCTGACGTTACTGAACCCCAATAACACTGGAGCAAGCGTTGACTGTGCAGACGGCACTTCTGAGCAGCAACTAGCGGTATTGGAGCCCAGGGTAAATACTAAAAACAGAGGAGCCAGAGGTGTATTTGGAGGAGGTTTTAAATCAGTAGTACAGTGGATGTGGACAAAGCAGGAGAAATTGCCGTCCGCACAGCAGGGGAACAGCTGACGTTACCGAACCCCAATAACACGGCAGCAAGTGTTGACTGTGCAGACGGCACTTCCGAGCGCCAACTGGCGGTGTTGGAGCTCAGGGATAATACTGAAAACAGAGGAGCCAGAGGTGTATTTGGAGGAGGTTTTAAATCAGTAGTACAGTGGATGTGGACAAAGCAGGAGAAATTGCCGTCCGCACAGCAGGGGAACAGCTGACGTTACCGAACCCCAATAACACGGCAGCAAGTGTTGACTGTGCAGACGGCACTTCCGAGCGCCAACTGGCGGTGTTGGAGCTCAGGGATAATACTGAAAACAGAGGAGCCAGAGGTGTATTTGGAGGAGGTTTTAAATCAGTAGTACAGTGGATGTGGACAGAGCAGGAGAAATTGCCGTCCGCACAGCAGGGGAACAGCTGACGTTACTGAACCCCAATAACACGGCAGCAAGTGTTGACTGTGCAGACGGCACTTCCGAGCGCCAACTGGCGGTGTTGGAGCTCAGGGATAATACTGAAAACAGAGGAGCCAGAGGTGTAATTGGAGCAACTTTAAAATCTGTAGTAGTGAGAATGTGGACAGAGCAGGAGAAATTGCCGTCCGCACAGCCGGGGAACAGCTGACGTTACTGAACCCCAATGACACGGCAGCAAGTGTTGACTGTGCAGACGGCACTTCCGAGCGCCAACTGGCGGTGTTGGAGCTCAGGGATTACAGTTCAGGTGGTAGAAACATGAACAGAGCAGGAGACCTGGATACTTTTGCCAACAATTATTTATTCTGGAAGAGGACTGGCAAATTCATGAGAGATCCAGGCCTTGTTCATTTTGAGAAAAGTAAGCCGGTCAACGTTATCGGAGGATAGTCGCATGCGACGGTCTGTTAGTACACCACCTGCGGCACTAAAGACGCGTTCCGATAATACACTAGCAGCAGGGCAAGCTAGCACCTCCAATGCATACTGACTTAGCTCTGGCCATGAATCTAGCTTACAGACCCAAAACTTGAAGGGAGAAGAGCCGTCTGGGAGTACACTAAGAGGGCAAGACATGTAGTCTGTCACCATCTGACGGAAACGTTGCCTCCTGCTGACTGGAGCCGTCTGTGATGGTGTAGACATTTGTGGCGGCGGGGACACAAAACTTTGCCACATTTCGGCCATACTGGTCTTGCCTTGTGCTGAGGCGCTGCTTCTGCTCCCTCTTTGTGCAGAGCTTCCTCCACTGCCTCGACGCACTGAGCTGCTTTGTAAAGCACTAGCAGCACTGCTCTCGGTTGGAATGGAGAACATGATGGAATGCACCAGTGCATCTTGGTACTCCCGCATTTTACGCTCCCGGTTCAACGGTGTTATGAGGCTTTGTAAGTTGTCCCGGTAGCGAGGATCTAGGAGGGTGGACACCCAATAATCAGCCGTGTTGAGAATGTGGGCGATGCGGCGGTCGTTTCTCAGGCACTGCAGCATGAAATCAACCATGTGCTGCAGACTGCCAACTGGCCAAGAAACGCTGTCCCCTGCTTGAGGCGTGATCTCTGCCTGCTCTGCATCACCCCACCCTCGCTCTAGATACTGACTACTAGAGCATTGTGTACCTCCCTCCTCTGGACAGATGTCTTCCTCATCCATTGACTCCTCCTCATCCTCAGTCATCCACGTTGCGCAGACTGTAGAGACTGTAGAGAAGCAGATGGCATTTGTGACTCCTCATCTTCCACCTCTTCCAAAACCTCGTCCCTTAGTGCTTGCAGTGTTTTTTCAAGCAGGCAGATAAGGGGGATAGTCATGCTGACTAGTGCATCATCTGCACTCGCCATCCACGTGGAATAATCGAAGGCACGCAAAACGTGGCAAATGTCCTTCATAGAGGCCCACTCAGTGGTGGTGAAGTGTGAACGGCGTGCACTGCGACTTGTTTGCTGCAGCTGGTACTCCATTACTGCTGCCTGCTGCTCACACAACCTCTCCAACATATGTAACGTTGAATTCCACCTGGTGGGTAGGTCACATATGATGCGATGTTCCGGAAGATGTAATCGGCACTGCAGAGCTGCCACCAGATTTCGGCCATTGTCGCACACTACCATGCCTGGCTGGAGATTCGCTGGCACAAACCACACGTCGCTCTGCTGCTTGATGGCATTCCAGAGCTCCTGCGCTGTGTGGCTTCGATTCCCCAAAGAAATTAATTTTAATACGGCCTGTTGATGTTTGGCCACGGCTGTGCTCATATCGGTCATCATAACAGGTAACCGTTCACGGGTCGATGTGGAGGTAGACCGTGACGGCTCCTGCAGCGCTGATTCAGAGGAACTGGAGTATGAGGAGGAATCAATGTGTACAGACTGGATTCCTGCAATCCTTGGAGTTGGCAGAACACGTACAGCGCCACTCTCAAGATCTGTACCCGGCTCCACAACATTTACCCAATGGGCAGTGAGGGAAAGGTATCGTCCCTGTCCATGCTTACTGGTCCACGCATCGGTGGTCAGGTGGACCTTGCTACTGACGGCGTTTTGTAGCGCATGTTTAATTTTTCCCTCCACATGATGTTGCAGGGCAGGGACGGCTTGCCTGCTGAAATAAAATCGGCTGGGCAGTGTGAGGATGACTGGGAAAGTGGTGCTGTGGGTGGAATTACACTGTGTCTCTGTACAACAGTGCCAGAGATTCTTCCATGGCGATCCTGTGAGGAAGCCGAACCAGCTGTGTGTGAGTTGGACGAAGAGGCTACAACACGAGCTGAAGAGGTGGTAGGTAGCGCTGTAGGTTGGCCTAGGTCTTCAGTGTGTTTTTGTAACTCCACCACGTGCTTGGTCCGCACATGTTTCCACATATTTGTGGTATTGAGGTTGCTGACACTTTTCCCTCTTTTCACCTTCTGATTACACAGCTTGCATTTGACAAAGCAAATGTCATCTGCAACTGTGTCAAAAAAGGACCAGGCACTGCAAGTCTTGGGAGCGCCCGCTTTGGATTTTGGAAGAGCCATGCTCCTAATGGGTGCCGAAGTGGAGGCTACAGGCAACCAAGTCTGCCCCCTCCCTCTCCCTCCTTTTTGGGCTGTTCGGGGAATCTCTTCCTCAGAGCTGCTCCCACCACCTTCCTGTCCCTCACGCCATGATGGGTCAAGGACCTCATCATCTACGCCACCCTCTTCAAACAACTGCTTCTCCTGGGTAGTCTCCACAGCACAGTACGCACCAGAAAGTGGCACCTGAGTCTCATCATCAGATGCGTACTGAGGTGTGCTGCTGACCATAGGCACTGGCCCACCCGCCTCTTCAGATTCAGAGAGACAAAACGGTTGCGCATCACTGCATACTACCTCTTCTTCAAATTCTCGAATTCTGCTTGGCTGGCCCCCTCTTTCCAAGCCAAGAGATTCAGAGAACAGAAGTAGAGATGGCTCCTGTCCAGGGCTCTCTGACTGCCTGGGCAATTTGGCAGGTGGTGAAGAGACAGATGGGTGCTCTTCAGTGCTCAGGACCTGAGAGGATCTGGGACTAATTGAAGTCGATGCGTTAGCTGCCATCCATCCGACAACGGCTTCAATTTGGTCCTCCCACAGCAGTGGGGTACGGCTAGCTCCTACAAAGCTGCGCATAAAGGACTGTTCCCTGGTAAAACTGAGGGATGCTGAGTCACTGGTGCCCGCAGCAGGCACAGAATCCCCACGTCCTCTCCCTGCAGGCACAGAATCCTCACGTCCTCTCCCTGCAGAAACTCCACGCCCACGACCACATGCCTTACTCCCTGCCTTCTTCATCTTGGTAGACTGATAAAGATAGGCAGCAAAGTACTAAGGGCTTAGTGTGCTTATTCCTGAACAGCTGCTAACAGGTATAAGAAACACTAATTTTATAAAGTGTGGACTAGACTTTAATATGAGCTAATGTGGCCTACACAACTGTAAAGTGGAGTGTTTGGTGAACTTTATTTAGGTTTTTTTTGTCACAAAAAGACACTGGATGTGCCTAAAGATGTAATAACGATAGTATCACAAACTTTTTGTAGCTATTACAATGTAGGAAGGTAACCTACAATGCAATAGATGAGGCTGCAAAAAATAGGCTAATACTAATCTGGCTGGGGCTGCAGGGCCCAATGCTGCAGAAAGGCTCCTCTAACTACTCCTATATAGTGTGTTTGGAACCAATTTAGCTGAATACGGATGGAACCACCACACTAATAGGAGAAATCAGGAAAAATTATGAATTGGCAAAAAAGGACAATGTATGAGGCAGTGACACACACTGAGTGCACTACAACCAGACGTGGTTGAAGCACACACTACAGGGTGAGCTGCACTCACACACACAGACCTTGCAGAAAGCGGTGAACAGCACAGAGAACTGTGCACTAGCACTGCAAGGCACAGCGATTTATAAAGTAGCTTGGGTAAAGCAGAATAGACCAAATAGGTAGCTAAAACTGTCCCTCAGAACAACAGCATCCTATCCCTAACTGAATTCACAGCAGAGTGAGCTCAAAATGGCGGCGGCGGCTTTTATAGTGCATCATGACATCATTTCAGCAGCCAATCACAGCCATGCCATTAGTTAAGATGCCTACATGCCTAACAGGATGTGCCCACACTTCTTAGGATCCTCATTGGCTGAATAAAATGAAAATGGCTCATTGCATTATGGGAAGTTCCTATTCCGGTATACGATATTGCAAAAGTATCGGAATTAAGTATCGGAATTCCGATACCGCGAATATCGGCCGATACCCGATATTTCAGTATCGGAATGCTCAACACTACTTCTGGGTAAGAATAGCTATGTCCCCTGAGGAAGAAGCGTCTGCCTCCAGAAAGAACTGCTTGTTGTTGTCTGAACGATGCAGCATGGGAGCTGAGGAGAATGAATGTTTTAAAGACAAAAAGGCATTCTCTGCCTTTGGAGTCCATATCTTAGAATTGACCCCCATGCAGGTCAGAGCAGAAATAGGAGCAGTCCCAGATAAGAAATGCGGAATAAACTGGTGGTAGTAATTTGCGAATCCTAGAAACTGCTCGATAGCTTTCAGACCATCTGGACGGGGCCACTTCAAGACAGTGGATACCTTTTCGGGATCCATTTTCAGACCGATCTCGGAGATGATGTACCCAAGGAACAGAAAAGAGGTCTGCTCGAAGACGCACTTTACATATTTGGCGAATAGACGGTTCTTACTTAATCTCTGCAAGACCTGGCAAAAAACCCTTCGGTGTGAAGGCAGCTTGGAAAAGGACACCAAGATATCATCTAAGTAAACTACCACACACGTGTAGAGAAGGTCCCAGAAGATGTCTTTCACCAGTTCTTGAAAGACTGCAGGGGCATTATAGAGTCCAAATGGCAGGTATTAAAGACCGTCTGTCATTCATCTCCTTGGCGTATTCAGATCAGGTTATATGCCCCCCTCGAGCGTCCAGCTTTATGGAGACCCTGGAATCTTTAAGTCGATCAAACAACTCGGAAATGAGAGGCATGGGATATTTATTTTTTATCGTAATTTGGTTGACACCTCTATAATCGATACAGGGTCAAAGTGAACAGTCCTTTTTTTGAAAAAAAAAGAATCCTGCTCCAGCCGGGAAGGAAGACTTCCAGATAACTCCCCTGGCAAGGTTAATAATAATAATAATCTTTATTTGTATATAGTGCTAACATATTCTGCAGCGCTTTACATACATTAGCATTGTTGTCCCCATTGGGGCTCACAATGTACATTCCCTATTAGTATGTCTTTGGAGTGTGGGAGGAAACCCATGCAAACACGGGGAGAACATGCAAACTCCTTGCAGATGTTGTCCTTGGTGGAATTTGAACCCATGACCCCAGCGCTGCAAGGCTGCAGTGCTAACCAATGAGCCACCGTGCTGCCCCAAGGTTCTCTTTAATATACTCGGACATGGATTGGGTAGATTCGGCCTCATGGAGGGGATGTGCCTGGTAGCCAGTCAATAGGGCAGTCATGCAGCCTATGAGTTGGAGTCCCCCTTTTATCAAAGACGTCAACGTACGTCCAATATGCAGCAGTCAAGCCAGGTAAATTAGATGGAGAAGCCAGAGGTTGAGTAGGATGAATGGGAACTAGACATCTCTCGTGGCACTCCTGTCCTCAACGAAGTACTTCTCCAGATTTCCAATCCAATACAGGCTCATGTTTTCGCAGCTATGGCAGACCTAGAAGCAGACGATGAGACAGACCTGGCTGCACATAAAGATTAATTTTCTGTGAGTGTAGCATTCCTACTCGAAGTTCGATAGGCTTGGTCATGAACAGGATTCAGAAAGAGGTTTTCCATCCACCAAAGAAAAGCACCAACGGATCCTGACGACGTTGGATCAGGATTTGATACCACTCCACAACGGCCTGTTGAATGAGATTACCTGCAGATCCGGATTCCAGGTAGGCCGACTCGACAAAACGGATGCCGCCACAGGACACGGACACATAACTGAATGAGTCTGCGATGGAGAGGAACTATTCTCGCCCAGGGTGACCTCTCCAACAGACCGCAGGCTATGGAGTTTCCCGGTCTCTCTGGGCAGGAAAGGATTACATGCTCAGGATTGCCACAATAAAAACACCTTCCTTCAACACAACGGACCTCCTGACGATGTTTGATCAACTTGCATGGACTCTGGAGAAGGTGCCGAAGCTGATGCTTGCTACATGACCAGTCTTAGAAAGGTAGGAGCCAGGCGTACAGGTCTTCTCTCTCATGTCATCTCTTTGGAATGCTCCTGATACCTGTTGTCTGTGTTGCCAGAGACACCAGGTCATCCAGTGAGGTGGGTATATTGCGACCGGCCAACCTGTCCTTGATTCGCTCAGAAAGTGGCTACCAGAGCCTCATTATGGCAGGAAAGTTCAGACAACAGGGTGCGAAAACACATCCTACTGGCCCACTGTGAGATTTCCCTAGTGCAGTCTGAGGAGAGAAGATGCAGATGAGGAAGCACGGCCGGGTTCATCGAAGACCTTATGGAAGGGTTCTAGAAAGGACTGGAGGTTCGACACAAGAGGATCCCCTCTCTCCCATAGGGGGTTCAGCCACTCCAGTGAGATGGAACATGATGAAGGCCACTTTGGTCCCATCTGAATTGAACTGATGAATCAAGAGTTTGAAGTGTAGCGTGCACTGATTAATGAACCCGCGGCATAGACTAAGTCTGACCATAGATGCACGGCAGCTGACGGCACCACGATCCGAGGAGAGCGGAAACAGGTGCTACACCAGGACTGACCTGAATGGAACTCATGAGCCAAGAGTTCGAAGTGTAGCATGCACTGATTAATGAATCCCAGACATAGAGCAAGTTCACTGTCATAACGTGGAGGAGCTGAAAGACAGTGTCAGGAGCTGGGTACATAGCGTGCAGACTGATGTCACATCGGAAGTTGTTGCAGCTTGGGTAGGTGCGGAGGCGGACAGAGTTATCAGCGTATCTAGTCGGGTGTTTACTGTATGCAGGTAGAATCGGATTTTATTCTATTGATCTTTCTGGCGGGAGACCTCCTGGTACAGGTCAGAGATGGAGGAAGACTGAGAGCCTGCAGACCCCATGGCCTGTGAAAACTGTTAGGATGGGTGGTGGAACCACTGTGCCATGGCTGGAGGAGAGCCTGGAGGGGCGTGACTAGGTGCCACACCAAGTCTGACCTCGAATGCACGGCAGCTGACGATACCGCGATCCAAGTGATGCAACAGGACTGACCTTGGATGCACGGCAGCTGACCCCCAAGGGACAGGAGGCTCTTAATATCATAAACAGGACATTCTGACCCATAATCAATTATTTAATTCCTCAGAGTACCCACAAAAGCAATTTTAATGTTAATTACCATCAGGCAAACAATAATTCATAAACTCATAATTTTATGAAGTATAATCAGCAAAATTGTATTAGTGAAAGAATTATTACACAAATTATACCAACTACAGATAAATTCCCATGAAAAAACCTTTAAAACACTATTAAAAACACAGAAATAGGGCAAGCTGTTCATAGAGATGGTGTACATGATATATAGGGTAAAAACTAATAATACATAAATATCACATATGGGGCTCATATAGTTAAATACTTGATTCTTATATGATACCAAAGAGGTATATAATCAATAGTAAAGTGCAGATGCAGTTGTAAATAAACAATATATATATGGAGTATCGAGTAAGTATATCACAGCGGCATAGATAGCAGTAATCAATTTCAGATGTTAAGAGACTATACTATAGTGTCAGTGGTGTATGCAATTAGACCACTATGCCAAGTCCGATTATACCTCCTAGCAATACATATCTGATGTCAGGTAAGTATATCGCAGCGACATAAATAACAATAGTCAATAAATTGATTTTTCAAATATTCAAAAACTATACAATAATAAAATAGTCGATATCATTAGACCCATATGCCAAATCCAATTGTACATCCCATGCAGATTTTATATATCATGATTATGATTATACACACCATATGCCATTGCAAAATTATAGCAGCTCGCTTAATATTAACACAGCTGATATACTGGCACTGCTGGAATACAGGCAGGCAGGTGCTGGTGGGCATGGCTGGTATACAGGCAGACTGGCGCTGGAAAGCACGGCTGGTATAAACACAGGCAAGTGTGGACATGCACGGTTGATACACAGGTAGGCAGTTGAGTTGGAAGATATAACTGTAACACAGGCTTCGCAGGCGTGGATATACAGTACAGGTATACTGAGAAACAAGCACTGGGGACCTGAGAACTAGCAAGCATGTTCAGAAACAGACTGATAACATTGCACAGGCACCTACCAGCAGGTCGAGGTGACTTAAATAGTGTCTCCCAGCCATTGGAATTTTTGGATAATTCTTTTCACTCCTCTGTCTGAAACCTAGTTGTGGCCAGTTTATGGTGAAATTATGTTCTTTCAACTACCGGATTATTGCCACAACAGTACTCACTGGAACCTTCAGTAGTTTAGAAATTGTCCTGTAATCAATGCCATCAGTATATTTTGCAACAATGAGGTTGCAAAGGTCTTGAGACAGCTCACTGGTTTTACCCTTCATGAGATGTTTTTTGTGTGGCATTCTAGTGAGAATTTCATGTCAATTACATCTTTAAAAATATAGTTACTTAGAAAATTGATGAAGTGTTCAATACTTATTTCACATGCTGTATAACAATGAGAAAATATTGACTGCACATTGAATATAGCTTTTTATTGCTTTTTGGAATAAAGACATTACTAACTGCTTATATTTTTAATTCTAGTATACTGTATTTTTCAAACTATAAAACACACCTAACCATAAGACACATCCAAGGCTTAGACAGCATAAAAAAGGAAAAGCATTGTTTTCTAATTAAATCTTCCTTGATGGTGTAAACTGGAGGGATGTGTGATGACTCAGCGTCACATGAAAATATGGCCACTAGTGTGGGGAGCGTTGAACTATTCTTAATTATGCCAGACGTACTATTCCTTTGTTCAGTAAGTCAAGGGACATGAGCCATTGTTTCATACAAGACTGTCTGGCACCCCTTTTTGTATCCCAATTTGTAGACGGTCTGCTCATTATGGATTGCATCAGCCTCCTGCAGTGTACTAGTCTGCAAAATCTGGAGGATAATTGGGCAGTCTAATTGAATAATCGAACAATGATAGAACAGCCATGTCTATCTACCCTTAATCCTGTGTGACAATGCCCTGAAATGGGAGTTGAGGGTTATAAAAAGATGACTGCTCCGGTGTGATTCCACGGGACTTCAGCATAGGGATCATGGCTCCAGCTGGTGTATTACAGAACGGTTCCACTGCCCAACAATGAGCCCACTAATGCATTTGGATAACCCAGGTTGGGACAATATGGTCACATGGCCACATACCTTGCTGTTGTCGGTCAGCCTCCTAAGCTAGCCGCTACCTCCTCTCTGGTTGCCCGCCAAAAGCAGGGTGCTGTTGGTTGGGGTAGTTGGCCCTGGATGCCCCAAAGACGCGGAGGTTCTAATCCTCGACGAGCTAGCGAAAGGGTGAGACTCCGTGACAGTGACAATCTTGTGTCCTTGCAGGGAATGTAATATATGCTGTTAACTGTTGGTGACCCAATAAAGTCTTACCGGAGTGTGCTACCCTCACCCTATGTTGTTTGAGTAGTGTTCTGACCATGGAGAAAGAGTACGAGTGTTCAGTGGGATGCGACCCAGGCCGTGTGTTCTTTCTAAAGAGAGCCAGGCCAGTGGACAAGAGCACCCACTGACCATCGTGTCTACACAGGATGAAAATTACACACATGAATACACTAGTGTAGAATAGCGATGTACTAAATCTTTTGTTAGTCTTTCTCTGAACCATGTGTTTTATTTACATATAAATTCACAGCACGAACATTATTGAGAAAAAAAGAAGAAAAAATTGTGTGGATCTACAAGTGAGGCATTTGAATTATTCCTGAAATGAACCCGAAAAGAACAGAAGGGAACTGGATATCCAGGCAAAGTAAACAATGTTTCTATTTGTGTTCACTCTCTCCCTTATAGTCTTTCAGTTTCTACTAACCCCCTTAATCCCTACACCTAGAAATGAACTCTTCATTTCTCCCTCCATCCTCCCCATTCATCTCACCTCCTCCTTGGAACTATTCCTCAATATTCACTCCTGTGTCTCCAAACACAGACAGCCACCTCATGACCTCTCCTGCTCCCACCTGCTAACACTTTCCCTGCTTCTTCTGTCTGCTGGCGATATCTCTCCAAATCCTGGTCCTCCTCACCACATCCCCACAGACACTTCCACCTCCTATCCACGATCTGCCACAAACTCTCGCAACCTTTTTAACCTTATAACCATCCGCCCAGCCACCGCCTCCCCAGTCCCATTAACAGGAGCTCTATGGAACACTCGCTCCGTGTGCAACAAACTTTCCTACATCCATGATCTTTCCTTTACTAATAAACTCCTTCAGAAAAATAATTATGGCGAGTCCCCAGAATAATTAACATCCTCAATTTATTGAAAAAAGATTAAAAGATCATACAGGTTTGGAATACATCTCAACGCGTTTCTGGCAGAAGCCCTTATTAACTGAGATACAGATTCCTTATGATACATGGTATAAAAACAAATGGTGACCAACCGTTGATCAATAAACACATATGTTAGCAATCAATCACATTTGAGAATAATCAGCATAATCACAAGGCTAAATCACAAGAAAGCCAGAGAGAAGAAGAAAAAAAACAAAACAAAAAAACCCTTAGACATTCAATTCTCTGAGATTTAATATAGATAAAGAGGCTGCCTTGTTTGTTAATAAACTCCTTCCTCGGCATCACCGAAACCTGGATCAGACCCCTCTGACATGGCCTCCCCAGCAGCACTTTCGTATGGTGGATTCCATCTTTCTCACGCCCCTCGCTCCAATGGCAAGCATAATGGAGGAGTAGGTTTTCTCCTGTCAGGCAACTGCTCCTTGACCCATTTCCCACTGCCACCCTCCATTACTCTCCCCTCGTTTGAAGTGCACTGTGTGCACATCTACTACCCCTCCAACCTCCAATTGGCCGTCGTTTACCGTCCCCAGGACCAGCCACTATCTTCTTTGACCACTTCACCACCTGACTGCTTCATTTCCTTTCCGCAGACATCCCTACTATCATCATGGGTGACTTCGACATCCCCATTGACACATCCCACCCATCTGTCTCCAAGCTTCTATCCCTCACTTCCTCCTTCGGCCTTGTTCAATGGTCTTCAGCCCCCACTCACAAAGATGGCCACACACTGGACCTCATCTTCACCTGCCTCTGTTCCCTATCCAACCTCTCTGCTCACCTCTCCCTCTTTCTGACCACAACCTACTCACATTCTCTTCCATCTCCTCTCCAGGTTCCTGAGTCTACTTCCGGAAGTGGCCGAGCGAGTGGTCCTACCACACAGCACAACAGCTGCAGCTCTGAATTCAGTCGCCCCCCTCACACATACAACAGCTCGCCCACTCAACCGGCAACCTTGGCACACCAACCTGACTAAAGAATTGCAAAGGGCCTCCAGGGTTGCTGAGCGGAAATGGAAAAGGTCCCACTCCCAATGAGCACTTCATCACATTCAAACAGTCCCTCACTACCTTCAAGTTCACACTTACTGCAACAAAACAAACATGCTTCTCATATCCTCCGTCACACAACCCTAAACAGCTATTCAAAACTTTCAATTCTCTCCTCTGTCCCCCAGCGCCTCCTCCCTCTCCTCTCATCTCAGCTGAAGACTTTGCCTTATTCTTCAAGCAGAAGATTGATAACATCAGACAAAGCTTTTGCCTAAAGTCCCCACAGCCCCTCCTCACACCTACTCAACCATCCTCCTCCAAAACTAGCTTCTCCACCATTACAGGCGATCAACTCTCCTCTTTACTCTCCAAATCACAGCTCACAACCTGCGAACATGACCCAATCTAGTTCCACCTCATCCCTAACCTCGCCATAGTCTTCATCCCAACCCTAACCCACCTTTTCAACCTGTCACTAACAACTGGTGTCTTCCCCTCACGCTTCAAACATGCCTCGATCACACCCATCCTCAAAAAGCCCTCCCTTGACCCATCCTCTCTGACTAGCTACCGCCTCATATCACTTCTTCCTTACGCCTCAAAACTACTGGAACAACACGTCCATTCTCAACTGTCCTCCACCTCTCCTCCTGCTCCCTCTTTGACCGCCTCCAATCTGGCTTCCCACCGCACCACTCCACTGAAACTGCCCTGACTAAAGTCACCAACGACCTACTAACTGCCAAATCCAAGCAAAACTACTCTGTCCTCCTCCTCCTGGACCTGTCATCTGCCTTTGACACAGTGGACCATTCCCTCTTACTACAGACTCTCTCTTCTCTTGGCATCAAAGACTTGGTCCTATCTTGAATCTCCTCATACTTAACAGACAGGACATTCAGTGTCTCTCACTCACACACCACCTCCTCATCTCGCCCCCTATCTGTCGGTGTTTCCCAAGGTTCAGTCCTAGGACCTCTGCTCTTTTCCATCTACACCTTCGGCCTGGGACAGCTCATAGAGTCCCAATGATTTCAGTATCACTTCTATGCTGATGACACACAGATCTACCATCTCTGGACCCGATATCTCCTCCCTACTAGTGTTGAGCGAATTTGTTTGGCATTTGAAATTCGGGTTCGTGCTCAAGGTTCTGGTTTGTTTGCTCCAAAAAAAATCAGCTCCGCCCATGAACATCCCTGATTTGCCAAGCTGTCATGCATATGTTATTTGCCTGACAGCATGGCAAATCAGGGATGTTCATGGGCGGAGCTGTTTTTTGGCGCGAACAGGCCGGAACCACGAACCCGAATTTGAAATGCCGAACAAATTTGCTCAACACTACTCCCTACTAACCAAAATCCCACAATGTCTGTCCGCTAAGTCATCCTTCTTCTCTGACAGATTTCTAAAACTTAACATGGATAAAACAGAATTCATCATCTTTCCACCGTCTCACTCAACCTCCCCAACTGACCTATCCATCAAAGTCAATGGCTGCCCACTCTCCCCAGTCCCGCAAGCCCGCTGCCTCCAGGTAACCCTGGACTCTAACCTCTCCTTTAAACCACATATCCAAGCCCTTTCCACTCCCTGCCGACTCCAACTCAAAAATATCTCCCGAATCCACACATTCCTCAACCACGAATCTGCAAAAACACTAGTGCACGCCTTCATCATCTCCCGCCTCAACTACTGCAACCTCTTGCTCTGTGGCCTCCCTTCTACCACTCTCGCTCCCCTCCAATCTACCCTAAACTATGCTGCCTGAGTAATCCACCTGTCCCCCCGCTATTCCCCGGCCTCTCCTCTCTGTCAATCCCTTTACTGGCTTCCCATTGCCCAGACACTCAAGTTCAAAACCCTAACCATGGCATATAAAGCCATCCACAATGTGTCTCCTCCATATATCTGTGACCTGGTCCCCAGGTACTTACCTACACGCAACCTCCAATCCTCTCAAGATCTCCTTCTCTACTCCCCTCTTTTCTCCTGTACCAGCCGCCGACTTGCATTGTTCAAAATTTATTGTAATTGTTTGTGCTATGTATATCCCTATGTAAAGCGCCATGGAATGAATGGCGCTATAATAATAAATAATAATAATAGTGGCACTCACTGGTCCTGTAAAATCCAATGTATTTATTTAACACAACATTAAAACTGGCTGCTGAGAGGGACAAAGCACATGGAAAGGATGACGCCCATTTTGCGCTAGCCTGCGCTTCAACGGGTTCTGGAAATTAAATGTTTCCCAAGGACCCGTTGAAGCGCAGACTAGCAAAAAACGGCAGTCATCCTTTCCATGTGCTCTGTTCCAGTTTTAATATTTTGTTAAATAAAGACATTGGATTTTACAGGATCGGTGAGTGCCACTTTTTTTCACATTTATGTACTTATTTATGTGAGCAACCGGTACGATCAGGCTTGATTGCTGAAGTCCAGTATTTGATATGATATAAGAACACCAAGGTAGTTGGTGCAAGCAATTTTTTCCTCTTCCAGTACGAACATTAATGAAACAGTTTACAGTGCACATATAGACACACAACACTCCTATGTGGACAGTGCACACACACTCAGCTCTGCTATATGTACAGATTTATACATACACACACACAGCTGTGCTACATGCGCACATTTCCATACACTCAGTTCATATTTAAGAGCGCTGTACATGGGATTATGACATGCTGAGAGACGAATGACATGAATTTTTGAAACCACAAGTGATCCTACACTTCCCAAAAAGGTTACGTCTAAAAAGCCTCCTGATGAACATTGAACAGGAATGGGGAAACGTGTTGGGGTCACATTACAATGGTAGCTATGTGGGGTTTCTATATATATAGTTCTGTGACAAGCTGGGATCTACTACATTTTGAATGGACTCGCTATTTACAACATGTAGAGGTATTTTGTCTGTGACAAAATTGTAGCACTATTGGCACCTTATTAGAGGCATGGAAAATTTATCAATTTGTTTCATGAACATTTGAATTCTACCTCTGTAAACATAGAAGGAGCTTTATATGTAATATAAGCTATGTGTGAATTTCATGCATGGTCATTTTATTTGCCTGTGACAACACTGTAGCACTATTGGCATCTTTTTAGAGGCATGGACACTATTATTTAGTCTCATGTCTTCACATTTGAATTACCGTATTTTTCGGACTATAAGACACACGGGACCATAAGACGCACCTAGGTTTTAGAGGAGGAAAATAGAAAAAAAAATGTAAGCAAAAAATGTGGTCATTTTTATGGGGGAGGGGGTCTGCTGCTGACACTGGTATTGGGATAATGTCCCCCAATTCTGTTAATATCCTCCATCCTTGTATGTATGGTCCCTCCTTCCTGGTATACGTGGCCCTCATCCCCATCCTGGTATACATGGCCCTCATCCCTATACTGGTATGCATGGCACCCCTTGATCCCCCCATCCTGGCATGCATGGCACCCCTTGATCCCCCATCCTGGTATGCATGGCACCCCTTGATCACCCATCCTTGTATGCATGGCACCCCTCTTCCTGGTATGCATGGCACACCTTGATCCTGGTATGCATGGCACCCCGATTCCCCCAACCTGGTATGCATGGCACCCCTTGTTCCCCCATCCTGGTATGTATGGCACCCCTTGATCCCCCATCCTGGTATGCATGGCGCCAATTGATCTCCTATCCTGGTATGTATGGCACCCCTTGATCCCCCATCCTGGTATTTATAGCACCCCTTGATTCCCCCATCCTGGTATGCATGGCACCCCTTAATCCTGGTATGCATGGCACCCCTTGAGCCCCCATCACTCTGCCCACAAAAAAAAATAAAGAATCATACTCCCCTCCTCTCTCCTTCAGTGCTGCGTTCTGCTCTGCTGCTGACACTCACTGTGAGCCGCGCATAGCAGGGTTTGCATGGCGTCCTTGCCATGCACCCTCACACAGCGTGCACACTGTAGCTGCAGTGCTGCTCCTGCTGCGCTCGGTGGTCAGTGTGCACGCTATTAAAGACCATGAATATTCACTACAACCCATGGGAGTGGGTTGTAGCGAATATTCATGAGCTTTAATAGTGGGCACACAGACCGCCGGCTGCAGCAGGAGCCGAGCTATGGTTACAGTGGGCACGCTATTAAGGAGAATGAATATTCCCTGCTCCCCACGCCCATGGGCGTGGGGAGCAGGGAATATTCATTTTCTTTAGCAGCAGGCACAGCGTAGGCTGCAGCAGGCGGCTGCTACCTCATGTGCCCCGCTCTTCCCCCGCTGTCGCTCACCCCCAGCCCCCCACCAGCCACAGAACATATGTTCGGACTTTAAGACGCACCACCCACTTTCCTCCAAAAATTTTAGAGGAAAAAAAGTGCGTCTTATAGTCCGAAAAATCCGGTATACCTCTGCAGATATTGAAGGAGCCTCTTAATGTAGTATAAGCTATACTGTTGGTTCACGCATTGTGACTTTATTTATGGATATCTTGTCTGATAACTATTTGCCAAAACTATGTTTGGTTTAATTTTTTCCTCCTGTGAGTGGTTGTAGTACCTAGGATCATCTAGGGATAATTAGGGTGATACGACAGAAAGTGGGGGTGCCACAACTTGCGCTCTTTTAGGGTGTAAACCTCAGCGGAAAGGAAGGGTAAATAATGAGGGATAACAAATAGGGAAAGGATTGAGGCTCCATCCCCACCTCCCCTACCTGCCTTTAACCCCTGATTTAATTTATATGGCCTAGGAATTGCATACATTTTTTTCATTTCTATAGTGCCAATTTGTAAAATTTGATCGGGAACATATGTAATAGTTCTTTTTTAAT
The DNA here is from genome assembly GCF_046119375.1 of Phyllobates terribilis. Taxonomy (NCBI): domain Eukaryota; kingdom Metazoa; phylum Chordata; class Amphibia; order Anura; family Dendrobatidae; genus Phyllobates; species Phyllobates terribilis. Next base: position 5,890,657 of record NW_027362789.1, on the reverse strand, counting down.
AAGGTATAAATAAAGTATATACATTTTAATGGAGATTTTTCTTTGTGAGACAAATTTACATACACACAGCTCTACTACATATGCACATTTACAAACACACAGCTCTGCTACATATGCACATTTACATACATACACAGCTCTGCTACATATAATGTCTGTAAAGTGCTGTGGAATATGTTAGCGTTATATAAAAATAAAGATTATTATTATATGCAAATTTGCATACACAAACACTGTGTACACATTTCCTCATTTTGCAGTTCCTTCCAGGTCATATGAATGATTACATGATCGGAAAGGTCCTTGAGCTAGTCGGGTGGAAGGTTTTTCAGCTGCTCACTCAGGACGTGCAGCTTCTGTACAGGTCCTGGTACCTTCCCCTCCTGCTCTGCACCAATCAGTTAGATACAGGTGGGGCTGGAGGAGAGAGAGCAGTTCTCTCAGTGATCAGGAAGGACACTGTCTCAGCATTCTCCTCTGTCACAGGATGCTGCCTCCAGTTTATAAGACACACTTACTTATTAACAAGATATTTTCATGCTAAAAATATGTCTTATAGGCCAAGAAATATGATACGTTCTAAAATGATTTCCCTTTCTCATTTATTAATACGTCTGTTATATCTCTTTGTACAATGTGTCAATACCACATATAGTTTATCTAAGTCTGAGTTATTTTTGATGGTCAACAAAATACAATTTTCCAGTAATTCATTTTTCACACTCTAGGTATGACAATGGCTTCTCTGTGTGGGATTTTTTACTTTTTAAGTGTTGTCCACTACATGGACAACACCTTCTCAATCCTCATGTTTGGTCCTGTTAAAATAAAAGCACTGATACAAACCTCCCATGAAGGCGTCGTTCAAGCGGTGTCAGCACTTGCGTTCCCGGGGCTCATGTGAGGTTGTTACGTCACGTGAGCTCTTCAGCCAATTAGTGCTGGCGTGATTGTCCCCATCTTCAGACAAATTGAACATCAAGTCAGAGAGCAGCCGCAGCCCTGGCTTCCTGTTGATGTTCAATGCATCTGAAGGCAGGGATAGTGAAGCCGTCCCTGATTAGACACAGGACTCATGTGATGTAACAACCTCACATGAGCCCCGGGAATGCGATTGCCGACACCGCTGGAATGGTAAATACGAGTCTTTTTATTTTAACAAGCCAAATATGAGGAATGACAAGGAATTGCCCTAATCGTGGACAACCCCTTTAAGAAAGTACAATTTTCGCTTAAAACATTTCCAACATTCTGAACATGAAAAAGGCTTCTCCCCTGTGTGCCTTCTCTGATGTTTTTTAATAGTTGATTTCCGTGTAAAACATTTCCCACATTAAAAACATGAAAAAGGCTTCTCCCCTGTGTGAACTCTTTGGTGACTAAGAAGAGATGATTTCTTCACAAAATATTTCCCACATTCTGAGCATGAAAAAGGTGTCTCCCCTGTGTGGGTTCTCTGGTGCACAACTAAACCTGCTTTCTGGTTAAAACATTTCCCACATTCTGAACATGAAAAAGGCTTTTCCCCTGTGTGGATTCTCTGGTGCCTATCAAGATGCGATTTCTGGTTAAAATATTTCCCACATTCTGAACATGAAAAAGGCTTCTCCCCTGTGTGGGTTCTCTGGTGCTTAATCAAAGCTGATTTACGGTTAAAATATTTCCCACATTCTGAACACGAAAAAGGCTTCTCCCCTGTGTGGATTCTCTTGTGGCTATAAAGATGTGATTTCCGGTTAAAATATTTCCCACATTCTGAACATGAAAAAGGCTTTTCCCCTGTGTGGATTCTCTTGTGGCTATAAAGATATGATTTCCGGTTAAAATATTTCCCACATTCTGAACATGAAAACGGCTTCTCCCATGTGTGGATTCTCTTGTGGCTATAAAGGTATGATTTCCGGTTAAAATATTTCCCACATTCTGAACAGGAATAAGGCTTCTCCCCTGAGTGAATTCTCTGGTGACCAAGAAGAATTGATTTTGTCACAAAACATTTTCCACATTTTGAACATGAAAAAGGCTTCTCCCCTGTGTGAGCTCTTTGGTGACGAAGAAGACATGATTTATTCCCAAAACATTTCCCACATTCTAAACATGAAAAAGGCTTCTCACCTGTGTGGGTTCTCTGGTGGTTAACAAAAAGTGATTTATAGTTAAAACATTTCCCACATTCTGAACAGGAAAAAGGCTTCTCCCCTGTGTGACTTCTCTGGTGTATAACAAGATTCCATTTCTGGATAAAATATTTCCCACATTCTGAACAGGAAAAAGGCTTCTCCCCTGTGTGAGTTCTCTGGTGTATAACAAGATTCCATTTCTGCATAAAATGTTTCCCACATTCTGAACAGGAAAATTGCTTCTCCCCTGTGTGGGTTCTCTGGTGCTTAACCAAATCTGATTTCTGGTTAAAACATTTTCCACATTCTGAACAGCAAAAAGGCTTCTCCCCTGTGTGTGTTCTCTGGTGCTTAACCAAATTTGATTTCCGGTTAAAATATTTCTCACATTCTGAACAGGAGTATGGCTTCTCACCTGTGTGACTTCTCTGGTGTATAGCAAGATGTGATTTCTGGTTAAAATATTTCCCACACTTGGAACAAGAAAATCTTTTCTCCACTGTGTGAATTTTTTGATGTTTAAAAAAAGGCTTTTCGAAGTGAAAATTATTTCCAGATTCTGAATGTGAAAATGGCTTCTTTGCTTTAGGAGCAATTTGTTTTTTAATTCTTATTTTTTTACTTTCATTTTCCTTAGCAGTCGGTAATGAATCAGAAGACGAGACCTGTTTCAAAGCATCAGATGACAGAACTTTGCTGTGAAGGGATGATGGTAAATCTGGAGTAATGGCATTCACTTCAATTGTATCATGTGGGATATCAAGATCATTTGATTTAAAAATTGAAGATGTCAGTTGTCCCTCTGATCTCCTGGTGAAGTCATCTGCCAAGAAGAAAAACAATTATTTTTGAATAAAATATACTTGAATTTTATATTGTTCAACATTTCTACTTAAACTGTCTGTAAAAATTGCAAGTTATATAAAAATATAGAATTATTCACTAAGACAATGACAGTTCACAATCTAATAGAAAACCTCATAGGATGAACCAGTGGAGTGCGGTGTTCAACTGTTTATTCATTCTGCTTCCAAAATACGGAATAAAAAGCCACCAAACAATGTTATGTAGGTGAAAATTATAGCAATAACAACTTCTACTGATCTCACAAAAAACAAGCCCCCACTCAGGTCCATCATCTGTCAGTGGAAAAACAGAGGTTTCCACATTATTAGTGACTAAAAGGCTCTTAAAAAGCAACATGGCTTCCATAAACCAATCCACCAATATCCGCTTCTCCCAAAGTCAAATCTCCCCCTCACTTCTGAGCCTTGCAGTGCGCCCAAACCACATTTAGCATCCATGTATTTGACATTACTATAGTGAGAAGAACCCACTTAATTTACGGTGTGTGTCTCCTGGAGCACAATCTGGGCACTATGTGTTTGGAATTAAAATAGTATTTTGGAATTTTCACTCTCCAACATCCACTACGTGCTAATTTCTAGAAAGTGCCTGTAGAGTCAAAATAGTCACTACTCCTAGGGGATTTCTACTGCTCTGGTTTTCTGCCATTTTGTCATATTAGGGCTTCTTCAAAAGAGGTGTCCCATCTCCTTTGTGTCCTGCTCTGTCACCAGGCGATGTCTTATTCATTCTGCAGGTGGTACTAGTAATGGAGGTGTCGGAGCAAGAAGCTCTAGGCGGCCCAGGCTCAGCCCAGCCACTAAGATTAGGGTGCCTGGGACCTATAGTACCATCCAGTCTGGCAGTATTGGTGTGTGTGCTGTCCAGCTTGAGTGATCAGCTTCCTGCTTTAGCCAACTGGAAAGCACCGCACCCTAGTAAAGCTCAGAGCATATTGCTGGAAGCTGCCAGATACAGGCTTGGTATCCTCTGGTTCAGTCCTCTGTACTCATCTCACAGCTTGTTTATTTGATTCCAGTTGTGACCCCGGCCCACTTACTGACCACTCTTGTGTCTTCTGATTTTGTATTTTCTCTGCCCTCCTGGTTCTGACTCGGCTACCCGACTATTCTTCTTGCCAAGTCACACCACAGAATAGCAGGTAACACCGAGGCCCAAGCTTAGGGGTCTCTGTGTAAGTCCTTGTTCATCACCCTTTAATGCTTAAAGGGTGATGAACAAGAAAATTCCTGAGATCTGGAAAACGGGGTGGATAGTGCCAAGCCTGTTCGTAGGAGCCATCTTTTCAGCTGCCAGGTGCCCATGAACAGGGCCCCAATACATTGTGTCTGCAAATTATTCCAGCAAGATCTGCATTCAAATAGCTAAAACCTTTCTTTCTTAACCTGCCATGTGCCCAGACAGAAGTGTACAACTGTATATAGGGGATTGTCAGATTCAAGAGAAGTTGGAAAATAATTTGCAAAAGTCCATTTGTTTTCTATTATCCTTTGTGAAGATTTCCAAAGTTATCACCACATAAAGTGACACACGTCAGATGTGAAAATTGGGGCCTAATTAGGAACACAAAACTGGCTGCAGGAAGAGGTTAAATCAGAGTATTTTGGACATTAACTACTGTAGTCAAAAATTGTGGCATTTGGTTTTTATACCTTGAGAAAGGCGCTGATCCCGCGCAGAAACGAGTTGGTATTAATAAAAATAGCCTCTTCATTCCTGCAGCGCAGCCTGCCTAAACGTGCCAGCTTCCATTTTTTGCCTAGTCAAAAACTGTGAGCATAGACAATAACACATCTACTAAAATGACCAAACTCAACAGTCTCCATCAGTAAAAGATGAGTAACGAGTGGTGAAACCTCTCTGGGGTAATTAGAGTATGGGGCTTGGTGGCTCTGGGCAATCTAAACTATCGTAAGGGACAATATTTTCTATCAGATGAGTTTCAAGAAGAAATATTAGACATTCAAGGAGAACTTTTTATAATAGTGCAGGGATGAGGTGTCTTACATTTAGATCTAAGGCATTTGGAAGAGGCAATGGAGATCTTTTTAAAAGACTACCAGGGAGTTACAGAGTCAAATAAGTGAGGCAGATCCCACCACAATCAAACCATCACACAGAACAAACCTGTAAAAAATAGACATAAAATAAAAGAAAATGTTACATCCCCAACAACAACATATGATATGTATGGGGGGAGAACTCCGACACTAAACCGGAGTTGCATTAATTTATGGTGGACCACTGGAGCTACTATGAGTCCTGGCCAGAAGAGTAGAGAAAGTATTAGCGCCCCCATTTCAGGAGAGATTGTGCAGTAATCTGAATTCATTAGGACCGAAAACATAATGGAATTTATGAAGTGGAGTGAATCCATGAAACCAGGACTCAAGCCATGCCAACACATCTCCTGCAGGCGTGAATAAATGTACACTACTCAAAAAAAATAAAGGGAACTCTTAAACAACAGAATATACAGTTATATGAAAAAGTTTGGGCATCCCTATTAATCTTAAGCTTAATGATTTTTAAAAATTGGTGTTTTTGCAACAGCTATTTCAGTTTGATATATGTAATAACTGTTGGACACAGTAATGTTTCTGCCTTTAAATGAGGTTTATTGTACTAACAGAAAATGTGCAATCTGCATTCAAACAAAATTTGACAGGTGCATAAGTATGGGCACCCTTATCATTTTCTTGTTTTAAATACGCCTACCTACTTTTTACTGACGTACTAAAGCACTTTTTTGGTTTTGTAACCTCATTGAGCTTTGTACTTCATAGCCAGGTGTATGCAATCATGAGAAAAGCTACTTAAAGTGGCCACTTGCAAGTTGTTCTCCTGTTTGAATCTCCTCTGAAGAGTGGCATCATAGGCTTCTCAAAACAACTGTCAAATGATCTGAAAACAAAGATTATTCAACATAGTTGTTCAGGGGAAGGATACAAAAAGCTGTCTCAGAGATTTCACTTGTCAGTTTCCACTGTGAGGAACATAGTAAGGAAATGGAAGAACACAGGGACAGTTCTTGTTAAGGCCAGAAGGCAGAGAAGAAGAATGGTGAGATCAGTCAAGGACAATCCTCAGACCACCTCCAGAGAGCTTCAGCATCAACTTGCTGCAGATGGTGTCACTGTGCATCGGTCAACTATACAACGCACTTTGCACAAGGAGAAGCTGTATGGGAGAGTGATGCGAAAGAAGCCGTTTCTGCAAGCACGCCACAAACAGAGTCGGCTGAGGAATGCAAAAGCACATTTGGAGAAGCCAATTTCTTTTTGGAAGAAGGTCCTGTGGACTGATGAAACCAAGATTGAGTTGTTTGGTCATACAAAAAGGCGTTATGCATGGCGGCAAAAAAACACAGCATTCCAAGAAAAACACTTGCAACCCACAGTAAAATTTGGTGGAGCTTCCATCATGCTTTGGGGCTGTGAGGCCAATGCCGGCACCGGGAATCTTGTTAACGTTGAGGGACGCATGGATTCCACTCAGTATCAGCAGATTCTTGACAATAATGTTCAAGAATCAGTGATAAAGTTGAAGTTATGCAGGGGATGGATCTTTCAGCAAGACAATGATCCAAAACACTGCTCCAAATCTACTCAGGCATTCATGCAGAGGAACAATTACAATGTTCTGGAATGGCCATCCCAGTCCCCAGACCTGAATATCATTGAACATCTGTGGGATCATTTGAAGAGGGCTGTCCATGCTCGGCGACCATCAAACTTAACTGAACTGGAATTGTTTTGTAAAGAGGAATGGTCAAAAATACCTTCATCCAGGATCCAGGAACTCATTAAAAGCTACAGGAAGTGACTAGAGGCTGTTATTTTTGCAAAAGGAGGATCTACTAAATATTAATGTCACTTTTCTGGTGAGGTGCCCATACTTATGCACCTGTAAAAAAAATTTAGAATGCAGATTGCACATTTTCTGTTAGTACAATAAACCTCATTTCAAGGCAGAAACATTACTGTGTCCAACAGTTATTACATATATCAAACAGAAATAGCTGTTGAAAAAACACCAATTTTTAAAAAACATTAAGCTTAAGATTAATAGGGGTGCCCAAACTTTCTCATATAACTGCAACTCCAAGTAAAACTTCTGTGAAATCAAACTGTCCACTTAGGAAGCAACACTGATTGACAATCAATTTCACATGCTGTTGTGCAAATGGAATAGACAATAGATGGAAATTATTGGCAATTATCAAGACACCCTCAATAAAGGAGTGGTTCTGCAGGTGGGGACCACAGACCATATCTCAGTACTAATGCTTTCTGGCTGATGTTTTGGTCACTTTTGAATGTTGGTTGTGGTTTCACACTCGTGGTAGCATGAGACGGACTCTACAACCCACTGAAGTTGCTCAGGTAGTTCAGTTCATCCAGGATGGTACATTAATGCGAGCTGTGGCAAGAAGGTTTGCTGTGTCTGTCAGCGTAGTGTCCAGTGGCTGGAGGCGCTACTAGCAGACAGGCCAGTACACCAGGAGAAGTGAAGGGGGCCGTAGGAGGGCAACAACCCAGCAGCAGGACCGCTACCTCCGCCTTTGTGCAAGGAGGAACTGGAGGAACACTGCAAGAGCCCTGCAAAATGACCTCCAGCAGGCCACAAATGTGCACAAACGGTTAGAAACAGACTCCATGAGGGTGGTATGAGGGCCCGACGTCCACAGATGGGGGTTGTGCTCACAGCCCAACACTGTGCAGGACACTTGGCATTTTCCACAGAGCACCAGGATTGGCAAAGTCGCCACTGGCACCCTGTGCTCTTCACAGATGAAAGCAGGTTCACACTGAGCACATGTGACAGAGTCTGGAGACGCCGTGGAGAGCGATCTGCTGCCTGCAACATCCTTCAGCATGACCGGTTTGGCAGTGGGTCAGTAATGGTGTGGGGTGGCATTTCTTTGGAGGGCCACACAGCCCTCCATGTGCTGGCCAGAGGTAGCCTGACTGCCATTAGGTTACGAGATGAGATCTTCAGACCCCTTGTGAGACCATATGCTGGTGCAGTTGACCCTAGGTTCCTCCTAACGCAGGACAATGTCAGACCTCATGTGGCAGGAGTGTGTCAGCAGTTCCTGCAAGATGAAGGCATTGAAGCTATGGACTGGCCCGCCCGTTCCCCAGACCTGAATCCGATTGAGCACATCTGGGACATCATGTCTCGCTCCATCCACCAACGTCACGTTGCACCACAGACTGTCCAGGAGTTGGCGAATGCTTTAGTCCAGGTCTGGGAGGAGATCCCACAGGAGACCATCAGCAACCTCATCAGGAGCATGCCCAGACGTTGTAGGGAGGTCATACAGGCACGTGGAGGCCACACACAATACTCAGCCTCATTTTGACTTGTTTTAAGGACATTACATCAAAGTTGGATCAGCCTGTAGTGTGTTTTTTCACTTTAATTTTGTGGGTGACTCCAAATCCAGGCCTTCATTGGTTAATAAATTTGATTTCCATTGATGATTTTTGTGTGATTTTGTTGTCAGCACATTCAGCTTTGTACAGAACAAAGTATTCAATGAGAATATTTCATTCATTCAGATCTAGGATGTGTTATTTGAGTGTTCCCTTTATTTTTTTGAGCAGTGTATATTACAACCATCAGCCACGCTCAACTTAGAGATATATCATGGCACAGGTGTAACGTTTTTTTTTTGTTTAGTTTATCACAATCCTGTTTGAAGTTAGATTTAACCCCTTAACCCCCGAGGGTGGTTTGCGCGTTAATGACCAGGCCAATTTTTACAATTCTGACCACTGTCACTTTATGAGGTAATTACTCTGGAACGCTTCAACGGATCCCCCTGATTCTGAGAATGTTTTTTCGTGACATATTGTACTTCATGATTGTGGTAAAATTTCTTCGATATCACTTTCGATTATGTGTGAAAAAAACGGAAATTTGGCGAAAATTTTGAAAATTTTGCAATTTTCAAAATTTGAATTTTAATGCCTTTAAATCAGAGAGATATGTCACACAAAAGAGTTAATAAATAACATTTCCCACATGTCTACTTTACATCAGCACAATTTTGGAACCAAATTTTTTTTTGCTAGGGAGCTATAAGGGTTAAAAGTTGACCAGCGATTTCTCATTTTTCCAACAAAATTTACAAAACCATTTTTTTAGGGACCACATCACATTTGAAGTCACTTTGAGAGGTCTTTATGACAGAAAATACCCAAAAGTGACACCATTCTAAAAACTGCACCCCTCAAGGTGCTCAAAACCACATTCAAGAAATTTATTAACCCTTCAGGTGCTTCACAGGAATTTTTGGAATGTGGAAGAAAAAAATGAACATTTAACTTTTTTCATAAAAATGTTACCTTAGACTCAATTTTTTTTATTTTCGCAGGGGTAACAAGAAAAAATGGACCCCAAAATTTGTTATGCAATTTCCCCTGGGCACGCAGATACCCTATATGTGGGGAAAAAACAAATTTGCTTGAATAATTAGCGGACGCCATGTTGCTTTTGGAGAGCCCCTGTGTGCCTAAACATTGGAGCTCTCCCACAAGTTACCCCATTTTGGAAACTAGACCCCCCAAGGCACCTATCTAGATGCATAGTGAGCACTTGGAACCCCCAGGTGCTTCACAAATTCGTAAAAATGAAAAATTTTTTTTTTTTTCCACTTTTTCATTTTTACGAATCAATTTATGAATCACCTGGGGGTTCCAAGTGCTCACTATGCATCTAGATAGGTGCCTTGGGGGTTCTAGTTTCAAAAATGGGGTCACTTGTGGGGGAGCTCCAAAGTTTAGACACACAGGGGCTCTCCAAACTCGACATGGTTCCAATTTGTTAGCGGACACCATGTCGCGTTTCGCCATATTTTGAGAGCTATAATTTTTCTATATTTCGGCTGACAGAGTCATGTGATGGCTTGTTTTTTGCGGGATGAGTTGATGTTTTTATTGGTGCCATTTTCAGGCACATGACAGTTTTTGATCGCTTTTTATTCCGATTTTTGGGAGGCAGAATAAGCAAAAAACAACAATTCAGGAATTGTTCTTTTTTTATTTTTTTATTCTGTTCCGCGTGTGGTAAAATTGATAAGGCAGCTTTATTCTTCGGGTTAGTACGTTTACAGCGGTACCACATTTATATAGTTTTTCTATGTTTTGGCGCGTTTACACAATAAAAGCTATTTTATAGAAAAAATTATTTTTTAGCATCGCTTTAGTCTGAGAGCTATAACTTTTTTATTTTGGGGCTGATGGAGCTGTATGGCGGCTTGTTTTTTGTGGGACGAGATGACGTTTTCAGCAGTTCTATTTTTATTTATATTCGTCTTTTTGATCGCGTGTTATTCCATTTTTTGTTTGGCGGTATGATGATAAAGCATTGTTTTTTGCTTCGTTTTTTATTTTTTTTACCGTGTTCACTGAAGGGGTTAACTAGTGGGACAGTTTTATAGGTCAGGTCGTTCCGGACGCGGCGATACCAAATATGTGTACTTTTATTGGTTTTTTTTTGGTTTGTTTTTTCATAATATTTATTGATGGGTACATTATATTTTTATTTTTGGTGGATTATTTTATTTTTTTTTTTCACTTTCTGACAGTTTTTTAACTTTTTTACTTTGTCCCACTATGGGACTTTCACTTTTTTTTCTCTGATTGCCTGCATGGCATAGGAATGGAGTACCATCCCGGTGCCGTGCAGGCTGTCAGAGCTGGACAGGGAGAAGATAATTTGGAGATGCACTGCGCATGTCCAAAAAATCTTCCTGCTGTCTGGTGACCCGGATGTTGTCATGACGACATCGGGTCGTCATGGCAACATCCTGAAAGCCGCGGCAGACCAGCGCTGGAGGCCGGAAGAGGAGGTGAGTATACCGATCACCTCCCCTTAGCCACCGCAATGCTGCGATCGACTTCGATCGCAGCATTGCGGGGGTTAATACGCCGGGAGCAGTGCGGGACCGCTCCCTGTATATAGTACCGGGTGTCAGCTGTGACAATCAGCTGACACCCAGCGGCGATCGCGCCCGCACAGGCTGTGTGCGGGCGCGATCGCCATGACGTACTAATATGGCACAGGCTCTTAAAGCCCAGTGCACAGACGCGTATTAGTACGTCATAGGTTGTAAAGGGGTTAAAATAAATTTTAAAGTTTAGAAAAAGGGAAACTCTGTTATTATACAGAAATTCACACTTGGCCCTCACTGCACATTTAATGTTGTTGATCATAAAAGTGAAGTTTGGCCAGAAAGACTGAACCTGGTCTTGTAGGGACCATATGAGCACATTCAGCAGCACAGAAGGGAGAGAAGGTAGATTCATGCAATAAGATATCAGGGATCTAGAAAGCCAACAGCATCATTACCGTTCGTTTTCTCTTACAGGTCCATCATAATTTTGATTTTCTCACTTGTCAGCACATATTACATACTCTGCCATTTGGCTTTGCAGTTTACAGATCTGGGCAGGTAACGGTCAGCATCTACTAATCCCAGGGGGTAGGTAGATCCTCCAGCTTGTAAGTTCTAGAGAAAATGGCTTTTAACCCCTTAAGCCCCGGAGCATTTTCCGTTTTTGCATTTTGGTTTTTTGCTCCCCTTGTTCCCAGAGCCATAGCGTTTTTATTTTTTGGTCAATATGGCCATGTGAGGGCTTATTTTTTGTGGGACGAGTTGTACTTTTCAACGCCATTACTAGTTTTACCATGTCGTGTACGGGAAAACGGGAAAAAAATTCCAAGCGCCGTGAAATTGCAAAAAAAGTGCAATACCACTGAGGTTTTTTTTGTTTGTTTTTTACCACGTTCACTGAATGCTACAACTGACCTGCCATTATTATTCTCCAGGTCATTACGAGTTTCTAGACACCAAACATGTATAGGTTCTTTTTTATTTAAGTGGTGAAAAAAAATTCCAAAAAAAAAAAAAAATGGTGCCATTTTCCGAGACCCGTAGCGTCTCAATTTTTTGGGATCTGGGGCCAGGTGAGGGCTTATTTTTTGTGCACCGAGCTGAAGTTTTTATAGATGCTATTTTGGGGTAGATCCGGTGTTTTGATCGCCCGTTATTGCATTTTATTGCAATTTTACGGCGACCAAAAAACGTAATTCTGGCGTTTAGAATTTTTTTCTCATTACGCCATTTACCGATCGGATTAATTCTTTTTTTATATTGATAGATCGGGCGATTCTGAACGCGGCGACACCAAATATGTGTATGTGGGTTTTTTTTTTTTATGATTTTATTTTGAATGGGGTGAAAGGGGGGTGATTTAAACTAGAAGCAGCAACTGTCCGATCGCCTCTGCTACATACAGGGGACCAGCAGATCCCCTGTATGCAGCAGAAATGGTCCTGTGCTATGAGCGCCGACCACTAGGTGGCGCTCATAGCGACAGGATCATTACAACCACTGGTGTCTGCTGCAGACCCAGGGTTGTCATGACCACCCATCGGTGACCCGCGATCATGTGACGGGGTCCCCGATGGGTGGGGTAAGTGATGCTCTTCCAGGAAGCGCGCGTTAAATGCCGCTGTCGGAGATTGACAGCGGCATTTAATATGTTAACAGCCGCGGGTGGATCGCAATTCCACCCGCGCCTGTTGCGGGCACATGTTAGCTGTAATAATCAGCTGACATGTGCTCGGTTCAGTGCGGGCTCAGCGCCGGAGCCCTCACTGAACCGAGGGATAACGACATGCACGTACTAATACGTGACATGTCGTTAAGGGGTTAATGCCCAAAATCATTTGAACAGTTTTTGGTGGAGCAGAATGTTGTGGTCTAGAGGCAAAATGGTGATCACATGATTGTAATACAGCCGGACTACACAACTGATAAAACAGATGCAGACAGTGACTGAGAAGAATCTGTGACTTCTCTGCATTTAGTGGTTACTACTCACCTGGGTAGTCATATGTAGGAATCTCCTCTTTACACCGCTCATCACCCCTTACATATGTCTCTGTAGTATTAATATGGGTCAGATCTTCACCCTGAAACAAATATTGTAAAAGTCACAGACAGATGGAGAAGTCCCATCTATGATCAGCTCTAATCCGGCCATCTCCACTGTTCTCATTACACAAGTATAAAACACATAATACTGGTGGATAAAACAAGACTGAACACAAGACCTTCACAGCCATCTACACATCATAGGGGAGATCTCATGACACCTTCTCTCCATCTACCTGATGATCCTGAGGAACATTGGGATCTTCTTGTTTACAGTCCTGTGGAAGAAGAGGACGGTGACATCTCTCTGGTGTTGACCTCTTACTGGATAGATCTGGAGGAAACACATACAGGGACTGAATTCATTCTTTACATACAGATAATTATAGGCCGTGTGTATTTAGTCCTGTCTATTACCTGGTGATGTGAGGGGCTGGGGAACCTCCATCATGATGTCCTTGTACAGATCTTTGCGTCCTTCTAAATACTCCCACTCCTCCATGGAGAAATAGACAGCGACATCCTGACACCTTATAGGAACCTGACACATACAATGATACCATCATCCCCCTGATCCCTCCATAGCGTTACTGTATAATGTCCCAGCAGTGTCACCTCTACAGTCAGCAGCTCAATCATCTTGTAGGTGAGTTCTAGGATCTTCTGGTCATTGATGTCCTTATGTATCAGGGGGTGAGGTGGAGGCTCCGTGATTGGGCTCAGGGGTCTTCCGCATCCCTCAGACACAGGGGCCTGACAGCGCCCACTAGAGGTCTTCTTCACTACTGTGTAATCCTGGTTATGGAGAGACACATTAATAAATCTCACTCCAGACATTTCCAGAGTCCTCACCTCTCCAGTTCTGTCCATCTGTTAGTCCCATAGATAAGAATGATGTAATGTGACGTCATCAGAATCTCTCACCTCTCCAGTAAGCCGGAAGAGGATCTCTAGGGTGAGGTGTAATATCCTCTCCGCCATCTTCTCTCTGTCCATATCCATCCTTGATGGGTAAATCAGGAAAATTCTCTTATATAGAAGATCTTCACTGAGAGGATCTGATATTGTAGAGATCTGAATGAGAAGAAGATGAGCCGATGTAACATCATAAAAATCCTGGGTAATAATACAATTACTGGAGAGAATAAGGAAAACATATGAGGAGATATATTATTATACAGTATTTAGTTTTCTTCCTTACATCTAGTAATAAAACCTATATATTTTAGGCCACAGACAGCAAGCAGTTCCTTCCTTTGAGTCTGCAGCTGAAGACGTTTCTCATAGACTCATCTTCCATGAAGTGAATTCTCTAATCATTTATTGACACTGGAATCGGCATTGGTAATACTGCAGGAGATATTCATTACACGTGACATGAGAAATAGCTACTTCATGAAGAAGACGACATCTTCATCTTCTACTTTGTCTCGGGAACATATTTGGTCAGAGTCAGTCACTGACTACATCTCCACCGGTCGTCTATATAAATGTTTCCAGTCTTCCCCGGACTTTAATCTTCTATCACATGACATCTCATGTCTGATTCACACACAGAAGTTTGAGGCACTTATAAAAGCTTATTTGTTTGCACAAATACCGAGGACAGAAATTATTTGAAACCAAAGTCTCTTTGTACAGTGTTTTATGGGATTTATTTCTGGCCTTCAGCTTTCCTATATGACAAGAAAAGACGCCAGAAAAAAGGCAGATATTAAAATGTTGCAACAGAAAATTGGCACCAACAATTCTTGTAAAAAGAAAAAAAAAACATGAAATATTTTTTTTTTTTAAATTAACTCTTTTGGGCATCAAAACAGAGATGTACACTGCAGGGGTGGCACAGATGCGGCTGTAACAAAAACCCTGGCAGTTTAACCACTTACTGCTGTCAAAAGCAAACATGGCATCTCAGAAGGTTTGACAGAGTTCGGCTCAATGCCCCTTCTCCCTCAAGTACTCGATAGTATGGGGCTGCCTAGTTACTACGATATTTAAATGCCTAATAATGGTGTCTGGGCCTGCAATGTACGAAAGTCTATTAGGTCGGGCCAAAGGGAATGTCCAATAAGTTACCTTTTAACACCCTCATACACATTAGACTAAAGTTGCATGAAAGCACTGATTTCGGGGAATTTGGTTGACTATATAATGTATTTGGGGGCCTGAATTTCACAAGCTAATCTGTTTGTTCTTCCTGTAGATAATCCTCCACTAGAGGAGTCTGGAGGCGACTCTCTCATACAGACCACAGGAAAGTTGGAATATTTGTGTGTATGGGGGAGTTGGGAGAGATAGCCATCTGCCAAATGACCGTTCGGCCAATATCTATCATGTGTATAGGGCCGTTAGTATTACACTGACAGGGATAATACAGTAGTACAGAGCATCACCTGAGCAATCAGAGGCTTGTATTTGTATGATCACACTAATGAGAGTTGGTTAACAAAGGTTTAACGTGAATAAAGATATCACAGTTTTGGCAACAAGAAATATCCATCACTGTTGGCAAAACAGACTCACTACACAATGTTAAGTCACGTCCATAACAAATTTA
Organism: Phyllobates terribilis; assembly: GCF_046119375.1. NCBI lineage: Eukaryota > Metazoa > Chordata > Amphibia > Anura > Dendrobatidae > Phyllobates > Phyllobates terribilis. Next base: position 5,875,161 of record NW_027362789.1, on the reverse strand, counting down.
TTATACTCTATTATCCTATACACGGTGACGTAGATAGAAATCACAAGTCCTACAGCAACATCTCTAATTGGGCCCCACCAACCTTAAAAAGGAGTATAATATATATACAGTACAGACCAAAAGTTTGGACACACCTTCTCATTTAAAGATTTTTCTGTATTTTCATGACTATGAAAATTGCACATTCACACTGAAGGCATCAAAACTATGAATTAACACATGTGGAATTATATACTTAACAAAAAAGTGTGAAACAACTGAAAATATGTCTTATATTCTAGGTTCTTCAAAGTAGCCACCTTTTGCTTTGATGACTGCTTTGCACACTCTTGGCATTCTCTTGATGAGCTTCAAGAGGTAGTCACCGGAAATGGTTTTCACTTCACAGGTGTGCCCTGTCAGGTTTAATAAGTGGGATTTCTTGCCTTATAAATGGGGTTGGGACCATCAGTTGTGTTGTGCAGAAGTCAGGTGGATACACAGCTGATAGTCCTACTGAATAGACTGTTAGAATTTGTATTATGGCAAGAAAAAAGCAGCTAAGTAAAGAAAAACGAGTGGCCATCATTACTTTAAGAAATGAAGGTCAGTCAGTGCAAAAAATTGGTAAAACTTTGAAAGTGTCCCCAAGTGCAGTTGCAAAAACCATCAAGCGCTACAAATAAACTGGCTCACATGAGGACCGCCCCAGGAAAGGAAGACCAAGAGTCACCTCTGCTTCTGAGGATAAGTTTATCCGAGTCACCAGCCTCAGAAATCGCAGGTTAACAGCAGCTCAGATTAGAGACCAGGTCAATGCCACACAGAGTTCTAGCAGCAGACACATCTCTACAACAACTGTTAAGAGGAGACTTTGTGCAGCAGGCCTTCATGGTAAAATAGCTGCTAGGAAACCACTGCTAAGGACAGGCAACAAGCAGAAGAGACTTGTTTGGGCTAAAGCACACAAGGAATGGACATTTGACCAGTGGACATCTGTGCTTTGGTCTGATAAGTCCAAATTTGAGATCTTTGGTTCCAACCACCGTGTCTTTGTGCGACGCAGAAAAGGTGAACGGATGGACTCTACATGCCTGGTTCCCACCGTGAAACATGGAGGAGGAGGTGTGATGGTGTGGGGGTGCTTTGCTGGTGACACTGTTGGGGATTTATTCAAAATTGAAGGCATACTGAACCAGCATGGCTACCACAGCATCTTGCAGCGGCATGCTATTCCATCCGGTTTGCGTTTAGTTGGACCATCATTTATTTTTCAACAGGACAATGACCCCAAACACACCTCCAGGCTGTGTAAGGGCTATTTGACCAAGAAGGGAGTGATGGGGTGCTGTGCTAGATGACCTGGCCTCCACAGTCACCAGACCTGAACCCAATCGAGATGGTTTGGGGTGAACTGGACCGCAGAGTGAAGGCAAAAGGGCCAACAAGTGCTAAGCATCTCTGGGAGCTCCTTCAAGATCGTTGAAAGACCATTTCCGGTGACTACCTCTTGAAGCTCATCAAGAGAATGCTAAGAGTATGCAAAGCAGTTATCAAAGCAAAAGGTGGCTACTTTGAAGAAACTAGAATATAAGACATATTTTCAGTTGTTTCACATTTTTTTGTCAAGTATATAATTCCACATGTGTTAATTCATAGTTTTGATGCCTTCAGTGTGAATGTTCAATTTTCATAGTCATGAAAATACAGAAAAATCTTTAAATGAGAAGGTGTGTCCAAACTTTTGGTCTGTACTGTATATATAATATAATAAACATCTGTAATGTAATCAAGAATCCACATTGTGACTTTAGTTTCGTCCAAATTTTTCATATTAATACAGGAAGGAGAAGAAGAGCAGAGAGAAAAGAAGAAATTCAGGCAAAAAAGGAAGGGACTAAAAGAGAAAAGTAGACAGGGGGAGGGGGATTGGGAAGGGGAGTGGGGAGAAGGGAAAAAAAAAGAGGAAAAAATCACACCCCAGTCTAGGACAACCGTTTGAACAAAAATCCCCCAATGGCAATCATGTCTAAGAGTCGAGCTGCACAAGGCTTCCATATTCATTAGATTGCTTCAATTAAATCCAATAGAACCACGTTTTATAGAAGACCTCATATCTATTGTAGAGAGAAGCCGTCAAATCCTCCATGTACATTAAATCATTGACCTTAGAAATCCAGAGGGACGGGCTAGGTGGATTAACTTTCTTCCATAACAACGGAATACAAGCTCTGGCAGCCTTCACCAAAAATCTTAATAGGGAAGTTTGTAGGAGGAAATAGAAGTCTCACCGAGCTGTAGAAGGAATAGTTCAGGACTAGTGTTGAGCGAGTATGTTCTATTAACCCTTTCGCCGAGTATGCTCGGGCCGAGCTCCGAGTATTTATAGCTGCTCAGTGATAAGGTTAAATCGCTCCCGTGTGCATGATTTGCTACTGTTTGACAGCTTTATTACATGTGAGGATGATGCGCCCCCAGGGCAGTGGGGTACTCGGCAGCCGGGCCTCTATGGATGCCGGTGGGGTTGGATATCACGGTGGCTGTCCCGGTCAGTGGCCCAGGGCGGTCACCCAAAAGGGGAATTATTTATAGGGGATTTGTAAAGTGTTCGTGACGCCACCTGTGGAATGCGGCTAAAGGGAGCCGCCGCTGCGGAGCAGTCCTCTGAGGCAGATGGTAGGGCAGCTTGTGATGGAACGGCTCCCCACAGGTGGAGCGGGCCTCAGGGCAGCATGGGGTAATGGATGGTGGTACAGGGGAGAGACGGCCAGGGCGGTTCAGGAAGAAATGACGGACACTCACACGGGGGTTCGCTTCAGTACCTTTACTGATGTAGATGCAGGTATGGTCCAGGGTACTCGGTAGGCAGGGTGCACTTCTGGACTCTCACCAGTGAGTGGGTACAGGGCCCCCTGATCCATTACTTCCACTTGCTAAGCTTCTGACCTGCCTGGAGCTAGGCCTGGCTTAATTACTGTCTCTCTCTCTTGCACCTGCTGACCTGGTGGTAGGGCCTTCTCTTGGAGATCACTCTCCCTGGACGCTGGGGCCTCCGTGATTCCTAGCCCTGGTACAATAGTCAGCGTTGGTCGACCTGGGACTTGTAGTCCTCCAGGTATCCGGTGGTCCCTACTGGGTATAAAGGGGCCCCGTAGGCACGGACCCGGTGTCCGGTGTATAGTTTGGGATGAGCCTGGTACACTCCTCTGCCCCCTCGACTCCTCTCTCCTTTCCTCCTTACCGTCGGCCACCCTCAGGGCCCTCACTAGGCTTCAACTCGTGCTGTAGGCCTTGGCTCGCCTAAGCACAGCAGCCTGCGTGCTGCCTCTTCACTGATCTCCTAGCGTCAGCACACTCTCAGACTAAACACTGCACTCAACTGCCTGGCTCCACCCTCCATATATATATCCCTAACAGGCTCCCTCTGGTGGTGTGAGGTGGTAGGGTGGAGGTGTGTTAATGTGTGAGGGCCTCTTGTGGAGAAGTCCATCCATGCACCCTACTGGGTTCTGTGGCACCCGTGCGCAGCAGGGCACCACAAGGAATGTCTATTTCTTACACATTCCTCACATGTAATAAAGCTGTCAAACAGTTGCAAATCATGCACACGGGAGCGATTTAACCTCATCACCGAGCAGCTATAAATACTCGGAACTCGGCCCGAGCATACTCGGACAGAACATACTCGCTCAACCCTATTCAGGACCCATTTCAGATGAAATGCCTGTAATCGACCTGATAATGCTTTTCACTTTAGTCCAGAACAGTTGTAAAACCGGACAAGACCAACAGATATGAAGGAAATCTCTCTCGTCTGATCCACATCTCCAACACTTTAGGTCAATAGAGGGGAACATTTTGTTCAACTTATCCGGGACCCTGTACCACCTTCAAAGGAGTTTGAAATTTGCTTCCGGAAGCCGAGAACTTATGGAAGATTTATGCGCTAAGGACAGCACCTTTTCCCTTTGTTCCATGGAGAGAGTGATACCCAAGTCCTCTTCCCATTGTGTTAAAAATCTGGGAGGAAGCTGATCCATTGCGTTAGTTAGCATTGAGTGTATGGAGAAAAGTGCATGACGAATCACCCCCTTACCCATGCAAAGATTAACAAACGCGGAAGGGGTTCGTGTATATTGAGCATAATTTGGAAGGGAGTGAACAAAGTGACGCAGTTGGAGAGAATGCCATGTGCCCAGTTGTAAGGGATCAGTAATCGCTTGAAGTGCCTCTAAAGAAGGCCAATCATTATCTACGCCAATCTGGAAAGCCCTAAACCTTCCCTGAGAAATCCAAAGTCTAAAAACAGGATCTGACAAACCAGTGGAGAAGTCCGGAGAGCCGATAGTAGGCGACAAAGGAGATGGAATGGGAAGGAGAAGTTTCGTATCTCTGGTCTGGAGCAGCAGTAGAGTGTAGCAATAATTGTGGGATGAGATTTCAGTGAAGATTGTGAAAAGAAAGGTACCCAGGGGAGAGAAGCTAAAGTGGCCTCTGAAAAGCTTTGTTCTATTTGTACCCATGGCTTCGCTGAGGCATGCTTACACCAATCTATAACTCTAGACATAAGAGCAGATAAATAGTATGTTTTTACATCCGGAAGGCCCAAGCCTCCCCGACTTTTTGGTCTACATAGAAGGGATCGCTGGAGTCTAGCTGGTTTGTTAGCCCATATGAAACCTATTTGCAAGGACACGATAGATTTAAAAAAGAGCTAGGGATTTTAATGGGAAGAGTTTGAAAGAGATATAATATGTGAGGGAGGATATTCATTTTAAGAATTTCACATCTGCCAAACAAAGTAAAGTAAAGTTAAGATCATTTTGAACAATTAACTTTAGTGTTCTGGAGCAATGGTAAGAAATTAAGTTTGAAGATGGAATTAATATCAGCAGAGAGGAGAATGTCTAAATACTTCAGGGACTGAGAAGACCAACGAAATTTGATTGAATTCTTTAATGAGGAAACTAATTTCAAAGGGAGATTTATATTCAAAAGCCTCTGACTTAGTTAAGTTGATTTTAAAATTAGACAAAAATGCATATTTTTAAATTCCAACATCAAGCTAGAGAGAGATACAATCAGGTTAGTTATGAAGAATCACAGGTCATCCGCATAGGCTGCAATTTTGTAAGAGATATTTTGAATCTTTAGACCCATAATGTCTGGGTTAGACCGGATACACCAAAGGAAGTGAGGATAAAGATTAGGGGGCTGAAGGGAGATCTGCAACCCGATAGATTTCAACACCTCCTACATGAACACCCAGTTGACCCGGTCAAAGACCCTTTCGGCATCTGTGGATAAGAGCATCAAAGGGGTGCCATCCAATTTGGCCCTATAAATAAGATTCAAGGCCTTGGTGGTGTTGTCCCTTGCTTCTTTTTTGGGCATAAAGCCCGCCTGGTCAGGGTGAATAATGTCTCAGAATAAGGAGACATAAAGTCTCAGGTTTCACCTCAATGTACACTGTTCATGTGTCTCACTAATGGGGTGTCACAGTCATGGTATATATTGCCCAAATGCTCCCCCACTCTCTTCCTAGACTATCTCTTGGTCTTGCCTATATAATCTAGGGGGCAGGTGCATGTAGCCATAAATAAAAGTCCGTGGAGGAACTTGAGAAAGATTTACATGGTCTCATCCAATTACATGTACAACTTTCTCCACATCTAAAGAAACCACAGACTCTTCTATCTAGCCAAGTCCCCTAGGAAGCCGGTTTTTTATAGACTCTATGCACTAAACAGTCCCTAATTGACCGACACTTTCTAAAAGTTATTGTGGGAGACGATCCCAGAACACCCTCAGATCTGGGTCAGCCCCAAGCATACCCCAATGTTTTCTGAGGATATTAAAGATACAGTCGCTCTGATTGTCATAGATTCCTAATACTTGTGTTATCCCATATTTTCTTGGTCTCTTGGTTAGGTATGGAGGAGTGTCTGTCTTTCCCGATTTTCAGCAATTGATTGTGTGGAATACAAAATGTACTGTAGGTACCTTCTTCGCTGAATCTGGTGTTCATGTCTATTGCCTGTATATTAAAATCTGTGACACTTGAACAGTTCCTTCTCAACCGTAAAAATTGGCCTTTGGGTATTCCTTTTTTAGGGGGATGGGGTGGTGGCTATCCCACTTCAATAGTTTATTAATGCTTGAATGTTTATAGTATATGAATGTCCCTAGGGTCCCATCCCGTTCTTTCTTGATTGGTACATCCAGGAAAGGCAACTGGTTATAACTAAACTCAGGCCCACTCTATTGATGTTGAGTTCCCTGACAAATTCAAAAAATTGTTCACTCGTCCCTGACCAGTTGATAAAAGTGTTGTCTATATATCTATACCATACCCCAATATGTGGATGCCACCACTTATGATCATCCCTGAATATTGTGGATTCCTCCCACCAGCCCAGGAATAGATTAGCATATGAGGGGGCACAGGGGATCCCCATCGCAGTACCCCTGAGCTGGTGGAAGTACTTCCTGACAAAAAGAAAGAAGTTATGAGTAAGAGTGAGTGAATTTTAGAAGATCCTCCATGAAGTCATTATGTCTGCTATACTCTACTGATCTCGATTTCAAGAAATGTCTTACTCCTCTGATATCATCCTCATGCGGTATATTACTGTACAAAGTCTCGATATCTAGTAAGGCCTGCTCCCCTACATGCATGTATACATGCTCGAGGGTCTACATGTAGGGGAGCAGCCAAAGGGAAAACCATTTTCCCGAGGGATTATTCCAACTGTAAAACCTCAGGCGGTACTGTGGGCGCATTATACATACTGCATAAGGGGCATAATAGGAGCATTGCACTGTGTGGGGGCATCATACATACTGCATAAGGGGCATAATGGGGGATTACACTGTTTGGGGGCATCATACATACTGCATAAGGGGCATAATGGGGGCATTACACTGTGTGGGGGCATCATACATCCTGCATAAGGGGCATAATGGGGGCATTACACTGTGGGGCAGTAAAGGGGCCCTGTACTATGAGAACAATACGTTTCCTCCCTTCCTGTCTCCATAGTTGGGTCGTATGTACCTATTACAGGAAACAGAACAAAAACCTTATGATTCTTATAAAGGGGCAACACAAGACCCCAAAAGAGTCTCCGTGCTGAAGGGGTTAATGCCCCCTGCGCCCAGTAATGGGGGTCTCCACATACCTCCACCTGCAGAGCCCCCACCACATATATGGCTGCTCTGTGCACACAGGAGCTGTGATGAGGTCACCGGAGGGGAGGAGTCAGGGGTCACATGATGAGGGGCCTCAGTGGATGCAGGACTCTGCTGTGCGGGTTGTCATGGTGCTGGATGAGCTGAAGTTTATGTGTGGGGTCAGGAGGGGTTTACAGTGTGGATGTAGCAGAGCTGTGTGTGTACGAGGTGTACGGAGCAGAGCCGTGTGTACGAGGTGTACGGAGCAGAGCCGCGCGTGTACGAGGTGTACGGAGCGGAGCCGCGTGTGTACGAGGTGTACGAAGCAGAGCCGCGTGTATACGAGATGTACGGAGCAGAGCCATGTGTGTGTACGAGGTGTACGGAGCAGAGCCGCGTGTACGAGGTGTACGGAGCAGAGCCGCGTGTACGAGGTGTACGGAGCTGCGTGTACGAGGTGTACGGAGCAGAGCCGTGTGTACGAGGTGTACGGAGCTGCGTGTACGAGGTGTACGGAGCAGAGCCGCGTGTACGAGGTGTACGGAGCCGCGTGTACGAGGTGTACGGAGCAGAGCCGTGTGTACGAGGTGTACGGAGCAGAGCCGCCTGTGTACGAGGTGTACGGAGCAGAGCTGTGTGTGTACGAGGTGTACAGAGCAGAGCCGCGTGTGTACAAGGTGTACGGAGCGGAGCCGCGTGTGTACTAGGTGTACGGAGCAGAGCCGCGTGTGTACTAGGTGTACGGAGCAGAGCCGCGTGTGTACGAGGTGTACGGAGCGGAGACGCGTGTGTACGAGGTGTACGGAGCGGAGCCGTGTATGTACGAGGTGTACGGAGCAGAGCCGTGTGTGTACTAGGTGTACGGAGCGGAGCCGTGTGCGTACGAGGTGTACGGAGCGGAGCCGCGTATGTACGAGGTGTACAGAGCGGAGCCGCGTGTGTACGAGGTGTACGGAGCAGAGCCGTGAGTGTACTAGGTGTACGGAGCGGAGCCGTGTGTGTACGAGGTGTACGGAGCGGAGCCGCGTGTGTACGAGGTGTACGGAGCGGAGCCGCGTGTGTACGAGGTGTACGGAGCGGAGCCGCGTGTGTACGAGGTGTACGGAGCGGAGCCGCGTGTGTACGAGGTGTGCGGAGCGGAGCCGTGTGTGTACTAGGTGTACGGAGCGGAGCCGTGTGTGTACGAGGTGTACGGAGCGGAGCCGCGTGTGTACGAGGTGTACGGAGCGGAGCCGCGTGTGTACGAGGTGTACGGAGCGGAGCCGCGTGTGTACGAGGTGTACGGATCGGAGCCGCGTGTGTACGAGGTGTACGGAGCGGAGCCACGTGTGTATGAGGTGTACAGAGTGGAGCCGCGTGTGTACGAGGTGTACGGAGCGGAGCTGTGTGTGTAGCAGGCGTACGGAGCGGACCCGCGTGTGTACGAGGTGTACGGAGCAGAGCCGCGTGTGTACGAGGTGTACGGAGCAGAGACGTGTGTGTACGAGGTGTAGGGAGCGGAACAAGTGTGTGTACGAGGATTTACGGAGCGGAGCCGTGTGTGTACGAGGTGTACGGAGCGGAGCCGCGTGTGTACGAGGTGTACGGAGCGGAGCCGCGTGTGTACGAGGTGTACAGAGTGGAGCTGTGTGTGTACCAGGCGTACGGAGCGGAGCCGCGTGTGTAGGAGGTGTACGGAGCAGAGCCGCGTGTGTACGAGGTGTACGGAGCAGAGACGTGCGTGTACGAGGTGTAGGGAGCGGAACAAGTGTGTGTACGAGGATTTAAGTAGCGGAGTCTTGTGTGTACGAGGTGTACGGTGTGGCGACACGTGTGTACGAGGTGTACGGAGCAGAGCCGCGTGTGTACGAGGTGTACGGAGCGGAGCCGCGTGTGTAGGGAGCGGAGCCGCATGTGTACGAAGTGTACGGAGCAGAGAGGAGTGTGTACGAGGTGTACGGAGCCGTGTGTGTACAGAGCCATGTATCTACGGAGCCATGTGTGTACGATGTGTACAGAGCGGAGCCGTGTGTATGGAGTGGAGCCGTATATATACGAGGTGTATGGAGCGGAGCTATGTGTGTACGGAGCCGTGTGTACGCTGTATACAGCTGTATACTCCCTAGGTTCGGTCGGAGACACCGCGGCTCTTTATCAGACTGTAGAAGAACTGACACTGGACACTTGGTAAAGCTGCGCTCGGACATTTCTTGTTTCTCGCACAGATATTGATAACATAAGATGGAGTCAGACGAACCCTCCTACAAAACCTGATAACAAAGTCATTACTACAGGACTGGATGAGAAAGAGATTTATTCTACAAGAAACGCTGGGGCCACAAATGAGAGAGTGTTGAGGAGAGCCATAGGCTCAAATACTTAATTAACCTCAAGACATAGGAGATTGAGAGAAAAGACCCACAAAGTGTATTATTTCACCTTACATAAGCTTGTTTAGATCTAAAGATGGCTGCCATCTCCTGTTTCATCACATCATGCTCTGTTCTGGGAGGAAGCTGCATTCTATAGGACTAACCAACCACAGAGCGACACATCGCCCCCTGATGACCACATAGACCAACCCACCCTGATAACCTTATGGACTACGCCCCCTGATTACCTCATTGACCACACCCCCTGATGACCTAATGGATCACGCCTCCTGATGACCTCATAGACCACGTCACCTGGACTAACCAATCAATACATCTAGTTACTCACATTCTGGGGCTAACCGAGCCCATATACAGAGTTTATATAAATCTATGTTGGAGTTGAATAAAGGACACTTGGAGCTGTGCCATAGCTGATCAAGGAGGGCTTACATCCGACTGTGTGTGTGTCTGATGTTATTCTTTCTTGCATGCACTTGATCATATCCATTAGGCCAGGAGCAGGCAACTAGTGAATATACCAAAGTGTTCACCCTAACATTTTTGGTGCCCAACGTGGGGCCAGCAGAGGGAAAGCCCTATACCTTTAGGACCGGCGAGTGGAACGGCAGGACGCACTGAATACTCCGAGCCAGGAGACTGATCACCTCCATAACCAAACACGGTAAGTCTGCTGATTTTTATAATCTGTAGTAGTTTCCCATGTTCCTCTGGGTATCCTGTGCAGATTGCCTGACTGTGTCCGGTTTTCGAGGTATCTGTAACACGGCAGAAGGGTCTCTCCGCTGCTGGCCATTTAACTGCGGAAGAACCGTCACGTGCTCAGTTGCCTGCTGCCTGTTATGTGTCGTGTTGAGGGGAGATTGACTGGTATTTAAAGGGAGCAAGTGAGTCTTTGAGTGGTGTCTGGAGAAGTAAAGGATATTGGCTGTCGTACAGTTCACGTTTGTCGCCTGTGATATGATCTTCAGTTCTGGTGGAGAAAGTAGGGGTACTTAGCCTGGAGTGAGTGACTCGGCCCGGAGCCTAGTAAATTGAGTTTCGGCACGTAGCCTAGAGTGAGTGACTCAGTAAGGGGCCTGGTAATTGGATTAGTAAATTGAGTTTCGGCACATAGCCTAGCGTGAGTGACTGGCCTCGGGCCGGGTAATTGGATTAATACAAGGTGTTTTATTTTTTTATATGGAAATCAGACAGGCTGGACGGAGACAGAAAGTGTGTGCTGCAGACTCAGTTTTCCTTTAGAATCTTAGGTTTGAGTCATTCTCCCCCGTCTTATTGTTTGTTTTGTGTTTATCTTGGTCTATATAGAGAAGATGGAGAAATTAATGCAGTTTTGTCGTATTGGTACTAAGCCAAATTCAGATGGCAAGTTGGACCCGTGTGCATTAGTAGCGACTCGTGAAGGGAAAAGTCATGTAAAACAATGTAAAAAGCTTATGAAGTTGTGTGGAATGCCTGAAGGGGGGGGTTACAACCCCTGGAGTGGAAGAGTGTATTAAAAGAAAGAAAAGGTACTCTAGAAGATAATCTACTGCTAGGGCATGGGAAAGAGTCTCTGAAAGTTTGTATAGAGAAAATTGGGTAGAAGAGGAAAGGAAAAAGAAGGACAGAGTTTTGAGTTATGTGGCGGCGGCCATCTTGGAATGTTGCCCCAGATTATACAAACTGAGCCATATCATCATGTAACTGATGTATAGTAGATCTGGCTAAATCGAGTGAGGCACAATCCAGGAATATAAACACGACTTTTGGTGCTGAACATACTAGGCCAATGCTACACACCACAAGACCAGATCCTTTTTACCCAGTAATGATCACTATTGGCCAGTACTATACTCCTTTGGGAAGTAAACAGGCTTTACCCGTGTTCCCTGTCACAACGGTGTCCAGTGGGCCACCAACCCTTTCACCTAACACTCCCATCGTGAGCCCAGCTATTCTCCCACCTGGATCATCCCCAGCACCGACCCTTTCCACTGTCACTTCCACTGGCAACTCAGCCGCACGTCCACACGAGTTACTTCAAGCAACGACCTCTCCTCGCAACACTTCCGCTACAACAGCTAGCCTTAGGAAGTGATACTCTTGTAAATTATGTCATTGCCCTCACTAAAGAATTGTCAGTAACACATGCACGAGTTTTGTCATCGATTCCAGATTTCAGTGAAGGTACTCACACTTTCCAACCTGGTGACTACGTGCTGGTAAAGAAGTTCACCAGAAGGACATCCCTGGAGTTGAGATTTGAGGGTCCCTATCAAGTGCTCCTGACCACTGCTACTTCAGTCAAACTTGAAGGAAGACCGACGTGGATACATGCCTCCCACTGTAAGAAGTTCATGCCTCCATCAGAACCTTCTACATAATGTTGCATATCCTTTACTTTGTGTGTTGTGCCATTCTATACTCATATGTAGGAGCACAACAGGTCGCAATCACCCAAGCAAGGGGGGTGATCACGTTCTGCTACAACACCACAGCACACGTTGCTTCTTTCAAATTTGATTATTGCGATGTAGTACAGTGTGATAATCAATGGGTTTCCTCACCCTCCGCAATGAGTCAACCGGCACAGCTGAGATCAGGGCAACAATATATATGGGTTACAGGAGATGGATGGGGACAAACTTGTAGTTCATGGAGGGCGGTAGGGTGGAACACTGGTGAAGATTGGGGGTATATACCAAACACAGCCTTAAATAAACAAGATCCACAGGATAAATTCCTACTTACTAGGATGACACTTTTTCCCCTCCCCCATGACAGCACACCTTGAGAGAGGATCCGCCCCACCAAGGACAGGAAACCGTCTGAAATAAAAGGGCGGCACCTCTCCCTCGCTTCAGTTGGTTTCCTGTCCTTGATGGGGAACCTGTCTGGAAAGAAGACTTACCTGGGGCTGTCCCGGTGTGGAAGAGCGGGCACTGGCCTGTGCACCGGGTTCAGTATCCCAGAAGCGCCGTCCACAGCTTCCCCTGGGGTCTCTGCGCCAAGCGGGGCGCACGCGGTGAGGCAGGCTCTGTCCTCCCGGAGACCGCGGCGCCGTCCTCCCCCTGCAGTGTAGAACGCTTCCGGGTGTGACGCGCCTGACGTCACGGCGCAGGGCACGCGTCGCGCTGGGTGACGTCAGGAGGCGGCGCCAATCCAAGATGGCGGCACCCATCGGAGCGTCCCAGGCCGTTTTTTTTTTTTTTTTCAACGGAGCTCCGGCCTGAGGAAGGGGGAGGGCCCACAGACCGGAGGAGGCTGGATGGCCCTATATTTAAGGGGGGGGAGCTATCCTTGAAGCGTGGTGCGCTTCTGAGACATGGCTGATCCAGATAGCCAGGAGCAGCAGCTTACCCCCCCACCTCAGCAACAAAAGCAGAGGGATGCATCGTATACAGACAGCCGCTCGAGTAATCGTAGTGGCAGCCGCAGGAGTAAGGCTTCGAGTGCCTCGGGACCATCCAGAATGGAATCATCGGTTCCGCGACAGCCTCCGAATACGGTACCCGTTTGTGACCTCCGAGGGTGAGTGAGCTTCGTGAATGTCACTGGTTTGTAACGGGAAGTCTCTTATGTGCTTCCTTTTTTTAGGAGCCTAAGAAGAGTAGTGCCAAGCAAAAGCATAGGATGTGTGCCCTTTGCCAAGCTTCTCTCTCAGTAGAGTGGCAGAAACCACTTTGCCAGAGCTGACCAAAACCATAGCTGAGAATTCCCGGGATTTTGCTGCAAATTTAAAGTCCATAGTACATGCAGAAGTTCAGGGGTACCTGATGGGGTTCCTTAGAGGGAAGAAAAGGCCCCGTAGAGAGGTTTCCTCCATCTCTGATTCCTCCCAGTCCGAGGAGCAGTGGGATTCATCGTCCTCTTCCTCATCGGGGGGCGGTAGACCCTGCTTCCCCATTGAGAATACAGACAGACTGGTTAGGGCAGTAAGATCAACCATGGGTCTGGAGGAAGAGAGAGCATCTAAATCCCGGGAGGACATCATGTTTGCGGGCTTGGGAGAGAAGAAGAGACGCTCATTTCCGGTGAACAGTAAGATTCAGGGCCTCATTGACCGGGAGTGGAGGAGACCTGAGAGATCAGGGGCTTTACCCTCCTTCTCCAAAAGAAGGTACCCCTTCGAAGAGAAGGATGCGGAACCTTGGGATAAGATCCCCAAGGTGGACGGGACTGTGGCAAGGTCATCGAAGAGATCTTCCCTGCCCTTGGAGGACTCTGGCGTCCTAAAAGATGCCCTGGATAAAAGAGCTGACTCCTTCCTGCGCCACACGTGGGAGGCGGCAGCAGGTGGCCTAAAACCAGCGGTGGCTAGCACCTGTGTGGCGAGGTCCTTGATGGTGTGGCTCCAACAGCTGGAAGACCAGCTTAAAGATAAAAAGGTCTCCAGACAGGCAATACTTGCAGAGCTACCTTTAATACAAACAGCATCGGCCTTCCTGGCCGACTCTTCAGCTGACTCGGTCAGACTGTCAGCTAGGGCAGCGGGACTATCCAACGCAGCCAGGCGGGCCTTGTGGCTCAAGGGTTGCCCAGGCGACCTACCTTCGAAACAGAAACTGTGCTCCCTCCCGTGTGACGGTAGACTCCTGTTTGGCCAAAAGTTAGAAGACCTGTTAGAAAAAGCAGGCGATAAAACCAAAGGGTTCCTGGGATTTTCGGGGGAACCAAGAAGATTTAGTTTTCGGAGGAGAAAATTTAACCGGGGTCGTCCTCCGGGAGACAAAAAGAAATGGGAAACCAAGTCCAAAAAAGAATCGGGTTACATGTTTGGAGGACCATCCTCAGAGTTCGAAGAGATCCTCCCAATGACGCCAGGCTGGAAGTGGGTGGAAGGCTTTCCTACTTTTTTCCAGCTTGGGACGCGATAACAACAAACCCATGGATTCTGAAAATTATCAGTGGGGGCCTGAAGATCCGGTTCAGCCAGACCCCCTGGCGGACCTTTGTGGTTACCCCCCTACGAAAAGTCCAGGAAGAACAATTAGCCCTGGAAACAGAAGTGTTAGAGTTAGTAGGAAAGCAGGTTCTTCTCGAAGTACCAGCAACACAGAGAGGGAGGGGGTTCTATTCCCCACTATTCATGATAAAAAAAACAAACGGGTCCTTAAGGACCATCATCAACCTCAGGAGTCTGAACCAAGTAGTAGAAAACCAGACTTTCAAGATGGAGTCAGTAAGCTCGGCAGTGAAGCTCTTACATCGCAACTGCTTTATGGCTGTAATAGACTTTGTAACGGGTCTGGGAGGCGGAACCTCTGAGCTACTATACAAGGGGGCGGTCCTTGTAAGGGAACGGATGAAGTGCTCCATACTGCCACAATAGAAACAGCTTCCCTCGGCTCGGCGAGATTCTTGGCGAGATTTGACCATCTTGGTCTGGTCGATCTGCATAGGTTCAGGCGAGGGCGCCCGCGGAGTGACTGATTGAGAGGCAGGTCTCAGGGAAGTAGGAGCAGAGCAAGAAAAGTCTTTCTCCCGGGTAGTCTCTTTGGCACGTTCTTGGAACCGGATGCCAATCCGCGTAGCTAGTGACACCAGGTCATCCAGAGTGGTAGGAATGTCCCGACCAGCTAACTCGTCCTTAATCCGACCGGAAAGACCCTCCCAGAAGACTGACACCAGAGCCTCATTTTCCCAGGCAAGCTCAGAAGCGAGGGTGCGGAACCGTATGGCATATTGGCCCACGGTGAGACTCCCTTGGCGGAGACGTAGCAGTGAGGAGGCAGAAGAGGTTTTCCGTCCAGGTTCATCGAAGACTTTCCGGAAAGCAGCGAGGAAAGACGGCAGGTCGGACACCAGGGGATCACCTCTCTCCCACAGGGGATTTAGCCATGCCAGTGCCTCCCCAGTAAGATGGGACATGATGAAGGCCACCTTGGCTCGATCGGAGATGAACTGATATGCCAATAGCTCAAAGTGCAGGGTGCACTGGTTTATGAAACCCCGAGCTAAAGTAGGTTCGCCGGCAAAGTGTGGAGGTGCCAGAAGCCGAGGTCCATAGTCGGGTACCATGTTATTAGTGGGCAGTGGAGCTGCCGGATTGCGAGTCATGGCACTGGCGGTGGTTGCAGGCAGAGCAGTCAGAGTGTCCAGGCGAGAATTGACTTTCCGCAGGTGACCCAGGATGGACTCCTGTTGGGACCTCTGACGGGACAGTTCATGACACAGGTCCGAGAGCGAGGGAGCTTGGGTGCCACCGGGTTCCATGGCCCGAGCAAACTGTAACGGGTCTGGGAGGTGGAACCTCTGAGCTACTATACAAGGGGGCGGTCCTTGTAAGGGAGCGGGTGGCGACCAGGCAGGCAGTCACAGCAGGTGACCGGGACAGTCTCTAGAAGAACGGGCAGGAGGTCACGGCAAGTGACCGGGGCAGTCTCTGGATGAACGGGCAGATGGTCACGGCAAGTGACCGGGGCAGTCTCTGGGTAAAGGGTTGGTACGACCTGTGGCGGCTGATGGTAGACGTGAGCTCCCAGGTGAGCAGGCGAGAGTCTCTGGATAAACGGGTGGTCACAGCATGTGACGGCGGAGCCTCCAGGAAGACCAACAGACAGGCGGCAGATGAGCGTTCCCAGGTGAGCGGGCAGAAGTCTCTGGACAGGCGGGTGGTCACAGCACGTGATGGCAGAGCCTCCAGGTAGGCTAGCAGACAGGCAGTAGATGAGCGCTCCCAGGTGAGCGGGCAGGAGTCACTGGACAGGCAGGTGGTCACAGCACGTGACGGCAGAGCCTCCAGGTAGGCTAGCAGGCAGGTAGCAGATGTGCGCTCCCAGGTGAGCGGGCAAGCTGGTCCATAGACAGACTGACAGGAGTAGTAAGGCAGACCGTCGGACCTCAGGCTAGCAGGCAGGTAGCAGGATATCAGGCAGGAATTAGACAGCAGACTGGCAGGAATCTGGCAGGTAACTGGCAACGGGACCTGAGGGCTGAAGCAGAGTAGTGAACAGTGCTACAACATTGCTCGGGCACCTCCATTTTGGAGGAGGTGCCTTAAATATGGGAGGTCCTCCGGCAATTGGCCGGGGACTTCTTAGGACGGCGCGCGCGGTCCCTTTAAGAGAGGGGGAGCGCGCGCGCCCTAAGCACACTGCCGGAGAAGGAGCGCGTGCCGGAAGCAGCGGGGAGAGAAGCGCTGGAGGACGCCACGCCAGGAGCGGGGAGGTGAGAGGGACGGCGTCTCTGCCTAGTACGGGGCAGAGACGCCGATGCTACAGACTTGAAGGACGCATATTATCACGTCCCAATCCATCCGGAGTATCAGAAGTATCTGAGAGTAGCCCTGTTTATTCAGGGGAAGCTGAGGCATTTTCAGTTTGCTGCCCTACCCTTTGGCCTCTCCATTGCCCCGAGAATATTTACGAAACTAATAGCAGAAGTGACAGCCTTCCTACGGATCAAGAATGTAGTGATCGTGCCATATTTAGACGACTTCTTGATAATAGGGAAAACAGAAGCCCACTGCTCCGGTCAGCTCCTAGTGGTCACGGAAGTGTTGCATCAGCTGGGGTGGTTAGTAAATTTCCAAAAATCAAGACTAACCCCCTCCAGGACTCAGACCTTTCTGGGTCTAATCCTAGACTCTCGTCGTCAAACCTGCTTCCTCCCAGAGGACAAAATCTGCAGGTTAATTGCATTAGTCTCAAAGTCCATTCAAGCTCCAGAGATGTCTCTGAGAGAGGCAATGTCCCTCCTGGGTTCTATGACGGCCTGTCTCCCAGCAGTAATGTGGGCCCAGGGGCATATGAGGCGGCTTCAGTGGGAGGTCCTGTCAGCACAGAGGTCCTGCAACGGGCGTTTAGAAGGCAGGCTCTCTCTCTCCCCAGAAGTAGTAGATTCTCTTTCGTGGTGGACAGTCAGGGGAAATCTGACCACAGGCGTTCAATGGTCCAGATCGATAGATCGGGTAGTTACGACCGACGCAAGCAGTTCCGGATGGGGGGGTCATCTGGCAGAACTCTCAATACAGGGTCACTGGGCTTACCACGAGAGGGGATCATCCTCAAACTTAAAGGAGCTTTGGGCAGTAGAAAGATCCCTCAGGGGCTTCCTCCCTCACATCCAAAATCACCATGTCCAGGTCAGGTCCGACAACCGGACCGCAGTAGCCTATGTGAATCACCAAGGAGGGACAAGGTCACGCCCTCTGATGGTGGTGGCAGACAGGATCCTTGGTCTAGCAGAGCAAAACCTCCTATCCCTCAGCGCCCTTCACATAAAGGGGATAGAAAACGTGAAAGCAGATTTTCTAAGCCGCCATACCCTAAGACAGGGGGAGTGGGGGTTGAACCCGGAGGTCTTCCATCAGATTGTCCAGTTATGGGGGCAGCCAGACATAGACCTGTTCGCCACAAGGGCAAACAGAAAAGTGCAGAGATTTTGCTCCCTAAATCCGGCAGAAAATCCCCATGCCGTAGATGCCCTCCAGATTCCTTGGGGGTTCAGGAAGGCCTATGCCTTTCCGCCATTAGTGATGATTCCAGTAGTGGTGAGGAAGATCCGGGAGGAAGGCACCAGGGTGATTTTGATAGCCCCTTTTTGGCCCAAGAGGCCTTGGTTCTCTCTGCTTCGGCTAATGTCGGTGTCAGATCCCTGGATTCTACCAGAGAGGCCGGACCTTCTCATGCAGGGACCCGTATTCCATGCCCAGGCCAGGGGGTTCCATCTTTCGGCATGGAATTTGAGAGGTCGCTATTGAGTAGCAAGGGGTTTTCACCAGGCTTAGTTTCTACTTTATTGAGGAGCAGAAAACCGATTACAACTAAGATTTATAGCAGGGTTTGGGGTAAATTCCTAGAGTTTATAGATATTCCGCTATCGAGCAAACCTCCGATCAGAGGGATCCTGGAATTTCTGCAAAAGGGGCGGGACCTGGGTCTAGCTACAGGGACCCTTAAGGTTCAAGTTTCAGCTTTGGGAGCACTCTACAATTGTAATCTGGCTGGGAATAGGTGGATCTCGAGGTTTATCAAGTCCTGTGCCAGAGCTGGACCGGTTAGGTCCATGGCTGTTCCTCCTTGGGACCTGAATTTAGTCTTGAACGCTCTTACTAGTGAACCATTCGAACCCCTACACAAGGTTTCTCCAAAAATTCTCACCCTTAAGACCATCCTCCTAGTGGCCTTAACGTCAGCCCGTAGGGTGTGTGATCTGCAGGCCCTTTCGGTTAATCCTCCTTACACACAAATCTTTGAGGATAGGGTCACCTTGCGGCCAGATCCAGCATACCTTCCCAAGGTGGTATCTAGATTTCACCGTAGTCAGGAGATTGTGCTACCCTCGTTCTGCAGCAATCCCAAGAACCCAGGGGAAGTCAGGTTCCATAGCCTAGATCTTAGGAGGTCCCTGCTACAGTACATTCACATGACTAGTCTGTGGAGGAAAGACGGTTCTCTGTTCCTGGCCTTTAAAGGGTGTAGGAAAGGTCACGGGGTGTCCAAGGGTACCATCTCTAGGTGGCTCAGGGAGGCCATTTGCTTAGCCTATACGTCCACAGGGGTTCCAGCCCCGGACAATGTGAGGGCTCATTCCACCAGAGCCGTTGCAACCTCCTGGGCAGAGAGAGCAGACGTCTCGATCGAGCAGATATGTAGGGCTGCTACTTGGTCTACACCATCCACCTTCTTTAAGCACTATCGGTTGGATCTATCCTCTTCTGATCTCACCTTTGGGAGAAGGGTACTTCAGGCGGTGGTCCCTCCCTAGGGTGCTCATAAATTCTCCAAAATTCTCTCAAGGTGTGCTGTCATGGGGGAGGGGAAAACACCAAGGTTACTTACCGGTAGCCGGTTTTTCCTGAGCCCATGACAGCACCCGTAGTTTCCCCCCCTTATTTTTTCTATGTTTCTCACACCCTGGTGTGCACTGTTTGGGGTGGTGTGTATATGTATATTGTGGTGTTGGTTATGTGCCTAACCTGTTTAGGGAGGTCCTCTCAATGCTCTGTAAACAACTGAAGCGAGGGAGAGGTGCCGCCCTTTTATTTCAGACGGTTTCCTGTCCTTGGTGGGGCGGATCCTCTCTCAAGGTGTGCTGTCATGGGCTCAGGAAAAACCGGCTACCGGTAAGTAACCTTGGTGTTTTCATACAAAAGTTCTTAAGCCTTGTGATACCATCAGCCAATGTAATCCTTTAATCCTCAACCTGGAGAACCATCAACCTGGCGATAAGGGCACCTATCTGTTGGGTACACATGTACAGTACAGACCAAAAGTTTGGACACACCTCATTTAAAGATTTTTCTGTATTTTCATGACTTTGAAAATTGTACATTAACACTGAAGGCATCAAAACTATGAATTAACACATGTGGAATTATATACTTAACAAAAAAGTGTGAAACAACTGAAAATATCTTATATTGTAGGTTCTTCAAAGTAGCCACCTTTTGCTTTGATGATTGCTTTGCACCCTCTTGGCATTCTCTTGATGAGCTTCAAGAGGTAGTCACCGGAAATGGTTTTCACTTCACAGGTGTGCCCTGTCAGGTTTAATAAGTGGGATTTCTTGCCTTATAAATGGGGTTGGGACCATCAGTTGTGTTGTGCAGAAGTCAGGTGGATACACAGCAGATAGTCCTACTGAATAGACTGTTAGAATTTGTATTATGGCAAGAAAAAAGCAGCTAAGTAAAGAAAAACGAGTGGCCATCATTACTTTAAGAAATGAAGGTCTGTCAGTCCGAAAAATTGGGCAAACTTTGAAAGTGTCCCCAAGTGCAGTTGCAAAAACCATCAAGCGCTACAAAGAAACTGGCTCACATGAGGACCGCCCCAGGAAAGGAAGACCAAGAGTTACCTCTGCTTCTGAGGATAAGTTTATCCAAGTCACCAGCCTCAGAAATCGCAGGTTAACAGAAGCTCAGATTAGAGACCAGGTCAATGCCACACAGAATTCTAGCAGCAGACACATCTCTACAACAACTGTTAAGAGGAGACTTTGTGCAGCAGGCCTTCATGGTAAAGCAGCTGCTAGGAAACCACTGCTAAGGACAGGCAACAAGCAGAAGAGACTTGTTTGGGCTAAAGAACACAAGGAATGGACATTAGACCAGAGGAAATCTGTGCTTTGGTCTGATGAGTCCAAATTTGAGATCTTTGGTTCCAACCACCGTGTCTTTGTGCAACGCAGAAAAGGTGAACAGATGGACTCTACATGCCTGGTTCCCATCGTGAAGCATGGAGGAGGAGGTGTGATGGTGTAGGGGTGCTTTGCTGGTTACACTGTTGGGGATTTATTCAAAATTGAAGGCATACAGAACCAGCATGGCTACCACAGCATCTTGCAGCGGCATGCTATTCCATCCGGTTTGCGTTTAGTTGGACCATCATTTATTTTTCAACAGGGCAATGACCCCAAACACATCTCCAGGCTGTGTAAGGGCTATTTGACCAAGGAGGAGAGTGATGGAGTGCTAAGCCAGATGCCTTGGCCTCCACAGTCACCAGACCTGAACCCAATCGAGATGGTTTGGGGTGAGCTGGACCGCAGAGTGAAGGCAAAAGGGCCAACAAGTGCTAAGCATCTCTGGGAACTCCTTCAAGATTGTTGGAAGACCATTTCCGGTGACTACCTCTTGAAGCTCATCAAGAGAATGCCAAAAGTGTGCAAAGCAGTCATCAAAGCAAAAGGTGGCTACTTTGAAGAACCTAGAATATAAGACATATTTTCAGTGGTTTCACACTTTTTTGTTAAGTATATAATTCCACATGTGTTAATTCATAGTTTTGATGCCTTCAGCGTAAATGTACAATTTTCATAGTCATTAAAATACAGAAAAATCTTTAAATGAGAAGGTGTGTCCAAACTTTTGGTCTGTACTGTATATGGTGTGTGTGCCAGTTGTGCCCAGCTGGGTATGTTCAAATTAGGGGACGTAAAAGAAATGTCAACGAAAGATAATAATACTGTAACGGGTCTGGGAGGTGGAACCTCTGAGCAACTATACAAGGGGGCAGTCCTTGTAAGGAAGCGGGTGGCTCCCAGGGAAGGCGGGCAGGTAGTCACGGCTAGTGACGGGGACAGTCTCTGGGTAGAAGAGCAGGAGGTCACGGCAAGTGACGGGGACAGTCTCTGGGTAGAAGGGCAGGAGGTCACGGCAAGTGACGGGGACAGTCTCTGGGTAGAAGGGCAGGAGGTCACGGTAAGTGACGGGGACAGTCTCTTGACAGGCGGGTGGTCACGGCAAGTGACGGCAGAGCCTCCAGGTAGGCTAGCAGGCAGGCAGCAGGTGGACGCTCCCAGGTGAGCGGGGGAGAGTCTCGGGACAGGCCGGTGGTCACAGCAAGAGACGGCTAAGCCTCCAGGTAGGCTAGCAGGCAGGTAGCAGATGAGCGCTCCCAGGTGAGCGGGTAAGAGTCTCTGGACAGGCAGGTGGTCACGGCACGTGACGGCAGAGCCTCCAGGTAGGCTAGCAGGCAGGTAGCAGGTGAGTGCTCCCAGGTGAGCGGGCAAGAGTCTCTGGACAGGCAGATGGTCACAGCACGTGACGGCAGAGCCTCCAGGTAGGCTAGCAGGCAAGTAGCAGGTGAGCGCTCCCAGTTGAGCGGGCAAGAGTCTCTGGACAGGCAGGTGGTCACGGCACGTGACGGCAGAGCCTCCAGGTAGGCTAGCAGGCAGGTAGCAGGTGAGCGCTCCCAGGTGAGTGGGCAGACTGATCCATAGACAGACTGGCAGGGCTGGTAGTCAGACTGTCGGACTGCAGGAATGCAAGTCGATAGACAAGTATCAGGCAGGTATCGAGCAGGAATCTGGCAGGTATCTGGTAACGGGACCTGAGGGCTGAAGCAGAGTTGAAAGGCTTTGCAACAACATTGCTCGGGCACCTCCATTTTGGAGGAGGTGCCTTATATATGGTGAGGTCCTCCGGGCATTGGCCGGGGACTCCTTAGAACGGCGCGCGCGGCCCCTTTAAGAGAGGGGGAGCGGGCGCGCGCGCGCCCTAAGCACAGAAGCCGGGAAGCAGCGCTCGCTGCCAGCAGAGCGGGAGGAAGCCGCCGGGCACGGAGCGGAGAGGTGAGGGGAACGGCGTCCCTGCCTATCAGGAGGCAGGGACGCCGACGCTACAAATACACACTCAAACTCCATAATGTTCCATATTCAAAAATTTAACAAAATGATAGCCGTTGCAAAACCCACATTTGAAGATGTTCTTGCCGTTGAAACGGGGTACACTGAGACCAACTTATGGTTGAAGTGGATGAAATATACAGCCAATCAATATAATATATCCAATTGCTTTGTCTGTGAGGGAGCGAGACCCCACTTGGGATCTGTCCCTCTAGACTTACCGCCAGATGTGGAAAAATGTTTTCTGAGTCTGTTCACTAACAAATCCCTTGACGGAATGAATTGCGAAAACTGGAAAAAGAAGTACCCCATAGTCACAGAAACACCTAACCTGGCATTACCATATACCCGGGAAAATACACCTATTATACCAGCACCAAAGGGAGCACATTTTTGGGTAATTTCACAAAGGGATATTGCAGAAGATATAGTAATGCAACCAGAGGAGACCTGATCAACCAAATCCAGTCTATTTCTGATGTTTTCTGGATATGTGGAGACATGAAGATCAGAACTTATTTAGAAGGAGAATGGATAGGAGAATGTACACTAGCCAAAGCCATAATGCCCTTCTACACAGCAGCAGAAGGTAGGGAAGCCCTAACTTCAGAAGATCTCCACAGAACAAAAAGGGAAACCATTTCAGAACCAAAAGGCAGTTTCGACCCCCACATTTATATTGATGCCATAGGTGTTCCAAGGGGGGGTACCGGATGAATTTAAAGCCAGAGATCAAGTCAAAGCAGGTTTCAAATCATTTACTGTATCTTACCCCTAGTGACCATAAATAAAAATGTAGACTGGATCAATTACATCTATTATAATCAATAGAGATTTGTCAATTACACTAGAGAAGCTCTTTAAGGTTTAGCAGACCAACTAGGCCCTACATCGATATTGGCGTTTCAAAACAGAATGGCCTTTTACATATTAGCAGAAAAAGGAGATTTTTGCAAAATGGTGAAATCTGCATGTTGTACCTATATTCCAGATAATACAGGTCCCACCGGGAAGGTTACAGTAGCCATAAAAAAGCTGAATTCTCTACAAAAAGAATTAAAAAGGAATTCAGGTGTAGAAGATCCTTGGGACCAATACTTTTCGTGGATGAATGGATGGCAGAGCTGGCTAGCTCAGATAGGTGTTGTAATCCTTGTCGTCTTAATTATTGCAGCTATTATTGTTTGTTGTGTTCTTCCTTGTGTAAGGAAGATGATCGAGAAAGGAGTAGAAACATCAGTGCCCACTTTACTAGCTCAAGAGGTTAGCTATTCTGTAGATATAGAACAGCTAGGCCCCCTTCAGTCTTTTACAGTCCCCAAGTAGGCAGTTATAGTAGGTGTATGCAAGTTTGTGTTTGTTGTGTTAATTTCCTTTGGATATACTTCTGGTATGGCATGAAATGTTGACCAGCGATGCACAAACCATTATGCTATTATCAAGGTGATTAGGTTCATCTATAAAGGGAAATATTACCAAAGAATCCCTGGTGGTATAATATGGACCAGAGACAAGAAGGTTCATTAGTGTTGTGATAAAATTGTGGGTATCCAGGTAGGGAACTGAGGTGAAGCAGGTAGGAAAGTCCCAAGGACGCGGGTAGCGAGCTCCTATATACATACTGAAATACTCATAATTGGTCACACATTCTCTGATGTCCATAGCATCCATATTGCCATGAAGCCTCTGATGTTATAGTGACACTTAACACTGATGGGTGAGGGAACCACAGTGGGGACATAAGATTAATAAAGTATTTAGGGGGGACTGTTGAGGAGAGCAATAGACTCAAATACTTAATTAACCTCAAGACACAGGAGATTGAGAGAAAAGACCCACAAAGTGTATTATTTCACCTTACATAAGCTTGTTTAGATCAAAAGATGGCTGCCATCTCCTGTTTCATCACACCATGCTCTGTTCTGGGAGGAAGCAGCATTCTATAGAAGGACTAACCAACCACAGAGTGACACATCGCATGGATCATGCTCCCTGACCTCATGGACCAACCCACCATGATGACCTCATGAACTATGCCCCCTAATGACTTCATTGACCACACCCCCTGATGACCTCATGGATCACGCCTCTTGATGACCTCATGGACCAACCCACCCTGATGACCTAATGGACTACGCCCCCGATGGGCTCATTGACCATGCCCACTGATGACCTCATGGATCACGCCCCTTGATGACCTTAAGGACCACTCCCCGTGGACTAACCAATCAATACATCTGGTTACATTCTGGGGCTAACCGAGCCCATATACAGAGTTTATATAAATCTATGTTGGAGTTGAATAAAGGACACTTGGAGCTGTGCCATAGCTGATCAAGGAGGGCTTACATCCGACTGTGTGTGTCTGATGTTATTCTTTCTTGCATGCACTTGATCATATCCATTAGGCCAGGAGCAGGCAACTAGTGAACATACCAAAGTGTTCACCCTAATATTAGGACCAGACGGGGTCTTTGTCCCTGGAGCTTCTCTGCTCGGTATAATGATCTTGTTCTTATAAAGAGGGTTGGAGTAAAATAGAAGCTGCCTGAATATGAGGACTTTGTCTGATCTCTATGTCCTTGTGTACAGAGCTGTGGAGATAGCGCTATTCTCTGTATAATAGATGTGATGTCGCTGGAGCCCTAATACTCCTGTACAGGGGTCACTGTAGAGATAATTTTACCCCAGCATTATGGATTGGGAGAAAGGAGAAAAAGGGATTGGGGACATTTTACTGTAATTTCCATAAAAAAATAAGAAAATAATAATAACTAAAGGAGAAATCCGGGACACACGGCTCCGCTCCGTACACCTTGCATACATACAGCTCCACTCCGTACACACACGGCTCCGCTCTGTACACCTCGTACACACATGGCTCCGTACATACATGGTTCTGTACACACACGGCTCCGTACATACATGGCTCCGTACACCTCGTACACACACGTATCCGCTCGGTAGACCTCGTACCCGCGCGGCTCCACTCCGTATACATCGTACACACACGGCTCCGCTCCTTACACCTAGTACTAACATGGCTCCGCTCCGTACACACACTGCTCCGCTCCGTACACCTCGTACTAACACGGCTCCGCTCCGTACACCTCATACACACACATCTCCTCTCCGTATACCTCATACACACACAGCTCCGCTCCGTATACCTCATACACACACATCTCCTCTCCGTACACACACATCTCCTCTCCGTACGCCTCGTACACGCGCGGCTCCGCTCCGTACGCCTCGTACACACGCGGCTCCGCTCCGTACGCCTCGTACACACGCGGCTCCGCTCCGTACGCCTCGTACACACGCGGCTCCGCTACGTACACGCGGTTCCGCTACGTACACCTCGTACACACGCGGCTCCACTACGTACACCTCATACACACACATCTCCTCTCCGTATACCTCATACACACACTGCTCCGCTCCGTACACCTCGTACACACGGCTCCGCTCCGTACACCTCGTACACAGGCGGCTCCGCTCCGTACACCTCGTACACACAGCTCCGCTCCGTACACCTCGTACACACGCGGCTCCGCTCCGTACGCCTCGTACACACGCGGCTCCGCTACGTACACGCGGTTCCGCTACGTACACCTCGTACACACGCGGCTCCACTACGTACACCTCATACACACACATCTCCTCTCCGTATACCTCATACACACACTGCTCCGCTCCGTACACCTCGTACACACGGCTCCGCTCCGTACACCTCGTACACAGGCGGCTCCGCTCCGTACACCTCGTACACACAGCTCCGCTCCGTACACCTCGTACACGCACGGCTCCGCTCCGTACACATTCGTACACACAGCTCCGCTCCGTACGCCTCGTAAACACGCGGCTCCGCTCCGTACGCCTCGTACACACCCGGCTCCGCACCTCTCGTACACGCACGGCTCTGCTCCGTAAACCTCGTACACACAGCTCGGTTCCGTACACCTCGTACACGCACGGCTCCGCTCCGTACGCCTCGTACACGCGTGGCTCCGCTCCGTACGCCTCGTACACGCGCGGCTCCGCTCCGTACCCCAAGTACACGCGTGGCTCCGCTCCGTACGCCTCGTACACACCCGGCTCCGCTCCATACACCTCGTACACAGGCGGCTCCGCTCCGTACACCTCGTACACACCCGGCTCCGCTCCTTAAACCTCGTACACACAGCTCGGCTCCGTACACCTGCGGCTCCGCTCCGTACGCCTCGTACACCTGCGGCTCCGCTCCGTACGCCTCGTACACGCGCGGCTCCGCTCCGTACGCCTCGTACACGCGCGGCTCCGCTCCGTACGCCTCGTACACGCGCGGCCGCGCTCCGTACGCCTCGTACACGCGCGGCTCCGCTCCGTACGCCTCGTACACGCGCGGCTCCGCTCCGTACGCCTCGTACACGCGCGGCTCCGCTCCGTACGCCTCGTACACGCGCGGCTCCGCTCCGTACGCCTCGTACACACGCGGCTCCGCTCCGTACGCCTCGTACACACACGGCTCTGCTCCGTACACTTCGTACACATGCGGCTCTGCTACATCCACACTGTAAACCCCTCCTGACCCCACACATAAACTTCAGCTCATCCAGCACCATGACAACCAGCACAGCAGAGTCCTGCATCCACTGAGGCCCCTGATCATGTGACCCCTGACTCCTCCCCTCCTGTGACCTCATCACAGCTCCTGTGCGCACAGAGCAGCCATATGATTTATACAGTGTGACCGTAAAAATAAAAAAAATAAAGCTATACTTACCGCCGATGCCCCGCCCCGTGTGCTGTCGCGCTCCTTCCTGGCTTGCCGGCATCTCGTGAGACAGGCTGCGGTCACATGACCACGACGTCATCTCAGGTCCTGGAAGGAGAAGCGCTGCAGGGGCCGCCGGACAGGTGAATATAAACTTTATTTTATTCTTTTTTTTACAGGTACAATGGTACCCAGGTCTGGATGAGAGTCTTCTCTCCTCCAGACCTGGGTACCATCCGCACATTGAAACGCATATAATCCGCGTGTACAAATGTACAGACACGGATTCTATGCGTCTCAATGCAAGTCAATGGCGGCGCTTCCACAAAATTAATGAACATGCTGCGGATTTATGAGCGCTGCAGAAACGCTGCGGAAAAATCCGCAGCATGTGCATTGACATTGCGGAATGCCATTGGGGACCATGGGGTGCGGATTACCATGCGTTTCCGCTGCGGAAATTCAGCAGCGGAAACGCATGAAAAACGCATCGTGTGCACGCAGCCTTAGTGTTTTCATTGGCTGTAAGCCATAATCGTCAACATTAACAGAAATAGACGCTTGAAATAGATCTCTCTGTCTGTAATGACTCTATATAATATATGAGTTTAACTTTTTGTATTGAAGAACTGAAATAAATTAACTTTTTGATGATATTGTAATTTAGTTAGATGCACCTGTATATGATGACTGTTGCCCCCAGTGGAATATATGCAGTGTCTATTTTGGGATATTTTAGTATACCCATGATGATACTATAGACAGCCATTATACCTGGAATGGCCCCTTCCTTGCGTGCCTTGCTTTTTTTGGCTTACATGTCTAACAATCACATAGGATGATGGGGGAAGGGACACAACACATATTTTTCTATTGCTGAATAAATATGATAGATTTTATACTCCCTGGACTCCTTTGATGGTCTTTTACCCTGCGGGGTTTTCTTTCATATATGGACTCACTGTGTGGTGGTGATGGTAGAGGACATTGTGTAGCAGTAGCATTTTGGCCTTGGATAGTAGTAATTTTGGGAATATTGGTCTTTGTATAGTGTATTTTAGATTAGTAACAGTGGTATACTGTAATTCTATATGTATAAATCCTCTTATTAAGTGGCAGGGAGGTTATATGGGGAAACATGTACTTTGGGGCTGGGGTCCCTGATCTCTTAGGACCCCAGCAACGCTCCTGCACTGGGGAAAAGCAGGGTCTGGAGGCCACTTTAATATGATCATTTTATGGATATGACACCAAAGAAACTAATGAAGTGCTTTGCAAAGTGCCAGAATTTTCACAATTCTGAAAATAAATTGTAAGTTTAGTTCCACTATAAGTGATGTTAATTCTGTTCTGAGAGCTAACCTTCTGAGACAATTTATCACTGCGGTGTGTGAATTGTCACATGAAGCTTTGCTACATCTATACATAGTGAAGTTCAGGATCAAAATGCTGCAGGTCCCATCTCTTCTACAGAACAATCCCATGGAAATAAAGCTGATCATTTTATCAGATGGGATCATTAGAACTTACCTGGTTGGATCCTTTGTTTCTGGTGGTTTCTTTCCCAGGTCGTCATTAAGGCCCTTTACAATAAGCTCCAAAAACTCATCGGACTTTCTGAATCTTTCAAGCGTTTTCTCAATCACAGAAAGGACAGAAAGGAGGCGCTTATCCTGGCAGAAGAGGATCACAGATATATTGTTCTACATCTTCCAGATGTTTGGATTTATTTACAGACTAATGATTAATCTCGCATGAAGAATGATAATATTATAACAGATCACAATTTTTAGGTAAAATTTTTCAATTTTAAAAAAATATATATATATAGCAATTACATTATTCTGACAAGACCAATTGTTGTTTTTTTTCCTCCCCTTTTTCCCAAAAAATATAACTTTGTTTTTTCATTAACATAGACGGAGGGCTTGTGTTTTGTGGGACTAGTTGTTGTTTGGAATGAGAACATTCAATTTAGCTCATAAAGTATTGAAAAATGGGGAAAAAATCAAAGTAAGGTTATTATTATTTTTTTTATGAACATTTAAAAAAAAATGTGGTTTGTGAGACCATTTTCATCTTGCGAAGACCTAATTTTATAAAATGATTCCATTGATGGAGTTGTCGGCTTCTTCTTGTGGAGAGATCAGTAGTTACAAGTTTCTGATTGCATTTTTGGGAGGGAAGTAGAGAGACCCAAAAACCACAACCACAACCATGGCACTTTACTGTCCTTTACAGCATTGACCCGACGTGTAATAGATTTATATGTAATGAAAGATTGTACTTATGTCAATGCAGCAGAAACAAATATTGTTTTACGCTTTTTCTTTTTTATAGTTGGCCAGAAAACCGCAGAACCTTAAGCAGAAAATGACATGAATGAGAACATCTGCCCGGCTTGTACCGGATCCGGGGGTGTTACGTACAAGGCGAAGTTCCCAGAATAAGGATTTGCTTCATTTTGGTGCAGAGTTTCTAGTAGTTTCTGGTTACTACTGTTACAGGCAGATGCCGTCTGCATAATACAGCCAGCACCGCCTCAACCCCTCCATGCATGTGGACCCCGGCACAAACACTCAGGTACATCCTTTTATGTAAGACATTAATAATTCTACAATTCTCACACACAACTTATATACAGAAACCCCCCAACCGTCCCCGATCCAATGGGACTGTCCAGCTATCGCTGGAGGTCGGGGCTATGTCCTGACGAGCTGTGTTCTGTCAGGACAGTCAGTGTAGTACAAGAACGTCTCATGCCGTGCTGCTGTGATCGCTCCTGGAGAGGGGCAGCATCCGCTCCGCACGCCTCGTACACGCCCGGCTCCGTACGCCTCGTACACGCCCGGCTCCGCTCCGTACGCCTCGTACACGCCCGGCTCCGCTCCGTACGCCTCGTACACGCCCGGCTCCGCTCCGTACGCCTCGTACACGCCCGGCTGCGCTCCGTACGCCTCGTACACGCCCGGCTGCGCTCCGTACGCCTCGTACACGCCCGGCTGCGCTCCGTACGCCTCGTACATGCCCGGCTCCGCTCCGCACGCCTCGTACACACGTCTCCGCTCCGTACGCCTCGTACACGCGCGGCTCCACTCCTTACACCTCGTACACGCCCGGCTCCGCATGCCTCGTACACGCCCGGCTCCGCATGCCTCGTACACGCCCGGCTCCGCACGCCTCGTACACGCCCGGCTCCGCACGCCTCGTACACGCCCGGCTCCGCACGCCTCGTACACGCCCGGCTCCGCACGCCTCGTACACGCCCGGCTCCGCACGCCTCGTACACGCCCGGCTCCGCTCCGTACGCCTCGTACACGCGCGGCTCCGCTCCGTACGCCTCGTACACGCGCGGCTCCGCTCCGTACGCCTCGTACACGCGCGGCTCCGCTCCGTACGCCTCGTACACGCGCGGCTCCGCTCCGTACGCCTCGTACACGCGCGGCTCCGCTCCGTACGCCTCGTACACGCGCGGCTCCGCTCCGTACGCCTCGTACACGCGCGGCTCCGCTCCGTACGCCTCGTACACGCGCGGCTCCGCTCCGTACGCCTCGTACACGCGCGGCTCCGCTCCGTACGCCTCGTACACGCGCGGCTCCGCTCCGTACGCCTCGTACACGCGCGGCTCCGCTCCGTACGCCTCGTACACGCGCGGCTCTGCTCCGTACGCCTCGTACACACGTGGCTCTGCTACATCCACACTGTAAACCCCTCCTGACCCCACACATAAACTTCAGCTCATCCAGCACCATGACAACCAGCACAGCAGAGTCCTGCATCCACTGAGGCCCCTGATCATGTGACCCCTGACTCCTCCCCTCCTGTGACGTCATCACAGCTCCTGTGCGCACAGAGCAGCCATATATGTGGTGGCGGCTCTGCAGGTGGAGGTATGTGGAGACCCCATTACTGGGCGCAGGGGGCATTAACCCCTTCAGCACGGGGACTCTTTTGGGGTCTTGTGTTGCCCCTTTATAAGAATCATAAGGTTTTTGTTCTGTTTCCTGTAATAGATACATACGACCCAACTATGGAGACAGGAAGGGAGGAAACGTATTGTTCTCATAGTACAGGACCCCTTTACTGCCCCCACAGTGTAATGCCCCCATTATGCCCCTTATACAGGATGTATGATGCCCCCACACAGTGTAATGCCCCCATTATGCCCCTTATGCAGGATGTATGATGCTCCACAGTGTAATACCCCCATTATGCCCCTTATGCAGGATGTATGATGCCCCCCACAGTGTAATGCCCCCATTATGCCCCTTATGCAGGATGTATGATGCCCCCACACAGTGTTATGCCCCCAATATGCCCCTTATGCAGGATGTATGATGCCCCCACACAGTGTAATGCCCCCATTATGCCCCTTATGCAGGATGTATGATGCCCCCACACAGTGTAATGCCCCCATTATGCCCCTTATGCAGGATGTATGATGCCCCCACACAGTGTAATGCCCCCATTATGCCCCTTATGCAGGATGTATGATGCCCCCACACAGTGTAATGCCCCCATTATGCC
The DNA here is from genome assembly GCF_046119375.1 of Phyllobates terribilis. NCBI lineage: Eukaryota > Metazoa > Chordata > Amphibia > Anura > Dendrobatidae > Phyllobates > Phyllobates terribilis. Next base: position 5,843,295 of record NW_027362789.1, on the reverse strand, counting down.
CCTTATGCAGGATGTATGATGCCCCCATAATGCCCCTTATGTAGTATGTATGATGCCCCCACACAGTGTTATGCCCCCATTATGCACCTTATGCAGTATGTATGATGCCCCCATACAGTGTAATGCCCCTTATGTAGTATGTATGATGCCCCCACACAGTGTAATGCCCCCATTATGGCTCTTATGCAGTATGTATGATGCCCCCACACAGTGTAATGCCCCTTATGCAGTATGTATGATTCCCTCACACAGTGTAATGCCCCCATTATGGCTCTTATGCAGTATGTATGATGCCCCCACACAGTGTAATGCCCCTTATGCAGTATGTATGATGCCCCCACACAGTGTAATGCCCCTTATGCAGTATGTATGATGCCCCCACACAGTGTAATGCCCCTTATGCAGTATGTATGATGCCCCCACACAGTGTAATGCCCCTTATGCAGTATGTATGATGCCCCCACACAGTGTAATGCCCCAATTATGCCCCTGTAATCAGGTGACAGGATACAACACACAGGTAAACAGAAACCCTTTAATCATATGTTACTTTACTGACAAGGATGATGGTCCGGACACATATAGGCCATTATGCTCTCCGGCGTGGAACACATATCTACGGGCATGCGCAGTCACAGGTACGAGTGGCGCGGCGGAAAACAGTTTATCTTGCTTTTCAGTGTAAAACACGTCACTTCCGGACATGCACACTAGGGGACGGACATTATCGGACCTCTAGCTCATGAGAAGTAGCGCAGGCGCAGTACATTATTATTGACAGACTCCATTCTATATGTCCTTTGACAATTCACCTCAAGGAATGGGAATGGGTCTCCTAGTCTGGGAGGGGTTTTAGATGAAGTGGGATATTTATACATGGACACCTGGCTATTAGACTCACTATGCTGAACATCATGAATTATCATTGCTGTATCAAGCCTCCTGATGAAGCTGTTGGGAAAACGCATCGAGGCAGATTATTGAACCGTTATCTGATGACTATCATACCCTTTCCTTTATATATACCTGGAGACATATCTGGTCCTATTTAATGTATCAGTGTATTTTTTGATATATATCAGCATTAACTAGAGCTTCTGAGGTACAGTGCACCATTGTTGAGGGTGCTAACCTCCGCAGCTAGGCAGTATCCGCTTTGTTTAGGTACAGGATAGGGTAAGGTAGTGACTGTATCAATTATTCAGCAGCATCATTGCTTACATCTGTTTATATACATCCACAGAAAGTCATTGAGCTTGTAATTTTTCTAGCTTTAAGTATATATATATATATTGTTAGTCCAGTTTTCAATGCATCTATCTATATAATTGTCTTATCCCGTCTGTCTGTCTGTCCTGGAAATCCCGGGTCGCTGATTGGTCCAGCCCCGGCCAATCAGCGACGCGGCATTTCAGAAAAACATGGCGGCCATTAGCGGCTCATGTGAGGCACGGAGGTCAGCGGCGATGCAGCCGGCTGCTCGCAGCATAAGTCCCCCGACCGTATGAGCCGCTGACCTACAAGCGGCTATCATCAGAAGATTAGCGGCTACAGCCGCTTATCTCCCGAGGACAAGTGTGACGCCCTTCCCCTCCTCTCCCCTCCCCTCCTTTCCTCTCCCCTCCCCTCTCCTCTCTTCCCGTCCCTCCCCCCGCTCGATCAGGACCCCGGCACCCGGCGTCATACTTACCCCTCCCCGTGCCTGCGCAGCAGCTCCCGTGTCTTCTGCTGATGCCCTGTGACGTCTCAGGTCAGAGGGCGCGGTGACGTCTTTACACCGCGCTCTCTCCTGACTGATCACAGCGCACAGCGTGAAGATGCGGCCTACGCTGGAGTCCAGAGAAGCAGTGAGGTGAGTATTGGATTTTTTTTTTTTTTTTGTATGGGGCCATAGGGGCATTATATGGGGGATAGGTGACATCCTGCATGGGGCATTATATGGGGGGAGATGTAACATCCTACATGGGGCATTATATGGGGGGAGAGGTAACATCCTACATGGGGCATTATATGGGGGAGAGGTGACATCCTACATGGGGCATTATATGGGGGAGAGGTGACATCCTACATGGGGCATTATATGGGGGGAGAGGTAACCTCCTACATGGGGCATTATATGGGGGGAGAGGTAACATCCTACATGGGGCATTATATGGGGGGAGAGGTGACATCCTGCATGGGCCATTATATGGGGGGAGAGGTGACATCCTGCATGTGCCATTATATGGGGGGAGAGGTGACATCCTGCATGGGCCATTATATGGGGGGAGAGGTGACATCCTACATGGGGCATTATATGGGGGAGAGGTGACATCCTACATGGGGCATTATATGGGGGAGAGGTGACATCCTGCATGGGGCATTATATGGGGGAGAGGTGACATCCTACATGGGGCATTATATGGGGGGAGAGGTAACATCCTACATGGGGCATTATATGGAGGGAGAGGTAACATCCTACATGGGGCATTATATGGAGGGAGAGGTAACATCCTGCATGGGCCATTATATGGGGGAGAGGTGACATCCTACATGGGGCATTATATGGGGGGAGAGGTAACATCCTACATGGGGCATTATATGGGGGGAGAGGTAACATCCTACATGGGGCATTATATTGGGGAGAGGTGACATGCTGCATGGGCCATTATATGGGGGGAGAGGTGACATCCTACATGGGCCATTATATGGGGAAGAGGTGACATCCTACATGGGCCATTATATGGGGAAGAGGTGACATCCTACATGGGGCATTATATGGGGACGAGGTGACATCCTACATGGCGCATTATATGGGGACGAGGTGACATCCTACATGGGGCATTATATGGGGACGAGGTGACATCCTACATGGGGCATTATATGGGGGGAGAGGTAATATCCCCCATTATATGGGGGGAGAGGTAACATCCTACATGGGGCATTATATTGGGGCTGAGGTGACATGCTGCATGGGCCATTATATGGGGGGAGAGGTGACATCCTACATGGGGCATTATATGGGGAAGAGGTGACATCCTACGTGGGGCATTATATGGGGACGAGGTGACATCCTACATGGGGCATTATATGGGGGAGAGGTGACATCCTACATGGGGCATTATATGGGGGAGAGGTGACATCCTGCATGGGCCATTATATGGGGGGAGAGGTGACATCCTAAATGGGGGAGAGGTGACATCCTGCATGGGGCATTATATGGGGGGGAGAGGTGACATCCTATAGGGGGGATGTGACAGCCTACATGGGGCATTATATGGGGGGAGAGGTGACATCCTGCATGGGCCATTATATGGGGGGAGAGGTGACATCCTACATGGGGCATTATATGGGGGAGAGGTGACATCCTGCATGGGATATTATATAGGGGGGGATGTGACATCCTGCATGGGGGACTATAGTGCGATGTGACTTCCTGCATGGGGCATTATATAGGGGGGATGTGACATCCTGCATGGGGTATTATATACGGGGGATGTGACATCCTGCATGGGGTATTATATGCATGGGGTATTATATATGGGGGATGTGACTTCCTGCATGGGGCATTATAAAGTAGGGTCGGGAGACATATGCTAGAATACCCGATGCTTTAGAATCGGGCCACCATCTAGTATATTTAAAAAGGGTTTAATATTTTATTTTAGGGGGGGTTCCCACAGTATTGCCCCTTACACACACAACATGGTACCATCCACCCCACCGACTACCCCACAGCTAATGAATGAATATTCACTGAGCCCCATTCTTGGTGCAGATACTAATGAACCCAGGACCTATGAGATATTTACCACACAATAGGTAGCAGGGCCGTATCATTCATAACGGAAGCCCATGCGGCCGCTATGGTGCCCATGACTCAGCACCGAGCACACTCTCCTTACCCATCATCACAATTTCAGTGATATCCACGTTCCTATGACGGTGATACCAGTGAATAGAATAGTGAATCTGAGTCGAAAGCTCACTGATCCCCCATTCAGCCTTCACCTGTGAGTCTGAGGCTCCGTGCACTGCAGGCACAATGGCGTCACTACATCACACCTGTAGTATGGAGCCTCAGTACTCACACGGCACAGACCGGAGCAGCGCATCTCAGGAACGGAGTTGGTTGAGTAATGTGTGTGGTTTTTTTTTTTTTAGATCAGTAATTGTGGGGGAAATCATACTGTCTAGGAGCCCTCATTCTGAGCTATATGGGCACACAGGAGAACAATTTCCTGGTGATGAGTCAGAGAGGGATAAGTAAGTGAGAAATACAGACATTCAGTCCATCTGGTTGCAGACTTGAATTGATATGGTGTTGTGTGTAGGAGGGAGACATCAAATAGTACATTCTGAAGGAAAGCAAAGATATAATGGCAGTGTGAATCTGGATTTCAGACAGGAAGCATAGTAGAGACAAAGAGCAGGGCGAGGTCCTTAGCTCAGGCCAGGAGGCTTGCTTAGATGGTACAGAACTTTGCCCTGAGTGGCCAGAGATCTAATTAAAGGAGATTAACACCATTACGTTCAATGACTGGGATAGCCCATCATGGCCAGGTGCTAGTTCGCGCACGAGGATGGGTTATCCCCTCACATCATGGTCTCAGAAGTATTCTACAAAGGTATAATGTACTGCAATGCTAGTGCATTGCAATACATTATACCTGTGAAAAAAGTGAAAGTACCATATCAGGACTAAGTAAAAAAAATTGAAAAAAAATGTTAAATAATAGTAAAATATATTACACTAATAAATACACATTTTTATGTTAAAAAAAGTAAACATATTTGGTATCGCCGTGTCCAGAATGACCCGTGTCACACTAGTTAACCCCTTCAGTGAATGGCGTAAAAGCCTTTTCATCCTACGGCTGGAAAAAAGTGGAATAAAACGCAATCAAAAAGACAGATGTAAATAAAAATGGTATTGCTGAAAACGTCATCTTGTCCTGTAAAAATCAAGCTGCCATACAGCTCCATCAGCCGAAAAATTAAAAAGTTACAGCTCTCAGCACACAGCGGTGTCGAGATAAAAACTTTTATAGAAAAAATAATTATGTAAAAGCGCAAAAACATAAAAAAAATTACATAAATGAGGTATCGCTATAATTGTACTGACCCGAAGAATAAAGCTGCCTTATCAATTTTACCATACAAGTAACGACAAAAAAAAACAATTCCTGAATTGCTGGTTTTAGTTCATTCTGCCTCCCCAAAAATCAGAATAGAAAGCAATCAAAAAATGTAATTTTCCCGAAAATTGTACCAATAAAAACGTCAACTTGTCCCTCCAAAAAACAAGCCCCAACACGACTCTGTCGGCAGAAATATGGAAAAATTATAGCTCTCAAAATATGGCAATGCAAAGACTAGATTTTGCAAAAAAAAACAAAAACATTTTTCTAGTGAGTGACAGCAGCCAATCATAAAACCCAATAGAAGTCTGGTATCACTGTAATCGCACCAACCAAAGAATAAAGTCGCCTACTTGCAGTGCACAAGGAACAGCGTAAAAAATAAATAAAACCAATTATTCACCTGCTGTTGATTTGTTCATTCTGCCTCCCAAAGATCGCAGTAAGGCTCAGTCACACATTTATCCTGCGCTCTGCGCTGAGCGTTTACACCGGGGTTTCCGTGTAAATCTCTGAAATAAATGATTAAGACTAGCGTTGAGCGAGTATGTTCTATTAACCCTTTCTCCGAGTATGCTCGGGCCGAGCTCCGAGTATTTACAGCTGCTCGGTGATATGGTTGAATCGCTCCCGTGTGCATGATTTGCAACTGTTTGACAGTTTTAGTACATGTAAGGAATGTCTATTTCTTACACATTCCTCACATGTAATAAAGCTGTCAAACAGTTGCAAATCAGGCACACGGGAGCGATTTAACCTTATCACCGAGCAGCTGTAAATACTCGGAGCTCGACCCGAGCATACTTGGACCAGAACATACTCGCTCAACACTAATTAAGACAGAACCCCCAGTGGAAGATTCCCTATAATGAGGCAGATGGCGGCACTGTGGACGGCATCTGACCTATGATTCGGTGGTGTCCTTCTTTTTAGCCGTAGATAAAAGCACGGTCAGCCACAGTTTTGTGCACCTCTGAAAAGGACAATGCTGAATAGAAAAAAAATACAGTAATTCCCCAGACGGAGTCCAGAGTAACTCTGCTGCCTCATCTCATTATAGTGAATGGATCTCTCGGGGATTTCATCTGAATCACATCATTCTGAGATTTAGATGGAAACCCCAAAGTAAGTGCTCAGCGTAGTGCGCTGGATAAATGTGATCCAAAATGTTATGTAAAATATTCCCAATTAAAGCTTCACATAAAAAGCCCCCACTCAGGTACGTCATGTGTTAATGGAATTATAGGGAGCTTCCACGTTACTGGTAGTACAAAGGCTCTGGAGAAGCGAAATGGCTTCTCGCCCCTCTCCCCTCGCCAAAAGAAATTCAGCAAATTCTGCGCTCCCAAATCCCACCTCCCTTCTGAGCACCGCAGTGTGTCTTAACCTCATTTAGCGTCCACATGTTTGGCAGGGGTATGATTTCCAAAATGGGGTCACTTGAGGGGGGATTCTGCCCTTCTAGCACTTAGGGGCTCTGTATATGGAGTCCGCAAACTATTTTAGGACAATCTGCCCTCCAGCAGGCAAATAGCTCTCTGTCCCTCCCGAGTCTCACTGTGTGGCTAAGCAGTACTGTACAGCCACATATGAGGTATTGCCACGTTCAGCAGAAATTGTGTGACACATTTTGGTGCCATTTTTTTTTTTTTACCAATTTCCCCATGCGAAAATGTAAAATCTGGGGCTAAAACAAAATATTTGTGGTAAAAATGTAATTATTTTTTCCTTCACTGCCCAATGGTATAAAATTCTGTGATATACCTGTGGTGTCAATATGATAACTGCACCCTTAGATGAATTAATTGAGAGGTGTAGTTTGTAAAATGGGGTCACTTATGGGGGATTCTGCTGTTTTGGCACCTCAGGGGCTCTGCCAATGTGACATGGCATACTCAAACCATTCCAGCAAAATTTGAACTCCAAATTGGCGCTTCTTCCCTTCTGAGTTTTGCACTGTGCCTCAAAGGTAGTTTTCGACCACGCATTGTATATTGGTGAACTCAGGAGAAATTGCACAACAACTTTTGAGGTCCATTTTTTCGTGTTACCCTTGTGATAATAAAAAATTTGGGACTAAAAGATAATTTTTGTAGCAAAAAATAGACATTTCATTTTCACAGCTCTACGTTATAAACTTCTGTGAAGCACCTTGGGGTTCAAGGTGTTCACCACACATCTAAATATTCCTTGAGCGGTCTTGTTTCCAAGATGGTGTCACTTGTGGTATGTTTCCACTGTTTAGGCACCTCTTTTAGAACTTTTGTTTTAACCCCTTAATGAACGCCAATACACATTAAAACGGCTGTCGTTAAGGGGCTTTATCCCCTCATTGCCGTTTTAAAACTGCAATTGGAAATAAAGGAATATTGCCACCCGGCGGTGGCAATTCGCGTGGGTGTCAGCTGTATGTGACAGCTGGCACCCTGCAGTATCGGCCCCGGACGGTTTTGCAACCGATCAGGGCCGATTTAAACCCTTAAATACAGCTGTCAATTGCGACAGCAGTATTTAAGTTGTTACAAGGGGGTCATAAGACCCCCTTTGTAACCATGAGACCCCCGTGATGAAAATTGCCGAACACGATGGTTACAATGGTACCCTGAGGTCATGTGATGACCCCAGGGTACGGTGGCCTTTGAGATCCAGCTATAAGCTGACTACACTACATGAGTACTGCAGTGTATGAGACCAGTGATAAAAATAAAAATTATACATGTCCCACAGTGAAAAAAGAAAAAAACGCACACGTCACAAAAAGCTGTTTCGCCATTCAAAACACAGCTTTATTGATAAAACAAAATAAAACAAAAATAAACAAAAAAGTACACATAAAATTGGTATCGCCGCGTCCGGAACGGCCTGCTCTATAAAACTGGCACATTATTTATTCCGTTTGGCAAACACCATAAAAAAAAAGCCAAAAACGTTGCTTTTTCATCATACTGACTCACAAAAAAGTGAATTAAAAGCAATCAAAAAGTGATGTAAAAAAATGGTAAAAGTGAAAACGCCAAACTGCAAAAAACTAGCCCTAAAATAGCTAATTCAGCAAAAAAATAAAATTTACAGCTCTCAGAATATAGCTGTAACATCCCGGGCGGCATGGTTGCATGGTGCACCACCTCCCACCATGCAAGACCGCAATCTTACCCTTCAGTCCAGCCTGCAAACAGTATTCCAGATCATGCTGGTTTCCTCTTGACTGTCTGCTTAGGGCAGCGGCCCCCTGGTTACTTCCTGATTCTTATAGCTGCTGTGGGCACACCCCTAATGGGTCTCCAGCCTATTGCTGTCAGTCACTGGATATTTAAACCCCGTCTACCCAGAAGGAGGTGCCTGAGCAACACCTTCACTCAGTTTGTCTTTGCATACTGTATTGCCAGGTCCTGTCCTGTCCTGTCACCTCTGTCTTCTAGTCTGTTTTCGCTACTCTGGGAGCTGTATTCCCAGACTCACTCCTGTATCTCTTGCAGTAGCAGTTCCTGTCTGAACTGTACCCTAGCCTGTTTGTCCGCCATTCTGGGGGCCGTATACCCAGACTTTCTCCTGTATCTCTTGCAGTAGCAGTTCCTGTCTGAACTGTACCCTAGCCTGTTTGTCTTCCATTCTGGGGGCCGTATACCCAGACTTGCTCTTGTATCTCTTGCAGTAGCAGTTCCTGTCTGAACTGTACCCTAGCCTGTTTGTCCGCCATTCTGGAGGCCGTATACCCAGACTTGCTCTTGTATCTCTTGCAGTAGCAGTTCCTGTCTGAACTGTACCCTAGCCTGTTTGTCCGCCATTCTGGGGGCCGTATACCCAGACTTGCTCTTGTATCTCTTGCAGTAGCAGTTCCTGTCTGAACTGTACCCTAGCCTGTTTGTCCGCCATTCTGGGGGCCGTATACCCAGACTTTCTCCTGTATCTCTTGCAGTAGCAGTTCCTGTCTGAACTGTACCTTAGCCTGTTATCTGTTTTTCTCTATGTCCGTACCTTCCCTCTTCCTGCATTGTCTGACCCTGCACCTAACTCCTACTCGTTGTCTCTGTACTTCTGTTTGTGAGTTTTGTGTCCACTCGCTACTTCCTAGCAAGTACCTTGTGTGTATCTGGTTCTGCTTGTCCCTTTTCCCTTCCTCCGTATCTTCCTGTATTTTCCAGTCTGTTCCATGTGAACAGAGCCCTGTCCTCTCTGCCTTGTCCACCGCACTTGCGGTTTCGCGCCGCTCTGACTTGCCCACCGCTCCGGCGGTTTCTCTCTGCTCTGACTTACCCACCGCTCCGGCGGCTTCTCTCTGCTCTGACTTGCCCGCCGCTCCGGCGGCTTCTCTCTGCTCTGACTTGCCCGCCGCTCCGGCGGCTTCTCTCTGCTCTGACTTGCCCGCCGCTCCGGCGGCTTCTCTCTGCTCTGACTTGCCCGCCGCTCCGGCGGCTTCTCTCTGCTCTGACTTGCCCGCCTCTCCGGCGGCTTCTCTCTGCTCTGACTTGCCCGCCGCTCCGGCGGCTTCTCTCTGCTCTGACTTGCCCGCCGCTCCGGCGGCTTCTCTCTGCTCTGACTTGCCCGCCGCTCCGCCGGCTTCTCTCTGCTCTGACTTACCCACCGCTCCGGCGGCTTCTCTCTGCTCTGCCTTGTTCACCGCACCTGCGGTTTCGCTCTGCTCTGCTTTGCTCACCGCTCCGGCGGTTTCTCTCTGCTCTGACTTGCCCACCGCTCCGGCGGTTTCTCTCTGCTCTGACTTGCCCACCGCTCCGGCGGTTTCTCTCTGCTCTGACTTGCCCACCGCTCCGGCGGTTTCTCTCTGCTCTGACTTGCCCACCGCTCCGGCGGTTTCTCTCTGCTCTGACTTGCTCACCGCTCCGGCGGTTTCTCTCTGCTCTGACTTGCCCACCGCTTCGGCGGTTTCTCTCTGCTCTGACTTGCCCACCGCTCCGGCGGTTTCTCTCTGCTCTGACTTGCCCGCCGCTCCGGCGGTTTCTCTCTGCTCTGACTTGCCCGCCGCTCCGGCGGTTTCTCTCTGCTCTGACTTGCCCGCCGCTCCGGCGGTTTCTCTCTGCTCTGACTTGCCCGCCGCTCCGGCGGCTTCTCTCTGCTCTGACTTACCCAGCGCTCCGGCGGCTTCTCTCTGCTCTGCCTTGTTCACCGCACCTGCGGTTTCGCTCTGCTCTGCTTTGCTCACCGCTCCGGCGGATCTCCTCTGCTCTGCCTAGCTCACCGCTCCGGCGGTTCCTCTCTGCTCTACCTGTCTACCGCAACTGCGGCTCTGCTCCAGTATCCCAGTCTGTACTGGCCTCTATCCAGCCTGGGCTCCAACCTGCTAGTGCCTCCCTGTCTGCACTCTAGCCGTGCTCGCCAGTACCCCCCTGTCTGCATACCAGCCGTGCTTGCCAGTATCTTCCCGTCTGCCCTCCAGCTGTGCCTGCCAGTGCCCACCTGTCTGCCTGCCAGCCTAACCTGCCCATTCCTGCATTCCCCGGTGTGGGTCAACAGCTGTGATCGGGGTCTGACCTAGAGTCGCACCTGGTCCCTCTGCTCGGTTCCTCCTTGGTTCACGGAGTCGTTAGCCGCCGTGCGACCTTGGTCGGATCGGGTTGATACTTAGTTACGGCCCTCCAGGCACTCCTCGGTTCATGGTACAGTGGGATCACGCATAACATAGCGACAAAAAAACCTAGTATTTTATAAAAAAAAAAAAACATTTTTACTGTGTGATGGCAGCAAAAGCTTTAACAATATACAGTATATATAAATCTGGTATCGCTGTAATCGCACCGACCCGAAGAATAATCTGGCTTATCACTTTTACCACACGGAAAACGGCGAAAAAATAAAAATAAGGACTATTCTTGTACTGCTGTCTTTGTTCATTCTACCTTACAAAAATCGGAATAAAGCTTAACTCACATTTATCCTGCGCTCTCCACTGAGAGCTTACGTCTAGGTTTCCGTGTTAATTCCCCAATACCGTGATTCAGACAAAACCCCAGACGGACCCACTTACTTATGAGGCTGATGGAGTCACTTTGGACTGGTCTCTGATCCAGGGTGTCCCATTATTTAGGACGTCTTTTTAGCACACAAGTGTGGGCAACCCCAGGTCTTTGCACGCCTAAAAACATGGAGACCACCGGAGCAGATGCCAAATGGAGCCCAAAGTGTCTCCATCTGCGTCGTCATGGTGGGTGGGTCTATTGGGGGTTTCGCCTGTATCTCATTTTTGTGGAATTTACACGGAAACCCTGCGGTAAGTGCTCAGCGTTGAACACAAGAATGTGATCCCAGCCTTATTCTGGAAGCGATCAAAAGATATTATGCGTCCCAAAATGTTACCAATAAAACCCCCTAATTTATCCCCAACAAAATCAGACTCGGGTCCGTCATCTGTCACTGAAACTATATGGGGTTCCCACGTTACTGGTAGACCAAATGAAAAGTGACATGTCTCTCTTCCCCCTCGAATTAAATTCAGTGAATTCTGCTCTCCCAAATCCAAATGTCCCTCCTTCTGAACCCCACTGTGCCTAAACCACTATAAGCAGCCATATGTTTGGCATTGTTATAGTGGGAAGAGAGCACTTGACAGTTTACGGGCTGCGTATCGCCAGAAGCACAAGCTGGGAACAATGTATGGGGGCACTACACTGTATGTGGGCACAATGTGTGGGCACTAATCTGGCAGTTTTGCAATTCTCCAGAAAAAAAGCCTGGCATGGATGTTACAAAATAGTCACTGCAGCCGTAGATGAATTCGTTGAGAGGTGCAATTTCTACAGTGGGGTTACTTTTGGGGTTTTTCTGCTGTTCTAACACCTTCAGAGCTCCAAAAATGTTGCCCGTAAACTATTCTAGCAAAATCTGTGCTCCAAAAGCCAAATAGCGCTCCTTCCTTGTCAGCCCTGACGTGTGGCCTAAAAGTAATTTCTGACGACATATAGGGCATCACCGCGTTCGGAAGAAAGTGTGCAATAAATTCTGGGGTTCAGTTTCACCTATTAACCCTTGTGTACCTGAAAATTTTTATTGCAAATACAATAATTATATTTTTACCACTAAAACGGCATATTTCCATGTTTCAGTGTTATAAAATTCTGTGAGGCACCTATGAGTTCAAAATACTCACTACTCCCCTAGATGAATTCCTAAGGCAGTGAAGCTTCAAATATGGGGTCACCTGGGGGGGTGTTTCTGCTGTTTTCGCATGTCAGGTGCTTTCCAAATGCCACATTCACAATTTATTCCAGACAAATAGTTCTCTTTCCTTTCCTAACCCTGTCATGTGCCCAGACAGAAATTTTTGACCACATATGCAGTATCATCGCGTTCGGGAGAAATTGCGTAACAAATTATGGTGTCCATTTTACCTATTATCCATTGTGAAAATTACAAATTTGGGGCTAAAACAATATTTTCGTGAAAAAAAAATTAAAATTTTCCGTATGACGACCTAATGTTCCTTCCCTTCCAAGCCCTGCCGTGTGCCTAGACAGTGGTTTTCCCCCACATATGGGATATCGGAATCCTCAGAAGAAATTGCACCACAAATTTTGTGGTCCATTTTCTATTATTACCCTTGTGAAAATAAAAAAATTTGGGTCTGAAGTTTAATTTATGTGAAAAAAGTTAAATGTTTATTTTTTCCTTCCACATTGCTTCAGTTCTTGTGAAGCATGTGACATAACTCTGGTTTAAGGGCATAAGAATTCAAAGTTTGAAAATTGCAAAATTTTCACCAAATTTCCATTTTTTTTCACAAATAAATTTAAGTCATATTGAATAAATTTTACCACTATCGTGAAGTACAATATGTCGCTAAAACAATCTTTGAATTAGTAGGATCCGTTGAAGTGTTCCAGAACTGGTCAGAATTGTAAAATTTGGCTTGGTCATTAAGATCAAAATTGGCTCCGTCACTAAGGAGTTAAACCACTCTCCTTTGTGCGATCATACAACATACAAGCCTCTGATTGCTCAGATAATGCACTGTACTACTGTAGTGCCATGTATTATCACTGCTTGTCATGTAATACTAACGGCCCCATACACATGAGATAAGTGTTGGCTGAACGGTCATTTGGCAGACGGCTATCTTTCCCGACTCCTCCATACACACAAATATTCCAGCTTTCCTGTGATCTGTAAGAGGGTCGCCTCCAGACTACTCTAGCGGAGGATTATCTACAGGAAGAACAAACGCATTAGCCTCTGAAATTCAGGATCCCCGATCCGTCTCTGCCCTGACATCATCTGTCAGGAGGCTCCCAAATACTTTATATAGTCAACCAAACCCCCTGAAATCAGTGCTTTCATGCAACTTTAGTCTAATGTGCTTATATTTGACCACATACCGGTACATTAAATTGGTACTGCAAATTACAGAAATCCAAAAAGACAGAGATGATATAAATCCAATAGAGTAAAACGTAAATGTTTATGAATCGAACTTTACAAAGACAAAAATATATTAAAATTCAAGAGGCGATACAAGAGAGAGTCACTCCTCACCCAGTATAAATTAGAAATGGTACCCCTGAGTATGTCACAATTACAAAAATTCATGTGATATAAAATTAATAAATAATTATAGTGTAGCCACCAAGTGGATAGTATATAACATGTGGTTCTCTTACAACATATTCCTAGTGCAATGAAATATCTAAAAATTAATCAGACCAACAATGGTACCAGTTCAATAGATCATGCACTACTAGAGTAGTTTAACAAAAAAACAGAATTAAATGTATAAGGAATATGTATATATTAATAAGTAAATGCTTATAATACAGCATATTATTATTATTTATTATTATAGCGCCATTTATTCCATGGCGCTTTACATGTGATAGGGATATTCATAGCAAAAACATTTACATAATCTTAACAAAACGAGTCAGCGACTGGTACAGGAGGAGCGAGGACCCTGCCCGCGAGGGCTCACAGTCTACAAGGGATGGGTGAGGATACAGTAGGTGGGGGTAGAGGAGGTCATGCAGTAATGTGGTGGAGCGGTGGTTACTGCAGTTTGTAGGCTTGTCGGAAGAGATAGGCATATAAATAAATACATAAAGTGCCTTGCGTGCAATAGACTTACCAGCTAAAAAGTTGAAGGGGTTAAAAAAACTACCATATAAATCTATAAGAGCATAGATATATGTATAGGAATAGTACCTAGGATAGTCGCAGCCACTGGGTAGGCGGAAGCCCCGACGTGCGTTTCGCACCTGCTTCTTCCTGGCAGCGTGTGTTTTAGTCCAATGTGTATGGAGGCGTTAAAAAGTAACTTATTGGACGTTGCTTAATAGACTTTCGTACATTCCAGGCCCAGACACCGTTATTAGGCATTTAAATATTGTAGTAACTAGGCAGCCCCATACTATTGAGCACTTGGGGAGGAGGGGCATTGAGCCGAACTCTGTCAAACATTCTTAGATGCCATGTTTGCATTTGACAGCAGCAAGTAGTTAAACTGCCTGGGTTCGTGTAGCAGCCGTACCTGTGCCATCCCTGCGGTCTACATCTGTTCTGGTGCTCAAAACAGTTACTTTTTAACATGTTAAACATTTGTTTTAACCACTTTACCCCCGAGGGTGGTTTGCACGTTAATGACCGGCCCAATTTTTACAATTCTGACCACTGTCACTTTATGAGGTAATTACTCTGCAACGCTTCAATGGATCCCCCTGATTCTGAGGTTTTTTTTTCGTGACATATTGTACTTCATGATTGAGTTAAAATTTCTTCGATATCACTTGCGTTTATTTGTGAAAAAATGGAAATTTGGCGAAAATTTTGCAATTTTCAAAATTTTAATTTTTATGCCCTTAAATCAGAGAGATATGTCACACAAAATTGTTAATAAATAACATTTCCCACATGTCTACTTTACATCAGCACAATTTTGGAACCAAAATTTTTTTTTCATTAGGGGGCTATAGGGGTTAAAAGTTGACCAGCGATTTCTCATTTTTCCAGCAAAATTTACAAAACCATTTTTTTAGGGACCACATCACATTTGAAGTCACTTTGAGAGGCCTTTATTACAGAAAATACCCAAAAGTGACACCATTCTAAAAACTGCACCCCTCAAGGTGCTCAAAACATCATTCAAGAACTTTATTAACCCTTCAGGTGCTTCACAGGAATTTTTGGAATGTGGAAGAAAAAAAATGAACATTTAACTTTTTTCACAAAAATGTTACTTTAGACCCAATTTTTTTTATTTTTGCAGGGGTAATAGGAAAAAATGGACCCCAAAATTTGTCACGCAGATACCCCATACGTGGGGAAAAAACACTGTTTGGGCGCACGGCAGGGTTCGAAAGGGAAGGAGCGCCATTTGACTTTTTGATTGTAAAATTTGCTTGAATAATTAGCGGACGCCATGTTGCGTTTAGAGAGCACCTGATGCGCCTAAACCCCCCACAAGTGACACCATTTTGGAAACTAGACCCCTCAGGGAACTTATCTAGATGTGTGGTGAGCACCCTGAACCCCCAATTGCTTTACAGAAGTTTATAACATGGAGTCGTGAAAAAAAAAAAATCACATTTTTTCCACAAAAATGATGTTTTCGCCCCAATTTTTTTATTTTCACCAGTGTAAGAGGAGAAAATGGACCCCAAAAGTTGTTGTGCAATTTCTCCTGAGTACGCCAATACCCCATATGTGGGGAAAATGCAGTGTTTGGGCGCACGGCAGAGTTCAGAAGGGAAGGAGCACTGTGTGACTTTTTGAATGCAAAATTGGCTGGAATTGAGAGTGGACGCCATATCGTGTTTGGAGAGCCCTTGATGTGCCTAAATAGTGGAAAACCCCCACAACTGACCCCATTTTGGAAACTAAACCTCTCAAGGCTTTTATCAAGGGGTATAGTGAACATTTTGAACCCAGAGGTACGACACAGAATTTGATGACATTAGGTCATCAAATTGAATAAGTTGTCATTAGTCTTGAGTGCAAGTGCTCGCTACTTGAGTTTGCATCGAGTACTCAGGTATTCACCATGTATCACGGGTGCTCGAGTGACATGCTCGAGTCCCCTCGCGCATGTTTCCACGGTTATTAGGCACCCCAAAAAAATATGCAGGGATTGCTCGTGCATGGCAGGCAATCCCCGCAAGGTTTTTTTGGCCACGAAACATATGGGGCGGAGACTCGAGCATGTCACTCGAGCACCCGCGATACTCAGTGCATACCCGAGCACCCGATGCAAACTCAAGTAGCAAACACTTGCGCTCAACACTAGTCGACATATCGTCATCTTCTTTTTTTTTTACTTTTGAAGAAAATCCCAAGCCCAACCATAACCCTAGCCTAACCCCAACCTTAATCACAACCCTAACCCTAGAGTTTATTTTTTACGCCGTTTCTCGTGCGGTATAGGTGATTAGACGACTTTATTCTTCGGGTCGGTGCGATTACAGCGATACCAGAATCATATCGGGTTTTTATTATTGACAGCTGTCACACACTAAAAGACGCATTTTTTTGTAAAATCTAGTTTTTGCATCACCATATTTTGAGAGCTATCATTTTTCCATATTTTGGCCCGACAGAGTCATGTGATGGCTTGTTTTTTGCGGCACAAGTTGACGTTTTTATTGGTGCCATTTTCAGGCACTTGACATTTTTTGATCGCTTTCTATTCCGATTCTTGGGAGGCAGAATAAACAAAAACCAGCAATTCCGGAATTATTTTTATGTTTTTTTTTTATGCTGTTCCGCATGTGGTAAAATTGATAAGGTAGCTTTATTCTTCGGGTCAGTACGGTTACAGCGATATCACATTTATATAGTTTTTTAATGTTTTGGCGCTTTTACACAATGAAAGCTATTTTAAAAGAAAAAAACTTTTTTGCATCGCTTTATTCTGAGAGCTAGAACTTTTTTATTTTTCAGGTGATGGAGCTGTATGGCGGCTTGTTTTTTGCGGGACAAGATGACCTTTTCAGCGGTACCATTTTTATTTATATTCGTCTTTTTGATCGCGTGTTATTCCATTTTTTGTTTGGCGGTATGATGATAAAGCATTGTTTTTTGCTTCATTTTTTTTATTTTTATTTTTTACCGTGTTCACTAAAGGGGTTAACTAGTGGGACAGTTTTATAGGTCAGGTCGTTCCGGACGCAGCGATACCAAATATGTGTACTTCTATTGATTTTTTTTTTTATTATCCATAATATTTATTGATGGGTACATTATATTTTTGCATTTTCTTATTGAGGGAGTTAATGTGCCGGGAGCGGTGTGGGACCTTTGGGGTGTGGTGCATGTGACGGGGTATGCGGCAGAGCAAGAAGAGACCACCGGACTAAGAATGATCCAATGGGATTTATTAAGGCAGGCAGCATGCCAAATCAAAAATCCATGTTATTCCTAAGGTTCATAATAAGTCCACAATCACCGACGGGCATGAGGTCTTGCCGCAGCTAAGAGCCCCCACACTTCTTCCTCCAGAGATCTCCCAACACAACACTGGTTACGCATAAGTCCATTGTCTTGGGCTACCGGGAACAGCCCAAGGGTAGGGGAGCAGAGGTTTCCCCCCTCCTAGTCGATGGTTTAGTCCATGGCATGGCTCCGATGTGTCTATAAAGATGTGTACTGAGAGTTCTCCCCCTGCTTAAGAGACAATGGGGAGTCCTCTAGCGGTGTTGACACAAGCCCAAGTTAAATTATGGTTGAGGAACAAATATCTGGGAAAGAGCATGGGTATTTACATCACATCATGACATTTTATACAGAAATGCAGGACAGGGAAAACGATGTACCATGACAATTCCTTCCCCTGCAATTTTGTTTATGTACGAGGGACCTCTACAGGTCACTTGATAAGTACACACAGGCAGGGCTGACCGTACTCAGGGCTCCTCCTGCCTGGACAGTCCATCTGCATTTTGGTGTTGGCTGCCTCTTCTATACTGTACTGTAAAGTTATAGGGTTGCAGAGCCAGGCTCCATCGTAGTAAGTGTCCATTGTCCCCAGAGGCTCTGTTCAGCCAAGTGAGGGGATTGTGATCAGTAACCACAGTGAATTCTCGTCCATACAGATACGGCTTTAGTTTCCGGAGGGCCCACACTATAGCCAGACATTCTTTTTCTACAGTTGCATAGGCCACTTCTCGGTCCAGCAGTTTCCTGCTGAGGTAGGCGACGGGGTGCTCGTCCCCCGCTGCATTCACCTGGCTGACTACAGCTCCCAATCCATAAGCAGAGGCGTCCGTCTGCACAATGAATCGTCTCTTGTAGTCCGGAGCAGCCAGAACAGGGTCACAGACCAGGGCGTCCTTCAGCCTGTTAAAAGCCTCCTCACAGGCTGGAGTCCAGATTACCAGCCTGGGCATCATTTTCTTGGTCAGGTCTGTAAGAGGCTTGGCCACAGTGCTAAAATGAGAAACAAATTTTCGGTAGTAGCTAGCAGTGCCCAAAAAAGCCATAACTTGTTTCTTAGTTTGGGGTACAGGCCAGTCTCTAATAGCCTGGATTTTTGCAGGTTCTGGACGGAGCTTCCCTCCCCCTACTCTATGCCCTAGGTACTGGACTTCACCCATCCCCAATTGACATTTATCAGGTCGAACTGCAAGAATCAGGTCAAGAATAACGGCTACTTGATTCAGATATTCCTCCCACGTCTTGCTGAAGACGGCGATATCATCTAAGTAGGCACAAGCAAAGTTCCCACATCCCCGGAGGATCTGATCTACAATTCTCTGGAAGGTTGCCAGGGCATTTTTCATTCCATAAGGCATGCTTAGAAATTCATACAGACCAAAGGGGGTTATAAAAGCGGACCGTCCTCTCCCTTCCTCCGTCAGAGGAATTTGCCAGTGTCCCTTACTGAGATCTATGGTAGTGACATATCGGGATCCAGCCATTCGGTCTAGAAGTTCGTCAATACGGGGCATTGGGTAAGGATCACTGACAGTATGGTCATTAAATCGTCTGTAGTCCACACAAAATCGAGTACTCCCATCCTTCTTTGGTACTAACACCACAGGAGAGGCCCAAGGGCTATGAGAGGCCTGGATTACTCCCAGCTGTAACATCTCCTCTAGTCCGTGCTGCATGGTGTTTCGAACTGATTCAGGTACCCGGTAAGGAGCCTGTTGTATGGGACGGATACCCTGAGTGTCTACATGATGTTGGGTGATGGTGGTTCGACCTGGTTGAGATGAGAAAGCAGCCTGTCTCTGTTGAAGCACTCCCAGCATCTGGTCTTTCTGTAAGGGGTCCAGGTGATCTCCCAGAGGAACCTGTTCCACAATGGACGGGGCTCTCATGGCTTCCACGAGATCTGGTAGGGAGTCCTCTTCCTCGGGACCGTCTTCTGAAGCTAGCCGACAGCTTGCGATCATTGGAAGGTTCTGGTCGTGGTATTCCTTAATCATATTCACATGGACAGTCTTTTGTCTTAGTCCCTGATCATCTAGAGCAAGAAGGTAATTGGTGTCATTTAGTTTCTTGAGAACCCGGAAGGGACCCTCCCACATGGTCTGCAGTTTATTTTGTGGATGGGGAATAATCATTAAGACCGGTTGTCCTTCTACAAACTCCCAATAGCGTGCTTTACGGTCATACCAGGTCTTCTGTCGGGTTTGAGCCATATGCACATGACTCTGTGCGAAACTAGCAAGTTGAGCCAGGGTTTCTCGCAGCTTTAGGACATAAGGGACAACAGGGGCTCCTGTATCTTCAACTTGCCCCGCCCAGTATTCATTGAGCAGAGTTAAGGGTCCTCGGACCTTTCTTCCATAGAGGAGTTCAAAGGAGGAAAACCCGGTGGACTCCTGAGGAACTTCCCGATAGGCAAATAAGAGATGGGGTAGGTACTTCTCCCAGTCTGAATCTCTGTCCGTGAAGGCCCTCAGCATATTCTTCAGAGTGCCGTTAAATCGTTCGCAAAGTCCATTTGTTTGTGGATGATACGGTGTCGTTCGAATCGCTCGTACTCCACAGGTGCGCCACAGACACTGGACTAGTTCTGACATGAACTGGGAGCCTTGGTCCGACAAGATCTCACTGGGAAATCCTACTCTGGTGAAAATGGTAACCAGGGCCTCGGCCACCTTGGCTGCAGAAATACTGGACAAGGCCACAGCTTCCGGATATCGGGTGGCGTAGTCCACAACAGTGAGAATGTACTGCTTTCCTGATCTACTTGGCTTAGCTAGAGGCCCAATGATATCGACAGCTACTCTTTGAAATGGCTCTTCTATGATAGGGAGTGGTTGCAGAGGGGCCTTTGGGTGATCTCCGGGTCGCCCTCTACCCTGACAGATATCGCAAGTTCGGCAGAAATGCGCCACTGCCTGAGAAATCCCTGGCCAATAGAAGGTTTGAGTCAATCGTCTCTCGGTGCGGGTTTTGCCTTGATGGCCAGCAGTAGGGATATCATGAGCAAGGTGTAGTAGGGGAATCCTGTATTTCTGAGTAACAATCATCTGTTTGTTACAAGTCCAGGGCTTATCTGGGGAGGCAGCATTGGTAACCTATACAAAAGTCCATTTTCTCGGATAATCCTTTCCCTGTTCTCCCCTAACTGCCCTGTCTCAGCTCGTGCTCTAAAACTAGCTAGGGTGGGGTCAGTATCGACCTCTTGTCGAAACTGAACTCTATCCCAGGTATCACTCACATTGTCCCCACAAGAAGAATCACTCACCGGCGGTGTCGGCGGTTCTGGTGGCCTCATTTCCATGGATGAGTTGTATGCGTCCCCATCTGCTGCTCTCTTGGCTTGACTTCTGGTTACCGCACCGACGAAGTGGCAATGCAGATGTCCCACATCATTTCCTAAAAGAACGTCTGCGGGGAGGCCGCTCATCACTCCGACCACGCATTGTTTGGCCCCAAAGCCATAATCCAGGGTCACCCTCGCTCTTGGAATATATCTCTGGGTGCCTCCAGCCAATTCAATGGCAATTCCTGGTCCCTTTTGAATTGCTTCTGGCTGAAGTACGCTGGGATCGGCTATGGTGAGAAAAGCCCCAGTGTCACGGAAACCGACAACCTTTTGGCCATCCAGCACGACCTCCTGTAGATGTTTGTGCTGACGGTCAGAAGAACAGGTGGCTGGGGCTCGCACCCCATAGACTCCTGGTATGGGAGCCAGGGTATCGGAGTCACTTGGCAAGTCGTCAGGGACTGAATCCAGCTCTTCTCCTGGTGAGGGTGTCTGTAGATAATGAACCGGCAAAGGCGGTCTGTAGCTGTCCTGCCTCCGAACACCTGGACATTGGAATTGCAGATGCCCAGGCTGCCCACATCTATAACATCTGCGCTCTGGGACTCTTCCTCCACGTCGTAGTCCCGAAGGCGGAGCAGGAGTAATGCGAGGCACAGTCACACGAAGGTCACCATGAGTGGATGGTCTATTGGGATGGTGAGTATGGGAGGCCGAAGGACCAGGGGCCGCCATCGTCAGGGTGCTGGTAGTTCTTTTCTCACTGAGTAGTAATTTTTTCCATTGAGGCTTGATGGTGAGAGCCTCATCCGCTAGAGCTGCAGCTTCCTCCACCGTGGCTGGTCTCCTTTCACGCACCCATTCTCGGATCTCAGCGGGACACTTGAAGTAAAACTGCTCTTTCAAGATGACCTGGAGGAAGGCTCCCCAAGTTAAGGCCTCCTCTCCCTCCAGCCAGCGATGACATATTTGTTTGAGTCTGTGGGCATACATCTTGAAGGACACCTCCTCATCACAGGCCAAAGTATGAAACTGGGTCCTATCAGTGTCTGGGGTCACAGCGTAGTGTTCCAGAATAGTCAGTTTAATGTCTGCATACTCACAGTCCCCCTGAGGGTCCATAGCTCTATAGGCTGCGGCAGCTCCACCCTCTAAGAGCCCCACCAGATGTCAGATTCGCTCCCTTTCTGGGACTTCCATTAATCGACACTGAAGCTCAAAGTCCTGGAAGAAGCCCTCAATGTCACCTGCAGCCTCCTGGAACGGCTTAAAATCTTTGCGGGACACTCTGGGGAGTTCCCTCATGGTGGGTGCTGGGGTTACAGTCTGTCTGGCGCTTCTAGCTGCTTCCAAAGCTATCTGCCTCTCCAGCAATGCCATCTCCTTAGCTCCTCGCATGACCTCCATCTTATAGTCTATGGAGACCTCCTCTCCCATCATTGCCATCTCCTCCTCGTACCACACAGCCCACTGACTTTTTTGGGTATTTACCTCTGCCTGTCGCCTTTCCTCCATTGGCCGTGGAGGTGCTTCCTCAGCGTCCTCTTGCAGGCGAACTCCTTCCAAAGCCTCAGTTAGCTGCTCCTTTGAGAGTCCCTTGTAGCTGACCCCCAGTTCACGGGCCTTTGTTTGTAAGCTCACCACAGTTCAGTTCTTGTACTCTGAGGCTCTGGTTCCAGCAGTTGATGGGCCGTTGTCCTCCATTCCTTCTGCTCTGATCCCACCGCTGCCAACCAGTTTGTGACGGGGTATGCGGCAGAGCAAGAAGAGACCACCGGACTAAGAACGATCCAACGGGATTTATTAAGGCAGGCAGCATACCAAATCAAAAATCCATGTTATTCCTAAGGTTCATAATAAGTCCACAATCACCGACGGGCGTGAGGTCTTGCCGCAGCTAAGAGCCCCCACACTTCTTCCTCCAGAGATCACCCAACACAACACTGGTCACGCATAAGTCCATTGTCTTGGGCTACCGGGAACAGCCCAAGGGTAGGGGAGGAGAGGTTTCCCCCCTCCTAGTCGATGGTTTAGTCCATGGCATGGCTCCGATGTGTCTATAAAGATGTGTACTGAGAGTTCTCCCCCTGCTTAAGAGACAAAGGGGAGTCCTCTAGCGGTGTTGACACAAGCCCAAGTTAAATTATGGTTGAGGAACAAATATCTGGGAAAGAGCATGGGTATTTACATCACATCATGACATTTTATACAGAAATGCAGGACAGGGAAAACGATGTACCATGACAGTGCAGTCTCAGTCTCGCTCGTATCCAGCCAGGGCAGCCTGGTTCATGAATCGGAAAATAGGAGGAACGATCCATCGTATCAGGGTTTGAACTCGCTAGTTTTTATATTTATTCTATATTTGAATCACAAATATTTTTATTTTTTCTACATGTCAATGATATTAATTTTAGAGGGTAATATGTGTCACTAACGTTTTTATTTCCCTTTTGTCTATGCTAATCATACTGACCACAGAGACTAGTGAGCACATAACTATTATCTTTAATTACAACCTACCTTTATATGCTCACTAGTCCACAGTTCAGACAGACCATGATTAAGACTGCACATCGAAACGCATAGGTCGAGACAGCTGTGATCCTTGTGTGCACTAAGACTTATTATGGTGGTAGCAGCATTTTTTAATGGCTCAATAAAAGCTATGTTTTATTCAAGTTTATATCCTGATACGCTGGGTCATTCCTCCTATTTTCTGATTTTAATATCTGCTTTTTATGGAGTTTTTCTTGTATTATAGGAAAGCCTAAGGCCAGAAATAAACCCCATAAAACACTGTACCCCCATAAAACACTGTACATGGAAACTTTGCTATCAAATAACTCCTGTCTTTGTGTTCTTACAAACAAGCTTTTATTAATGCCTCAAACTTCTGGGTGTGAATCAGACCTGAGATCTAACATGATAGAAGAGGACAGTCCGGTGAAGACGGAAAACATATAGACGGCCGGTGGTGATGTAGTCAGTGACGGACTCTGGCCAAATACGTTTATAGAGCCGTAGTAGAAGATGAAGATTTCGTCTTCATCATGAAGTAGTTATTTCTCATGTCACATGTAATCAATATCTCCTGCAGTATTGCTAATGCCGATTCCAGTGTTGGTAAATGAGATGAGAATTAGCAATAAGGAAGATGAGTCTATGAGAAAGGTATTCACTTGCAGATTCTGAGGAAGAAACTGCTTGTTGTCTGTGGCCTTAAATATATAGGTTTTATTAGTAGATGTAAAGAAGAAAACTAGATACTGTAAAATAATAAATCTCCTCATATATTTCCCTTATTATCTCCAGTAATTGTATTATTACACAGGCTTTTTATGATGTTACATCTGCTCAACTTCTCACTCAGGTCTCTACAATATCGGATCCTCTCAGAGAATATCTTCTATATAAGAGAATTTTCCTGATTTACCCATGAAAGATGAATATGGACAGAGACAAGATGGCTGAGAAAATATTACACCTCACCCTAGAGATCCTCCTCCGGCTTACTGGAGAGGTGAGAGATTCTGATAACGTCACATTACATCATTCTTATCTATGGGAATAACAGATGGACAGAACTGGAGAGGTGAGGACTCTGGAAATGTCTGTAGTGAGATTTATTAATGTGTCTCTCCATAACCAGGATTACACAGTAGTGAAGAAGACCTCTAGTGAGCACTGTCAGGACCCTGTGACTGAGGGATGGGGAAGACCCCTGAGTCCAATCACAGGACCTCCACCTCACCCCCTGATATATGAGGACATCAATGACCAGAAGATCCTAGAACTCATCTACAAGATGATTGAGCTGCTGACTGGAGAGGTGACACTGCTGGGAATGCTGGGACATTATACAGTAACGCTATGAAGGGATCAGGGGGATGACTGTATCATTGTATGTGTCAGGTTCCTATAAGGTGTCAGGATGTCACAGTCTATTTCTCCATGGAGGAGTGGGAGTATTTAGAAGGACACAAAGATTTGTACAAGGACGTCATGATGGAGGTTCCCCAGCCCCTCACATCTCCAGGTAATAGACTGGACTAAATACACACCGCCTATAATTATCTATATGTAAAGAATAAATTCAGTCCCTGTATGCGTTTCCTCCAGATCTATCCAGTAAGAGGACAACACCAGAGAGATGTCCCCGTCCTCTTCTTCCACAGGACTGTAAACAAGAAGATCCCAATATTCCTCAGGATCATCAGGTAGATGGAGAGAAGGTGTCATGAGATCTGACCTATGATGTGTAGACGGCTGTGAAGGTCTTGTGTACAGTCTTGTTTTATCAACCAGAATTATATGGTTTATACTTGTATAATGAGAATGGTGAAGATGGCTGGATTAGAGCTGATCGTTGGTGATGAGCGAGTGTATTCGTTACTATTCGCTATATGCATAGATAGTACGGTATTCGGGTTGCTAGTCATATTGCGAGTATTTGTGTACTCTCTTCTCTATATTCGGTTGTCCCGCCCTGCAGTTTTGGCGCCTCCTTTGCAGCCACTAAACATGCTGGGCTTCATAACTAATCGTAATGCCGCAGACATCTTGGTTGTGGCATTACTGTGATTGGCTGGGCGCCCAGAGTCATAGGATCTATTTAAGCCCTGCCTCCGGCATTTTGTGCACATTGCGTCTGGAGCCTGCATTCTATCAGCATAGGGAGAGATCGCTGAGCTGCTAGGGAGTGTCTAGGCCTCTTGACAAAACAAAAGCCCTTTTAAGGGCTACCAGCAGTGTATACTAGTTCTGTGTTTAAAGGAGCCGCTCACTAGCTCCATAATACCATCAAAAAATAGCTCTTTTCAGACCTGAAGACACATAACAAAGTCAGAGTACAAGGAGGGAGAGATTGTGTATTAGGTAGGGAGTGTATTAGGTAGTGTTCTTCCAGTGTCCATATTAAAACAGCTCTTGTCAGAGGCACAGCAATATTTTGCCAGCACACACAGAAGTAGCATTTTGTGCTGCCTTTTTTTTTTTTTTAGCACCGGTCTATTTTCCCTGCTGTTTTAGGGGTCAGAGCCTACCTTCTGTCCATATTAGTCCACTTAAACTAGTGTTTTGTGCCCCAGACAAAGCAGTAGTCCAAACATTTCCTACTGCCTGCTACAAAGCACGCACCAGGCCATTTTAACCACTATTTTGGCTGTGGCAGCTAGCTTGGCTTGTGCCATCATCATCTGAAAATCTGTCAACTAAACCCAAAATGCCAAAAAAGCCTGTTATGGGACGTGGACGTGGTGTTTTCAGTTCTGCGCGAGAAGGCACTCTGTCTGTGTCAGGTTAGAAGAAGCTTGATGCATCCACTATGTTCCTGGAAAAATTTCCCAGTCTGGAACGTAAACGTGTGTGGAAGCCAGAAGGGCGAGAGCAGATTCTGTCGTGGATAGCAGACAAGGCCTCTACGCATTTGTCAAGCAGCAACAAATCTTCCACGACCACATAGTCTACTGTAGATACACAGAAGACTGGCCCAGCCAATCCTGAAGCTGGTTCTCCTTCCTCCAGCCATTATCAGTCACAGGAGACATATGACCCCAAGCTTGGCCACTCCGAGGATCTATTTGGTATGTATCCTTTAGTTGGCTCTGGACTATCACCGTGCAGCATTGAAGAGGGACAAGAGAAGGTGGCGTGCGTTGATGCTCAATATTTGGGGACCTACTCCAGAAGAAAGCCACATTTTTTGTCTCCAGAGGTGGAGGCTAATGATGAGACACAGTTGCTATCAAGTCAGCCTACAATGTCAACTGGGAAGGAGGATTAGATGGAAGACGAGGTAGTCAATGATGAGTCCACTGATCCGACCTGGACCGTTGGCATGCATAGCCGTGACAGCAACACAGAGGAAGATGCATATGTAGCACCAACACAGTCACCACGGGGTCGTGATTTGCCCAGAGTGAGAACTGGGTCAACTGTTCCCAAGAGCACCCTCGCTGTGCGCCAAGTCATGGCAAGGGGGCATTCAGCTGCTGTGTGGAATTATTTTTTCTGAAAGTCCTTCAGAGAAAAACATTGCAGTCTGTAGCATCTGCCATACCAAGTTGAGCAGAGGCCAGGGCAAAGGCAACCTACATACTCACCATCCAAGGCTCAAGTTCGATGCTTGAAAACCACCTATTCAGGAGACATAAATACAAAACAAAAATCTAGGGTGAGAAGACATCAGCCCACCACCAGGATATAGCAGTACTACCGGACTAAGGCACCCTGAAGGAAAAGTTCCTCCAGGGATGGGCCGCCCTCCAGGCACCCAGTCTTTCATACTTCAGAAAACGTACCTTCACCAGGTCACCTAGGATGTTCTTCCAAACTTCATCTACACTGAGGATTTTACTCTGCATCAAAACTAAAACTTGTGCGATCCACGTGAAATACCTGACCACTACACTTACTATGAATGAAATGGTTCGGTCTCTTCTCCCAAGGTCTCCGAACGCTCCATAGGCCCTTGCGGCATAGGACAGAGTAGCCAGCCAACCAATGGAAACTCCCACCCTGTTGTGCACCTCTCTGTATTAAAGGGACAATGAAGTATGAAGTGCTTCATGCTTTCCAGCATGTTAGCACAAGCCTCACGGGGGCAGCGTCAAGTCAAGTCCCAGTACTTCTTGAGGATCCTGCTAGAATTTAACAAACTCACCCCAACCTCCAGATCCCGACTTGGGCAGTCCTTGAGGACCAATGGACTCTGAAAATGAGAAAGCAAGACCCTCCTATCGAGGAGTTTCCTTGGGAGGGACCTCGCCTATATTCCCAGACTCCACTGGTGGATCATTTTCAGAACAATGGTAACCTAAGCAGGGAGATGCCCATGCGGTGTGCGTGCGAAGATCCATCAATCTTCCCCCTGTCTCCCATTCCTGGAAGAAAGACTGAAACCATCCCTTGCAGGATAATACCCGCGGAAGAGCCCTCTCCTTCCAGAGGTTTGCCACGTTAACTTTCAAGAAGGTGTTCACTAGGAACACCACAGAGCTCACCATATCCAACCACCTTAGTCTCCTTGTGCGGTAAGTGACCTCCCGCTTGACTAGGTTCAGTCTATTCCCCCATAACATCTGGAAGAACAGACTGTAGACCCGTGTCCAAAGAGGCTCTGGCAAGACACAGATGCTGCCCAGGTAGATTAGCAAGGGGAGCAGGAAAGCTTTGCACAGGCCAACCCTTTCCCTCAGGCTCAAAGACCAACCCTTCCATTGGTCCACTCTTTGGGCGACACCTTTTGATTCTGCCTTCCCAGTTTTTCATGGGGTAATCACCCTGACCGAATTCGGTGCCCAGAACTTTGGCGTGTCCTTGTTGTTCGGGGAGGGTGTCCGGAAGATCAAACTCCGGATCTTCGCCTCCCAGCCAGAGACTTTCACACTTATCCTGGTTGACCTTGGACCCGGATGCCTCCGAGTAGTGCTCCACTTCTGACTTCACCACTATTGCCTCCTCTTGTGAAGAAACAATGACGGTGACATCGTCCGCGTAGGCCACTGCCCTCAGCATAGCCTCCGGTGCCGCCCTGCCCATCCACACCCCTGCCAATGATCCACAATTGAACCTTCTGAGAAAGGGATCAACTGCGAAGGCGTAAAGCAAAGGGCTAAGAGGACAGCCCTGATGGACACCAGATCCTACCCTTTAAGGTTGTCCAATCCACCCATTTACCAGAGGGAAAGTCTCAGCCCCTGCATACAAGATCTTAAGCCAGTCCACAAACCCTCCAGGCAGACCATACCTCAAGAGTGGACCAGAGGTACTCATGGTTAACCTTATCAAAGGCTTTTGCCTGATCCAGGGTCAGCAAAAACTCCTTCCAAAGGCCTGACCTGCTTTGCTCCATGGCCTCTTGGACAACAAGAACAGCAGTAAAAGTGCTACGGCCAGGAACGCAACAGTGCTGAGCCTTCGTAAGGAGCCGGGGTGCAAACTTCACCAGCCTGTTGAAAAGTATCTTAGCCAAAATCTTCCTGTTCACATTGAGAAGTGCTATGGGACGCCAATTATCAATGCATGACGGATCCTTAGCCTTCGACAAAATGATCAAAGCTGACCTCCTTAATGATCTCGGCAGAGTGCCCGAAGAGAGACACTCATTAAACACCGGAGTCAAGAGAGGGACTAATTAGTCCCTAAAGGTCCTAAAGAATTCGGATGTTAAGCCATCCAGACCTGGTGACTTTTTGGGTCTAAGCCCATCGATCGCCAGTCTTGCTTCCTCTTCAACTTTGAGTACTGCACACACCTCGTGAGCAGTGAGCAGGCTATTATCAGCATAACCATCCCGCAGCTGTGTCTCTTGAAACAATCGCTGCTTAATCTCAAAGAGGAAGCTTTGAGTGCCCAGCATGTTGGTATGGAGCCAGATTTCCCATTGGGTGTTACTACCCAGCCAATTCAATATTCTGAGGCAACAATGGGTGATGAGGGGGAAGATGAGGAGGGAGAAGACTTGTTTTTCTGTGCTACCGAGGGGACTTGTAATGCTACAGAGGGGACACCCAACCCAAGCTTTGTATCTGTCCAGGCTTGATGGGCTGGAGAGAACGAGGAGGTGGAGGAGGAGACGAGTCAGCGTGAGGAGAGGATGGGTACTTTTGGGGACACAGAACATTTTGCCTTTTTGCAGCTTGGCCCACATGGCACAGTTCATGTGTAAGTGTCTGTGGCAAGACCCTCGCGTGATACACATTTTATCCAACAACCTATACTGCTTGGCCACCTTTCTCAATCCACGGTGCAAGGAGAAATTTCCTTCTCTCCTTTTGGAGTCACCAAAGAGTTTTACAATGGAATCGTTCAAGAGGGCCGTTGTAGATCAGTTGCTGAAAATGTCACCCTCACACAATGCTGGTGGCAGAGGTACCAGCTCTTTTCTACACCAAGGGATAATGGGGAGAGACATGAACATCAGCTCCAATGGAGGTGGATCAAAATGTGCACAAATTGGGCTATTTTCAGTAAACCAGCACAACAGCAAGGTCTATCTGTGCCTGTAACAATGCCAAGGAGGGATAAGTTGCTGAAGATGGTCAAGGGTTACTTAAGTGACCATACGTGCGTCGTTTTTGACACTTCAGTTCCCTTTAATTATTGGGTGTCTAAACTGAACACTTGGCCCGACCTCTCCTTATATGCCTTGGAGCTGCTGGCCTGCCTGGCTCCTAGTGTGGTGTCTGAGCGTGTTTTCAGTTCCGCTGGGGCAATCATCACTGATAGGCGCATACTCCTCTCCATGGAAAATGCAGAGTGGATTTACTTTTGCCTAGGACGACCTCTCCGAGCGGTCCTAGACACTGAAGTTCCCGGCTTCACCGGACAGGAACAGATCAGATCCTCCTTGCTACCACAGTAAAAGCAGCTTCCCTCGGCTCGGCGTGTTTCTTGGCGAGACTTGACCATCTTGGTCTGATCGATCTGCATGGGTTCGGGCGAGCGTGCCCAGGGAGTTGGTGGTTGGGAGGCAGGTTTCTGGAAAACAGGAGTGAGACGAGGAAATCTTCTCTCCCGGGTAGTCTACTTAGCTCGTTCCAGGAAACTGATGTCAATCCGGGTAGCTTGTGACACCAGGTCATCCAGGGTGGTAGAAATGTCCCGGCCGGCTAGCTCGTCCTTGCTCCGTCCGGAAAGACCCTCCCAAAAGGTGGACACCAGGGCCTTGTTGTTCCAGGCAAGCTCAGATGCGAGAGTACGGAACTGTATGGCATACTGGCCCACGGTGAGACTCCCTTGGCGGAGACGGAGCAATGAGGAGGCAGTAGAAGTCCTTCGTCCAGGCTCATCGAAGACCTTCCGGAAGGCAGTGAGGAAAGCCGGAAGATCGGACACCAGGGGATCCCCTCTCTCCCATAAAGGGTTTAGCCATGCCAATGCTTCCCCGGTGAGGTGAGATATGATGAACGCCATCTTGGCCCGGTCGGAGGGAAACTGATGTGCCAGGAGTTCAAAGTGCAGCGTGCACTGGTTCAGAAAACCCCGACATAAGACTGGGTCACCCCCATAACGAGGAGGTGCAGAGAGACGGGGTCCAGAGCTGGATGCCATGGCAACAGTAGGCTGAGGCGCCGCCAGAGCGGGTGCCGCTCGGCTTGAGGCGGATGCAGGTGGGACGGACAGCATCTCCAGGCGGGAGTTGACAGACCGCAGGTAGGTCAGGATGGTTTCCTGTTGGGATCTCTGACAAGAAACCTCCTGGTACAGTTCAGCAAGCGAAGGAGCCTGGGGGCCACCGGGTTCCATGGCCTGTGCAAACTGTTACAGATCCGGGTGGTGAAACATCTGTGCTGCTGTGCAAGGAGGGGCATGACTAAGTATCAACTCGGTCCGACCAAGGTCGCACGGCGGCTCAGTCGACTCCGTGAACCAGGAAGGAAGTGAGCAGAGGGACCAGGTGCCACTCTGGGACCGACCTTGTATGAGAGCAGGTGACTCCCACGGGTCAGAAGGCAGGAACTGACCAGTACAGCGGATGAGCTTCGGCTGGCATGCTGACAGGTGGTCCGGGTAGACAAGCAGGCTGATTAGGCAGATAGTCAGGCGAGTGTACCGGGTAGGCAAGATGGCGGCACAACAGGTAGCTGGCTGGTGCTTCCAGGTAAGCAAGCAGGCAGGCACGGCAGGTAACATGCAGGTGCTTCCAGGTAAGCAGGCTGGCAGGCACGGCAGGTAACAGGCAGGTTCTTCCAGGTAAGCGGGCTGGCAGGCATGGCAGGTAACAGGCAGGTGCTTCCAGGTAAGCGATAAAAATCACTGCACACGTAGAGAGGTATGGTATGCTTTAGGTGAAACT
The DNA here is from genome assembly GCF_046119375.1 of Phyllobates terribilis. NCBI lineage: Eukaryota > Metazoa > Chordata > Amphibia > Anura > Dendrobatidae > Phyllobates > Phyllobates terribilis. The sequence continues at coordinate 5,811,719 of NW_027362789.1, read as the reverse complement.
TTATTTAAAGGGTGATGCTTGAGGCGACTAGTGGACGTTTCGGCCCACACTGTGGCCTTGATCACAATGTCGCTGTAAGAAAATATGTACAAAAATATACAATAAGTACAACAAATAGGAAACAACATATATACCTACATATGTACAAAACAATGAATGAAAACATGTCCATGTTATAATGCTGTTCACAGGGTACAGACAAAGTTCAACCATAATAAATCGCTTGTGGTGGAAAAAGATGGTATATCAACATACATGCTGCATTTTGAGAGCAGGTCATAATAACCACATGACAATGATCAGGGTCAAGAGTAAGAATTTTTTTAGAAGAAAAAGTGCGACTTACCAAGTGGATAGATACATCCGGGTAAAAAAGGAGAAGAATTACCAGTCAAGAAGAAGTGAGGGGCAATTCTTAGATAAGGAAACCTATAAAATATGAATGGGTTATCATTGACCTGTTGATGGTGGATGGCAAAACATGGGGGGGGGGCTTACCAATCCGGTAGGAGGTGTCTGGGTATAGACAAGGATGAAGTATGCCCGTCAGTTAGAAAAGTGCTGGATTCATGGTGTCCTGGAGACAAGGGCCACATCTGCTGGGAAATTATAAGTGGCGGACAGAAAAATATGGTCTGGTGCCGTGCTGCAGTTGGCTCGGTCCTGTGTGCCACGTGTTTGGGATATATTTTGTGAGATATATCGCAATACACGTGGCACACAGGACCTCCTTCCCTTCCGAACCCTGCCATGTGCCTAAAGTGGTTTTCCCCCACATATGGGATATCGGCATGCTCAGCAGAAATTGCACAACACATTTTGTGGTCCATTTTCTATTATTACTTTTGTGAAAATAAAAAAAATTTGGGTCTGAAGTAAAATTTATGTGAAAAAAGTTAAATGTTTCTTTTTTCCTTCCACGTTGCTTCAGTTCCTGTGAAGCATGTGACATAACTCTGATTTAAGGGCATAAGAATTCAAAGTTTGAAAATAGCAAAATTTTCACCAAATTTCAATTTTTTTTACAAATAAATGTAAGTCATATCGAATAAATTTTGCCACTCTTGTGAAGTACAATATGTCACTAAAAACAATCTTTGAATTAGTAAGATCCGTTGAAGCGTTCCAAATATATTGCCTCATAAACTGACACTGGTCAGAATTGTAAAATTTGGCTTGGTTATTATTGTCAAAATTGGCTCTAAGGGGTTAAACAACTCTCTTTAGTGCGATCATACAACATACAAGCCTCTGCTTGCTCAGATGATGCACTGTACTACTGTAGTGCTGTGTACTATCACTGCTTGTCATGTAATACTAACGGCCCCATACACATGAGATAAGTGTTGGCTGAACGGTCATTTGGCAGACGGCTATCTCTCCTAACTCCCCCATACACACAAATATTCCAGCTTTCCTGTGGTCTGTATGAGAGTCGCCTCCAGACTCCTCTAGCAGAGGATTATCTACAGGAAGAACAAACAGATTAGCCTCTGAAATTTAAAATGCCAGATCCTACTCTGCCCTGACATTATCTCTCGGGAAGCCCCCAAATACATTATATAGTCAACCAAACCTCCGAAATCAGTGCTTTCATTCAACCTCAGTCTAATGTGCTTATATTTGACCACATACAGTCATGGCCAAAAGTATTGAGAATGACACCAAAATTATATTTTCACATGATCTGCTGGCCTCTGGTTTTTATTAGTGTTTGTCTGATGTTTATATCACATACAGAAATATAATTGCAATCATATTATGAGTACCAATAGGTTATATTGACAGTTAGAATGAGTTAATGCAGCAAGTCAATATTTGCAGTGTTGCCCCTTCTTCTTCAAGACCTCTGTAATTCTCCCTGGCATGCTCTCAATCGACTTTTGGACCAAATCCTGACTGATAGCAGTCCATTCTTGGATAATCAATGCTTGCATTTTGCCAGAATTTGTTGGTTTTTGTTTGTCCACCCGTCTCTTGATGATTGACCACAAGTTCTCAATGGGATTAAGATCTGTGGAGTTTCCAGGCCATGGACCCAAAATCTCTATGTTTTGTTCCATGAGCCATTTAGTTATCACCTTTGCTTTATGGCAAGGTGCTCCATCATGCTGGAAAAGGCATTGTTGGGCGCCAAACTGCTCTTGGACGGTTGGGAGAAGTTGCTCTTGGAGGACATTCTGGTACCATTCTTTATTCATGGCTGTGTTTTTAGGCAAGACTGTGAGTGAGCCGATTCCCTTGGCTGAGAAGCAACCCCACACATGAATGGTTTCAGGATGCTTTACAGTTGGCATGAGACAAGACTGGTGGTAGCGCTCACCTCTTCTTCTCCGAATAAGCTGTTTTCCAGATGTCCCAAACAATCGAAAAGGGGATTCATCAGAGAAAATGACTTTGCCCCAGTCCTCAGCAGTCCACTCCCTGTACCTTTTGCAGAATATCAGTCGGTCTCTGATGTTTTTTCTGGAGAGAAGTGGCTTCTTTGCTGCCCTCCTTGAAACCAGCCCTTGCTCAAAGAGTCTCCGCCTCACAGTGAGTGCAGAAGCACTCACACCAGCCTGCTGCCATTCCTGAGCAAGCTTGGCAATGCTGGTAGTCCGATCCCGCAGCTGAAACAGTATTAAGATACGGTCCTGGCACTTGCTGGTCTTTCTTGGGCACCCTGGAGCCTTTTTGACAACAATGGAGGCTCTCTCCTTGAAGTTCTTGATGATGCGATAGATTGTTGACTGAGGTGCAATCTTTGTAGCTGCGATACTCTTCTCTGTTAGGCCATTTTTGTGCAGTGCAATGATGGCTGCACGTGTTTCTTTAGAGATAACCATGGTTAACTGAAGAGAAACAATGATACCAAGAACCAGCCTCCTTTTAAAGTGTCCAGTGATGTCATTCTTACTTAATCATGACTGATTGATCGCCAGCCCTGTCCTCATCAACACCCACACCTGTGTTAATGGATCAATCACTAAAACGATGTTAACTGCTCCTTTTAAGGCAGGACTGCAATGATGTTGAAATGTGTTTTGGGGGTTAAAGTTCATTTTCTGGGCAAATATTGACTTTGCAAGTACAGTAATTGCTGTTAAGCTGATCACTCTTTGACATTCAGGAGTATATGCAAATTGCCATTACAAAAAATGAAGCAGTAAACTTTGGAAAAATTACTATTTGTCTCATTCTCAATACTTTTGGCCATGACTGTAGTGCAAGAAATTCCCAGCTACATTAGGGACTCTAAATTTGTGGTTACTGTATTTGAAATTTTTTTTATAGCAAGAAAATTGGCTTTCATTCGATGTTGTTATACACACGTGGTCAAAATTGTTGGTACCCCTCTTTTAATGAAAGAAAAACCCACAATGGTCACAGAAACAACTTGAATTTGACAAAAGTAATAATAAATTGAAAATCTATGAAAATGAAGCCTGGATGCCTGGACAGAAATGATGGTACCCCTGAAAATAATGTGACAAAAGAGACATGTTAAATTAAGTTGTGTCCACTAATTAGCATCACTGGTGTCTACAATCTTGTAATTAGTCAGTGTGCCTGTATATAGGGCTACAGATACTCACTGTGCTGTTTGGTGACATGGTGTGCACCACACTCAACATGGACTAGAGGAAGCAAAGGAAAGAGTTGACAAGCAAAGGAAAATTGATGACAAATCAAAGAGACGGATTATACAAATGGTAACAAAAGAGCCCAGGATAACTTTTAAAAAGAGATTAAAGGTGAACTTCAAGCTCAAAGAACATCAGTGTCAGATCGGACCATCCGTCGTTGTTTTATCCAAAGTGGACTTCATGGGAGACGACCAAGGAGAACACCATTGTTGAAAAAAAATCATAAAAAAGCCAGACTGGAATTTGCCAAACTACATGTTGACAAGTCACTAAGCTTCTGGGAGAATGTCCTATGGACAGATGAGACAAAAATGGAAGTTTTTGGCAAGGCACATCAGCTCTATGTTCACAGATGGAAAAATGAAGCATATCAAGAAAAGAACACTGTCCCTACTGTGAAACATGGAGGAGGCTCTGTTATGTTCTGGGGCTGCTTTGCTGCATCTGGCACAGGGTGTCTTGAATCTGTGCAGGGTACAATGAAATCTCAAGACTATGAAAAATATTTAGATTTGAGAGTCCTCAGTGGTTGATACCATCTTTTCAGTTATCCATTAAAAGGTAACAAATTGCAAGCTTTCGAGACTACTCAGGTCTCTTCATCAGGCATAGTATACCACAAAATCTGAAAAGTCACATATTTATGCACAATAAGACATACAAAAAATGTAATAGGTAAGACAGGTGATGAAAAGCAGAGTTATTATGGAAGAGATAAACAGTTCTGGCTATAAATATTTTAGCAGTTAATAGATAAAGAGTGTGAAGGTTTTATTGTCCTGTGACTAGGTCCAGTGTTGTGATGGCCTCACTTTCAGATCAGCAATGAATGTGTCGCATGGATTTATGTCATTCTACATCAACTAAGGAATTTGCTCCTCAGACTTGTGAGGTCATCACTACACTGGACCTAGTCACAGGACAATAAAACCTTCACACTCCTTATCTATTAACTGCTAAAATATTTATAGCCTGAACTGTTTATCTCTTCCATAATAACTCTGCTTTTCATCACCTGCCTTACCTATTGCATTTTTTGTATGTCTTATTGTGTATAAATATGTGACTTTTCAGATTTTGTGGTATACTGTGCCTGATGAAGAGACCTGAGTAGTCTCAAAAGCTTTCAATTTGTTACCATCTTTTCAGTTAGCCATTAAAAGGTATCAACCATTGAGGACTCTCAAATCTAAATATTTTGCTATCTACTGGCTAACATGGTACAAGAATATATATTTTCCCTATATCAAGACTATGAAGGGATTCTAGAGAGAAATGTGCTGCCCCGTGTCAGAAAGCTTGTTCTCAGTCGCAGGTCATGGATCTTGCAACAGGATAATGACCCAAAACACACAGCTAACAACACCCAAGAATGGCTAAGAAGAAAACATTGGACTATTCTGAAGTGGCCTTCTATGAGCCCTGACCTAAATCCTATTGAGCATCTTTGGAAAGAGCTGAAACATGCCGTCTGGAAAAGGCAACCTTCACACACGAGACAACTGGAGCAGTTTGCACATGAGGAGTGGCCAAAATACCTGTCGAGAGGTGCAGGAGTCTCAATGACAGGTACAGGAATCATTTGATTGCAGTGATTGCCTCAAAAGGTTGTTCAACAAAATATTAAGTTAAGAAGAACCATCATTTCTGTCAAGGCCTATTTCATGAGTTTAATTTTTTTTTTAATTCTGTGGAAGCAGGGTTGAAAAGAAAATCCTGACTTTAATTTGTTCATTTTCAGAGAGTTTTAATTTATTACTTTTGTCAGATTCAAGGTATTTCTGTGACCATTGTGGGTTTTTCTTTCATTAACCCCTTCATGACCAGTCAATATGGTCATGTGAGTGCTTATTTTTTGGGGGACGAGTTGTACTTTTAAACGTCATTACTAGTTTGACCCTATCGTGTACTGGAAAACGGGGAAAAAAATTCCAAGTGCGGTGAAATTGCAAAAAAATACAATTCCACTGTTTTGTTTTTTTGTTTTTTTTTTCTTTCCACGTTCATTGAGTGCTAAAACTGACCTGCCATTATTATTCCCCAGGTCATTATGTGTTCTTAGACACCAAATATGTACAGGTTCTTTTTTATTTAAGTGGTGAAAAAAAATTCCAGAAAAAAATGGCACAATTTTCCTAGACCCTCAGCGTCTCCATTTTTTTGGGATCTGGGGCCGGGCGAGGGCTCATTTTTTGCCTGACGTTTTTATTGATACCATTTTGGGGTAGAACCGATGTTTTGATCACCCGTTATTGCATTTTATTGCAATGTTGCGGCGACCAAAAAAACGTAATTCTGGCGTTTGGAATTTTTTTCTTGTTACGCCATTTACCGATCGGATTAATTATTTTTTCGGTAAATTCTGAACGGGCGATACCAAATATGTGTGTGGGGGGTTTATTTTTTATTATTTTATTTTGAATGAGGCGAAAAGGGGGGTGATTTAAACTTTTATATTTTTTAAAAAATTTAATATTTTTAAAAACATTTTTTTACACTTTTTGCTTGCTTCTATAGTCTCCATAGGAGACTAGAAGCAGCAACTGTCTGATTGCCTCTGCTACATAGAGGCGATGAGCAGATCACCTCTGTGTAGCAGAAATGCTCCTGTGCTATTAGCGCCGACCACTAGGTGGCGCTCATAGCAATCTTTTCATGACAACCACTGGGGTCTGTTGCAGACCCCGGGTTGCCATGCCCACCCATCAGTGACCCGCGATCACATGACGGGGTCACTGATGGGCGGGGTAAGTGACACACTTCTGGTGCGGCCCTGTTAAATGCCGCTGTCAGAGATTGACAGAGGCATTTAACTGGTTAACAGCCGCGGGTGGATTGCGATTCCACCCGAGGCTGTTGCAGGCACATGTCAGCTGTAAGAATCAGCTGACATGTGCCCGGTTCAGTGCGAGCTCAGCGCCGAAGCCTGTGCTGAACCGGGGGTGATGGCCTGGGGCGTACTAATATGCCCCAGGCCAGTAAGGGGTTAAACGAGGGGTATTAACAATTTTGACCACGTGTAGCTCTATATTCATCCATACCACACAGTGTAGCATTAACTAGCCTGAGCTATCACTTGGATACCTATAGCACGTATACAGGAGAAATAAAAGATTTCATTATCTTGTCAGTTAAATTTCTTCTGGATCATAATTATTTCTGCTTTGACAATCAATTTTTTTTTTTTTTTTTTTACAAAGGAGGGAAGTAAGTATGGGCAGCAAATTTTCACGTCCAATGGGAGGAGCAACACATTTACCATGAGAGCAATATTTCTAGCCCAAAAAATCATATGGTACGGTCGATTTATCGACGACCTCCTCCTGATGTGGGGAGGCACACAGGAGGAGGCATTGAAATTTGCACAAAATCTCAACAACAATGACTTCAATTTGAGATTCACACTTTGTTTTGAAACCCCATAAAACACTGTACATGGAAATTTTGGTATCAAATAACTCCTGTCTTTGTGGTCTTACAAACAAGCTTTTATAAATGCCTCAAACTTCTAAGTATGAATCAGACCTGAGATCTAACGTGATAGAAGAGGACAGTCCGGTGAAGACGGGAAACATATAGACGGCTGGTGGTGATGAAGTCGGTGACGGACTCTGGCCAAATACGTTTATAGAGCCGTAGTAGAAGATGAAGATTTCGTCTTCATCATAAAGTAGTTATTTCTCGTGTCACGTGTAATCAGTATCTCCTGCAGTATTGCTAATGCCGATTCCAGTGTTGGTAAATGAGATGAGAATTAGCAATAAGGAAGATGAGTCTATGAGAAAGGTATTCACTTACAGATTGTGAGGAAGAAACTGCTTGTTGTCTGTGGCCTAAAATATATAGGCTTTATTAGTAGATGTAAAGAAGAAAACTAGATGCTGTAAAACCTAAATCTCCTCAAATGTTTCCCTTATTTTCTCCAGTAATTGTATTATTACACAGGGTTTTTATGACGTTACATCTGCTCAACTTCTCATTCAGGTCTCTACAATATCGGATCCTCTCAGTGAATATCTTCTATATAAGAGAATTTTCCTGAACTATGCATCAAAGATGAATATGGACACAGACAAGATGGCTGAGAAAATATTACACCTCACCCTAGAGATCCTCTTCCGGGTTACTGGAGAGGTGAGAGATTCTGATGACGTCACATTACATCATTCTTATGTATGGAAATAACAGATGGACAGAACTGGAGAGGTGAGGACTCTGGAAATATCCGTAGTGAGATTTATGAATGTGTCTCTCCATAATCAGGATTACACAGTAGTGAAGAAGACCTCTAGTGAGCGCTGTCAGGACCCTTTGTCTGAGGGATGGGAAAGAACCCTGAGCCCAATCACGGAGCTTCCACCTCACCACCTGATACATGAGGACATCAATGACCAGAAGATCCTAGATCTCACCTACAAGATAATTGAGCTGCTGACTGGAGAGGTGACACTGCTAGGAATGAGGAATGCTGGGACATTTTATAGTAAAGCTATGAAGGGATTGGAGGGATAACTCTATCAATGTATGTGTCAGGTTCCTATAAGATGTCAGGATGTCGCTGTCTATTTCTCCATGGAGGAGTGGGAGTGTTTAGGACAAAAAGATGTGTACAAGGACGTCATGATGGAGGTTCCCCAGCCCCTCACATCACCAGGTAATAGACAGGACTGAATACACACAGCCTTTAATTGTCTATATGTAAAGAATGAATTCAGTCCCTGTATGTGCTTCCTCTAGATCTATCCAGTAAGAGGACAACACCAGAGAGATGTCCACATCCTCTTCTTCCACAGGACTGTAAACAAGAAGATCCCAATATTCCTCAGGATCATCAGGTAGATGGAGAGAAGGTGTCATGAGATCTCTCCTGTGATGTGTATACGGCTGTGAAGGTCTTGTGTTCGGTCTTGTTTTATCCACCAGAATTATATGGTTTATACTTGTATAATGAGAATGGTGGAGATGGCTGGATTAGAGCTGATCATTAGTGATGAGTCAGTGTATTCGTTACTATTCGCACGGATAGTACGGTATTCGGGTTACTAGTTATATTGCGAGTATTTGTGTACTCGCCTCGCTATATTCGAATGTCCCGCCCTGCAGTTTTGGCGCCTCCTTTGCCGCCACTAAACATTCTGGGCTTCATAACCAATCACAGTAATGCTTCAGACATCTTGGTTGTGGCATTACTGTGATTGGCTGACCACCCAGCTTCATAGGGTCTATTTAAGCCCTGTCGTCATTTTGTGCACATTGCATCTGGAGCCTGCATTCTATAAGCATAGGGAGAGATTGCTGAGCTGCTAGGTAGAGTGTTTAGGCCTATTGATAAAACAAAAGCCCTTTTAAGGGCTACCTGCAATGTATACAAGTTCTGTGTTTAAAGGAGCCGCTCACTAGCTCCATAATACCATAAAAGAATAGCACCGGTCTATTTTCCCTGCTGTTTTAGGGGTCAGAGCCTACCTTCTGTCCATATTAGTCCACTTAAAAAAGTGTTTTGTGCCCTACACAAAGCAGTAGTCCAAACATTTCCTACTGCCTGCAACAAAGCACACACCAGGCCATTTTAACCACTATTTTGGCTGTGACTGCTAGCTTGCCTTGTGCCATCAACATCTGAAAATCTGTCAACAAAACCTAAAATGCCAAAAAAGACTGTTGTTAAGGGATGTGTCAGTGGTGCGCGAGAAGGCACTCAGTCTGTGTCAGGTCCGAAGCAGCTTGATGCATCCACTATGTTCATGGAAAAATTTCCCGGTCTGGAACGTAAACGTGTGTGGAAGCCACAAGAGCGAGAACAGATTCTGTCTTGGATAGCAGACAAGGCCTCTACGCATTTGTCAAGCAACAACAAATCTTCCACGACCACGCAGTCTACTGTGGATACACAGAAGGCTGGCCCATCCAATCCTGAAGCTGGTTCTCCTTCCTCCAACCATTATCAGTCACAGGAGACATATGACCCCAAGCTTGGCCACTCCGAGGATCTGTTTGGTACGTATCCTTTGGTTGGCTCTGGTCTATCACTGTGCAGCATTGAAGAGGGACAAGAGGAGGTGGCGTGCATTGATGCTTATGTATTTGAGGACCTATGGCCAGAAGAAAGACACTTGGCGGAACATTATTTTTTGTCTCCAGAGGTGGAGGCTGATGATGATGAGACATAGTTGCTATCAGGTCAGCCTACAATGTCAACTGGGAAGGAGGATGAGATGGTAGATGAGGTAGTCTATGATGAGTCCACTGATCCGACCTGGACCATTGGCATGCATAGCCATGACAGCAACACAGAGGAAGATGGATATGTAGCACCAACACAGGCACCAAGGGGTCATGGTTGTCCCAGAGTGAGAACTGGGTCAACTGTTCCCAAGAGCACCCCCGCTGTCTGCCAAGTCAGGGCAAGGGGGCGTTCAGCTGCTGTGTGGAATTTTTTTTCTGAAAGTCCTTCAGAGAAAAACATTGTAGGCTGTAGCATCTGCCATACCAAGTTGAGCAGAGGCCAGGACAAAGGCAACCTACATGCTCACCATCCAAGGCTCAAGTTCGATGCTTGCAAATCTATTCAGGAGACATAAATACAAAACAAAAGACATCAGCCTACCACCTGGATATAGGAGTACTACCGGACTAAGGCACCCTGAAGGAAAAGCTCCTCCAGAGACGGGCCGCCCTCCGGGAAGCCAGTCTTTCATACTCCAGAAAACGTACCATCACCAGGTCACCTAGGATGTTCCTACAAACTTCATCTGCACTTAGGATTTTACTCTGCGTCGAAACTAAAACTCGTGCATTCCACGTGAAATACCTGACCACACTTATTATGAATAAAGTTGTTTGGTCCCTTCTCCCATGGTCTCCGAACGATCCATAGGCCCACTCGGCATAGGACAGAGTAGCCAGCCGTGGCCCACCAATAGAAGCTCCCACCCTGTTGTACACCTCTGTATTAAAGGGACAATGAAGCAGGAAGTGCTCCATGCTTTCCAGCATGTTAGCACAAGCCTCATGGGGGGGCAATTCCTGTCCTCGGAGCTCCTTTACTTCAAATTGCCCCTTACACACAGCTTACCTTGGAAGCAGCGCCAAGTCAAGTCGCAGTACTTCTTGGGGATCCTGCTAGAATTTAACAAACTCAACCCAACCTCCAGATCCCGACTTGGGCAGTTCTTGAGGACCAATGGACTCTGAAAATGAGAAAGCCAGACCCTCCTATCAAGGAGTTTCCTCAGGAGGGACCTCACTCCCCATATTCCCAGACCCCACCGATGGATCATTTTCAGAACCGGGATAACATAAGCCGGGAGATGCCCATGCAGTGTGCGAGGATCTTTCAATCTTCCCCCTGAAGATTGATGGCTGAAACCATCCCTTGCAGGATAATACCCATGAATGAGCCCTCTACTTCCAGAGGTTTGCCACGTTAACTTTCAAGAAGGTGTTCACTAGGAACACCACGGGGTTCACCATATACAAGCACCCTAGTCTCCTCGTGCGGTAAGTGACCTCCCGCTTGACTAGGTTCAATCTATTCCCTCATAACATCTGGAAGAACAGACTGTAGACCCGTGTCCAGAGAGGCTTTTGCAAGACACAGACGCTGCCCAGGTAGGATTAGCAAGGGGAGCAGGAAAGCTTTGCACAGGCCAACCCTTTCCCTCATTCTCAAAGACCAACCCTTCCATTGGTCCACTCTTTGGGCGACATCTTTGATTCTGCCTTCCCAGTTTTTCATGGGGTAATCACCCTGGCTGAATTCAGTGCCCAGGACTTTGGCGTGTTCTTGGGGTTCGGGGAGGGTGTCCGGAAGATCAAACCCGGGATCTCCGCCTCCCAGCCAGAGACTTTCACACTTATCCTGGTTGACCTTGGACCCGGATGCCTCAGAGTAGCGCTCCACTTCTGACATCACCACAATTGCCTCCTCTTGTGAAGAAACAGAGGGTGACATCGTCCGCATAGGCCACTTCCCTCAAGATAGCCTCCCGTGCTGCCCTGCCCATCCACACCCCTGCCAACGATCCACAATCAATCCTTCTGAAAAAGGGATCAATTGCAAAGGTGTGAAGCAAATGGCTAAGAGGACAGCACTGACGGACACCAGATCCTACCCTGAAAGGTTGTCCAATCCACCCATTTGTTTCAATTGACATTTCTCGTGTTGGAGCTATGATTCATGTCAGTCCACTTGGTGCAACAGCTCTCCAAGGTGTGATCACTTCTTTTTAGATACAGACTAACGAGCTGATCTAATTTGATGCAGGTGTTAGTTTTGGAAATGAAAATTTACAGGGTGATTCCATAATTTTTTCCTCAGGATTCAGTGATTCCATAACATAATTTTTTCCCTCTGCTTGGTCTGAAAAATATTACCCTTACTGAGTATCACATTTTTAATCTTGATTTCTTTTAGTGTTTCTTAAAGCCCTAAAGTTGCCATTTGAAATGAATTTAGTTTTGTGCCATGTCTATGATCTGCTTTTTTTTCAACATTAAGCAACTGAATGAGCATCCTCCGAGCACAGTGATTCCATAATTTTTGCCAGGCGTTGTACAATGGAATCGTTTAAGAGGGCCTTTGTAGATCAGTTGTTGAAAACATCACCCTCAGATAATGCTGGTGGCAGAGGTACCAGCTCTTTTCAACACCAAGGGATAATGGGGAGATACACGAACCCCAGCTCCAACGGAGGTGGGGGGAAAATGTGCCCAAATTGGCCAATTTTCAATAAACCAGCAAAACAGCAAGGGCTATCTGTGCCTATAAAAATCCCAAGGAGGAATAAGTTGCAGAACATGGTCAAGGGTTACTTTAAGTGACCATCCGTGCGTCCTTTCTGACGCTTCAGTTCCCTTTAATTATTGAGTGTCTAAGCTGAACACTTGGCCTGACCTCTCCTTATATGCCTTGGAGGTGCTGGCCTGCCCGGCTGCTAGTATGGTGTCTGAGCGTGTTTTCAGTTCCGCTGGGGAAATCATCACTGATAGGCGCACACGCCTCTCCACGGAAAATGCAGACAGACTTTGATTAAATTCAACAAGGACTGGATATCTCCACAGTTTGTAATCCTTCCATATGACAGCAAGCCAACCTAAATTCACCAAAAATGCAGATTCATGCTACTGCTGTTAACCTCGCCCCCTTCTCATAAAAAACAGATTCCTTCCTTTGTCAACCGTGACTCAGCCCATAGGGCTAATTTTTACAAACTATGCACATTGTGCAGTGGACAAACCAGGACAGTATTCCTACTCCAGCCTAACTACTATTTGTGATTGGAGGCCTTTGGCATAGTGGCTTCCTGCATCAACCATGACGCAGCCCATAGGGCTAATTTTTACAAACCCCATGCACATTGTGCAGTGGACAAATCTGGAATGTACAGTAGTCCTACCAAACTAATATTTGTCATTGGAGGTTGATGGAGGGACCGCCCAAATGTCCACAGCTGTCCCTCCAAGTCGCATGTTACAGAGCCACCTGAGGCCTCTCAGGTAAAAGATCTACATACATACAAGTACGTTCTAGCTGTGCTTGTAAAGTGCTGGGGAATAGCGAACTAAAAATGATTTATGACAGAGGGACCTACAAAATGAATAAGTCAGGGCCCTCCCAATTGTAAAAGGTGAAAAAAAGCCACAACATTATGTGTGAACAAAGGCTAAAAGGATATTTTTTAGCTTTCTCTAGTTTATTTAGCCTTGTATACAAGTGATTGTGCAGGAAAAACTGTTTCTTAACCTTTTTTGGCCTGTTATATGCAATTTAGGTTAGGTTTGCTAGTTGTTCTTGTGTGTCTGTAAAAGTGGCGTAACACTGCAACAAACTTATTCCCAGAAACCATATGTGAGTCAGAAATGCATACAGACACATTCTCCAGGCTCTTCCCATTCTGTTTCATCACTTTCCCATCCATTTCAGCCTTTTCCTCAGGCGCCCAGGCTCCTTTGTAGGGTCAAGCAGAAAACTGCTCGCATTTCCCATTGAGTTGCATTGTACTCGCTATTTGGAATGAATACGCGATTATTACAAAGTACTCGTTACGAGTATAGCGATTACGAATATTACGGTATTCTCTCATCACTACTGATCATATATGTGACTTCTCCATCTGTCTGTGACTTGTACAATATTTGTTTCAGGGTGAAGATCTGACCCTTATTAATACTACAGAGACATATGTGAGGGGTGATGAGCGGTGTAAAGAGGAGATTCCTACATATGACTACCCAGGTGAGTAGTAACCACTGAATACACAGAAGTCACAGATTCTTCTCAGTCACTGGCTGTGGCTGCTTTATCGGTGGTGTAGTCCGGCCGTATCACAATCGTGTGATCACCATTTTGCCTCTAGACCAAAACATTGTCCTCCACCAAAAACAGTTCAAATGACTTTGGGCATTGAAATCCCTTTTCTGTAGAACTTACAACCTGGAAGATCCACCTACCAACTGAAATTAGAAGATTCTGACTCTTAACTGCCCAGATCTGTAAACTACCAATCCAAAGGACAGCATATGTAGGAAGTGCTGATATCTTATTGGATGAATCTACCTTCTCTCCCTTCAGTGCTGCTGAATGTGCTCATATGGTCCCTAAAAGACCAGATCCAGTCTTTATGACCAAACCTCGCTTTTATGATAGGCAACATTAAACATGCAGTGAGGGCCAAGTGTGAATTTCTGTATAATAACAACGGAGTTTCCCTTTACCCTGGCTTTTTAATTTCTTTTTAAACCAAATAACTTCAAATAGGTAAAGTATACAAAAAACATTACACCTGTGCTATGATATATCTCTAAGCTGTGAGTGGCTGATGGCTGTAAAAAATGTATTCATGCCTGCAGGAGATATGTTGGCATGACTTAATCCCTGGTTTCATGGATTCACTCCACGTCATAAATTATATTATCGATCCTAAAGAATTTAGATACAATTTATCCTGAAATGGGGAGCATTACTACTTTCTCTACTCTTCTGGTCAGGACTCATAGTAGCTCCAATGGTCCACCATAAATAAGTGCAACTCTGATTTAGTGTTGGAATTGTGTCCCCCCCCCCCCCATCCCAAACATACATTCTTGTTGGGGATGTAACGTGTTTTTTTATTCGGTCTTCTTTTTTTTATACAGCTCCATTCTGTATGATAGTTTGATTGTGGTGGGATCGGCCTGTCTCACTTAACTCTGTAATTCCCTGGTAGTCTTCCAAAAAAGGTCTCCATTGTCTCTTCCAAATGCCCGAGTTCTACATTTAAGACACCTCAGCTCTGCAGTATTGTAAAAAGTTCGCATTAAATGTATATTTCTTCTTGATACTCATCTGACAGAAAATATTGGCCCTTACTATAGTTTAAATTGCCAGGAGCTACCAAGATGCATACTCGAATTACCCCAGAGAGGTTTCACCACTAGTTGCTTTTTTTTTTTTTTTTTTTTATCTTTCCATTAGACGTGTTATTGTCTATAGTCAAAGTTTTGCCCATCAACCTTTAACCCCTCTACATTGATCTGTACTTACACAAAGACCCCTAGGATTGGACTTAGTGTTGCCTGCTGTTCTGTGGTGTGAGATGACAAGAAGAATAGTCAGGTAGCCGGATCAGAGCCAGGAGGGCAGAGAAAATACAAAATCAGAAGACAGTAGTCAGTAAATGGGCTGGGATCACAAGAAGAAACTAATAAGAAAATACACAACACGGGAGCTGAACACAGAAGACTTAACCAGCGGAGAACAAGGCTGTATCGGGCAACTTCCGGCATTATGCATGAGCTTTAGTAGGGTGTGGTGCTTTCCATTTGAGTTAAGTAGGGATCATATTTGACTTTGGAAGAGCTGATTTTGCTGTATTGGTTTATGGAAGCCATGTTTCTTTTCAAGAGTTTTTGAGTCGCTAATGATGTGGAAACCTCTGTTTTTCCATTGACAGATGATGGACCTGAGTGGAGGCTTGTTTTTTGTGAGATGAGTAGGGCTAATTTTTACAAATTATGCACATTGTGCAGTGGACAAACCAGGACAGTATTCCTACTCCAGCCTAACTACTATTTGTGATTGGAGGCCTTTGGCATGGTGGCTTCCTGCATCAACCATGACGCAGCCCATAGGGCTAATTTTTACAAACCCTATGCACATTGTGCAGTGGACAAATCTGGAATGTACAGTGGTCCTATTATTGGTATTATTTTCGCATATTTCATATATGGGAGGCAGAATGGACAAACAGTTGAACACCAAGCTCTACTGGTTCATGCTATGAGGTTTTCTATTAGACTGTGAGTTGTCTTGGTGAATAATTCAATATTTTTACATAACTTGCCATTTGTACCAACAGTTTAAGTAGAAATGTTCAAACATATAAAGTTCAAGAATATTTTATTCAAATATAATACTTTTTTTTACTTAGCAGATGACTGTACTAGGAGATCAGCGGGACAGCTGACATCTTCAATTTTCAAATCAGATGAGCTGGAGATCTCAGAGGATACAATTGAAGTGAATGCTGTTACTCCAAATTTACCATCATCCCTTCACAGCAAAGATGTGTCATCTTATCCTTTCAAACAGGTCCTATCTTCTGATTCATTACCGACTACTAAGGAAAATCAAAGTCACACAATAAGCATTAAAAAACTAACTGCTCCTAAAGCTAAGAAGCCATTTTCACGGTCAGTTTATGGAAAAAGTTTTCCTCTCAAAAATTTTTTTCTTAAACTTCAAAAAATTCACGCAGCAAAGAATAGATTTCCTTGTTTCAAGTGTATGAAATGTTTTAATAAGAAAGCAAGTCTTCTTAGTCACCAAAGAACTCACACAGGGGAGAAGCCTTTTTCATGTTCAGAATGTGGAAAATGTTTTAACCAGAAATCAGATCTTGTTACACATCAGAGAACTCACACAGGGGAGAAGCCTTTTTTATGTTCAGAATGTGGAAAATGTTTTAACAACAAATCAGCTCTTGTTAGACATCAGAGAACTCACACAGGGGAAAAGCCTTTTTCCTGTTCAGAATGTGGGAAATGTTTTACAGGGAAATCAAATCTTGTTAAGCACTCGAGAACTCACACAGGAGAGAACCCTTTTTCATGTTCAGAATGTGGGAAATATTTTACAGAGAAATCAAGTCTTATCAATCATCAGAGAATTCACACAGGGGAGAAGCCTTTTTCATGTTCAGAATGTGGGAAATGTTTTAACCGGAAAACGCATCTTGACAGACACCAGATAACTCACACAGGAAAGATGCCTTTTTCATGTTCAGAATGTGGGAAATGTTTTGCCGAGAAATCAGATCTTGTTACACATCAGAGAACTCACACAGAGGAGAAGCCTTTTTTATGTTCAGAATGTGGAAAATGTTTTAACAACAAATCAGCTCTTGTTAGACATCAGAGAACTCACACAGGGGAAAAGCCTTTTTCCTGTTCAGAATGTGGGAAATGTTTTACAGGGAAATCAAATCTTGTTAATCTCTCGAGAACTCACACAGGAGAGAACCCTTTTTCATGTTCAGAATGTGGGAAATATTTTACAGAGAAATCAAGTCTTATCAATCATCAGAGAATTCACACAGGGGAGAAGCCTTTTTCATGTTCAGAATGTGGGAAATGTTTTAACCGGAAAACGCATCTTGACAGACACCAGATAACTCACACAGGAAAGATGCCTTTTTCATGTTCAGAATGTGGGAAATGTTTTGCCGAGAAATCAGATCTTGTTACACATCAGAGAACTCACACAGGGGAGAAGCCTTTTTCATGTACAGAATGTGGGAAATGTTTTAGCCAGAAATCAAATCTTCTTAGTCACCAGAGAACTCACACAGGGGAAAAGCCTTTTTCCTGTTCAGAATGTGGGAAATGTTTTAACCGGAAAGCGCATCTTGTTAGACATCAGAGAAGTCACAGAGGGGAGAAGCCTTTTTTATATCCTTAATGTAGAAAATGTTTTACTTGAAAAGACACACTTTTAGCAAGAAAAAATCTTGCTAATAAATGAGTGCGTCCTATAGACTGGAGGTAGCTTCCTGTGACCGAGAACAATGAGAGACAGTGTCCTTCCTGATCAGTGAGAGAACTGCTCTCTCCTCCAGCCCCACACTTATCTGATTGGTGCAGAGGAGATGAGGTACCAGGACCTGTACATAGGCTGCACATCCTGACTGAGCAGCTGAAGAACCTAGCTCAATGACCTTTCAGATTATGTAACATTGTTTTACATATTTTTAAAAGTTGTCAGGTTCCGCTATGAACTGAGCCATTTCTTAATGAGTTTGACCTCCTGAATTTAAATTGGACAATTGAGTTTTCCTTTTACTGCTACATATAATTAATGATAAAAGTTTCAGTACTTTGAAACATTATTATTCTTGTAAATATACAGATGCAGAATATTTTGTTATGCCACTTTTTTGATATTTATTTAGAGAAAACTTAGAAAAATTCAAATAACTAAAACCTGTCTAAACCTTATTGCGAATTTTAAACAGTTACAGAAATTGCACTACAAAATTAGTCCTCATTCAGTGACAACTGTTTTTTGCTTGTTTCTTGTACTCCTGTATCGGATCATCTATTAAAATTATGTAATCTGCAAGCATTGATGGATTTCCTTTTTCCTTGATATCTCTTCTCCATAGCTGCAATATCTTGGTTACATCTCTCACCACCCTCGTCTCTCACTACTCCACAGTTTGGTGTAAGAAAATTCTAGAATGTAAGAAATTAATCATTAAGGACATGTTACAGCCAAGATCCTTATATGTTTTGAGGAGAAATAACACCAACTCTTCATAGTTTCTGTATCTGCCCTTGAGTTTCCCAAAACGTTAGTTACCACAAATGCAAATCTAGACCATACAGCCTTTTCCTTGCCCTGCAACAGCTGAAGAAACTCCTCATCTTGAAAAAGCTTACAAATCTGAAGTCCAATAAAGACTCAGTCTTTTATATTTGCTTCCAGTGGCGTACCGCCAATGGCGGCAGACCACGCCACTGCTATGGGGCCCGTGGCTGGAGGGGGCCCGTGAGGGCCCCAAGCAGCGTGGAAACGAAGAGGATAAGTGAGTAGGAGGTTGCGGCTGCAGAAGAGCGGGTTGCGCAGTGGAGGAGCGGGGCACACACTGTAGCCGGCTGCTGCGGCTACCACGTGTCCCCACTGCTAAAGGGACATGAATATTATCTCTTCTCCACTCCCATGGGCGTGGAGAAGACGGAATATTCATTCTCTTTAGTATCGGGCACGGAGGAGAGCTGAGCCCCGGCTCCTGCTGTCAGTGCAGAGGAGTGAATGTGCCGGCAGCCGCTCACCTCGGCATCTGAGAGCGCGCACAGCTCAGATGCCGACATGAGCTGCAGCAGACAGGACTCAGCGCTGGAGCAGAGGTGAAGAAGGAAGGGGAGTATAAGTGTTTATTGTTTTGTGTGCAGTGATTGGGTGGTTGAGGAGGCCACACATACCAGGATACTTGGATTGAGGAGGCCACACATACCAGGAATGGGGGATTGAGGAGGCCACACATACCAGAATCTGGGGATTGAGGAGGCCACACATACCAGGATTTGGGGATTGAGGAGGCCACACATACCAGGATTGTGGGATTGAGGGGGCCACACATACCAGGATTTGGGGATTGAGGAGGCCACACATACCAGGAATGGGGGATTGAGGAGGCCACACATACCAGGAATGGGGGATTCAGGAGGCCACACATACTAGGATTGGGGAATTGAGGAGGCCACACATACCAGAATTGGGGGATTGAGGAGGCCACACATACCAGGATTTGGGGATTGTGGGGGCCACACATACCAGGGATTGTGGGGGCAATACATACCAGGGATTGTGGGGGCCACACATACCAGGGATTGTGGGGGCCACACATACCAGGAATTGTGGGGGCCACATATACCAGGAATTGTGGGGGCCACACATACCAGGGATTGTGGGATTGAGGGGGCCACACATACGAGGATGGGGAAATTTACCAGTAGCTGCTGCATTTTCCACTCTAGGCATATACTCAAGTCAATAGGTTTTCCCATTTTTATGTGGTAAAATTAGGGGCCTCGGCTTATTTAAAATATACGGTATTTTAAAATCAGTGAGTACGTGGTGCCCATAATACTACAGGACTGTGGCGTGCATTATACTATATGGGGGCTGCATTTTACCCTATGGGGTGTGTAATATACTGTATGGAGGACTATGGGGAGTGCATTATATTCTATGGAGGACCATGGGAAGTTCATTATACTATATGGAGGATTATGGGGGGCGCATTATACTATATGGAGGTTTATGGGGGGAGCATTATACTATATGGGGGGAGCATTATACTATATGGAGGATTATGAGGGCGCATTATACTATATGGAAGATTATTGGTGGTGCATTATACTATATGGAAGGCTATGTGGGGCCATTACAATATTTTGAGGGCTATGTGGGGGGCCATTATACTGTATGAAAGCAATTATACAGTGTGAATGTTTGTGTGGGGTCATTATACTGTTTGGAGGGCTGTGTGGGGGCCATTATACTGTTTTGAGGGCTGTGTGGGGGCCATGAGAGTGTATGGAGGGCTCTGTGGAGTTCACAGTTGGGGGATTATACTGTGTTAGGGTCACCATACTTTGCTGTGGGAGTTGAAGTGGGGTACAATAGGGTCATGTGGAGGAATGCACCATAGGGGTATCATACTGTTTGGGGGGCACTTTTGTTGGCATCATACTTTATGGGGGCAATGAAGGAGGAATCTACGACTTCAGAAGGAGGTAAATTACTATGTAAAGGCTGGAAAGTTATGAGATCTGCTCTTCTGTGACACAGACAAATATTTATTTTTTTGTAGGGGGGGGCCCAATTAGAGCTTCTGCTATGGGGCCCCATGACTTCTATGTACGCCCGTTTGCTTCACTTAACCTTGGAAAGTTATCAATCAGATGCATGAATGCTTTTATATTTTTATCCATAGCCTTTTCAAAGTTCTTCATTAGGCCCACCTTAATAAGATTTTGTTACCACCATTGCCTAGGTGGGTCCTCAATTTCTGGATGCAGGACAGTTTACTCCCTTTCTGAAGTGAATGTCAGAGAGGCCAGTCCCTTTTTTTGTAGCAATATTCCCTTGCATGACTATCCCACTCACACAGAAAGCAGCAGTACTTTCATGCAACAACCCTGACGACATATGTGAACAAGCAGATGTAGGAGCTTGTAAAGATCTGAGTTTGTGGGTTGTAAATAATCACCTAGGCAGGTTAATGATGCAACAATATTTTATTGATCACAGCCACGGTAACAAAGCAATTCCAAGTAAATGGCCAAAATACCATTCTCTCAGTCCTCAAATTCCCAATCTGGGTTCAGTAGTTCCACTGCCTTTGTATAAGGCCATATTCACTGTCTCCCAACTTTTGGTTGGCCCACAGATTTCTTATCTCCAGCCACTATAGTCTGTAGCTACAGTCTATGATCCTCTAGACAGCAGATAAAACAATGAAAGCACGGGTATCCAGTAGCAGCAGTCCTTGTAAGAAAGTGTAAATCCAAACAACATAATCCATAATGGTAACATGTTTATCCATTCATCCTTCCAATTCCACGGTCTCCATCCTCTTCCTTTCAATCCCACACAACTCTCCCTAAAACATGTCTGTCCTTTCTTCCACTGGGCTCAGTCCCCTCCCAGGTCTGAAGTGATCACACCCTCCCCCTTAAACATTCACTGTTAGCTAAAAACAATGAAGAATAGTCTAGAAGCCTTCATCTGAGACTGCATGTAAGACCCCCTGTGATGATGGCTCCATCTACACTCACCTAATGAGATTATTGGCTGTTGAGACAATGGACTCCTGAGATAAAGATGAGATTAGTGGAATGCTGGACATTTTACAAGTGAATCTAGTGCACATACTGACAAGTTAGCAGAACTATATAAAACATAACAAGTAAATCATTAATACACAATAATAATATTAACAAAAATGGTGGTCTGTTGCTGGAAAAGTAGCATAGTCTTTAGAAAGTGGGCAGCTCCTCACATACCTCCCCCACTTTTTCAGCAGGGACACAAATGTAAGAGGTCTCGCCTTTGAGAACGAAACTTTGTATCATCCAGCTTCCTCAAAGCATTTTCCATGTCGTCCTTGCGAATATACTCCACAGTCCCCATTCCACCCTTTTATACGTCAGTGTAATAGACATCTCCAGCTTCTCTCATATGGTCTTTCAGATCCTGCCAACTTCCCGATGGGGGAAGCCCTGAGACGAGGACTCTGTATTTAGTTTGCTGGATCAGGGGTCTGTCCCTTCCGCGGAGTCCTCCATATCCCCCCCCTCGATCCCTGGTTTGTCCTGGGAAACTCCCCACGTGCCCAATGAGAACCAAACTTGTATCCATTGCAACCACCCCCTGAGTGATGACACCCAGTTAGGGCGATTGTCACTTGGCGGCCTGGTAAAGGGAGCTCTGGGGGGACATTATCTGGGCTGGTAGATCCAGTGTCCTCCACCATCTGGATGACAGCATTGGGCTGTTGTCCCTCATCCATGTCTGAACTGACCTCCTCATGAAGTTGTTCCTGGTCCCAATAGTCCAAGCGCTGCATTAGGGTCGCCCGATTGTCCTCCGGCAACCACTCTAGTTCTCTCTCAGAGCAAAGGGCTCTCAGCTCCTCCTTCTTGAGCTTCTTGTAGATGGAGTCTGCCATTTCTTCTGCCAAGTCACCTCTCAATAACTTTACCTGGTATGCGGTCCAGAGATAGGTGATCCCACCGCTGCCACCACTTGTAAAGATCTGAGGTTGTGGGTTGTAAGTAATCACCTAGGCAGGTTAACGATGCAACAATATTTTATTGATCACAGCCACGGTAACAAAGCAATTCCAAGTAAATGGCCAAAATACCATTCTCTCAGTCCTCAAATTCCCAATCTGGGTTCAGTAGTTCCACTGCCTTTGTATAAGGCCATACTCACTGTCTCCCAACTTTTGGTTGGCCCACAGATTTCGTACCTCCAGCCACTATAGTCTGTAGCCACAGTCCATGATCCTCTAGACGGCAGATAAAACGATGAAAGCACGTGTATCTCGTAGCAGCAGTCCTTGTAAGAAAGTGTAAATCCAAACGACATAATCCATAATGGCAACATGTTTATCCATTCATCCTTCCAAGTCCACGGTCTCCATCCTCTTCCTTTCAATTCTTCCACGCAACTCTCCCTAAAATATGTCTGTCCTTTCTTCCACTGGGCACATACTGACAAGTCAGCAGAACTATATAAAATATAACAAGAAAATCACTAATACACAATAATAATATTAACAAAAATGATGGTTCGTTGCTGGAAAAGTATTATAGTCTTTAGAAAGTGGGCAGCTCCTCACAGAGCTCCTGCCGAGCATCTAGCTATTTATATAAGACCTGACGACCATCCTGAAAATCGTCATACATCTACCAGTTATCTTTCTGAGTGTGGAGGTACTTTGCTCCAGGGGAATAAAATGACCAGGAAAAGCCACATAAAGACTGCGGGACAAGCAGGCTCTCAGCTCCAAGATGACACCACGGTTGTCACGCTGGAGACAGATTGAGCAGGGTAGACAAGGAGGAGGGAAGTGGTGGCCAGGTTGTAGCAATTTGCCTGAACAGAAACACAGGTCTCATCAGGTGACAGTGGCCTTCTTATAGCAGCTACCCCACACCTGTGCACGGGCTCCAAGTAGAGGAGTTGGGTGTGCAGGAGATGGGAGAGGCAGCCGCATTGAAGGGGATGAAAAGACCACAAAATTGCATGTGGTCTTTTCATCCCTGATGGCCTAATCTGCACCAATGGGACATACATGTACCTGAGGAACCTACTTTAAAAGACGTTTTCATTGCAGTGGTACATTGTAAATTCTCTGGATCTGCTTTCAATGTACATTTTGGTGGTCTTAAAGATGAGATAGCAGGTATACGACACAAACTGCAGAAAATAGAGCAGGGGCAGTGGAAGGCAGAGTCAGCGCCATTGAGGACCAGATAGCCGATACAAGCTATGAGAACAGGCTTGCAGCACAGCAGATATCAGCACTGCTGGCGGAAACAGATGATCTTGAAAATAGGTCAAGACTCAATGATATACCACTTATTGGTGTACCTGAAAATATAGAAGGCTCCTTTCCTACTGAATTCTTTGAAAACTGGCTGAAATTAATAATCAGGCTTGAAACCTTAACCCTCCTATAAGCTGTAGAACGAGCTCATAGGGTGGTCATCTTCCTCCTGGGCTTCCATAAAGACCAGTGCTGGCTAAAGTTTTACACTACCTGGACAGAGATATTATCCTGCAACAGCCAAGGGATCACCCAGATGTAACAATTAATAGGTCCAAAATCTAGATCTTTCCAGATTATTCTATAGAAGTGCAGAAACAAAGAGACCGATTAATTGATATAAAAAAACATCTGAGATCTGCACGTTCCATATTCCAATTATTATATTTAATAAATTTTTCTGAATTGACGTCTTCAATAAACCAGCAGCACGGGAATTATCCACAAATTTCTCCAGATCCTGATATTCATCGGATTTGACAAACCCATGGATCCGCAGCAGCTGAACATTAAACTTAAAACGCCAAAGAGAAGAATACGGATCAGGTTAGCACAATCTGATACAAATACTCTTAAATGTTTGTTGGGTAAGACCCTATTTGCGCTACTTTCCCCCTAGTGTCTTATCTTGGATACAGCAGCAGTATATTGGAATCGTCTCCCGGTCTGGCAATTGTCAAAGGAGATCCCGGTTGCAGAGGGAATTATCTATATATCTACATCATGGAATACTTTTACAATCGACTATCATCAAGGGAACGGCTCATGTTACAAACTATTAGACAAACAGAAGGATCCATTATGGACATGAACACGTTCTACAAACATTTCCTAATGAAAATACGTTTACACTTGAATGGGACTCTAATTTAAATAATTGTATACACATTATGTTAATGTTGCGGGTCCGGGTGGTGGAACCTCTGTGCTGCGGTGCAAGGAGGGACCAGAGGGGCGTGACTAAGTACCTACTCAAGATCGCACGGCGGCTCAATCGACTCCGTGAACCAGGGAGGGACCGAGCTGGGGGACCAGGTGCCACTCTGGAACCGACCTTGTATTAGAGCAGGTGACTCCCACGGGTCAGATGGCAGGAACTAACCGGTACAGCGGATGAGCACGGCAGGAATGCTGATGGGTGGTCCGGGTATACAGCCTAGCAGGCACGACAGGTAACAGGCAAGTGCTTCCAGGTAAGCAGGCTGGTGGGCACGACAGGTAACTGGCAGGTGCTTCCAGGTAGGCAGGCAGGCGGGCACAACAGGTAACTGGCGAGCAGGACTGATAGGCAGACAGGCTAGCAGGACTGTCAGGCAGGCTGGCGAGCAAGACTGACAGGCAGCGGGACCTGAGGGCTGAAGCAAGTGTTAGCATACAGAGCAACAACTATTGCACAGGCACCTCCATTTTGGAGGAGGTGCCTTATATACGGGAAGTCCTCCGGCCATTGACTGGGGACTCTTTAGGACGGCGTGCCACTCCCTCTTAAAGGGGCCACACGCGCCATCCTAGAGTCCTCGGCCAATGCACTGTGCCCAGAAAGCTGCGTGCTGCAGCAGCAGGGAGACCAGTAGATGCCGGACCAGGACAGCGGCGGTAAGGAGGACGGCGTATCTGCCTGGCAGGGGGCAGAGACGCCAATACTACAGTACCCCCCCTTTATGCCCCCTCTTCTTTAGGCCCGCAAGAAATTCTTTAAGAAGATGAGGGGCATGGATGTTCTCCCTGGGTCCCCAAGACCTCTCCTCTGGGCCAAACCCCTTCCAATCCACCAGAAAAAAGGTTTTTCCTCTTACCCTTTTGGTGGCCAAAATGTACCTCACATACGTCCTCAGCGGAGACCGGACCTGGGGTGGTACCTGGATCGTCAGGGAAAGAATTAAGGACAACTGGTTTGAGGAGAGATACGTGGAAGGAGTTGGAAATCCGTAGGGTGGCCGGGAGTTTTAGCTTGTAAGCCACGGCATTGATTTGGTTCAAAACCTCGAACGGGCCGATGAACCGCGGACTCAACTTATACTATGGTATTTTGATACGAACAAATTTAGAGGAGAACTAGACCTTGTCTCCCGGATGGAATTGAGGCAGATCCAGACGTCTGTTATCAGCATGTCTCTTCATCCGCTCGGAGGACTGAAGAAGTGCAGATCTAGTGTCCTCCCAAATAGCAGAAAATTCACTGACCAGAGACTCCGCAGCATGATTGGCGAGCAGGACTGACAGACAGCGGGACCTGAGGGCTGAAGCCAGTGTTAGAACACGGAACAACAACCATTGCACAGGCACCTCCATTTTGGAGGAGGTGCCTTATATATGGGAAGTCCTCCGGCCGGGGACTCTTTAGGACGGTACGCGTGGCCCCTTTAAGAGGGAGCGCGCACGACCTAAGCACCGTGCCCGGGAAGCCGCATGCACCAGCAGGGAGGCCAGACAACGCCGGACCAGGACCGCGGCGGTAAGGGGGAGGGTGCCTCTGCCTGGCAGGGGGCAGAGACGCCGATGCTACAGTTAACATGTTTACATAAAAAGAGAACACAATTGTGCGAAACTACAACTGAAAAAGATCTATCTTTAGCTAAGGACTGTGAAGACCTGGGGTCTTCCATTGGAATAATACTACTCAGACAACACAGTGTGAGGGTAAAGCAGTGTGGCAATATTTTATTGAACCAAAAACGGACATTAAACAGAACAGTCCCAGTAAATACCCAAGATGGTACAACATTACACAGTCTTGTCCTTCCACTGACCCGCCAGCGATAGAACTGCAATTTTGGGACTTCCAGGGCCAACTAACTCAACAAGTGGCCCCCGCTTTTGGCGGGTGCCCACAGAGAGGAGGTAGCAGCAAGCTTTGGAAGCTGACATTATATCGAGGTACAAGGCCAATAGACCCAAGGGTCCAACCCTGGCCTTGCCGAGAGTTTCTATGGGTTCCAGGCGACCTGGCATCCCCAAACATATCCATGGGGCCAAGTGACTTCATCCTCCCAACCTGGTCTCCTCAAATGTATCTATGGGTTCTAGGATGGTTAATGGAGCAGATCCATATCCTTCCAGTCAGGGCCGTACATCCTTAGGTGGAATCATGTAGAATCCAAATCTGTGTCTCTCTGGATTGAGCTATGCTACCAAGCTGATGCCCTGAAGACTCTGACTAATTTTTGATTTTCTTTTTCAATTCTCACTGCTACAGAGGCATGTAACATACCTGGCGGCGTCCTTGCATGGTGGTCCATCTCCCACTGTGCAAGAGCGCGCACTTGATCTCCAGTCCAGAATGTCTCTCTGGCTTCCCTCCATGCTGTCTGTTTGTGTCTGTTTCTGCTGCTTAAGGGCGGCGCCCGATCACTTCCTGCTTTTTGTACCTGCTGTGGGTCACACCCCTTGTGCGTCCTCAGCCTATTGCTGTCTGTCACCTGGTATATAGCTCAGCTGCTCCCATCTATCCCTGCCTGAGCATAGTGTTTCATTCAGTGTGTGCTTTCACTCTGAAGGTGCCAGGTCCCGTTCTTTGTCTCCTGTCTTGCGGTATCAGTTCCCGTGTCTGAACTGAGTCCTGTCTATGTCTCCTGCCTTGCGGTATCAGTTCCCGTGTCTGAACTGAGTCCTGTCTATGTCTCCTGCCTTGCGGTATCAGTTCCCGTGTCTGAGCTGAGTCCTGTCTTTGTCTCCTGCCTTGCGGTATCAGTTCCCGTGTCTGAACTGAGTCCTGTCTGTGTACTCTTGCCTGCTGCCTTTCCTGGAGGCTGTATTTCCAGTCCTGTCTGAACACGCTCCTAGCCTGTTCCTCCCGCCTTCTAGGGGCCGATTACCTAGATCCGTTCCTGTATCTTGTCTGTCCTGTCTGAACACGCTCCTTGCCTGTTCGTCCCGCCTCTCTGGGGGCCGATTACCCAGACCTGCTCCTGTATCTTGTCTGTCCTGTCTGAACACGCTCCTTGCCTGTTCGTCCCGCCTCTTTGGGGGCCGTATTCCCAGACGCGCTCCTGTGTCCCGCTCCTGTGTCGGTCTCGTCCGTACACTCAGTTCCAGTCTGTACTCTCTCCTATCTTTCATCTGTCTTTTCTCTATGTCTGTTCCTTTCCTTTTTCTGCAGAGTCTGAACTCGTACCTAACTCCTGCCTGTTGTCTCTGTACTCCCGTTTGTGAGTTTGTGGTCCACTCGCTACTTCACTGCAAGTACCCTGTGGGTGTCTGGCTCTGCCTTTCCCTTCCTGTCTGTTCCGTGTGAACAGAGCCCTGTCCCCCCTTCTCAGCCTTGCCTGCTCTGACTCCTTTGCTCACCGCTCCGGCGGTTCTAGCCTGCTCTGACTCCTTTGCTCACCGCTCCGGCGGTTCTAGCCTGCTCTGACTCCTTTGCTCACCGCTCCGGCGGTTCTAGTCTGCTCTGACTCCTTTACTTACCGCTCCGGCGGTTCTAGCCTGCTCTGACTCCTTTGCTCGCTGCTCCGGCAGCCTTGCTCCGCTCTGACCCTTTTGCTCGCTGCTCCGGCAGTCTCGCTCCACTCTTGCTCACCGCTCCAGGCGGCCTCGTCCTGCTTTACTCTTGCTCACTGCTCCAGCAGTCTCGATCAGCTCTGATCCTTTGTTCACCGCTCCTGGCGGCCTTGTCCTGCTCTACTCTTGCTCACCGCTCCAGGCGGCCTTGTCCTGCCCTGTTCTCGCTCACCTCTCTGGGCGGCCTCACTCTGCTGTGTTTGTCCGCCACATCTGTGGTTCTGTTCCTGAGTCCCAGTGTGTACTGGGTCCTATCCCGCCAGTGTCCCTACCTGCTAGTGCCTCCCTGTCTGCACTCTAGCTGTGCTTGCCTGTACCCCTCTGCCTGTATTGTTCCTGAGTCCCAGTGTGTACTGGGTCCTATCCCGCCTGTGTTCCTACCTGCTAGTGCCTCCCTGTCTGCACTCTAGCTGTGCTTGCCTGTACCCCCCTGCCTGCATACCCGCCTGCCTGCATACCAGTCGTGCCTGCCTATACCCACCAGTCTGTGTGCCAGCCTACCAGTCTGTTCCTGTATTCCCCTGTGTGGGTCAACAGCCGTGTCCGGGGTCTGTCCTGGAGTAGCACCTGGTCCCTCTGCTCGGTTCCTCCTTGGTGCACTGGCGTCGTATGCCGTCGTGCGACCCTGGTCGGATCGGGTGAATACCTAGTTAAGCCCCTCCAGGCATTCACTCTCCGGCACGGTCCAGTGGAATCACTACAATCACACGCACACGCCGCTCAGCCTGGGCGTGTGCATAACAGCATGCTCAGGCCATGGTTCCCGTTGAGCCCCACGGCCTTCGCTCTCCGAGAAGTTTTCCAGCGAATACATGCATTAAAATAAATAAATAATTTTTTTTTTTCCTTAGCTGAGTTCCAGGCAATTACGCACCGTCCAGATGGATCTATCAGCTCTCGTTCCTGCGGATCCGCCACGTTACTATGGGGATCCAAGACAGTGTCGTGCATTTGTGGAGCAATGCATGCTACACTTTAAGGCCTACCCTCTCTATTTTCCTTCCGATTGGGCTAAAGTGGCCTTTATGATTGACTACCTAGCGGGTGACGCCTTGAAATGGGTCACCCCCTATGGGAAGCATGGGATCCTGTCGTCCTTGACCTGCAGGCCTTCCTGGTGGCCTTTCGTATGGTCTTCGAGGACCCTAACCCTGAAGCCCCTGCTGAAGCTTCACTTCCCAATATCCCAGAGCAGCCCCGACGGGTAATGTGTGTGGGTAGCGCAATAGTCCTCCAGCCCAATGAGACTACTGCCCACCCAGAATCCTCACAGGGTCACTACGCTTTCCGGAATACTTCTCCCAACCTCAAGAGGCAGTCCAGACGTGCTAGACGTAGAGGCAAGCCGTCACGCCAGGGTCTGTCCTCCCTGAGACCTCCTGACCCCAACCTTGAAGTCCCTACTGAAGCTTCATCTCCCTGTATCCCGGAGAAGCCCCAACGGGTAATGTGCGTGGGTAGTGCACCAGTTCTCCTGCCCGAAGAGACTTCTGCCCATCCAGACTCCACACAGGAGAACTTCCTGCACCCGGCATCAGATGCTTCACCCACTTTAACCGGTGTGCATGTCCAAGGATGCTCCAAAGCTGTGGTTACCTCAGAGTCTGTGCACCTCTACTACCTGGTGGAGGACCCCCTGTTGCCTCCTGAATCCTCCGGGATACCACTCGATGACAAATGGAGAGAGACTTCTCTACACCCGGTACTCGATACTTTGTCCGCTTCGTCCTGTGAGCCTGACAATGGGTACCCCAAAGTGGTAGTTACCCCCGAGTCTCTACACCCCTCCGACCAGGCGGAGGACCTCCAGTTGTCTCCTGAACCCTTCGGGGTGCTACCTGGTAGCGAAAGGACAGAGACTCTCCTATACTCTGTACCTGATACCTCGCTCGCTTCGTCCAGTGAGTCCAACCTAGTGTACTCCGAAGCAGAGGTTACTCCCGAGTCTCTACACCCCTCCAACCAGGCGGAGGACCTCCAGTTGTCTCCAGAACCCTTCGGGGTGCTACCTGGTAGCGAAAGGACAGAGACTCTCCTATACTCTGTACCTGATACCTCGCTCGCTTCGTCCACTGAGTCCAACCTAGTGTACTCCGAAGCAGTGGTTACTCCCGAGTCTCTACACCCCTCTGACCAGGCGGAGGACCTCCAGTTGTCTCCAGAACCCTTCTGGGTGCCACCTGGTGGTGAATGGACAGAGACTTTCCTATATCCTAGATCTGATACCTCGCTTGCTTCGTCCAGTGAGTCTGACCTAGTGTACTCTGAAGCAGAGGTTACCCGTGAGTCTCTACACCCCTCTGACCAGGCGGAGGACCGCCAGTTGTCTCCAGAACCCTTCGGGGTGCCACCTGGTGGTGAATGGACAGAGACTTTCCTATACTCGGTACCCGATACCTCGCCTGCTTCGTCCAGTGAGTCCGACCTAGTGTACTCTGAAGCAGATGTTTTCTCTGAGCCTCTGCACTCTTCTGACCCGGCAGAGGACCTCCAGTTGTTTCCTGAATCCTCCGGGGTACCACCAGATAACAAAGAGACAGTGACTTTTCCTCATTATGTACCTGATAACCCGTCTATTTCTTCCTGTGAGCTTGACAAGATGTACCTCGAAGCAGAGATTACCCCCAAGTCTCTGTCCCCCTCCAACCCGGTGAAGGACTTCCAGTTGTCTCCTGTACCCTCTGGGGTGCCACCTGAAAATATGTGGAGAGAGACTTCCTTGTGTGCTGTTCCTGGTACTCCACCCGTTTCGTCTGTTGCTGAGGATGGCTGGATAGGAGGTAGCATCCTAGCTAACCAGATGAGATCAGTTTTTCCTGTGGACAGTGGAAGTGATCTCCTTGAAGTGAACGACTGGTCCTCGAATTCCCTGCGGAAGATTCTGGCAGGCCTGAAGAAGAGGGGGCGTAAGGGGGGGGGGGTACTGTAACATACCTGGCGGCGTCCTTGCATGGTGGTCCATCTCCCACTGTGCAAGAGCGCGCACTTGATCTCCAGTCCAGAATGTCTCTCTGGCTTCCCTCCATGCTGTCTGTTTGTGTCTGTTTCTGCTGCTTAAGGGCGGCGCCCGATCACTTCCTGCTTTTTGTACCTGCTGTGGGTCACACCCCTTGTGCGTCCTCAGCCTATTGCTGTCTGTCACCTGGTATATAGCTCAGCTGCTCCCATCTATCCCTGCCTGAGCATAGTGTTTCATTCAGTGTGTGCTTTCACTCTGAAGGTGCCAGGTCCCGTTCTTTGTCTCCTGTCTTGCGGTATCAGTTCCCGTGTCTGAACTGAGTCCTGTCTATGTCTCCTGCCTTGCGGTATCAGTTCCCGTGTCTGAACTGTGTCCTGTCTATGTCTCCTGCCTTGCGGTATCAGTTCCCGTGTCTGAGCTGAGTCCTGTCTTTGTCTCCTGCCTTGCGGTATCAGTTCCCGTGTCTGAACTGAGTCCTGTCTGTGTACTCTTGCCTGCTGCCTTTCCTGGAGGCTGTATTTCCAGTCCTGTCTGAACACGCTCCTAGCCTGTTCCTCCCGCCTTCTAGGGGCCGATTACCTAGATCCGTTCCTGTATCTTGTCTGTCCTGTCTGAACACGCTCCTTGCCTGTTCGTCCCGCCTCTCTGGGGGCCGATTACCCAGACCTGCTCCTGTATCTTGTCTGTCCTGTCTGAACACGCTCCTTGCCTGTTCGTCCCGCCTCTCTGGGGGCCGTATTCCCAGACCCGCTCCTGTGTCCCGCTCCTGTGTCGGTCTCGTCCGTACACTCAGTTCCAGTCTGTACTCTCTCCTATCTTTCATCTGTCTTTTCTCTATGTCTGTTCCTTTCCTTTTTCTGCAGAGTCTGAACTCGTACCTAACTCCTGCCTGTTGTCTCTGTACTCCCGTTTGTGAGTTTGTGGTCCACTCGCTACTTCACTGCAAGTACCCTGTGGGTGTCTGGCTCTGCCTTTCCCTTCCTGTCTGTTCCGTGTGAACAGAGCCCTGTCCCCCCTACTCAGCCTAGCCTGCTCTGACTCCTTTGCTCACCGCTCCGGCGGTTCTAGCCTGCTCTGACTCCTTTGCTCACCGCTCCGGCGGTTCTAGTCTGCTCTGACTCCTTTGCTTACCGCTCCGGCGGTTCTAGCCTGCTCTGACTCCTTTGCTCGCTGCTCCGGCAGCCTTGCTCCGCTCTGACCCTTTTGCTCGCTGCTCCGGCAGTCTCGCTCCACTCTTGCTCACCGCTCCAGGCGGCCTCGTCCTGCTTTACTCTTGCTCACTGCTCCAGCAGTCTCGCTCAGCTCTGATCCTTTGTTCACCGCTCCTGGTGGCCTTGTCCTGCTCTACTCTTGCTCACCGCTCCAGGCGGCCTTGTCCTGCCCTGTTCTCGCTCACCTCTCTGGGCGGCCTCACTCTGCTGTGTTTGTCCGCCACATCTGTGGTTCTGTTCCTGAGTCCCAGTGTGTACTGGGTCCTATCCCGCCAGTGTCCCTACCTGCTAGTGCCTCCCTGTCTGCACTCTAGCTGTGCTTGCCTGTACCCCTCTGCCTGTATTGTTCCTGAGTCCCAGTGTGTACTGGGTCCTATCCCGCCTGTGTTCCTACCTGCTAGTGCCTCCCTGTCTGCACTCTAGCTGTGCTTGCCTGTACCCCCCTGCCTGCATACCCGCCTGCCTGCATACCAGTCGTGCCTGCCTATACCCACCAGTCTGTGTGCCAGCCTACCAGTCTGTTCCTGTATTCCCCTGTGTGGGTCAACAGCCGTGTCCGGGGTCTGTCCTGGAGTAGCACCTGGTCCCTCTGCTCGGTTCCTCCTTGGTGCACTGGCGTCGTATGCCGTCGTGCGACCCTGGTCGGATCGGGTGAATACCTAGTTACGCCCCTCCAGGCATTCACTCTCCGGCACGGTCCAGTGGAATCACTACAATCACACGCACACGCCGCTCAGCCCGGGCGTGTGCATAACAAGGCATATGTCCCTTAAATAGTTACAGTTGTCCTTTCATGTACGCATCCACAGGTCAAGGATTAGGGAGGGTATTATTCCACAGGGCTCATGTCTCATTGTTTGAGCATTTAATCAATATATATAGTGGATATAGCAGGGGGCTCTTGTAAATCAACATCTAGATGGCTTTAGTACAATATGCAATTAGCATAGTAACAAACATCATTGTTTAAAAACCAAGAGACGTCAACATTCAGCTTTATACAAATAATCGTATGTCCTTCTTGACCTGTCACAGAAATACACATACATTCACAAACACAATACTGGATTTCTCTTGGCTTAACAAATGTATACTTCTGGCTAATTAAAATAAAAAGCTGTTTTGTCACAAGGACCTATTAAGGTTTGAATCTTATCCAGAATATAAAAAAATAAATTCGAACACTATCACATCCATATTACAATTGGAACATGAGCCAATAATGAATAAATTGAAAAAACTGCAACGAGACAGGGATGATTATCATATTATAAAAAAGAAAGAAACACAAAGTGTACCCTGAGTGATCGAACAAAAATCTAAAAATTCTCTACCTATACAACTAAAGAACAAGGCTAATGAATGTACTGATACAAATAAAAAAAATATTGAAAATAATAAGATCGAACCGAAGATAACAAATAACAAAATAATTGTCCTACCAAATAGAATTGAACCTTTATCAATTGCAACAGTTGAATCTACAAAAAGTACTGTGAGCAGGAGAACAAATTTAACAAACACTCCTCCTATACAAAATTCTAATACAATACTTCCATCTTCTGAATAGAAAACCTCTACCTTCATTTCGGTTATTAATGCAAACAAATCTAGACAACATTAGACTACAAATAAATAGAATAAATGAAGAAAGGGAAAGAGCTTGTCTAAGTAAAAATAAAATGGAGACAACTAGAGGCAATAAATGAAATTAAATGTCTAATTCCACCTAATGAAATTGAATCTCTTGCTCTAATCGAATTCTCAGATCCCATTTCTACTCCACTACTGGACCTCTCAATATATGACACTACATCAGACATTGTTTCCTCTACTAAAAAAACAAGCAATATCATCATAGTGGACAATACCACAACTGGTACTAAAGGTCTGGTACCTTTTTTACCTCGGGCTGTATCTCCTAAGAAAGGGCAATTAACCAATACTTCTCCCCCAAACAAGGAAAAAGAAAAAACTACTAGAGGAACGCGAAAAAAAAAAAGAAAAGAGGGAAAATAAACCTACCCCAAGCCCCAAACAATAATACTCACAAATATTTTTAATCTGTCAGACTACCTTTTATAAAATGATTAATTAATATTATCAAAAGAAGTTTTCTTTTGTGCCACAAACAAACCCAAAGACTTTGATCTCTTTTTAAATCTTCAGGTATTTACGAGGAACATGACACTGAAAAGACATGGGCAAGTTCTCACTTATGCATTAAGTGGACTCTATCTTTTACCATATGCGTTTCAGAAAAAAAGTACAGACCAAAAGTTTGGACACACCTTCTCATTTAAAGATTTTCTGTATTTTCATGACTAACAAAATTGTACATTCACACTGAAGGCATCAAAACTATGAATTAACACATGTGGAATTATATACTTAACGAAAAAGTGTGAAACAACTGAAAATATGTCTTATATTCTAGGTTCTTCAAAGTAGCCACCTTTTGCTTTGATGACTGCTTTGCACACTCTTGGCATTCTCTTGATGAGCTTCAAGAGGTAGTCAAATGAAATGGTTTTCACTTCACAGGTGTGCCCTATCAGGTTTAATAAGTGGGATTTCTTGCCTTATAAATGGGGTTGGGACCATCAGTTGTGTTGTGCAGAAGTCTGGTGGATACACAGCTGATAGTCCTACTGAATAGACCGTTAGCTGCTTTTTTCTTGCCATAATACAAATTCTAAGTAAAGAAAAATGAGTGGCCATCATTACTTTAAGAAATGAAGGTCAGTCAGTCCGAATAAATTGGTAAAACTTTGAAAGTGTCCCCAAGTGCTGTTGCAAAAACCATCAAGCGCTACAAAGAAACTGGCTCACATGAGGACCGCCCCAGGAATGGAAGACCAAGAGTCATCTCTGCTTCTGAGGATAAGTTTATCCGAGTCACCAGCCTCAGAAATCGCAGGTTATCAGCAGCTCAGATTAGAGACCAGGTCAATGCCACACAGAGTTCTAGCAGCAGACACATCTCTACAACAACTGTTAAGAGGAGACTTTGTGCAGCAGGCCTTCATGGTAAAATAGCTGCTAGGAAACCACTGCTAAGGACAGGCAACAAGCAGAAGAGACTTGTTTGGGTAAAGAACACAAGAAATGGACATTAGACCAGTGGAAATCTGTGCTTTGGTCGGATGAGTCCAAATTTGAGATCTTTGGTTCCAACCACCGGGTCTTTGTGCGACGCAGAAAAGGTGAACAGATGAACTCTACATGCCTGGTTCCCACCGTGAAGCATGGAGGAGGAGGTGTGATGGTGTGGGGGTGCTTTGCGGGTGACACTGTTGGAGATTTATTCAAAATTGAAGGCATACTGAACCAGCATGGCTACCACAGCATCTTGCAGCGGCATGCTATTCCATCCGGTTTGCGTTTAGTTGGACCATCATTTATTTTTCAACAGGACAATGACCCCAAACACACCTCCAGGCTGTGTAAGGGCTATTTGACCAAGAAGGAGAGTGATGGGGTGCTACGCCAGATGACCTGGCCTCCACAGTCACCAGACCTGAACCCAATCGAGATGGTTTGGGGTGAGCTGGACCGCAGAGTGAAGGCAAAAGAGCCAACAAGTGCTAAGCATCTCTGGGAACTCCTTCAAGATTGTTGGAAAACCATTTCCAGTGACCACCTCTTGAAGCTCATCAAGAGAATGCCAAGAGTGTGCAAAGCAGTCATCAAAGCAAAAGGTGGCTACTTTGAAGAACCTAGAATATAAGACATATTTTCAGTTGTTCCACACTTTTTTGTTAAGTATATAATTCCACATGTGTTAATTCATAGTTTTGATGCCTTCAGTGTGAATGTACAATTTTCATAGTCACGAAAATACAGAAAAATCTTGAAATGAGAAGGTGGGTCCAAACTTTTGGTCTTTACTGTACATAGTATAGCTGGATGGAACTGTTTTAAATACGTAAAAACCGCACATCTCTTAGTGGCTTTCCCATCAACCGGACATTCCACGCTAAAATATCTAACATTAATGTCATAGTGATATTCTTGTGTATGTAATACGAGGTTGTACCTTAACAACACAGACATGTCTATAAGCACTTTTGAATGTGATGTAAGATAAATAAATTAACAAATAAAGAGATAAGGAAAGGGAAAAAAAACAAAGGGGAGTGATGGAAAAGAAAAACATGGTAGAAGAAGTTAAAAACAACCATAAACAACCAACTTAACAACCTTGACATTTCTCTCAAATGGAGAGAAGTGGAGCTATTTAAAGGCCTTTAGTCCAAATAAGGCATAGTAGTAAATACTTGTTACCTAGTAAATACTTATTTTCCAGAACAAGATATGTTGGTGTTACGGGGAACGGTTGCCTACGTTCTGTCTGCGGCCACCACACTGCTTCTTCCTGCCTGTTGGGGTGCTCTGCCTCCCTCCCCCTGTGTGCTGCTGTCCTTGCTCTGCATGTCCTCCTGCCAGGTTGGGTCAGTTACTATATCATCCACCACCTCGTCTTCCACTTCCGCACCCTGGTCCTCCTCCTGACTTTCTGGCAATTTTGTCTCATCATCGTCCACCTCTTGTGACATTTTCCCACCGTTGCCTTCGTGTGACTGTGGCTGCTCAAATATTTGCGATCTCCTCTAGCTCCGCTTCAAGTAGACCGGGCGTGAGGCCCAAATCTATAAATGGAAAAGTGAACAGCTTTTCAGAGTGTCCAAGTGTGGGATCAGTTGTCCCTGGGCACTCGGCATGGTGGGAGGAAGGAGGTTCAGGGTGAGGAATATGCGGTCCAGACTCACGGCTACTGAGACTTGACAGTGTGGACGACAGTGTGGTGGTGGTGGTGGCTAAGTGACTGGAAGCATTATCTGCTATCCAACCAACAACCTTTCCACACTGCTCTGTGTTCAATAGTGGTGTTCTGCGGTCCCCTATTAATTGGGACAGGAAGGTCGAGCGAGAAGATGTGAGTGCCTGTAGGTAACTATTTTTAACAGCAAACTGGTGGCAATAGCTTCACTGACACACTGAAACAAAATTTCAATGGAGCCCAGAAATGGCAATATTTTCAGCGCAATTATATGTGATCCGTGTGACAGACAAACCACAGTTTTAAATAGCTGGATTTTTAATATGTAATATGGAAAGGACCTGGCTGTATTCTGCAGTGCCAACAAGCAAATGGCGCAGAAAAACTGTGTTCTCTGGATTGCTTTTTAAGCAAATAATGAGGATTAAGATCCAAAAAAAAAATATTCCTGGTCCCTGAGACCTGGGCCTATGTCTAGAAATGTCTAACAGCAGCAGCAGCAGACAGAACTGGCATGGAGCCTCTTGTGCTATATGCACTGCAGTCTGCTATATGCACTGCCTGCCTATATACCCTGCCTGCCTGATATCTCTGCAGATGGATTAGTCCTCAGAAGGACTGTTTGTTGAGATGGATATGTGTAATATACTTCTGTTCTATCTGTTCTACCTACACTACCTAATAAACAAGCAAATCTCTTCCTAGATCAGCAGCACATCTCCCTACACTGTCTGATTCCAGAGTGATTGTGATGAGCATGGCGGCGCCAGGTCTGATATAGACCTGATGATGCTATGTGGCCAGCCAATCACTGTAATGCCACAACCAACATGGCTGTGGCATTACAGTGAGTGGCAGGCAATCCCTGCATGTTCATTGGCTCTGTAAAGAGCGCCAAACATGCAGGGAGGGGACTCGAGCTCCCACCGAGTAACCCCGGAAATACTCGGCGAGCGCCAAGCATCTCAAGCAGTGAGATGCTGGGGTGAGCACCGAGCAGTATTGAGCATGCTCGCTCATCACTAAAACAAACATAAAAGTTCACAACCGATTGTATATGACTATATAAATCAAACCAGAATAAAATCTCTTCAAGAAATATTTTTGGGTGAAGAACACCCTTCAGGTCCTTGGTTTTTCTATGAACAACTAAAAAGCTTTATCACTGCAATAGCCAAACAAACCAACATATGTAGACCATTTACCCCCTTTATAACGCTTTGTATATCAAAAAACCCTCCAGATCACACTGTCTCTCTTCTGTATAACCTTTATCAAGAGGGATAAACTCTTATTTTCTGATATTCTTTTCGAAATGGAAGAATGACTTGCGAAAACCTTTATCACCTGAGGATAGATCGAAGATCCTTTTATTTACATTTAGGTCGTCGTTATGTTCGGTGTCACAGGAAAGGAGCTATAAGGTCTTATCAAGGTGGTATAGATTCCCCTCCACTATTCACTCCATGTTCCCAACAACTCCAGACATTTGCTGGAGATGCTTGAAGGAAAAAGGTCCATATGCACATATCTGGTGGGCATGCCCACCCATAAAGAAACTGTGGGTAGCAATTTTTGAACTCTACAACAGATTATCTATTTTAAGATCCAACCCTCAATGGAGTTAGCCTTATCTCTAAGTGATTTGTCGATATCTAAGTCCAAGAAGGGTCTTGTCAGACATTTCCTCACTGCTACCAGAAATCTGATTCCCTGGTTTTGAAAACAAGAGAAATCGCCCTCACATTCTGAATTTGTTGCGGAACTCAACGATATCTATAGAATGGAACAATTGATAGGTCAAGTGACGGGAGACCCTGATAAGACCTACAATATTTGGGCTCCTTGGATTGCATTTAGGGAAACCCCAGATCTAGATTCCTGGTTATCCTGATCTTAACTCATACCTACAGGCAAAATGTTCACTATCACAACATGGATATATTGAATCTGGTTTGTTTTCCCCTCTCTGAACCAATTAACCAAGTCTTTCCTTTCTTCTTCCCGCCTATTCGGAGGCCCGGGTCTGCCTGGTGGAGAAATTTAATCCTTCAGTTCTAAAATAACCTTCCCCTCTTTTTCCTTCCTTCCCCTCTTTCTCTCTCTCCTCTTCTATCTCCTTTTCCCCCCACTCAAAACTTTCTCTATATAGCTCTTTCATTCATAAACTAATACAGTTAAATGAGTTATTACATTATAAATTTTCTTTCTTGATCCTAATGTTACTAGTAATCAATATTAATGAATAGAAGATGTCGGCTGTCATAAGTTTTGTTATTAAACATAAATTAATTGTAATTGATATGTCTTTAATATTTATACACTTGTGATTGAGTTACACATGTACAATTCTCAAGATTGTATTTTTTCTTGTGTTAAATTCAATCTCAATTTCAATAAACTTGAGTTACACAAAAAACATGTACCGTCCATATGACATACTCTAAGACAAGGCATCGTCTCTTGGATCTTGATATACATTTTCCCTTTTTATTTTTAATTTCATATGTATATATAAGTTAAATACATTTTTAAATATTCTTTTATAATTTTATAATTGGAACAAAATCAGTCTTGATACATACATATGCACCCATAGCATAGAGGGCTGCACCACGATTAGGATCTAAACATAATCCAGTTGATCGCAATACAACAGGTTTTATTCCCATTTCAAAATTATTTTTTGTTTAAGCAATATGCACTGAAGTATACTGGTTCTTAATTATTTATTTTTTAATCATGCTAACATTATTTTATTCTTGACACATATATACATTGATGGAGACTCAAATTTATGCTTTTCTCATATTGAACGAACTTTTGTTCCCTAACGCCCACTCTAGTTTGGTGCCAGGTTTTTTCACATTTTTTTCTTTTTGACTTGTATATACAGTGGGTGCGGAAAGTATTCAGACCTCTTTAAATTTTTCACTCTTTGTTTCATTGCAGCCATTTGGTAAATTCTAAAAAGTTCATTTTTTCTCATTAAAGTACACTCTGCACCCCATCTTGACTGAAAAAAAAACAGAAATGCAGAAATTTTTGCAAATTTATTAAAAAAGAAAAACTGAAATATCACACGGTCATAAGTATTCCGACCCTTTGATCAGTATTGAGTAGAAGCCCCCTT
Source organism: Phyllobates terribilis (assembly GCF_046119375.1). Taxonomy (NCBI): domain Eukaryota; kingdom Metazoa; phylum Chordata; class Amphibia; order Anura; family Dendrobatidae; genus Phyllobates; species Phyllobates terribilis. The sequence goes on along the minus strand of NW_027362789.1, from coordinate 5,771,402 downwards.
TTGAGCTAGTACAGCCGTGACTCTTCTTGGGATTGATGCAAAAAGTTTTTCACACCTGGATTTGGGGATCCTCTGTCATTCTTCCTTGCAGATCCTCTCCAGTTCCGTCAGGTTGGATGGTGAACGTTGGTGGACAGCCATTTTCAGGTCTCTCCAGAGATGCTCAATTGGGTTTAGGTCAGCGCTCTGGCTGGGCCAGTCAAGAATGGTCACAGAGTTTTTCTGAAGCCACTCCTTTGTTATTTTAGCTGTGTGCTTAGGGTCATTGTCTTGTTGGAAGGTGAACCTTTGGCCAAGTCTAAGTTCCAGAGCACTCTGGAAGAGGTTTTCATCCAGGATATCTCGGTACTTGGCCGCATTCATATTTCCTTCAGTTGCAGTCAGTCGTCCTGTCCCTGCAGCTGAAAAACACCCCCATAGCATGATGCTGCCACCACAATGTGTCACTGTTGGGATTGTGTTGGGCAGATGATGAGCAGTGCCTGGTTTTCTCCACACATACCGCTTAGAATTATCATCAAAAAGTTTTATCATCGTCTCATCAGACCAGAGAATCTTATTTCATAGTCTGGGAGTCCTTCATGTGTTTTTGAGCAAACTCTATGCGGGCTTTCATATGTGTTGCACTGAGGAGAGGCTTCAGTCGGGTCACTCTACGATAAAGGCTCGACTGGTTGAGGGCTGCAGTGATAGCTGACTTTGTGGAACTTTCTCCCATCTCCCTACTGCATCTCTGGAGCTCAGCCACAGTGATTTTGGGGTTCTTCTTTACCTCACCAAGGCTCTTCTCACACGATTGCTCAGTTGGGCTGGACGGCCAGGTCTAGAAGTCTTCTGGTGGTCCAATACTTCCTCCATTTAAGGATTATGGAGGCCACTGTGCTCTGAGTAATGCAGAAATTCTTTTATAACCTTGGCCAGATCTGTGTCTTGCCACAGTTCTGTCTCTGAGCTCCTTGGGCAGTTCCTTTGAGCTCATGATTCTCATTTGGTCTCACATGCACTATGAGCTGTGAGGTCTTATATAGACAGGTGTGTGCCTTTCCAAATCAAGTCCTATCAGTTTAATTAAAAACAGCTGGACTCCAGTGAAGGAGTAGAACCATCTCAAGGAGGATCACAAGGGAATGGACAGCATGTGAGTTAAATATGAGTGTCTGAGCAAAGGGTCTGAATACATGCTACATTTGTTTTTTTTCAGTCAAGATGGGGTTCCGAGTGTACTTTAATGAGAAAAAAAAATGAACTTTTTAGAATAAACCAAATGGCTGCAATGAAATAAAAAGTGAAAAATTTAAAGGGGTCTGAAAATACTTTCCGTACCCACTGTATGTATGTCCACACCTTGTTATACCCGGTATAAGCTATGCACTTGATGAAGTGGACAGGACGTCCACGAAACGCGTCTGATTTTAGCTTCAATAAATGGACTCATAGCTAAGCACTGGATATTGCATCCTTTTTTGGACCCGGAGGAGCAAAGATTTATGGCACTTTCTTGCATCCACGACTTATGATACTCGGACCCTTGAGGCTTGGTGTCTCCTGTAGCACTCCATTTTACCATCATATGAGTTGTCTGGGTAACAGCGCTATTGGCGCCCCCTCTCCATCTTATTGCAACTTCCTCCAAAAGTGCTAGCCAGGGCCAGCATCAGCACCCGACACATATGGGCAAGTGCCTGGGCCTTGAGCCAGTGGGGGGGGGCCACTCGCCTTCAGGGACATTGGCGCTCTATGGGGCCAGTAAGTCGGGGACACTTGGAATACTTACCTCTCCTCATTCCCCAGCTCCAGCTTTTTCTGTGTCTGCTGACTTGTTACATCTCAGGTCAGACGGAGCGATAGCATCACTACAGCGCGCCCTCTGCTATGAGCGTCACAGGGCAGAGAGTGGGAATATGGCGACGCTGAATAGACTGGAGCTGTAGCCAACGAGGAATGAGGACAGAGAAGTATTTGATTTTTTTTTCATGTACACAGCATAATATGCTGTAGAATATAAGCGTGCAAGGGCAGGGTCCTCTTCCCACTGCACCAATGGGATCAATGGCGCTATATAAATAAATAATAATTATTATTTGGGGCCCATCATGTATGGACCCTTATATTGTACCCATCTTGTATGGAGTATTATATGGGGCCCATCATGTAGGGAGCATTATTTGGGGCCTATTCTGTATGGAGCATTATATAAGGCCCATTTTTCTGTATGGAGCATTATATGGGGCCCATTATTCTGTATGGAGCATTATATAGGGCCCAATATTCTGTATGGAGTATTATATGAGGTCCATTATTCTGTATGGAGCAATATATGGGGTTCATTATTCTGCAAGGAGCATTATATGGGGTCAGTTATTCTGTATGGAAAAATATATGGGGTCCATTATTCTCTATGGAGCAATATATAGGGTCCATTATTTTCTAAGGAGTAATATATAGGATCGATTATTCTGTATGTAGCATTACATGAGGCCCATTATTCTGTATGGAGCAATATATGAGGCCCATTGTTCTGTATGGAGCAATATATGGGGTCCATTATTCTGTATGGAGCACTATATGTGGCCATTATTCAGTATGAAGCATTATATGGGGCCCATTTTTCTGTATGGAGCATTATATGTGGCCATTATTCTGTATGAAGCATTATATAGGGCCCATTATTCTGTATGGAGTATTATTTGGGGTCCATTATTCTGTATGGAGCAATATATGGGGTACATTATTCTGTATGGAGCATTATATGGGGTCAATTATTCTGTATGGAGCATTATATGAGGCCCACTATTCTGTATACAGCATTATATGAGGCCCATTATTCTGTATGGAGCAATATATGAGGCCAATTATTCTGTATAGAGCATTATATATTGCCCACTATTCTGTATGGAGTATTATATGGGGTCCATTATTCTGTTTGGAGCAATATATGGGGTCCATTATTCTGTATGGAGCATTATATGGGGTTCATTATTCTGTATGGAGCATTATATGAGGTCAATTATTCTGTATGGAGAAATATATGGGATCCATTATTCTCTATGGAGCATTATATGAGGCCCATTATTCTGTATGGAGCAGTATATGGGGTTCATTATTCTGTATGGAGCACTATATAGGGCCCATTATTCTGTATGGGGTATTATTTGGGGTCCATTATTCTGTATAGAGCAATATATGGGGTCCATTATTCTGTATGGAGCATTATATGGGGTCCATTATTCTGTATGGAGCATTATATGAGGCCCACTATTCTGTATGCAGCATTATACGAGGCCCATTATTCTGTATTGAGAAATATATGGGGTCCATTTTTCTGTTTGGAGCAATATATGGGGTCCATTATTCTGTATGGAGCATTATATGGGGTTCATTATTCTGTATGGATCATTATATGAGGTCATTTATTCTGTATGGAGCATTATATAGGGCCCATTATTCTGTAAGGAGTATTATTTGGGGTCCATTATTCTGTATGGAGCAATATATGGGGTCCATTATTCTGTATGGAGCATTATATGGGGTCCATTATTCTGTATTGAGCATTATATGATGCCCACTATTCTGTATGCAGCATTATACGAGGCCCATTATTCTGTATGGAGCAATATATGAGGCCCATTATTCTGTATGGAGCAATATATGAGGCCCATTATTCTGTATAGAGCATTATATATGGCCCACTATTCTGTATGGAGTATTATATGGGGTCCATTATTTTGTTTGGAGCAATATATGGGGTCCATTATTCTGTATGGAGCATTATATGGGGTCCATTATTCTGTATGGAGCATTATATGAGGCCCACTATTCTGTATGCAGCATTATACGAGGCCCATTATTCTGTATGGAGCAATATATGGGGTCCATTATTCAGTTTGGAGCAATATATGGGGTCCATTATTCTGTATGGAGCATTATATGGGGTTCATTATTCTGTATGGAGCATTATATGGGGTTCATTATTCTGTATGGAGCATTATATGAGGTCAATTATTCTGTATGGAGCAATATATGAGGCCCATTATTCTGTATAGAGCATTATATATGGCCCACTATTCTGTATGGAGTATTATATGGGGTCCATTATTCTTTTTGGAGCAATATATGGGGTCCATTATTCTGTATGGAGCATTATATGGGGTTCATTATTCTGTATGGAGCATTATATGAGGTCAGTTATTCTGTATGGAGAAATATATGGGGTCCATTATTCTCTATGGAGCATTATATGAGGCCCATTATTCTGTATGGAGCAATATATGGGGTTCGTTATTCTGTATGGAGCACTATATAGGGCCCATTATTCTGTATAGGGTATTATTTGGGGTCCATTATTCTGTATGGAGCAATATATGGGGTCCATTATTCTGTATGGAGCATTATATGGGGTCCATTATTCTGTATGGAGCATTATATGAGGCCCACTATTGTGAATGCAGCATTATATGAGGCCCATTATCCTGTATGGAGCAATATATGGGGTCCATTATTCTTTATGGAGCAATATATGGGGCGCACTATTCTGTATGGAGCATTATATTGGGCCCACTACTCTGTATGGAGCAATGTATGGGGTCAATTATTCTGTATGGAGAAATATATGGGGTCCATTATTCTGTATGGAACATTATATGGGGCTCGTTATTCTGTATGGAGCATTATATGAGACACATTATTCTGTATGGAGCAATATATGGGGTCCATTATTCTGTATGGAGCATTATATGGGGCCCATTTTTCTGTATGGAGCGCTATATGAGGCCCATTATTCTGTATGGAGCATTATATGGGGCCCATTATTCTGTATGGAGCATTATATGGGGTCCATTATTCTGTATGGAGCGCTATATGAGGCCCATTATTCTGTATGGAGCAATATATGAGGCCCATTATTCTGTATGGATCATTATATGGGGCCCATTATTCTGTATGGAGCATTATATGGGCTCCATTACTCTGTATGGAGCACTATATGGGGTCCATTATTCTGTATGCAGAGTTATATGAGGCCCATTATTCTGTATGGAGCATTATATGGGGTCCATTATTCTGTATGGAGCATTATATGGCGTCCACTAATCTGTATGGAGCAGATTGGGTAAGCGTCACTAGTGGGGTACCACAGGGGTCTGTACTAGGCCCAATGTTATTTAATATCTTTATTAACGACATAGTCAACGGGATAAATAGTAAAATATCAATATTTGCAGATGACACAAAGTTATGTAAAACAATTAATACAAAAGAGGACAGTGCAGATCTACAGAGGGATTTGGATAAGCTGGGTAGGTGGAGCATTAAATGGCAAATGAGGTTTAATGAGGAGAAATGTAAGGTCATACATATGGGAAGGAAAAATGGAAGTCACCAGTACTCACTGAATGGGAAATCATTGGGGCATTCAGAGATGGAGAAGGACTTGGGCATCTTAACTGATAGCAAACTAAATTGGAGTGCCCAAAGTCAGGCCGCTGCTGTAAGGGCAAACAGGGTAAAGGGAAGTATCAGAAGAGGTATAGCTGCAAAGGAGGAGAACATTGTTCTTCCACTGTACAAAGCACTGGTCAGACCACACTTGGAATACTGTGCTCAGTTATGGGCCCCAATATATAGAAAGGATATAAATGAGCTTGAAAAGGTACAAAGGAGGGCAACAAAATTAATAAAGGGAATGGAGGGACTGCAATACCCAGAGAGGTTGGCAAAACTAGGACTATTCAGCCTGGAAAAGAGAAGGTTGAGGGGGGACATAATAAATGTGTACAAATATGTTAGGGGACAGTATAGAGACCTTGCCCGGGATTTGTTCAAAAGGAGGGATATTACGGTAACAAGAGGGCATTCACTAAGACTGGAAGAGAAAAGGTTTCAGCACCAGCATAGGAAGGGGTTCTTTACGGTAAGAGCAGTGAGAATATGGAATTCACTGAGTGAGGAGACGGTAATGTCAGATTCATTAAACCAGTTCAAGCGGGGACTGGATGCATTTCTAGATACCAGGCAGATTTCAGCGTATACTTAAAAATAAAATAAAATAGTAGGTTGATACAGGGATTTATTCTGACTGCTGGTTTCAGAGTCGGGAGGGAATTTTTCCTCAGGTGAAGATTGGCTAAATCATTTGGGGTTTTTGCCCTCCTCTGGATCAACTTTAGCAATTACAGAACTAACAGGTCGAACTTGATGGACGCAAGTCTTTATTCGGCTTTACAAACTATGTTACTATATGGGGTCCACTATTCTGTATGGAGCAATATATGGGGTCCATTATTCTGTATGGAGCATTATATGGGGCCCACTATTCTGTATGGAGCAATATATGGGGCCCATTATTCTGTATGGAGCAATATATGGGGCCCATTATTCTGTATGGAGCAATATATGAGGCCCATTTTTCTGTATGGAGCATTATATGGGGCCCATTATTTTGTATGGAGCATTATATGGGATCTGTTACTCTGTATGGAGCAATATATGGGGTCATTATTCTGTATGGAGCAATATATTGGGGTCCATTAATCTGTATGGAGCATTATATGGGGCCCACTATTCTGTATGGAGCAATACATAGGGTCCAGTATTCTGTATGGAGCATTATATAGGGCCCATTATTCTGTATGGAGTATTATTTGGGGTCCAATATTCTGTATGGAGCAATATATGGGGTCCATTATTCTGTATGGAGCATTATATGGGGTCCATTATTTTGTATGGAGCATTATATGGGGTCCGTTACTCTGTATGGAGCAATATATAGGGCCCATTATTCTGTATTGAGCAATATATGGGGTCCATTATTCTGTATGGAGCAATATATGGGGTCCATTATTCTGTATGGAGCATTATATGGGGTCCATTATTTTGTATAGAGCATTATATGGGGTCCGTTACTCTGTATGGAGCAATATCTAGGGCCCATTATTCTGTATTGAGCAATATATGGGGTCCATTATTCTGTATGGAGCATTATATGGGGTCCATTATTCTGTATGGAGCATTATATGGGGCCCATTATTCTGTATGGAGCATTATATGGGGTCCATTACTCTGTATGGAGAACTACATGGGGTCCATTATTCTGTATGCAGAGTTATATGAGGCCCATTATTCTGTATGGAGCAATATATGAGGCCCATTATTCTGTATGGAGCACTATATAGAGCCCATTATTCAGTACGAAGCATTATATGGGGCCCATTTTTCTGTATGGAGCATTATATGTGGCCCATTATTCTGTATGGAGCATTATATAGGGCCCATTATTCTGTATGGAGTATTATTTGGGGTCTATTATTCTGTATGGAGCAATATATGGGGTCCATTATTCTGTATGGAGCATTATATGGGGTCTATTATTCTGTATGGAGCATTATATGAGGCCTACTATTCTCTATGCAGCATTATATGAGGCCCATTATTCTGTATGGAGCAATATATGAGGCCCATTAATCTGTATGGAGCAATATATGATGCCCTTTATTCTGTACAGAGCATTATATATTGCCCACTATTCTGTATGGAGTATTATATGGGGTCCATTATTCTGTATGGAGCATTACATGGGGTTAATTATTCTGTATGGAGCATTATATGAGGTCAATTATTCTGTATGGAGAAATATATGGGGTCCATTATTCTGTATGGAGCATTACATGGGGTTAATTATTCTGTATGGAGCATTATATGAGGTCAATTATTGTGCATGGAGAAATATATGGGGTCCAATATTCTCTATGGAGCATTATATGAGGCCCATTATTCTGTATGGAGCAATATATGGGGTTCATTATTCTGTATGGAGCACTACAAAGGGGCCATTATTCTGTATGAGGTGTTATTTGGGGTCCATTATTCTGCATGGAGCATTATATGGGGTTCATTATTCTGTATGGAGCATTATATGAGGTCAATTATTCTGTATGGAGAAATATATGGGGTCCATTATTCTCTATGGAGCATTATATGAGGCCCATTATTCTGTATGGAGCAATATATGGGGTTCATTATTCTGTATAGAGCACTATATAGGGCCCATTATCTGTATGGGATATTATTTGGGGTCCATTATTCTGTATGGAGCAATATATGAGGTCACTTATTCTGTATGGAGCATTATATAGGGCCCATTATTCTGTATGGAGTATTATTTGGGGTTCATTATTCTGTATGGAGCATTATACGAGGCCTATTATTCTGTATGGAGCAATATATGGGGTCCATTATTCTGTTTGGAGCAATATATGGGGTCCATTATTCTGTATGGAGCATTATATGGGGTTCATTATTCTGTATGGAGCATTATATGAGGTCAGTTATTCTGTATGGAGCATTATATAGGGCCCATTATTCTGTATGGAGTATTATTTGGGGTCCATTATTCTGTATGAAGCAATATATGGGGTCCATTATTCTGTATGGAGCATTATATGAGGTCATTTATTCTGTATGGAGCATTATATAGGGCCCATTATTCTGTAAGGAGTATTATTTGGGGTCCATTATTCTGTATGGAGCAATATATGGGGTCCATTATTCTGTATGGAGCATTATATGGGTCCATTATTCTGTATTGAGCATTATATGAGGCCCACTATTCTGTATGCAGCATTATACGAGGCCCATTATTCTGTATGGAGCAATATATGAGGCCTATTATTCTGTATGGATTAATATACTGTATGAGGCCCATTACTCTGTATAGAGCATTATATATGGCCCACTATTCTGTATGGAGTATTATATGGGGTCCATTATTCTGTTTGGAGCAATATATGGGGTCCATTATTCTGTATGGAGCATTATATGGGGTCCATTATTCTGTATGGAGCATTATATGAGGCCCACTATTCTGTATGCAGCATTATACGAGGCCCATTATTCTGTATGGAGCAATATATGGGGTCCATTATTCAGTTTGGAGCAATACATGGGGTCCATTATTCTGTATGGAGCATTATATGTGGTTCATTATTCTGTATGGAGCATTAAATGGGGTTCAAAATTCTGTATGGAGCATTATATGAGATCAATTATTCTGTATGGAGCAATATATGAGGCCCATTATTCTTTATAGAGCATTATATATGGCCCACTATTCTGTATGGAGTATTACATGGGGTCCATTATTCTGTTTGGAGCAATATATGGGGTCCATTATTCTGTATGGAGCATTATATGGGGTTCATTATTCTGTATGGAGCATTATATGAGGTCAATTATTCTGTATGGAGAAATATATGGGGTCCATTATTCTCTATGGAGCATTATATGACGCCCATTATTCTGTATGGAGCAATATATGGGGTTCATTATTCTGTATGGAGCACTATATAGGGCCCATTATTCTGTATAGGGTATTATTTGGGGTCCATTATTCTGTATGGAGCAATATATGGGGTCCATTATTCTGTATGGAGCATTATATGGGGTCCATTATTCTGTATGGAGCATTATATGAGGCCCACTATTGTGTATGCAGCATTATATGAGGCCCATTATCCTGTATGGAGCAATATATGGGGTCCATTATTCTGTATGGAGCAATATATGGGGCACACTATTCTGTATGGAGAATTATATTGGGCCCACTATTCTGTATGGAGCAATGTATGGGGTCAATTATTCTGTATGGAGAAATATATGGGGTCCATTACTCTGTATGGAGCACAATATGGGGTCCATCAATCTGTGTCCAGAGTTATATGAGGCCCATTATTCTGTATGGAGCATTATATGGGGTCCATTATTCTGTATGAAGCATTATGTGGCGTCCACTAATCTGTATGGAGCATTATATGGGGTCCACTATTCTGTATGGAGCAATATATGGAGTCCATTATTCTGTATGGAGCATTATATGGGGCCCACTATTCGGTATGGAGCAATATATGGGGCCCATTATTCTGTATGGAACATTATATAGGGCCCATTATTTTGTATGGAGCATTATATGGGGTCCGTTTCTCTGTATGGAGCAAAATATGGGGTCATTATTCTGTATGGAGCAATATATGGGGGTCCATTAATCTGTATGGAGCATTATATGGGGCCCACTATTCTGTATAGTGCAATATATAGGGTCCATTATTCTGTATGGAGCATTATATAGGGCACATTATTCTGTATGGAGTATCATTTGTGGTCCATTATTCTGTATGGAGCAATATATGGGGTCCATTATTCTGTATGGAGCATTATATGGGGCCCATTATTTTGTATGGAGCATTATATGGGGTCCATTACCCTGTATGGAGCAATATGTAGGGCTCATTATTCTGTATGGAGCAATATATGGGGTCCATTATTCTGTATGGAGCATTATATGGGGTCCATTATTCTGTATTGAGCATTATATGATGCCCACTATTCTGTATGCAGCATTATACGAGGCCCATTATTCTGTATGGAGTAATATATGAGGCCCATTATTCTGTATGGAGCAATATATGAGGAACATTATTCTGTATAGAGCATTATATATGGCCCACTATTCTGTATGGAGTATTATATGGGGTCCATTATTTTGTTTGGAGCAATATATGGGGTCCATTATTCTGTATGGAGCATTATATGGGGTCCATTATTCTGTATGGAGCATTATATGAGGCCCACTATTCTGTATGCAGCATTATACGAGGCCCATTATTCTGTATGGAGCAATATATGGGGTCCATTATTCAGTTTGGAGCAATATATGGGGTCCATTATTCTGTATGGAGCATTATATGGGGTTCATTATTCTGTATGGAGCATTATATGGGGTTCATTATTCTGTATGGAGCATTATATGAGGTCAATTATTCTGTATGGAGCAATATATGAGGCCCATTATTCTGTATAGAGCATTATATATGGCCCACTATTCTGTATGGAGCAATATATAGGGCCCATTATTCTGTATTGAGCAATATATGGGGTCCATTATTCTGTATTGAGCATTATATGGGGTCCATTATTTTGTATGGAGCATTATATGGGGTCCGTTACTCTGTATGGAGCAATATATAGGGCCCATTATTCTGTATTGAGCAATATATGGGGTCCATTATTCTGTATGGAGCATTATATGGGGTCCATTATTCTATATGGAGCATTATATGGGGCCCATTATTCTGTATGGAGCATTATATGGGGTCCATTACTCTGTATGGAGCACTATATAGGGTCCATTATTCTGTATGCAGCATTATACGAGGCCCATTATTCTGTATGGAGCAATATATGAGGCCCATTATTCTGTATGGAGCAATATATGGGGTCCATTATTCTGTATGGAGCACTATATAGAGCCCATTATTCAGTATGAAGCATTATATGGGGCCCATTTTGCTGTATGGAGCATTATATTTGGCCCATTATTCTGTATGGAGCATTATATAGGGCCCATTATTCTGTATGGAGTATTATTTGGGGTCCATTATTCTGTATGGAGCAATATATGGGGTCCATTATTCTGTATGGAGCATTATATGGGGTCTATTATTCTGTATGGAGCATTATATGAGGCCCACTATTCTCTATGCAGCATTATATGAGGCCCATTATTCTGTATGGAGCATTATATGAGGCCCATTAATCTGTATGGAGCAATATATGATGCCCTTTATTCTGTACAGAGCATTATATATTGCCCACTATTCTGTATGGAGTATTATATGGGGTCCAATATTCTGTTTGGAGCAATATATGGGGTCCATTATTCTGTATGGAGCATTACATGGGGTTAATTATTCTGTATGGAGCATTATATGAGGTCAATTATTCTGTATGGACAAATATATGGGGTCCATTATTCTCTATGGAGCATTATATGAGGCCCATTATTCTGTATGGAGCAATATATGGGGTTCATTATTCTGTATGGAGCACTATATAGGGGCCATTATTCTGTATGAGGTGTTATTTGAGGTCCATTATTATGTATGGAGCATTATATGGGGTTCATTATTCTGTATGGAGCAATATATGGGGTTCATTATTCTGTATGGAGCACTATATAGGGCCCATTATTCTGTATGGGGTATTATTTGGGGTCCATTATTCTGTATGGAGCAATATATGAGGTCCATTATTCTGTATGGAGCATTATATGGGGTCCATTATTCTGTATGGAGCATTATATCAGGTCACTTATTCTGTATGGAGCATTATATAGGGCCCATTATTCTGTATGGAGTATTATTTGGGGTTCATTATTCTGTATGGAGCAATATATGGGGTCCATTATTCTGTATGGAGCATTATATGAGGCCCACTATTCTGTATGCAGCATTATACGAGGCCTATTATTCTGTATGGAGCAATATATGGGGTCCATTATTCTGTTTGGAGCAATATATGGGGTCCATTATTCTGTATGGAGCATTATATGGGGTTCATTATTCTGTATGGAGCATTATATGAGGTCAATTATTCTGTATGGAGCATTATATAGGGCCCATTATTCTGTATGGAGTATTATTTGGGGTCCATTATTCTGTATGGAGCAATATATGGGGTCCATTATTCTGTAAGGAGCATTATATGGGGTCCATTATTCTGTATGGAGCATTATATGAGGTAATTTATTCTGTATGGAGCATTATATAGGGCCCATTATTCTGTAAGGAGTATTATTTGGGGTCCATTATTCTGTATGGAGCAATATATGGGGTCCATTATTCTGTATGGAGCATTATATGGGGTCCATTATTCTGTATTGAGCATTATATGAGGCCCACTATTCTGTATGCAGCATTATACGAGGCCCATTATTCTGTGTGGAGCAATATATGAGGCCCATTATTCTGTATGGAGCAATATATGAGGCCCATTATTCTGTATAGAGCATTATATATGGCCCACTATTCTGTATGGAGTATTATATGGGGTCCATTATTCTGTTTGGAGCAATATATGGGGTCCATTATTCTGTATGGAGCATTACATGGGGTCCATTATTCTGTATGGAGCATTATATGAGGCCCACTATTCTGTATGCAGCATTATACGAGGCCCATTATTCTGTATGGAGCAATTTATGGGGTCCATTATTCTGTTTGGAGCAATATATGAGGTCCATTATTCTGTATGGAGCATTATATGGGGTTCATTATTCTGTATGGAGCATTATATGGGGTTCATGATTCTGTATGGAGCATTATATGAGGTCAATTATTCTGTATGGAGCAATATATGAGGCCCATTATTCTGTATAGAGCATTATATATGGCCCACTATTCTGTATGGTGTATTATATGGGGTCCATTATTCTGTTTGGAGCAATATATGGGGTCCATTATTCTGTATGGAGCATTATATGGGGTTCATTATTCTGTATGGAGCATTATATGAGGTCAATTATTCTGTATGGAGAAATATATGGGGTCCATTTATCTCTATGGAGCATTATATGACGCCCATTATTCTGTATGGAGCAATATATGGGGTTCATTATTCTGTATGGAGCAATATATAAGGCCCATTATTCTGTATAGGGTATTATTTGGGGTCCATTATTCTGTATGGAGCAATATATGGGGTCCATTATTCTGTATGGAGCATTATATGGGGTCCATTATTCTGTATGGACCATTATATGAGGCCCACTATTGTGTATGCAGCATTATATGAGGCCCATTATCCTGTATGGAGCAATATATGGGGTCCATTATTCTGTATGGAGTAATATATGGGGCCCACTATTCTGTATGGAGCATTGTATTGGGCCCGCTATTCTGTATGGAGCAATGTATGGGGTCAATTATTCTGTATGGAGAAATATATGGGGTCCATTATTCTGTATGGACCATTATATTGTGCTCATTATTCTGTATGGAGCATTATATGAGACCCATTATTCTGTATGGAGCAATATATGGGGTCCATTGTTCTGTATGGAGCATTATATGGGGCCCATTTTTCTGTATGGAGTGCTATATGAGGCCCATTATTCTGTATGGAGCATTATATGGGGCCCATTATTCTGTATGGAGCATTATATGGGGTCCATTATTCTGTATGGAGCGCTATATGAGGCCCATTATTCTGTATGGAGCAATATATGAGGCCCATTATTTTGTATGGATCATTATATGGGGCCCATTATTCTGTATGGAGCATTATATGGGGTCCATTACTCTGTATGGAGCACTATATGGGGTCCATTATTCTGTATGCAGAGTTATATGAGGCCCATTATTCTGTATGGAGCATTATATGGTGTCCACTAATCTGTATGGAGCATTATATGGGGTCCACTATTCTGTATGGAGCAATATATGGGGTCCATTATTCTGTATGGAGCATTATATGGGGCCCACTATTCTGTGTGGAGGAATATATGGGGCCCATTATTCTGTATGGAGCATTATATGAGACCCATTATTCTGTATGAAGAAATATATGGGGTCCATTATTCTGTCTGGAACATTATATGTGGCCCATTATTCTGTATGGAGCATTATATGAGACCCATTATTCTGTATGGAGCAATATATGGGGTCCATTATTCTGTATGGAGCATTATATGGGGCCCATTATTCTTTATGGAGCAATATATGAGGCCCTTTATTCTGTATGGAGCATTATATGGGGCCCATTATTATGTATGGAGCATTATATGGGGTCCATTATTCTGTATGGAGCGCTATATGAGGCCCATTATTCTGTATGGAGCAATATATGAGGCCCATTATTCTGTATGGATCATTATATGGGGTCCATTACTCTGTATGGAGCACAATATGGGGTCCATCAATCTGTGTGCAGAGTTATATGAGGCCCATTATTCTGTATGGAGCAATATATGGGGTTCATTATTCTGTATGGAGCACTATATAGGGCCCATTATTCTGTATAGGGTATTATTTGGGGTCCATTATTCTGTATGGAGCATTTTATGGGGTCCATTATTCTGTATGGAGCATTATATGAGGCCCACTATTGTGTATGCAACATTATATGATGCCCATTATCCTGTATGGAGCAATATATGGGGTCCATTATTCTGTATGGAGCATTATATTGGGCCCACTATTCTGTATGGAGCAATATATGGGGTCAATTATTCTGTATGGAGAAATATATGGGGTCCATTATTCTGTATGGAACATTATATGTGGCCCATTATTCTGTATGGAGCATTATATGAGACCCATTATTCTGTATGGAGCAATATATGGGGTCCATTATTCTGTATGGAACATTATGTGTGGCCCATTATTCTGTATGTAGCATTATATGAGACTCATTATTCTGTATGGAGCAGTATATGGGGTTCATTATTCTGTATGGAGCATTATATGGGGCCCATTATTCTGTATGGAGCGCTATATGAGGCCCATTATTCTGTATGGAGCAATATATGAGGCCCATTATTCTGTATGGATCATTATATGGGGCCCATTATTTTGTATGGAGCACTATATGGGGTCCATTACTCTGTATGGAGCACTATATGGGGTCCATTATTCTGTATGCAGAGTTATATGAGGCCCATTATTCTGTATGGAGCATTATATGGCATCCATTATTCTGTATGGAGCATTATATGGCGTCCACTAATCTGTATGGAGCATTATATGGGGTCCACTATTCTGTATGGAGCAATATATGGCGTCCATTATTCTGTATGGAGCATTATATGGTGCCCACTATTCTGTATGGAGCAATATATGGGGCCCATTATTCTGTATGGAGCAATATATGGGGCCCATTATTCTGTATGCAGCAATATATGAGGCCCATTTTTCTGTATGGAGCATTATATGGGGCCCATTATTTTGTATGGAGCATTATATGGGGTCCGTTACTCTGTATGGAGCAATATATAGGGTCATTATTCTGTATGGAGCAATATATGGGGTTCCATTAATCTGTATGGAGCATTTCATGGGGCCCACTATTCTGTATGGAGCAATACATAGGGTCCATTATTCTGTATGGAGCATTATATAGGGCCCATTATTCTGTATGGAGTATTATTTGGGGTCCATTATTCTGTATGGAGCAATATATGGGGTCCATTATTCTGTATGGAGCATTGTATGGGGCCCATTATTTTGTATGGAGCATTATATGGGGTCCGTTACTCTGTATGGAGCAATATATAAGGCCCATTCTTCTGTATGGAGCAATATATGGGGTCCATTATTCTGTATGGAGCATTATATGGGGTTCATTATTCTGTATGGAGCATTACATGGGGTCCATTATTCTGTATGGAGCATTATATGAGGCCCACTATTCTGTATGCAGCATTATACGAGGCCCATTATTCTGTATGGAGCAATTTATGGGGTCCATTATTCTGTTTGGAGCAATATATGAGGTCCATTATTCTGTATGGAGCATTATATGGGGTTCATTATTCTGTATGGAGCATTATATGGGGTTCATGATTCTGTATGGAGCATTATATGAGGTCAATTATTCTGTATGGAGCAATATATGAGGCCCATTATTCTGTATAGAGCATTATATATGGCCCACTATTCTGTATGGTGTATTATATGGGGTCCATTATTCTGTTTGGAGCAATATATGGGGTCCATTATTCTGTATGGAGCATTATATGGGGTTCATTATTCTGTATGGAGCATTATATGAGGTCAATTATTCTGTATGGAGAAATATATGGGGTCCATTATTCTCTATGGAGCATTATATGACGCCCATTATTCTGTATGGAGCAATATATGGGGTTCATTATTCTGTATGGAGCACTATATAAGGCCCATTATTCTGTATAGGGTATTATTTGGGGTCCATTATTCTGTATGGAGTAATATATGGGGTCCATTATTCTGTATGGAGCATTATATGGGGTCCATTATTCTGTATGGACCATTATATGAGGCCCACTATTGTGTATGCAGCATTATATGAGGCCCATTATCCTGTATGGAGCAATATATGGGGTCCATTATTCTGTATGGAGTAATATATGGGGCCCACTAATCTGTATGGAGCATTGTATTGGGCCCGCTATTCTGTATGGAGCAATGTATGGGGTCAATTATTCTGTATGGAGAAATATATGGGGTCCATTATTCTGTATGGAACATTATATTGTGCTCATTATTCTGTATGGAGCATTATATGAGACCCATTATTCTGTATGGAGCAATATATGGGGTCCATTGTTCTGTATGGAGCATTATATGGGGCCCATTTTTCTGTATGGAGTGCTATATGAGGCCCATTATTCTGTATGGAGCATTATATGGGGCCCATTATTCTGTATGGAGCATTATATGGGGTCCATTATTCTGTATGGAGCGCTATATGAGACCCATTATTCTGTATGGAGCAATATATGAGGCCCATTATTTTGTATGGATCATTATATGGGGCCCATTATTCTGTATGGAGCATTATATGGGGTCCATTACTCTGTATGGAGCACTATATGGGGTCCATTATTCTGTATGCAGAGTTATATGAGGCCCATTATTCTGTATGGAGCATTATATGGTGTCCACTAATCTGTATGGAGCATTATATGGGGTCCACTATTCTGTATGGAGCAATATATGGGGTCCATTATTCTGTATGGAGCATTATATGGGGCCCACTATTCTGTGTGGAGGAATATATGGGGCCCATTATTCTGTATGGAGCAATATATGGGGCCCATTATTCTGTATGGAGCAATATATGAGGCCCATTTTTCTGTATGGAGCATTATATGGGGCCCATTATTTTGTATGGAGCATTATATGGGGTCCGTTACTCTGTATGGAGCAATATATGGGGTCATTATTCTGTATGGAGCAATATATGGGGGTCCATTAATCTGTATGGAGCATTATATGGGGCCCACTATTCTGTATGGAGCAATACATAGGGTCCATTATTCTGTATGGAGCATTATATAGGGCCCATTATTCTGTATGGAGTATTATTTGGGGTCCAATATTCTGTATGGAGCAATATATGGGGTCCATTATTCTGTATGGAGCATTATATGGGGTCCATTATTTTGTATAGAGCATTACATGAGGTCCGTTACTCTGTATGGAGCAATATATAGGGCCCATTATTCTGTATTGAGCAATATATGGGGTCCATTATTCTGTATGGAGCATTATATGGGGTCCATTATTCTGTATGGAACATTATATTGGGCCCATTATTCTGTATGGAGCATTATATGGGGTCCATTACTCTGCATGGAGCACTATATTGGGTCCATTATTCTGTATGCAGAGTTATATGAGGCCCATTATTCTGTATGGAGCAATATATGAGGCCCATTATTCTGTATGGAGCTATATATGGGGTCCATTATTCTGTATGGAGCACTATATAGAGTCCATTATTCAGTATGAAGCATTATATTGGGCCCATTTTTCTGTATGGAGCATTATATCTGGCCCATTATTCTGTATGGAGCATTATATAGGGCCCATTATTCTGTATGGAGTATTATTTGGGGTCCATTATTCTGTATGGAGCAATATATGGGGTCCATTATTCTGTATGGAGGATTATATGGGGTCTATTATTCTGTATTTAGCATTATATGAGGCCCACTATTCTCTATGCAGCATTATATGAGGCCCATTATTCTGTATGGAGCAATATATGAGGCTCATTAATCTGTATGGAGCAATATATGAGGCTCATTATTCTGTATAGAGCATTATATATTGCCCACTATTCTGTATGGAGTATTATATGGGGTCCAATATTCTGTTTGGAGCAATATATGGGGTCCATTATTCTGTATGGAGCATTACATGGGGTTCATTATGCTGTATGGAGCATTATATGAGGTCAATTATTCTGTATGGAGAAATATATGGGGTCCATTATTCTCTATGGAGCATTATATGAGGCCCATTATTCTGTATGGAGCAATATATGGGGTTCATTATTCTGTATGGAGCACTATATAGGGCCCATTATTCTGTATGAGGTGTTATTTGGAGTCCATTATTCTGTATGGAGCATTATATGGGGTTCATTATTCTGTATGGAGCATTATATGAGGTCAATTATTCTGTATGGAGAAATATATGGGGTCCATTATTCTCTATGGAGCATTATATGAGGCCCATTATTCTGTATGGAGCAATATATGGGGTTCATTATTCTGTATGGAGCACTATATAGGGCCCATTATTCTGTATGGGGTATTATTTGGGGTCCATTATTCTGTATGGAGCAATATATGGGGTCCATTATTCTGTATGGAGCATTATATGGGTCCATTATTCTGTATGGAGCATTATATCAGGTCACTTATTCTGTATGGAGCATTATATAGGGCCCATTATTCTGTATGGAGTATTATTTGGGGTCCATTATTCTGTATGGAGCAATATATGGGGTCCATTATTCTGTATGGAGCATTATATGAGGCCCACTATTCAGTATGCAGCATTATACGAGGCCTATTATTCTGTATGGAGCAATATATGGGGTCCATTATTCTGTTTGGAACAATATATGGGGTCCATTATTCTGTATGGAGCATTATATGGGGTTCATTATTCGGAATGGAGCATTATATGAGGTCAATTATTCTGTATGGAGCATTATGTTGGGCCCATTATTCTGTATGGAGTATTATTTGGGGTCCATTATTCTGTATGGAGCAATATATGGGGTCCATTATTCTGTATGGAGCATTATATGGGGTCCATTATTCTGTATGGAGCATTATATGAGGCCCACTATTTTGTATGCAGCATTATACGAGGCCCATTATTCTGTATGGAGCAATATATGAGGCCCATTATTCTGTATGGAGCATTATATGAGGCCCATTATTCTGTATAGAGCATTATATATGGCCCACTATTCTGTATGGAGTATTATATGGGCTCCATTATTCTATTTGGAGCAATATATGGGGTCCATTATTCTGTATGGAGCATTATGTGGGGTTCATTATTCTGTATGGAGCATTATATGAGGTCAATTATTCTGTATGGAGAAATATATGGGGTCCATTATTCTCTATGGAGCATTATATGAGGCCCATTATTCTGTATGGAGCAATATATGGGGTTCATTATTCTGTATGGAGCACTATATAGGGCCCATTATTCTGTATAGGGTATTATTTGGAGTCCATTATTCTGTATGGAGCATTTTATGGGGTCCATTATTCTGTATGGAGCATTATATGAGGCCCACTATTGTGTATGCAACATTATATGATGCCCATTATCCTGTATGGAGCAATATATGGGGTCCATTATTCTGTATGGAGCATTATATTGGGCCCACTATTCTGTATGGAGCAATATATGGGGTCAATTATTCTGTATGGAGAAATATATGGGGTCCATTATTCTGTATGGAACATTATATGTGGCCCATTATTCTGTATGGAGCATTATATGAGACCCATTATTCTGTATGGAGCAATATATGGGGTCCATTATTCTGTATGGAACATTATGTGTGGCCCATTATTCTGTATGTAGCATTATATGAGACTCATTATTCTGTATGGAGCAATATATGGGGTTCATTATTCTGTATGGAGCATTATATGGGGCCCATTATTCTGTATGGAGTGCTATATGAGGCCCATTATTCTGTATGGAGCAATATATGAGGCCCATTATTCTGTATGGATCATTATATGGGGCCCATTATTTTGTATGGAGCACTATATGGGGTCCATTACTCTGTATGGAGCACTATATGGGGTCCATTATTCTGTATGCAGAGTTATATGAGGCCCATTATTCTGTATGGAGCATTATATGGCATCCATTATTCTGTATGGAGCATTATATGGCGTCCACTAATCTGTATGGAGCATTATATGGGGTCCACTATTCTGTATGGAGCAATATATGGGGTCCATTATTCTGTAGGGAGCATTATATGGGGCCCACTATTCTGTATGGAGCAATATATGGGGCCCATTATTCTGTATGGAGCAATATATGGGGCCCATTATTCTGTATGTAGCAATATATGAGGCCCATTTTTCTGTATGGAGCATTATATGGGGCCCATTATTTTGTATGGAGCATTATATGGGGTCCGTTACTCTGTATGGAGCAATATATGGGGTCATTATTCTGTATGGAGCAATATATGGGGGTCCATTAATCTGTATGGAGCATTTCATGGGGCCCACTATTCTGTATGGAGCAATACATAGGGTCCATTATTCTGTATGGAGCATTATATAGGGCCCATTATTCTGTATGGAGTATTATTTGGGGTTCATTATTCTGTATGGAGCAATATATGGGGTCCATTATTCTGTATGGAGCATTATATGGGGCCCATTATTTTGTATGGAGCATTATATGGGGTCCGTTACTCTGTATGGAGCAATATATAAGGCCCATTATTCTGTATGGAGCAATATATGGGGTCCATTATTCTGTATGGAGCATTATATGGGGTCCATTATTCTGTATGGAGCATTATATGGGGTCCATTATTCTGTATGGAGCAATATATAGGGTCCATTATTCTGCATGGAGCATTATATGGGGCCCATTATTCTGTATTGAGCATTATATGGGGTCCATTATGCTGTATGGAGCAATATATGGGGTCCATTATTCTGTATGGAGCATTATATGGGGTCCATTATTCTGTTTGGAGCATTATATGAGGCCCACTATTCTGTATGCAGCATTATACGAGGCCCATTATTCTGTATGGAGCAATATATGAGGCCCATTATTCTGTATGGAGCAATATATGAGTCCCATTATTCTGTATAGAGCATTATATAGGGCCCACTATTCTGTATGGAGTATTATATGGGGTCCATTATTCTCTTTGGAGCAATATATGGGGTCCATTATTCTGTATGGAGCATTATATGGGATTCATTATTCTGTATGGAGCATTATATGAGGTCAATTATTCTGTATGGAGAAATATATGGGGTCCATTATTCTCTATGGAGCATTATATGAGGCCTATTATTCTGTATGGAGCAATATATGGGGTTCATTATTCTGTATGGAGCACTATATAGGGCCCATTATTCTGTACAGGGTATTATTTGGGGTCCATTATTCTGTATGGAGCAACATATGCGGTCCATTATTCTGTATGGAGCATAATTTGGGATCCATTATTCTGTATGGAGCATTATATGAGGCCCACTATTGTGTATGCAGCATTATATGAGGCCCATTATCCTGTATGGAGAAATATATGGGGTCCATTATTCTGTATGGAGCAATATATGGGGCCCACTATTCTGTATGGAGCATTATATTGGGCCCACTATTCTGTATGGAGCAATATATGGGGTCAATTATTCTGTATGAAGAAATATATGGGGTCCATTATTCTGTATGGAACCTTATATGGGGCCCATTATTCTGTATGGAGCATTATATGAGACCCATTATTCTGTATGGAGAAATATATGGGGTCCATTATTCTGTCTGGAACATTATATGTGGCCCATTATTCTGTATGGAGCATTATATGAGACCCATTATTCTGTATGGAGCAATATATGGGGTCCATTATTCTGTATGGAGCATTATATGGGGCCCATTATTCTTTATGGAGCAATATATGAGGCCCTTTATTCTGTATGGAGCATTATATGGGGCCCATTATTATGTATGGAGCATTATATGGGGTCCATTATTCTGTATGGAGCGCTATATGAGGCCCATTATTCTGTATGGAGCAATATATGAGGCCCATTATTCTGTATGGATCATTATATGGGGTCCATTACTCTGTATGGAGCACAATATGGGGTCCATCAATCTGTGTGCAGAGTTATATGAGGCCCATTATTCTGTATGGAGCAATATATGGGGTTCATTATTCTGTATGGAGCACTATATAGGGCCCATTATTCTGTATAGGGTATTATTTGGGGTCCATTATTCTGTATGGAGCATTTTATGGGGTCCATTATTCTGTATGGAGCATTATATGAGGCCCACTATTGTGTATGCAACATTATATGATGCCCATTATCCTGTATGGAGCAATATATGGGGTCCATTATACTGTATGGAGCATTATATTGGGCCCACTATTCTGTATGGAGCAATATATGGGGTCAATTATTCTGTATGGAGAAATATATGGGGTCCATTATTCTGTATGGAACATTATATGTGGCCCATTATTCTGTATGGAGCATTATATGAGACCCATTATTCTGTATGGAGCAATATATGGGGTCCATTATTCTGTATGGAACATTATGTGTGGCCCATTATTCTGTATGTAGCATTATATGAGACTCATTATTCTGTATGGAGCAATATATGGGGTTCATTATTCTGTATGGAGCATTATATGGGGCCCATTATTCTGTATGGAGCGCTATATGAGGCCCATTATTCTGTATGGAGCAATATATGAGGCCCATTATTCTGTATGGATCATTATATGGGGCCCATTATTTTGTATGGAGCACTATATGGGGTCCATTACTCTGTATGGAGCACTATATGGGGTCCATTATTCTGTATGCAGAGTTATATGAGGCCCATTATTCTGTATGGAGCATTATATGGCATCCATTATTCTGTATGGAGCATTATATGGCGTCCACTAATCTGTATGGAGCATTATATGGGGTTCACTATTCTGTATGGAGCAATATATGGCGTCCATTATTCTGTATGGAGCATTATATGGTGCCCACTATTCTGTATGGAGCAATATATGGGGCCCATTATTCTGTATGGAGCAATATATGGGGCCCATTATTCTGTATGCAGCAATATATGAGGCCCATTTTTCTGTATGGAGCATTATATGGGGCCCATTATTTTGTATGGAGCATTATATGGGGTCCGTTACTCTGTATGGAGCAATATATGGGGTCATTATTCTGTATGGAGCAATATATGGGGTTCCATTAATCTGTATGGAGCATTTCATGGGGCCCACTATTCTGTATGGAGCAATACATAGGGTCCATTATTCTGTATGGAGCATTATATAGGGCCCATTATTCTGTATGGAGTATTAATTGGGGTCCATTATTCTGTATGGAGCAATATATGGGGTCCATTATTCTGTATGGAGCATTGTATGGGGCCCATTATTTTGTATGGAGCATTATATGGGGTCCGTTACTCTGTATGGAGCAATATATAAGGCCCATTCTTCTGTATGGAGCAATATATGGGGTCCATTATTCTGTATGGAGCATTATATGGGGTTCATTATTCTGTATGGAGCATTACATGGGGTCCATTATTCTGTATGGAGCATTATATGAGGCCCACTATTCTGTATGCAGCATTATACGAGGCCCATTATTCTGTATGGAGCAATTTATGGGGTCCATTATTCTGTTTGGAGCAATATATGAGGTCCATTATTCTGTATGGAGCATTATATGGGGTTCATTATTTTGTATGGAGCATTATATGGGGTTCATGATTCTGTATGGAGCATTATATGAGGTCAATTATTCTGTATGGAGCAATATATGAGGCCCATTATTCTGTATAGAGCATTATATATGGCCCACTATTCTGTATGGTGTATTATATGGGGTCCATTATTCTGTTTGGAGCAATATATGGGGTCCATTATTCTGTATGGAGCATTTTATGGGGTTCATTATTCTGTATGGAGCATTATATGAGGTCAATTATTCTGTATGGAGAAATATATGGGGTCCATTATTCTCTATGGAGCATTATATGACGCCCATTATTCTGTATGGAGCAATATATGGGGTTCATTATTCTGTATGGAGCACTATATAAGGCCCATTATTCTGTATAGGGTATTATTTGGGGTCCATTATTCTGTATGGAGTAATATATGGGGTCCATTATTCTGTATGGAGCATTATATGGGGTCCATTATTCTGTATGGACCATTATATGAGGCCCACTATTCTGTATGCAGCATTATATGAGGCCCATTATCCTGTATGGAGCAATATATGGGGTCCATTATTCTGTATGGAGTAATATATGGGGCCCACTATTCTGTATGGAGCATTGTATTGGGCCCGCTATTCTGTATGGAGCAATGTATGGGGTCAATTATTCTGTATGGAGAAATATATGGGGTCCATTATTCTGTATGGAACATTATATTGTGCTCATTATTCTTTATGGAGCATTATATGAGACCCATTATTCTGTATGGAGCAATATATGGGGTCCATTGTTCTTTATGGAGCATTATATGGGGCCCATTTTTCTGTATGGAGTGCTATATGAGGCCCATTATTCTGTATGGAGCATTATATGGGGCCCATTATTCTGTATGGAGCATTATATGGGGTCCATTATTCTGTATGGAGCGCTATATGAGACCCATTATTCTGTATGGAGCAATATATGAGGCCCATTATTTTGTATGGATCATTATATGGGGCCCATTATTCTGTATGGAGCATTATATGGGGTCCATTACTCTGTATGGAGCACTATATGGGGTCCATTATTCTGTATGCAGAGTTATATGAGGCCCATTATTCTGTATGGAGCATTATATGGTGTCCACTAATCTGTATGGAGCATTATATGGGGTCCACTATTCTGTATGGAGCAATATATGGGGTCCATTATTCTGTATGGAGCATTATATGGGGCCCACTATTCTGTGTGGAGGAATATATGGGGCCCATTATTCTGTATGGAGCAATATATGGGGCCCATTATTCTGTATGGAGCAATATATGAGGCCCATTTTTCTGTATGGAGCATTATATGGGGCCCATTATTTTGTATGGAGCATTATATGGGGTCCGTTACTCTGTATGGAGCAATATATTGGGTCATTATTCTGTATGGAGCAATATATGGGGGTCCATTAATCTGTATGGAGCATTATATGGGGCCCACTATTCTGTATGGAGCAATACATAGGGTCCATTATTCTGTATGGAGCATTATATAGGGCCCATTATTCTGTATGGAGTATTATTTGGGGTCCAATATTCTGTATGGAGCAATATATGGGGTCCATTATTCTGTATGGAGCATTATATGGGGTCCATTATTTTGTATGGAGCATTACATGGGGTCCGTTACTCTGTATGGAGCAATATATAGGGCCCATTATTCTGTATTGAGCAATATATGGGGTCCATTATTCTGTATGGAGCATTATATGGGGTCCATTATTCTGTATGGAGCATTATATTGGGCCCATTATTCTGTATGGAGCATTATATGGGGTCCATTACTCTGTATGGAGCACTATATTGGGTCCATTATTCTGTATGCAGAGTTATATGAGGCCCATTATTCTGTATGGAGCAATATATGAGGCCCATTATTCTGTATGGAGCAATATATGGGGTCCATTATTCTGTATGGAGCACTATATAGAGTCCATTATTCAGTATGAAGCATTATATTGGGCCCATTTTTCTGTATGGAGCATTATATCTGGCCCATTATTCTGTATGGAGCATTATATAGGGCCCATTATTCTGTATGGAGTATTATTTGGGGTCCATTATTCTGTATGGAGCAATATATGGGGTCCATTATTCTGTATGGAGGATTATATGGGGTCTATTATTCTGTATTTAGCATTATATGAGGCCCACTATTCTCTATGCAGCATTATATGAGGCCCATTATTCTGTATGGAGCAATATATGAGGCCCATTAATCTGTATGGAGCAATATATGAGGCTCATTATTCTGTATAGAGCATTATATATTGCCCACTATTCTGTATGGAGTATTATATGGGGTCCAATATTCTGTTTGGAGCAATATATGGGGTCCATTATTCTGTATGGAGCATTACATGGGGTTCATTATGCTGTATGGAGCATTATATGAGGTCAATTATTCTGTATGGAGAAATATATGGGGTCCATTATTCTCTATGGAGCATTATATGAGGCCCATTATTCTGTATGGAGCAATATATGGGGTTCATTATTCTGTATGGAGCACTATATAGGGCCCATTATTCTGTATGAGGTGTTATTTGGAGTCCATTATTCTGTATGGAGCATTATATGGGGTTCATTATTCTGTATGGAGCATTATATGAGGTCAATTATTCTGTATGGAGAAATATATGGGGTCCATTATTCTCTATGGAGCATTATATGAGGCCCATTATTCTGTATGGAGCAATATATGGGGTTCATTATTCTGTATGGAGCACTATATAGGGCCCATTATTCTGTATGGGGTATTATTTGGGGTCCATTATTCTGTATGGAGCAATATATGGGGTCCATTATTCTGTATGGAGCATTATATGGGGTCCATTATTCTGTATGGAGCATTATATCAGGTCACTTATTCTGTATGGAGCATTATATAGGGCCCATTATTCTGTATGGAGTATTATTTGGGGTCCATTATTCTGTATGGAGCAATATATGGGGTCCATTATTCTGTATGGAGCATTATATGAGGCCCACTATTCAGTATGCAGCATTATACGAGGCCTATTATTCTGTATGGAGCAATATATGGGGTCCATTATTCTGTTTGGAGCAATATATGGGGTCCATTATTCTGTATGGAGCATTATATGGGGTTCATTATTCTGTATGGAGCATTATATGAGGTCAATTATTCTGTATGGAGCATTATGTTGGGCCCATTATTCTGTATGGAGTATTATTTGGGGTCCATTATTCTGTATGGAGCAAAATATGGGGTCCATTATTCTGTATGGAGCATTATATGGGGTCCATTATTCTGTATGGAGCATTATATGAGGCCCACTATTTTGTATGCAGCATTATACGAGGCCCATTATTCTGTATGGAGCAATATATGAGGCCCATTATTCTGTATGGAGCATTATATGAGGCCCATTATTCTGTATAGAGCATTATATATGGCCCACTATTCTGTATGGAGTATTATATGGGCTCCATTATTCTATTTGGAGCAATATATGGGGTCCATTATTCTGTATGGAGCATTATGTGGGGTTCATTATTCTGTATGGAGCATTATATGAGGTCAATTATTCTGTATGGAGAAATATATGGGGTCCATTATTCTCTATGGAGCATTATATGAGGCCCATTATTCTGTATGGAGCAATATATGGGGTTCATTATTCTGTATGGAGCACTATATAGGGCCCATTATTCTGTATAGGGTATTATTTGGGGTCCATTATTCTGTATGGAGCATTTTATGGGGTCCATTATTCTGTATGGAGCATTATATGAGGCCCACTATTGTGTATGCAACATTATATGATGCCCATTATCCTGTATGGAGCAATATATGGGGTCCATTATTCTGTATGGAGCATTATATTGGGCCCACTATTCTGTATGGAGCAATATATGGGGTCAATTATTCTGTATGGAGAAATATATGGGGTCCATTATTCTGTATGGAACATTATATGTGGCCCATTATTCTGTATGGAGCATTATATGAGACCCATTATTCTGTATGGAGCAATATATGGGGTCCATTATTCTGTATGGAACATTATGTGTGGCCCATTATTCTGTATGTAGCATTATATGAGACTCATTATTCTGTATGGAGCAATATATGGGGTTCATTATTCTGTATGGAGCATTATATGGGGCCCATTATTCTGTATGGAGTGCTATATGAGGCCCATTATTCTGTATGGAGCAATATATGAGGCCCATTATTCTGTATGGATCATTATATGGGGCCCATTATTTTGTATGGAGCACTATATGGGGTCCATTACTCTGTATGGAGCACTATATGGGGTCCATTATTCTGTATGCAGAGTTATATGAGGCCCATTATTCTGTATGGAGCATTATATGGCATCCATTATTCTGTATGGAGCATTATATGGCGTCCACTAATCTGTATGGAGCATTATATGGGGTCCACTATTCTGTATGGAGCAATATATGGGGTCCATTATTCTGTAGGGAGCATTATATGGGGCCCACTATTCTGTATGGAGCAATATATGGGGCCCATTATTCTGTATGGAGCAATATATGGGGCCCATTATTCTGTATGTAGCAATATATGAGGCCCATTTTTCTGTATGGAGCATTATATGGGGCCCATTATTTTGTATGGAGCATTATATGGGGTCCGTTACTCTGTATGGAGCAATATATGGGGTCATTATTCTGTATGGAGCAATATATGGGGGTCCATTAATCTGTATGGAGCATTTCATGGGGCCCACTATTCTGTATGGAGCAATACATAGGGTCCATTATTCTGTATGGAGCATTATATAGTGCCCATTATTCTGTATGGAGTATTATTTGGGGTCCATTATTCTGTATGGAGCAATATATGGGGTCCATTATTCTGTATGGAGCATTATATGGGGCCCATTATTTTGTATGGAGCATTATATGGGGTCCGTTACTCTGTATGGAGCAATATATAAGGCCCATTATTCTGTATGGAGCAATATATGGGGTCCATTATTCTGTATGGAGCATTATATGGGGTCCATTATTCTGTATGGAGCATTATATGGGGTCCATTATTCTGTATGGAGCAATATATAGGGTCCATTATTCTGCATGGAGCATTATATGGGGCCCATTATTCTGTATTGAGCATTATATGGGGTCCATTATGCTGTATGGAGCAATATATGGGGTCCATTATTCTGTATGGAGCATTATATGGGGTCCATTATTCTGTTTGGAGCATTATATGAGGCCCACTATTCTGTATGCAGCATTATACGAGGCCCATTATTCTGTATGGAGCAATATATGAGGCCCATTATTCTGTATGGAGCAATATATGAGTCCCATTATTCTGTATAGAGCATTATATAGGGCCCACTATTCTGTATGGAGTATTATATGGGGTCCATTATTCTCTTTGGAGCAATATATGGGGTCCATTATTCTGTATGGAGCATTATATGGGATTCATTATTCTGTATGGAGCATTATATGAGGTCAATTATTCTGTATGGAGAAATATATGGGGTCCATTATTCTCTATGGAGCATTATATGAGGCCTATTATTCTGTATGGAGCAATATATGGGGTTCATTATTCTGTATGGAGCACTATATAGGGCCCATTATTCTGTACAGGGTATTATTTGGGGTCCATTATTCTGTATGGAGCAACATATGCGGTCCATTATTCTGTATGGAGCATTATTTGGGATCCATTATTCTGTATGGAGCATTATATGAGGCCCACTATTGTGTATGCAGCATTATATGAGGCCCATTATCCTGTATAGAGAAATATATGGGGTCCATTATTCTGTATGGAGCAATATATGGGGCCCACTATTCTGTATGGAGCATTATATTGGGCCCACTATTCTGTATGGAGCAATATATGGGGTCAATTATTCTGTATGAAGAAATATATGGGGTCCATTATTCTGTATGGAACCTTATATGGGGCCCATTATTCTGTATGGAGCATTATATGAGACCCATTATTCTGTATGGAGAAATATATGGGGTCCATTTTTCTGTATGGAACATTATATGTGGCCCATTATTCTGTATGGAGCATTATATGAGACCCATTATTCTGTATGGAGCAATATATGGGGTCCATTATTCTGTATGGAGCATTATATGGGGCCCATTATTCTTTATGGAGCAATATATGAGGCCCTTTATTCTGTATGGAGCATTATATGGGGCCCATTATTATGTATGGAGCATTATATGGGGTCCATTATTCTGTATGGAACGCTATATGAGGCCCATTATTCTGTATGGAGCAATATATGAGGCCCATTATTCTGTATGGATCATTATATGGGGTCCATTACTCTGTATGGAGCACAATATGGGGTCCATCAATCTGTGTGCAGAGTTATATGAGGCCCATTATTCTGTATGGAGCAATATATGGGGTTCATTATTCTGTATGGAGCACTATATAGGGCCCATTATTCTCTATAGGGTATTATTTGGGGTCCATTATTCTGTATGGAGCATTTTATGGGGTCCATTATTCTGTATGGAGCATTATATGAGGCCCACTATTGTGTATGCAACATTATATGATGCCCATTATCCTGTATGGAGCAATATATGGGGTCCATTATTCTGTATGGAGCATTATATTGGGCCCATTATTCTGTATGGAGCAATACATAGGGTCCATTATTCTGTATGGAGCATTATATAGGGCCCATTATTCTGTATGGAGTATTATTTGGGGTTCATTATTCTGTATGGAGCAATATATGGGGTCCATTATTCTGTATGGAGCATTATATGGGGCCCATTATTTTGTATGGAGCATTATATGGGGTCCGTTACTCTGTATGGAGCAATATATAAGGCCCATTATTCTGTATGGAGCAATATATGGGGTCCATTATTCTGTATGGAGCATTATATGGGGTCCATTATTCTGTATGGAGCATTATATGGGGTCCATTATTCTGTATGGAGCAATATATAGGGTCCATTATTCTGCATGGAGCATTATATGGGGCCCATTATTCTGTATTGAGCATTATATGGGGTCCATTATGCTGTATGGAGCAATATATGGGGTCCATTATTCTGTATGGAGCATTATATGGGGTCCATTATTCTGTTTGGAGCATTATATGAGGCCCACTATTCTGTATGCAGCATTATACGAGGCCCATTATTCTGTATGGAGCAATATATGAGGCCCATTATTCTGTATGGAGCAATATATGAGTCCCATTATTCTGTATAGAGCATTATATAGGGCCCACTATTCTGTATGGAGTATTATATGGGGTCCATTATTCTCTTTGGAGCAATATATGGGGTCCATTATTCTGTATGGAGCATTATATGGGATTCATTATTCTGTATGGAGCATTATATGAGGTCAATTATTCTGTATGGAGAAATATATGGGGTCCATTATTCTCTATGGAGCATTATATGAGGCCTATTATTCTGTATGGAGCAATATATGGGGTTCATTATTCTGTATGGAGCACTATATAGGGCCCATTATTCTGTACAGGGTATTATTTGGGGTCCATTATTCTGTATGGAGCAACATATGCGGTCCATTATTCTGTATGGAGCATTATTTGGGATCCATTATTCTGTATGGAGCATTATATGAGGCCCACTATTGTGTATGCAGCATTATATGAGGCCCATTATCCTGTATGGAGAAATATATGGGGTCCATTATTCTGTATGGAGCAATATATGGGGCCCACTATTCTGTATGGAGCATTATATTGGGCCCACTATTCTGTATGGAGCAATATATGGGGTCAATTATTCTGTATGAAGAAATATATGGGGTCCATTATTCTGTATGGAACCTTATATGGGGCCCATTATTCTGTATGGAGCATTATGTGAGACCCATTATTCTGTATGGAGAAATATATGGGGTCCATTATTCTGTCTGGAACATTATATGTGGCCCATTATTCTGTATGGAGCATTATATGAGACCCATTATTCTGTATGGAGCAATATATGGGGTCCATTATTCTGTATGGAGCATTATATGGGGCCCATTATTCTTTATGGAGCAATATATGAGGCCCTTTATTCTGTATGGAGCATTATATGGGGCCCATTATTATGTATGGAGCATTATATGGGGTCCATTATTCTGTATGGAGCGCTATATGAGGCCCATTATTCTGTATGGAGCAATATATGAGGCCCATTATTCTGTATGGATCATTATATGGGGTCCATTACTCTGTATGGAGCACAATATGGGGTCCATCAATCTGTGTGCAGAGTTATATGAGGCCCATTATTCTGTATGGAGCAATATATGGGGTTCATTATTCTGTATGGAGCACTATATAGGGCCCATTATTCTGTATAGGGTATTATTTGGGGTCCATTATTCTGTATGGAGCATTTTATGGGGTCCATTATTCTGTATGGAGCATTATATGAGGCCCACTATTGTGTATGCAACATTATATGATGCCCATTATCCTGTATGGAGCAATATATGGGGTCCATTATACTGTATGGAGCATTATATTGGGCCCACTATTCTGTATGGAGCAATATATGGGGTCAATTATTCTGTATGGAGAAATATATGGGGTCCATTATTCTGTATGGAACATTATATGTGGCCCATTATTCTGTATGGAGCATTATATGAGACCCATTATTCTGTATGGAGCAATATATGGGGTCCATTATTCTGTATGGAACATTATGTGTGGCCCATTATTCTGTATGTAGCATTATATGAGACTCATTATTCTGTATGGAGCAATATATGGGGTTCATTATTCTGTATGGAGCATTATATGGGGCCCATTATTCTGTATGGAGCGCTATATGAGGCCCATTATTCTGTATGGAGCAATATATGAGGCCCATTATTCTGTATGGATCATTATATGGGGCCCATTATTTTGTATGGAGCACTATATGGGGTCCATTACTCTGTATGGAGCACTATATGGGGTCCATTATTCTGTATGCAGAGTTATATGAGGCCCATTATTCTGTATGGAGCATTATATGGCATCCATTATTCTGTATGGAGCATTATATGGCGTCCACTAATCTGTATGGAGCATTATATGGGGTTCACTATTCTGTATGGAGCAATATATGGCGTCCATTATTCTGTATGGAGCATTATATGGTGCCCACTATTCTGTATGGAGCAATATATGGGGCCCATTATTCTGTATGGAGCAATATATGGGGCCCATTATTCTGTATGCAGCAATATATGAGGCCCATTTTTCTGTATGGAGCATTATATGGGGCCCATTATTTTGTATGGAGCATTATATGGGGTCCGTTACTCTGTATGGAGCAATATATGGGGTCATTATTCTGTATGGAGCAATATATGGGGTTCCATTAATCTGTATGGAACATTTCATGGGGCCCACTATTCTGTATGGAGCAATACATAGGGTCCATTATTCTGTATGGAGCATTATATAGGGCCCATTATTCTGTATGGAGTATTAATTGGGGTCCATTATTCTGTATGGAGCAATATATGGGGTCCATTATTCTGTATGGAGCATTGTATGGGGCCCATTATTTTGTATGGAGCATTATATGGGGTCCGTTACTCTGTATGGAGCAATATATAAGGCCCATTCTTCTGTATGGAGCAATATATGGGGTCCATTATTCTGTATGGAGCATTATATGGGGTTCATTATTCTGTATGGAGCATTACATGGGGTCCATTATTCTGTATGGAGCATTATATGAGGCCCACTATTCTGTATGCAGCATTATACGAGGCCCATTATTCTGTATGGAGCAATTTATGGGGTCCATTATTCTGTTTGGAGCAATATATGAGGTCCATTATTCTGTATGGAGCATTATATGGGGTTCATTATTTTGTATGGAGCATTATATGGGGTTCATGATTCTGTATGGAGCATTATATGAGGTCAATTATTCTGTATGGAGCAATATATGAGGCCCATTATTCTGTATAGAGCATTATATATGGCCCACTATTCTGTATGGTGTATTATATGGGGTCCATTATTCTGTTTGGAGCAATATATGGGGTCCATTATTCTGTATGGAGCATTTTATGGGGTTCATTATTCTGTATGGAGCATTATATGAGGTCAATTATTCTGTATGGAGAAATATATGGGGTCCATTATTCTCTATGGAGCATTATATGACGCCCATTATTCTGTATGGAGCAATATATGGGGTTCATTATTCTGTATGGAGCACTATATAAGGCCCATTATTCTGTATAGGGTATTATTTGGGGTCCATTATTCTGTATGGAGTAATATATGGGGTCCATTATTCTGTATGGAGCATTATATGGGGTCCATTATTCTGTATGGACCATTATATGAGGCCCACTATTCTGTATGCAGCATTATATGAGGCCCATTATCCTGTATGGAGCAATATATGGGGTCCATTATTCTGTATGGAGTAATATATGGGGCCCACTATTCTGTATGGAGCATTGTATTGGGCCCGCTATTCTGTATGGAGCAATGTATGGGGTCAATTATTCTGTATGGAGAAATATATGGGGTCCATTATTCTGTATGGAACATTATATTGTGCTCATTATTCTTTATGGAGCATTATATGAGACCCATTATTCTGTATGGAGCAATATATGGGGTCCATTGTTCTTTATGGAGCATTATATGGGGCCCATTTTTCTGTATGGAGTGCTATATGAGGCCCATTATTCTGTATGGAGCATTATATGGGGCCCATTATTCTGTATGGAGCATTATATGGGGTCCATTATTCTGTATGGAGCGCTATATGAGACCCATTATTCTGTATGGAGCAATATATGAGGCCCATTATTTTGTATGGATCATTATATGGGGCCCATTATTCTGTATGGAGCATTATATGGGGTCCATTACTCTGTATGGAGCACTATATGGGGTCCATTATTCTGTATGCAGAGTTATATGAGGCCCATTATTCTGTATGGAGCATTATATGGTGTCCACTAATCTGTATGGAGCATTATATGGGGTCCACTATTCTGTATGGAGCAATATATGGGGTCCATTATTCTGTATGGAGCATTATATGGGGCCCACTATTCTGTGTGGAGGAATATATGGGGCCCATTATTCTGTATGGAGCAATATATGGGGCCCATTATTCTGTATGGAGCAATATATGAGGCCCATTTTTCTGTATGGAGCATTATATGGGGCCCATTATTTTGTATGGAGCATTATATGGGGTCCGTTACTCTGTATGGAGCAATATATTGGGTCATTATTCTGTATGGAGCAATATATGGGGGTCCATTAATCTGTATGGAGCATTATATGGGGCCCACTATTCTGTATGGAGCAATACATAGGGTCCATTATTCTGTATGGAGCATTATATAGGGCCCATTATTCTGTATGGAGTATTATTTGGGGTCCAATATTCTGTATGGAGCAATATATGGGGTCCATTATTCTGTATGGAGCATTATATGGGGTCCATTATTTTGTATGGAGCATTACATGGGGTCCGTTACTCTGTATGGAGCAATATATAGGGCCCATTATTCTGTATTGAGCAATATATGGGGTCCATTATTCTGTATGGAGCATTATATGGGGTCCATTATTCTGTATGGAGCATTATATTGGGCCCATTATTCTGTATGGAGCATTATATGGGGTCCATTACTCTGTATGGAGCACAATATTGGGTCCATTATTCTGTATGCAGAGTTATATGAGGCCCATTATTCTGTATGGAGCAATATATGAGGCCCATTATTCTGTATGGAGCAATATATGGGGTCCATTATTCTGTATGGAGCACTATATAGAGTCCATTATTCAGTATGAAGCATTATATTGGGCCCATTTTTCTGTATGGAGCATTATATCTGGCCCATTATTCTGTATGGAGCATTATATAGGGCCCATTATTCTGTATGGAGTATTATTTGGGGTCCATTATTCTGTATGGAGCAATATATGGGGTCCATTATTCTGTATGGAGGATTATATGGGGTCTATTATTCTGTATTTAGCATTATATGAGGCCCACTATTCTCTATGCAGCATTATATGAGGCCCATTATTCTGTATGGAGCAATATATGAGGCCCATTAATCTGTATGGAGCAATATATGAGGCTCATTATTCTGTATAGAGCATTATATATTGCCCACTATTCTGTATGGAGTATTATATGGGGTCCAATATTCTGTTTGGAGCAATATATGGGGTCCATTATTCTGTATGGAGCATTACATGGGGTTCATTATGCTGTATGGAGCATTATATGAGGTCAATTATTCTGTATGGAGAAATATATGGGGTCCATTATTCTCTATGGAGCATTATATGAGGCCCATTATTCTGTATGGAGCAATATATGGGGTTCATTATTCTGTATGGAGCACTATATAGGGCCCATTATTCTGTATGAGGTGTTATTTGGAGTCCATTATTCTGTATGGAGCATTATATGGGGTTCATTATTCTGTATGGAGCATTATATGAGGTCAATTATTCTGTATGGAGAAATATATGGGGTCCATTATTCTCTATGGAGCATTATATGAGGCCCATTATTCTGTATGGAGCAATATATGGGGTTCATTATTCTGTATGGAGCACTATATAGGGCCCATTATTCTGTATGGGGTATTATTTGGGGTCCATTATTCTGTATGGAGCAATATATGGGGTCCATTATTCTGTATGGAGCATTATATGGGGTCCATTATTCTGTATGGAGCATTATATCAGGTCACTTATTCTGTATGGAGCATTATATAGGGCCCATTATTCTGTATGGAGTATTATTTGGGGTCCATTATTCTGTATGGAGCAATATATGGGGTCCATTATTCTGTATGGAGCATTATATGAGGCCCACTATTCAGTATGCAGCATTATACGAGGCCTATTATTCTGTATGGAGCAATATATGGGGTCCATTATTCTGTTTGGAGCAATATATGGGGTCCATTATTCTGTATGGAGCATTATATGGGGTTCATTATTCTGTATGGAGCATTATATGAGGTCAATTATTCTGTATGGAGCATTATGTTGGGCCCATTATTCTGTATGGAGTATTATTTGGGGTCCATTATTCTGTATGGAGCAATATATGGGGTCCATTATTCTGTATGGAGCATTATATGGGGTCCATTATTCTGTATGGAGCATTATATGAGGCCCACTATTTTGTATGCAGCATTATACGAGGCCCATTATTCTGTATGGAGCAATATATGAGGCCCATTATTCTGTATGGAGCATTATATGAGGCCCATTATTCTGTATAGAGCATTATATATGGCCCACTATTCTGTATGGAGTATTATATGGGCTCCATTATTCTATTTGGAGCAATATATGGGGTCCATTATTCTGTATGGAGCATTATGTGGGGTTCATTATTCTGTATGGAGCATTATATGAGGTCAATTATTCTGTATGGAGAAATATATGGGGTCCATTATTCTCTATGGAGAATTATATGAGGCCCATTATTCTGTATGGAGCAATATATGGGGTTCATTATTCTGTATGGAGCACTATATAGGGCCCATTATTCTGTATAGGGTATTATTTGGGGTCCATTATTCTGTATGGAGCATTTTATGGGGTCCATTATTCTGTATGGAGCATTATATGAGGCCCACTATTGTGTATGCAACATTATATGATGCCCATTATCCTGTATGGAGCAATATATGGGGTCCATTATTCTGTATGGAGCATTATATTGGGCCCACTATTCTGTATGGAGCAATATATGGGGTCAATTATTCTGTATGGAGAAATATATGGGGTCCATTATTCTGTATGGAACATTATATGTGGCCCATTATTCTGTATGGAGCATTATATGAGACCCATTATTCTGTATGGAGCAATATATGGGGTCCATTATTCTGTATGGAACATTATGTGTGGCCCATTATTCTGTATGTAGCATTATATGAGACTCATTATTCTGTATGGAGCAATATATGGGGTTCATTATTCTGTATGGAGCATTATATGGGGCCCATTATTCTGTATGGAGTGCTATATGAGGCCCATTATTCTGTATGGAGCAATATATGAGGCCCATTATTCTGTATGGATCATTATATGGGGCCCATTATTTTGTATGGAGCACTATATGGGGTCCATTACTCTGTATGGAGCACTATATGGGGTCCATTATTCTGTATGCAGAGTTATATGAGGCCCATTATTCTGTATGGAGCATTATATGGCATCCATTATTCTGTATGGAGCATTATATGGCGTCCACTAATCTGTATGGAGCATTATATGGGGTCCACTATTCTGTATGGAGCAATATATGGGGTCCATTATTCTGTAGGGAGCATTATATGGGGCCCACTATTCTGTATGGAGCAATATATGGGGCCCATTATTCTGTATGGAGCAATATATGGGGCCCATTATTCTGTATGTAGCAATATATGAGGCCCATTTTTCTGTATGGAGCATTATATGGGGCCCATTATTTTGTATGGAGCATTATATGGGGTCCGTTACTCTGTATGGAGCAATATATGGGGTCATTATTCTGTATGGAGCAATATATGGGGGTCCATTAATCTGTATGGAGCATTTCATGGGGCCCACTATTCTGTATGGAGCAATACATAGGGTCCATTATTCTGTATGGAGCATTATATAGTGCCCATTATTCTGTATGGAGTATTATTTGGGGTCCATTATTCTGTATGGAGCAATATATGGGGTCCATTATTCTGTATGGAGCATTATATGGGGCCCATTATTTTGTATGGAGCATTATATGGGGTCCGTTACTCTGTATGGAGCAATATATAAGGCCCATTATTCTGTATGGAGCAATATATGGGGTCCATTATTCTGTATGGAGCATTATATGGGGTCCATTATTCTGTATGGAGCATTATATGGGGTCCATTATTCTGTATGTAGCAATATATAGGGTCCATTATTCTGCATGGAGCATTATATGGGGCCCATTATTCTGTATTGAGCATTATATGGGGTCCATTATGCTGTATGGAGCAATATATGGGGTCCATTATTCTGTATGGAGCATTATATGGGGTCCATTATTCTGTTTGGAGCATTATATGAGGCCCACTATTCTGTATGCAGCATTATACGAGGCCCATTATTCTGTATGGAGCAATATATGAGGCCCATTATTCTGTATGGAGCAATATATGAGTCCCATTATTCTGTATAGAGCATTATATAGGGCCCACTATTCTGTATGGAGTATTATATGGGGTCCATTATTCTCTTTGGAGCAATATATGGGGTCCATTATTCTGTATGGAGCATTATATGGGATTCATTATTCTGTATGGAGCATTATATGAGGTCAATTATTCTGTATGGAGAAATATATGGGGTCCATTATTCTCTATGGAGCATTATATGAGGCCTATTATTCTGTATGGAGCAATATATGGGGTTCATTATTCTGTATGGAGCACTATATAGGGCCCATTATTCTGTACAGGGTATTATTTGGGGTCCATTATTCTGTATGGAGCAACATATGCGGTCCATTATTCTGTATGGAGCATTATTTGGGATCCATTATTCTGTATGGAGCATTATATGAGGCCCACTATTGTGTATGCAGCATTATATGAGGCCCATTATCCTGTATGGAGAAATATATGGGGTCCATTATTCTGTATGGAGCAATATATGGGGCCCACTATTCTGTATGGAGCATTATATTGGGCCCACTATTCTGTATGGAGCAATATATGGGGTCAATTATTCTGTATGAAGAAATATATGGGGTCCATTATTCTGTATGGAACCTTATATGGGGCCCATTATTCTGTATGGAGCATTATATGAGACCCATTATTCTGTATGGAGAAATATATGGGGTCCATTTTTCTGTATGGAACATTATATGTGGCCCATTATTCTGTATGGAGCATTATATGAGACCCATTATTCTGTATGGAGCAATATATGGGGTCCATTATTCTGTATGGAGCATTATATGGGGCCCATTATTCTTTATGGAGCAATATATGAGGCCCTTTATTCTGTATGGAGCATTATATGGGGCCCATTATTATGTATGGAGCATTATATGGGGTCCATTATTCTGTATGGAGCGCTATATGAGGCCCATTATTCTGTATGGAGCAATATATGAGGCCCATTATTCTGTATGGATCATTATATGGGGTCCATTACTCTGTATGGAGCACAATATGGGGTCCATCAATCTGTGTGCAGAGTTATATGAGGCCCATTATTCTGTATGGAGCAATATATGGGGTTCATTATTCTGTATGGAGCACTATATAGGGCCCATTATTCTGTATAGGGTATTATTTGGGGTCCATTATTCTGTATGGAGCATTTTATGGGGTCCATTATTCTGTATGGAGCATTATATGAGGCCCACTATTGTGTATGCAACATTATATGATGCCCATTATCCTGTATGGAGCAATATATGGGGTCCATTATTCTGTATGGAGCATTATATTGGGCCCACTATTCTGTATGGAGCAATATATGGGGTCAATTATTCTGTATGGAGAAATATATGGGGTCCATTATTCTGTATGGAACATTATATGTGGCCCATTATTCTGTATGGAGCATTATATGAGACCCATTATTCTGTATGGAGCAATATATGGGGTCCATTATTCTGTATGGAACATTATGTGTGGCCCATTATTCTGTATGTAGCATTATATGAGACTCATTATTCTGTATGGAGCAATATATGGGGTTCATTATTCTGTATGGAGCATTATATGGGGCCCATTATTCTGTATGGAGCGCTATATGAGGCCCATTATTCTGTATGGAGCAATATATGAGGCCCATTATTCTGTATGGATCATTATATGGGGCCCATTATTTTGTATGGAGCACTATATGGGGTCCATTACTCTGTATGGAGCACTATATGGGGTCCATTATTCTGTATGCAGAGTTATATGAGGCCCATTATTCTGTATGGAGCATTATATGGCATCCATTATTCTGTATGGAGCATTATATGGCGTCCACTAATCTGTATGGAGCATTATATGGGGTCCACTATTCTGTATGGAGCAATATATGGCGTCCATTATTCTGTATGGAGCATTATATGGTGCCCACTATTCTGTATGGAGCAATATATGGGGCCCATTATTCTGTATGGAGCAATATATGGGGCCCATTATTCTGTATGCAGCAATATATGAGGCCCATTTTTCTGTATGGAGCATTATATGGGGCCCATTATTTTGTATGGAGCATTATATGGGGTCCGTTACTCTGTATGGAGCAATATATGGGGTCATTATTCTGTATGGAGCAATATATGGGGTTCCATTAATCTGTATGGAGCATTTCATGGGGCCCACTATTCTGTATGGAGCAATACATAGGGTCCATTATTCTGTATGGAGCATTATATAGGGCCCATTATTCTGTATGGAGTATTATTTGGGGTCCATTATTCTGTATGGAGCAATATATGGGGTCCATTATTCTGTATGGAGCATTGTATGGGGCCCATTATTTTGTATGGAGCATTATATGGGGTCCGTTACTCTGTATGGAGCAATATATAAGGCCCATTATTCTGTTTGGAGCAATATATGGGGTCCATTATTCTGTATGGAGCATTATATGGGGTCCATTATTCTGTATGGAGCATTATATGGGGTCCATTATTCTGTTTGGAGCATTATATGAGGCCCACTATTCTGTATGCAGCATTATACGAGGCCCATTATTCTGTATGGAGCAATATATGAGTCCCATTATTCTGTATAGAGCATTATATAGGGCCCACTATTCTGTATGGATTATTATATGGGGTCCATTATTCTCTTTGGAGCAATATATGGGGTCCATTATTCTGTATGGAGCATTATATGGGATTCATTATTCTGTATGGAACATTATATGAGGTCAATTATTCTGTATGGAGAAATATATGGGGTCCATTATTCTCTATGGAGCATTATATGAGGCCTATTATTCTGTATGGAGCAATATATGGGGTTCATTATTCTGTATGGAGCACTATATAGGGCCCATTATTCTGTACAGGGTATTATTTGGGGTCCATTATTCTGTATGGAGCAATATATGCGGTCCATTATTCTGTATGGAGCATTATTTGGGATCCATTATTCTGTATGGAGCATTATATGAGGCCCACTATTGTGTATGCAGCATTATATGAGGCCCATTATCCTGTATGGAGAAATATATGGGGTCCATTATTCTGTATGGAGCAATATATGGGGCCCACTATTCTGTATGGAGCATTATATTGGGCCCACTATTCTGTATGGAGCAATATATGGGGTCAATTATTCTGTATGAAGAAATATATGGGGTCCATTATTCTGTATGGAACCTTATATGGGGCCCATTATTCTGTATGGAGCATTATATGAGACCCATTATTCTGTATGGAGAAATATATGGGGTCCATTTTTCTGTATGGAACATTATATGTGGCCCATTATTCTGTATGGAGCATTATATGAGACCCATTATTCTGTATGGAGCAATATATGGGGTCCATTATTCTGTATGGAGCATTATATGGGGCCCATTATTCTTTATGGAGCAATATATGAGGCCCTTTATTCTGTATGGAGCATTATATGGGGCCCATTATTATGTATGGAGCATTATATGGGGTCCATTATTCTGTATGGAGCGCTATATGAGGCCCATTATTCTGTATGGAGCAATATATGAGGCCCATTATTCTGTATGGATCATTATATGGGGTCCATTACTCTGTATGGAGCACAATATGGGGTCCATCAATCTGTGTGCAGAGTTATATGAGGCCCATTATTCTGTATGGAGCAATATATGGGGTTCATTATTCTGTATGGAGCACTATATAGGGCCCATTATTCTGTATAGGGTATTATTTGGGGTCCATTATTCTGTATGGAGCATTTTATGGGGTCCATTATTCTGTATGGAGCATTATATGAGGCCCACTATTGTGTATGCAACATTATATGATGCCCATTATCCTGTATGGAGCAATATATGGGGTCCATTATTCTGTATGGAGCATTATATTGGGCCCACTATTCTGTATGGAGCAATATATGGGGTCAATTATTCTGTATGGAGAAATATATGGGGTCCATTATTCTGTATGGAACATTATATGTGGCCCATTATTCTGTATGGAGCATTATATGAGACCCATTATTCTGTATGGAGCAATATATGGGGTCCATTATTCTGTATGGAACATTATGTGTGGCCCATTATTCTGTATGTAGCATTATATGAGACTCATTATTCTGTATGGAGCAATATATGGGGTTCATTATTCTGTATGGAGCATTATATGGGGCCCATTATTCTGTATGGAGCGCTATATGAGGCCCATTATTCTGTATGGAGCAATATATGAGGCCCATTATTCTGTATGGATCATTATATGGGGCCCATTATTTTGTATGGAGCACTATATGGGGTCCATTACTCTGTATGGAGCACTATATGGGGTCCATTATTCTGTATGCAGAGTTATATGAGGCCCATTATTCTGTATGGAGCATTATATGGCATCCATTATTCTGTATGGAGCATTATATGGCGTCCACTAATCTGTATGGAGCATTATATGGGGTCCACTATTCTGTATGGAGCAATATATGGCGTCCATTATTCTGTATGGAGCATTATATGGTGCCCACTATTCTGTATGGAGCAATATATGGGGCCCATTATTCTGTATGGAGCAATATATGGGGCCCATTATTCTGTATGCAGCAATATATGAGGCCCATTTTTCTGTATGGAGCATTATATGGGGCCCATTATTTTGTATGGAGCATTATATGGGGTCCGTTACTCTGTATGGAGCAATATATGGGGTCATTATTCTGTATGGAGCAATATATGGGGTTCCATTAATCTGTATGGAGCATTTCATGGGGCCCACTATTCTGTATGGAGCAATACATAGGGTCCATTATTCTGTATGGAGCATTATATAGGGCCCATTATTCTGTATGGAGTATTATTTGGGGTCCATTATTCTGTATGGAGCAATATATGGGGTCCATTATTCTGTATGGAGCATTGTATGGGGCCCATTATTTTGTATGGAGCATTATATGGGGTCCGTTACTCTGTATGG
Source organism: Phyllobates terribilis (assembly GCF_046119375.1). Lineage (NCBI taxonomy): Eukaryota > Metazoa > Chordata > Amphibia > Anura > Dendrobatidae > Phyllobates > Phyllobates terribilis. The sequence continues at coordinate 5,726,950 of NW_027362789.1, read as the reverse complement.
AGCAATATATAAGGCCCATTATTCTGTTTGGAGCAATATATGGGGTCCATTATTCTGTATGGAGCATTATATGGGGTCCATTATTCTGTATGGAGCATTATATGGGGTCCATTATTCTGTTTGGAGCATTATATGAGGCCCACTATTCTGTATGCAGCATTATACGAGGCCCATTATTCTGTATGGAGCAATATATGAGTCCCATTATTCTGTATAGAGCATTATATAGGGCCCACTATTCTGTATGGATTATTATATGGGGTCCATTATTCTCTTTGGAGCAATATATGGGGTCCATTATTCTGTATGGAGCATTATATGGGATTCATTATTCTGTATGGAACATTATATGAGGTCAATTATTCTGTATGGAGAAATATATGGGGTCCATTATTCTCTATGGAGCATTATATGAGGCCTATTATTCTGTATGGAGCAATATATGGGGTTCATTATTCTGTATGGAGCACTATATAGGGCCCATTATTCTGTACAGGGTATTATTTGGGGTCCATTATTCTGTATGGAGCAATATATGCGGTCCATTATTCTGTATGGAGCATTATTTGGGATCCATTATTCTGTATGGAGCATTATATGAGGCCCACTATTGTGTATGCAGCATTATATGAGGCCCATTATCCTGTATGGAGAAATATATGGGGTCCATTATTCTGTATGGAGCAATATATGGGGCCCACTATTCTGTATGGAGCATTATATTGGGCCCACTATTCTGTATGGAGCAATATATGGGGTCAATTATTCTGTATGAAGAAATATATGGGGTCCATTATTCTGTATGGAACCTTATATGGGGCCCATTATTCTGTATGGAGCATTATATGAGACCCATTATTCTGTATGGAGAAATATATGGGGTCCATTATTCTGTATGGAACATTATATGTGGCCCATTATTCTGTATGGAGCATTATATGAGACCCATTATTCTGTATGGAGCAATATATGGGGTCCATTATTCTGTATGGAGCATTATATGGGGCCCATTATTCTGTATGGAGCAATATATGAGGCCCTTTATTCTGTATGGAGCATTATATGGGGCCCATTATTATGTATGGAGCATTATATGGGGTCCATTATTCTGTATGGAGCGCTATATGAGGCCCATTATTCTGTATGGAGCAATATATGAGGCCCATTATTCTGTATGGATCATTATATGGGGTCCATTACTCTGTATGGAGCACAATATGGGGTCCATCAATCTGTGTGCAGAGTTATATGAGGCCCATTATTCTGTATGGAGCATTATATGGGGTCCATTATTCTGTATGGAGCATTATGTGGCGTCCCCTAATCTGTATGGAGCATTATATGGGGTCCACTATTCTGTATGGAGCAATATATGGGGTCCATTATTCTGTATGGAGCATTATATGGGGCCCACTATTCGGTATGGAGCAATATATGGGGCCCATTATTCTGTATGGAGCATTATATAGGGCCCATTATTTTGTATGGAGCATTTTATGGGGTCCGTTTCTCTGTATGGAGCAATATATGGGGTCATTATTCTGTATGGAGCAATATATGGGGGTCCATTAATCTGTATGGAGCATTATATGGGGCCCACTATTCTGTATAGTGCAATATATAGGGTCCATTATTCTGTATGGAGCATTATATGGGGCCCATTATTCTGTATGGAGTATCATTTGTGGTCCATTATTCTGTATGGAGCAATATATGGGGTCCATTATTCTGTATGGAGCATTATATGGGGCCCATTATTTTGTATGGAGCATTATATGGGGTCCGTTACCCTGTATGGAGCAATATGTAGGGCCCATTATTCTGTATGGAGCAATATATGGGGTCCATTATTCTGTATGGAGCCTTATATGGGGTCCATTATTCTGTATGGAGCATTAGATGGGGTCCATTATTCTGTATGGAGCAATATATGAGGCCCATTATTCTGTATGGAGCATTATATTGGGCCCATTAATCTGTATGGAGCATTATATGGGGTCCATTACTCTGTTTGGAGCACTATATGGGGTCCATTATTCTGTATGCAGCGTTATATGAGGCCCATTATTCTGTATGGAGCAATATATGGGGTCCATTATTCTGTATGGAGCATTATATGGGGTCCATTATTCTGTATGGAGCATTATATGGGGTCCATTATTCTGTATGGAGCATTATATGGCGTCCACTAATCTGTATGAAGCATTATATGGGGTCCACTATTCTGTATGGGGCAATATATGGTGTCCATTATTCTGTATGGAGCATTATATGGGGCCAACTATTCTGTATGGAGCAATATATGGGGCCCATTATTCTGTATGGAGCAATATATGAGGCCCATTTTTCTGTATGGAGCATTATATGGGGCCCATTATTTTTTATGGAGCATTATATGGGGCTCATTATTCTGTATGGAGCAATACATAGGGTCCATTATTCTGTATGGAGCATTATATAGGGTCCATTATTCTGTATGGAGCAATATATGGGGTCCATTATTCTGTATGGAGCATTATAAGGAGTCCATTTTTCTGTATGGAGCATTATATGTCACCCACAACCCTGGGGATATCCTCCTCAAATCCCCAGAATTTCAGGCCAGACTGCTCTCCCTCCGCCAACATACTGTTACTCAAGACGATACGGAGCCAGATGAGGGATGGGCTCAAGATACTCCAGCCCCCCCTCCTTTACCCCATACGTCTCCTATGGCATCCTCCACCCCACATCCATTACCCGTACTTCGGCCCTTGCTCCAAGCAACTGCTAAAAAAACACCACCCCCCAGCCCCTCAGAAGTCTGGGACCCCTGCCGTTCCCGGAATCTAGTAGACCCATCAGGACGCCCTGACACTCTGTCAATAGGCTATGGTGACATCCTTACACATCGGGTGGGGGCCATAGTCAACCCTGCAAACACCTGTATGAGCCATGTTGGAGGATTGGCTCGCAAAATTTCCCTTGCTGCTGGTTCTACTCTGGCTGCAGAATGCCAGGCTCACTTAGCCGAAAACGGAGAGCTTTCAAAAGGCCAGACCTTAGTCACCCGTGCGGGTAGACTGCCCGCTGATGTCATCATACATGCAGTGGGTCCTATTTATAACCCCCAGAACCCCGAAGAGTCACGTTCCACTCTCGCATCTACCATCCGTTCAGTACTTCTTCATGCAGGAAAATTGAGTCATCAGGATATGCCCAGACGCACTTTAGCGATACCACTTATATCTTCCGGAATTTTCGGTTACCCACTCGGGCCGTGCATGGAGGAACACGTACTAGCCCTCAAGGAAGGCATGGAGACCCTCCCCCATGGATTGGACTCAATACGCATTGTCTGTGTCCGTAGTCCAGCAATTCATGCTGCTATGCCTTTGGCCCTTAAGCTACTAGTGGCAACCTCCTCCCCGACACCGATACCTAATGCGGTTCTGTTGCCTGAAGAATCCTCCCTAGTGGCCACCCCAAGCACCACCAAGGAACAAGCGACGCTGCCTGGTCCTCAACAAGTTCCTGGACCTTTAGGGATGATCAAATATCAACCCTTTACCCCAGTACAAGTAGACACTCTGGTCTCAAAACTTCCTGATCCCGATAAATCTCCCATGCAGTATGCTAGACGCTTGGACACAACCAGAGCCATTTATGGTGCAACCTGGGCTGATTTGGCAGGTATCACATCTGTGAAGGCCAAGGAATATTTCTTGCCTACTATCGAAAAGGCCATGGATTCCACAAAAGCAGGATCCCTTAATACATATGAATCCGGCCTAGAATACATGAAACAGTTAAAGGCCTGGGCTCAGGATCGCTTGTCAGATCAAGCTGGGTCTGTACAAGATGTTCAACAAGACCCTGATGAATCTGTGGAAAGATATGCTGCAAGACTCAGCATGCATTTTGAGGATCTCGGATACAGTCCTCACGTCAAGACGCAGGCCGCCCTGTTGGTTCAGGCCCTAGTAGATGGCCTACAAGACGCTCTCAGAGATGAAGTCCTGAGAGTACGGCCCGAGATTCGTTCTTCTTCTTTCAACGACGCGGTGGACATCGTTAAGGCTTTCCAAAAATCAATGCTAAAATTGGAAAAGGATACTAAGCCAAAGAAGAAAGCCGCTCCTGCCATGGTATATCAAGCTCAAGAAAGCTACCCACCCCCTGGCAACCAACATGGAATCAAGTGGGTAATGGTTAAAGGCACAGGTGATGATACTCCTCCCACATATAGAAGACAAGACAGAAGAGATGACAGGGGACCATCCAGAAACAAAAGACCATCTCGTGATCCTGAAGGACGAATGTTGTGTTGGGAGTGTGGTAGCCTTCACCACATCCTCAGAGACTGTCCAACTCGCAGACAGTACCATGACCGGTCGTTCCGTGACGGTCCACACAACCATGGACCTTCCCGTGAACCATCTCATCCACGCCAATGACGGCTCGGTCAACCAGTGTCCACTTTTCCGGCTACGCATCTCACGGCCGCCTGTGGGACTGTCACTTTACAGGTGAACCATCAACCACTGGAGTTCCTGGTGGACACTGGGGCGGCCACATCTGTCATTTCCTCTGCACAGCTCCCTCCTTCTGTATCCCTATCACCGGATACCCTCACCTGTGTTGGGGTGGAAGGCCAACATATTTCCTCTCCACTCACAGTCCCTGTGTCTGCAGGACCGTTCACTGGAGTACTCACAAGATTCTTGGTCTCTGAAACTTGCCCTGTCAATCTGTTGGGAGCCGATCTCTTAGAGCGGATGAAGGCAACAATTACCTTCGGAAACCATGGTATGGAGCTTCTTTTGCGGGACCCTCATTCCGAACAAGGGACTGAAGCCCGCTGTGTTCTTAAAGCCTTCCCTCTCATGATGATGACCATACAAGCTCACACTCTTCTTGATACCTCACAGTTCCCTCACTCTCTGTGGTCCAGTGGGCCAGAGGACGTCGGCCTCCTGCAAGTTCCCCCGGTCCGAGTACACCTCAAGCCTGGACATAGGTACCCACGGTTGCCACAATACCCCCTCAAGGCTGCACAAGAACAAAGCTTGGGTACCCAAATCGCTTCCCTCCTGGAATCAGGAGTCCTTGTCAGATGTGTATCTCCATGCAATACACCCCTCTTTCCTGTAAAAAAGAAAACCGCTCCGGGAGAGCCTCTAAGATACCGGTTGGTTCAGGATCTCAGAGCCGTCAATGCAGCTACCATTTTAGAAACTCCAGTGGTACCCAACCCAAACACCCTTTTGTCTCAGGTGCCTCCAACGGCCACCTTGTTTACGGTGTTAGATCTGGCCAACGCCTTCTTCAGTATACCCTTACATGAAGATTCGTGGTTTCTTTTTGCCTTCACCTTTCAAGGAGCACAGTTTACATGGACCAGGACTCCACAAGGAGCCCAGAACTCTCCTAACCAATTCACTCATTCTATGAAGTCTATTCTGGAGCCATGGGTTCAAGAGAACCCTCAGGTCACCCTTCTGCAGTATGTGGATGATCTTTTACTCTGTGGCACTGAAGAAAATTTGCCAGAGATGTCAGCATCCCTTCTCTGGTTTCTTCACACAGCTAACTGTAAAGTCTCGAAAGGCAAAGTCCAATGGTGTCTGCCCAAGGTCATTTTCCTCGGACATTGTATTTCACAAGGTGCTAAACATCTGACTGAAGAAAGAAAGCAAGCCATCATGGATATCACCTTCCCAACCACCTATTCCGCTATGCAGACTTTCCTTGGCCTCATCACTTACTGCAGGCAATGGATCCCTGATGCCTCAAAGCTCATGCAACCTCTGTACGACTGTCTCAAGAATGAAGGCTCAGTTTGGCTTCATGCCGAAGATCCACGTGTTTCTCATCAACACAGACTATGTTTTGAACGCCTTAAACAGGCTGTTGTCTCTGCCCCGGCCTTGGGCTTACCAGACTATACTCAGCCATTTCACCTTTTTGTCTCTGAATCGGAAGGTCATGCCTCTGGAGTTCTAGCACAACGTTATGATCATAAGTATCGGCCTTTGGGCTACTACTCAGCCCGCCTGGACCCTGTCGCCCGAACTGCCCCCACGTGTCTTAAGGCGGTCCACGCTGCTCACATTCTCCTTGACAAGTCAGCTGATATCGTCCTTGGACATGATCTAGTTATACAGGCCGGCCATGATCTCTCGGCTGTTCTGCAGCAAACATCTCCGAAACATCTCACCAACCAAAGACACCTGTGGCTGCAGTGTTCCCTATTGTTGCCTTCCAATATAACATTTACCAGATGTCTGACTATCAACCCTGCCACTTTGCTTCCACCTTCTAGGGGGGAAGGTGAAGAGGGTGAAGATCCATCGGTGGAACCTCATGATTGTATAAAAATTTTGCAGGAAGAGACTTCTGCTCCAGAGAATATGGTGGCACATCCGCTCGCAGACCCTGCCTTGCACCTATGGACTGATGGATCCCGTTTCGCAGACCCTCAAGGGAAGTTCCACACGGGATATGCTGTCACAACAGACCTAACAGTCCTCAAGGCTGAAGCTCTACCACCATACATGTCTGCACAAGAGGCTGAACTTGTGGCTCTCACAGAGGCCTGCCACCTGGCAGCAGGAACAACGGCGAATATATATACCGATTCCAGGTATGGACATGGAATTTGCAATGATTTTGGACTCTTGTGGAAGTCTAGAGGATTCATCACAGCCGCAGGTACACCAGTGAAACATGCCTCATGGATTAAGGCCCTAATGAAGGCCCTGGAACTACCCATTCAGGTTGCTGTTATCAAGGTCAAGGCTCATGGAAGATTAGATTCCAGGGAAGCCAGGGGTAACCACCTAGCTGACCAAGCAGCCAAGACTGCAGCAGTGGAGAATGTGTCATCAAAGTGGCAGGAAAAGGAAGAAGAGATGGGAGAGACTCTGCAAACCGTAGCTGTGGCGCTCACTAGAGCAAGAGCCAAGGAACAGCCGGCGGAAGAGCATACAAGTCCAGCGGAGACACGGGTGGAATCCAGGGGGGTCAGGATGCCTGAAGAAAAATTGTGTGAGGAACAAAGGAAGACCCCCACTGAAGAAGTCAAGCAATGGAAAGCGGCAGGAGCCGTGCTGGCAGGTCGCAAAGATTCAAAGGTCAACTCGACTCTTTACCAAGTGGATGGGAAGCCTTGCTTGCCTAGACGCATGTACTCAGCTGTGGCAGCATGGGCTCACGGGCCTACACACAGAGGAAAGAATCAAGCCTTGGCATGTATCAAGAAACTGTACTTTGCACCCGGAATCTCTTCCACTGTGACTGCATACTCAAAATCCTGCTCTGTCTGCGCTACCTGCAACCCAACATGTACGGCACGGGTCCCTCTCCAACACCTGGCTAAACCAGACTACCCTTGGCAGAGAATACATGTCGACCATATCCAAATGCCTAAAGCAGGAAAATACGAGTACGTTTTGGTAGCCGTGGATATGTTTTCAGCCTGGCCCGAGGCCTACCCGGTTGTCAACATGACTGCTAAAGTCACAGCCAAGAAACTGATCACTGAAATTGCCTGCAGATTTGGAGTCCCCCAAGTCATAGAATCGGATCAAGGACCAGCTTTCACAGCAAATATCTACAAAGAACTCTGGAACATGTTGGGAACAGATTTGGGCCTCCACACTCCATACCATCCTGCCAGTTCAGGCAAAGTAGAAAGGATGAACTCCACACTCAAGACCCAGCTCTTGAAAATGACCCAAGATCATCCCCTCCCCTGGCCCGACCTACTCCCCATAGTACTGTATCATATCAGACACACCCCACAAGCTAAACATGGGCTGACTCCCTACGAAATTCTGTTTGGGGCCCCACCCAAGATAGGAGAGATTAGGCCCCAAGAATTGTCCGAAACAAATGATAGAGTGGTAAAATTTGTGATTGCTCTGTCTAGAGAATTGACTAACACCCGCTCTACAGTATCTGCTTCTCTCCCAGAATCCACAGGTGATGCAGTACATGATTTCATCCCAGGCGATCTGGTGTATGTGAAAAAGTTTGTCCGGAAAGACTGTCTCCAGCCTCGGTTCGAGGGACCGTACACTGTGCTTCTCACCACCCCGACGGCTCTGAAACTCGAAGGAAAAGGCACTTGGATCCACGCTTCCCATTGCAAGCGAGATAGAACGAGCCCATAGAAGATGGTCACTTTTTTCCATATCCTTTCCATGTGCCTACTGTCCGTCCCGAGCTGGGCGGCCACCACCTTCTGGGTGGATACTGAAGCAAAGACCCAGACTTATCAATTTGACTTTTGTAATACAGTAAATTGTGCTGAAATGACCTGGAACTCGTATGATGCCTATGCCCGAGGAACATTCTATCTCTGTGTAACCCGTCCGGGAAATGAATACTGCTACTATTGGTCAGATGTGGGGTGGAACACAGGAGACACGGACTGGGGATACAAACCAAAGGAAGCTATAAACAGTAAGGATAGAGAGGGGAGGTCTCTATTGACTCGAATGACTTTAAGTACGGGGTTTATAAACAAGGAGCGACCACCGCACAAGCCAAAATGCTCATGGGATAAGAAGTGTTTCCCCTTATATTTGAATTTAGAAAACCCCCAGTCGGGAGATTTAGGAAAATATGTTTTAAGCAGTTACAATGGTTTCATAAATCCCAAACAAGGAATAATAGAGTTAAAAGATATAAAAACAAAACCCACGCAGGCCCCCCCCCTTGCACGTCTGCCCATGGGGGGGGAGGCGTTACAAAGAATTCTGACAGAAGTAATCCCGATCCCGAGACTCAAATGGGAAGATGTTTTTTCCATGGAGACTCAAGTGAATCCTCGGAAGAATCTATGGTTAGAATGGGTACGGTATAACGTCCGAGCCCAAAATATATCTGAAGGCTGTGTAGCTTGTGCAGCCGCTAATACTCATCTGTACACCCATGCTTTCCCTGCTGACAATAATAGCACCCTCTGTTTATTGGGATTGCTGAAAAAACTAAAAGGTAGCTCCTGTCCTGAATATATTCCCCTGGTTAGCTCCAAGGCTAAAATTCGAACCCCGGGTGATATAATAATAACCAAAGATAACTACACTTGTTATTCCCCTAATAATTCCACCGGTCCTTCTCTAGGAATCTTTGAAGACGGCTTCTGTCAGACTAACGAGACTGTAGACACTGACCTGTTAAGCAATCACTCCAGGTATATATATGATGTTTATTGGCTCTGTGGAGACGGACGACTCAGGTCCAGACTTCCGACCACCTGGACCGGACAATGTACCCTAGTAAAATTAGCCATGCAGTTTAGAATTCTGCCCTGGGATCCCACAGACCCAATCCCCAAGGAGTCCCGACGGAAAAGAAGTTTAGAGCAATTACATTCCGGTTATGCTGAGGACCCTAAGGTCTATATAGATTCTATAGGGGTCCCGAGGGGGGTCCCAGACGAGTACAAGGCCCAGAATCAAGTGGTAGCGGGTTTTCTTTCTCTCATTCCAACCATACAGATAAATAGAAATGTAGACTGGATAAATTATGTCTACTACACTGAGCAGAGATTTATAAATTACAGCAGAGATGCCTTCCAGGGCATAGTTGAGGAACTAGGACCCAATACAAGAATGACTCTTCAAAATAGATTGGCAATAGATATGATTCTTGCTGAGAAAGGTGGAGTATGTGGGATGATAGGAGAGGAATGCTGCACATACATTCCCCAGAACTCTGGAGTAAATGGAAAAACCGTAGTAGCTCTTCGAAGGATAACAAGTCTGGCAGAAGAAGTAAAGACAAATGCAGGGGTAGATACCTCCTTCTTCTCAGGATGGTTGGGAGGGGTCAAGGGATTCTTCCAACAAGCTTGTTTAGTGATAGGAGGTCTATTAGTATTGGGCCTGGTGGTCCTATGCTGCATAGTCCCCTTATACAGGAAAGCTATAACCAATGCTGTCCCAACTTCCGGGACCTTTCTGAATCAAGAAACCACATCTCTGTTACATGATAATACCAGTAAGGAAGATATGGAGAAATACACTCCTTTGAACAAGCCTGACCAGACCCCCCATGACAGAGTTCAATTGAGAGATTTAGTTTAGGGTCAGTTGGGAGAACTCTATGTGTCATCCAGGATAGGGCTCAATTGTTTGGGGGCGTCTCATAAGGGGGCAGCTTCTAAGATGATTGGGTGAAGAAATCCACCTCCCCTCTCCCCACACATGGACAGTCTCAAAGGCCCCGAAGCAAGGGAAAGCTTAGTGTTTATTGGGGAATGTCAGGGTAAAAATATATATATATATATATATATATTTTGTAACTTTTATACTTTTGTAACTTTTATACGCTTTTTTGCTAATGTACTAACCACCATTTTGTGTCTTATAACAATAAGCTTTCCTTGCTACGTAATACTCAAATCGAAACTTAAACTAAGACAGTTCCAGTGTTGCCAAGACTCATTCCAGAGAAACGAAACAAGATTATAAGCTGACGGCTGCAATATCTGCCCAGAGACTGAGATAAGGAGATGTGGACCAATCAGGAGTGGCCAGACACTGAACTTTCATGGTTTACCCCGCTCCGGACAACCCCTTTTCCCTCCCCATTATGTAGTGTATTTAGATTTGTGCATGTAAAAAATAAACAGAGAACATTGCTGAGATCGTGGCTTGCCAGTAGCCCTCTGAGCGTGCTCTGAGTTTGAACCAGCTTGTTGTCTGACTCATTCTTTGAATGGTTGACCCATGCTCATAGTTTGAATTTGGAGTGACTGGAGGACGAGTGATTTGTCGTCACGACCCCCACAATATGAGGCCCACTATTCTGTATGCAGCATTATACGAGGCCCATTATTCTGTATGGAGCAATATATGAGGCCTATTTTTCTGTATGGAGCAATACATGAGGCCCATTATTCTGTATGGAGCATTATATAGGGCCCACTATTCTGTATGGAGCATTATATAGGGCCCATTATTCTGTATAGAGCAATATATGGGGTCCATTATTCTGTATGGAGCATTATATTGGGTCCATTATTCTGTATGGAGCATTATATGGGGTCCATTATTCAGTATGAGCAATATATAGGGTCCATTATTCTGTATGGAGCATTATATGGGGCCCATTATTCTGTATGGAGCAATATATGGGGACAATTATATGATCTTTTTTCAACCTATGTAAATATGTAACATCCCCCATGTTAATGTATGGCGATCTCCACTCCAGGACATTCAGAACTTATCTTAGAAAATTCACCAAAATGGGGATGTAAACCATAATTACCAAAAAAGTGAGGTTCCAGTGGACTGATTGATCTGACTATTAAAGGTGAAATCAGCAAGAGGTAAGAATGAAGACCAGTCCTTCTGCTGAGGCGCAACAAAACACCTTAAAATTTGTTCCAAAGATTGATTTATCCTTCCTGCCTGACCATTGGTTTCAGGGTGGTAGGCACAGGAACATGACAAGTCAATCCCCAGCTTATTACAAAACGCTCTCCAGAATTTGGAGACAAATTGCGCTCCCCTATCAGACACAATGTTATGAGGAATTCCATGTAACCTCACCACATGACAATTAAGCAACCTGGAGAGTGTCTCCCATCAGGTAACCCTGACAAAGGAACAAAATGAGCCCGTTTACTGAATCGGTCAACCACCCAAATAACAGTCTTCCCACCAGACAGAGGCAAATCCATGATGAAATCCATGGACAGATGAGTCCACTGTCGTTCTGGAATTGGCAATGGGGCTAATACACCGGCCGGCCGCTTATGACAGACTTTAGCGTTTGCACAAACTTCTCAAGTGGATACAAAATCTTTAGGTCGGTTTCACATCTCCATTTTTTTCCAGTACCGGAGCTATCCGTGTTACGTGTTGCATCCGTGTGCTGTCCATGTTTATCATCCGTGTGCTTTCCGTGTGAATATGTACTGGAAGTTACAATTTGTTTCAGAAATGATAATTTTATCTATAATTAAATGGTTTGATATGGAAAAGGTGCGCCAATTTAGTAATTAGGTACTAAAATCCTTAAAAGCACCATTAGCTCACACATTTATGCTTTGGCTCGTGTGTTAGTAGTTCTGTGGTTTGACAGATATGTCTGTTTCCAATGAGGCGTTGTTGTGGTTGGACTGGCTTCTGTCCCGTCGCTTTGTGGTTCTGCGTCATATTCTTGGTGAAGAACCACGGCGTCCCAAACACTATGGGTTCACCCTCTCCTCTTGCAACGTGGGGCATATGGACATTTTCATACATTGGAAAATAAACTTCGCAAATATACAGCAAAGTTTGTGGCTTTCTGTCGCCTGTCCATGTGTTGTTTGGACAAACGTCTGGAGGATTTGTGTCCTTTCATACTTAGACAAGACACCTGCATGAGACTAAGCATTTCTCCAGAGGAGCGTTTGCTAGTAACCGAGGTAAGTTTCTTCCTCACTCATTTTTTGATAACCCCTTAACTATGTTTGCCAGTGAACATTATTTATTAATTGTAATGCACACGCCCGGGCTGAGCGGCGTGTGCGTGTGATTCCACTGGACCGTGCCGGAAAGTGAATGCCTGGAGGGGCGTAACTAGGTATTCACCCGATCCGACCAGGGTCGCACGACGGCATACGACGCCAGTGCACCAAGGAGGAACCGAGCAGAGGGACCAGGTGCTACTCCAGGACAGACCCCGGACACGGCTGTTGACCCACACAGGGGAATACAGGAACAGACTGGTGGGTATAGGCAGGCACGACTGGTATGCAGGCAGGCGGGTATGCAGGCAGGGGGGTACAGGCAAGCACGGCTAGAGTGCAGACAGGGAGGCACTAGCAGGTAGGAACACAGGCGCGATAGGACCCAGTACACACTGGGACTCAGGAACAGAACCACAGATGTGGCAGACAAACACAGCAGAGTGAGGCCGCCCAGAGAGGTGAGCGAGAGCAGGGCAGGACGAGACCGCCTGGAGCGGTGAGCAAGAGTAGAGCAGGACGAGGCTGTCTGGAGCAGTGAGCAAGAGGTCAGAGCTGAGCGAGACTGCCGGAGCAGTGAGCAAGGAGACAGAGCAGAGCGAGACTGCCGGGGCAGTGAGCAAAGGAGTCAGAGCAGAACGAGACTGCCGGAGCAGTGAGCAAAGGAGTCAGAGCGGAGCGAGACTGCCAGAGCAGTGAGCAAAGGAGTCAGAGCGGAGCGAGACTGCCGGAGCAGTGAGCTAAGGAGTCAGAGCGGAGCGAGACTGCCGGAGCAGTGAGCAAAGGAGTCAGAGCGGAGCGAGACTGCCGGAGCAGTGAGCAAAGGAGTCAGAGCGGAGCGAGACTGCCGGAGCAGTGAGCAAGGCAGAGCAGGCTAGAACCGCCGGAGCGGTGAGCAAGGCAGAGCAGGCTAGAACCGCCGGAGCGGTGAGCAAGGCAGAGCAGGCTAGAACCGCCGGAGCGGTGAGCAAGGCAGAGCAGGCTAGAACCGCCGGAGCGGTGAGCAAGGCAGAGCAGGCTAGAACCGCCGGAGCGGTGAGCAAGGCAGAGCAGGCTAGAACCGCCGGAGCGGTGAGCAAGGCAGAGCAGGCTAGAACCGCCGGAGCGGTGAGCAAGGCAGAGCAGGCTAGAACCGCCGGAGCGGTGAGCAAGGCAGAGCAGGCTAGAACCGCCGGAGCGGTGAGCAAGGCAGAGCAGGCTAGAACCGCCGGAGCGGTGAGCAAGGCAGAGCAGGCTAGAACCGCCGGAGCAGTGAGCAAGGCAGAGCAGGCTAGAACCGCCGGAGCGGTGAGCAAGGCAGAGCAGGGGGGACAGGACTCTGTTCACACGGAACAGACAGGAAGGGAAAGGCAGAGCCAGATACCCACAGGGTACTTGCAGTGAAGTAGCGAGTGGACCACAAACTCACAAACGGGAGTACAGAGACAACAAGCAGGAGTAAGGTACGAGTTCAGACTCTGCAGAAAAAGGAAAGGTACGGACATAGAGAAACACGGGAAAACAGGCTAGAAGAGTATACAGACAAGAACAGACACAGTAGCAAGATACAGGAGCGGGTCTAGGTAGCAGCCCCTAGAAGGCGGGAGGAACAGGCTAGGAGCGTGTTCAGACAGGACAGGCAAGATACAGGAGCGGGTCTAGGTAATCGGCCCCTAGAAGGCAGGAGGAACAGGCTAGGAGCGTGTTCAGACAGGACAGACTAGATACAGGAGCGGGTCTAGGAATGCAGCCCCTAGAGGGCGAGAGGAACAGGCTAGGAGCGTGTTCAGACAGGCCTGGAAATACAGCCTCCAGGATAGGCAGACAAGAGAACACAGAACGGACCTGGCACATTCAGAGTGCAAGAGCACACTAAATGAAACACAATGCTCAGGCAGGGATTGATTGGAGCAGCTGGTTAAATACCAGGTGACAGACAGCAATAGGCTGAGGACGCTCAAGGGGTGTGACCCACAGCAGGTACAAAAAGCAGGAAGTGATCGGGCGCCGCCCTTAAGCAGCAGAAACAGACACAAACAGACAGCATGGAGGGAAGCCAGAGAGACATTCTGGACTGGAGATCAAGTGCGCGCTCTTGCACAGTGGGAGATGGACCACAATGCAAGGACGCCGCCATGTATGTTACATTAATGCTGCCCATGTTTTATTAATCTCCAAGGTTAAAGTTTACAAATGCAACCACAATTATTTGCATATGTGAAATGATAGCGAAGCTAAGGCCATTCCCCTCCCCCACATGTGTTATCCATCATTTGGCAGCTCTCCAGTATATGTCACACCTGTGTGCTTCCTTCATAGTTGTGGTTTCTGTTCTGCCCAAACACTGGCCATGTATTGAATATGGTTGGATGTGAATTTTTGGGGATTACATTTTCTGCCTATAATATGTTTTCACTATATTCCCCATTTTATAACCCAATCAGTGTACATTGCTTATTTGTGAACTGAAATCTTTTGGTCATTATGTCTGAATTTGGTTTTTAAAATGTTTTTATTAGTAATTTCAGATTCCTGGCTACTGGCAATTCCTTTAGTTCCCCCCATTTCCAGTTCCTCCTTGGCACGTCGACAATTTCACAGATTGTGCGGACAACCTGTGATATTATTTGGGACAAGCTGAAGAGCCGGTTGATGCCTCAGCCAAGCACACATGACTAGGTGAGGATTGCCCAGGGTTCATGGAAGCAGCACAGTTTCCCAATTGTATAGGTGCACTAGATGGGAAGCACATTCGTGTCAAGAAGCCGCCAAACTCAGGCTCATGATTCTTTAATAAATTACATTTTTTTCTCAGCAGTGCTGCTGGCTTTTGCTGACAGATGCTCGTATCATTCGCTCCTCCAGATTTGCAAGGCGGCTTGCTGAAACGAATGCCAACCTTCCCCAGCCATGTGCACTTCCAGGAGCCTCTGGTCCACCTGCACCATTTATTATGATTGCTGATGAGGGTTTTGTGCTCTCAAGCCATGTTTTGAGGCAGTTTGCGTGGAGAGTTTGGAGACACAGAGGCGCATTTTTATCATGCGATTGACGAAAGCCTGTTGTTTTGTTGAGCGTGATTTTGGATTGTTAACCTCTAAGTGGCGTATATTTGACAGTGCTATACAAAGGCATCCTGCCAATGTCAAGGCAGCCATAAAGGCAAGCATCCTCTTGCATAACGAACATATGAATCATCCTTGGATGATGTTGAGGATGTGAGAATGTTCAGCGTGCTATTACCACACGTTATTCAGCGTGGTCCACAACCTGGTCCCTCTGGCCTTCGAGTCAGGAATATATTTTGTGATTATTTTATGTCACCAGAGGGTAGTGTCCCATGGCAAATAGAGTGAAACAAATAATGTCAACATTAGATAGAATTGTAGGTAAATGTTTTTTTTAATTGGCTTTGTTTCAAAATTGCTTAGAAACATTAGTTAGGGACTCGCGAGACAATGAGGATCCTTGACGGGGGTTGTGAGCTTATTTTTGTTTGTGGAAAAGGTTACACACTCTTCACAAAGCCTTCCTCTTTCCCAGACAAAATAACAAATACCTCATTTCTAAATTTAACATAAAATAAAAAAACAAAAAAAAATTAACTTAACCAAATTTTCAATTAGTTATTTTTCAACTAGGCTGATATCTGTGTTTACATAATAAATGTTTTAATTACCACAAATGTCTGTGTCATTGAAGCATCGTCTGATCCATTAACCACTTCGCGCCAGAGCCTGTTTTTGCCTTCTTGACTGGGCCAATTTTTACAATTCTGACCACTGTCACTTTATGAGGTAATTACTCTGGAACGCTTCAACGGATCCCCCTGATTCTGAGTTTGCTTTTTCGTGACATATTGTACTTCATGATAGTGGTAAAATTTCTTTGATATCACTTACGTTTATTTGTGAAAAAATCGGAAATTTGGCGAAAATTTTGAAAATTTTGCAATTTTCAAACTTTGAATTTTCATGCCCTTAACCACTTCGCGCCAGAGCCTGTTTTTGCCTTCGTGACCGGGCCAATTTTTTCAATTCTGACCACTGCCAGTTTATGAAGTAATTACCCTGGAACGCTTCAACGTATTCCCCTGATTCTGAGATTGTTTTTTCGTGACATATTGTACTTCATGATAGTGGTAAAATTTCTTCGATATCACTTGCGTTTATTTGTGAAAAAATCGGAAATTTGGCGAAAATTTTGAAAATTTTGCAATTTTCAAACTTTGAATTTTCATGCCCTTAAATCAGAGAGATATGTCACACAAAATAGTTAATAAATAACATTTCCCACATGTCTACTTTACATCAGTACAATTTTGGAACCCAAATTTTTTTTTGTTAGGGAGCTATAAGGGTTAAAAGTTGACCAGCGATTTCTCATTTTTCCAACAAAATTTACAAAACCATTTTTTTAGGGACCACATCACATTTGAAGTCACTTTGAGGGGTCTTTATGACAGAAAATACCCAAAAGTGACACCATTCTAAAAACTGCACCCCTCAAGGTGCTCAAAACCACATTCAAGAACTTTATTAACCCTTCAGGTGATTCACAGGAATTTTTGGAATGTGGAAGAAAAAAATTAACATTTAACTTTTTTTCACAAAAATGTTACTTTAGACGCAATTTTTTTATTTTCACAGGGGTAACATGAAAAAATGGACCCCAAATTTTTTTGTGCAATTTCTCTTGAGCGTGCTGATACCCCATATGTGAGGGAAAACCACTGTTTGGGCACATGGCAGGGTTCGGAAGGGAAGGAGCGCCATTAGACTTTTTGAATGTAAAATTTGTCTGAATAATTAGCGGACGCCATGTTGCGTTTGGAGAGCTCCTGATGTGCCTAAACAGTGGAAACCCCCCACAAGTGACACCATTTTGGAAACTAGACCCCTTAGGGAACTTATCTAGATGTGTGGTGAGCACCTTGAACCCCAAGGTGCTTCACAGAAGTTTATAATATTGAGCTGTAAAAATAAAATTTTCACATTTTTCCCACAAAACCGTTTTTCATCCCTTAATTTTGCATTATCATAAGGGTAATAGGATAAATTGCACCATGAAATTTGTTATGCAATTTCTCCTGAACACGCTGATACCCCATATGTGGAGGCAAATTACTGTTTGGGCACATGGCAGGGTTTGAAAGGGAAGGAGCGCCATTTGACTTTTTGAATGTAAAATTTGTTTGAATAATTAGCGGACGCCATGTCACATTTGGGGAGCCCCTAATGTGCCTAAACAGTGGAAACCCCCCACAAGTGCCACCATTTTGGAAACTAGACCCCTTAGGGAACTTATCTAGATGTGTGGTGAGCACCTTGCACCCCCAGCTGCTTCACAGAAGTTTATAATATTGAGCCGTAAAAATAAAATTTTCACATTTTTCCCATAAAAAATGTTTTTTCATTCCCTAATTTTGCATTATCATAAGGGTAACAGGATAAATTGCACCATGAAATTTGTTGTACAATTTCTCCTGAGTACGCCGATACCCCATATGTGGGGGAAAACCACTGCTTTGGTGTACGGCAGGGTTCGGAAGAGAAAGGAGCGCTATGTTGGCTGGGATAGGCAGCAGACACCATGTCACATTTGAAGAGTCGCTGACATGCCAAAACAGCAGAAACCCCCACAAGTGACCCCATTTTGTAAACTACACCTCTCAAGGAATTCATCTAGGGAAGTAGTGAGCATTTTTTAATTTTTAAATTTATACCATTGGGCAGTGAAAAAAGCATAATTATATTTTTACCACAAAAAAATGTTTTATCCTCAGATTTTACATTTTCACACAGGGCAATGGGTAAAAATGGTGCCGAAATGTGTCACACAATTTCTTCTAAAAGTGTCAATACCCCATATGTGGCTGTATCGTACCGCTCAGCCATACGGTGAGATTTGAGGGGGAAGGAGCGCTATTTGACAATTGGAGAACAAATTATTGTAGAATAGGCATTTGGATTTGGGAGCACAAAATGTTCTGAATTTCTTTTGGGGGGCAAGGACCATTTTGCTTTTCCAGAGCCTTTCTGCTACCAGTAACTTGGAAGTCCCTTATATTTTTAACAGATGATGGACCTGAGTGGGGACTAGCTTTTTTTGAGGACTGAGTTGAAGCTTTTATTGGGAACATTTTACGTAACATTTATCCGGCGCTCTAGGCTGAGCACTTACATCGGGGTTTCCATCTAATTTTCCAAGTGATGTAATTCAGATGAAACCCCTGCAGGATCCATTCACTGTAATGAGGCAGCAGAGTTACTCTGGACTCCGTCTGGCCTCTGTTTAGTGGTGTCCTTTTTTTCAGAAGTGCACAAAACTGTGGCCAACCGCACTTTTATGCACGCCTAAAACAAATGACACCGTGGGATCCCAGGCTAGACGGCATCCACAGTGGCCTATATCTGCCTCATTACAGGGAATCTTCCATCATGGGTTCTGGCTGAATCACGTATTTCAGAGATTTACACGGAAACTCTGGTGTAAGTGCTCAGCGCAGAGCACAGGATAAATGTGAGCAGAGCCTTACTGGGATCTTTGGGAGACATAATAAACAAATCAGTAGCAGGTGAATAATATTTGTTTTATTTATTTTTTATGCCGTTCCTAGTGTGATATAACTGATTAGATTACTTTATTCTTCGGGTCGGTGCGATTACAGAGATACCAGATTTATATCGGGTTTTTATGACTGACAGCTGTCACACACTAAAAGACGCTTTTTTTGCAAAATCTAGTTTTTGCATCACCATATTTTGAGAGCTATAATTTTTCCATATTTCGGCCGATAGAGTCATGTGATGGCTTGTTTTTTGCGGAACGAGTTGAAATTTTTATTGGAACCATTTTTGGGCACGTGACATTTTTTGATCGCTTTCTATTCCGTTTTTTGGGAGGTAAAGTTAACAAAAACAAACACTTCAGGAATTGTTTTTTGAGTTTTTTTTTATGCCGTTCTGCGTGTGGTAAAAGTGATCAGGCAGCGTTATTCTTCGGGTCAGTACGTTTACAGCGATACTACACTTACTGTATTTTTTTCATGTTTTGGCGCTTTTACACAATAAAACAATTTTATAGAAAAAAAAATATTTTTTTTGCATTGCTTTATTCTGAGCGCTATAACTTTTTTATTTTTTGGCTGATGGAGCTGTATGGCGGCTTTTTTTTGCGGAACAAGATGACGTTTTCAGTGGTACCATTTTTATTTCTATTCTGCTTTTTGATCGCATTTTTTTCCACTTTTTGTTTGGCGATATGATAAAAAAGCATATTTTTTGCTTCGTTTTTTATTTATTTTTATTACGGTGTGCACAGAAGGAGTTAATTAGTGCCACAGTTTTATAGCTCGGGTTGTTTCGGACGCGGCGATACCAAATATGTGTATTTTTTTTGGTTTTGTAATAATTTACGGATTTATTGGTTTAATATTTTATTTATTTATTTTTATTTATTTTGTGATTTTTTTTTTTAATAGTTTAAAAACTTTTTTTTTACTTTTTTTTACATTTTTACTTAGTCCCTGTATGGGACATTAATTTTTATTTTTCTGATCACTGATCTCATGTAATGTAATACACATATATTACATTATATGAGATCTTCACTGACTGTTTCAGTCAGAGTCTCCTGTCTGACTTCAGCTACATACAGGCTGAAGTCAGACAGGAAGGACACCATATATGGCAGAGCTGGAGGCGGTCATGTGACCTCCAGCTGCCATAGCAACCCCAGGTCCTCAAACGAAACGGAGGTCTTCGGAGGTAAGTAAGACGACCCCCTCTCTTCCTGCTGTCTCCTATATGCCGTGATCACTATAGATCACAGCATATAGAAGACAGCAAAGGGTTAACATCACTGGGACCTGATCTAATCAGGTCCCGATGATGTACCCTGTCAGAGCTAACGCTCTGCACCGGAATCGCAGTGCTTGCAGGACCCTAGGGGTCCTGAGCACTGCGAGACCACCCACCGTTTTTAAACGTCGGCACTGCACAGAGCCCGGCAAGCGCCGACGTTTATCTACAGTGGGCGGTCGGGAACCGGTTAATAGTGTTGAGCATTCCGATATTGAAATATCGGGTATCAGCCGATATTCGCGGTATCGGAATTCCGATACTTAATTCCGATACTTTTAGAATATCGTATACCGGAATCGGAAGTTCCCATAATGCAATGAGCCAGTTTCATTTTATTCAGCCAATGAGGATCCTAAGAAGTGTGGGCACATCCTGTTAGGCATGTTGACTAATGGCATGGCTGTGATGGGCTGCTGAAATGATGTCATGATTCACAATAAAAGCCGCCACCGCCATTTTGAGCTCACTCTGCTGTGAATTCAGTTAGGGATAGGACGCTATTGTTCTGAGGGACAGTTTTAGCTACCTATTTGGTCTATTCTGCTTTACCCAAGCTACTTTATAAATCGCTGTGCCTTGAGGTGCTAGTGCACAGTTCTCTGCGCTGTTCACGGCTGTCTGCAAGGTCTCTGTGTGTGTGAGTGCAGCTCACCCTGCAGTGTGTGCTTCAGCCACGTCTGGTTATAGTGCGCTCAGCGAGCGTCACTGCCTCATACATTGTCCTTTTTTGCTAATTGATAATTTTTCCTGATTTCTCCTATTAGTGTGGTGGTTCCATCCGTATTCAGCTAAATTGGTTCCAAACACACTATATAGGAGTAGATGGAGAATTTTTTTTTTGTCTTGCAGCGCTAGTGCACAGTGCTCTGCATCTGTACTGTGCACCGCTGTCTGCAAGGTCTGTGTGTGTGAGCGCAGCTCATCCTGCAGTGTGTACTTCAGCCACGTCTGGTTGTAGTGCGCTCAGCGTGCGTCACTGCCTCATACATTATCCTTTTTTGCTAATTGATAATTTTTCCTGATATCTCCTATTAGTGTGGTGGTTCCATCCGTATTCAGCTACATTGGTTGCAAACACACTATATAGGAGTAGTTAGAGGAGCCTTTCTGCAGCATTGGGCCCTGCAGCCCCAACCAGATTAGTATTAGCCTATTTTTTGTAGCCTCATCTATTACATTGTAGGTTACCTTCCTACATTGTAATAGCTACAAAAAGTTTGTGATACTATCGGCATTACATCTTTGGGCACACCCAGTGTCTTTTTGTGACAAAAAAAAACCTAAATAAAGTCACCAAACACTCCACTTTACAGTTGTGTAGGCCACATTAGCTCATATTAAAGTCTAGTCCACACTTTATAAAATTAGTGTTTCTTATACCTGTTAGCTGCTGTTCAGGAATAAGCACACTAAGCCCTTAGTACTTTTCTGCCTATCTTTATCAGTCTACCAAGATGAAGAAGGCAGGGAGTAAGGCATGTGGTCGTGGTCGTGGGCGTGGAGGTTCTGCAGGGAGAGGACGTGAGGATTCTGTGCCTGCAGGGAGAGGACGTGGAGATTCTGTGCCTGCTGCGGGCACCAGTGACTCAGCATCCCACAGTTTTACCAGGGAACAGTCCTTTATGCGCAGCTTTGTAGGAGCTAGCCGTACCCCACTGCTGTGGGAGGACCAAATTGAAGCCGTTGTCGGATGGATGTCAGCTAACGCATCGACTTCAATTAGTTCCAGATCCTCTCAGGTCCTGAGCACTGAAGAGCACCAATCTGTCTCTTCACCACCTGCCAAATTGCCCAGGCAGTCAGAGAGCCCTGGACAGGAGCCATCTCTACTTCTGTTCTCTGAATCTCTTGGCTTGGAAAGAGGGGGCCAGCCAAGCAGAATTCTAGAATTTAAAGAAGAGGTAGTATGCAGCGATGCGCAACTGCTTTGTCTCTCTGAATCTGAAGAGGTGGGTGGGCCAGTGCCTATGGCCAGCACACCTCAGTACGCATCTGATGATGAGACTCAGGTGCCACTTTCTGGTGCGTACTGTGCTCTCGAGACTACCCAGGAGAAGCAGTTGTTTGAAGAGGGTGGTGTAGATGATGAGGTCCTTGACTCGTCATGGCGTGATGGACAGGAAGGTGGTGGAAGCAGCTCTGAGGAAGAGATTCCCCGAACGGCCCAAAAAGGAGGGAGAGGGAGGGGGCAGACTTGGTTGCCTGTAGCCTCCACTTTGGCACCCATTAGGAGCATGGCTCTTCCAAAATCCAAAGCGGGTGCTCCCAAGACTTGCAGTGCCTGGTCCTTTTTTGACACAGTTGCAGATGACATTTGCTTTGTCAAATGCAAGCTGTGTAATCAGAAGGTGAAAAGAGGGAAAAGTGTCAGCAACCTCAATAACACAAATATGTGGAAACATGTGCGGACCAAGCACGTGGTGGAGTTACAAAAACACACTGAAGACCTAGGCCAACCTACAGCGCCACCTACCACCTCTTCAGCTCGTGTTGTAGCCTCTTCCTCCAGCTCACACACAGCTGGTTCGGCTACCTCACAGGATCGCCATGGAAGAATCTCTGGCACTGTTGTACAGAGACACAATGTAATTCCACCCACAGCACCACTTTCCCTGTCATCCTCCCACTCCCAGGCCAGTCTACAGCCATCGGTAGCACAGGCATGGGAGAAAAGGCGCCCATATTCGGCAAACCACCCCCGAGCACAGGCTCTGAATGCTGGCATTGCTAAACTACTGGTCTTTGAAATGCTATCATTCAGGCTGGTGGAGACTGACACCTTCCGTAACTTTATGGCATTGGCACACAATACAACGTGCCCAGCCGCTTTTATTTCAGCAGGCAAGCCGTTCCTGCCCTGCAACAGCATGTGGAAGGAAAAATTAAACATGCGCTACAAAACACCGTCAGTAGCAAGGTCCACCTGACCACCGATGCGTGGACCAGTAAGCATGGACAGGGACGATACCTTTCCCTCACTGCCCATTGGGTAAATGTTGTGGAGCCGGGTACAGATCTTGAGAGTGGCGCTGTACGTGTTCTGCCAACTCCAAGGATTGCAGGAATCCAGTCTGTACACATTGATTCCTCCTCATACTCCAGTTCCTCTGAATCAGCGCTGCAGGAGCCGTCACGGTCTACCTCCACATCGACCCGTGAACGGTTACCTGTTATGATGACCGATATGAGCACAGCCGTGGCCAAACGTCAACAGGCCGTATTAAAATTAATTTCTTTGGGGAATCGAAGCCACACAGCGCAGGAGCTCTGGAATGCCATCAAGCAGCAGAGCGACGTGTGGTTTGTGCCAGCGAATCTCCAGCCAGGCATGTGGGTGTGTGACAATGGCAGAAATCTGGTGGCAGCTCTGGGCCTAGGCAACCTCACTCACATCCCATGTCTGGCACATGTGCTCAACTTGGTCGTGCAGAGTTTTTTGAGGGACTATCCGGATCTTGATGCACTGCTTCACAAGATCCGCATAGAGTGCGCTCACTTGTGGCGTTTCAGCAACGCAAGATCGCGTATTGCAGCTCTGCAGCGCCGATTACGCCTTCCGGAACATCGCATCATATGTGACCTACCCACCAGGTGGAATTCAACGTTACATATGTTGGAGAGGTTGTGTGAGCAGCAGGCAGCAGTAATGGAGTACCAGCTGCAGCAGGCGCAAACAAGTCGCAGTGCGCGCCGTTCACACTTCACCACCACTGAGTGGGCCTCTATGAAGGACATTTGCCACGTTTTGCGTGCCTTCGATTATTCCATGAGGATGGCTAGTGCAGATGATGCACTAGTCAGCATGACTATCCCCCTTATCTGCCTGCTTGAAAAAACACTGCAAGCACTAAGGGACGAGGTTTTGGAAGAGGTGGAGGATGAGGAGTTACAAATGCCATCTGCTTCTGTACAGTCTGCTCAACGTGGTTCCTCACAAAGGCCTAGGCAGGGGACACTTTGTGAGGAGGATGAGGAGGAGTCAATGGAGGAGGAAGACATCTGTCCAGAGGAGGGAGGTACACAATGCTCTAGTAGTCAATATCTAGAGCGAGGGTGGGGTGATGCAGAGCAGGCAGAGATCACGCCTCAAGCAGGGGACAGCTTTTCTTGGCCAGTTGGCAGTCTGCAGCACATGTTTAATTTCATGCTGCAGTGCCTGAAAAACAACCGCCGCATCGCCCACATTGTCAACATGGCTGATTATTGGGTGTCCACCCTCCTAGATCCTCGCTACCGGGACAACTTACAAAGCATCATAACACCGTTGAACCGGGAGCGTAAAATGCGGGAGTACCAAGACGCACTGGTGCATTCCATCATGTTCTCCATTCCAACCCAGAGCAGTGCTGCTAGTGCTTTACAAAGCAGCTCAGTGCACCGAGGCAGTGGAGGAAGCTCTGCACAAAGAGGGAGCAGAAGCAGCGCCTCAGTACAAGGCAAGACCAGTATTGCCCAAATGTGGCAAAGTTTTGCGTCCCCGCCGCAACAAATGTCTACACCATCACAGACGGCTCTAGTCAGCAGGAGGCAACGTTTCCATCAGATGGTGACAGACTACATGTTTTGCCCTCTCAGTGTACTCCCAGACGGCTCTTCCCCCTTCAAGTTTTGGGTCTGTAAGCTGGATACATGGCCAGAGCTTAGCCAGTATGCATTGGAGGTGCTAGCTTGCCCTGCTGCTAGTGTATTATCGTAACGCGTCTTTAGTGCCGCAGGTGGTGTACTAACAGACCGTCGCATGCGACTATCCTCTGATAACGTTGACCGGCTTACTTTTCTCAAAATGAACAAGGCCTGGATCTCGCATGAATTTGCCAGTCCTCTTCCAGAATAAATAATTGGTTGGCAACAGTATCCAGGTCTCCTGTTGTGTTCATGTTTCTACCACCTGAACTGTAATCCCTGAGCTACAACACCACCAGTTGCTGCTCAGAAGTGCCATCTGCACAGTCAACGCTTGCTCCAGTGTTATTGGGGTTCAGTAACGTCATCTGATCCCCAGCTGTGTGTCCGGCAAATTCTCCTGCTCTATCCACATCCACTGTACTACTAATTTAAAACTAGCTCCAATTACACCTCTGGCTCCTCTGTTTTTAGTATTTACCCTGGGCTCCAATACCGCTAGTTGCTGCTCAGAAGTGCCGTCTGCACAGTCAACGCTTTCTCCAGTGTTATTGGGGTTCAGTAACGTCAGCTGATCCCCAGCTGTGTGTCCAGCAAATTCTCCTGCTCTGTCCACATCCACTGTACTACTAATTTAAAACTTGCTCCAATTACACCTCTGGCTCCTCTGTTTTTAGTATTTACCGTGGGCTCCAATACCGCTAGTTGCTGCTCAGAAGTGCTGTCTGCACAGTCAACGCTTGCTCCAGTGTTATTGGGGTTCAGTAACGTCAGCTGATACCCAGCTGTGTGTCCGGCAAATTCTCCTGCTCTGTCCACATCCACTGTACTACTGATTTAAAACTTGCTCCAATTACACCTCTGGCTCCTCTGTTTTTAGATTTTACCCTGGGCTCCAATACCGCTAGTTGCTGCTCAGAAGTGCCGTCTGCACAGTCAACGCTTGCTCCAGTGTTATTGGGGTTCAGTAACGTCAGCTGATCCCCAGCTGTGTGTCCGGAAAATTCTCCTGCTCTGTCCACATCCACTGTACTACTGATTTAAAACTTGCTCCAATTACACCTCTGGCTCCTCAGTTTTTAGTATTTACCGTGGGCTCCAATACCGCTAGTTGCTGCTCAGAAGTGCCGTCTGCACAGTCAATGCTTGCTCCAGTGTTATTGGGGTTCAGTAACGTCAGCTGATCCCCAGCTGTGTGTCCGGCAAATTCTCCTGCTGTGTCCACATCCACTGTACTACTGATTTAAAACTTGCTCCAATTACACCTCTGGCTCCTCTGTTTTTAGTATTTACCCTGAGCTCCAATACCGCTAGTTGCTGCTCAGAAGTGCCGTCTGCACAGTCAACGCTTGCTCCAGTGTTATTGGGGTTCAGTAACGTCAGCTGATCCCCATCTGTGTGTCCGGCAAATTCTCCTGCTCTGTCCACATCCACTGTACTACTGATTTAAAACTTGCTCCAATTACACCTCTGGCTCCTCTGTTTTTAGTATTTACCCTGGGCTCCAATACCGCTAGTTGCTGCTCAGAAATGCTGTCTGCACAGTCAACGCTTGCTCCAGTGTTATTGGGGTTCAGTAACGTCAGCTGTTCCCCTGCTGTGCATATGGCAATTTCTCCTGCTCTGTCCACATTCACACTACTACAGATTTAAAACTTGCTCCAATTACACCTCTGGCTCCACTCTGTTTTTAGTATTTACCCTGGGTTCCAGCACCGCCAGCTGTTTCCTAGCAGTGTCTTTGGCATGGGTACTCCCTCCTGCCCAGCCTGGTTCCAGCACACCAGCTGTTTCCGGGTAGTGTCAACGTCACTTTGCCTCCAATGCGTTGTCCTGTCGTGTTGCGTTCGGGTTAGCCGACTCTATGGTGCCTGCAGTTTAGGTGACTCCTATGTGGGCTGCGGGATCTGGCAATGAAGGCTGGTTCCATAGTGCCAATAGGACAAGCACCCCCTGTAGGACTGTGGGTTTCGGTAACTCAGGCCGGCTCGCGGCCTTGCAACTTTTTTTTCATGAGTACCTTCTGCTACCCATCCGAGTTCCAGTACCGTCAGCTGGTTCTCGGCAGTGCCTTTGGCTTAGGTGCCTCCTTCTTGTTATCAAAGTTCCACCAACGTCTGCTGGTCCTTGGTAGTGCTTTCTGGCACAGGTACCTCCTGCTTAGTAACCGAGTTCCAGTACTGTCACCTTGTCCTCGGTAGTTCCATTGGCTCTTGTACCTTCTGCTACCCATCCGGGTTCCATTACCGTCAGCTGGTTCTCGGCAGTGCCTTTGGCTTAGGTGCCTCCTTCTCGGTATCCAAGTTCCACCAACGTCTGCTGGTCCTTGGTAGTGCTTTCTGGCACAGGTACCTCCTGCTTAGTAACCGAGTTCCAGTACCGTCAGCTGTTTCTCGGTAGTTCCATTGGCTCTTGTACCTTCTGCTACCCATCCGGGTTCCAGTACCGTCAGCTGGTTCTCGGCAGTGCCTTTGGCTTAGGTGCCTCCTTCTCGGTATCCAAGTTCCACCAACGTCTGCTGGTCCTTGGTAGTGCTTTCTGACACAGGTACCTCCTGCTTAGTAACAGAGTTCCAGTACCGTCAGCTGGTCCTCGGTAGTTCCATTGGCTCTTGTACCTTCTGCTATCCATCCGGGTTCCAGTACCGTCAGCTGGTCTTCGGTAGTTCCATTTGCTCTTGTACCTTCTACTACCCATCCGGGTTCCAGTACCGTCAGCTGGTTCTCGGCAGTGTCTTTGGCACGGGTACTCCCTCCTGCCCAGCCTGGTTCCAGCACACCAGCTGTTTCCGGGTAGTGTCAACGTCACTTTGCCTCCAGTGCGTTGTCCTGTCGTGTTGCGGTCGGGTTAGCCGACTCTATGGTGCCTGCAGTTTAGGTGACTCCTATGTGGGCTGCGGGATCTGGCAATGAAGGCTGGTTCCATAGTGCCAATAGGACAAGCACCTCCTGTAGGACTGTGGGTTTCGGTAACTCAGGCCGGCTCGCGGCCTTGCAACTTTTTTTTTCATGGGTACCTTCTGCTACCAATCCGAGTTCCAGTACCGTCAGCTGGTTCTCGGCAGTGCCTTTGGCTTAGGTGCCTCCTTCTCGGTATCCAAGTTCCACCAACGTCTGCTGGTCCTTTGTAGTGCTTTCTGACACAGGTACCTCCTGCTTAGTAACCGAGTTCCAGTACCGTCAGCTGGTTCTTGGTAGTTCCATTGGCTCTTGTACCTTCTGCTACCCATCCGGGTACCATTACCGTCAACTGGTTCTCGGCAGTGCCTTTGGCTTTGGTGCCTCCTTCTCGGTATCCAAGTTCCACCAACGTCTGCTGGTCCTTGGTAGTGCTTTCTGGCACAGGTACCTCCTGCTTAGTAACCGAGTTCCAGTACCGTCAGCTGGTCCTCGGTAGTTCCACTGGCTCTTGTACCTTCTGCTACCCATCCGGGTTCCAGTACCATCAGCTGGTTCTCGGCAGTTCCTCAGCCTACTTGTACCTTCTGCTACATTTCCAAGTTCAAGCTTTTTGAAATGGTTCTTGGCAATCACACTGGATCTCCCTGATGAGGACCCTGAAGACCACCCCGAAGAAGACGAGGACCCTGAAGACGAGGACCCTGAAGACGAGGACCCTGAAGACCAACCCGAAGAAAACGAGGACCCCGAAGACGACGACCCTGAAGATGAGGACCCTGAAGACCACCCCGAAGAAGACAAGGACCCTGAAGAGATGAGAACCCTGAAGACGAGGACCCTGAAGACCACCCCAAAGAAAACAAGGACCCCGAAGACGACGACCCTGAAGACGACGACCCTGAAGACCACCCCAAAGAAGACGAGGACCCTGAAGACGAGGACCCTGAAGACCACCCCGAAGAAGACGAGGACCCTGAAGAGATGAGGACCCTGAAGACAAGGACCCTGAAGACCACCCCGAAGAAAACGAGGACCCTGAAGACGAGGACCCTGAAGACGACGACCCTGAAGACCACCCCAAAGAAGACGAGGACCCCGAAGACGAGGACCCCGAAGACGAGGACCCCGAAGACGACGACCCCGAAAACGACGACCCTGAAGATGACGACCCTGAAGACCACCCCGAAGAAGACCAAGAAGATGACCCTGAAGAAGTTGACCAAGAGGACAAAGAACAAGAAGACAACCACCAAGATACAGAAGAACAAGAGACAGAAAACCAAGAAGCAGAAGTACAAGAATCTGCAGAACAAAAAGCGGAAGAACATTAAGCATAAGACTAAAAATCAGAGAAAAAGATATTATCTAAATTATAAGCAGAAGATGACTAAGCAGTGTATGGGGGTGAGTCCGTTCCTCCTCGTGGTGCCCCTGGAAAATACCTGCTGCTGCAGGCCAAACTGAACGCGGACAAATCCTGTTGTAAATCTTTTGTGACGGGCAGAACGAATGATGTAATGTTCAAACTTTTATAGATAACAACTACAGGAATGCCTGTCACAAATAAGAATATGATAAAGAAGAATATGAAGAAGATGAAGAAGTAGAATATGAAGAAGAATAATAGTTGAATAAGAAGAATATGAAGAATGTAAAAAAAAAAATAATACGAAGAAGGTGAAGAAGAAGAAGATGAAGAAGGTGAAGAAGAAGTTAATGAAAAAGATGCTGATGCTGAGGATGATGAAGGAGAAAGTGTGGGAGAAGTAAAAAAGAAGGTGAAGAGCATGTGTAGCACCCCAGGGGTCTGGTTGCCACAGTAATAGAAATATTATGTCTGAGAGCAAGTGGGAGGTTTCTCTGGTCAGGAGACCTAAGCATGCAACACTGCCCGCCCAGACCTGGGAGGGAAGGAATCTGCCCTTATAAACTGGGTCTGGGGCGGGATTAGGTAGTGAAGTCCCAAACAGAGACGCAGTCGGGTCTGGAGGACAGCAGACACAGGGAAAGGAAGACCTAGGAGCTCTGTAGGAGCAGAAGCAGAAGACCAGGGGCTGTGAGCAGAGATATAGCTCATCCTGGCAGAAGAACTTAGTAACCGGACACCGGAGTCCGATGCTTTGGGGACTGATATATACCCAGCAGAAGAAACCAGCCGGCAGGGGGTTCCAGGTCCTCTGGCCACAGAAGCCCGGAGGCTCAGTCACAAAGAAGGGACCAGCGCCGCCATCCAGGAGCGGAGGCTAACAGAAGGCCCCAAGTCACCAGCCATACGGGTGAGCACCACATGGTATACTCAGGGACGTGGGCTACTTGTAACTGCTGACAGCAAGGTAGCCAGGAAGAGTGCAGATAAACGGGGAGGCCTACAACTCCACCTGGCCAGGGGAACTCCTGCTTGCTCGCAGACTGACCAGGCCCCTTATACTAGCCAGTACTCCCGGGAGGGTCTGCCTTATAACACCAGTAAAGACCCTGAACTGCAACCACACGTCTCTGTGTTTCATCGCCGCACCAGCACCATTAGTATTGGGACGCTCACACCATCACTCCCATCATCCACACCAGCTGCCCTGAGGCAATACTTCTCCCGTGGGGAGTTATCCCATTCTTGGCTGCGCATACAACATCAGCCTCAGCGGTCTGCAGCGCAGCGGCGGTCCCAACTGACCGCAACCCACGGGTGGCGTAGTCGGACAATTACAATACAAATAGACTGCCACTGGTTTGACCACCCTGAGCCACGGAACGGGTCACCGCCACACGGAGACTACAACCCCCCAGCATCTTACAAAAGGCCCGGCTCCGGGTTCCCCACGGCCCAGGGGGCGAGTCAACTTTGGCGTAGTCGGCAGGATTTCGTGCCCGCAACCACCGGGTACTGCGTGCCTGAAAAAAAAAAAAGACTTTTGAATTTACCTGTGGCGAAGTTTCCCGCCGTCCGGAGTCGTTTTCTGCCATCGGACGCCATCTTGGACCGTTTCCCGCCATCTTCCCGCCATCCACAGCTGCTTCCCGCCTTCGGACGCCATCTTCAGGACGCCGCACGGGAAGAAGAGGGGCGTGGACGCCGAAAGCGCGCGAGATCCGAAGCTCCGCCCCACGCTCTGACGCTGCGCAAGGTCCTGGAAGGGAGGAAGAGCGACGCTGACGTCATCGGAGCGCGACGCCAGGTCCTCTACCCCGACGATTGACTGCGGAGCCGCGGCCTACGGAAGAAGAGCATCGCAAGGTAGGCCACGGTCCACTAGGGGGGAGGAGGATGTCGGATACCGAGGGGAGCTCCACCGCCACAGCCACCGCCAGCACAAGCGCTGCAGCGGTCATGCCATTCACCATGCCCTATGTCCCGGGGGCAACCTGGCTACCCCAGTACTCAGGGGAGTCACATACCCTCTATGACTTTAGGGAAAGACTGGATAGCCTCTTCCAGGTATATCCCCTCACGGAAGAGCAAAAAGTGAGCATCCTGGTGGCCCAATTAATCGGGGCAGCCCAAAGGGAGGTAAAGTCCTGGCCACCTAGGAG
The DNA here is from genome assembly GCF_046119375.1 of Phyllobates terribilis. Lineage (NCBI taxonomy): Eukaryota > Metazoa > Chordata > Amphibia > Anura > Dendrobatidae > Phyllobates > Phyllobates terribilis. Next base: position 5,695,604 of record NW_027362789.1, on the reverse strand, counting down.
GAAGAGAACTGTCAGAGAAATACTAGCCCGGCTGAAAGACACATTTGACACCCGCACCTCAGCCGAAATAAAGCTCAGATTTTACGGGTGCAAACAGCGGGCACATGAAAGTATAAGAGACTATGCTCTAAACCTACAAGAGGCCCTGAGAGCCATTAAGCAGGCAGACCCTGACAGCGTGGGGAATGAAGACAAGCTGTTGACCGAACAATTTATTGAGGGTCTACTGTGCAATGCCCACCAAACCCAGTTGCTGGCAATGGCCTTACAGGACCCTGACCTGGACTTTGCACAGTTCAAGGACAGAGCCATCCGGGTGCTCCGAGAACCAGCACCAGGTGGCGCGGTGACCCACAGGCGCCCTGCTATCACTTACAACCAGGAGACGGCGCCTTTGTCTGCAGGGCCTGTGGGAGCTGATGCGCAGGCTTTAAACAGTGACCCGGCTACAGACCTGCACCATCAGGTCCAAGAGCTGACTAAGAGCGTTGCCGCGCTAACCAAAACTGTGCAGTCTTTACAGGTCTCTTCTCCAGGAAAGATCCAGCTGGCATCCGGACCGGAGGACATCCCGTGGCGCCGACTGAGGAGGACCCCACCGGCCAGAGGAAGGCCCAGCGACAGGTACAACGAGGACGGACGACCCATCTGCCGCCGCTGCAATCAACCCGGACATATGGCAAGGTACTGTCATTTAAACGGGCACAACCTGGGGTAGAGGACCAACCCCCAGGCATAAGATCATCAGGCCCATCAAACTGGCATGATAAATACGTAGGGGGACGTCCAATCTTGCCTGTGGTACTGGATGGCATTCCTATGAGTGCCCTACTAGACACTGAGTCACAGGTGACCACCATCCCGTACGTGCTCTTTAAGCAGTACTGGAATGACTCGGACATAACCCGCTACCCAGATGACGACCTGAGTATCATCGCCAGCAATGGTCAGCCCGTGCCGCAGGTGGGATTCAAGGAGGTGACCATTAAGATCGGAAAAGTCGAACTGGTGGCACAAGGACTGATTATAGTGGACATAGACCGTCATGAGAGTCACCCTAGAATAACCTTGGGAACTAATGTGATTGAAAATTGTCTTGCAGAGGTGATTCTCATTTTACAGCAGGTTGCCAAGAACGCCAGTTCCAGCCAGCAGCGTGTCCTCCAAAAGGAGATCCGGGCGCTGATGAAGCAGCAACAAGTGGAATTATCTGGTGGTGAGATAGGTAGCGTGAGAATGTGTGACCCATTCCCTATTGCCATGCCCTCGAAAAGTGAGATGATGATTTGGTGTCGGGCAGCAATGGTAGAACCCGTCTACTCAGACAATAGGCCCACCATTTTGACAGCACGGGGGGTGGTCGATGTACGCCATGGGAGGGTGCCCGTTCGCATCATAAACATCGGGGAGAGAGAAGTACACCTGCCCCGGTATGCCACGCTAGCCAAATTGTTCACCATCAACCAGAGTTCTGTAAAGGCCGTGGAACCCTTACCTCCATCTCAACCAGAGGAAGGTAACGGCTCTAAGAAACCAATGGAGGACTGGTGTCAGCAACTGCATTTGGGTACTGCCTCCACTCCCTCACACCAGAAACAGGGAGTCTATCGGGTGGTTCAAGAGTACGAGAGAGTGTTTAGTAAACACCCGCTAGACTTCGGGCGAGTAAAGGGGGTAGAACATCACATCCCCACGGGAGACCATACTCCTATAAAGGAGAGATACCGGCCCGTACCCCCTGCACACTATCAACACGCCAAGGGGATGCTAAGAGACATGAAGGAGGCTGGGGTAATCAGGGACAGCTGTAGCCCCTGGGCAGCTCCACTAGTCTTAGTGAAAAAGAAAGACAACACCATGAGAATGTGTGTAGACTACAGGAAGGTCAACCGTATCACACACAAAGATGCGTACCCGTTACCAAGGATAGAAGAGTCCTTAGCTGCATTAAAATCTCCTAACTTCTTCTCCACTTTGGATCTCACTAGCGGGTACTGGCAGGTTCCTGTAGCAGAGGCGGACCGGGAGAAGACCGCATTCACCACCCCAATGGGCCTCAGCGAATTTAACTGTATGCCGTTCAGGCTCTGCAACGCACCAGGAACCTTCCAACGGTTGATGGAATGCTGTCTGGGACACCGGAATTTCGAGACGGTCCTGTTATACCTGGACGATGTCATCGTGTATTCCAAGACCTACGAGGACCACCTGAAACACCTGGCCGAAGTGTTTGAAGCTCTGGCAAATTACGGCTTAAAGGTGAAACCCTCCAAGTGTCACCTCCTGAAACCAAAGGTACAATACCTGGGACACGTGGTGATTGCTGACGGAGTGGCTCCTGACCCCGATAAGATCACCGTGATTAAAGACTGGCCAAGACCCTCCAGCATAAAGGAAGTGCGGCAGTTCCTCGGGTTGGTAGGCTACTACCGAAGATTCATTCCTGTTTTCACCAAACTGGCAGCCCCTATGCAAGACCTCCTGATAGGTCAATCTCGGAAAGCCAAAAACCAGAAGCCGCCCTTCAGGTGGGAAAAGCTGGAAGAGGAGTCCTTCTGCCAGCTAAAGATGGCCCTCACGGGGGATGAAATCCTGGCATAGCCTGATTACAGCCAGCCCTTTATCCTCCACACGGACGCAAGCAACATCAGGCTAGGAGCCGTACTGTCCCAGATCCAGCAGGGGAAAGAACGGGTAATCGCTTACGCCAGCCGAAAGCTACGGCCCATGGAGAGGAACCCTGAGAATTACAGCTTATTCAAACTGGAGTTCCTGGCAGTGGTGTGGGCAGTGACCGAGCGTTTCAAGCATTACCTTGCCTCTTCCAAGTTCACCGTGTACACGGATAACAACCTGTTGACACACCTGGACACTGCAAGGCTCGGTGCCCTGGAGCAGAGATGGATGGCCCGCCTGTCCAACTTTGAATTCACCATCAAATACCGGGCGGGACGCTCAAATGCCAACGCGGATGCCCTGTCTAGAATGCCGAACTTACCAGACGTAGGGGAAGATCCAGAAGATCTGGAAGAAGTCGAGCTTCCTGCGTTCCACCGTCATGGGATTACCCTGTATTCTCACCGTGTGAAGGACAGGCGCTCCGTGACGTTCAATCCCTTGCCCCACTACAACTGGGCGGAAACGCAAGACAGTGATCCCGCAGTCCATTTGGTGAAGGAAATGCTGACCCAGGCCGATGCCTGTCTTGACCCAGACGCTCCGGAGGAGACCAAGCAACTGTGGAAGGAGAAAAGTAAGCTGTTCCTCTACAGGGAGAAGCTGTGCCGGAGAATGGTTAACTCTCGAACACATGAGTTGACCTGGCAGGTAGTGGTCCCAAGACGAGACGCGGCTATGGTTCTGGAGGCATACCACAACGGAGCAGGACACTTCGGATGGAAGAAGCTGGAGTTCTTGTTGCGTGAACGGTTCTACTGGGTAGGCATGAGAGGAGCCATCGAGAGGTGGTGCAGAGACTGTGGCCCGTGCAACCTAAGAAGAAAGGATCGTGCCAGCCAGAAGACTCCCCTGCAGCCCATCATCACCAGGCAGCCACTGGAACTGGTAGCCCTGGACCATGTGAAGCTGGCTCCAAGCAGATCTGGGTATGTCTACGCCCTCACAATTGTAGATCACTGCTTCCGGTTCCTGGTGGTAGTCCCTGTTAAGGACTTAACGACTCAAACAGCAGCTAGAGCCTTCCAGCAGCACTTCTGCCGTCCACACGGGTATCCGGAGCAAGTGTTGACAGACCAAGGACCAGCCTTCGAAGCGTAGGTCTTCCAGGAGTTCTGTAGCCTGTATGGCTGCAAGAAGATAAGAACAATGCCCTATCACCCGCAGACCAACGGACTATGTGAGAAGATGAACCAGGTGGTGATAGACTTGTTAAAAATGTTGCCCCTGGAAGAACGCAGTCTGTGGCCTGAGAGACTGCCCGATTTGGTGGACTTGTACAATCACATCCCTGTAGGTTCCACCAACTGTACCCCGGCTTACCTAATGAGAGCAAGACCTGGTAAGCTGCCTATTGACCTGGATATGGGAGTCCTGACACCTGTGGACACCTCGCCAGAGGCAGACTGGGATACAGAACGGCAGCAGCAGTATCGGAAAGTACAGGAGAGCGTCGAGCGAAGTCTGTCTCAAGCTAGAGAAAGGCAAGAGAAGGCTTATAACCAGTATGCTCCCGCTGTTCCCCTGGTACCTGGAGAGCAGGTCTTGAAGAGGACGAGGCGGCTCCACAAGTTGGACGACCAGTGGGAGAAGGACCCGTACACCGTACTGCCTTCAAGCCATGAGAACCCAAAAGTCTGCGTAATCAGTAAGGATGGAGGAGAGACCACAGCCATTGTCTCCAGAGACCACCTGAAGAAGTGTCCCGAGCAGCTGCAAAGCCCTGAAGAAGATCAAGAAAACCCTCAACCCGCAGAGGAAAGGGAAGAAATGATCAGTACCGTACTCGTAGACTTCCCCCGGTCTTGGACACAAGTAAACGGCGCTGTCGTGGTACCTGTCCTCACCTTTCTCCAGCCAGCCCCTCAAGTGCCTACAGAGGACCAGGTAGAGCAGGAAGAGCAGCCGGCCCAGGAGGCAGAAGAATCCATACCAGCAGCCCAGGAGAATCAACTCTCTGCTAGTAGTGAGCCTGCCGTGCCCCTAGTGAGCCAAAGAGTGCGCAGACAGCTGCCCAGCCTACCCATAACACCTCCTACACCCTGTAGTGCAGAACCAGTTAGTGAGCTCCGTAGGTCCACTAGAGTCACTAGAGGTCAGATGCCCGCTCGCTGGAGAATTTAAACCAATGCACTGTGAATTCATCTGTTTAACTGTTTATGGTTTTTGTTGTTGCCTGTTATTAATTATGTTTCTCAGTTACCCTGCAGATTTCTTTGGACTGACAGGTTATGGACACTGGATAACCGTAACAGTTTTGTAGATAGTTGCACCTTGGTGCCTCTTGCGAAGATGGCCGCGGAAGAGAAAACCTGTCTGGCGTGGCCTCCTTGCAGCCCAAAGTAGTTAGTCTAGGCTTGCAGCCACGCCCAAGGCCAACGCAAGGGGTTTGCTGTGGACAGGTCCCCTACTTCGCTTAAAGTTTCACCTTGGGTGACATGGACACCCCCTTGTTTCACAAACTTCACCTTGGGTGATATGGACACCCGATTACGGACACGCCGTGACCTCTACAGACTAAAGCTTCTTGTATATATGTTATTGTGTTATTGTTATACCTTGCATTTATGTTTCTTTAAAAATGTGTTTAGTCCCGGAGTACTAAAATATACTAGGGGGGAATGTGGCACCCCAGGGGTCTGGTTGCCACAGTAATAGAAATATTATGTCTGAGAGCAAGTGGGAGGTTTCTCTGGTCAGGAACCATAAGCATGCAACACTGCCCGCCCAGACCTGGGAGGGAAGGAATCTGCCCTTATAAACTGGGTCTGGGGCGGGATTAGGTAGTGAAGTCCCAGACAGAGACGCAGTCGGGTCTGGAGGACAGCAGACACAGGGAAATGAAGACCTAGGAGCTCTGTAGGAGAAGACGCAGAAGACCAGGGGCTGTGAGCAGAGATATAGCTCATCTTGGCAGAGGAACTTAGTAACCGGACACCGGAGTCCGAGGCTGTGGGGACTGATATATACCCAGCAGCAGAAGCCAGCCGGCAGGGGATTCCAGGTCCTCTGGCCACAGAAGCCCAGAGGCTCAGTCACAAAGAAGGGACCAGCGCCGCCATCCAGGAGCGGAGGCTAACAGAAGGCCCCAAGTCACCAGCCATACGGGTGAGCACCACACGGTATACTCAGGGACGTGGGCTACTTGTAACCGCTGACAGCAAGGTAGCCAGGAAGAGTGCAGATAAACGGGGAGGCCTACAACTCCACCTGGCAAGGGGAACTCCTGCTTGCTCGCAGACTGACCAGGCCTCTTATACTAGCCAGTACTCCCGGGAGGTTCTGCCTTATAACACCAGTAAAGACCCTGAACTGCAACCACACGTTTCTGTGTTTCATCGCCGCACCAGCACTATTAGTATTGGGACGCTCACACCATCACTCCCATCATCCACACCAGCTGCCCTGAGGCAATACTTCTCCCGTGGGGAGTTATCCCATTCTAGGCTGCGCATACAACATCAGCCTCCACTGACCGCAACCCACGGGTGGCGTAGTCGGACAATTACAATACAAATAGACTGCCACTGGTTTGACCACCCTGAGCCATGGACCGGGTCACCGCCACACGGAGACTACAACCCCCCAGCATCTTACAAAAGGCCCGGCTCCGGGTTCCCCACGGCCCAGGGGGCGAGTCACATAGAAGTAGTGAAACATAAATATCTGACAAAATATAAAAAAGCTTAACATAGTCAATATTTCCGCAACTCAGAATGTCTTAAAAAAAATATTAATTCCTGCTATTCCATTTGATTTGGCTAAACCTCTATGCCTTTATTGTCTCCCACACCTCCCCCAATACATTCTACATTATTCTTAGTTGCTTTCCTTCATGTAGAATTAACCTACAAGGAAAGAAAGGGTTTATTTTCATTCCGATATTTCTGTCCCATTGACTTGCATTGGTTTCCGGTATCGGAATCGGCGATATCCGATACTTTTTCGGTATCGGTCCGATCCAATCCGATCCGATATTTCCCGATATCGGAAGGTATCGCTCAACACTAGCCCTTAAATCAGAGAGATATGTCACACAAAATAGTTAATAAATAACATTTCCCACATGTCTACTTTACATCAGCACAATTTTGAAACCAAAATTTTTTTTTGTTAGGGAGCTATAAGGGTTAAAAGTTCACCAGCGATTTCTCATTTTTACAACAAAATTTACAAAAACATTTTTAAAGGGACCACATCTTATTTGAAGTGACTTTGAGGGGCCTTTATGACAGAAAATACCCAAAAGTGACACCATTCAAAAAACTGCACCCCTCAAGGTGCTCAAAACCATATTCAAGAAGTTTATTAACCCTTCAGGTGTTTCACGGGAATTTTTGGAAGGTGGAAGAAAACAATGAACATTTAACTTTTTTTCACAAAAATGTTACTTTAGACCCAATTTTTTTATTTTTACAAGGGTAACAGGAAAAAATGGAATATACAATTTGTAGTGCAATTTCTCATGAGCGCGCTGATACCCCATATGTGAGGGAAAACCACTGTTTGGGCGCACTGCAGGGTTCGGAAGGGAAGGAGCGCCATTAGACTTTTTGAATGTAAAATTTGTTTGAATAATTAGCAGACGCCATGTTGCATTTGGAGAGCCCCTGATGTGCCTAAACAGTGGAAACCCCCCACAAGTGACACCATTTTGGAAACTAGACTCAGTAGGGAACTTATCTAGATGTGTGGTGAGCACCTTGAACCCCAAGGTGCTTCACAGAAGTTTATAATATTGAGCTGTAAAAATAAAATTTTCACATTTTTCCCACAAAAACGTTTTTCATCCCTTAATTTTGCATTATTATAAGGGTAATAGGATAAATTGCACCATGAAATTTGTTGTGCAATTTCTCGTGAACACGCTGATACCCCATATGTGGTGGCAAACCACTGTTTGGGCGCACGGCAGGGTTTGAAAGGGAAGGAGCAACATTTGACTTTTGATTGTAAAATTTGTTTGAATAACTAGCGGACGCCATGTTGCATTTGGGGAGCCCCTGATGTGCCTAAACAGTGGAAACCCCCCACAAGTGACACCATTTTGGAAACTAGACCCCTTAGGGAACTTATCTAGGTCTGTGATGAGCACCTTGAACCCCAAGGTGCTTCACAGAAGTTTATAATAATGAGCTGTAAAAATAAAATGTTCACATTTTTCCCACAAAAACGTTTTTCATCCCTTAATTTTGCATTATAATAAGGGTAATAGGATAAATTGCACCATGAAATTTGTTGTGTAATTTCTCCTGAACACGCCGATACCCCATATGTGGAAGCAAACCACTGTTTGGGCGCACGGCAGGGTTTGAAAGGGAAGGAGCGGCATTTGACTTTTTGAATGTAAAATTTGTTTGAATAATTAGCAGACACCATGTCGCATTTGGGGAGCCCCTAATGTGCCTAAACAGTGAAAAAAAAACACAAGTGCCACCATTTTGGAAACTAGACCCCTTAGGGAACTTATTTAGATGTGTGGTGAGCACCTTGCACCCCCAGCTGCTTCACAGACGTTTATAATATTGAGCTGTAAAAATAAAATTTTCACATTTTTCCCACAAAAAATGTTTTTCATTCCCTAATTTTGCATTATCATAAGGGTAACATGAGAAATTGCACCATGAAATTTGTTGTGCAATTTCTCCTGAGTATGCCGATACCCCATATGTGGGGGAAAACCACTGCTTCGGTGTACGGCAGGGTTCGGAAGAGAAAGGAGCGCTATGTTGGCTGGGATAGGTTGCAGACACCATGTCACATTTGAAGAGTTGCTGACATGCTGAAACAGCAGAAACCCCCACAAGTGACCCCATTTTGTAAACTACACCTCTCAAGGAATTCATTTAGGGAAGTAGTGAGTATTTTTTAATTTTTAAAATTATACCATTGGGCAGTGAAAAAAGCATAATTATATTTTTACCACAAAAAAATGTTTTACCCTCAGATTTTACATTTTCACACAGGGCAATGGGTAAAAATGGTGCCGAAATGTGTCACACAATTTCTTCCAAAAGTGGCAATACCCCATATGTGGCTATATCATACGGCGAGATCTGGGGGGGATGGAGTGCTATTTGACAATTGGAGAACAAATTATTGTAGAATAGGCATTTGGATTTGAGAGCACAAAATTTTCTGAATTTCTTTTGGGGGGCAAGGGCCATTTCGCTTTTCCAGAGCCTTTCTGCTACCAGTAACTTGGAAGTCCCTTATATTTTTAACAGATGACGGACCTGAGTGGGGACTAGCTTTTTTGAGGATTGAGTTGAAGCTTTTACTGGGAACATTTTACGTAACATTTATCCGGCGCTCTAGGCTGAGCACTTACATCGGGGTTTCCATTTTAAGAGACTCAGAAAGAGAATAGGAGGGATCCAATGGCTGGATGTCCTTAAGGACAAAAATGTCCAGGAAGGATGGGAAATTTTTAAAAATGAGATTCTCAAAGCACAATCGTTAACAATCCCGAAAAGTAGGAAGAATGGAAAGCATTTAAGGAAACCAGGATGGATGAACACAGAACTTAAACACATGCTAAAAAGAAAGAAAGAAATGTTTATTAAATGGAAAGAGGGAGGCATATCTAAAGAAGATTATAATGCAGTCTGCAGATCCTGCAGGGCACGTATCAGGTTAGCTAAAGCTGACAATGAATTAAGGCTTGCAAGAGATGTCAAAAGCAATAAAAAAGGATTTTGGGGGTATGTCAAAAGTAAAAGAAAAGTCAAAGATGCTATAGGATTTTTACAGGATGAAAATGGAGAAATGGTAAGAGAGGATGTTGAGAAGGCCAAACTTTTTAATTCCTATTTTGCATCTGTTTTCTCTCAGAAAGAAAATGTAACATCAACTGATCTTCACTGTCCTTTTAAAGGAATAGAAGAATCCAAGTTATCTGTAAACAGAAAGATTGTGAGGAAATATTTAGCTAACATAAATGAGTTCAAGTCTCCAGGTCCAGATGAATTACACCCCAGAGTACTGAAGGAGATCGTAGAAGAAATTTTAGAACCACTCTCCATAATCTTTGAAAGTTCTTGGAGAACAGGAGAAGTCCCAGAAGACTGGAGAAGAGCAAATGTTGTTCCTATCTTCAAAAAGGGGAAGAAGGTGGACCCAGGGAACTATAGGCCGGTGAGTCTGACTTCTATACCAGGAAAGATCTTTGAACAAATTATTAAACAACATGTATGTAAGTACCTGGATAAGAATGAAGTGATTAACCAGAGTCAGCATGGGTTTGTAACTAACAAGTCATGTCAGACTAACTTAATTTCCTTCTATGACAGAATCACTGACTGGGTGGATCAGGGAAATGCTGTAGATATAGTATATCTTGACTTCAGCAAAGCATTTGACAAAGTATCTCACACCATCCTTATTGAAAAAATGACCAAGTATGCAATGGACCAGGCAACTGTTAGGTGGATTCATAACTGGCTTAGTGATCGGACTCAAAGGGTGGTTGTAAATGGCTTCACATCCAGCTGGATGAATGTCTCAAGTGGGGTACCACAGGGCTCCGTCCTGGGACCTGTATTGTTCAACATCTTTATCAATGATTTAGATGAAGGAATTGAGGGTAAACTGATTAAATTTGCTGATGACACAAAGCTAGGAGGGATAGCTAATACTAGAGAAGAGAGAGAGAGGATTCAAAAAGACCTAAATAAACTGGAGCAGTGGGCAGCAACCAACAGAATGGTTTTTAACAGGGAAAAATGCAAAGTACTACATCTGGGCAATAAAAATGAAAAAAGCATATACAGAATGGGAGGAATAGAGCTAAGCAACAGTACATGTGAAAAAGACTTAGGTATACTAATAGATCATAGACTGAACATGAGTCAACAGTGTGATGCAGCAGCAAAAAAGGCAAATACAATTCTGGGATGTATTAACAGAAGCATACAGTCTAGATCACGTGAAGTCATTATCGGTCTTTACTCCTCTTTGGTCAGACCTCATCTGGAATACTGTGTACAGTTTTGGGCACCACATTTTAAAAAAGACATAGACAAACTGGAGCAAGTTCAGAGAAGAGCGACCAGAATGGTGACTGGTCTGCAAACCATGTCCTATGAGGAACGGTTGCAGGATTTGGGAATGTTTGGCTTGCAAAAAAGAAGACTGAGAGGAGACTTAATAGCTGTCTACAAATATGTCAAGGGCTGTCACATTGTAGAAGGATCATCTTTATTCTCATTTGCACAAGGAAAGACTAGAAGCAATGGGATGAAACTAAATGGGAGGAGACACAGATTAGATATTAGAAAAAACTTTTTGACAGTTAGGGTGATTAATGAGTGGAACAGGCTTCCACGAGAGGTGGTGAGTTCCCCTTCAATGGACGTCTTCAAACAGAGGCTGGACAGACATCTGTCTGAGATGATTTAGTGAATCCTGCTTTGAGCAGGGGGTTGGACCAGATGACCCAGGAGGTCCCTTCCAACTCTACCATTCTATGATTCTATGATTCTATGATCTAAATTTCCAAGTGATGTAATTCAGATGAAACCCCTGCAGGATCCATTCACTGTAATGAGGCAGCAGAGTTACTCTGGACTCCGTCTGGCCTCTGTTTAGCGGTATCCTTTTTTTCAGAAGTGCACAAAACTGTGGCCAACCACAATTTTATGCACACCTAAAACAAATGACACCGTGGGATCACAGGCCAGACGGCATCCACAGTGGCCTATATCTGCCTCATTACAGGGAATCTTCCGTCATGGGTTCCGTCTGAATCACGTATTTCAGAGATTTACACGGAAACTCTGGTGTAAGTGCTCAGAGCAGAGCGCAGGATACATGTGGGCAGAGCCTTACTGCAATCTTTGGGAGACATAATAAACAAATCAGTAGCAGGTGAAGAATTGGTTTTATTTATTTTTTACGCCGTTCCTCATGCGGTATAAGTGATGAGATTACTTTATTCTTCAGGTCGGTGCGATTACAGAGATACCAGATTTATATGGGGTTTTTATGACTGACAGCTGTCACACACTAAGAGACGCTTTTTTTTGCAAAAATCTAGTTTTTGCATCGCCATATTTTGAGAGCTATAATTTTTCCATATTTCGGCCGACAGAGTCATGTGATGGCTTGTTTTTTGCGGGACGAGTTGACATTTTTACTTGTACCATTTTTGGGTACGTGATATTTTTTGATCGCTTTCTATTCCATTTTTTGGCAGGTAAAGTTAACAAAAACCAACAATTCAGGAATTGTTTTTTGAGTTTTTTTTATGCCGTTCTGCGTGTGGTAAAAGTGATAAGGCAGCATTATTCTTCAGGTCAGTACGTTTACAGCGATACTACACTTACTGTATATATTTTTTTATGTTTTGGCGCTTTTACACAATAAAACAATTTTATAGAAAAAATATTTTTTTTGCATCGCTTTATTCTGAGCGCTATAACTTTTTTATTTTTCGGCTGATGGAGCTGTATGGCAGATTTTTTTTTGCGGAACAAGATGACGTTTTCAGCGGTACAATTTTTATTTCCATTTTGCTTTTTTATCACATTTTTTTCCCCTTTTTGTTTGGCGATATGATGAAAAAGCATAGTTTTTGCTCCGCTTTTTATTTATTTTTATTACGGTGTGCACAGAAGGATTTAATTCGTGTGACAGTTTTATAGATCGGGTTGTTTCGGACACGGCAATACCAAATATGTGTACTTTTTTTGTTTTTGCATAAATATACGGATTTATTGGTTTAAAATTTTATTTATTTATTTTTATTTATTTCGTGATTTTTTTTTAACAGTTTAAAAACATTTTTTTTTACTTTTTTTTTACATTTTTACTTAGTCCCTGTATGGGACATTAATTTTTATTTTTCTAATCACTGATCTCATCCAATAGACATGTATTACATTGGATGAGATCTTTGCTGACTGTTTCACAGTCAGTGTGTCCTGCCAGGCTTCAGCGGCAGGCTGAGCCTAGCAGGACACCATATATGGCAGATCTGGAGGCGGTCATGTGACCTCCAGCTGCCATAACAACGGAAGGTCCTGGAAGCTATCAGGGGGCCGTCGGAGAGGTAAGTTGACGACCCCCTCTCCTCTCACTATATTCTATATGCCGCGATCACTATAGATTGTGGCATATAGAAGATAGCAAAGGGTTAACATCATTGGGACCTGATCCAATCAGGTCCCGATGATGTCCCCTGTCAGAGCTAACTCTCTGCACCGGAATCGCAGCACTTGCAGGACCCTGGGGGTCCTGAGCGCTGCGGGACCACCCACCGTTTTTAAATGTCGGCGCTGCACAGAGCCCAGGCAGCGCCGACGTTTATCTATAGTGGGCGGTCGGGAACAGGTTAAAAACATCTGGTGCTCTCATAATGGGCATTGAAAACAGTAAATGCATTGAGGATGATGACACTTTGTTATAATAAATATAAGAACATATGTAGGATGAGCGACAAATAATAATGGCGTGGTGAAGTGAGGCAAGGGTGTGCCACATAATGAAATGAGGCAGCATGGAGAGAGGGTGAGGGGAAGGGATATGCATGAGAGGCCACGTGAATTGCCAATGTGCATGATTGCCATGGCATGAGGGCAACCCTCTCACCATGCTGGATCCTTTTATTATCTGGCTCAGCATAGGCCGAAATCCAACTTCAATATGATCTCCTTATTTGTCTCTCCTCAGGTTTTTTATTATTTTTGGTAATTTTAATACATTATGTGGTTACATCCTGTTTTTTAGGTAACCCAAAATACATATTATGATGTTATTTTAATCTTGGTTGTAGACCATATTTTAGCACACACATTTGCATGTATGCTGTCATGGTTGTGTCGCCACGAAGATCGTCACGATTGCACAGCCTGACTTATCGCAGCTGAGTTTTTGGTGTTTTGTGCTTTTCGGCAGTGAGGGAGTTAACTCTCTCTCTCTGTGCTAGACAAGGTCCAGCCTCGCCCAGCTGCAATCAATTCTGCAGTAGTGAGATTCCTTCATATGTCTGCTGCTCTGTTAGGGAAGTTGTCGGTGAAAGCATTTCATGCAGACTAACAGAGCTGATCGTGGTATTTGGAGTTTCAGAGCTAAGTGTATTTGGAGTGTTTTTTCCCTTCCTCGCTTTATCATTTATCTCCTTTCCCGTTGGTGTTCCCTCTGTTGTTGTTGTGTAGTTTTTGTATGCAAGGTGGTTTTGGTTTTACCCTTGTACTGTCTCGTTCGTCTAAGTACTGAGTGTGGGCATATTATTACCTGTCCCCTTTTGTTGTGATCGGGGTCCTTCTCAGGACTAGATTACTGAGGTGCAGGGATCCTCAGGAGGTAGGGGTTACGCTGGCGGCCTGGACCTCTGTACCTTTAACAGTACCTCCAGGTAGAGGGATTAGTCAGGGCCCAAGCTTAGGGTCAGCTTAGGCCCCCTACCTCCAGTACACAGAGACAGCGTGACATATGCTTACTGTACCACTGTTACCCCACAATTCTTAGGATTGTTGCTTATGTTGTCAGTGATAACACAAACTTGATGTACACAGTCTCTATACAACATCACACGCATTGTGTTGTGATTATCATTATACATGCGTATGCTCACTCTGGTCCCATGAATGTACCGTATTTCCTGGCATTAGGTGCAATGTCATGTAATCCGATGAGCATGTGAGTTGTTTGGCCACCTATGGAACGTTAATGAAACCTTATGTTTTATTAATAAAATGTTCTGGGTGTCATTATGTGAGCCATAAGCACAACACAAACACACTGTCATCGATGATATTTGAAGTTGAAAATGAGATTTTAGTTTCCTTGTTAATGTATGTATGAAAATAAAAAACAGCCATCTGAACACACAACCACGGTCTTTTATTACACATGTCATCCTCTTATTGGTGCAAGAAAATCAATAAATATATTTAAAAATAAATAAATAAATTTTGATAATTATTGACATTATTTATAAATCCACAAAATCTCCCTGACTCGACAATGATTCCTCTGTGGGGTTTGGTTGCTTCCCCATTCAGGGCTGGGGTTTTTTTATGTCTCTTTGCCACAAGTCCAAGATCAATTCATCACACTCTCTGTTTTGATTATGCAAAATTCATTTATTTATACAGATAAGAAATAGACAAACCAAACGTGGGAGGCGACATTAATAGAAGACGTTTCGGCCTATTTTGGCCTTATTAATTTCTGTCGCTACTGTAAAGAAAGAACAAATCCATCAGTACATTGATAGTAGTATGGAACAAAATAAGTAAAACAAATATAGTGATTCCCAATGGTTTACAGAGGAATATGACGGAGGAGGGGGCAGGAAAGTGTGGTGGAAGAGGAGGGAGGCAGGGTAAGAGAGAAGGGGGAGAGGGAAAGGTAGAACAAAAGATCTATTTAAAATATACACATACAGTATATACATATGTACTGTGAATACCATAGATAAGTGTAAGTTCCTTACTTGTTGCCTGGTTTGTGTGCAAGTTAGGTTCAAGAGTGAAGGCAACGGAAGATCCACAACTCTGGGGGGCTGTAATGTAGGGAGAATGTAATGAGAATAAATCCTGTGTTTTAGAGGCGAGGGAGCAAAAGGTGTGGCACCAATACCTTACATGGGTCCCAGTGATGCGTAGGGTTGATCAAACCTATAACACAGATTAGGGGAAGTTAATAAATGGGGTAGTTATGTGGTCTGTGCAAGTGCATCAGCAGGTGTCCTATGTGGCCTGACATAGCTTCTCATGAAAGTGCTTCTGGGCTCGGCTGGGTGCCGGTATCCTGGTGCAGGAGTGAATAGAGCGGCGATCCCGCACCATGCTGCTTCGGCATGGGGTGTACTAGCGGGGAGAGGGCTTCTTAAGCTGTCCAGGCCGCTAGGCTGGAAGTGCGTCACTGAAGGGGGTGTGGCGCCGGAAGTGATGCTTCTTCACCACCATTAATTCTATTAGACCCGAGCTGCAATTTACTCTCTACCATGACCTAGAACGTATTTCATTCCTGGACACTGTTTATTTCTAAAAGTAATGATGGCCACTCGTTTTTCTTTACTTAGCTGCTTTTTTCTTGCCATAATACAAATTCTAACAGTCTATTCAGTAGGACTATCAGCTGTGTATCCACCAGACTTCTGCACAACACAACTGATGGTCCCAACCCCATTTATAAGGCAAGTAATCCCACTTATTAAACCTGACAGGGCACACCTGTGAAGTGAAAACCATTTCCGGTGGCTACCTCTTGAAGCTCATCAAGAGAATGCAAAGAGTGTGCAAAGCAGTCATCAAAGCAAAAGGTGGCTACTTTGAAGAACCTAGAATATAAGACATATTTTCAGTTGTTTCGCACTTTTTTGTTAAGTATATAATTCCACATGTGTTAATTCATAGTTTTGATGCCTTCAGTGTGAATGTACAATTTTCATAGTCATGAAAATACAGAAAAATCTTTAAATGAGAAGGTGTGTCCAAACTTTTGGTCTGGACTGTATATGTGTGTACATTTTATATAGATCTTTTGTTTTACCTTTCCCTCTCCCCCTTCTCTCTTACCCTGCCCCCCTCCTCTTCCACCACACTTTCCTGCCCCCTCCTCCGTCATATTCCTCTGTAAAACATTGGGAATCACTATATTTGTTTTACTTATTTTGTTCCGCACTATTATCAATGTACTGATGGATTTGTTCTTTTCTTTATAGTAGCGACAGAAATGAGTAAGGCCAAAATAGGCCGAAACGTCTTCTATTAATGTTGCCTTCCACGTTTGGTTTGTCTATTTCTTATGTGTATAAATGAATTTTGCATAATCAAAACAGAGAGTGCGATGAATTGATCTTGGACTTGTGGCAAAGAGGCAAAAAACCTTGTTTGTTCTGTTGTTTGTGTGTGATGTCTGAAATTTTGTTTGGCTGCGTATTGGTGAGCTGGCACACCAGCTTGTGGGTAATTTTTTGGTGCTGTAATCTGGCTGACATATGTTTGTGATGGATTATTTTATTGGGATCTTGCCAGAGGATTGTGATGGCCAAATTGTTGTGTCCCAGGTATCTGATGCCTTGCAGACATAGCGTAGGGCTGAGGCTCACAAAATGTTGGCCCACCAGTATCCCTCATAGACATGAGGGTAGACATATGTGGATGGTGGTGTTGGACGGACAGAAGAAGGGCCAGGCATGTGTTGATAATGATGGCTGTAGGCAGGGTTTTGAGGAACAGAAGTGGGACCGGGCATGTGCTGATAATGATGGGTGTATCCGGGGTTTTGTGGGACAACAGATGGTGCAGGCATGTGCTGATAGGATTGTGCTGCAGTTTGATATACCGGCACAAAAGACAGTGTAACAACATTATGACTATGTGTAAGGATCTGAATCATGTACCTGTGCTGCCTTTATCCAAGATGGAGCTGCATGTACCTGTTCTGTTTGGTTCTGCCCTTATCCAAAATGGAGTTGACAGCCTCGGGGGCCATCTTGTTTCCTGTCTGATATCTCCTGTTTCCTGTTTGCTATATATATAAAGAGACTCTGGCCAACTATACTTTGCTTGTGTATCTTGTATCTTACCTGCTGCCAAGCTTGAAGGACTTGCCTCGTGCCTGTTGCTTCTCTACATTGGGATTCCCCACCTGTTACTTGCCTGCCGTTTATCCGGACTTTCATCTGTGTGCAAAGACCCACTCTGCATCCACCTGCAGTTCAGCCTGCTCTCTGCAAGGAGCCTGGTCCGGGCTCAGGATCTCGTGGACTGTGCGTCTCTGGACCTGGGACATCTATCGGTTGGTACTGACATCACAACCATTTCCAGAGACTGTGTACTGATCACTTATTGCCTATACCTGCCTGCTATAATATATGCTTGTCTGCTTCAATATATCCTGTTAATACGATATATCGTGTTTGTCTTCACTCTGACCCACGCTATCGATCTCCTTAAGTATAAACTATATAGTTGACAGAATACACAAGCCTCAAAAGAATGGAGTTCGCTGGGTCAGATACTGTGGAGGTGCGTCTAAAGAAAATATGCACATATATCACAGGACTTCATGGGGACCTGCAGGCTACTAAAACAAAACTAGCGGCATTAGAGACTCAAATTCATCATAATGCTAATGTGGCTGACTCGTCCATTCACGCATTAGCAAATCGCCTGTGAACTCAAGAGACTACAGCCGCAGCTCCGGTTCCAGTATCAATGCCAACTCTGGCTCCGGCTTTTCCTAAACTCCCGCCATTCAGGTTTGGTGGATAAAGAGAAAAATTCCTTGGGTTTTTGAATCAGTGTCAACTTTTTTTTTCTACACAGGCAGCTCACTTCCCAACTGAACGAGCGAAAGTATTAACCATGATAATGCTGTTAACTAACAAAGCTCTTGCCTGGGCAAATCCTCTGATTGAAACCGATGATACGTGTTTAAATTCACTGAAAGACTGTAACATACCTGGCGACGTCCTTGCATAGTGGTCCATCTCCCACTGTGCAAGAGCGCGCACTTGATCTCCAGTCCAGTCTGCTAGCCTGGCTTCCCTCCATACTGTCTGTTTGCCTCTACTGCTTAAGGGCGGCGCCCGATCACTTCCTGTTTTTTGTACCTGCTGCAGGCACACCCCTTGTGTGTCCTCAGCCTATTGCTGTCTGTCACCTGGTATTTAAACCAGCTGCTCCAATTAACCCATGCCTGAGCATTGTGTTCTGTCAGTTGGCTTCTGTCACTGATATGCCAGGTCCCGTTTATGTTTCCTGCCTTCGGTATCAGTTCCTGTGTCTGAACTGTGTCCTGTCTGTATTATCTTCTAGCCTGTTGTCTTCTGCCTATCCTGGAGGCTGTATTTCCAGGCCTGTGTGAACACGCTTCTGCCTGTTCGTTCCGCCTTCTAGGGGCCGCATACCTAGACCAGCTCCTGTATCTTGCTGCTGTGTCTGTTCTTGTCTGAATACTCTCCTAGCCTGTTTTGTTTTTCTCTATGTCCGTACCTTCCCTTTTTCTGCAGAGTCTGAACTCGTACCTAACTCCTGCTCGTTGTCACTGTACTTCCGTTTGTGAGTTTGTGGTCCACTCGCTACTTCTCTGCAAGTACCCTGTGGGTATTTGGTTCTGCCTTTTCCTTCCTGTCTGTTCTGTGTGAACAGAGCCCTGTTCCCTCCGCTCTGCCTTGCTTGCCGCTTCGGCGGTTCTTGCCTGCTCAGCCCTGTCCACCGCGTCTGCGGTTTCGCTTTGCTCAGCCCTGTCCACCGCGTCTGCGGTTTCGCTTTGCTCAGCCCTGTCCACCACGTCTGCGGTTTCGCTTTGCTCAGCCCTGTCCACCACGTCTGCGGTATCGCTTTGCTCAGCCCTGTCCACCGCGTCTGCGGTTTCGAATTTGTCTCCCAGTCTGTACTGGACCCTACCCAGCCTGCGCTCTATTCTGCCTGTTCCTGTATTCCCCAGTGTGGGTCAACAGCCGTGTCCGAAGTCTGACCTGGAGTAGACCCTGGTCCCTCTGCTCGGTTCCTCCCTGGTGCACTGGCGTCGTATGCCGTCGTGCGACCTTGGTCGGATCGGGCAGATACTTAGCTACGCCCCTCCAGGCATTCTCCGGTTCATGGCACAGTGGAATCACTACATACACACGCACACGCCACTCAGCCCGGGCGTGTGCATTACAGCATGCTCAGGCCATGGTTCCCGTTAAGCCCCACGGCCTTCGCTCTCTGAGACGTTTTCCAGCGAATACGTGCATTAAAAATAATAAAAAAAAAATATATATATATATATTTTTTTTCTTTAGCTAAGTTCCAGGCGAATTACGCATCCGTCCAGATGGATTTATCAGCACTCGTTCCTGCGGATCCGCCACGGTACTATGGGGATCCAAGACTGTGTCGTGCATTTGTGGAGCAATGCATGCTACACTTCCAGGTCTACCCTCTCTATTTTCCTTCCGATTGGGCTAACGTGGCCTTTATGATTGACTACCTAGCGGGTGATGCCTTGAAATGGGTCACCCCCCTATGGGAAGCATGGGATCCTGTCGTCCTTGACCTGCAGGCCTTCCTTGTGGCCTTTCGTATGGTCTTCGAGGACCATAACCCTGAAGTCCCTGCTGAAGCTTCACTTCCTAATATCCCGGAGCAGCCCCGACGGGTAATGTGTGTGGGTAGCGCACTAGTCCTCCTGCCCGAAGAGACTACTACCCACCCAGAATCCACACAGGATGACTACGCTCTCTGGAATACTTCTCACGACCTCAAGAGGCAGTCCAGACGTGCTAGGCGTAGAGGCAAGCCGTCACGCCTGGGTCTGTCCTCCCAAAGACCTCCTGATCCCAACCTTGAATTCCCTGCTGAAACTTCATTTCCCTGTATCCCGGAGCAGCCCCTACGGGTAATATGCGTGGGTAGCGCACCTGTTCTCCTGCCCGAAGAGACTTCTGCCCACCTAGAATCTTCCGGGATACCACCTGATGACAAATGGAGAGAGACTTCCCTACACCCGGTATCCGATACTTCGTCCGCTCCGTCCTGTTAGCCTGACAATGGGTACCTCAAAGCGGTAGTTAACCCTGAGTCTCTACACCCCTCCGACCAGGCGGAGGACCTCCAGTTGTCTCCAGAACCCTTCGGGGTGCTACCTGATAGCGAATGGACAGAGACTCTCCTATACTCGGTACCTGATACCTCGCTCGCTTCGTCCAGTGAGTCCAACCTAGTGTACTCCGAAGCAGAGGTTACTCCCGAGTCTCTACACCCCTCCAACCAGGCGGAGGACCTCCAGTTGTCTCCAGAACCCTTCGGGGTGCCACCTGGTGGTGAATGGACAGAGACTTTCCTATATTCTGGATCTGATACCTCGCTCGCTTCTCCTAGTGAGTCTAACCTAGTGTACTCCGAAGCAGAGGTTATTCCCGAGTCTCTACACTCCTCCGACCAGGCCGAGGACCTCCAGTTGTCTCCAGAACCCTTCGGGGTGCCACCTGGTGGTGAATGGACAGAGACTTTCCTATACTCGGCACCCAATACCTCGCCTGCTTCGTCCAGTGAGTCTGACCTAGTGTTTTCTGAAGCAGAGGTTACCCCCGAGTCTCTGCACTCCTCTGACCTGGCAGAGGACCTCCAGGTGTCTCCTGAACCCTTCGGGGTGCTACTTGATAGCAAATGGACAGAGACTCTCCTATACTCGGTACCTGATACCTCGCCTGCTTCATCCAGTGAGTCTGAACAAGTGTGCTCCGAAGCGGAGGTTACCCCCGAGTCTCTGCCCCCCTCCAACCCGGCGGAGGACTTCCAGTTGTCTTCTGTACCCTCTGGGGTGCCACCTGAAAATATGTGGAGAGAGACTTCCTTGTGTGCTGTTCCTGGTACTCCACCCATTATGTCTGTTCCTGAGGATGGCTGGATAGGAGGTAGCATCCTAGCTAACCTGATGAGACCAGTTTTTCCTGTGGACAGTGGAAGTGATCGCCTCGAAGTGAAGGATTGGTCCTCGAATTCCCTGCTGAACATTCTGGCAGGCCTGAAGAAGAGGGGGCGTAAGGGGGGGTACTGTAACATACCTGGCACCGTCCTTGCATAGTGGTCCATCTCCCACTGTGCAAGAGCGCGCACTTGATCTCCAGTCCAGTCTGCTAGCCTGGCTTCCCTCCATGCTGTCTGTTTGCCTCTACTTCTGCTACTTAAGGGCGGCGCCCGATCACTTCATGTCTTTTGTACCTGCTGCAGGCACACCCCTTGTGTGTCCTCAGCCTATTGCTGTCTGTCACCTGGTATTTAAACCAGCTGCTCCAATTAACCCATGCCTGAGCATTGTGTTCTGTCAGTTGGCTTCTGTCACTGATATGCCAGGTCCCGTTTATGTTTCCTGCCTTCGGTATCATTTCCCGTGTCTGAACTGTGTCCTGTCTGTATTATCTTCTAGCCTGTTGTCTTCTGCCTATCCTGGAGGCTGTATTTCCAGGCCTGTGTGAACACGCTTCTGCCTGTTCGTTCCGCCTTCTAGGGGCCGCATACCTAGACCCGCTCCTGTATCTTGCTGCTGTGTCTGTTCTTGTCTGAATGCTCTCCTAGCCTGTTTTGTTTTTCTCTATGTCCGTACCTTCCCTTTTTCTGCAGAGTCTGAACTCGTACCTAACTCCTGCTCGTTGTCACTGTACTTCCGTTTGTGAGTTTGTGGTCCACTCGCTACTTCTCTGCAAGTTCCCTGTGGGTATCTGGTTCTGCCTTTTCCTTCCTGTCTGTTCCGTGTGAACAGAGCCCTGTCCCCTCTGCTCTGCCTTGCTTGCCACTTCGGCGGTTCTTGCCTGCTCAGCTCTGTCCACCGCGTCTGCGGTTTCGCTTTGCTCAGCCCTGTCCACCGCGTCTGCGGTTTCGCTTTGCTCTGCTCTGTCCACCGCGTCTGCGGTTTCGCTTTGCTCAGCCCTGTCCACCGCGTCTGCGGTTTCGCTTTGCTCTGCTCTGTCCACCGTGTCTGCGGTTTCGCTTTGCTCAGCCCTGTCCACCGCGTCTGCGGTTTCGCTTTGCTCAGCCCTGTCCACCGCGTCTGCGGTTTCGCTTTGCTCAGCCCTGTCCACCGCGTCTGCGGTTTCGCTTTGCTCAGCCCTGTCCACCGCGTCTGCGGTTTCGCTTTGCTCAGCCCTGTCCACCGCGTCTGCGGTTTCGCTTTGCTCAGCCC
This sequence comes from Phyllobates terribilis, assembly GCF_046119375.1. NCBI lineage: Eukaryota > Metazoa > Chordata > Amphibia > Anura > Dendrobatidae > Phyllobates > Phyllobates terribilis. The sequence goes on along the minus strand of NW_027362789.1, from coordinate 5,673,305 downwards.
TGTCCACCGCGTCTGCGGTTTCGCTTTGCTCAGCCCTGTCCACCACGTCTGTACTGGACCCTACCCAGCCTGCGCTCTATTCTGCCTGTTCCTGTATTCCCCGGTGTGGGTCAACAGCCGTGTCTGAAGTCTGACCTGGAGTAGACCCTGGTCCCTCTGCTCGGTTCCTCCCTGGTGCACTGGCGTCATATGCCATCGTGCGACCTTGGTCGGATAAGGCAGATACTTAGTTACGCCCCTCCAGGCATTCTCCGGTTCATGGCACAGTGGAATTGACGCGCCCCCTGGGACATATTCCTTTCTTTCAGGGGAATACCCGGAGCCGGATCAGATGGGGGTTGTAGTCTCCGAGTGGCTGTGACCCGGTCCGTGCCCAGGGTGTCAAACTCAGTTGTATGTGGCAGTCCTACAGATGTTATTAAGTTCTTTATTGTCGACTACGCCACCCGTTGTGTTGCGGTCACTGTGGCCGCCGCTGCAGCAGGGTCCGCTGAGGCTGATGGTGTTGGTGCAGCTTGATCGGATAACCCCCAACGGGAGGGGTATAGCCTCAGGGGGATCAGGTGCAGAGGATGGGGGTTGTGGTGGTGCAGTGTAGACGGCAATCAGAGACAGAGTCGGGTTGTGCAGTTTAGGGTATTTACTTACTGCTGATTTTCCCGGTCACTCTAGCTTCAAGTGACCACCCGAGCCGTGCTGCGTCCACCAGGTCCTGGATTCAGCCAACCCCCAAATAAGTCCGGAGCGTGACCCTGAGCTCTCCTTCTGTCCTTTCCTCTGGCCGTCCCCACCAGTGATCCACCTAGGTCCAGCTCCCTCGGGCCTTCTGTTGGGAGACCCTTGGCCTTGGGTTCCCTGACCCTCCACGTGGTATGCCTTCGGGGTGGATGTGGTGGGTGGCCGTGGCAGACGCTGCCCACGGCCTCCGGTCTCTGGCTAGGGTGTGCTTCTGCCCCCACCAGTTTGGGATCCGGTACCCTGTGCCGACTCTTCACCCGGGGATTTAATTTGGGTTCTTGGAGTCCTCTTTTCTGTTTCCCCCTCTGGGTCTTTCCTTCTCTTTCTCCTCTCTCACTCTGGGTCTCTCTTCTCCTCTGCTCGCTGACTTGCTCTCTGCAACTGACCCTGTTCTTAGTTGGTGCCCACCTTATATATCCCTCTATGTGTGAGCTCAGGTGACCAGCACCCAATGAGCTCCTAACTTTACCCAGGCTGCTCCCCCTATCTGCCCCTACACTACTTGGGATGTTCCACCCCCCTCCCACTCCAGCCAAGGACAGACTCGGTCGTACCTGCACATTTCTAAGTGGGAGTACCGTTGGTCTGCCCTCCGGAAATGGGATGTGTGTAGTGCATGCAGCCTACCGAGCTCAGTTCCACACTCCTTCCTTACCCGGGAGTGGAATATCACACCTCTGGCTGAGGTGCAATACTCCTGTAGCAGCCGAATCCTCAGGGTGCTACAGAATCACTACATACACACGCACACGCCACTCAGCCCGGGTGTGTGCATTACAAAGACTTTATTTCTGCAATGGGCCAAATGTTTGGTGACCCCAATCGGAGTGCCACAGCAGAAGCCGCACTATTGACACTCCAACAGGGAAAGCGCTCTGTTGTAGAATATGCAATGGAGTTTCGGAGGTGGGTGCTGGACACTACGTGGTGCGATTCGGCAAGACATGCAGTGTTTAGGAGGAGTTTATCCGCCGTAATTAAGGATGACCTGGCACGAGGGGAGTCACCTGTTGCCCTGGGAGACTTTATCAACCATTGTGTTCGGATAGATGTTCGTCTCACAGAACGTCGGCAAGAGAGATGGGCAGATGCTAATCGTAACAACTTGCTATCTTTTTCTCCTCCCTCCAGAGAAACTCAGGATAAGTCCTCTCTTCAGGTGGAGTCAGAACCTATGCAGGTGGATGCAATTCAAAGAAATCGCCCTGATGCACGCAAGGAACATTGTTTCAGAGAAAATTTATGTTTCTATTGCGGAAAATCTGGTCACTATATTTCAAATTGTCCCAGTAAAATTCGCAGGACTACGGCTGCAGTGATCGAATACGACGTCTCAGACGAAGCCTCAGTAATTTCTCATCAAATTCCTCCTCGGGATAAAGAAACCGACCAGGATTACGATTTTTCCGACTCTGCTTCAGAAATATCTTCACCCGTGAATGCAGCCGTTCTTTCAGTAGGCTCCACTACTTCGGCCTCGGAGAGCTCAAAGAAAAATTCACACTGCTACATTCCTCTCAAGATAAAGATTCAGTCCGGCTGGGTTACTAGTTCTGCTATGGTTGACTCTGGAGCCAGTGGTAATTTTATGGACATCGCATTCGCTAAAAAACACGGTATACGTCCACAGAGGAGAATCACACCGGTATTAATGGAGACCGTGGATGAGTCCCCATTAGCATCCGGGCCTGTTGACCTTGAAACAGCAGCATTGAAGGTTCGTATGGGCGCGGACCATGCAGAAAGACTCTCGTTTTTACTGATCTCTTCTCCCCACTTTCCTGTAATCTTAGGCTTACCGTGGCTACAATTACAAAACCCTACTGTCAACTGGGCAACAAAGGAATTTCAGTTTCCAGAACGGCAGATGTCTTCCAGGGAATCAGCTTTAATCGGGTCAGCATGTGTAAGTGATCTAAAACTACCAATGGAATATCAAGATTTTGCAGATGTATGTGATAAAAAGAACGCGGACAAGCTGCCACCACACCGGCAGTATGATTGCCCCATAGAACTCTTACCTGGCGCCGCGATTCCGTTCAGTAGCATTTATCCTCTGGCCGGACCTGAACTAAAAGCTCTCAAAGAGTATATCGATGAGAATTTAGCTAAGGGGTTTATATGACCATCTTCCTCTCCAGCCGATGCCCCAATCTTCTTCGTGAAAAAGAAGGATGGCTCACTTCGACCATGTATTGATTATCGTGAGCTCAACAAAATTACGGTTAGAAATTCTTATCCATTTCCACTAATTCCTGAATTACTTGAGAGGATACGACATGCCAAAATCTTCACAAAATTAGACCTTCGTGGAGCATACAATTTAGTACGGATTCGCCCTGGTGACGAATGGAAAACAGCTTTCCGGTCACGTTACGGACATTTTGAGTACCTTGTTATGCCTTTCGGACTTCGTAACGCACCGGCTACCTTTCAATACTTGGCAAATGATATATTTAGAGACATACTCGATATTTTTGTTGTCGTTTATTTGGATGACATTTTAATTTTTTCCAGCAACTTTGAGGATCATCAGCGGCATGTGAGAATGGTGTTGGATCGTCTAGGGCAAAATCAGTTGTACATCAAGTTGGAGAAATGCGAGTTTCACAAGTCGGAAATTCAATTTTTGGGGTATGTTATTTCTCCCCAGGGTCTCAGCATGGATACAAGCAAGACTCAAGCCATTCAGGAGTGGCCAATTCCCAACACACTAAAGGAGGTGCAAAGATTTATTGGATTCGCCAATTTCTACAGACGGTTCATTAAAAATTTCTCGGAGATTGTCTCACCCATTACCCAATTGACACGGAAAAAGACGCCGTTGGTCTGGTCGCCACAAGCGCAGACAGCATTTGACAGGTTGAAGTCTAAATTCACGTCAGCTCCCATTCTCATACATCCGGACCCGGATCAGGCCTTCATAGTGGAAGTGGATGCCTCAGACTGTGCTATAGGGGCTATACTTTCGCAGAGAACAGGTGAGAGATCTTTTGCATCCCTGTGCTTTTCTTTCACAGAAGTTATCACTTGCAGAAAGGAACTACGACGTTGGAAACAAAGAATTGTTGGCCATTATAACAGCATTCAAAGAATGGAGACACTTACTACAGGGGGCATCCCAACAAGTTGTCGTACTTACGGACCATCGTAACCTTGAATTCATGAGCTCGGCTAGGTGTCTAAAACCCAGACAGGCTCGGTGGAGTCTTTTTCTTAATCAGTTTGATTTTGTTATCTCCTTTAGGCCGGGTTCTCGTAATGGGAAAGCAGATGCATTATCCAGAATTTATTCGGTTGATATAAACCCGGCTGCACCTCCAAGAACCATACTGTCGGAAAACAACTTTATAGGTCTGTTACACAATTAAGATCTTTTAACGGCTATCAGGGAGGCATACGCTGCAGACCCGTTCCTGATTCAACCGTCCAGCCTGGTAAATCTAACCTTGAAAAATAGACTTTGGTTCCAGGGACAACGCCTGTATATTCCGGAAATGGTTACATTAAGGGTGCTAAAATTAATGCATGACTCTAAGATCACTGGTTATAGAGGAGTTCAGAAGACTCAGGAATTCTTATCTCGCTTCTTCTGGTGGCCAACTTATCGGAAAGACGTTCAGCAGTACGTTTCATCTAGTGAGGTATGTGCAAAATCAAAGGTTCCTCGCTCCTCACCTACCGGACTGTAGCAACCCCTTTCTATTCCATCCCGTCCCTGGGGGTCTATTTCTATGGATTTTATTGTTGAGTTGCCTATGTCAAAAGGAAAGAACACTATCCTAGTAGTAGTTGACCGCTTAACCAAGGCAGCTCATTTCATTCCCTGTACCGGCTTACCAACAGCGAAACAGACAGCTGATCTTATTGTACAAGAGGTTTTTCGCCTACATGGAGTTCCTGATGAAGTGATATCAGATCGAGGGGTTCAATTTACTTCAAGATTTTGGAGAAGCTTTTGTGTTGCTCTGGATATTAAGGTAAAGCCGTCATCTGCTTTTCATCCGCAGTCTAACGGCCAAACGGAACGGACAAACCAGACTTTGGAGCAGTACCTGCATTGTTACGTGTGTCATTTGCAGGATGATTGGGTAAACTTACTTCCGTTGGCTGAATTCACGTATAATAATTCGCAGAGTGCGTCCACCAAACAGTCTCAGTTCTTTGCTAACAAGGGGTATCATCCCAGCATTCTTCCACGGTTTCCAATAGATACATCCGTACCCGCAGTAGCCAATCGGATTACCCTTCTTCAACAGAATCTAGAGGTCTTAAAAGAAATTCTGGCCACAGCTCAAGAAAGATATAAGAAGGCGGTAGATAGGTTCCGCAAGCCAGCACCAACATACAAGGTAGGAGACATGGTTTGGCTTTTAACAAAGAACTTAAAACTAAGAACTCCAACGTCTAAATTAGCGCAGAAGTATGTTGGGCCATACAAAATGGGCAAATTGGTAAGCCCTGTAGCCTGCCAACTCAAGTTGCCAAAATCCTTGAAAGTACACCCTGTTTTTCATGTCTCTCTGCTCAAACCGGTAGTACCAAATCCTTTTCCCAGACGCATACCTGTTCCACCCGATCCAGTTCTTATTGACGGGCAAGAGGAATTCATTGTGGAGGGGATCATCAATTCTCGGATTCATAGAGGACGGCTCCAGTACCTGGTGAAATGGCAAGGCTATCCATCGGAGGAGAATTCTTGGGAACCTCGGGAGAACATCCACCCTGCTCGTTTGATTGAACTGTTCCACAGCAGATACCCAAACAAACCAGCTCCAAGGTTGTCTGGAGGACACCCTTTAAGGGGGGAGTAATGTAAGGATCTGAATCATGTACCTGTACTGCGTTTATCCAAGATGGAGCTGCATGTACCTGTTCTGTTTGGTTTTGCCCTTATCCAAAATGGAGTTGACAGCCTCGGGGGCCATCTTGTTTCCTGTCTGATATCTCCTGTTTCCTGTTTGCTATATATATAAAGAGACTCTGGCCAACTATAATTTGCTTGTGTATCTTGTATCTTACCTGCTGCCAAGCTTGAAGGACTTGCCTCGTGCCTGTTGCTTCTCTACATTGGGATTCCCCACCTGTTACTTGCCTGCCGTTTATCCGGACTTTCATCTGTGTGCAAAGACCCACTCTGCATCCACCTGCAGTTCAGCCTGCTCTCTGCAAGGAGCCTGGTCCGGGCTCAGGATCTCGTGGACTGTGCGTCTCTGGACCTGGGACATCTATCGGTTGGTACTGACATCACAACCATTTCCAGAGACTGTGTACTGATCACTTATTGCCTATACCTGCCTGCTATAATATATGCTTGCCTGCTTCAATATATCCTGTTAATACGATATATCGTGTTTGTCTTCACTCTGACCCACGCTATCGATCTCCTTAAGTATAAACTATATAGTTGACACTATGTGTATTTGACGTGGCAGATGGTAGCTGAGTTTCATGGTGGCCAGCTCGCCATTGTTCATTTGGTGCAAGAACCTGGTTTGGCTCCTGCGGTCCCTGGCTTGCATCAATGAGTGTCAGTATTGTAGCCCATACCCATTCCTGTCATTCCTCTGGAACTTTTACAAGATGGAGAAAGTGACCTACAAAAGCAGACAACTGATGTTTCTGGTTTGAGGGTATTGATGATCGCAAGATCCCAAGCATCAATCACCTCTGGCAGCATACGGAGGTCTTCCTGTCTCCTGGTTCTTCTTCCTCGGACATTAGTGGCAATGATCCTTGGACGAATTGTGAATGATGCCTGTGTTTCTGGTGCATTTTGTGTTTGGGCTGATGGTTGAGAACTTTCTTGTGTGCTTACTGGAGCAGGATCAGTGGAGGCTTCAGCAGCATCAGACACATCTTCAGCCTGTGCTTGGGGATTAGGGTCAGCTGGGGCTTCTGTCTCGGATGCTGATGTACATGTTGCTGATGGTTCTGCTCTTGTCGGTTCATCTGAGTCTGTTTAGTATGTAGATAATAAACATTTAGGTAACTACCAACTTAACATATCATATCAGATTATGGTATGCCTAAATTAATAAAAGACATACACAGTCACTTAATGGTTGAGTTCCATTATTGGCTTCAGAAAAGCTAAATTCTTGTAGTAGACATATCGCCTTTTTTGGTGGCACCTGATGTCGTGGGTAGTGGAAGAAATTCTCGCCTGAACTGATCCCTCGCTGAGCACCATCGCCGCTTTACAAAATTAACTGAAAGACAATAGTGAAACAAATATGAGTGTAAATGTTTAAAGTTGTTCAAAACGCTTGCCTAATATACTATTTTGAAAATGTAAAAAAAAAAATTAGTTTTGCACAGCTAATTTAATTGATAAGTGAACAATCATAAAATTAAAAATAATAATCCTTTAAAATTGTAATGTTGTCAGCATTCAATTCTGTTTGTGGATACATTCATAAATCTAAAGGTATTTTTATTGGTTTTAGAGCAAACTTGGTTGAGGGACTCAGTGTATGTAGGCCAACATTTAAATAGTGGGTGCATTAAAGCATTATATGTGTGGGCTTGGCAGGGGCAATAAATGGTTAGCGTTTACTGAAACAGGGGAGATAACACACAAAAAAAACATTCACACAAAGGGGAGTATTGGGTAAGGCTGCGTGCCCACTATGCGTTTTTCAAGCGTTTTTGCCGTGGAATTTCCGCAGCGAAAAAAATTAAAAAATGCTTGGTAATACATGCCCCATGGTCCCCAATGATAATCCGCATGTGCTATGCACATGCTGCGGAAATTTCCGCTGCGGATTATCATTGCGGAAAAATACGTAGCATGTGCATTCATTTTGCGGACACCAAGCATAATTGCCGCCATTGACTTGCATTGAAGCGCATACAATCCGTATGCATACATGTATACATGCGGATGGTAATGCGGATCAATGTGCGGATGGTACCCGGGTTTGGAGAAGAGGAGACTCTTCCAGACCCGGGTACCATGGTACCTGTTAAAAAAAGAATTTAAAGTAAAAAATAAAGATTATACTTACCTTCCGATGTCCCCCGGTGTTTTCTCCGCTCTGTCTGGTCTGCTGTATGGGTCGCTGTGGTGTGAAGGACCTGCCATGACGTCATTGAGTCATGTGACAGGTCAAGCGACTGCTGACGTCGGCAGTCGCGTGACCTGTCACATGACGTCATCGCAGGTCCTTCACACCACCACGACCGATACAACATACCGGACGCAGCGGAGAAAACACCAGGGGACATAGGAAAGTGAGTATAATCTTTATTTTTTACCATTTCTATTCTTTATTTTTAACTATTGCTTGGTCACACTTTATAAATCCATGCTGGTTACCGGTTGCCTGGATTTATATAGTGTGACCAAGTTGTCAAGCACTTTTCCAAGTGATGGTAAAACCGCTTGGAAAAGTGCTTGATAACCCGCATGCAGAAATGCATGCAAAGATGCTTGACAAACGCTTCTACCTGGCGGGAAAAACGCATGTACAATCCGCATGCGTTTTTACTGCCAGGGAGAAGCGGAAAAAATATGCAACATTTCTGCATCGTGGGCACATAGCCTAAGCTTTGCCATATGCATGGAGAACAATACCAGCAATCATATGGCCACCTAATGGTTGATATATGTAATGTTTAATTTTGGCACAAATATTATGGATCCAAAACCCAAAAAGTCAAGAAAACTTACACTCGCCTTGCAGAAATTCAAAGGCATCAAATTCACTATACATATGGTGCAATACAAGAAGCAGAAATAAAATAAATTCTAGAAGAAAGTTACAAGGCCATGGAAGAGAAATCCAAACAATTATATGAAGAAAAGCACAGGCTATAAAAACTATGCACACCCGCAATGTTATAAAAAATAACAATTATTATTATTGAAACTTCAGACAAGACCATTACCACAGTACAAAGAATAAAAACATTTAAAAATAGGCAAACAATGCTCTATGCAGTATCAAGAAAGGGGATGAGAATATCAATATATTCATACAAATAAACACCCTTAAAGCCGCAGGTAAACAGTCAACTACTTATCACATCCCACAGTATAAAACATGGTCAAATCCAAACAATATTGCTCTTTGTTTTGGTGCAAAAATTTAAAGGGATCTGTCCAAACAAATAACCACACATCCTGGATGTACACATGGCAGCTCATTCATTTCATTTTTAAAAAATCAACTAACACTTTAATGTGTTCTAGGAAAAGACTGGAAATAACACTGGCCTGATAAGACGCCTAAATACAAGCTCCAAAATCAGGCCACAGACACACACTGCATGTTTAATGGTTAAGCAAGATTGGCCACTAACAACCAAACTTTAAACTAAAAATATGGGTACATTGATTTTACTTCGTTCAAAATAACCTATCTAAACATGTCTGCTAATATCTGTGATGTTTAGGCCTTTCTAATTACAAACCACACAGCACAATGACCAGTCTATGCATTTATAAAGTATATTTTGTTATGATAAAGGAACAGCCATCGGATAACTTACTAAACTTTGCCTGCTTAGCTGGTGAATATGTGGCCCAACCTGGTCTTGGGAAGAGCTGTTCAGCTACAAGGAGCCAAACTCGCTCTATTGTCAGCCTGTCATGGTATCAGGGGCGGGTTGGGCCAAGGGGTAGAGAGGCAAATGCCCCCCAGGCCGGTCCTCCAGCAGAGGTTTTGGGCCGCCCGGCCGTCAGCCATCACCTCAATACTGCCGCGGCCACTCTCCACTCCACGCGCCCTCCCATCAGGGCGCAAAGCCTGATGGGAGAGCGTGCGGCCTGATGGGAGAGCGCGCGGCCTGATGGGAGAGCGCGCGGCCTGATGGGAGGGCGCGCGACCTGATGGGAGGGCATGCGCAGAGGAGAGTGGCCGCGGCACTATTGAAAGGGGGATGGCCCGTGGGCCCACAGGTAGGTAGTAATCTACGTTGGAATGGCAGAGGTATTTATTTTTTTTAATCTGGAGCCATGTATACTGTGTGGAGCACCATGTGGGGCCATGTATACTGTGTGGAGCACCATGTGGGGCCATGTATACTGCGTGGACCATCATGTGGGGCTGTGTATACTGTTTGGAGCACCATGTGGGGCCATATATACTGTGTGGAGCACCATGTGGGGCCATGTATACAGTACGGAACACTGTGCAGGGCCATGTATACAGTATGGAACACTATGCGGGGTCATGTATACTGTGTGGAGCACCATGCGGGGCCATGCATACAGTACGGAGAACTATGCAGGGCTGTGTATACAGTATGAAGCACTATGCGGGGCCCATTATACTGTATGGAGGACTATGTGGGGCCCATTATTCTGTATGGAGGACTATGTGGGGCCCATTATACTGTATGAGGACTATGTTGGGTACATTATACTGTATGGAGGACTATGTGGGGCCCATTATTCTATATAGAGGACTCTGTGGCCATTATACTGTTAGGAGGGCTGTGTGGGGATTACAGGTGGAGAATGATACTGTGATGGGGTCACCATACTTTGTTGGGGAGATTGAGGGAGAGGGGTACAGTAGGGTCATCATACTGTGAGTGTGGAGGAATTCACTGTGGGTGTAGTGCGGCGGTGTTCACACTGTGCAGTAATGACCCAAGGAAAGTCCTACTTAAAAGGCTTTATTCAGCAAAAACTCACACAGTGAAGGCAGCATTATCCTCCGGATCGTAGCCGGGTTGTCCACAATAGTCCATACAACAACAACCGTTGCCGGGGGTGACTGCACCGCTGTTTCACTCCAAGATGTTTCAGAAGCTTGGCCGTCCTGGGCACTGTGTTCCCTTCACACAGGCCTCTATAGCACAGAGCCTCCTGCTCTGCCATCTGCAGAACCAAAGACTGACACACCTAAACCTTTGCTGCAGGTTTTAAACAGGAATCTGGGGCCATGAGCCACCTGTAAGACCCGGACTGGAGGGAGTGGACCGCCCCACTGCCATTCCTGTAGTCCACTCCAAGAATAAAAGCCCATGCTGGGTTTTACCAAATCTGCCTTGGACAACTAGTTTGACCAAGTCCAAACTTACTTTTATCCTGCACTGCAATCACAGCTATCTCTATGACTGCAATGCACTCCAGCGGGTTTAATATGCCTCTATGCACATTCTAGGAGAAACATACCGTCCCTCGCATATGATTCCCGTCACTGCCTCACATATCCCCTCCTCTGTTCAAACTTGTGGGGTTGAACACTTATCACCATACAGGGTGCCCGTGACAGGGAATCTGCATTTCTCTGCGACTTCCCAGCCCGATGTTCCACCAAAAAACTAAAGTTTTGTAGTGACAGGAACCATCTGGTGACCCGAGCATTCCTCTCCTTTGCGTTTCTCATCAAGACAAGGGGCGAATGGTCCATAACTAAGCGAAACTGTCGCTCGAGCAAATAATAGCGTAGGGACTCCAAGGCCCACTTAATTGCCAAGCACTCCTCCTCCACTACGCTATAATTTTTCTCTGCCAGGGTAAGTTTTCTGCTCAAGTGGGTGACCAGATGTTCTTCTCCTCTTGCGACAGTACTGCACCTAGGCCTACCTCTAAGGCATCAGTTTGTACGATGAAGGTTTTCTTGAAGTTGGGGCTGATGAGCACTGGCTGTCCACACAACGCCAACTTCATGGACTGGAACGCTTCCTCTGCTTGAGGGTTCCACCAAACCATTACCGACTTCTTACCTTTTAACGGATCGGTCAGGGGTGCCATTCTCCCAGCAAAGTTAGGTATAAATCGTCTGTAGTACCCAACGATGCCGAGGAAAGCTCTCACTTGTTTAGTACTCACAGGCTTGGGCCAATTTTGAATGGCCTTGATCTTGTTTATTTAGGGGGTTTGACAACCCCACGGACAATCACGTACCCCAAGTACCGGGCTTCCTTGAGTCCTATCGCACATTTTTTTGGGTTCGCTGTCAGGCCCGCTACTCTGAGCGAAACCACTAGTGCTTGTACCTGGGGCAAGTGGGTCTGCCAATCAGTACTAAATGTTACGGATCCGGGTGGTGGAACCTCTGTGCTGCGGTGCAAGGAGGGACCCAGAGGGACGTAACTAGGTATCAATTCGGAGCGATCAAGGTCATACAGCGGCTCAATTGACACCGTGACCAGGGAGGGTCCGAGCAGAGGGACCAGATGCTACTCTGGGGACGACCTTGTAAGGGAGCAGGTGACTCCCACGGTACAGAAGGCAGGGACTGACCGGTATTGCAGATGGCCACAGCAGGCAGGCTGGCGGGCGATCCGGGTAGATGGACTGGCAGACACGGCAGGTAACAAGCAGGAACCTACAGATAGGCTGACGGGTAGGCACGGCAAGAGACGGACGGGAGCCTCTAGGTAGGCTGTCAGGTGGTCATGGCAAGTGACGGCAGAAGCCTCTAGGTAGGCTGTCAGGTGGTCACGGCAAGTGATGGCAGGAGCCTCTAGGTAGGCTGTCAGGTGGTCACGGCATGTGACAGGCAGGAGCCTCCAGGTAGGCACGGCAGGAAACAGGCAGGTGCTTCCAGGTAAGCAGACGGGCAGAGCCCATAGACAGACTGGCTGCCAGAGCTGAAGACAGACTGTTGGGCTGGAGTGAAGTCAGGCTGGCGGACTGGACTGGTAGTCAGGCTGGCGGACAGGACTAGTAGTCAGGCTAGCAGCGGGACCTGAGGGCTGAAGCAGAGGTGAGTACACTATGCTTACAACTTTGCTCGGGCACCTCCATTTTGGAGGAGGAGAGTAATATATGGGAGGACCTCCGGCTATTGGCCGGGGACTCCTTAGGCCTTAGGATGGCGCACACGGCCCCTTTAAGAGGGAGGGAGCGCGCGCGCGCCCTAAGCACAGTGCCCAGGAAACTGCGCATGCCGGCAGCTGCAGGAAGAGGAGCGCCGGAGGACGCCGGGCGGGGAGCACGGCGGTGAGAGTGACGGCGTCTCTGCCTGGAAAGGGGCAGAGACGCCGAAGCTACAGTACCACCCCACCTTTACGCCCCCTCTTTTTTAGGCCAGAAAGAAATTTTTTAAGGAGAAGCGGGGCATGAATGTTCTCCCTGGGTTCCCAAGTTCTCTCCTCTGGGCCAAAACCCTTCCAATCCACCAGAAAAAAATTTTTTCCTCTTACCCTCTTAGTGGCCAGAATGTTCTCTACCTCAAAAACGTCCTCAGTGGAAACCAGAGCAGGGGGAGTACCTGGATTGTTGGAAAAAGAATTAAACACAACTGGTTTGAGGAGAGATACGTGGAAGGAGTTGGGAATCCGCAAGGTGGCCGGAAGTTTTAACTTGTAGGCCACTGGGTTGATTTTTTGAGGACTTCAAATGGACCGATGAACCGAGGACCCAACTTAATGGAGGGTATTTTGCGACGAACATGTTTGGAGGAGAGCCAAACCTTGTCTCCCGGATGGAATTGAGGCGGATCCAGACGTCTCTTGTCAGCATGTTTATTCGCCCGCTCAGAGGACTGAAGAAGTGCGGACCTAGTATTTTCCCTAACGGTGGAGAATTCACTGACCAGAGACTCCGCGGCAGGGTTGTCCACAGAGGCAGAGAGGGGAAACGGAATCTGGGGATGTTGACCGTAGACCACAAAGAACGGGGATTTGGAAGTAGATTCGCTCTCATGGTTGTTGTAGGAGAACTCGGCCCAAGGGAGGAGCTCCACCCAATCGGTATGGTGAGCATTAACAAAGTGCTGGAGGTAGCTGGTAAGGTTAATATGCTCCACTTGGCCATTGGACTGAGTGTGGTAAGCGGAGGAGAAATCCAGGGTGACATCCAGCAGCTTACACGTAGCTCCCCAGAAGCGCAAAGTGAACTGGACCCCTCAATCCGACACAATGTGGAGGGGTAGGCCGTGGAGACGGAAGATGTGATGGATGAAGTCTTTCGCCAATACAGATTCAGATGGGAGACCAGGCAGAGGGATGAAGTGGGCCATTTTAGAAAAGGGGTCAGCGACCACCCAAATGACCGTACAACCAGCAGAAACAGGGAGATCTGTAATAAAGTCCATAGCAATGTGTTGCCACGGGGCAGCAGGTACGGGAAGAGGCAGGAGGCGACCGGCTGGAAGATGTCTGGGAACTTTGTTGCGGGCACAGGACGAACAGGCCGAGATGAAGTCTACCACATCCTTGCGCAGGGTAGGCCACCAGTAATGCCGGGTAATGAGCAGGAAGGTCTTCTTCTAACTGGCATGGCCGGCTAGTTTAGATGAATGACCCCAGTGAATAACCTTCTCACGATCCGGAACCAATACAAACGTCTTACCGGGTGGGAGACGAGTCAGAACCAAGGGAGCCACATTCATCACTTTGGAGGGGTCGATGATGTGCATAGACTCCTCCTCTTGATCGGAGGACAGGAAGGATCGGGACAAGGCGTCGGCTTTAACGTTCTTGTCCGTCGGGCGGTAATGTAGGATAAAGTTGAAGCGAGCGAAGAACAAATACCATCGGGCCTGACGCAGATTGAGTCTTTGGGCATTCTGGAGATATGCCAGGTTTTTGTGATCAGTATGATGATCACCGGGTACAGAGCCCCTTCAAGCAAGTAACGCCATTCCTGCGGCGCCAATTTAATGGCTAGCAGTTCTTGGTCTCCTATGGAGTAGTTGCGCTCAGACGAGGAGAAGAGTTTGGAGAAGAAGCCGCAGGTTACCATTCTCCTGGAAGAAGATTTTTGGGTGAGCACCGCTCCGGCTCTGGCGGAGGACACATCAACCTCCAGGAAGAACTGTTTGTTGCAATCCGAATGGTGTAGCACTGGGGCAGAGGAGAAGGCTTGTTTTAAGGAAAGGAAGGCCTCCTCAGCTTAGGGCGGTCATTCCTTAGGATTTGCTAACTTATGGGTGAGTGCAGAGATGGGAGCAGTCCGGGAAGAGAAGTGCGGGATGAAGAGAAGTTAGTAGTTGGCGAAGCCCAGGAATCGCTGAATCGTTTTCAACCCCTCCGGACGGGACCACTTTAAGACAGCAGAGAGCTTCTTGGGGTCCATTTGTAGACCTGTCTGGGAGATAATATAGCCCAGGAACAGAAGAGAGGTCTGCTCGAAGAGGCACTTCTCTTGCCTGAGCCTAAGCAGGACCTGACGAACATCCCTCCGGTGTGTGGGAAGATCCGGAGAGAAGACCAAGATGTCGTCCAGGTACACCACCACACAAGAATATAGAAGATCATGGAAGATGTCGTTGACTAATTCTTGGAAGACGGCGGGAGCATTGCAGAGACCGAAGGGTATCACGCGGTATTCATAATGACCATCCCGGGTATTGAATGCCGTCTTCCACTCGTCTCCTTGACGAATCCGGACCAGGTTATACGCCCCACGTAGATCCAGCTTGGTAAAGATCTAAGCGCCCTTAAGGTGGTCAAACAACTGATAGATGAGCGGCAGGGGGTATTTGTTTTTGACCGTGATTTGGTTGAGTCCTCTATAGTCAATACTGGGACGTAGCGAACCGTCTTTATTCTTGACGAAGAAAAATCTGGCTCCAGCCGGGGAGGTAGATTTCCGGATGAACCCCTGGCCAGATTTTTCTCGATGTACTCCGACATGGCCCGGGTTTCGGCCGACGACAATGGGTAAATGCGCCCACGGGGTGGAGTGGCACCGGGTACCAGGTCGATAGGGCAATCATATGGCCTATGAGGTGGCAGTGTCTTTGCCTCCTTTTTGTCGAAGACATCTGCATAGGACCAGTAAGGAGCCGGTAGACAGGGTAGATTAGCCGGGGTAGGTGGAGGACGAGCCGGGCGAACCGGAACCAGGCAGGTCTTATAGCAATCCTGCCCCTAACGGAGAACCTCACTGGATTGCCAATTCAGAACGGGTTCATGTCTCTGTAGCCAGGGTAGACCTAGCAATAAGGAGTGAGAGAGTCCGGAAAGCCCATGGAAGGAGATCCCGCTGGTATTTTTTATAATTTACCTCCCCCCACCTTCTCCCGGACTTCATATGGCCCTTGCCATTTGGCCAAGAGCTTACTCTCTGCAGTGGGCAGTAATACCAATACCCGATCCCCTTCTTTAAAGGACCTGACTGTGGCCCTTTTATTATACAGTTCAGACCAAAAGTTTGGACACACCTTCTCATTTAAAGATTTTTCTGTATTTTCATGACTATGAAAATTGTACATTCACACTGAAGGCATCAAAACTACGAATTAACACATGTGGAATTATAGCAGCTATTTTACCATGAAGGCCTGCTGCACAAAGTCTCCTCTTAACAGTTGTTGAAGAGATGTGTCTGCTGCTAGAACTTTGTGTGGCATTGACCTGGTCTCTAATCTGAGCTGCTGTTAACCTGCGATTTCTGAGGCTGGTGACTCAGATAAAATTATCCTCAGAAGCAGAGGTGACTCTTGGTCTTGCTTTCCTGGGGCGGTCCTCATGTGAGCCAGTTTCTTTGTAGCGCTTGATGGTTTTTGCAACTGCACTTGGGGACACTTTCAAAGTTTTCCCAATTTTTCGGACTGACTGACCTTCATTTCTTAAAGTAATGATGGCCACTCGTTTTTCTTTACTTAGCTGCTTTTTTCTTGCCATAATATAAATTCTAACAGTCTATTCAGTAGGACTATCAGCTCTGTATCCACCTGACTTCTGCACAACACAACTGATGGTCCTAACCTCATTTATAAGGCAAGAAATCCCACTTATTAAACCTGACAGGGCACACCTGTGAAGTGAAAACCATTTCCAGTGACTACCACTTGAAGCTCATCAAGAGAATGCCAAGAGTGTGCAAAGCAGTCATCAAAGCAAAAGGTGGCTACTTTGAAGAACCTAGAATATAAGACATATTTTCAGTTGTTTCACACTTTTTTGTTAGGTATATAATTCCACATGTGTTAATTCATAGTTTTGATGCCTTCAGTGTGAATGTATAATTTTCATAGTCATGAAAATACAGAAAAATCTTTAAATGAGAAGGTGTGTCCAAACTTTTGGTCTGTACTGTATGTGCGACTCTGTGCTGCCTGGGCATCCATTAGATGCTCTTTTACTATAGGCATGACCTCCGCGATCCAATCCTGCATATTTCCCACGTGCTCAATTACACTCATATGCGGAGTCGGCTACTGTTCCCATGTCTCTTTGGCTACGTCGAGCAGACCCCTGGGATGCCTGCCGTACAGTAGCTCAAAGGGTGAGAACCCTGTGGAAGTCTGTGGTACCTCACGGATGGCAAACATTAAATAGGGCAGTGACATGTCGCAATCCCTCCCATCCTTGGAAACCACCTTTTTTAACATGGACTTGAGGGTTTTATTGAATTGCTTGACTAGCCCGTCGGTCTGTGGTTGGTACACCGACATGCGCACCTGTTTTATTTTCAGCAGGTCACATAGTTCCTTCGTCACCTTGGACATAAAAGGAGTCCCCTGATCTGAAAGGTTCTTCTTAGGCAGCCCAAAGTGACAGAACATGACAAACAGCTCCTGTGCAATAAGTTTAGCAGAGGTGTGGCGTAGTGGAATGGATTCTGGGTAACGGGTTGCATAATCGACGACCACAAGTATGTGTTAGTAGCCACGAGCGGACTTTACAATGGGCTGCACCAAATCCATCACAATCCGTTCAAAAGGTACCTCTATAACCGGCAGAGGTACCAATGGGCTGCGGAAGCTTGCTGTTGGTGTGGTCAGCTGACATTCCGTGCACGACTCACAATACCTCTGTACGTCAGTGTAAATCCCAGGCCAAAAGAACCGCTGCAAGATGTGCTCTCGTGTTTTTTTAACCCCTAGATGTCCCCCCAGCAGGTGTGTGTGGGCCATCTCGAATACTGCCCGACGGTGTGACTGTGGCACTACTAGTTGTTCCATGACCTCGCCCCGGTTCTTGTTA
Source organism: Phyllobates terribilis (assembly GCF_046119375.1). Taxonomy (NCBI): domain Eukaryota; kingdom Metazoa; phylum Chordata; class Amphibia; order Anura; family Dendrobatidae; genus Phyllobates; species Phyllobates terribilis. Next base: position 5,655,725 of record NW_027362789.1, on the reverse strand, counting down.
ACCCTATAGAGTAAATCTTGGTTGACCGCCATGTGTGGAAAGATAGTCTCTGCACTCGGTTGTGGAGCCACCTCATTTACCTCTATTACCCTTTCCCATGTCCGGGTAGGATCCTGTAGCAGCGCTGCCCCAAATGCTCCGCGGGACACTTCCAGCTCTGGGAACAATAGGGTCTCCTCGACCTCTCCTGCCAATACCTCTATGGGAAACCTATCGGGTTCACACTCTGTCCCTAGGTTGGCGAACCCTACGGCCGGTATCCCTGACTCGGGATCTTCGGGTTCCGCACCCGGACCCACTTTTATTCTGGGAGGGTTAATCTTACATTCCCACAAGGACCAAAACAGTGGCAAATCTCTTCCCAGCACAGTCCCATAAGGAAGAGTCTTTAGCACTCTGGCCACATGTTTAACCTCTCCGCACGGAGTGGAAGAGGTAACCGCCGTCGGATACTCGCGGAGTTCACCATGAATGCATATGACCCCCACTTTCCCCCCAGTGGGTTCCAACCCAGAGATCAATAACCATGGACGAGGGTAACTAGGCTCCCTGAGTCCAAGCGAGCCTCCGCTCGATGTCCATTAACCCCCACAGATGGAGTTCCCCTGTTGTTCCGATGGGGTCCACGGTGCAGACGGTCCCAGCATACATAGACAGTCCTCGAGACCGATTAAGGGGAAACTGGTCTTCGGCCACCCTCACTCCGGGGTACCCCCTTAGTGTGGGCTTGGTTCTTACTGTCCCCAGCAGAGGAACATGACCCTTTCCCAGGCTCCGGGGCTTACAGGGGCCGGCGTGCCATTCGCATTGGGGAAGAGTCCCGTGCAAAGTCCTGTGTGGCTGTATACTGCTCAATCAGGCTAACCACCTGGTCGAGATTACCTGGGTCCCCTTACCTCACCCAACACTGTATGGCTGCTGGCAGAGTTCGCACCAGCAGGTCCACCACCACCCTCTCTACCATTTGGGTTGGGCTCAAGGTCTCAGGATGGAGCCACTTTTTGACCAACTGTAACAAGTCATATGCCTGAGACCTAGCGGGTCGGGACTTCGCAAAGGACCACTGGTACATGCGTTGGGCTCGCACATAAGTATTAACCCCCAGTCAGGCAAGGATCTCACCTTTCAGCTTCTTGTAGTCCTGAGCATCCTCCTGACTGAGGTCAAAGTAGGCCTTCTGAGCGTCGCTCATCAGAAACGGAGCCATCACTTCAGCCCACTCTGCTGTGCGTTTGAAAACTGTGAGGAAGGCTTCCATGTTGTTCTCAGGATCCATCTTCCTCAACGCTGCTCTGGGGCCTCATGTCGGATTGGGATCGGCATTGGGGCCGTTTCTTGCAGGGCAGCAATCTGTTGCAGAATCAGTTCATTAGTATTTTGCTGCTGCTGGTACAGTAGCTGCTGATGATGATTGTGCTACTGATCCCGCTCCTGTTGTTGCCGCTGGAGATTCTGGTGCTGCTCCTGCTGTTCCTCTGGGCGAGTACCAACTGCTTTAGTAGCTCCTCCATTTTGTCTGTGGGCCCGGGCTGCAAGGTGGCAGGCCTAATAACAGACATGCAGCTGGCGTTGGGGTATGCCTCAGTTCACATTGCCCACATTATCCGCCATACTGTAGTGCGGCGGTGTTCACACTGTGCAATAATGAGGCAGTGACCCAAGGAAAGTCCTACTTAAACATCTTTATTCAGCAAAACCTCACACAGTGAAGGCAGCTTTATCCTCCGGATCGCAAACGGGTTGTCCACAATAGTCCATACAACAACAACCGTTGCCGGGGGCGACTGCACCGCTGTTTCACTCCAAGGTGTGTCAGAGGCTTGGCCATCCTGGGCTCTCTGTGTTCCCTTCACACAGGCCTCCATAGCACAGAGCCTCCTGCTCTGCAGCCTGCAAAGCCAAAGATTGACACACCCAAACCTTTGCTGCAGGTTTTAAACAGGAATCTGTGGCCAGGGACGGAGCAAACACAGACAGTCACTGCTGGCATCGCCCACGTATTTGAATATTGCTCCCGGCAAGCGCTGATATTATTGTGGGGCGCATGACATTTCTACATGTTCGGCGCTGGACCCGCGCCTGAGCAGTGAGGCTGTGCCGCTGCTTATGGGCCACTGCTGTATGCTTGCCCCCTAGGACAAAATTTGCCAGCCAACAACCTGCATGGTGTCCCTCTGTTCTGGTGTCCCAAAGTTCAGGGTGCTGCTCCACAAGAGATATTAGCTGTGCTGTGTCCCCACTGGGGGCCGTTCTGTAGAATAATCTCACCACACTTCCAAAACACCACCACTCTCATACTAATGCAACATCGCCTCACACAAAATGCTGCCTAGATTAGCCAAAACTTTTCAAGAAAACAAGGTCTAGACATCTGGATGATAGTGAAACAAATTGTTTCTATATTAACCCTATAACTATTACAAACGCACGCAGTTGGCACACGGATGTCATCTGTGTGCGGTACGTGTTTACACAGACCCATTGACTTGAATGGGTCCGTGTGATCAGTACTGTCATCAAAAAACGGACACACGGTCCATTAAAGCACACGGAGATTTGCACAGACCCATAGATTTGAATGGGTCTGCGTGTGTCAGTGTCTCCAGTATGTGTGGAAACTGTCACCACTCGTACCGGAGATACTGACGTGTGAAAGAGGCCTTAATCCCTCCTGACCCCACACATAAACTTCAGCTCATCCAGCACCATGACAACCAGCACAGCAGAGTCCTGCATCCACTGAGGCCCCTGATCATGTGACCCCTGACTCCTCCCCTCCTGTGACCTCATCACAGCTCCTGTGCGCACAGAGCAGCCATATATGTGGTGGCGGCTCTGCAGGTGGAGGTATGTGGAGACCCCCCATTACTGGGCGCAGGGGGCATTAACCCCTTCAGCACGGAGACTCTTTTGGGGTCTTGTGTTGCCCCTTTATAAGAATCATAAGGTTTTTGTTCTGTTTCCTGTAATAGATACATACGACCCAACTATGGAGACAGGAAGGAGGAAACGTATTGTTCTCATAGTACAGGACCCCTTTACTGGCCCCACAGTGTAATGCCCCCATTATACCCCTTATGAAGGATGTATGATGCCCCCACACAGTGTAATGCCCCCATTATGCCCCTTATGCAGGATGTATGATGCCCCCACAGTGTAATGCCCCCATTATGCCCCTTATGCAGGATGTATGATGCCCCCACAGTGTAATGCCCCCATTATGCCCCTTATACAGTATGTATGATGCCCCCACACAGTGTAATGCCCCCATTATGCCCCTTATGCAGTATGTATGATGCCCCCACACAGTGTAATGCCCCCATTATGCCCCTTATACAGTATGTATGATGCCCCCACACAGTGTAATGCCCCCATTATGCCCCTTATACAGTATGTATGATGCCCCCACACAGTATAATGTTCACACTGTACCACCACCCCCCCACATAGAATATAATGATCCCACAGTGCCGCTATCCCTCCCCACACAGTATAATATTGCCACAGTACCGCTAACCCCCATACACAGTATAATGTCCCCACAGAATTGCCATCCCCCCACATACAGTATAATGTTCCCACAGTACCGCCTGAGGTTCTGCAGTTGGAATAAGTCCCGAAGTTTAAGAATACTTGCCCATGATCCGGACTAGCAGCGTTTTGGACGAAGCTCACCTGTGCTGCGTCCAAAATGCTGCATTCTACAGTAGAAGTAGAGTGGATGGAATTTCTATAAATCCCATGCCCACTGTGCTTCTATTAGACAATGCGCAAACCAACCTGCGGCACGGGTCTACGAGCCGCAGCATGTCAATTTCTGCTGCAGAGATGCCAGTCTCCGCAACAGAAATTTCCACAATACATTGTATAGGATGCTTGAAATCTGCATGGTTCAGTGAACAAATGCGTATTGAAGTGCGTGATTAGAACTCATTGCTTTGGACGCAGAGTACTGAAGGAGATCGTAGAAGAAATTTTAGAACCACTCTCCATAATCTTTGAAAATTCTTGGAGAACAGGAGAAGTCCCAGAAGACTGGAGAAGAGCAAATGTTGTTCCTATCTTCAAAAAGGGGAAGAAGGTGGACCCAGGGAACTATAGGCCGGTGAGTCTGACTTCTATACCAGGAAAGATCTTTGAACAAATTATTAAACAACATGTATGTAAGTACATGGATAAGAATGAAGTGATTAACCAGAGTCAGCATGGGTTTGTAACTAACAAGTCATGTCAGACTAACTTAATTTCCTTCTATGACAGAATCACTGACTGGGTGGATCAGGGAAATGCTGTAGATATAGTATATCTTGACTTCAGCAAAGCATTTGACAAAGTATCTCACACCATCCTTATTGAAAAAATGACCAAGTATGCAATGGACCAGGCAACTGTTAGGTGGATTCATAACTGGCTTAGTGATCGGACTCAAAGGGTGGTTGTAAATGGCTTCACATCCAGCTGGATGAATGTCTCAAGTGGGGTACCACAGGGCTCCGTCCTGGGACCTGTATTGTTCAACATCTTTATCAATGATTTAGATGAAGGAATTGAGGGTAAGCTGATTAAATTTGCTGATGACACAAAGCTAGGAGGGATAGCTAATACTAGAGAAGAGAGAGAGAGGATTCAAAAAGACCTAAATAAACTGGAGCAGTGGGCAGCAACCAACAGAATGGTTTTTAACAGGGAAAAATGCAAAGTACTACATCTGGGCAATAAAAATGAAAAAAGCATATACAGAATGGGAGGGATAGAGCTAAGCAACAGTACATGTGAAAAAGACTTAGGTATACTAATAGATCATAGACTGAACATGAGTCAACAGTGTGATGCAGCAGCAAAAAAGGCAAATACAATTCTGGGATGTATTAACAGAAGCATACAGTCTAGATCACGTGAAGTCATTATCGGTCTTTACTCCTCTTTGGTCAGACCTCATCTGGAATACTGTGTACAGTTTTGGGCACCACATTTTAAAAAAGACATAGACAAACTGGAGCAAGTTCAGAGAAGAGCGACCAGAATGGTGACTGGTCTGCAAACCATGTCCTATGAGGAACGGTTGCAGGATTTGGGAATGTTTAGCTTGCAAAAAAGAAGACTGAGAGGAGACTTAATAGCTGTCTACAAATATGTCAAGGGCTGTCACATTGTAGAAGGATCATCTTTATTCTCATTTGCACAAGGAAAGACTAGAAGCAATGGGATGAAACTAAATGGGAGGAGACACAGATTAGATATTAGAAAAAACTTTTTGACAGTTAGGGTGATTAATGAGTGGAACAGGCTGCCACGAGGGGTGGTGAGTTCCCCTTTAATGGACGTCTTCAAACAGAGGCTGGACAGACATCTGTCTGAGATGATCTAGTGAATCCTGCTTTGAGCAGGGGGTTGGACCAGATGACCCAGGAGGTCCCTTCCAACTCTACCATTCTATGATTCTATGATTCTAATGCTGCATCCAAAGCGCTGCTGGTTCCTGATCAGGAGAACATAGCCTTACAGTTGGAAAAATCCCTCTAGAAAATGTTTTTACCTTTGCCTGCACCCCTACATGTATACCTTCGAACATGTATACATTCATGTAGGGGAGCAGGCCTTACTAGATACCAAGGCTTTGTACAGTAATATACAGCCTGAGGATGGTGTCAAAGGAGTAAGATCAATAAAGTGTAGCAAACAATGACTTCATGGTGGATCTTCTAAAATTCACTCTTACTCATAACTTCTTTCTTTTTGACAGGAAGTACTTCCACCAGCTCAGGGGTACTGCGATGGGGAGCCCCTGTGCCCCCTTGTATACAAACCTATTCCTGGGCTGGTGGGAGGAAACCACAATATTCAGGGATGATCATAAGTGGTGACATCCATATATTGGGGTGTGGTATAGATATATTGACATTTTTTTCATCTGGTCGGGGACGAGTGAACAATTTCTTGAATTTGTCAGGGAACTCAACATCAATAGAGTGGGCGTTAGATTTACATCGAAGTTTTAATTATAACCAGTTGCCTTTCTTGGATGTACTAATCAAGAAAGAACAGGATGGGACCCTATGGACAGTCATCAACCATAAACCTACAAGCACTATTAAACTATTGAAGTGGGATAGTCACCACCCCATCCCACTAAAAAAAGGAATACCCAAGTTCCAGTGGCGTACTGCCAATGGCGGCAGGCCACGCCACTGCTATGGGGCCCGTGACCGGAAGGGGGCCCGTGAGCCGGGAGGGCCCCAAACAGCGTTGGAACCAGGAGGATAGGTGAGTATTGGGGGGGGGGAGGTTGCGGCGGCGGAGGAGCGGGTTGCGGCGGTGGAGGAGCGAGCACACGCGGTAGCCGCTGCTGCAGCTGTCAGTGCCCGCTGCTAAAGAGAAAGCATATTCACGCTTCTCCATGCACATAGTCCCGGCATGGAGTGAATGTACCGGCAGCAGCAGCAGCAGCTCACCTCGGCTTCTGAGAGCGCGCGCTACTCAGATGCCGACATGAACTGCAGCAGACAGGACTCAGCTCTGCAGGAGCGGTGAGGAAGGAAGGTGAGTATAAGTGTTTATTATTTTATGTGTGCAGTGATTGGGGCCATACATAGCAGGATTGGGGAATGAGGAGACCACACATACCAGGATTGAGGGATGAGGAGGCCACACATAGCAGGATTGGGAGGGTATTGTGGAGGCCACACATACCAGGATTGGGGGGGATTGGGGAGGCCACACATACCAGGATTGGGGGGGATTATGGAGGCCACACATACCAGGATTGGGGGACTGGGAAGGCCACACATACCAGGATTGGATTGGGAGGCCACACATACTAGGATTGGGGGGATTGGGGAGGCCACACATACCAGGATTGGGGAGGGGTTTGGGGGGGCCACACATACCAGGATTGGGGGGGATTGGGGAGGCCACAAATACCAGGATTGGGGGGATTGGTGAGGCCACGCATATCAGGATTGGGGGGGTATTGGGGAGGCCACACATACCAGGATTGGGGGACTGGGAAGGCCACATATACCAGGATTGGGGAATTGGGGAGGCCACACATACCAGGATTGGGGGACTGGGAAGGCCACACATACCAGGTTTGGGGAGCGCACACATACCAGGATTGGGAGACTGGGAAGGCCACACATACCAGGATTGGGGGATTGGGGAGGCCACACATATCAGGATTGGGGGATTGGGGAGGCCACACATACCAGGGTTGGGGAGGCCACACATACCAGGGATGGGGGATGAGGGGGTGCCACACATACCATGATGGGGAAATTTACCAATAGCTGCTGCATTTCTCACCCTAGACTTATACTCGAGTCAATATGTTTTCCATTTTTTTGTGGTAAAATTAAGGGCCTCGGCTTATACTCTGGTCGACTTATTTAAAATATATGGTGTTTTAAAATCAGTGAGTACATGGTGCCCATAATAGTGCAGGACTGTGGGGTGCATTATACTATATGAGGGCTGCATTTTACCCTATGGGGTGTGTAATATACTGTATGGAGGACTATGGGGAGTGCATTATATTCTATGGAGGACCATGGGAAGTTCATTATACTATATGGAGGATTATTGGGGGCGCATTATACTATATGGGGGATTATCGGTGGTGTATTATACTCTATGGAACGCTGTGGAGCCATTAGAATATTTTGAGGGCTATGTGGGGGGCATTATACTGTATGAAAGCAATTATACAGTGTGAAGGATTGTGTGGGGTCCATTATACTGTTTGGAGGGCTCGTGCGGGCCATTATAGTGTATGTAGGCACATTATAGTGTATGGAGAGCTTTGGGGGTCACAGTTGGGGGATCATACTGTGTTGGGGTCACCATACTTTGCCTTAGGAGTTGAAGTTGGGTACAATAGGGTCATTATACTGTGCATGTGGAGGCTAATGTGGAGGAATGCACCTTGGGGGTATCATACTGTGTTTGGGGGGCACTTTTGTTGGAATCACACTTTATGGGGCAATGAAAGAGGAATCTAGGACGTCAGCAGGAGGAAAATTACTATGTAAAGGCTGGAAAGTTATGAGATCTGCTCTTCTGCGACACAGACAAATATTTATTTATTTTTTTGGAGGGGGGGGCCCAATTAGAGCTTCTGCTATGGGGCCCCATGACTTCTATGTACGCCTCTGCCAAGGGCCAATTTTTACAGTTGAGAAGGAACTGTTCTTATGTCACAGATTCTAATATACAGGCAATAGACATGAACACCAGATTCATGGAAAAAGGTACCCACAGTACATTTTGGATTCCGTATGATTGTTTGCAGAAACAAAGGAGAGACAGACACTCCTCCATACCTAACCAAGAGACCCAGAAAAGATGGGATAACACGAGTAATAGGAACTGACGACAATAGAGTGACCTTATCTTTAATATACTCCAGAAAAGACTAGGATATAATTGTGGCCAACACGGACCTGAGTGGTTCATGAGAAGTGCAGTACATTATTATAGACAGACTCCATTCTATATGTCCTATGTCAATGCACCTATGGTAATGGATCTCCTAGTCTGTGGAGGGGTTTTTGATGAAGTGGGATATTTAAACATGGGCAACTGGCTATTAGGCACACTATGCTGAATACCATGAATTAACATCCTTGTATCAAGCCTCCTGATGAACCTGTTGGAGAACCGCGTCAAAGCGGATTATTTAACCCCTTTACTACCCAAGGTGGTTTTTACGTTAATGACCAGGCCAATTTTTACAATTCTGACCACTGTCACTTTATGAGGTAATTACACTGTAACGCTTCAACAGATCCCCCTGATTCTGAGAATGTTTTTTCATGACATATTGTACTTCATGATTGTGGTAAAATTTATTCGATATCACTTGTGTTTATTTGTGAAAAAAATGGAAATTTGGTAAAAATATTGAAAATTCAGCAATTTTCAAAATTTTAATTTTTATGCCCTTAAATCAGAGAGATATGTCACACAAAATAGTTACAGTGGTGGCCAAAAGTATTGGCACCCCTGCAATTCTGGCAGATAATACTCAGTTTCTTCCTGAAAATGATTGCAATCACAAATTCTTCGGTATTATTATGTTCATTTAATTTGTCTTCAATGAAAAAACACAAAAAGAATTGTCCTAAAGCCAAATTGGATATAATTCCACACCAAACCTAAAAAAGGGGGTGGACAAAAGTATTGGCACTGTTTGAAAAATCATGTGATGCTTCTCTAATTCGTGTAATTAACAGTACCTGTAACTTACCTGTGGCACCTAACAGGTGTTGGCAATAACTAAATCACACTTGCAGCCAGTTAACATGGATTAAAGTTGACTCAACCTCTGTCCTATGTTCTTGTGTGTACCAGATTGAGCATGGAGAAAAGAAAGAAGACCAAACAACTGTCTGAGGACTTAAGAAACCAAATTGTGAGGAAGCATGAGTAATCTCAAGGCTACAAGTCCATCTCCAAAGACCTGAATGTTCCTGTGTCTTCCGTGCGCAGTGTCATCAAGAAGTGTAAAGCCCATGGCACTGTGGCTAACCTCCCTAGATGTGGATGGAAAAGAAAAATTGCCGAGAGATTTCAACGCAAGATTGTGCAGATGGTGGATAAAGAACCTCGACTAACATCCAAACAAGTTCAAGCAGCCCTGCAGTCCGAGGGTACAACAGTGTCAACCCGTACTATCCGTCGGCGTCTGAATGAAAAGGGACTGCATGGTAGGATACCCAGGAAGACCCCACTTCTTACCCCGAGACATAAAAAAGCCAGGCTGGAGTTTGCCAAAACTTACCTGAGAAAGCCTAAAACGTTTTGGAAGAATGTTCTCTGGTCAGATGAGACAAAAGTAGAGCTTTTAGGGAAAAAGCATCAACATAGAGTGTACAGGAAAAAAAAAGGCATTCAAAGAAAAGAACACAGTCCCTACAGTCAAACATGGCGGAGGGTTCCTGATGATTTGGGGTTGCTTTGCTACCTCTGGTACTGGACTGCTTGACCGTGCATGGCATTATGAAGTCTGAAGACTACCAACAAATTTTGCAGCATAATGTAGGGCCCAGTGTGAGAAAGCTGGGTCTCCCTCAGAGGTCATGGGTCTTCCAGCAGGACAATGACCCAAAACACACTTCCAAAAGCACTATAAAATGGTTTAAGAGAAAGCACTAGAGACTTCTAAGGTGGCCAGCAATGAGTCCAGACCTGAATCCCATAGAACACCTGTGGAGAGATCTCAAAATGGCAGTTTGGAGAAGGCACTCTTCAAATATCAGGGACCTAGAGCAGTTTGCCAAAGAAGAATGGTCTACAATTCCAGCAGAGCATTGTAAGAAACTCATTGATGGTTACCGGATGCGGTTGTTCGCAGTTATTTTGGCTAAATGTTGTGCAACCAAGTATTAGGCTGAGGGTGCCAATACTTTTGTATGGCCCATTTTTGGAGTTTTGTGCGAAATGATCAATAATTTGATTTTTGCTTCATTCTCTTTTGTGTTTTTTCCTTGCAAGCAAATTAAATGAAGATAATAATACCAAAGAATTTGTGATTGCAATCATTTTCAGGAAGAAACTGAGTATTATCTGACAGAATTGCAGGGGTGCCAATACTTTTGGCCACCACTGTAATAAATAACATTTCCCACATGTCTAATTTACATCAGCACAATTTTGGAACCAATATTTTTTATTATTATTGAGCTATAAGGGTTAAAAGTTGACCAGCGATTTCTCATTTTTCCAACAAAATTTACAAACCAACTATTTTTAGGGACCGCTTCACATTTGAAGTCACGTTGAGGGGTCTTTATGACAGAAAATACCCAAAAGTGACACCATTCTAAAAACTGCACCCTTCAAGGTGCTCAAAACCACATTCAAGAACTTTATTAACTCTTCAGGTGCTTCACGGGAATTTTTGGAATGTGGAAGAAAAAAATTAACATTTAACTTTTTTATTCACCAATATGTTACTTTAGACCCAATTTTTTTTTATTTTTGCAGAGGTAACAGGAAAAAATGGACCCCAAAATTTGGTGTACAATTTCCCCTGAGCACGCAGATACCCCATATGTGGGGAAAAACCACTGCTTGGGCGCACAGCAGGGTTCAGAAGGGAAGGAGCGCCATTTAACTTTTTGAATGTAAAATTTGCTTGAATAATTAGCGGACACCATGTTGCGTTTGAGGAGCCCCTGATGTGCCCCACAAGTGACACCATTTTGGAAACTAGACCCTCAGGGAACTTATCTAGATGTGTGGTTAACACCTTGAACCCCAAGGTGCTTCACAGAAGGTTATAACATTGAGCCGTAAAATTAAATTTTCACATTTTCCCACAAAAATGTTTTTTTAACAGGAGAAATTTCACCATGCAGTTTGTTGTTCAATTGCTCCTGAGTAAGCAGATACCCCATATGTGGGGCAAAACCACTGTCTTGGTGCACGGCAGGGTTCGGAAGAGAAGCAGCGCCATTTGACTTTTTGAATGTAAAATTTGCTTGAATAATTAGCGGATGCCATGTTGCGTTTGGAGAGCCCCTGATGTGCTTAAACAGTGGAAACCCCCCACAAGTAACACCATTTTGGAAACTAGACCTCTCAAGGAACTTATCTAGATAGTGGTGAGCACCTTGAACCCCCAGGTGCTTTACAGAAGTTTATAACATGGAGCCGTGAAAATAAAAAAATCAAACTTTTTCCACAAAAATGATCATTTAGTCCAAATTTTTTTATTTTCACAAGGGTAAGGGGAGAAAATGGACCCCAAAAACTTTTTTGCTATTTCTCTTGAGTACTCCAATACACCATATGTGGGGAAAATACAGTGTTTGGGCGCATGGCAGAGTTCAGAAGGGAAGGAGCACTGTGTGACTTTTTGAACGCAAAATTTGTTGGAATTGAGAGTGGACACCATGTCACGTTTGGAGAGCCCCTGATGTGCCTAAATAGTGGAAATCCCCCACAAGTGACCCCATTTTGGAAACTACACCCCTCAAGTATTTTATCAAGGGGTATAGTGAACATTTTGAGGTACGACACAGAATTTGATAACATTAGGTCATCATATTGAATAAGTTGTCATTAGTCTTGAGTGCAAGTGATCGCTACTTGAGTTTGCATCGGGTACTCAGGTATTCACCATGTATCAAGGGTGCATGAGTGACATGCTCGAGTCTCCGCACACATGTTTCACGGTTATTAGACACCCGAAAAAAAACACGTGGGGATCACTCATGCATGGCAGGCAATCCCCGTAAGTTTTTTTGGCCACGAAGCATATGGGGCGGAGACTCGAGCATGTCACTCGAGCACCCGCGATACTCAGTGCATACCCAAGCACCTGATGCAAACTCCATATCGTCAACTTTTTTTTTTTTACTTTTGAAAAAAATCCCAACACAACCCTAACCCTAACACAACCCCAACCCTAACCCTAGCCCAACCCCAACCCTAACCCTAGCCCAACCCTAACCCTAACCCTAGAATTTATTTTTTATGCCATTCCTCGTGCGGTATAAGTGATTAGACAACTTTATTCTTTGGGTCAGTGCAATTACAGCGATACCAAAATCATATGGGGTTTTTATGATTGACAGCTGTCACACACTAAAAGACGCATTTTTTGTAAAATCTAGTTTTTGCATCGCCATATTTTGAGAGCTATAATTTTTCCATATTTTGGCAGACAGAGTCATGTGATGTCTTGTTTTTTGCGGGATGAGTTGACGTTGTTATTGGTGCCATTTTCTGGCACGTGACATTTTTTGATCGCTTTCTTTTCCGATTTTTGGGAGGCAGAATAAACAAAAACCAGCAATTCCAGAATTTTTTTAATGTTTTTTTTTTATGCTGTTCCGCGTGTGGTAAAATTGATAAGGCAGCTTTATTCTTCAGGTCAGTACGTTTACAGCGGTACCACATTTATATTGTTTTTCTATGTTTTGGCGCTTTTACACAATAAAAGCTATTTTATAGAAAAAAAATATTTTTTTTCATCGCTTTAATCTGAGAGCTATACCTTTTTTATTTTTCGGCTGATGGAGCTGTATGATGGCTTGTTTTTTGTGGGACAAGATTAAGTTTTCAGCGGTAACATTTTTATTTATATTTGTCTTTTTGATCGCGTGTTATTCCATTTTTTGTTTGGCGGTATGATGATAAAGCATTGTTTTTTGCTTTGTTTTTTATTTATTTTGTTTACCGTGTTCACTAAAGGGGTTAACTAGTGGGACAGTTTATAGGTCAGGTCGTTCCGGATGCGGCGATACAAAATATGTGTACTTTTATTGTTTTTTTTTCATAATAATATTTACTGATGGGTACATTATATTTTTATTTTTGGTGGATTATTTTTTTTATCTTTTTAAATATTTTTTCAATTTTTTTTCTCCATTTTTTAACACTTTGTGGACTTTTATTCTGTGTCCCACTCTGGGACTTTCACTTTTTTATTCTGATCGCCTATATAGCACAGGAATGCAGCACCATCCCTGTGCCATACAGGTAGTCAGCGCTGGACAGGGAGAAGATAGTTTTGTCATGCACTGCGCATGACCAAAGAATATTCGTGCTATCTGGTGACCCGGATGTTGTGATGACGACATCGAATCGTCATGATCACATCGGGTCGTCATGGCATCATCCGGGAAGCCGCGACAGACAGCGCTGGAGGCCGGAAGAGGAGATGAGTATTCCGATCACCTCCCCTTGCCACCGCAATGCTGCGATCAACTTCGATCACAGCATTGCGGGTGTTAATGTGCCGGGAGCGGCACATAGTACCGGGTGTCAGATGTGACTTTCAGCTGACACCCGGCGGGCGATCGCCCCGCACCGCTTGTGTGAGGGCGTGATTGCCATATGACCTAATAGTACATCATTGGTCCAATCAGCCCAGGTCACCAAAACGTACTATTAGGTCATACGTCAGAAAGGGGTTAAGGTTGGTGGGGCCCAATTAGAGATGTTGCTGTAGGACTTGTGATTTCTATCTACGCCACTGTGTATAGGATAATAGAGTATAATAAAGTTGTTATGGACATGACTTAACATTGTGTAGTGAGTCTGTTGTGCCAATAGTGACGGATATTTCTTGTTGCCAAAACTGTGATATTTTTATTCACGTTAAACCTTTGTTAACCAACTCTCATTAGTGCGATCATACAACATACAAGCCTCTGATTGCTCAGGTGATGCACTGTACTACTGTGTTATCCCTTGACTGTCAGTGTAATACTAACGGCCCTATACACATGATAGATATTGGCCGAACAGTCATTTGGCAGACGGCTATCTCTCCCAACTCCCCCATACACATCAATATTCCAGCTTTCCTGTGGTCTGTATGAGAGAGTCAGCTCCAGACTCCTCTAGTGGAGGATTATCTACAGGAAGAACAAACGGATTAACCTCTGTAATTCAGGCCCCCAAATACATTATATAGTCAACCAAATCCCCCAAAATCTGTGCTTTCATGCAACTTTAGTCTAATTCGTATGAGGGTGTTAAAAGGCAACTTATTGGACACTCCCTTTGCCCCGACATAGTAGACTTTCGTACATTGCAGGCCCAGACACCATTATTAGGCATTTAAATATCGTAGTAACTAGTCAGCCCCATACTATTGAGCACTTGGGGGAGAAGGGGCATTGAGCCGAACTCTGTCAAACCTTCTTAGATGCCATCTGTGCTTTTGACAGCAGTAAGTGGTTAAACTGCCAGGGTTTTTGTTGCAGCCGCACTTGTGCCAACCCTGCAGTGTACATCTATGTTCTGGTGCCCAAAAGACTTAAAATTCATATAGACGGCCGGGGATGATGTAGTCAGTGACTGACTTTGACCAAATATGTTCCCGAGCCATAGTAGAAGATAAAGATGTCATCCACTTCATGAAGTAGTTATTCCTCATGTCACGTGTTATGAATATCTCTTGCAGTATTGCTAATGCCGATTCCAGTGTCAGTAAATGATTAGAGAATTCACTTTATGGAAGATAAGTCTATGAGAAACGTATTCAGCTGCAGACGCCAAGGAAGAAACTGCTTGTTGTCTGTGGCCTAAAATATATAGGTTTTATTAGTAGATGTAAAGAATAAAACTAAATACTGTAAAATAATAAATCTACTCATATGTTTCTCTTATTATCTCCAGTAATTGGATTATTACACAGGATTTTTATGATGTTACATCGGCTCATATTCTTATTCAGGTCTCTACAATATCAGATCCTCTCAGTGAAGATCTTCTATATAAGAGAATTTTCCTGATTTACCCATCAAACATGGATATGGACAGAGACAAGATGGCGGAGAGGATATTACACCTCACCCTAGAGATCCTCTTCCGGCTTACTGGAGAGGTGAGAGATTCTGATGACGTCACATTACATCATTCTTATCTATGGGAATAACAGATGGACAGAACTGGAGAGGTGAGGACTCTGGAAATGTCTGGAGTGAGATTTATTAATGTGTCTCTCCATAACCAGGATTACACAGTAGTGAAGAAGACCTCTAGTGGGCGCTGTCAGGACCCTGTGTCTGAGGGATGGGGAAGACCCCTGAGCCCAATCACGGAGCTTTCACCTCACCCCCTGATACATGAGGACATCAATGACCAGAAGATCCTAGAACTCACCTACAAGATGATTGAGCTGCTGACTGGAGAGGTGACACTGCTGGGAATTCTGGGACATTATACAGTAACACTATGGAGGGATCGGGGGGGTGACGGTATCATTGTATGTGTCAGGTTCCTATAAGATGTCAGGATGTCACTGTCTATTTCTCCATGGAGGAGTGGGAGTATTTAGAAGGACACAAAGATTTGTACAAAGACGTCATGATGGAGGTTCCCCAGCCCCTCACATCACCAGGTAATAGACAGGACTAAATACAAATGGCCTATAATTATCTGTATGTAAAGAATGAATTCAGTCCCTGTATGTGTTTCTTCCAGATCTATCCAGCAAGAGGACAACACCAGAGAGATGTCCCCATCCTCTTCTTCCACAGGACTGTAAACAAGAAGACCCCAATGTTCCTCAAGATCATCAGGTAGATGGAGATAAGGTGTCATGAGATCTCCCCTATGATGTGTAGACGGCTGTGAAGGTCTTGTGTTCAGTCTTGTTTTATCCACCAGTATTATATGTTTTATATTTGTGTAATGAGAACGGTGGAGATGGCAGGATTAGAGCTGATCATAGATGGGACTTCTCTATCTGTCTGTGACTTTTACAATATTTGTTTTCAGGGTGAAGATCTGACCCATATTAATACTACAGAGACATATGTGAGGGGTGATGAGTGGTGTAAAGAGGAGATTCCTACAGATAACCTCCCAGGTGAGTAGTAACCACTAAATGCTGAGAAGTCACAGATCCTTCTCCGTCACTGTCTGTTTCTGCTTTATCGGTGGTGTAATCCGGCCGTATTACAATCGTGTGATCACCATTTTACCCCTAGACCACAATATTCTGCTCCACCAAAAACTGTTCAAATGACTTTGGGCATTAAAAGCCATTTTCTCTAGAACTTACAACCTGGAGGATCCACCTTCTAACTGAAATTAGAAGTCGCTGACCCTTACCTGCCCAGATCTATAAACTGAAAAGCCAAATGACAGCGTACATAGAATGTGCTGACAATTTAGAAAATCACTTGAAGAAAAATATTATTACAGAAAGCGGAGGGTAATGATGGTGTTGGCTTCCTAGAACCCTGATATCTTATTGGATGAATCTACCTTCTCTCCCTTCTGTGCTGCTGAATGTGCTCATATGGTCTCTCCAAGACCAGGTCCAGTCTTTCTGGCCAAACTTCACTTTTTGTGATTGATAACATTAAATGTGCAGTGAGGCCAAGTGTGAATATCTGTATAATAACAATAGAATTTACCTTTATCTTAAATTTTCAATTTCTTTTAAAACCAACTAACTTCAAACAGGATTGCGATAAACTACATAAAAAACATTACACCTGTGCCATGATATATCTCTAAGCTGTGCGTGGCTGATGGCTGTAATATACATTTATTCACGCCTGCAGGAGATGTGTTGGCATGGCTCGAGCCCTGGTTTCATGGATTCACTCCACGTCATAAATTCCATTATGTTTTCAATCCTCAGGAATTCAGATTACTGCACAATCTCTCCTGAAATGGGGGCACTAATACTTTCTCTACTCTTCTGGTCTGGACTCATAGTAGCTCCAATGGTCCACCATAAATGAGTGCGACTCCAGTTTAGTGTTGGAGCTCACCCCTCATACATATGTTGATGTTGGGGATGTAACTTTTTTTTTTATTTTATGTCTATTTTTTATAGGTTCATTCTGTGTAATAGTTTGATTGTGATGGGATCAGCCGGCCTCACTTATGTGACTCTGTAACTCCCTTGTAGTCTTTCAAAAAGGTCTCCATTGCCTCTTCCAAATGCCTTAGATCTAAATTTAAGATACCTCAGCTCTGCACTATTATAAAAAGGTCTCCTTGAATGTCTAATATTTCTTCATGAAACTCATCTGATAGATAATATTGTCCCTTATGATCGTTTAGATTGCCAAGAGCCACCGAGCCCCATACTCTAATTACCCCAGAGAGGTTTCACCACTAGTTACTCATCTTTTATTGATGAAGACTGTTCAGTTTGATCATTTTAGTAGATGTGTTATTGTCTATATCCACAATTTTTGACTAGGCAAAAAAATGGAAGCTGACACGTTTAGGCAGGCTGCGCTGCAGGAATGAAGAGGCTTGGGATTCCAAGACGGCTTTTATTAATACCAACGCGTTTCTGTGCCGGATCGGCGCCTTTCTCAAAGTATAAAAACCAAATGCCTCAATTTTTGACTACAGTAGTTAGTGCCCAAAATACTCTGATTTAACCACTTCCTGCAGCCAGTTTTGTGTTCCTAATTAGGCCCCAATTTTCACATCTGATGTGTGACACTTTATGTGGTGAGAACTTTGGAATTCTTCACAAAGGATAATAGAAACAAATGGACTTTTACAAATTATTTTCCAACTTTTCTTGAATTTAACAATACCCTATATACGGTTGTACACTTCTGTCTGGACACATGGCAGGTTAAGAAAGGAAGGATTTAGCTATTTGAATGCAGATCCTGCTGGAATAGTTTGCAGACACAATGTATTAGGGCACTTTTCGTGGTCACCTGGCAGCTCAAAAGATGGCTCCTACGAACAGGCTTGGCACTATCCACCCCGTTTTCCAGATCTCAGGAATTTTCTAGTTCATCACCCTTTAAACATTAAAGGGTGATGAACAAGGACTTACACAGAGACCCCTAAGCTTGGGCCACGGTGTTACCTGCTATTCTCTGTGATGTGACTTGGCAAGAAGAATAGTCAGGTAGCCGAGTCAGAACCAGGAGGGCAGAGAAAATACAAAATCAGATGACACAAGAGTGGTCAGTAAATGGGCCGGGGTCACAACAGGAAACAAATACACAAGCTGTGAGATGAGTACAGAGGACTGAACCAGAGGAGAACAAGGCTGTATCTGGCAGCTTCCAGCAATATGCTCTGAGCTTTACTAGGGTGTGGTGCTTTCCAGCTGGCTAAAGCAGGAAGCTGATTACTCAAGCTGGACAGCACACACACCCATACTGCCAGACTGGATGGTACTATACAGTGGTGGCCAAAAGTATTGGCACCCCTGCAATTCTGTCAGATAATACTCAGTTTCTTCCTGAAAATGATTGCAATCACAAATTCTTCGGTATTATTATCTTCATTTAATTTGTCTTCAATGAAAAATCCCAAAAAGAATTGTCCTAAAGCCAAATTGGATATAATTCCACACCAAACCTAAAAAGGGGGTGGACAAATGTATTGGCACTGTTTGAAAAATCATGCGATGCTTCTTTAATTCGTGTAATTAACAGCACCTGTAACTTACCTGTGGCACCTAACAGGTGTTGGCAATAACTAAATCACACTTGCAGCCTGTTAACATGGATTAAAGTTGACTCAACCTCTGTCCTGTGTCCTTGTGTGTACCACATTGAGCATGGAGAAAAGAAAGAAGACCAAAGAACTGTCTGAGGACTTGAGAAACCAAATTGTGAGGAAGCATGAGCAATCTCAAGGCTACAAGTCCATCTCCAAAGACCTGAATGTTCCTGTGTCTTCCGTGCGCAGTGTCATCAAGAAGTTTAAAGCCCATGGCCCTGTGGCTAACCTCCCTAGATGTGTATGGAAAAGAAAAATTGACGAGAGATTTCAATGCAAGATTGTGCGGATGGTGGATAAAGAACCTCGACTAACATCCAAACAAGTTCAAGCTGCCCTGCAGTCCGAGGGTACAACAGTGTCAACCCGTACTATCCGTCGGCGTCTGAATGAAAAGGGACTGTATGGTAGGGTACCCAGGAAGACCCCACTTCTTACCCCGAGACATAAAAAAGCCAGGCTGGAGTTTGCCAAAACTTACCTGAGAAAGCCTAAAACGTTTTGGAAGAAAGCTCTCTGGTCAGATGAGACAAAAGTATAGCTTTTTGGGAAAAAGCATCAACATAGAGTGTACAGGAAAAAAAAGAGGCATTCAAAGAAAAGAACACGGTCCCTACAGTCAAACATGGCGGAGGTTCCCTGATGTTTTGTGGTTGCTTTGCTGCCTCTGGCACTGGACTGCTTGACCGTGTGCATGGCATTACGAAGTCTGAAGACTACCAACAAATTTTGCTGCATAATGTAGGGCCCAGTGTGAGAAAGCTGGGTCTCCCTCAGAGGTCATGGGTCTTCCAGCAGGACAATGACCCAAAACACACTTCCAAAAGCACTATAAAATGGTTTGAGAGAAAGCACTGGAGACTTCTAAGGTGGCCAGCAATGAGTCCAGACCTGAATCCCATAGAACACCTGTGGAGAGATCTCAAAATGGCAGTTTGGAGAAGGCACCCTTCAAATATCAGGGACCTGGAGCAGTTTGCCAAAGAAGAATGGTCTACAATTCCAGCAGAGCATTGTAAGAAACTCATTGATGGTTACCGGAAGCGGTTGTTCGCAGTTTTTTGGCTAAAGGTTGTGCAACCAAGTATTAGGCTGAGGGTGCCAATACTTTTGTCTGGGCCATTTTTGGAGTTTTGTGTGAAATGATCAATGATTTGATTTTTGCTTCATTCTCTTTTGTGATTTTTCCTTGCAAGCAAATTAAATGAAGATAATAATACCAAAGAATTTGTGATTGCAATCATTTTCAGGAAGAAACTGAGTATTATCTGACAGAATTGCAGGGGTGCCAATACCTTTGGCCACCACTGTAGGTCTCAGGCACCCTAATCTTAGTGGCTGGGCAGAGCCTGGGCCGCCTAGAGCTTCTTGCTCCGACACCTTCATTACTAGTACCACCTGCAGAATGAATAAGACAGCGCCTGGTGACAGAAGCAGATGTCTCAGGAGCAGGTCACAATGGAGATGGGACACCCCTTTTGAAGAAGCCCTAATATGACAAAATGACAGAAAACCAGAGCAGTAGAAATCCCCTAGGAGTAGTGACTATTTTGACTCCACAGGCTCTTTCTAGAAATTAGCACGTAGTGGATGTTGGAGAGTGAAAATTGCTAAATAGTATTTTATTGCCCAACACATATTACCCAGATTGTGCTCCAGGAGACACACACCGTAAATTAAGTGGGTTCTTCTCACTATAGTAATGTCAAATACATGGATGCTAAATGTGGCTTGGGCACATTGCAAGGCTCAGAAGTGAGGGGGAGATCTGACTTTGGGAGAGCGGATCCTGCTGGATTGGTTTATGGAAGCCATGTTTCTTTTTAAGAGCCTTTTAGTCACTAATAATGTGGAAATCTCTGTTTTTCCATTGACAGGTGATGGACCTGAGTGGGGACTTGTTTTTGGTGAGATCAGTAGAAGTTGTTATTGCTATAATTTTCACCTACATAACATTGTTTGGTGGCTTTTTATTCCCTATTTGGGAAGCAGAATGAATAAACAGTTGAACACCACGCTCTACTGGTTCATCCTATGAGGTTTCTATTAGACTGTGAACTGTCATTGTCTTAGTGAATAATTCTATATTTTTACATAACTTGCCATTTTTACAGACAGTTCAAGTAGAAATGTTGAACAATATAAAATTCAAGGATATTTTATTCAAAAATAATTGGTTTTATTATTGGCAGATGACTGTACCAGGAGATCAGAGGGACAACTGACATCTTCAATTTTTAAATCAAATGATCTCGATATCCCACAGGATTCAATTGAAGTGAATGCCATTACTCCAGACATACCATCATCCCTTCACAGCAAAGATCTGTCATCTGATGCTTTGAAACAGGTCTCGTCTTCTGATTCATTACCGACTGCTAAGGAAAATGAAAGTAAAAAAATAAGAATTAAAAAACAAATTGCTCCTAAAGCAAAGAAGCCATTTTCACATTCAGAATCTGGAAATAATATTCACTTCGAAAAGCCTTTTCTTAAACATCAAAAAATTCACACTGTGGAGAAAAGATTTTCTTGTTCCAAATGTGGGAAATATTTTAACCAGAAATCAGATCTTGCTAGACACCAGAGAACTCACACAGGTGAGAAGGCATATGTGGCACCCCAGGGGTCTGGTTTCCACAGTAATAGCAGTATTGCGTCTGTGAGCAGGTGGGAGGTCTCCTGGGCAGGAATCCTAAGCATGCCACACCTCCTGCCCAGTCCTGGGAGGGGAAGAACTTCCCCTACATAAACTGGGGCTGAGGCAGGGTTAGAGAGAGGAGTTCCAGACAGAGACGGAGTCTGGTCTGGACACGCAGAAACAGGGACAGATTGACATCAGGAGCTCTGTAGGAGCCAAGGAGAAGCGCCAGGGGCTGGAGCTGTGCAGAGCTCGCCCTGGGAGAAGGTACTAAAACCGGACACAGGAGTCCGAGGCTGTGGGGACTAAGATATACCCAGCAGCAGAATCCATCTGGCAGGGGATTCCAGGTCCTCTGGCCATAAAAGCCCGGAGGCTCAGTCACAACGAAGGGACCAGCACCGCCATCCCGGAGCGGAGGCTAACAGGAGGCCCCAGGTCACCAGCCATACGGGTGAGCACCACACGGTATACCCAGGGACGTGGGCTACTTGTAACCGCCGAAAGCAGGGTAGCCAGGAAGGGTACAGACTAACGGGAAGGCCTACAACTCCACCTGGCCAGGGGAACTCCGGCTTACTCGCAGACTAACCAGGCCCCAACTACTAGCCAGTACTCCCGGGGGAATTTGCCTTGTACCATTAGTAAAGGCCCTGAACTGTACCCTCGCGTCTCCGTGCTTCCTTGTCGCACCGTTAGTGCTGGGACATCCACACCATCACACCCAACATCACCCACATCCGCTGCCCTGAGACCATACCTCTCTCGTTGGGGGTTATATCAACATTGTTGCACACCTATACCACCGGCCTCAGCGGTCTGCCCTGCAGCGGCGGTTTCATAACCGCATTCAACGGGTGGCGTAGTCGGACACTAATACCATCATACCAATAACTGCCACTTAGTTTGACCACCCTGGGCGCGGACCGGGTCACCGCCACACGAAGACTACTACCCCCATTGGATCCGGCTCCGGGTATCCCCCGCGCGCACGCGCGCCGCACTACAGCACTGGCCCAGGGGGTGAGTCACATACTCCTGTTCAGAATGTGAGAAATGTTTTAACCGGAAATCAAATTTGTTTAAGCACCAGAAAACTCACACAGGGGAGAAGCCTTTTTGCTGTTCAGAATGTGGGAAATGTTTTAACCAGAAATCAGATGTGATTAAGCACCAGAGAACCCACACAGGGGAGGAACAATTTTCCTGTTCAGAATGTGGGAAATATTTTATGCAGAAATGGAATCTTGTTATACACCAGAGAACTCACACAGGGGAGAAGCCTTTTTCCTGTTCAGAATGTGGGAAATATTTTATCCAGAAATGGAATCTTGTTATACACCAGAGAAGTCACACAGGGGAGAAGCCTTTTTCCTGTTCAGAATGTGGGAAATGTTTTAACTATAAATCACATTTTGTTAACCACCAGAGAACCCACACAGGGGAGAAGCCTTTTTCATGTTTAGAATGTGGGAAATGTTTTGGAAATAAATCATCTCTTCTTAGTCACCAAAGAGCTCACACAGGAGAGAAGCCTTTTTCATGTTCAAAATGTGGAAAATGTTTTGGGAAAAAATCAATTCTTCTTGGTCACCAGAGAACTCACACAGGGGAGAAGCCTTATTCATGTTCAGAATGTGGGAAATATTTTAACCGAAAATCAAATCTTTATAGCCACAAGAGAATCCACACAGGGGAGAAGCCTTTTTCATGTTCAGAATGTGGGAAATATTTTAACCGGAAATCATATCTTTATAGACACCAGAGAATCCACACAGGGGAGAAGCCTTTTTTATGTTCAGAATGTGGGAAATATTTTATCCAGAAATCTGATTTGATTAAGCACCAAAGAACCCACACAGGGGAGAAGCCTTTTTCATGTTCAGAATGTGGGAAATATTTTAACCAGAAATCGCATCTTGATAGACACCAGAGAATCCACACAGGGAAAAGCCTTTTTCATGTTCAGAATGTGGGAAATGTTTTAACCAGAAATCAGGTTTAGTTATGTACCAGAGAACCCACACAGGGAGACACCTTTTTCATGCTCAGAATGTGGGAAATATTTTGTGAAGAAATCGTCTCTTCTTAGTCACCAAAGAGTTCACACAGGGGAGAAGCCTTTTTCATGTTTTTAATGTGGGAAATGTTTTACACGGAAATCAACTATTAAAAAACATCAGAAAAGGCACACAAGGGAGAAGCCTTTTTCATATTCAGAATGTTGGAAATGTTTTAATCGAAAATTGTACTTTCTTAAAGGGGTTGTCCACGATTAGGGAAATCCCTTGTCATTCCTCATATTTGGCTCGTTAAAATAAAAACACTCATATTCACCATTCCAGCTTTGTCGGCAATCGCATTCCTGGGGCTCATGTGAGGTTGTTACATCACATGAGTCCTGTGCCCAATCAGCGACTCCTTCACTATCCCTGCCTTCGGATGCATTGAAGATCAACAGGAAGCCAGGGCTGCGGCTGCTCTCTGACTTCTTGATGTTCAATTTGTCTGAAGATGGGGACAATCACACCAGCACTAATTGGCTGAAGAACTCACGTGACATAACAACCTCACATGAGCCCCGGGAACGCAAGTGCTGACACCGCTTGAACGACACTTCCATGGGAGGTTTGTATCAGTGCTTTTATTTTAACAGGACCAAACATGAGGATTGAGAAGGGGTTGTCCATGTAGTGGACCACACTTTAAAAGTAAAAAATCCCACACAGAGAAGCCATTGTCATACCTAGAGTGTGAAAAATGAATTACTGGAAAATTGTATTTTGTTGACCATCAAAAATAATTCAGACTTAGATAAACTATATGTGTTATTGACACATTGTACAAAGAGATTTAACAGACATTGTATTAATAAATGAGAAAGGGAAATCACTTTAGAATGTATCATATTTCTTGGCCTATAAGACATATTTTTAGCATGAAAATATCTTGTTAATAAGTAAGTGTGTCTTATAAACTGGAGGCAGCTTCCTGTGACAGAGGAGAATGCTGAGACAGTGTCCTTCCTGATCACTGAGAGAACTGCTCTCTCTCTCCTCCAGCCCCACATGTATCTAACTGATTGGTGCAGAGCAAGAGGGGAAGGTACCAGGACCTGTACAGAGGCTGCACGTCCTGAGTGAGCCGATGAAAAAGCTTCCACCTGACTAGCTCATGGACCTTTCCGATCATGTAATCATTCTTATGACCTGGAAGGAAATGCAAAATGGGGAAATGTGTACACAGTGTTTGTGTATGCAAATTTGCATATAATAATAATCTTTATTCTTATATAGCGCCAACATATTCCACAGCACTTTACAGACATTATCATATGTAGCAGAGCTGTGTATGTATGTAAATGTGCATATGTAGCAGAGCTGTGTGTATGTAAATGTGCATATGTAGTAGAGCTGTGTGTATGTAAATTTGTCTCACAAAGAAAAATATCCATTAAAATGTATATACTTTATTTATACCTTATTAAAAAGGAACTACTACATATGTTTCCGATCAAATTTTACAAATTGGCACTATAGAAATGAAAAAAATGTATGTAATTCCTAAGCCATAAAAATTAAATCAGGGGTTAAAGGCAAGTAGAGGAGGTGGGGATGGAGCCTCAATCCTTTCCCTATTTGTTATCCCTCATTATTTACCCTTCCTTGCCACTGAGGTTTACACTCTAAAAGAGCGCAAGTTGTGGCACCCCCACTTTGTCGTATCACCTTTATTATCCCTAGATGATCCTAGGTACTACAACCACTCACAGGAGGAAAAAATTAAACCAAACATAGTTTTGGCAGATAGTTATCAGCCAAGGTATCCATAAATATTCACAATGCATGAACCAACAGTATAGCTTATACTACAATAAGAGGCTCCTTCAATATTTGCAGAGGTATACCGTATTTTTCGGACTACAAGACGCACTTTTTTCCTCTAAAATTTTGGAGGAAAGTGAGTGGTGCGTCTTAAAGTCCGAACATATGTTCTGTGGCTGGTGAGGGGGTTGGGAGTGAGCGACAGCGGGGGAAGAGCGGGGCACAGGAGGTAGCAGCCGCCTGCTGCACCCTACGCTGTGCCTGCTGCTAAAGAAAATGAATATTCCCTGCTCCCCACGCCCATGGGCGTGGGGAGCAGGGAATATTCATTCTCCTTAATAGCGTGCACACTGTAACCGAAGCGCGGCTTCTGCTGCGGCCGATGGTCTGTGTGCCCACTATTAAAGCTCATGAATATTCTCTACAACCCACTCCCATGGATTGTGAATATTCATGGTCTTTAATAGCGCGCACACTGACGGCCGAGCGCAGCAGGAGCAGCACTGCGGCTACAATGTGCGCGCTGTGTGAGGGTGCATGGCAGGAATGCCATGCAAACCCTGCCATGCGCGGCTCACACAGTGAGTGTCGGCAGCAGAGCGGGACGCAGCACTGAAAGAGAGAGGAGGTATGATTCTATTTTTTCTTTGTGGGCAGCGTGATGGGGGCTCAAGGGGTGCCAAGCATACCAGGATGGAGGGGTGCCAAGCATACCAGCTTCAAGGGGTGCCATACATACCAGGATGGGGGATCAAGGGGTGCCATGCATACCAGTATGGGGGAATCAAGGGGTGCCATACATACCAGGATGCAGGGGTGCCATGCATACCAGGATCAAGGGGTGCCATGCATACCAGGATGGGGGATCAAGGGGTGCCATACATACCAGGATGGGGGATCAAGGGGTGCCATGCATATCAGGATGGCAAATCAAGGGGTGCCATGCATACCAGGATGGCAGATCAAGGGGTGCCATGCATACCAGGATGGAGGGGTGCCATGCATACCAGGAAGAGGGGTGCTATGCATACCAGGATCAAGGGGTGCCATACATACCAGGATGGGGGAATCAAGGGGTGCCATGCATACCAAGATGGGGGATCAAGGGGTGCCATGCATACCAGGATGGAAGATCAAGGAGTGCCATGCATACCAGGTTGGGGGAATCAAGGTGTGCCATGCATACCAGGATGGAGGGGTGCCATGCATACCAGGATCAAGGTTGTGCCATGCATACCAGGAAGAGGGGTGCCATGCATACAAGGATCAAGGAGTTCCATGCATGCAAGGATGGATGATCAAGGGGTGCCATGCATACCAGAATGGGGATGAGGGCCATGTATACCAGGATGGGGATGAGGGCCATGTATACCAGGATGGGGATGAGGGCCATGTATACCAGGAAGGAGGGTTCATACATACCAAGATGGAGGATATTAACAGAATTGGGGGACATTATCCCAATACCAGTGTCAGCAGCAGACCCCGTCCCCCATAAAGGTGCATCATGACCACATTTTTTTCTATTTTCCTCCTCTAAAACCTAGGTGCAGCTTATGTTTCCGTGTGTCTTATAGTCCGAAAAATACGGTAATTCAAATATTCATGAGACTAAATAAGTGTCCATGCCTCTAATAAGGTGCAAATAGTGCTACAGTGTTGTCACAGACAAATAAAATGACCATGCATGAAATTCACACATAGCTTATATTACATATAAAGCTCCTTCTATGTTTACAGAGGTAGAATTCAAATGTTCATGAAACAAATTGATAAATTTTACGTGCCTCTAATAAGGTGCCAATCAATAGTGCTACAATTTTTTAATGCCTATACATGTTGTAAATAGCGAGTCCATTCAAAATGTAGTAGATCCCAGCTTGTCACAGAACTATATACAGTGGTGGTCAAAAGTATTGGCACCCCTGCAATTCTGTCAGATAATACTCAGTTTCTTCCTGAAAATGATTGCAATCACAAATTCTTTGGTATTATTATCTTCATTTAATTTGCTGGTCTGGAGTTGGGACCCGGTCCTATTTGTCTACCCTTTTATATCCATTACTTCAACTTTGATATACAGTAAGGTTTTTAATATAGGCAGTATAGGTACCGTCCCAATTTAGGGTCACCTTGCCGCTGGTGGGACGGCTTGTATACTTTTTTTGATCAAAAATAGTTCACTAAGTACCCTATATTTATTATGCAACTTTGCTTTACATTTATATATAATGATGGTAGGGTATGAGATATATTTTTGTCTTTTGTAGGTTTTGCTTCTTTTTGCTAGTGTGAACATGCTCCTATTTCTTGCATGTCTGCCATCTTAGACCTCAGTTCACATTGCTTGGTTTTTTGTCTTGTTTGCATTCTGTGCAATTTAAGGGTGTGGCATCCCCTTTGTTGAGCTGATTAGTATATATGTAGCTTACCACGGGCCTGGGTGGTCTGGAGTTGGGACCCGGTCCTATTTGTCTACCCTTTTATATGCATTACTTCAACTTTGATATACAGTAAGGTTTTTAATATAGGCAGTATAGGTACCGTCCCAATTTAGGGTCACCTTGCCGCTGGTGGGACGGCTTGTATACTTTTTTTGATCAAAAATAGTTCACTAAGTACCCTATATTTATTATGCAACTTTGCTTTACATTTATATATAATGATGGTAGGGTATGAGATATATTTTTGTCTTTTGTAGGTTTTGCTTCTTTTTGCTAGTGTGAACATGCTCCTATTTCTTGCATGTCTGCCATCTTAGACCTCAGTTCACATTGCTTGGTATTTAATTTGCTTGCAAGGAAAAAACACAAAAGAGAATGAAGCAAAAATCAAATCATTGATCATTTCACACAAAACTCCAAAAATGGGCAAGACAAAAGTATTGGCACCCTCAGCCTAATACTTACAATGCTCTGCTGGAATTGTAGACCATTCTTCTTTGGCAAACTGCTCCAGGTCCCTGATATTTGAAGGGTGCCTTCTCCAAACTGCCATTTTGAGACCTCTCCACAGGTGTTCTATGGGATTCAGGTCTGGACTCATTGCTGGCCACCTTAGAAGTCTCCAGTGCTTTCTCTCAAACCATTTTATAGTGCTTTTGGAAGTGTGTTTTGGGTCATTGTCCCGCTGGAAGACCCATGACCTCTGAGGGAGACCCAGATTTCTCACACTGGGCCCTACATTATGCTGCAAAATTTGTTGGTAGTCTTCAGACTTTATAATGCCATGCACACGGTCAAGCAGTCCAGTGCCAGAGGCAGCAAAGCAACCCCAAAACATCAGGGAACCTCCGCCATGTTTGACTGTAGGGACCGTGTTCTTTTCTTTGAATGCCTCTTTTTTTTTCCTGTACACTCTATGTTGATGCTTTTTCCCAAAAAGCTCTACTTTTGTCTCATCTGACCATAGAACATTCTTCCAAAACGTTTTAGGCTTTCTCAGGTAAGTTTTGGCAAACTCCAGCCTGGCTTTTTTATGTCTCGGGGTAAGAAGTGGGGTCTTCCTGGGTATCTTACCATACAGTTCCTTTTCATTCAGACGCCGACGGATAGTATGGGTTGTGGAATGCAGCGACTTGCTGTCATTACGGTAATGGTCCAGGATGTGTTTTACCTGACCATATACCTTCCCCCTCAGGTGGCTGGTCACATGACTGTGACATCACAGAGGTCCTGTATGCACAGTAAAGGTCTGTACACATGACTGGGACAGCACACAGGACCTATACACACAGCTGACTGATCACATGACTGTGACATCAGCAAGGTCCTGTCAGTATGTGTGTGTGTGTGATCAGGATATATAAACCCTGGTAAATTGAGACAGGTGTGTTCGGTGTTAGGCGTGAGGCCTGTGCTCCGTGTGTGTGGGACACCGTTTCTGAGAGGCCTAGTGAGGCCGAGAGTGAAGCCTGGCAGCCTGAAAGGCCGAGCCTGGAACCTGTGCGTGGACGTCAGTGGCCTTTGAGGGAGAGCCGGCTTGGTGAGGAACCCAGAAAGGCGCAGGCTGGATGTCAAGTGTGGAAGACATACCAGTAGCCTACGAGGGGACGACGGCTAGAGATCCCCACCTGGGAAAGCCGCAAAGCCACAGTGGTGGCGGAATAAACGGACTGTAGCAGCCAAAACCCGCTAAAGGTAAAACGCTGCGTTATATGGACATTTATGTTGTTGTAATATGCCGGTCTGCCACTTGAGAAGCTCCCGGAGGTGATAGGTGTAAACATGCCGGGCGTATACTAAGATGGACCATGTGATTAGCGGTTTATGACGAAATAATAAACTGCGTTGTGAAAAATCGGAAGGACATTGCTTATGTGCCTTAATTGACCCGGTGCAGCGAGTATCCTCCATTATGATGATTAGCGCTGCCTTACATATGGTTGGAGAATGCGGGCAACTGCAGCCCGGTTGCTAGTGGCAACGACAACCCGGTTGCTAGGGGCAACTGCAGCCCGGTTGCTAGCAGCAATGACAGCCGGTTGCTAGGGGCAACGGCACAGGACGACGAGTGTGGATACAGGCATCTTGCTGAAACTCGGCGGGGTTGCGAAGATTGTCGTCGCACTCAAATCCGGTTTTTGCTGCAACTCGGCGGGGTTGCGAAGATTGGCGTCGCACTCAAATCCGGTTTTTGCTGCAACTCGGCGGGGTTGCGAAGATTGGCGTCGCACTCAAATCCGGTTTTTGCTGCAACTCGGCGGGGTTGCGAAGTTTCTCATCGCACTGAAATCCGGTTTTGCGGTGGCTCGGTGGGGTCACGAAAATTTTTCCAGGAGAGCGGTGAAGTGCTAGTGTGAACTGCCTACCGCGATGGCTGTGAGCAAAGCAGCAGATCTGTCTGGAGCTATTGAGCGGTTGAAGGGCCGGTTGGGACCGGAGCAGGTATTTGGGAAACTTTTACTGGACATGGTGCAGGAACCGCAGGAGCTGTGGGCACCATATGGAATGGCGGCAGTGGACCATTCTATGGACTCTCCGGGGGCGCCAGTGTTGTCCCAGAGTGCCCGGGGAGGTGGTAAGAGATGTTGTGAACTGAGTCCTAAGACTACTGCTGATTTTTTGTGTAAAAATTACCCTGCCGGTGTGGTTGTTAAAAAAGGGGTGGAGTCTAAAAAGGGGCGGATTTTCACAAGAGTGTGGACTGCAGAAAACTGGAAATTGTTACTGGTTGTGGGTTGGTACCTCCTAAAAATGACAATGTGACCGTTGATAACGGGGTAACTCCAGTAGAAGGGGGTGATGTCAAAGTGGGAGGCGACCTGTTAGTCCACAACACCATGGGGAGTCACACAGACCCCGTAGCTGACTGTGACACTATGAAAGTAAAAAGTGAGTTTGGTCAGGAGGGGCTAGACGAGGGGAGAGAGTCCCCCACTCGTCGTCGACGGCGCAAGGGCCACAAAAAGGTTGCTCCGGTAGTACTCCCTGAAAATGAAAATAAAGAGAATATAGTACTGTGTGCCTATGCTTCAAGTGTGGATCCTCCTTTAGAGGTAGAAGAGAAGATGACGTTGCCAGTAGCAACCTCCGGTACGGTACTGAGACTGACGGGTCAGGATCCGACAGCCCTGAAAGGGGAGGCGGACAGTCATGACCAAGAGCTGGAGCCTATCAGTCCGCAGTGTCAGATTGACGTGCAGCAGTTATGTGAAAACCTGGGGAACGTGTCCTCAGACCAGCTGAACCTGGAGTCTGAGCAGCAGAAAATATACCAGGTTATGAGGAACTGGCAGCGAGACATGGAGGGAAGCAACGCGGAAATTAATCAATGGAAGGAAATGTTCTACGGAATTAAGGAGGACCGCCGCAAAATCAAGGAGGAGGTTTTTCAATTACAGATTGACAAAGCGGTGTGTGAAGATGAGTTATGCGAGGTGAAAGATCGCTACTCCCTGGTACAGTTAGAGCTGTCTGCCCTCAAAGAGGCGCTGCAGCATGAAGTTGCTGGGCGTGAACAAAACCTAGAACGATTGCGCGAACAGTTCAACCAGGAGCTGTGTGACTCCAAGGAGTGTGATGAAAAGTTCGGTATGGAACTGCAACAACTTAAGAGAGATTATGAGGATCTCCTCAAGGTAAATGAAAAACTAGAGGAGGATAAGGCGGGTGCAGAGCAAGTGCGCCAAGTGGGTGAGACCACCCTGCAAGACACCCGGGAGGAGAATGATGATCTCCGGGGAAAGACCCTAGATCTGGAAGCTCAGGTGAAGGAGCTACAGATGTCCTGTGATACTCTCCAAAAGGCGGAGACGTACCTTAAGGAAACAGTCAGCAAGATGGAAGCTGAGCGAGAGAGGATGGAGGAGTCCATCGGAAAAACCACAGACCAGGGCCAGGAGTTGACCGCTGGTGATGGGAGGTATGAAGCAGATACCTCCTCGAGTGATGTGGGCTCGAAGGATTCGGTGGATGTCGGAGCCGAGATCAAGCAGCTCAAGGAATTGCTACAAGCCCAGTGGACGCAAGAGAAGCGTGAGAGACTGGCTATTGAGAGCCGAGTGGGCGCATTGGAGACGGAGAGGTCTGAGAGAGCTCTGCTGCTGGAAGAGCAGTTGAAGCAGGAAGAGCTTCACAGACAGGCCGCTGAGAGGCGAGTGACGGAACTAGAGGAAGAGGTTTCCGGGCTCAAAAGTCGCCTGACAAAGTATCACTCGGTGAGCGAGGCCTCCTTGGAGAAGGAAAAGGGCAAACACGTTGTACTCACTCCCTTATACCATGAGAAGGTGGACCTGAGGAGAGCTAAGAGCAGAGTAACAGAAGATAAATATGAAGTGGAAGTGGTCAAGATGAAAATTTGTGAATTTGTAGCTGTAAGTCAGCTCAGGGTAAGCATACAGGGGGAAGAAGCTGAAAGTCAGTTGTCCCTGAACCGTGAGCTGGTTGATCGTCTGGAAACTACTGGAGAGTCCGAAACGTCTTGGTACAAATGCCTCATAGATGTACCCAAGATTTGAAGGAAGAATGCACCCATGAGTCCGTGCATGAAGAGTTTAAGAAGGCTGTGGGAGCCTGTAAGGTGTACTTGACCTCAGAAGCTAAACAGCTGGTGGTCCTGTCCACGACCGAAGTCACAGTGAAGAGGGTGGCTATCCTAAGTGACATGCACTGGCAATGTATTCGCACGAAGCGGTTTCTATGGTTGAAGACGGAACAAGCCGTTAGACAACTGGAGTTGATGAGGAAAGCTCACAGTATGCGTGAAGAGGTCATCCGGGTGCCTCATGTTCTGGTGAGAAAGCTCATTGGGAGAAGCGGTCGAGCCATGCAGATGATGGTCAAGAAGTCTGGTGTAGTGAAAGTAAGCAGTCCACGTGATCATCAGGACTGGATACCAGACGAAGACGGCATGGTGTCCTTCTCCGCTATAGGAACAGAAGAAAGCCTAGAATATATACGCATGCTGATTGAGTACCGAGTGACCTACCTGCAGGAGGTAGAACAATTGAATCTTGCTAGACTGCGAGTAGATAGACAGCATCATCTGAGCAGCAGAAGATGGAAGATGTCTAGAAATAGTGAGACAAGACAGAGAAAGGGCCCCCTAAATAACAGAACAGCTACAGCTGGAGTTAGGGACCTTTCAAGATGTCCTGAGAGTAGTGGGCGTGGGTTTAGAGGTAGTGAGACCTCCAGTAACTCAGGTTTGAGCTGCCCATACAAACGACCCCATAGAGGACGGGACAGTACGGAGTCGAACCGGACCTTAGATACCAGGGCATGTGAGTCACACTGCTGTATGACTGACCGCTGGGAGCGGGGGAGGTCTGACAAGATTATGACTGACCGCTGGGAGCGGGGGAGCTCTGACAAGGTTACGACCCGGAAAGGTGACCTGACGAAGTCAGTGACAGTGACAAATGGTAGGTCCCTAAGGAATGGGCTAATGTCGTTGACTAAGGTTCCAGGGGCTGAGTAGCACAATTGTAAAGTACATGGTCTCTATGTGAGCTGGGGGTTATAATGTTATTGTGTATATTATGTGTTCAACCCCACAAGTTTGAACAGAGGTGGTGGATATGTAATGCAGCAGCTTGCTAGCATTACTGTATATGGTCCAGGATGTGTTTACCTGACCATGTACCTTCCCCTTTAACTAACTGGTCACATGACTGTGACATAGCACAGGTCCTGCACGCACAGAATGTCTGTCTGATCACATGACTGTGACATCAGCAAGGTCCTGTCAGTATGTGTGTGTGTGCACGGGATGCATATATAAACCCTGCTTGATGGGAGACAGGTGTGTTCTGTGTGAGAGGCATGAGGCCTGTTCCCCATGTGTGTGGGACACCGACCGTGTGAGGCCGAGTGAAGCCTGGTGCCTGAAAGGCAAAGCCTGGATCCTGTGTGGATGCTAGTGGCCTTGGAAGGCAGAGGCTTGAGGAAGAGTCCTGAAAGGCAAAGCCTGGATCCTGTGTGGATGTCAGTGGCCTTTGAGGGAACGACGGCTAGAGACCCCTACCTGGGAAGCCACAAAGCCACAGTGGTGGCGGAGTAATGGACTGCAGCAGCTAAACCCGGCAAAGGTAATACACTTTGTTACATGGACGTTGATATGGACATTGATAATTTATTACCTTGCCGTAGGCTGTAACCTGGAGCAAGTGGGCCTCTGTGTGCCACTTGGCTCATGAATATTGTAGATATGTGTGTCGGCGTGCCACGGAGTTGGACTCGGTAAACTGTGGCTTATGAAGTAATAAACTGCAGCATTGTGAGAAAAACGTAAAGACATTGCACATGTGCATTGATTGACGCAGCGACGCGAGTAACCCCCAGTATGATGACTAGCGCTGCCTTACAGTACATATCCCAGCACCTTCTTTTAATTATCTCATCTTCGGAGATCAGAGTTAGGAAGTAGGGCATAGTTTTTGCAGCTATTGGAGCATATGTACAAATCCAACAATTTGACAAATTTCTAGCCTGAGCTACATAGTCATGATATTTTACAAATGCATAACTCCACTGCTTTGATTGGTCATTATCCCACGCCTCTGATACCTTGTTACTCTTTTTACTCTGGAATAACAGAAAGAAAATGAATAAGGTCAAAGGATAATGCTTCCCTAGGTTCATTCTCTTTAGTCTTTGTGGAATTTCTTGCAGTGGGAAGTGTGGATCCAGGTAGGTTTCCTTTCCACCTTCACCGAGGTAGGCGTCGTCAGCTTGACTTGATAAGGCCCCTCAAACCGTGGATCCAAGCTTTTTCTCAAGTGCTTTCGTATCATCATTCAGTCACCAAGCTTAAGGTCATGCGTGCCTTGCAGTGAGGAGAGATCTGGAATGGAACTTAAAATAATAATAATAGTTTTTATTTTTATAGCGCCAACATATTCCGCAGCACTTTACAAATTTTAGGGGGGGCATATACAGACAATACAGAATAAGCATATCTCATATCGAAAGGAGTGAGGGCCCTGCTCGCAAGCTTACAGTCTATGAGGAAATGGAGGAGACACAAAAGGTAAAAAGTACATATATTGTATAATGCAGCCTTGATATACTGAATAGGATAAATAATAATACATGGACTGGTGTCCTGCCAGTATGTGTACCGTCCTGACAGAGGCTATTAAGTGCATGGTTGGTATGAACCTGAAGTTGAAGAAGATTTTAATATGGGGGAAAACTGGGATGGACAGAGTGTGTTTAGGCGATACGCCAGTCTAAAGAAATGTGTTTTAGGGTTCGCTTGAAACTGTGGGTATTGGGAATTAATCGAACTGTCCTGGGTAGTGCATTCCAAAGAATTGGCGCAGCATGCGAGAAATCTTGGAGACGGGAGTGGGAAGTTCGGATTATGGAGGATTTTAGTTTTAAGTCATTTGCAGAACGGAGGGCACGTGTAGGGTGGTAGACTGAGACAAGAGAGGAGATGTAGGGGGGTACTGAAGCATGGAGCGCTTTGTGGGTAAGCGTGATAAGTTTAAAATGAACTCTATATAGGATGGGCAACCAATGCAATGACTGGCACAGGGAAGAGGCATCGGTGTAGCGGTTGGCGAGGAATATGATCCTGGCTGCTGCGTTAAGGACGGATTGGAGAGGGGAGAGTTTAGTAAGAGGGAGACCAATTAGTAGAGCGTTGCAATAGTCAAGACGAGAATGAATAAGAGCTACAGTAAGAGTTTTTGCTGAGTCAAAGGTGAGAAAAGTCCTGATTCTTGAGATGTTTTTGAGGTGTAAATGACATGAACGAGCGAGTGATTTGATGTGAGGAGTGAAAGAAAGATCTGAATTAAAAATGACCCCAAGACAGCGGGCTTGTTGCTGGGGAGTAATAGTTGAGCCACAAACGGAAATGGCAATATCGGGCACAGGTAGGTTAGTGGAGGGAGGAAAGACGAGTAGTTCAGTTTTTGACAGATTCAGTTTTAGGTAGAGGGAGGACATAATGTTAGACACAGCAGAAAGACAATCACTGGTCTTTTGTAGTAATGCAGGGGTGATGTCCGGAGCAGAGCTGTATAATTGGGTGTCATCAGCATAGAGATGGTACTGAAAACCGAATCTACTGATTGTTTGTCCAATAGGAACAGTGTATAAGGAGAAAAGAAGGGGGCCTAGGACTGATCCTTGAGGAACCCCGACAGTAAGGGGAAGTAGGGAGGAGGAGGAGCCGGCAAAAGACACAGAGAAGGAGCGGTCAGAGAGATAGGAGGAGAACCAGGAGAGAACAGTGTCCTTGAGGCCAATAGTGCAGAGCATAGTGAGGAGGAGCTGGTGATCAACAGTGTCGAATGCTGCAGAGAGATCCAGGAGAATCAGCAGGGATATGGTTATGTTGCAATATGTTTTGTAAAGCTCCTACATAAGATATCATATTTGAGTGTAGAGCCTGCAACTGATTCATAACCTTATTTTCAGTTCCATTCCACTGGAGCGGGTAAAGAACCGGAGGTTCTGCGGTCAAAGACCTGCGTGAAAATATTTGGCACGGTAATAAAGGAGGAAGAAGGCAGGAGATGCGGTTGATGGGGCAGCTGATGGTTGTTGAAGTCCACTGGGCCACATTTTATCTCAGCGAAATTGCCAGAGTAATGGATGTTGATTGCGCATGTGAAGGTTCATGCATGTAGTAGTCAAATTATTGCACTTCTTCCCTCTACTGAGTTTTTTTTTTTTTTGCAAAGTTGGCAGATAACGTGAGTTGGCCCATAAGAATGCAGTGCTCGTCGTGGTTGCATCACTCTGTGTCTGTGCCGTAGGGTGCAACGTAACCTCCTCTTCTTCCTCCTCCACCTCCTCAGATGACCTACTCAGCTGCATGCCTCTGGGTTCACATCAAGTGGGACCTACAACCTCATCCTCTGTGTTATCCCATTTCTCACCCTGAGAGTCACCCTCCTCCTCTTCTTGCCCTGACAACACAGTACAGTCCGCGTGAGCCTCAGGTATCTGAGTCCCATCAAGATCACCCCCCCCCCCCGGGGTTAACGTCTGTTGACTGTAGTGCGAATATTATAAAAATGGCTATTTTGAGTCCATATTGTGATATAAAGAATGTGTTCAAGCCAGCATTGGTTTGCTCTGTTTGGTTATATATTCACAGATAGTGAATTTGCATCTAAGTGTGATTCATACAAGTGTGGCATATATTGAAGAATTAGACCTGATTTAATACTATGTATACAGTGTGCATCTTGCCATCTATGATCATCGCACTCTAATCAGCATGTCCATTTGTCTATTCTTCTTGGAGGTACGGCACCCACCCAGCTTTCCATGTGTGTGATATATCTTACCATTCCTATCTGCACTAACCTGGTATGTCTGTAAGCTGACCACAGCAAGACCCCAGTTCAACACTTTTCTTTATGACCAGCCTGTTTTATCTTGCTTTTGTTATATCCTGCATATGGGCCAATTTGTAATTATCTGATAAAGATGGGCTGGAGGTCTCTCCCCTCTCCTTAAAACCTGAATGCATTTGCTAGCATACATATTGTGAGGACTAAGTCTGATGACGTAGTCTGGCCAGTGTGAATTCACCAAGTGTGATTCACACAAGTGTGGCATATATTAAAGAATTAGATCTGACTTGAACCTGAAGGGAACATAAGGAAACAGGATACCCAGGCAAAGTAAACAATGTTTTTGTTTGTTTTAACTCTTTCCCTTATAATCCTCCACTTTATACTAACCCCCCTAATCCCTACACCTGGTAATGAAATCTTTATCTCTCCCTCCATCTCACCTCCTCCTCAGAACTGATCCTCAACATACAATCCCGTGTCTCCAAACACAGACAGACACCTCATGCCCTCTCCTGCTCTCACCTGCTAACACTTTCCCTGCTCCTTCTGACTGCCAGCGATATATCTTCAAATCCTGGCCCTCCTCAACACATCTCCAGTCATTTCCGCCTCCTATCCACGATCTGTCACAAACTCTTGCAATCTTTCAAATCTTATACCCATCCGCCCAGCCCCCGCTTCCCCAGTCCCACTAACAGGAGCTCTATGGAACGCTCACTCCATTGGCAACAAACTTTCCTATATCCATGATCTTTTCATTACTAACAAACTTTCCTTCCTCGCCATCACTGAAACCTGGCTCACCCCCTCTGACACGGCCTCTCCAGCTGCACTTTCGTACAGTGGATTTCATCTTTCTGACACCCCCAGCTCTAGTGGCAAGCATGGTGAAGTAGGTTTTCTACTGTCCGATAACTGCTCCTTCACCCATATCCCACTATCACCCTCCGTTGCTTTCCCCTCTTTTGAGGTGCATTCTGTGCACATCTGTTCCCCCTCCAACTGATCGTCATATACCACCCCCCTGGGCCAGCCACCACTTTCTTTGACCACTTCACCACCTGGCTACTTCATTTCCTTTCTGCTGACATCCCCACTATCATCATGGGTGACTTCAACATCCCCATTGACACGTTCCAATCATCTGTCTCTAAGCTTCTATCCCTCACTTCCTCCTTCGGCCTTGCTCAATGGTCTTCTGCCCCCACTCACAAAGATGGCCACACACTGGACCTCATCTACACCTGCCTCAGTTCCCTATCTAACTTCTCTAACTATCCTCTCCCCTTGTCTGACCACAACATACTTATATTCTCTTCCCTCTCCTCTCCAGGTACACAATCCCCACTCCACAAACTTGCACACCCTCGCAGAAATCTCAAACACTTTGACCTACACTCACTCTCTGAATCCCTCCTCCCTTTTACAGACAAGTTCCTTACACAATACAGATGCTGCTGTCACTTTATATAACACAACAGCTGCAGCTCTCAATTCATTCGCCCCCCTAACACATACCAAAGCTCGCACAATCAACAGGCAACCCTGGCACACCAACCTGACTAAAGAACTGTGAAAGGGCCACCAGGGTTGCTGAGCGGAAGGTCCCACTCCAATGAGCACTTCATCGCATTCAAACAGCCCCTCACTTCTTTCAAATCCACACTTACTGCAGCAAAACATACCTACTTTTCATCTCTCATATCCTCTCTGTCTCACAACCCTAAACAGCTATTCAACACTTTCAGTTCCCTCCTTCGTCCCCCAGCGCCTCCTGCCTCTCCTCTCATCTCAGCCGATAACTTTGCCTCATTCTTCAAGCAGAAGATTGACACCATCAGACAAAGCTTTTGCTTAAAGTCCCCACAGCCCCTCCTCATATCTACTCAGCCCTCCTCCAAAACCAGCTTCACCACCATTACAGAAGATCAAGTTTCCTCTTTACTCTCCAAATCACACCTCACCACCTGCAAACTTAACCCAATCCCCTACTACCTCATCCCTAACCTCACCAGTCTTCATCCCAACCCTAACCCACTTCTTCAACTTGTCACTAACAACTGGTGTCTTCTCCTCATGCTTCAAACATGCCTCGATCACACCCATCCTCAAAAAGCCCTTCCTTGACCCAACCTCTATGACTAGCTATCGCCCCATATCACTTCTCCCCTATGCCTCAATACTGGAACAGCATGTCCATTCTGAACTGTCCTCCCACCTCTCCTCCTGCTCCCTCTTTGACTGCTTACAATCTGGCTTCCAACCGCATCACTCCACTGAAACTGCCCTGACTAAAGTCACCAACGACCTGTCAAATCTAAGAGACACTACTCTGTCCTCCTCCTCCTGGACCTGTCATCTGTCTTTGACACAGTGGACCACTCCCTCTTACTACAGACTCTCATCTCTCGGTATCACAGACTTGGCTCTATCTTGGAACTCTTCATACCTAACAGACAGGACATTCAGTGTCTCCCACTCACTCACACACCACCTCCTCATCTCGCCCGATCTGTCGGTGTCCTCCAAGGTTCAGTCCTAGGGCCCCTACTCTTCTTCATCTACACCTTCAGGATGGGACAGCTCATAGAGTCTCACAGCTTTCAGTATCATCTCTATGTCGATGACACACAGATCTACCTCTCTGGACCTGATATCACCTCCCTACTAACCAGAATCCCACAATGTCTGTCTGCTATTTCATCTTTCCTCTCTGACAGATTTGTAAAACTTAACATGGATAAAACTGAATTCATCATCTTTCCACTGTCTCACTCAATCCCCCCATCTGACCCTTTCATCATAGTCAATGGCTGCCCACTTTCTCCAGTCCAGCAAGCTCGCTGCCTTGGGGTAACCCTGGACTCTGATCTCTCCTTCAAACCACATATGCAAGACCTTTCCACTTCCTGCCGACTCCAACTCAAAAATATCTCCCAGATCTGCACATTCCTCAACCACGAATCTGCAAAAACATTAGTGCACACCCTCATCATCTCCCGCCTCGTCTACTTCCAACACTCTTGCACCCCTCCAATCTATCCTAAACTCTGCTGCCTGACTAATCCACCTGTCCCCTGCTATTCCCCGGCCTCTCCTCTCTTGTCAATCCCTTCACTGGCTCCCTATTGTTCAAAGACTCCAGTTCAAAACCCTAACCATGGCATACAAAGCCATCCACAACCTGGCTCCTCCATACATCTGTGAACTAGTCTCCCGGTACTCACCTCAACGCAACCTCAGATCCTCACAAGATCTCCTTCTCTACTCCCCTCTTATCTCCTCTTCCCACAATCGCATACAAGATTTCTCCCGTGCATCCCCCCTACTCTGGAATTCTCTACCCCAATATATCAGACTCTCGCCTACCATGGAAACCTTCAAAAGGAACCTGAAGACCCACCTATTCCGACAAGCATACAACCTGCAGTAACCCTCTGTCCAGCATATCGCTGCATGGCCAGCTCGACCCTCACCTACTGTATCCTCACCCATCCCTTGTAGACTGTGAGCCCTCACGGTCAGGGTCTCCTCCTGCACAAGTCCCTGACTTGTATTGTTCAAATTATTGTAATTGTTCATGCTATGTATTTCTCTTTCACATGTAAAGCGCCATGGAATAAATGGCAATATAATAATAAATAATAGATAAGGCTCATTCTGTTTTACTTTACTTTGTATTTACTTGATGTTTAGACACAAGACCATGTTAATAGTAACACCATCTTGAGAACGGCTTATTCACATTATCTGAAACATTTACCACAAATATTCTTCTCTTTATTGATTGTTATTGTAAAACAGGGAGTGTTACATAACCTTTTGTGTTTAGTTTACTTACTCATTCCTAAGAGCTTTTGAATTGTGTGTGTTTATTGCCCACCACTGTCTATGTGAGAGCCTGTATCTGATTTACCTTTCCCCTGCAGCTGGCCACTGTGGGGGGGGGGGGGGGTGAATTAGACTTACTAGTATACATTCACTATATAAGGCCAGAGAAGTAATACTGAGACAGAAGCCATATGTTGTACCTACACTGATGTGTAGTGTTGTGATACCTGCTCATGCAGTGTTGTGATTTATTTCTAGGGGCTCTCTGTCTTAGTGATTGCTTCTCTGATATTCCAGACTAAAAGCTCCTTGGTGATGACATGAGTATATGTACTTAACTTTTGTATGTTAACATATAAAAAAGTGTACGCAATATCATACTATTCCTTTAATTGTGTATTTTATCTTTTAAATCAACTATTATAACTAAAATTGCATTCTATCGCAAGGGGTTGCCTTCTTTAAAGCCGAATCCAAACCTGAGTGTTAAAAACTTGACAAAAAATTATTTGGCATAGTCAGCACGATACGCAAAAGGCTCAGAAGTTCTTTTTGTTAAAAATTCCAATCATCTGCAATTTAAAAGGACTATGTTTGAAAAGGTGTGATAGAGTGATATTGCGTAAAACATGCCTTTCTTTAAGAAAAGGATAGTTGTA
Source organism: Phyllobates terribilis (assembly GCF_046119375.1). Taxonomy (NCBI): domain Eukaryota; kingdom Metazoa; phylum Chordata; class Amphibia; order Anura; family Dendrobatidae; genus Phyllobates; species Phyllobates terribilis. Next base: position 5,614,049 of record NW_027362789.1, on the reverse strand, counting down.
AGTAAGTCTATTGAGATTTCAGGTTGGGAACAGACTCCCTATCATATTTTGGCAACCAAATGGTCCCACAGTGTTGGTTTCAGTGAACCATGGGACAGATGTCTGAGGATGCTGAACCTGCTGATGTGGTTGCATGCCTGCAGAAAGTGAAAGTAGAAAAAGGTAAAGAGTTGGACGCTGTTGGTAGGCATGGATGGATCCTGTTGTCTGCATATAGAAAACAGCATGAGGAAAGAGTATGTATGTTAACCAAAGTTCAGGAATTGGAAAGACAGTTGTGTGAGGCCCAGAATGCATTGGTTATAGCACAGGTTCTGAATAAGTTATTAATGGACAGATGTGATGGATATCAGCATGTCGCAGAAAAGGATGCTGTACGTGTAGCGCAGTATATATACAAAAGGAGGCCAGGGAAGGTTAATAAAAAGAAAGTAGCTTTGGCCATAGCCAAAGCAGGGATAGAGTGGAGCCCTGATCAGTGGGATGGTGATGCATGGGATTCAACTGACTCCGAAAACATCACCGATCCAATATTTCAATGGGAAGAGGGAAATTGATCCTCCTTTTAACCCAGTGAAAGTTCATCCTATATATCAGAGACAGATTGTAGAGACAGCTGCAGGTAAACAGAATGAGAATGTGGTAGAGTATTACAGCTTGGGCAGTCAGATTATGGGAGATGTGGAAATTGTATCAAAAGAAAGAACTTAATAAAAAGTCAGGGGTTTCACATAATAAAGAGGTTACAGTAAAAGAGTCTGAATCCCCACAGCGAGGGTGGGGCAGGACACGGGGAAAGGGAGGGCCAACTCGTTCCTTGTTGCCAGCAAAGCCCCCTGCACTGGGGTTTGAGGATCTTTATACTGAAGTCAAATCCCTGCTACAGGAATTAAAAGCCCAACAGAAGGGACCATCATTTTCTCTTACCAAGATGTCTTCATCATCTGAAATTGAGGATCGATGGGGGAAAAAAGATAAGAGTGATTGACTTGCTGGCCACGCCCCACAAATGTTGGTAGATATGGGGGCGAAGGGCAGTTTGATTTATGGAAGTCCAAAACAATTCAGTGGGTGCAAGGTTGTAATTACAGGATTAGGAGGAAAGCAAATTGAGGCAGTTCAGACAAAAATATAATTAAAAGTTGGAAATCGTCCTACTGCAATGTACCCTGTAATGATTTTTCCTATTCCAGAGCATATAATTGCCATTGACATACTGAAGGGAATGACTCTGAAACTACCAGATGGAAAATACCAATTTGGAGTGCCCCCCTTAGTAATGGCTCGACCTTCTCAACTATCAGTGAAACCTTTCATTGAAGTGGCTCTATTTATGGTGGGAAGAATAAAAATGCTTCCAGTAGAAATCCCTCCAAGTTCAAAAATAATCAGCATGGAACAGTATAGGATCCTGGGGGGGTGGGATAAGGAGATCGATGAGACAATTCAGGAATCCCCTATAAAATAGGGGGTACCCTTTGAACAATTGACTCCTGGGCAGAGGTAACATGTCTAGTTTACAGATGGGTCAGCTAGGTACCAAGGTAACAACCGTGTGTGGAAGGCAGTGGGCTATCAGCCTACATGTAACAAGATGTTGGTGACCACTGGGGAAGGAAAGAGTAGTCAATATGCAGAACTATATATGATTTATAATGTTTTAAGCCAAGAGTAACTGAGTGAGTGTCATCTGTATACTGACTCATGGTTAGTATCAAATGGGTTGACCACATGGTTACCAAATTGGACTCAAAATGATTGGAGAATACACTATGTGCCGAATTATTAGGCAAATGAGTATTTTGATCACATGATATTTTTATACATGTTGTCCTACTCCAATCTGCATAGGCTTGAGAGCCAACTACCAATTAAGTAAATCTGGTGATGTGCATCTCTATAATGAGGAGGGGTGTTGACTAATGACATCAACACCCTATATAAGGTGTGCTTAATTATTAGGCAACTTCCTTTCCTTTGGCAAAATGGGTCAGAAGAGATTTGACGGGCTCTGAAAAGTCCAAAATTGAGAGATGTCTTGCAGAGGGATGCAGCAGTCTTGAAATTTCCAAACTTTTGAAGCGTGATCACCGAACAATCAAGTGTTTCATGGCAGATAGCCAACAGGGTCGCAAGAAGCGTGTTGGCCAAAAGAGGCGCAAAATAACTGCCCATGAATTGAGGAAAATCAAGCGTGAAGCGGCCAAGATGCCATTCGCCACCAGTTTTGCCGTATTTCAGAGCTGCAACGTTACTGGAGTATCAAAAAGCACAAGGTGTGCGATACTCAGGGACATGGCCACGGTAAGGAAGGCTGAAAAACGACCACCTTTGAACAAGAAACATAAGATAAAATGTCAAGAATGGGCCAAGAAATATCTTAAGACTGATCTTTCAAAGGTTTTATGGACTGATGAAATGAGAGTGACTCTTGATGGGCCAGATGGATGGGCCAGAGGCTGGATCAGTAAAGGGCAGAGAGCTCCACTCCGACTCAGACGCCAGCAAGGTGTAGGTGGGGTACTGGTATGGGCTGGTATCATCAAAGATGAACTTGTGGGACCTTTTCGGGTTGAGGATGGAGTGAAGCTCAACTCCCAGACCTACTGCCAGTTTCTGGAAGACAACTTCTTCAAGCAGCGGTACAGGAAGAAGTCAGTATCGTTCAAGAAAAACATGATTTTCACGCAGGACAATGCTCCATCACATGAATCCAACTACTCCACGGTGTGGCTGGCCAGTAAAGGTCTAAAAGAAGAAAAAATAATGACATGGCCCCCTTGTTCACCTGATCTGAACCCCATAGAGAACCTGTGGTCCATCATAAAATGTGAGATCTACAGGGAGGGAAAACAGTACACCTCTCGGAACAGTGTCTGGGAGGCTGTGGTGGCTGCTGCACGCAATGTTGATCGAAAACAGATCAAGCAACTGACAGAATCTATGGATGGAAGACTGTTGAGTATCATCATAAAGAAAGGTGGCTATATTGATCACTAATTTTTTTGGTTTTTGTTTTTGCATGTCAGAAATGTTTATTTCTAAATTTTGTGCACTGATATTGATTTTCCTGTTGAAAATAAACAAGTGAGGTGGGATTATATTTGGTTTTTATTAAGTTGCCTAATAATTGTGCACAGTAATAGTTACCTGCACAAACAGATATCCTCCTAAGATAGCCAAATCTAAAAAAAAAAAACACTCCAACTTCCAAAAATATTAAGCTTGGATATTTATGAGTCTTTTGGGTTGATTGAGAACATAGTTGTTGATCAATAATAAAAATAATCCTCTAAAATACAACTTGCCTAATAATTTGGCACACAGTGTATATAGCAAAGAAGTATGGGGAAAAGAGTTGTGACAAGATATCTGGGCAATTGTACAAAGAATTAAAGTGACTGTGTTTTATGTTGATGCTATTTGTGCTTCAGATACCCTGGAAATACTCTTAAACTCAGTAGCAGATGAACATTCCAAAATATCAGTCGCTGAATACAGTAAAAAGACTGACACCACTGAGGAGCTGCTCGGATTAACTCAGTGGGCACACCAGAAATGTGGACACCTGGGAGAAAAAGCTACTTACCAATGGGCACAGACCAAAGAGGTGCTCATCAGGTTAGATTTGATAGAGGAAACCATCATGAAGTGTCCAGTATGTCAACATTTACAACATAGACAAACCCCTCATGTGGTGAGAGTCCAGATAGCTTGAGAAAAACTTCCTGGGCAAACAGACTGCATTGGGCCCTCTTCCACAGGATGGAGGATGTGTATAGGTGTGTACGACAGTGAACGTGTATTCTGGGTACATGTTGGTTTGTCCTTGTAAAATGGCCAATGTTAACAGTATTAAGACTTTGGAAACAATGGTTTTGTACTACGGTATCACAACACAGATTCAAAGTGACAATGGAAGTCACTTCAAAAATAGGAAAGTTGCAGGATTTTGCTCAGAGAATAATATGTATTTTCCCTTTACATCAAAATCTGGAAATGACGACCAACATGATCTTCAGATCAAAAATCAAGAGACCAACCATGGAAAATGTGGCTGTATGGAAAACCAAACAGAATGTATGGATTTACTTGGCTCAGTTAATGAACAGTAGCAATTTCTGTATGACAAAGAGTAACACTGTTATCAATATATTGTAAACTTGCATGGTGGCGGTACCGACCCCTTTACAGTTATTCAATTGGGATAAGTAACAGGAAAACCAGCACCTACGCCTCCAATCACTCCTTCATATAGCAGGACTAAGCACCTATCCTTTCCATTCCTGGGTGCAAAAAAAGCTTCCATTCATAGGCAAAAGATACTGTGGATAGTTCAAGAAAAGTGGAAGGGACTCACTGTACTATGTTAAAATTCTTTATTGTTTCTTCTTTAAAAACATCCCAAGCTGGGGAGTATATGTCATGCTGTTCTTGACGATGGCCGTTTCGCGCTGACACGCGCTTCAACGGGTCAAACAGTTATGGGGAATGTAACAAAGGTGATTACTTTTAATCTAATCAACCCACAATGACATCACCAAAAAGGGGTCGAAATAAGACCCACCCACATCGCTGCGAACATATAAACGAAACAACGATATTAAAAAAAGGGACAAAAAATAAGTTGTACTCTGACATTACATTGAATTTTTTTTTTTTATAGAAACACAGACATCTCTAATCTATCATTTAGGCCGGTGGGTCCCTGTGCTTCCAATCATAGGATCCACCATGCCTCTCTCCTGAGTAGGAGTCTGTGCAGGTCCCCACCTCCTGCTGGTAAATGCACCTGCTCCAAACCAGCATAACGCATCAGCCTGGGATCTGCTTCATGAAACCAATCTTCAATCAATCTTTTGGAGCCTTTTTTTTGTCTGCACTGATTTAAAATGTTCCCGAATCTAATGAATAAAGGGCAAATCGTTTTGCCTTATGTAATAGAAGCCAGAAGGGCATAGAATTACATAGACAACATACTTTGTGCGGCAAGTAATAAAATCTTGTACAATATGAGTCGTACAGCCCATTTTAATACATTTTTCCGTCATGTGAAACTGACAAAACTTGCAATGGCCACATTTAAAGTTACCTTTTGGAGAATTTTTTGAAAGCCAATTTTTTGCTCTATTATGGACCAATAGGTTCGGTAAATTGTTGGTACGTCTACATAATACAATTGGACCCCTTTCCACAACTTCAGTTAGGGTTTCATCACTTCTCAACAGATGCCAATTATTTTGGATGGCAGATCGGATCGCTTTATCCATGGGGCTATATTTGAAATTAAAGATAAATCTTTTATCTCTTTTTTCTTTATATTTTGCAAGAATTTTTCTGTTTTTATTTTGATAGGTGTTATTTGTGTTTCTTGCTCTTTCAAAAGTAGTCTCTAGGATTTTTTTTAGGATAGCCCCTCCGCAAAAATCTGCCCTCCAACTCTTTTGCCTGTTCCAAAAAACGATTCTCATGTGAATTGATTCGCTGAAGTCATACAAACTAACTATATGGCAATGAGTTTTTTTGTATAAGATGGATGAATACTATCATAATGGAGTAGCATATTTGCTGAGGAGGGCTTCCTAATAAATTCTGTTTTAATACTCAGTTCTTCGATATTGATTCTAACATCAAAAAAATTGAGCTTGGTTCCCCCAAAAAGTGAGGTAAAAGCCATGTTCATTTTATTCCCATCATTTAGATATTTGACAAAGTCCTCAAAAGTACTTTTGGTTCCAGACCATACAATAAAAATATCATCCACATATCTGAGGTACAGACGAATATACCTCAGATATGTGTTGCATGGAGCATATATATATTTTTCCTCAAAAACTCCCAAAAACAAGTTAGCGAAGGTACATGCTACCGGCGTGCCCATCGCAGTGCCATTATGTTGAATGAATATGTTTATTCATCCATAAATTGAAAGGCATTATGGTTGAGAATAAATTGAATTCCTTCTGGAATAAACCTGATCATGTCCTCACCAATATCTGTGTTGGTCAAAATACATTTAATAGCTTCCACACCCATTTCTTGTGGGATTCTTGTCTAAAGACTCTCTATATCAATAGAAACTAATGAAAAATCCTCCTGCCATGTAAATTCTCTCAGGACTTCTAGAAAGTCATTAGTATCTTTTATATAGGATGGGATCGATTTTAAAAGAGGTTTTAGGAGCCATTCCATGTACTTAGATAGGGGTTCCGTAAGGGACCCTATACCGGAGATAATTGGGCGCCTGGGCCCTTGAGATATAGATTTATGCATTTTTTTAATAAAATACCAATGAGGTTTTTTAGGGAATTCAGGGTAAAGTTTTTCAGCAGTCTTTCTGGTGATCAAGCCTAGCTCTACTTGTTTTTTTTTAGGAAGCTCTGTAGTTATTTTTTTAAAACTGTGAATTGGATTATGTCCTAATTTTCTATATGTATTTGAATCCATTAGTTGTCTTATCGCTTCTTGATGGTAATATTCTTGGGTGAGCAGAACTAGGTTCCCACCATTATCTGCTTCCCTAAAAACTATATCTTTCCAATACCTTAGTGTATATAATGCTTTTATTTCACTTGATAAATTGTTGGTAAATTTGAAATAGATCATGGCCTTCACCTCCTTCAAAACCTTGTCCTGGAAAACATCTATAATATTGCCTGGGGTAACTGGAGGCATAAAAGTAGACTTGACCCCTCCTGTAAAGGGTTCTCTGTGTGGAGCTATCAAAAGGGACCTTGCTCCAGTTGTTTCCTCCGCCGTAAGACTATTTAGCAAAAGAGCATCGTCCTTTATTAATGCCAAAGAGTTGGTTTCTACATTTCCAACCATATATCCCAATGGGCCTATGGAACAGGGAGTTTCCCCTATATAGAGGGTTCCATAATAGAGCAAAAAAAGTCACAAAAAAATCGGCTTTCAAAAAATTCTCCAAAAGGTAACTTTAAATGTGGCCATTGCAATTTTTGGCAGTTTCACATGACGGAAAAATGTATTAAAATGGGCAGTACGACTCATATTGTGCAAGATTTTATTACTTGCCGCACAAAGTATGTTGTCCATGTAATTCTATGCCCTTGTGGCTTCTATTACATAGGCAAAATGATTCGCCCTTTATTCATTAGATTCAAGAACATTTTAAATCAGTACAGACAAAAAAAGGCTCCAAAAGATTGATTGAACATTTCTGGGAGTTTCATGAAGCAGATCCCAGGCTAATGCTTTTTTGCTGGTTTGGAGCAGGTGCATTTACCAGCAGGAGGTGGGGACCTGCACAGACTCCTACTCAGGAGAGAGGCATGGTGGATCCTACGCTTGGAAGCACAGGAACCCACCGGCCTAAATGATAGATTAGAGATGTCGGCGTTTCTATATAAAAAATAATAATTTCAATGTAATGTCAGAGTACAACTTATTTTTTGTACTTTGTTTTTAATATAGTTGTTTAATATAGTCATTTTTATATGTTCGCAGCGGTGTGGGCAGGTCTTATTTTGACCCCTTTTTGATGATGTCATTGTGTGTTGACTACATTAAAAGTAATCACCTTTGTTACATCCCCCATAACTGTTTGACCAGTTGAAGAGCGAAACGGCAGTCGTCAAGTAAAGCATGACATATACCCCCCAGCTTGGGATGTTTTTAAAGAAGAAACAATAAAGTAGCATCTTAACATAGTCCGGTGAGTCTCTTTACAGTTACCGTGTTTCCCCGAAAGTAAGGCCCTGTCTTACATTAATTTTACCCCCAAAAGTCCCACCCTGCCTTACTTTCGGGGGAGGCCTTACATTGGGAAAAAAAATGACGACAATTTTTTTTAACAATAAAATTAACATTTATTAACAGTCCGGCAACCCTCCCCATCCTCCCCCCTGCAGTATCCCCATACAGTGGTTCTGCCCCCCACTCTGCCACCACACATACTGACACATACGGGACCGGTACAGCCCCACACGGCACCCACACACATATCGTACCGGTACCGTACACACACTGACACATACAGCCCCATACGGCACCCATACACATACCGTACACACACACACACACAGAGAGAGTTTCGGAACTTACCGTTACTTTCCTTCTGTTTCGATCTCCTCTGCGGTGCCGGGCTGACGATTCGGATGCCGGGGAAGCTGGACCAATCGGAGCGAGCCTGTAGGCGGTGACGTCGCAGCTGATTCGGCCAATCAGCTGCGAGCCGGCTGACTGGCCAATCACAGCTCGGGCTGGTGGCCAGCAGGGACTACGGTAGGGAGCCTGTGACGAACAGGCTGATCGGCCAATCAGCCTTACATTCCCCGCCCCCCCCCGCTACCCTGCCTTACAATCGGGGGGTGCCCTACATTGGCGGACCCCCCGAAACCCCCCACCCTGCCTTACTTTCGGGGGGGCCTTACTTTCGGGGAAACACGGTATGTACAAAGCTGATAGGGTATCTACTCGAGATGAAGACATAGAAGGAGAACATGTGACCCAGAACTTCACATACAATCCATATTATGCCTGTATGAACTGTACTGGGGAAATTTTTTTTAACGGAAGAGATGATTACCATAAGGACTCAAAGTATTACGCCAGCTGATTTATGTTATCAGATTACCTGATTTTGGATATATACGTTATATATTAGGAAAAATAGGAGGACTAGACAGACATCTGGTATAAAGTATAAAAATTCATTTTATTGAGTAATATTGTTAAAAAGCGCGGCACCGCCATGGGGGCGGCCTGTGCTCCCTCGTATGCCAACCTCTTACTGGGCCAGTAGGAGAGGGAGATTTTTGGCGACGGGGGGGCTCCGGCCACCCACCATGTGCTGTGCTGGATACGCTACATTGACGATATTCTATTTTTGTGGCAGGGCTCAAGCCAGGAGCTCAGGACCTTCATGGACGGGCTCGGCGTGAATCAGTATAATATTAAATTGACGTATATTTATGATCCTAAAGGGGTGGATTTCCTAGACATCTCGCTGCATGTAGACTCTGATGGGTGCATGCAGACGGACGTGTATAGGAAGTCCACCGCAGTTAACTCACTGATCCACGCCGGGTCTGCCCACAGTCCCGCCACTATTAGGGCCATCCCTGTTGGACAGTTCCTAAGAATGAGGCGGATTTGCTCATTGGACTTGGATTTTGAACGCCAGGCCCGGGATCTCGGGCAGAGGTTCGTCCAACGTGGTTATAGTAGCAGATGTATAAAACAAGGATATGAGAGAGCCAGGAGAACCCCACGTAATGAGTTACTCCACTCCTTGAGAAGGAGAAAAGATGTGGATGATAAAATTAGATTCATCTCTGCATATAACCACGAGTGCTCGGGCATGCGCCAGATCCTGGCTAAACATTGGGACATATTGATGACGGAGCCCTCCCTGAGAACATATTTGGGGGACCACCCTTTGATGACCCCTATGAGATCCAAAAACCTTGGTGATCTCCTAGTTAGGAGTCACTATATTCCCGAAAGACAGTGTCCATTTGGCTCGAGGGGACCCTTGCTGGGCTGTTAGAAGTGTGGCCATTGTCTGGCTTGCCCTAATGTTCTGCATTGTACCTCATTTACTTCGGCGGACGGGCGGGGACCTTCGACATAAGACACCATATTTCATGCAGCACTTCAAATGTGATCTATTATGCTACATGTAGCTGCTCTTTAATTTATGTGGGTCTGACATTGAGGAAACTCCGTGTTCGCGTCCGCGAGCACGTGAGGGACATTAGGGCAGCCAGAGTGGCGCCTGACCCGGACCTCCTCAAGACTATCCCGCGTCACTTCATGGATAAACACAATTGTGACCCCCGCTCCCTTTTGGTCAGTGGGATAGATGTTGTGAACTTGGGGATATGGGGCAGAAATATTAAGAAGTGTCTCGTACAGCGGGAGGCCCAATGGATTGTGCGCTTAAATACAGTTACGCCCTTTGGCCTTAACGAAACCTTGAGCTTTTCCTCTTATTTATAATCTTTATTCTGGATCGGCATCTCCCATGTACATTTCGGCATATTTTCTTTGGCAGTTGGGTTTATTAATTTTTTTTAATTGTCTCATTTTTGTTTTTCCTATCTGCCTTTAACCCCTGGTAAGCATACTGGATATCATTATTGCTCCATGCTGTTTCTCCTCCCCACCTTTTAGGACTATTGTCTTGAGTTCTCCTGCGCATCTGCGCCCTTATTATACTTGATGGACTATTGAGTCCCCATGTGTGTCTTTTATTAGCCACCCACGCTTTTGTAAAATGTTTAAGGCTATTGGGGCATAGTGCAATAATGGGAGACTAACGACTGTATTTGTTTGTGTGAGGGCATTTTCTTAGATCCACCTGGAGCTAGTACTATTAAATCTTTCCTTACAACTGCCCATATTTAGGGCTATATATTATATGTTTCCAGTTGTGCTTCCACCCTGTGTATTGTCTTCACTAACCTTTATAACAATATTACTCAATAAAATGAATTTTTATACTTTATACCAGATGTCTGTCTAGTCCTCCTATTTTTTCAAGCTTTATTGACAGTTTATGGTTGTTGTAGGGGGGATGTGCTGCCCTATTTGGACAGCGATCTACCCCCCTGTATGAATATTGCTCGTTTTGGCCATGTTTTGGTGTCTGTTATATATTAGGAGTATTTTTTCTATAATTTGTGCATGCATTGCTTTGTGTTGTACACTTTCATTATTATCTTTATGTCAATCATCCGCTAAAACTATCCCCTTAGGGTATGGTACCTTGGCTAAATAATGTATGACTCAAAATAGCCAAGGATGGATTGTAGTGTGAACATAAAAATTTTATTTTAGACCCAATTTTTTTAATTTCACAAATGTAACAGGAAAAAATGGACCCCTAAATTTTCTGTGCAATTTCTTCTGAGCACACCGATACCCAATATGTGGGGGGTAAACGCTGTTTGGGTGCATGGAAGGGGACGAGCGCCATTTGACTTTTTGAATGTAAAATTTTCTGGCATAATTAGCGGACGCCACGTCGTGTTTGGAGAGCTACTGATGTGCCTAAACAGTGAAACCCCCCACAAGTCACAAAATTCTGGAAATTAGACCTCTCAGGGAACTTATGTAGCTGTGTGTTGAGCACCTTGAAACCCCAGATGCTTCACAGACTTTTATAATGTTGAGACATAAAAAAAAAAAATCACATTTTTCCACAAAAATGTTTTTTAACCCCAATTTTGCATTTTTACTAGGGTAACAAGAGAAATTGCACCATACAACTTGTGCGATTTCTCCTGAGTACACAAATACCCATTAAGTGGAGGAAAACTACTGCACTGGAGAGCATCAGATCAGCGTCTGACAGGCAGGAAGGAGGCATCGCAGCTCCTGCTCTCTGACCAGGAGCTGACACAGCCACCTTTCGGAAGGACCCCGTGGCCATCTTGGGACCCAAGGTAACTATGAAGACCATCAACACAATGTGATCGCATCGCGTTTGTGCTGATGGAAGCTGAGAAGGAGCCCACTCCCTCTGTGATGCCCTGCAATGTTGCTGTCACTATTGACAGTGGCATCACAGTGGTTAAACACCCGCGATCAGTACTAGCACCCATCGTGGGCGTTTTTGCGGGGTGTCAACTCTCACATAGAGCTGACAGCCGCATGAGATCGCGGCAGCACTCACCGTGAGCCCGCGTGATCATTGCGCCGTACATATACTGCTCTTTGCAGGAACGCAGCTCCCGCAGAGCAGTATATGTACGGCACATGTCGGGAATACTCTCTTGGCTTCATGCCTCCCTCTATCCCAGTGAGAATCCGGTATATTATTAAAGTTCCCTATTATAAGCCAGCAATAATAGTGAGAATTTTATGTATGATTCTACTGGAATATGGTGGTGGTATGTAGATAGAGATTATTAATGGAGATTTAGTAACCAATTTACAGAACAAACATACGTACTGACCCTCTGTATCTGTTATCACTTTAAGACGCTCACATTGTGCACTGGAATGTACTAATATACCAACTCCCTGAGAGTATGTAGAGTATGTGGAGTGATAGTCGGCTGTAACCACTTCTTGCTTAATAGATGAAGTTTCTCAGAGGTAAGATGTATTTCTTGCAGACAAATCAGAGCAGGTTTTTCCATCTGAAGAAACTTAAAAATTGCCTGTCTTTTCACACTAGAAGAAAGACCCCTTACATTGGAGCTAACTATTGTCACTGACCCCACCATATTTAATATAGTAGATACTGTATGTAGTTTCCAATATGCTATCAGCAGAGCATTTCCGTTTTACATAGCTACTTAAGCACATATTACAAGATTGTTGACAATATAAAGCCCAAAAACAAAAGAAAATAAAAGAAAACCCTTCCCCATAAAATCCCAACCATAACAAGCAGATATAAAACACCTTTCCCTGGGTGAGAGAGTGGGCGAAGTATATATACAGCCACAGCTTTATCTTTTAAGTAGAAACGTTCAGAGACGCTGTTCCTGTTCCAAATTAAATTGTAGAATTCAAATACAGGCATGACTGATACATTGAGCATTAGCGAAGATCTGTGCTTATTACATCATCGCTCACTTATATACAGTTGTGCTCAAAAGTTTACATACCCCGGCAGAATTTTTGCTTTCTTGGCCTTGTTTCAGAGAATATGAATGATAACAAAAAAACTTTTACTCCACCCATGCTGTCTTTTTGTGGGCTACAGAAGGGTTGTCTTTCCCAGTGTTCCAACCCACCATAGTCCAGGACTCACAATCAGACCCATAGCCAGTGTTGGCGGTGGTGACGCATATATACTTTTGGGTGAGTCTACAGATGTCCCCAAGCTGCCACTCCACCCTAGGGCAGGAGACTATGTTACACAGGTCAAATTTGCAACTGATTACAGGGTCTGAGGTATTAAACCAGAAAGTGGTAACTAGCTCCCCATTCTTTATCTCTTGGGACATAGCCTTCAATGAGCCTCCATTTATCAAGGTAAAAGAATAAGGCACAGGTTGTATGTCCACATCAATCAGTGGCTTTCTTGGGTCAGCTGTCTTCCTGAGGTGTGAGGCATGGATCCAGTTGGGCTTTCTCTCGAACTTTACAGCCGTCTCAGTTGTCATCAGAACTTGGAAGGATCCATCAAATTGAGGCTCAATGGCTCTTCTGATGTGTCTTTTGACCACCACCCAGTTTTTTGGCTACAAGGGGTGGCTCCCTTCCACAGAATCTGGATCTAGAAAGAAAACTCGAGAGTATATGTTAGACAAGCATTTTGTAAGTGAAATATCATAAGACAGCCTATCATGTTGCATCTGGAGCTGCTGTGGAAGTGTGCCTCATTGAGAAGAGTGCAAGGGGCAAGCATTCTGTCCACGGTCTGCCCGTTTCAGCCATAGCTTTCTGGATTTTCAGTTTTAGGGCCGAATTCAATGTCTCTACACTACCTCTACTCTGTGGATGGTACATAGTATGAAAGGCCTTTTCCACTCCCAGGGCGGATATTATTTCCTGCATTACTTCTCTGGAAAAGTTGGCGCCTCTGTCACCCTCTATGGCCTTGGGCACCCCGTATCTGCAGATAACTTCTGAGATTAGTTTCTTCGCTGTAGCCTTGGCAGTGGCTTTACACATATGGTACGCTTTTGTCCATTCCGAGAAGAGGCCGACACACACACAAATACATACTCGTAGGTTTGCATCTTGGGAAGTTGAATACAGTGCATCTGAAGATGCTGGAATGGGTACAGGGGCCTCACAGTTTCTCATAGGCGCCTTGGTGATGCGTGCCACGTTGTTGAGTGCACAGGTCAGACAGGCTTGAACATTTTTGGCTGAAGTGACACTGAATGCAGGAGCATACCGGTGGTGGACGAAGTCTGTCATGACAGTCTCCGATTGGTGGGTATTGCCATGGGAGGCTTGAGCCATCGTGGGATAAAGCCCTTGGGGAAGGCAAACTTTGTCCCCCACATGCCACAGTCCTTTTGTTGACTGCACAGCTCCCTTCTTTTGCCATCTGGTGAATTCTTCAACACCAACCTATTGTTAAAGCTTCTGGATAAGGTCATAGGTCACAGGTGGGTCAGCGGCAAAAGCCACCTGTGCAGCTGCTACCCTGGCAGGGTTGTCTCTTGGTTGGTATGCTGCTGATTTAGCAGTCTGGTTGCCCAGGCGGTTGCCTATAGCTGTAGTTGAGTCGTCCCTTGCATTGCCTTTGACTGTCACTATGGCAACTTTCTCGGATTAAGGTAGGAACTCCATCAGGCTTTGGATGATTTAGCATTCTTGATAGGCTTACTTGCGAGGAAAGATCAAGCTCTCCATATCGGTCCATAATCATGAAAGCATAGAGGCTGTCTGTATAAATGGTGGCCATCTGATCTTTAGCATGTCTGCAGGCTTCTTCTAGGGTACGGAGTTCAGCTTCCTGGGCGGACATGTATGGGGCAGCGATTCTGCTTTTATGGTTTCATGGAGGGAAAAATAATATCTAGTGTAGAACCAGCAATCCATGGCATACTGCGATCCATCCACAAAGAGCTCATGGTCTGGGTTATCTAGTGGGACATCAGTAACATAACTGAAAACCCCAGTGGGACATTAGTTGTACACAGTCATGTTCCTCTTCTGGCTCAACTAGAGGGTCACCCACGTTATCACTACCACCCCCACCCCTCCAGAGGCAACAAGGTGGCTGGATTCAGAGTAGTGGAACAGTGAATGCAGATATTAACAGGCATAAGGAGGGTACATTAAAGCCTGAGATGTCAAGCAGTACTACAAAAGAATGGCAATAGCATAATGAGAGACAAACAGTGAGGGAGAAAGCCAGTACAATTCCAGCAGCTTTATACAGCAGGAGTGCACAGCATTTATGGCTTAGTGAGACCCTAACTCCCACCTGCTGAAGAAGAGGGAAAGAAGGGATTGTCATGCTCTTCTCTACCTTCTAACTTCAGACTGCAATTTCTAAGCCAATGCTTTTCACAATTATAACGGGAAATTTCTTCATCCTTGCCTGGACTGGTGATACATTAGAGGGGCTCTGGACTGGTTTTCCTGTTATTCTGGGCACTGGTTGCTTCCACACCGTTGGCTACTTGCAGCTGGGGACATGGTCCCGTACTCTGGGTGGGACACTATTAGTGGATCTATAATCATGGGCTTTGAACCTTCAACAGAGGCACAGGACCATAAATGGGTGTGGACCTACCATCTCTGCCAGAGCAGGGTATAATATTTTTCTACTGACTCTGTAGCATCCTGTTGGATATCATAAAGGGTGGTTGACTGGGAGGCTAACCTGGCCTGGCCCCACGGGGTGAGATTTCTTACATACTGCTTCCCTGAATCTAGTGAAGTATCATCTGTCGGTGGGGCTCCCATTGCCCCCATCACAATGGGGTAAAAAGTATCCCCTGACTTTGCTGACACCAGGTCCTCTAAATTCCGCCAAGAACAGGAGAAAGCCTTTCTAATTTTCTGTATCTAACAAATGGCATGGCAAACATTTAAAGGTCTGACATTGTAATCATCATAGCCATCATCCTGTGTGAGTAGTAATATGCCCACGGGAGACCCCCATGTCTCCACATATATATTTGGAAAAATAAGTTTCAAAGTACTGAACCTTTTATGTATTAACTATATGCAGCAGTAAAAGGAAAAATCTTTGATATCATAGAAACAAGAGCCAGCTAAAAATCTCCTTGCCAGATTTTAATTTAGGGGGTCAAAATCATTAAGAAATGGCTAACTTCATAACTGAACCTGACAACTTTTGAAAATATGTAAAATAGTGCTACATGATATGAAAGGTCCTTGAGCTAGTCAGGTGGAAGGTCCTTCAGATGCTCACTCAAGACATGCAGCCTCTATGCAAGTCCCGGTACCTTCCTCTCCTGCTCTGCACCAGTTAGATGAGTGTGTGGCAGGAGAAGACAGCGGTTCTCTCAGTGATCAGGGAGGACGCTGTCTCAACATTCTCCTCTGTCACAGGAAGCTGCCTTCAGTCTACAATATGTACTCACATATTAGAAAGATTTTTTCTTACTAAAACTGTGTTTTATAGTTAAAAAAAAATGTTAAGTTCTAAAGTAATTTCCCTTTCTCATTTAATTATTCGACTGTCTATTATATATTTTTGTACAATTTGTCAATAACGTATACAGTCTCACCCTGAGTTATTTTTGATGGTCAGCAAAATACAATTTTCCAATAATTCATTTTTCACTCTTTAGGTATGATAGTGGCTTCTCTCTGTGTGGGATTTTTGATGTTTAAAAGAGTTGCCCACTAGTGATGAGCGCACATGCTCATCACTACTTGTTAGTCGCTTGAACTTCAGTGTGCTCGAGATGCTCATTACTCGGCAAGTATTTTTTTTAATGCTCCAGCAGGAGGTCAAGTCCCCGCCCCGCATGTTTGGCATTTTTTAGACAGACAAAAATCATGTGGGGATTTCCTGCCAGTCTCTGTAAAGCCGTGGTTGTGGCGTTACTGTGATTGGCTGGCCGCATAGTGTCATCAGTTCTATATAAGACCTGTGATGCTATGCTCGCACACTGTACCCCGGAAACAGGCAGAGCAAGGAGAGCTGAGGATGAGAAAGGGACAGAATTGTAGCTGCATATAGGCAGGGATTCAACCACATTTCTATTTCTTTGAACTACAAGAACAGCCCTTCTTAGGGCTAATTATAATCAAGATTAATACTGCTGTTAGCAGTGCTTAGGGAGAGATTGTGCTGAAGGGATCGTGTAGGACAGGATAGGATGAATTGTAATTCGTAAATGCTGCAACTGCTACGAAAAGCCCTTCTCAGGCATAATAATATTATTTTTGCTCTTAATCCTGCAAATTTTTCTGAGCAGGGAATTATTATACATCATTTTAACTAAGGCAGTTATGTGTCAAAAGCATACAGCCAGACTTGGTTGGATCTCAATAGCATCGCTATATTGCTCCTATAGTGAAACCAGTCCATCTGAAGTGGGTACATTTTCCTGCCATTGAAATACTGCATTTTTTTCACCAATGAAATTTTGTGTGCCATTTATTGTGCTGCAGTTGTGGCTCAAAACACAAAAATAAATTGTTTGGTTAGAAATACCGTCGCTGAATTGATACTGCAGTCTAATAAGTCCATCTGAAGTAGGCCAATTTTCCTGCCATTGTAATACTGCAACATTTTCTCAACAGGGTTATATCATACGTAATTTAAAATGGGCAGGGTGCGGGGTAAGGGACGTGATGCTGATCGTGAGAGCAAAGGCCAAAGTCATGGGCAAGATGAAACTGTGCCTGCTGCGGGAGCACAACTAACACACACATCATGTCAATCTAGCTTCATCTCTTTGTACGGGGGCGTGGCATGGAACAGCACTCTTTTGATGCCAAACCAATATGAAAAGGTTGTTGGATGGAGAACAGATAATGCTTCCAATCACTTTGCCAGCGCCACCCTGTCTTCCACACGGTCCAGTCTCAGTAGCTGTGATTTTGAACCACATAATCCTATAATCCTGACCCTGATCCTCCTTCCTCCCACCATGCTGAGTGCCTAGAGACATAGTGTCTGCGCTTGGACACTCCAAAGAGCTGTACACATTTCCATTTATAGATTCAGGCCTCTCGTTCTGCCTGTTTAAAGCAGGACATGAGGAGATGCATAATTATTTGAGCAGCCACGCTCGCAAGAAGACAATGGTGGAAAAAATGCAATTACTGTCGCAAGAGGTGGAGGATGATGAGACACAATTGTCAACACATGGTGTTTCAACGTCAGCAAGTCAGGAGGAGGACCAGAGTACAGAAGTGGAAGACAAGATGGTGGACGATGCTGACTGACCCAACCTGGGAAGGTGACATGCAGAGTGAGGACAGCAGTACACAGGGGAAGGGAGCTGCAGCACCACAACAGCCAGGAAGATGCAGTGGGGTGGTCAGAGACACAAGGTGGGCAACTGTTCCCCAGAGTATCAACAAGGGTGAAGTTGACAAGCCAAGGGTTAGGTCTCCCAAGTCACCCAAAAAAGGCAATTTAGAACATCTAGCATTCCAGCATCAGCAGGGCCAGCACAAGTACCAGCCTGACCACCACCAGCAAGCTCAGGCTCATGCAAGCGAAGCACCAGACTACTTGGGCCGAACGCCAGGGGCCAGAAACAGTGTCTGCGGGTGACATCACCACCTCTTTCCCTGTTGAACGTGTACGCTAATACCCTGTCCATGATGTTGGTGAAGATGCCTCCCAACCTGCACCTGTCATTGCACACTTGCAACCACCGTCAGCATCCACCTCCATGTCCTTGTCCCAGAGCAGCATTCAGTTGTCCCTACCTCAGTCCTTGGAACGCAAGAGTAAATACGCAGCCACTCACCCATAAGCCACAATACTAAATGGCCACATTTCCATACTGCTTGCCCTGGAAATGTTGCCGATTAGGCTTGTGGAGACGAAAGCTTTCCGCAACCTCATGGCAGTTGCTATCCCTAGGTCCCCAGCCGCCACTACACAGCCTCACTGCGCATGCGCGGGGAGCCGCTCGTCACAGTGTATGCATGGCTTATAGCACTGTAAGCTTTGCTGGCTGGCCATGTCATACTGCGCAAGTGCAACATACTTACTTCAGCGCGAGCTGGGAGCAGAATTCAAATGTGTGGGCGGCGCCAGCCCTGATTGAATGCGAGGATCATACCCTTATGACTAAACGAGCAGGTATGATATAACTATATAGAGTGCTATATACTCATGATATTAGGGTCAATTTTAATGAAAAAAGCGTGTTAGTGATGACATTGACAGGTTCCCTTTAAAAAGATACAGTATCCGGATAAAATATTTTCAACATTCTAAACATGAAAGCGACTTCTCACCTGTGTGACTTCTCTGATGTTTATTAACAGTTGATTTCCACGTAAAACATTTCCCACATTAAGAAGATAAAAAAGGTTTCTCCCCTGTGTGACTGCTCTGGTGACTAAGAAGAGATGATTTCCACAGAAAACATTTTCCACATTCTGAACATGAAAAAGGCTTCTCCCCTGTGTGGGTTCTCTGATGTCTGGTAAGCTTTGATTTTTCTGCAAATTTTTTTCCACATTCTGAACAGGAAAAAGGGTACTCCCCTGTGTGTGTTCTTTGGTGTATAACAAGTTGTTCTTTCCGATTAAAACCTTTCTTGCATTCTGAACATGAAAAAGGCTTCTCCCCTGTGTGAATTCTTTGATGGGCAATAAGACTTGGTTTCCCTACAAAACATTTCTCACATTCTGAACATGAAAATGGCTTCTCCCCTGTATGAGTTTTTTGATGCTTAACAAGATTCCATTTCTGGTTAAAACATTTTCCACATTCTGAACAGGAAAAAGGATTCGCCCCTGTGTGAATTATCTGATGCTTAATAAGACTTGGTTTCACTCTAAAACATTTCCCACATTCTGAACATGAAAATGGCTTCTCCCCTGTGTGAGTTCTCTGGTGACTAATAAGGTGTGATTTCTGGTTACAACATTTCCCACATTCTGAACATGAAAATGGCTTCTCCCCTGTGTGAATTCTCTGGTGTGTAACAAGATTTGATTTGTAGTTAAAACATTTCCCACACTTGGAACAAAAAAATCTATTCTCCGCTGTGTGAATGTTTTGACGTTTAAGACGTTTAAAAGACTTTTCGAGGGGAAAACTATTTCCATATTCTGAACATGAAAATGGGTTCTTTGCTTCAGGAGAAATTTGTTTATTAATGCTTATTTTGTAACTTTGATTTTCCTTAGTAGTTGGTAATGAATCAGAAGACAGGACCTGTTTCAAAGGATCAGATGACAGATCTTTGCGGTGAAGGGATGATGGTATATCTGGAGTAATGGCATTCACTTCAATTGCATCTTGAGGGATCTCAAGATCGTCTGATTTCAAAATTGAAGATGTCAGCTGTCCCTCTGATCTCCTGGTATAGTCATCTGCCAAGAAGAAAACCAATTATTTTTAATAAAAAAAACATTGAAATTTATATTTATTAACATTTCTACTTAAACTGTTTGTAGAAATGGAAAGTTATGTTAAAATATTAAATTCTTCACCAAGACCCTGACAATTCACAGTGTAATAGAAAACCTCATAGGATGAACCAGTAGAGCGTAGTGTTAAACTGTTTGTTCATTCTGCCTCCCAAATATGGAATAAAAAGCCACCAAACTGCATTATGTAGGCAAAAATAATACTAATACAACAACTACTCATCTTGCAAAAAACAAGCCGCCACTAAGATCCATTATCGGTCATTGGAAAAATAGGTTTCCATATTATTAGTGGCTCAAAGGCTCTTGAAAAGCAACATGGCTTCCACAAACCAATCCATCAATATCAGTTCTCCCAAAGTCAAATCTCCCCCTCGCTTCTGAACCTTGCAGTGTACCCAAACCACATGTATCATCCATGTATTTGACATTACTATAGTGAGAAGAACCCACTTAATTGATGGTGTCTCCTGGAGCACAATCTGAGAACTATGTGTTGGGTAATGAAATTATATATTTGTAATTTTCACTCTCCAACATCCACTGCGTGCTAATTTCCGAAAAGTGCCTGTGGAATCAAAATAGTCACTACGCTTACAGGTTAATTCACTGAGGATTATAATCGCCAAAATGCAGTCACTTTATGGGGATTTCTACTGCTCTGGTTTTCTGACATTTTGTTATATTAGGGCTTCTGTAAATGGTGGGTCCCATCTCCTCTGGAATCTGCTCCTGCGACGTCTGCTTCTGTCATGAGGAACTGCCTTATTCATCCTGCAGGCGGCGCTGGTGATGGAGGAGACGTCAGAATCAGAAGCTCTGGGCGGAGCAGACCCTGTCCAGCCACTAAGATTAGGATGCTTGGGACCTGTAGTACCATCCAGTCTGGCAGTATGGGTGTGTGTTCTGTCCAGCTGGCGTAATCTGCTCCCTGCTTCAGCCAATTGGAAAGCACCGCACCCTACTAAAGCTCGGAGCATATTGCTGGAAGCTGCCAGATACAGCCTTGTTCTCCTCTGGTTCAGTCCTCTGTGCTCAGCTCCCGGCTTGTGTATTTGTTTCCTGTTGTGACCTCGGCCCGTTTACTGACTACTCTTGTGTCTTCTGATTTTGTATTTTCTCTGTTCTCCTGACCCGGCTACCTGACTATTCTTCCCATCTCACACCACAGAACAGCAGGAAACAACGTGGCCCAAGCCTAGGGGTCTCTGTGTAAGTCCAGATCCATGTAGAGGGGTTAAAGGGTGATGAGCAAAGTAATCCCTGGGATCTGGAAAATAGAGTATATAGCGCCAAGCCTGTTTGTGGTAGGCATCTTTTGAGCTGCCAGGTGACAATGAACAGTGCCCCCAATACATTGTGTCTGCAAACTATCCCAGCAAAATCTGCATTCAAAAAGCTAAATGGCGCTCCTTCCCTTCTTAACCTGCCATGTGCCCAGACAGTAGTGTACAACCGTGTATAGGGTATTGTCAGATTCAATAAAAGTTGGAAAATAATTTAAGTTCATTTGCTTCCTACTATCCTTTGGAATTCTTCACAAAGTTATCACCACTTAAAGTGACACACGTCAGATTTGAAAAATGGTCCCTGATTACGAACACAAAACTGGCTGCAGGAAGGGGTTAAATCAGAGTATTTTGGGCAGTAGCTACTGTAGTCAAATACTGTGACTATAGACAATAACACAACTACTGAAATGACGCAGTCTCCATCAGTAAGTAGTGAGTAACTAGTGGTGAAACCTCTCTGGGGTAATTGGAGTATGGGGCTCGGGGGCTCTTGGCAATCTAAACTATCGTAAGGGACAATATTTTCTGTCAGATGATAAGAAATATTAGACATTTCTTCTTGAATTAGAGAACATTTTATAATAGTGCAGAGCTGAGGTGTCTTATATTTAGCTTAGATATAACATGGCACAGGTGTAATGTTTTCTGTATAGTTTATCACAATCCTGTTTGAAGTTAGTTGGTTTTAAAAGAAATTGAAAAGTCAGGATGAAGGGAAACTCTGTTGTTATTGTACAGAAATTCACACTTGGCCTCACTGCACATTTACTGTATTTTTCGAACTACAAGACGCACCTAGGTTTTAGAGGAGGAAAATAGAAAAAAAATGTAAGCAAAGAATGTGGTCACGATGCACTGTTAAGAGGGAGGGGGTCTACTGCTGACACTGGTATAGGGGTAATGTCCCCCAATTATGATAATATCCCCCATCCTGGTATATATACCCCCCTTCCTATTATACGCGGCCCCCATCCCCATCCTGGTATGCATGGCACCCTTCATCCTAATATGCATAGCACTTCTCCATCCTAATATGCATGGCACCCCTCATCCCTATCCTGGTATGCATAGCACCCCTAATCCCTATCCTGGTATGCATGGCACCCCTCATCCCTATCCTGGTATGCATGGCAACCCTCATCCCTATCCTGGTATGCATCTCACCCCTAATCCCTATCCTGGTATGCATGGTATCCCTCATCCCTATCCTGGTATGCATGACACCCCTCATCCCTATCCTTGTATGCCTGACATCCCTCATCCTTATCCTGGTATGCATGGCCTCCTCATCCGTATACTGGTATGTATGATCCCCCTCATCCTTATCCTGGTATGTATGGCCCCGCATCCTTATCCTGGCATGTATGGCCCCCTCATCCTTATCCTGGTATGTATGCCCCCCTCATCCTTATCCTGGTATGCATAGTCCCCCTAATTCCCATTACGCTGCACATAAAAAAAATAAACACTCCTACTCACCTTTCTTCTCTCTCCTCCAGCGCTGCGTCCTGTCTGCCCACACTGACCTTCCATGTGAGCCATGCATGGCGTCACTGCCATGCATGGCTCACAAGGAGAAATCAGCTGCCGGAAGTCACTTCTCCCCACATGCTTCTTAATAGCCGGCACACAGTGTATCCGCAGCGCTGCCGGGCAATCGCGTGTGCCCGCTATTAAAGAGCATGAATATTCACCCCCTCCCCACGTCCATGGAATATTCACTTTCTTTAGCAGCAGGGACAATGTAGGCTGCAGCGGGGACAATGTAGGCTGCAGCAGGAAGCTGCTGCCTCCTGTGCCCCGCTCCTCCGCCCATCCCACAACCCACACCGTGTGTGTGTGTGTGTGTGTGTGTGTGTGTGTGTGTGTGTGTGTGTGTGTGTATATATATATATATATACACCCCCCCCCCAACATTCGGACTATAAGATGCACCCGCCGTTTTCATCCAAAATTTTGGAGGAAAAAAGTGAGTCTTAATAGTCTGAAAAATAAGGTAATATTGTCGATCATAAAAGCATAGTTTGGTCAGAAAGACTGGACCTGGTCTTGTAGGGACCATATAAGCACATTCAGCAGCACAGAAGGGAGGGAAGGTAGATTCATCCCAAAAGATATCAGGGTTCTAGAAAGCCAACAGCATCATTACCCTCCGCTTTCTCTTACAGGCCCATCATAATGTTTTTTTTCAAGTGATTTTCTAACTTGTCAGCACATTCTACGTACGCTGACATTTGGCTTTGTAGTTTACAGATATGGACAGGCAACAGTCAGGTTGTAAGTTCTCTAGAAAAGGGTTTTCAATGCCTAAAGTCATTTGAACAGTTGTGGGTAGAGGAGAATGTTGTGATCTAGAGGGAAAAAAGGTGATCACACGATTGTGATACGGCCGGACTACACCACTGATAAAGCAGCCACAGCCGGTGACTGAGAAGAATCTGTGACTTCTCTGTATTTAGTGGTTACTACTCACCTGGGTAGTCATATGTAGGAATCTCCTCTTTACATCGCTCATCATCCCTCACATATGTCTCTGTAGTATTAATATGGGTCAGATCTTCACCCTGAAACAAATATTGTAAAAGTCACAGACAGATGGAGAAGAAAGCTGCACAAGTATAACACATACAATACTGGTGGATAAAACACACCATACATCATAGAGGACACCTCATGACACCTTCTCTCCATCTACCTCATGATGCTGAGGAACATTGGGATCTTCTCGTTTACAGTACTGTGGAAGAAGAGGATGGGGACATCTTTCTGGTATTGTCCTCTTACTGGATAGATCTGGAGGAAACAAATACAGGGACTGAATTAATTCTTTACATAAAGATAATTATATGTTGTATTTAGTCCTGTCTATTACCTGGTGATGTGAGGGGTTGGGGAACCTCCATCATGACGTCCTTGTACAGATCTTTGTGTCCTCCTAAATACTCCCACTCCTCCATGGAGAAATAGACAGCGACATCCTGACACCTTATAGGAACCTGACACATACAATAATATTGTCATCCCCCAGATCCCTTCATAGCGTTACTGTATAATGTCCCAGCATTCCCAGCAGTGTCACCTCTCCAGTCAGCAGCTCAATCATCTTGTAGATGAGTTCTAGAATCTTCTGGTCACTGATATCCACATGCGACAGGGGGCCAGGTGGAGGCCCAGTGATTGGGTTCAGGGGTCTTTGCCATCCCTCAGACACAGGGTCCTGACAGCGCTCACTAGTGGTCTTCTTCACTACTGTGTAATCCTGGTTATGGAGAGACAAATTAATAAATCTCACTACAGACATTTCCAGAGTCCTCACCTCTCCAGTTCTGTCCATCTGTTATTCTCATAGATAAGAATGACGTAATGGGACGTCATCAGAATCTCTCACCTCTCCAGTAAGCCGGAAGAGGATCTCCAGGGTGAGGTATAATATCCTCTCCACCATCTTGTCTCTGTCCATGTCCATCTTTGATGGGTGAATCAGGAAAATTCTCTCATATAGAAGATCTTCACTGAGAGGATCTGATATTGTAGAGACCTGAATGAGAAGAAGATGAGCCGATGTAACATTATAAATATCCAGCGTAATAATACAATTAATGGAGATAATAAGGGAAACATATGAGGAGATATATTATTTGACAAAATTTAGTTTTCTTCTTTACATCTACTAATAAAACCTTTATATTTTAGGTCACAGACAACAAGCAGTTTCTTCCTCGGAGTCTGCAGCTGAATACCTTTCTCATAGAATCGTCTTCCATAACATTAATTCTCGTCTCATTTATCGACACTAGAATCGGCATTAGCAATACTGCAGGAGATATTCATTACACGTAACATGAGAAATAACTACTTCATGATGAGGACGACATCTTCATCTTCTACTACGCCTCTAGAAACATATTTGGCCAGAGTCCGTCACTGACTACATCGCCACCGGCCGTCTATATGAATGTTTCACGTCTTCCCCAGACTGTCATCTTCTATCACGTTAGATCTCAGGTCTGATTCACACACAGAAGTTTGAGGCTTTTATAAAAGCTTTTTTGTTTGCACAAATACTGCAGACAGAAATTATTTGATACCAAAGTCTCCATGTACAATGTTTTATGGAGTTTATTTCTGGCCTTAGGCTTTCCTATATTACAAGAAAAACACCAGAAAAAAAGAAGATATTAAAGTGTTTCAATAAAAAAATTGGCACCAATAATTCTTG
Source organism: Phyllobates terribilis (assembly GCF_046119375.1). Lineage (NCBI taxonomy): Eukaryota > Metazoa > Chordata > Amphibia > Anura > Dendrobatidae > Phyllobates > Phyllobates terribilis. The sequence continues at coordinate 5,588,549 of NW_027362789.1, read as the reverse complement.
TAAAAAGAAAAAACATGCAAAAAGCATAAGACACATTTTGTTATTTTTTAACACATTAAAATTTTGTTTGAATAATAGTTAACCCTTTTGGACATCAGAACAAAGATGTACACCACAGGGATGGCACAGGTGTGGCGGCAACAAAATACCCTGGCAGTTTAACCACTTGCTGCTGTCAAAAGCAATCACGGCATCTAAGAAGGTGTGACAGAGTTCGGCTGAATGCCCCTCCTCCCCCAAGTGCTCAACAGTATGGGGCTGCCTATTTACTAGGATACTTAAATGACCAATGTACCAAAGTCTATTACACTGAGCCAGAGACAGTGTCCAATAAGTTACCATTTAATGCCCCCATACATATTAAAGTTGCATGAAAAAGGTTTAAAGTGAAGAAAAAAAAAATCAGTTTTAGCAACACAAAATATGCGTCACTATAGAGAAAACAGACTTGCTGCACAATGTTAGCTAAGTCACTTCCATTCCATAACAACTTTATTATCCTATACACATCTGCTTAGAAAGAAATGACAAATCTCACAAACAGATGTAATTGGGCCCCCAACCTCAAAATGAAAAAAACAAAAACACACACATATACATATATTGTAAGATGGCCTCCAGTCAGGTCCTTGAGGGGAGATATGTATCATCCAGGTTGGTAGCTTCAGCGATGTAAAACCGGGAAAGCATGCTCCAGCACGTTTAGTACTGAGGGTTAATAGGGCGTATCAGGGCCGGTTTTTACGAGAAGTCATAAGAGATGGGTGGGAATGACTGCTCACATATCCCCACCCCGGGGCATGGTTTTGTGTTAATAAAATGGAGGCCAAATGGCTCATTCAGAGTTGGTGTCTGGAGATGTGTGGATCTTCAGAGTGTTGGTCTGTGTTCGGACCTAAGGACTGGACTCTAACCTGAGAGGGCGAACCTGCAAAGTTGTATGGACAATTTACTTTGTGTTTCCACTTTGTGTCGGAAAGGCTGTTTTTTGTCTTTCTGAGTGGTTTATGCTGTAGAATAAACCAGTCTGGAGTTCACTGAAAAAGCTTCTGTGCCTACGTTTACCGTACCCGAGGGAGTACCAAACCCTACAATATATATATACAGTACAGACCAAAAGTTTGAAAACACCTTCTCATTTAAAGATTTTTCTGTATTTTCATGACTATGAAAATTGTACATTCACACTGAAGGCATCAAAACTATGAATTAACACATGTGGAATTATATACTTAACAAAAAAGTGTGAAATAACTGAAAATATGTCTTATATTCTAGGTTCTTCAAAGTAGCCACCTTTTGCTTTGATGACTGCTTTGCACACTCTTGGCATTCTCTTGATGAGCTTCAAGAGGTAGTCACCGGAAATGGTCTTCCAACAATCTTGAAGGAGTTCCCAGAGATGCTTAGCACTTGTTGGCCCTTTTGCTTTCACTCTGCGGTCCAGCTCACCCCAAACCATCTCGATTGGGTTCAGGTCTGGTGACTGTGGAGGCCAGGTCATCTGGCGTAGCACCCCAACACTCTCCTTCTTGGTCAAATAGCCCTTACACAGCCTGGAGGTGTGTTTGGGGTCATTATCCTGTTGAAAAATAAATGATGGTCCAACTAAACGCAAACCGGATGGAATAGCATGCCGCTGCAAGATGCTGTGGTAGCCATGCTGGTTCAGTATGCCTTCAATTTTGAATAAATCCCCAACAGTGTCACCAGCAAAGCACACCCACACCATCACTCCTCCTCCTCCATGCTTCACGGTGGGAATCAGGCATGTAGAGTCCATCCGTTCACCTTTTCAGCGTCGCACAAAGACACGGTGGTTGGAACCAAAGATCTCAAATTTGGACTCATCAGACCAAAGCACAGATTTCCACTGGTCTAATGTCCGTTCCTTGTGTTCTTTAGCCCAAACAAGTCTCTTCTGCTTGTTGCCTGTCCTTAGCAGTGGTTTCCTAGCAGCTATTTTACCATGAAGGCCTGCTGCACAAAGTCTCCTCTCAACAGTTGTTGTAGAGATGTGTCTGCTGCTAGAACTCTGTGTGGCATTGACCTGGTCTCTAATCTGAGCTGCTGTTAACCTGTGATTTCTGAGGCTGGTGACTCGGATAAACTTATCCTCAGAAGCAGAGGTGACTCTTGGTCTTCCTTTCCTGGGATGGTCCTCATGTGAGCCAGTTTCTTTGTAGCGCTTGATGGTTTTTGCAACTGCACTTGGTGACACATTCAAAGTTTGCCCAATTTTTCGGACTGACTGACCTTCATTTCTTAAAGTAATGATGGCCACTCATTTTTCTTTACTTAGCAGCCTTTTTCTTGCCATAATACAAATTCTAGCAGTCTATTCAGTAGGACTATCAGCTGTGTATCCACCAGACTTCTGCACAACACAACTGATGGTCCCAATCCCATTTATAAGGCAAGAAATCCCACTTGTTAAACCTGACAGGGCACACCTGGGAAGTGAAAACCATTTCCGGTGACTACCTTTTGAAGCTCATCAAGAGAATGCCAAGAGTGTGCAAAGCAGTCATCAAAGCAAAAGGTGGCTACTTTGAAGAACCTAGAATATAAGACATATTTTCAGTTGTTTCACACTTTTTTGTTAAGTATATAATTCCACAAGTGTCAATTCATAGTTTTGACGCCTTCAGTGTGAATGTACAATTTTCAAAGTCATGAAAATACAGAAAAATCTTTAAATGAGGTGTGTCCAAACTTTTGGTCTGTACTGTATATATTTAATTGGCGGAGTCATAGCTCCCGACTCTGCTACAACAGTCCAGCAAAACACTATGGGAAGGCCCATCATCCCCTGTGAGGACCATACAGGTCAAGATGTGTCGCAACGGCCCCTCACAGCTAGTCTCAGCACCCAGCTGAGTGGTGAGGACCTCACTGGCTGAGGTGCATCAGTATGACAACTCACTAGTACTGTCAAAGTCCATTCGATGAGGGTCACACACTCCTTCATTTGTCACTGCAGCTTCAATTCTCAGTAGGGGATATCATGTCCCAGTTTGGCGATACTGTAGCTTCCTCTATAGTATAATTGTTTGCTTAAATCCAGATTGTCTAAGATAAGGAATCCTTCCTTAACTTAATCCCCTTTAAGGCTGCGTTCACACATTGCGTATTGTTGCGCGCGCTTTTTCAAAATACGCAATGTGCCTTGTGTCTGCCAGCAAAGTGAATGGGAAATTCACTTTGCCGTTCAGACACTGTGTGATTTTACGCAGCGCGAAAGTGCAGCTGCGTAAAGAATTGACATGTCAATTCTTTGCGCAGCTGCGTCCTGCGCTTTCTCCTATTGTGCCCATTATAAGCGATGGAATTACGCAGCGGTGTTCACACACTGCATAATTCCATCGCTTTTTTATGGAGGTGCAGGAGAAACTATGGATACTCACCTATCCGATGGATGGGAGAGCCGTCCGCTCCGTTCCCGCCGCTTCCAGCATCTGCCGGAGAACCGTTCAGCTGACTGTAGCTTACCGGCTTCCGGTCAGCTGACTTACAAGCCGGTCACCTGACAATCAGCTGATCGCTTCACGGCAGATGCTGGAAGTGGCGGGACCGGACGCCTCTCCCATCCATCGGATAGGTATCCATAGTTTTTTTCTTTTAAAGCAATGTATGTACTGCAGCCAGAAGCTGTCTGTTCATACACTGCTAGGGGGACACTCACACACACGACACATAGACACAGACAGGACACACAGACATTACATACAGGTGTCCATCCTCACACTTCATTTCTCCTGCATCCTCTGTAAAAAAAAAGCAGGAAAAAACGCAATGTGTGAACGCAGCCTAATGAGGCCGCCTGCTCCCTCTGGATAAAGTTCTGTACCATTTAAGTAGGCCTCCTGGCCTGAGCTAAGGACGGTGTCCTGCTCTTTGTCTGGGATCTGGATTACATATGCATACTGAGTGCACACCAACAGCCAGGACACAATTCTTAGGTCGCAGGTCAGCACATTTTGAAAATCCTATTTTGGCAGAAGATTATTAATTTTTAATTCATAGATCTCTTACAAATTGACAAGACACAGCCTCCTGTGGACATGAGTTTTCTTCCCGTTCACTTTCATAGACACACAGTTTTTTTGTCTGGTATAATTCAGATCACGTCATCACGATTGTAAACACATTTCACTGTATCCAGGGTAGATTCATCTAATGATTTCGCTGGTTTACGATCAGGACCCGTCATGAAACCTTTTGTTGTTTTATTTGGAAAATATAGACCCCGCACCTTCAGACCAGCGGCTGTGCAGATCTGACATTTTTTTTAATTTTTTTTTTAAGTCTAATCCCTGAGATCCCATTTTCATACAGATGAGGCTGCAGCGCAGGAGGCACATGGGAATGTAGGAAAATCTCATATCATACTGAGGATTTAGAAACGATTTTTAAAATTTTGTGTTTGAGTTCACATGGGTAAAATAATAAAGATATTCCTGTGTCATACCAGGTGGAAGCCTGGACAGTGCTGAGCGGGATGGTGACATTACTAATATATGGGGGCACACAGGGGACATTACTAATATATAGGGGCACACAGGCGACATTACTAATATATGGGGCACACAGGGGACATTACTAATATATGGGGGCACACAGGGGACATTACTAACATATGGGGCACACAGGGGACATTACTAATATATGAGGTCACACAGGGGACATTACTAATATATGGGGGCACACAGGCGACATTACTAATATATGGGGCACACAGGCGACATTACTAATATATGGGGCACACAGGCGACATTACTAATATATGGGGGCACACAGGAGACATTACTAATATATGGGGGCACACAGGAGACATTACTAATATATGGGGGCACACAGGTGACATTACTATTATATGGGGGCACACAGGAGACATTACTAATATATGGGGCACACAGGGGGCATTACTAATATATAGGGGCACACAGGTGATGTTACTAATATATGGGGGCACACAGGCGACGTTACTAATATATGGGGGGCACACAGGCGACGTTACTAATATATGGGGGGCACACAGGTGACGTTACTAATATATGGGGGCACACAGGAGACATTACTAATATATGGGGGCACACAGGAGACATTACTAATATATGGGGGCACACAGGGGACATTACTAATATATGGGGACACACAGGGGACATTACTAATATATGGGGGCACACAGGGGACATTACTAATATATGGGGGCACACAGGGGACATTACTAATATATGGGGGCACACAGGCGACATTACTAATATATGGGGGCACACAGGCGACATTACTAATATATGGGGGCACACAGGCGACATTACTAATATATGGGGGCACACAGGCGACATTACTAATATATGGGGGCACACAGGCGACATTACTAATATATGGGGGCACACAGGCGACATTACTAATATATGGGGGCACACAGGAGACATTACTAATATATGGGGGCACACAGGAGACATTACTAATATATGGGGGCACACAGGAGACATTACTAATATATGGGGCACACAGGGGGCATTACTAATATATAGGGGCACACAGGTGATGTTACTAATATATGGGGGCACACAGGGGGCATTACTAATATATGGGGGCACACAGGTGACATTACTAATATATGGGGGCACACAGGAGACATTACTAATATATGGGGGCACACAGGGGACATTACTAATATATGGGGGCACACAGGGAACATTACTATTATATGGGGGCACACAGGTGACATTACTATTATATGGGGGCACACAGGGGGCATTACTAATATATGGGGGCACACAGGTGACATTACTATTATATGGGGGCACACAGGGGACATTACTAATATATGGGGGCACACAGGGGGCATTACTAATATATGGGGGCACACAGGGGACATTACTAATATATGGGGGCACACAGGGGACATTACTAATATATGGGGGCACACAGGGGGCATTACTAATATATGGGGGCACACAGGGGACATTACTAATATATGGGGGCACACAGGGGACATTACTAATATATGGGGGCACACAGGGGACATTACTAATATATGGGGGCACACAGGGGGCATTACTAATATATGGGGGCACACAGGTGACATTACTAATATATGGGGGCACACAGGAGACATTACTAATATATGGGGGCACACAGGGGACATTACTAATATATGGGGGCACACAGGGGACATTACTAATATATGGGCGCACACAGGGGGCATTACTAATATATGGGGGCACACAGGGGGCATTACTAATATATGGGGGCACACAGGGGGCATTACTAATATATGGGGACACACAGGGGACATTACTAATATATGGGGGCACACAGGGGGCATTACTAATATATGGGGGCACACAGGTGACATTACTAATATATGGGGGCACACAGGTGACATTACTAATATATGGGGGCACACAGGAGACATTACTAATATATGGGGGCACACAGGGGACATTACTAATATATGGGGGCACACAGGGGACATTACTAATATATGGGGGCACACAGGGGACATTACTAATATATGGGGGCACACGGGACATTACTAATATATGGGGGCACACAGGGGACATTACTAATATATGGGGGCACACAGGGGACATTACTAATATATGGGGGCACACAGGGGACATTACTAATATATGGGGGCACACAGGGGGCATTACTAATATATGGGGGCACACAGGAGACATTACTAATATATGGGGGCACACAGGGGGCATTACTAATATATGGGGGCACACAGGGGGCATTACTAATATATGGGGGCACACAGGGGGCATTACTAATATATGGGGGCACACAGGGGACATTACTAATATATGGGGGCACACAGGGGACATTACTAATATATGGGGGCACACAGGCGACATTACTAATATATGGGGCACACAGGAGACATTACTAATATATGGGGGCACACAGGGGGCATTACTAATATATGGGGGCACACAGGAGACATTACTAATATATGGGGGCACACAGGGGGCATTACTAATATATGGGGGCACACAGGGGGCATTACTAATATATGGGGGCACACAGGAGACATTACTAATATATGGGGGCACACAGGGGGCATTACTAATATATGGGGGCACACAGGGGGCATTACTAATATATGGGGGCACACAGGAGACATTACTAATATATGGGGGCACACAGGGGGCATTACTAATATATGGGGGCACACAGGGGGCATTACTAATATATGGGGGCACACAGGGGGCATTATTACAGTGGCCGGTACAGAGGGGAGGACATTACCGTCTGGAGGAGAAGAGGAAACCGCAATCCCTGCGCCCACAGATAGGAATCGCAGGTGTGAATAAGGACTATAGTAAGTGTGATATTAATGTGTGTGGACAGCGCTGCGGAGTATGGCGGCGATATAGAAGGAAGAGAAAATAACGCGGAGTCTGCACAGACCTCCAGCTGCGGAGCCGCACACCGGGTCAGGAGAGTCCACGTAGTCTAACGGTACAGTGTAGATTGGAGGCTGCTGGGAGGATGACGTCACCGGACGGGGCGGGGCCTCCTCATTCCACTGCGGTAGAGGCTGAATCCAAGTGGCTGCGGGCTCTCTGCTGACGTCAGACCCATGTGACCACGCGACGAGGTGATGTCACCGGACAGGGCGGGGCCTCCCTCCACAGTTGACAGGAAGCGGCGCTCGATGTCTGGAGCCGACTTGTGTGGAGCTCGCAGTTGCTCTGTGTGCTCTTCATTGTCTCCTCCGCTGTAGACAGTTCCGCACTGCCACCACTAGACGGCGCTGCTCCCGGCTCCTCATACACTCTGCTGTGTAGCCGCCTCTTCTGCTTTATCTGGAAAGTCTCAGGTGTTTCCTGCAGCCGCATCACCGGTCACACAGGATTTATTACACTTTATGTATTCTATGGATTTCGGTAAAATTCTCTTTTTCCTGATTAATCTTATATTATTATTATTGTGGCTTTATGTAATATCATATACTGGCTATTGAGCCCGTTCTACCCGGGTGGCGAGCATTTTTATTGGTATATGGGCCCCCATCCTGGTATTTGTGCTGCCCTAATCCTGTCCCCACCATCATATCCTGGTATGCATAGCCCCCTCATCCCTAATCCTGGTATGTGTGGCACCTCTCATCCCTAATCCTGGTATGCATGGTGCCCCTCATCCCCCCATCCTGGTATGCATGACCCCCTCATCCCCCCATCCTGGTATGCATGGTACCCCTCATCCCCCCCATCCTGGTATGCATGGCCCCCCCTCATCCCCAATCCCGGTATACATGGCACCCCTCATCCTCCAATCCTGGTATGCATGGTACCCCTCATCCCCCCCATCCTGGTATGCATGGCCCCCCCTCATCCCCAATCCCGGTATACATGGCACCCCTCATCCTCCAATCCCGGTATGCATGGTACCCCTCATCCCCCCCATCCTGGTATGCATGGTACCCCTCATCCCCCCATCCTGGTATGCATGGTACCCGTCATCCCCCCATCCTGGTATGCATGGTACCCCTCATCCCCCCATCCTGGTATGCATGGTACCCCTCATCCCCCCATCCTGGTATGCATGGTACCCCTCATCCCCCCCATCCTGGTATGCATGGTACCCCTCATCCCCCCATCCTGGTATGCATGGTACCCCTCATCCCCCCATCCTGGTATGCGTGGTACCCCTCATCCCCCCATCCTGGTATGCGTGGTACCCCTCATCCCCCCCATCCTGGTATGCATGGTACCCCTCATCCCCCCATCCTGGTATGCGTGGTACCCCTCATCCCCCCATCCTGGTATGCGTGGTACCCCTCATCCCCCCCATCCTGGTATGCGTGGTACCCCTAATTCCCCCCCATCCTGGTATGCGTGGTACCCCTAATTCCCCCCCATCCTGGTATGCGTGGTACCCCTAATTCCCCCCCATCCTGGTATGCGTGGTACCCCTAATCCCCCCCATCCTGGTATGCGTGGTACCCCTAATCCCCCCCATCCTGGTATGTGTGGCCCCCCCATTCCCCAATCTTGGTATGTGTGGCCCCCCCCATTCCCCAATCCTGGTATGTGTGGCCCCCCCCATTCCCCAATCCTGGAATCCTGGTATGTGTGGCCCCCCCCATTCCCCAATCCTGGTATGTGTGGCCCCCCCATTCCCCAATCCTGGTATGTGTGGCCCCCCCCATTCCCCAATCCTGGTATGTGTGGCCCCCCCCATTCCCCAATCCTGGTATGTGTGGCCCCCCCCATTCCCCAATCCTGGTATGTGTGGCCCCCCCCATTCCCCAATCCTGGTATGTGTGGCCCCCCCCATTCCCCAATCCTGGTATGTGTGGCCCCCCCCATTCCCCAATCCTGGTATGTGTGGCCCCCCCCATTCCCCAATCCTGGTATGTGTGGCCCCCCCCATTCCCCAATCCTGGTATGTGTGGCCCCCCCCATTCCCCAATCGTGGTATGTGTGGCCCCCCCCATTCCCCAATCGTGGTATGTGTGGCCCCCCCCATTCCCCAATCGTGGTATGTGTGGCCCCCCCCATTCCCCAATCGTGGTATGTGTGGCCCCCCCCATTCCCCAATCGTGGTATGTGTGGCCCCCCCCATTCCCCAATCGTGGTATGTGTGGCCCCCCCCATTCCCCAATCGTGGTATGTGTGGCCCCCCCCATTCCCCAATCGTGGTATGTGTGGCCCCCCCCATTCCCCAATCGTGGTATGTGTGGCCCCCCCCATTCCCCAATCGTGGTATGTGTGGCCCCCCCATTCCCCAATCGTGGTATGTGTGGCCCCCCCCCATTCCCCAATCGTGGTATGTGTGGCCCCCCCCCATTCCCCAATCGTGGTATGTGTGGCCCCCCCCCATTCCCCAATCGTGGTATGTGTGGCCCCCCCATTCCCCAATCGTGGTATGTGTGGCCCCCCCCCATTCCCCAATCGTGGTATGTGTGGCCCCCCCCATTCCCCAATCGTGGTATGTGTGGCCCCCCCCCATTCCCCAATCGTGGTATGTGTGGCCCCCCCCCCATTCCCCAATCGTGGTATGTGTGGCCCCCCCCCCCATTCCCCAATCGTGGTATGTGTGGCCCCCCCCCCATTCCCCAATCGTGGTATGTGTGGCCCCCCCCATTCCCCAATCGTGGTATGTGTGGCCCCCCCCCCATTCCCCAATCGTGGTATGTGTGGCCCCCCCCATTCCCCAATCGTGGTATGTGTGGCCCCCCCCATTCCCCAATCGTGGTATGTGTGGCCCCCCCCATTCCCCAATCGTGGTATGTGTGGCCCCCCCCATTCCCCAATCGTGGTATGTGTGGCCCCCCCCATTCCCCAATCGTGGTATGTGTGGCCCCCCCCATTCCCCAATCGTGGTATGTGTGGCCCCCCCCATTCCCCAATCGTGGTATGTGTGGCTCCCTCATCCCTTTCACTCTGCACACATACAAAAAAATAAACACTTATATTCACCTTTCTTCTCTGTGCTCCAGCGCTGCTGCGTCCTGTTCTGCCGGGGGAGGTATGTGGCGCCGGAGTAGTATGTGCCCATACTGCGCTGTCCGGCGCCATTTTGCTGAAGACACACTGCAAATGTGTCTTCAGTAAAATGGCGCCGGATAGCGCTACGTGCCGATTCCGACGCCTTCACTCCGCCCCCGGTCTCCGGCGAGAAGAGAGGCACCGCGGCAACACTCCTCCCCGTCAGGTAAGTATGGCACCGGAGATCGGGGTATGCGTTCAGTGTCTACGCATACCCCGATCTCTGGCACCATACACTTCTCTTACCTGTAACGGCTCCATGCGTTCTTCTGTCTGGAGCCAGACTGTGCATCGCGCTTGCCCAGTCTATAGAGGCTTCAGACAGAGAGAGTCTTGCAGCGTTATATTATAGATTCCCCTCATCGCTGATTGTTCAGTTTCCTAGAATGTGGAGAGGCGTCAAAGAGCGCCCCCGACAGTCACCATAATGTACAGCACCGACATTGTGCAGAGTGGGGGGAGCTCTGGGGAGAGGCGTAAAAGAGCGCCCCCGACAGTCACCATAATGTACAGCACCGACATTGTGCAGAGTGGGTGGTATATACCATTTTGCATAGACAATGAATTATATACGGGGTTAGACTGTTGTGTGCAGCACTTAAGACCAATCCCATTTGGGAACAAGCACTGTTGCACTTTTTCCATTGTGGCATCTACTCTATAATATTAATATATATACATGCTACCCAGCTTTGGTGCCGGGTTGTCCCTTTTTTATGTAATTTGTCCTTACATGTTTAATAAAGTGTTTTGTCATTTTTTGCTTAAATCTCCTTTCTTTTAGTTATTGTATATGCAGTAACAATCTTCTCTAATTATTGCTGCATCTTTTTAGGCCTTTTCCCCCTTATTTGATGCGTTTTGGTGCAGATGTGAAGCCGCGTTTTTAATAGCTTTTTATAGTACAGAAAAGCTTTGATTCTTAATAAAGTTATTGCCTGGGATGTTGAGGGTTGTGGGTGTGAGACCTGGGGGAGGCCCCCACAAAACAAAATTATACTTTTGTAATTGTTTATAATAAATATCTTAGTTTTATATGAACAGTAATATGACTTTTTTCACTTCAGAATACAAGTACTAAGAAATCCACTGCTGTATCCAATGTACTTGTATTCTCTGCTCCAGGAGTCGCTGCCTGATATTGGGGTCAGGATTATCAAAACCTCCTATGTGTAACATTGTGAGCTGCGGCTCCTGGGTAGAGCTGCTGCCTCTGAGCAACGACTGCGGCTGTGCAGGGGCTCAAGTCCCAGGAGACGTCCCAGGCGGCTCCGCTCCGCACACCTCGTACACGCGCGGCTCCGCTCCGCACACCTCGTACACGCGCGGCTCCGCTCCGCACACCTCGTACACGCGCGGCTCCGCTCCGCACACCTCGTACACGCGCGGCTCCGCTCCGCACACCTCGTACACGCGCGGCTCCGCTCCGCACACCTCGTACACGCGCGGCTCCGCTCCGCACACCTCGTACACGCGCGGCTCCGCTCCGCACACCTCGTACACGCGCGGCTCCGCTCCGCACACCTCGTACACGCGCGGCTCCGCTCCGCACACCTCGTACACGCGCGGCTCCGCTCCGCACACCTCGTACACGCGCGGCTCCGCTCCGCACACCTCGTACACGCGCGGCTCCGCTCCGCACACCTCGTACACGCGCGGCTCCGCTCCGCACACCTCGTACACGCGCGGCTCCGCTCCGCACACCTCGTACACGCGCGGCTCCGCTCCGCACACCTCGTACACGCGCGGCTCCGCTCCGCACACCTCGTACACGCGCGGCTCCGCTCCGCACACCTTGTACACGCGCGGCTCCGCTCCGCACACCTTGTACACGCGCGGCTCCGCTCCGCACACCTCGTACACGCGCGGCTCCGCTCCGCACACCTCACCTAGGTGGTCTGAGGTTGGGACCCGGTCCTATTTGTCTACCCTTTTATGTGCATTACTTCAACTTTGATATACAGTAAGGTTTTTAATATAGACAGTGTAGGTACCGTCCCAATTTAGGGTCACCTTGTCGCTGGTGGGACGGCTTGTATACTTTTTTTGATCAAAAATAGTTCACTAAGTACCCTATATTTAATATGCAACTTTGCTTTACATTTATATATAATGATGGTAGGGTATAAGATATAATTTTTGTCTTTTGTATGTTTTGCTTCTTTTTGGTAGTGTGAAGATGCTCCTATTTCTTGCATGTGTATCATCTTAGACCTCAGTTCACATTGCTTGTTTTTTTTTTACACCTCGCGCACGCGCGGCTCGGCTCCGCGCCCCTCGCGCACGCGCGGCTCGGCTCCGCGCCCCTCGCGCACGCGCGGCTCGGCTACATCCACACTGTAAACCCCTTCTGACTAGTGTTGAGCCACCCCCGTAGTGTTCGGGTTCGGTTCGGTTTGTCGAACACCGGGATGTTCGTGGAACTGTTCGTCGAACACCGTTAAAACCAATGGCAGGCAAACAAAAACACATAGAAAACACCTTCAAAGGTGTTCAAAAGCTGACAAACTGCTCAGAAGACACTCTCTTTAAAAAAGCCGGCCGGCAATTCAGCAGCGGCATACACCGGTACCCAACAATTTAGACAAGAAGGAATAGAGCATCACACATAGATTAGATAGATAGAAACATGTCAGTCATATATATAAGAAGTACAGTGACAGTGTTGGTTACTGTACTTGTCATTTAGTGTTAAAGGATTTATTAAAAAAAATAATAGTGTTTTCGTGCACCGTCTCTTTAAAAAAGCCGGCCGGCAATTCAGCATCTGTACCCGACAATTTAGAACAGAAAGAATAGAGCATCACACATAGATTAGATAGATAGAAACATGTCAGTCACATATAGAAGAAGTACAGTGATAGTGTTGATTACTGTACTTGTCATTTAGTGTTAAAATAAAGGATTTATTAAAAAAAAAATTGGCGTGGGGTTCCCCGTAATTTTAGTCTCTAGCGGAGGTTAAGCAGACGGCTGGGGCCGATTTTTGAAGCCTGGGAAGGGGGTAATACCCACGGAGCTTCCCAGGCTACTAATATCAGCTCCCAGCTGAATACCTAGCCTTTACTAGCTATTAAAATGGGGGACCCCCAAAAAAATGCTGGGGGCTGATATTAATAGCCCAGGAAGGGTGCCATGAATATTGGCCCCCTCCCAGGCTAGAAACACCAGCCGTCAGCCACCCCAAATTTGGCACATCTTAATTCTGGCCCTTAGCCTCGCTCTTCCCACTGCCGTGTAGCGGTGGCAGTGGGGTAATAGGGTTGGGGTTGATGTCAGCTTATAATGCCAGCTGACATCAAGCCCAGGTTAGTAATGGAGAGGCGTCTATAAGACACCCCCATTACTAACCCCATAGTCAAAGTTAAAAAAAGCCACAAACACCCAGAATAAAGTCCTTTAATTGAAATAAACACACAATTCTTTATTGTTCTAAATTAAACCATACTTACCATCACGCCCATTCCAGCTGAAGCCAATGTCTTCTGCAATAAAAGTAAAATAATAAAGCAATATCATCCTTACCTTTCCATGGTTCCCACGACGGCTTCAGCTCTGCTACATTCACATGACAGGCTCGATCGCAGCCGAAAAGCTGCCATCCAGCTTGCCATGCCGCAGACACTGAGAAGCGCAGGCATGCTTGCGCTCCTCAGTGTCTCGCTGTGACGGCATAAAGATGAGCTGTCCAATGAACTCAGCTCACCTCATGCACCAGACATGCAGGACACGCTTTTGGTGCACGAACAGTTATCGAACATAACCTCGAACAGCCGATTTTTTTTGCAAATCGTTTGCGTTCGTCGAACGACTCGAACACCGCCCAAAACAGCTCGAATTTGAGATTGGCGAACAGTTCGAGTCGAACACCGCTCATCTCTACTCCTGACCCCACACATAAACTTCAGCTCATCCAGCACCATGACAACCAGCACAGCAGAGTCCTGCATCCACTGAGGCCCCTGATCATGTGACCCCTGACTCCTCCCCCTCCTGTGACCTCATCACAGCTCCTGTGCGCACAGAGCAGCCATATATGTGGTGGCGGCTCTGCAGGTGGAGGTATGCGCCGTCTCCATTACTCCCCATCAGGATTTGCCATTATTCACACTGTGTGTCTATTTTGTGTCTGTTTTTCTTGCATGGTGAAATAAATCATCCCTCTGATTGACAGCTGGCTGCTCACAGGGAGGCAGCTGACAATCAGTGTGATGTCGTCAGTCACGTCCCATCAAGAAAGCAGAGCCATTGAGAAGCCGCTGCTCCGTCTACGTGACTCATCAGGAGCCTCAGAGTCACCGGCAGGAGCAGTCGTCACCGCTCTGCTCCGACACCGGCTCAGATATGGTCCGTGGACAGTCCGTTCTTTTTCCTGGACCTGTTCTCTTGAATGAGCGAGTTTAGTCCACAAATCACCGGAGGGAAGAACAAGAAAATATCCCTAAATAATCTACTATGTCCGTGTTCACACCACAAGTGCAGCGTTCAGGCCGAACCTCCTCTGGTCCTCAGAGCGAAGCTCATTAACGGCCGCCATAAAAATCCACTTCTTCTTCCGGCATCATCCCGGATCAGATCCACAGATTACTGCTTTATACCGGAATCAGTAATTGTATTATTACATAAAATTATTGATGACGTTACATCTTCTCATCTTCTTCTCATTCAGGTCTCTACAATATCAGATCCTCTCAGTGAAGATCTTCTATATAAGAGAATTTTCCTGATTTATCCATCAAAGATGGATATGGATAGAGACAAGATGGCGGAGAGGATATTACACCTCACCCTAGAGATCCTCTTCCGGCTTACTGGAGAGGTGAGAGATTCTGATGACGTCACATTACATCATTCTTATCTATGGGAATAACAGATGGACAGAACTGGAGAGGTGAGGACTCTGGAAATGTCTGGAGTGAGATTTATTAATGTGTCTCTCCATAACCAGGATTACACAGTAGTGAAGAAGACCTCTAATGAGCGCTGTCAGGACCCTGTGTCTGAGGGATGGGGAAGACCCCAGAGCCCAATCACATGGCTTCCATCTCACCCCCTGATACATGAGGACATCAATGACCAAAAGATCCTAGAACTCGCCTACAAGATGATTGAGCTGCTGACTGGAGAGGTGACACTGCTGGGAATGCTGGGACATTATACAGTAACCCTATGAAGGGATCTGGGGGATGACGCTATCATTGTATGTGTCAGGTTCCTATAAGGTGTCAGGATGTCGCCGTCTATTTCTCCATGGAGGAGTGGGAGTATTTAGAAGGACACAAAGATCTGTACAAGGACGTCATGATGGAGGTTCCCCAGCCCCTCACATCACCAGGTAATAGACAGGACTAAATACACACGTACTATAATTATCTGTATGTAATGAATTCAGTCCCTGTATGTGTTTCCTCCAGATCTATCCAGTAAGAGAACAACACCAGAGAGATGTCCCCATCCTCTTCTTCCACAGGACCGTAAACAAGAAGACCCCAATGTTCCTCAGGATCATCAGGTAGATGGAGAGAAGGAGTCATGAGATCTCCCCTATGATGTGTAGACGGCTGTGAAGGTCTTGTGCTCAGTCTTGTTTTATCCACCAGTATTATATGTTTTATACTTGTGTAATGAGAACGGTGGAGATGGCAGGATTAGAGCTAATCATAGATGTGACTTCTCCTTATTTCTGTGACCATATTTCTTTCAGGGTGAAGATCTGCCCCATATTAATACTACAGAGACATATGTGACGGGTGATGAGCGGTGTAAAGAGGAGATTCCTACATATGACTACCCAGGTGAGTAGTGACCACTAAATACAGAGAAGTCACAGATTAAAAAAAAATGTATTACATGTAATAATCTGTGTCCTGTCCGGATTTGTAATCTTTATATTAATTGTTTATTAACCCCTTAATGACAATGCCAGTAATAGTACGTCCCTGTGCCCTGGAACTTATGGCTAACACCCGGTAATATGTGCCAGGAGCGGTCCCACAGTGGCACATTAACCCCCAAAATGCTGCGATTAAAGTCGTTTGCTGCATTCTGGGAGCAAGGGGAGGTAACCCCTCTTGCCTTGTATCCGGGATCCCGCGCTGTGCCTGCTGGGTCCGGTAGTTGCCATGGTGACCTGGCATCAGCAAGTTAGTTTAGATCGTTCTCAGTGCATGTTCTGACTAACTTGTGCCAGTGCAGGACTGACAGCCTGCATAGCACAGAGATGCTCCTGCATCTCTATGCTATGCAAGTGATCAGGCTGCAAAAAGTGAAAGTCCCATAGTGGGACAAAGTGTAAAAGTAATTAAAGTGCCAGCAAGTTGGGAATATTAAAATAAAAATTGCAAAAATATTTAAAAAAAAAGAAAAATAATGAAAAAATAGAAATATACTGTACCCATAAATAAATATTATTATAAAAAAAAGAAAACCATTTTGGTATCGCCACATCCGGAACGACCTGACCTATAAAACTGTCCCACTAGTTAACCCCTTTAGTGAACATGGTAAAAAAATAAAAAACGAAGAAAAAAATTATGCTTTATCATCATACTGCCAAACAAAAAAGAAATAAAACACGATCAAAAAGACGAATGTTATTAAAAATAGTACCGCTGAAAACGTCTTCTTGTCTTGCAAAAACCAAGCCACCATACAGCTCCCATCAGCCGAAAATAAAAGTTATAGCCCTCAGAATAAAGCGATACAAAAAAATATTTTTTTCTATAAAATAGTTTTTATTGTATAAAAGCCCCAAACCATAAAAAACAATATAAATGTGGTACCGCTGTAAATGTACTGACCTGAAGAATAAATTTTACCACACGCGGATTGGCTTAAAAAAAAGCAAAAAACAAAAAGTAATTCCTGAATTGTTGGTTTTTGTTTATTCTGCCTCCCAAAAATCAGAATAGAAAGCGATCAAAAAATGTCACATGCTCGAAAACGGAACCAAGAAAAGCGTCAACTTGTGCCGCAAAAAAACAAGCCATTACATGACTCTTCAGCCGAAATATTGAAAAATTATTTTTCTGCCCTTTAGGGTGTGACAGCTGCCTAATATAGAAACCCGATATGAATCTGGTATCGCTGTAATCGCACCGACCTGAAGAATAAAGTTGTCTAATCACTTATACTGCACAAGGAACGGTGTAAAAAATAAACTCTAGAGTTAGGGTTGTGTTAGGGTTAGGGTTAGGGTTGTGTTAGGGTTAGGGTTAGGGTTAGGTTTGGGTTAGGGTTAGGTTTGGGTTAGGGTTAGGTTTGGGTTAGGGTTGGGTTAGGGTTAGGGTTGGGTTAGGGTTAGGGTTGGGTTAGGGTTAGGGTTGGGTTAGGTTTGTGTTAGAGTTGGAGTTGTGCTAGGGTTAGGGTTGTGCTAGGGTTAGGGTTGTGCTAGGGTTAGGGTTGTGCTAGGGTTAGGGTTGTGCTAGGGTTAGGGTTGTGCTAGGGTTAGGTTTGTGTTATGGTTAGGGTTGTGCTAGGGTTAGGGTTGTGCTAGGACTGTGCTAGGCTTAGGGTTGTGTTAGGGTTAGGGTTGTGTTAGGGTTGGGGTTAGTGTTGTGTTGGGATTATGATTTTTTTAAAAGTAAAGAAAAAAATGATGACTAGTGTTGAGCACAAGTGCTCGCTACTTGAGTTTGCATCGGGTGTTCAGGTATACACCGAGTATCGCGGGTGCTCTAGTGACATGCTCGAGTTTCTGCCCCATATGCTTCGCGGCAAAAAAAACTTTGCGGGGATTGCCTGCCATGCACGAGCGATCCCCACATGTTTTTTTTTGGATTTCTTAACAACCGTAAAACATGCGATGCAAACTCAAGTAGCGAGCACTTGCACTCAAGACTAATGACAACTTATTCAATATGATGACCTAATATTATCAAATTCTGTGTCGTACCTCTGGGTTCAAAATGTTCACCATACCCCTTGATAAAATCCTTAAGGGGTCTAGTTTTCAAAATGGGGTCACTTGGGGAGTTTCCACTATATAGGCGCATCAGGGGCTCCCCAAACGCTACATGGCGTCCTCTCTTGATTCCAGCCAATTTTGAGTTCAAAAAGTCACACAGTGATCCTCTCCTTCTGAACCCTGCCGTGCGCCCAGTGTATTTTCCCCATATATGGGGTATCTGCGTACTCAGAAGAAATTGCACAACAGTTTTTGGGGTCAATTTTCTCCTCTTACCCCTGTGAAAATAAAAAAATTGGGGCTAAAAGATAATTTTTGTGTAAAAAGTTAATTTTTTTTAATTTTCATTGCTCTACGTTATAAACTTCTGTGAAGCACCTGGGGGTTCAGGGTGCTCACCACACATCTAGAGAAGTTCCTTGAGGGGTCTAGTTTCCAAAATGGGGTCCATTGTGGGCAGTTTCCACTGTTTCTGCACTTCAGGGACTCTCCAAACGCGACATGGCATCTGCTAATTATTTAAGCAAATTTTACATTCAAGAAGTCAAATGGCGCATCTTCCCTTCTGAGCCCTGTCGTGCACCCAAACAGTGGTTTTCCCCCACATATGTGGTATCGGCGTGCTCAGAAATAATTGCACAACAAGTTTTGCGGTCAATTTTTTCCAGTCACCCTTGCGAAAATAAATAAATTTCGGTCAAAATTAACATTTTTGTGAAAAAAAGTTAAATGTTCATTTTTTCCTTCCACGTTCCAAAAATTCCTGTGAAGCACCTGAAGGGTTAATAAACTTTTTGAATGTGGTTTTGAGCACCTTGAGGGGTGCAGTTTTTAGAATAGTGTCACTTTTAGGTATTTTCTGTCATAAAGGCCCCTAAAAAAAAAATGGTTTTGTAAATTTTGTTGGAAAAATGAGAAATCGCTGGTCAACTATTAACCCTTATAAATTCCTAGCAAAAAAAAAATTTGGTTCCAAAATTGTGCTGATGTAAAGTACACATGTGGGAAATGTTGTTTATTAACTATTTTGTGTAACATAATTCTCTGATTTAAGGGCATGAAAATTCAAATTTAGAAAATTGCGAAATTTTCTACATTTTCTGACAAATTTTCAGATTTTTTTTCACAAATAAACGCAAGTCATATTGAATAAATGTTGCCACTATCATGAAGCACAATATGTCCTGAAAAAACAGTCATGGAATCAGTGGGATCCGTTGAAGAGTCCCAGAGTTATTACCTCATAAAGTGACACTGGTCAGAACTGTAAAAATTTGCCCGTCATTAACGTGCAAACAGCCTTTGGGGGTAAAGGGGTTAAAGAATACTGCCACTTAAATGACTTTTATGTTACACCGACATGGATACTGTTCTTGTGGCAAGTGCTGCTGGTCAAAAATATCTGGAATGAGTTGGTAAACTTAAAGCGCACCTGTCAGCAGGATTGTGCTCAGTAAACTACATACACTGTCTGGTGGGTCACATTATACTGGTTAATATGATACCTTGGTTGATGAAATCTTGTGGTTCTTGTGTAATCTTTACTTTCAGTTTGGAGATAATGCTATGCTTTGGGGCGGCCTGTGGGGGCGCTCTATCTGGTGCGCTGCTTACATATTCATCTGTATGCTCTTATGACAGCTCACTGTGCCTTCACTGACCTGCCTCCTATGTTACCTAGGCCCGCACTACTAGATGTGACGCGCCCCCTGGGCCGTGGGGTACACGGTGCCGGGGCGGTCGTTGCTAGGGTTGATGTCACAGTGGCGGTGACCCAGGGCGGCCAATCAAAAGGGGAATATTTATTTACAGGGGATTTATAATTCTTAGGTACAGTTCGTGACGCCACCTGTGGTATGTGGCTAAAGGGAGCCGCCGGTGCGGAGCAGGTCCTCTGGAGGTGTTGGTAATGCAGCAGAGTTGGTTCAGCTCTCCACAGGTAGAGCTTAGCTCCAGGGCAGTGTAGATGTAGCTGCTATGGTGTAGTGCAGAGGATAGCGCAGATAATGATCACAGAGAGACTAAGGTGCAGTCCTCAGGGTTTACTCACGGTTTCTTAGACTTCCAGTTACCAGTACTAGAGTAAATTCCCACAGCGTTCTGTGCTTACTCAAAGAGGGGTACAGCAAACTCCCAGGTCTCTCCAGAGTACATAACGGGACCCCCTTCTGTGTGTTCCTTCTGGCTGTCTACCTGCACCTCACACCCAGTGTCTCAGGCCAGTGCCCGCAGACCTTGCCGGGCGACGTCTTCTCTGTCCCCTGCGTCCTCTATGGCCACCTTTCTGGTGATTAGATGTGGCTCGTGGCTACAGTACCTGAAATACTGCAGCCTCCGGTTTCCTAGTTGAGGCTTAAAGAACTCTGCTAGTTTAGGGACCGGTCCCCTCTGTGCGACCTGACCCCTCCACCTCCTGGCAGATTCGGGCGTACGGTGGCCTCCAGTACTACCCGTACCCCTGGGGTCCCTTCCACATTCCTGGAGCATTTCCTGCTCCTCTCTCTCTGTCTCTCCAGCCTTGGGCCTCTCTGGCTAGGCCCTTCTCCAGAGCAGAGCTCCTGCTCCTCTCACTGGCCTCCTCTGACTGACCTGATCTCTTCAAGATGGCTTCTCTCTATATACTATCCATAACAAGTCCTCCCCTGAACTTCTTCCTCCACCCACACCCACTACATGGTTCCCCCTTACTTTGGTCCCCCCCCCCCCTCCAGCCAGGGACAGGGCTCAGCAGGAAGCGACGCATCTTGCCCCTCCTGCCGATCTGGAGTAGTGTAGTGTTGGATGCAGGTGTTGGGGTCCCGAGCAGTACTCCTTCCTTACCTGAGCGTGAGATACCACACCTCTGGGTGAGATGCAGTACCTCTGTGGCGACTGAACCCGCAGGGGCGCCACAGATGCATTATGTAAAATAAAATATAATTGATGAATTATATAAAATGAATTTTATCGATCACCCATGACAGCACCACGAGAGAGGGGATTCGTCCTTCAAGGACAGGATACCCACAGGCTTAAAAGGGCAGCACCTCTCCGACACAGATCAGTTGTTTTCCTGTCCTTGATGAGTGAACCTTTG
The DNA here is from genome assembly GCF_046119375.1 of Phyllobates terribilis. Taxonomy (NCBI): domain Eukaryota; kingdom Metazoa; phylum Chordata; class Amphibia; order Anura; family Dendrobatidae; genus Phyllobates; species Phyllobates terribilis. Next base: position 5,567,050 of record NW_027362789.1, on the reverse strand, counting down.
TACCGGAAGATCATTTTCCCAGGCCCAGACGGACGGTTCAGGCAGCGGTATTTTCCCTGCCTCGGCCAGTGCAGGGTCCCTAGAAGCGCTGCAGTGGGTCCAGGAGGACTTTCACGGTTGTGTGCGGGCGCAGGTGAGCAGCATCCTGGGCGAGGATAGCGTGGCTCATCGGGTGTTGGCACGCGCCTGGAAGCGAGATACAGGGCAGCAGCATGTGCAGTGCTTCCTTGGAATTCACGCCAGTTGGCGTTTTCCGGTCTGAAGGCGCACCTCTCTGATGCGAAGAAGGCGTGTTCGATGACAGGATGCGCCTGAACAGCTTGTTAGCAGCGGCCGGGGCATGCCCAGATTGCGCAACTGGGGCATGCCTGGATGAAGCGTGAGCCGCTTGACCGGAAGTGTGTGGGAACCGGGGGTTCCGGAAGGGCCTGGAGAGGTGGGGAATAGCGTTTCTCCGGCATCTAAATGACGGCAGGAGCATGGATCAGTGCTTCCTTACTCATTGTTCCCTCCAGAATAATGGATATCACTGAGCAGCAGCAGCCTGATAAGAAGCCCCAGAAGCAGGCGGAACAGCGTCGACCCCATAGCATTAGTTCTGGTGGCAGTGTCTGTGAGAGACAGAGGTCTGCAGGCAGTGGCGAATCCAGACAGAGGAGCTTCAGGAAAGTAGACGAGTTTTCGGGATCTAGAGATGGTCTTTTGGCTGAGGTGGGTTCCCCTCTAAATCTCGTACTATTTGATTGCCTCACACTGGTAAGTGATCTTTGTGAAAGTTCACTCAGTGATGTAGCCTTTCCCTTTTTTGTCAGTTATTGCCAGGGAAAGAAGTGTACAGCAAAGTCTAAGCACAAGGAGTGTGCGCTTTGCAGAAATCTATTGCCTGACTCCAACCAAAAAAAAACTTTGCCAGTCTTGTATAGAGCAGACAGTAGCGGAGGAGACCACTAACTCTGCCACCGATTTAAGATCAATTATCATGGCGGAAGTCCCTTAAATTCCTTTCCCAGGAAGAGGTTCATAGAGGTAAGAAGAGCAAAAAGGGCTAGCCAGTGGTCCCGGGGTTACATGTGTCTAGCGTTTCAAATAATGATGACGAATCCTCCTCAGTGGGTAACGCTGGCATTCTTTGTTTTCCTATAGATGAGATGGACAAACTCATAAAGGCAGTTTGGACCACAATGGGGATAGTCGAGTCAAAACTCGAGAAATCAGTTCAGGACATTATGTTTGGAGGCTTGGACCAAAAAAAGCATAGGTCATTTCCTATGAATGAAAAAATCTGCCCCCTAATTTAGAGGGAATTGAAAAGATCTGAAAAGAGAGGCTCCCTTCCCCCATCAATTAAGAGGAGATATCCTTTGGATGAGCCTTCCTTGTCAAACGGGGACAAAGCCCCAAAACTGGATGCGGCCATAGCAAAGGCGGCTTAGATGTACATGGGAGATGTTGACTGGTGCTCTAGAGCCAACAATGGCTGCTACATGTACAGCCAGATCCTTAATCATCTGGTTGGATCATCTGGAAACCCAGTTAAAAGACACAATGTCAAGACACAATATCTTGGCCACTGTCCCACTTATGCATGGGGCTGCAGCTTTTCTATCTTCGCTTCGGCTGATTCAAGTTTGTTTAGCGGCAAGGTCAGCAGCCATTTCAAACACTTATGGTTAAAATGTTGGCCAGTGAAACTCCAGGCTAGAATGAGACTGTGTGCCATTCCGTGTGAGGGGGAACACCTGTTTGGCCCAGCTTTAGAAAAGGCTGGCGATGCTAAAAAGGGATATCCTAACTTGTCCATCCCAGCCTACAAGCCATCCTTCCGGAAAAGAAGGTTCACTCGAAGGAAGACCTCCACAGATCAAGACAAATGGAAAGATCAAAGAAGAAAAGGTAGCAACTTCATGTTCGGAACCTCCTCCCAGGATTCCAAAAAGTCAGTGATTTCCAGCCCAGGTGGGGGGAGACTTTTGTCCTTCTTCCCTGCCTGGGAAAAAATATTGGGAAACAGTTGGATTCTCGGCCTGATAAAATCCGGTCTAGAAATGGAGTTCCGCTAAATCCCGCATGGAAGATTTGTGGTAATACCCTCTAGGTCTTTGTCAGCAGGGCAACGGGCCCCAGAGGCCGAAGTCTCAGCAGGTACAGAAGGCTGTCCTATTAGAAGTTTCAGTGTCAGAAAGAGGGAAGGGGTTTTAATCTTCTAATCAAGAAACCAGACTGCTCTTTCAGGATGATAATAAATTTGAAGGGCTTTATTAAATTCCTGAGAATCCTTTCATTCTAAATGGAATGTGTAAAATTTGCAATAAAGTTACTCTTCCCAGAAGAGGTGATGGCCCATCTCCGGGAGAAGAATGTATTGACTATACCGTATTTGTATAATTTTCTGGTGGTAGGCAATTCGACCCGGCATTGCATTAGTCAGTTGCAGGAGGTGATATCCACCTAAGAATGTTTTTAGGTTGGCTATTGAACCTTAAAAAGTCAAAGATAGAGCCCCTAAAAGTACAGGACTATTTTGGGCTTCTGCTGGACTCAGAGGTGCAGGAGTATCATTTTCCAGGCGATAAAAGAGAAAAGATCCGAGGCCAGATGTTAAGGGCCCTGAAATTCCCCATCCTGTCCCTTAGAAGCGCTATGTCCCTTCTAGGTTTCTAACTTCAGGCATTCCGGCAGTCTTGTGAGCCCAGTTCCATACTAGAGCCTTGCAGTAGGATGTGTTAAGAAATTACATTTCCTTTAGAGGACACCTGGAATGAAGGTTGACGCTATCCCCAATGTCAATGCAGTCCCTCCTTTGGTGGCTGAATGTCACTAATCTGTCCAGGTGGGCTCCCTGGGTAAATAAAGTCACACAGTTGTTCACCACGGATGCGAGTCACAGGGATTGGGGGGCTCATCCAGAAGACGTAGTAAACCAGGGCTTTTGGACAAGGGGACGAGAGAGTTTTTTCCTCAAACTTGAAGGAATTACTTGCAGTTGAGTTGGCAGTAAGAAGACTCCTTGTGTTCTTACAGAGTCATCATGTCAGGGGCTTTTCATTGTTGAGGACAATGTCTGTCACTGACTCGTGGGTCCTCCCGCAGATTCCAAATCTCCTCTCTGGAACCAATTCACCATCCACAAGTAGCCAATCTTCATTTGATGGCGTGGCCTCACCTTTGAAAGAAGGGTGCTCCAGGCTGTGGTCCCTCCCTAAATTCTTAATTTTCTCTATAATTCTGTCACGGGTTAGTCTTGGTTACTTACCAATAATGTGTTTTTTCGGAACCCATGACAGCACCCTTATAATACCTCCCGTCACGTGTGTGTGTGTGAGCACTTCTTTCACTAGTGTTAGAAGTTCACAGTTTTAGTTGTGATTTGTGGTGCGGGTAAGATTTGTGTTTTGGCAACAACCAATGGAGGTCCTATCGTGCTCTGTAATCCAACTGATGCGGAGGAGAGGTGCCAACCTTTTAAGCCTGTAGGTTTCCTATCCTTGAAGGGCAGATCCCCTCGCTCATGGTGCGGTCATAATCCTGTTATCAGTAAGACTTTATAATGAAAAATCTGAGAACAAAAATTGAAATGCTGGGTAAAATTTTCTGGTTCTGCACTGTATTATCTCAATAATTAATTATATTATTCTGTAAATAAAGTCTAAAAAAAAGTGTTAAACAATGCAAGAAAAAAATCCCCAAATGCCCAATGCTGCCAATAAAAAATAGCTTAATTTGAAAGAAAAAAAACAAACCTGGCATATTTGGGATCACCATTTCCATAACAACTTGTATGTATAAAACTATTTCAATATTTATCTAGCACGATGAACAGACTTAAAAAAAATGAGAAACTATGTCTGAATTGCTGCTTTTGCTTATTCTGCATAATAAACAAAAAATCAAAAAGTGACCAAAACACAAAAAAAACACCATTAAAAACCACAGCTCGTTATGCAAAAATAATTCCCTATATACAAGTAATAGATCACGTAGGCAGAGGCCTGTCAATCTAAGACAGCGGGCGGAGAGAAGCCGCCGGGAACCCGCCTGTCCGACTAGTCTATTAAAGTATGAATTTCTCTAAAACAACGCAGAATTTCAGAATGAAACGCACCTGGCTGACATCATACAGTCATACAGTCAGTGTCTTCTGTACACAGTCCACGCATTGGGAGCCACTGGGGACCAACATGGCAGCCACGGGGGACTTTACCAGACCCACAGCTGCAATAATAACACATGGGGTGAAGCGATGTGTACCTAACTATTTAAATGCCACTCAGCCACTACTGCTAAAGGCAGATGCAGCCTGTGTAACAAAATTCCTACTCCGCCTCGACTGAATGACATAATTTTAGATTGTCATTGCACATAGATTAATAGATTCAGGCTTACATCTGGTTTAATGGCAGGGCTTCACCGTTCATTACCATACTGCTCCACCGCGCTGCCCTGCTCCACCTCGCTGCCCTGCTCCACCACAGTGCATTTAAGGATCAACACTGAAATCAGAAAACTGCGCTGAAAAACTGTGTAGTGTCCTAATATCAGTATCTTGCTCTATCGATAGATTGAGATCTATTTTGGCATCACACTTTTAGTTGGTTAATAACTGAATTTTGCTATTTCATATAGAAATCCTAATAAATATAACATTAACAATATAAATATACAGTTACATTATTACAAATATGTTTGTTTTATTCTTGGCAGATGCCTTTACCATGAACTCAGAAAGACATATGATATCCTCAGATTTGAAAGCCGATGATCATGGTATCGCACCAGATACATATGAAGAGTATACCATTGCTTCAGATATAACATCAGCCCTTCACAGAAAAGATCTATTTTATGATCAAGTGGTCCTATCTTCTGATTTATTACAGAATGTTGAGCACAGAAAGGGAGCTAAGGAGCGGAGAGCTCACTCAGGGGTGAAGCCATTATCATGTTCAGAATGTTGTAAACGTTTTAATCATAAATCAGATCTTGTTATACATCAGAGAATTCACACAGGGGAGAAGCCATATTCATGTTCAGAATGTTGTAAATGTTTTAATCATAAATCAGATCTTGTTATACATCAGAGAATTCACACAGGGGAGAAGCCATATTCATGTTCAGAATGTGGGAAATGTTTTACAGACAAATCAAATCTTCTCAAACATCAGAGAACCCACACCGGGGAGAAGCCTTTTTCATGTTCAGAATGTGGGAAATGTTTTATTCGGAAACAGTATCTTGATAACCACCAGAAAACCCACACAGGGAAGGAGCTTTTTTCATGTTCAGAATGTGGGAAATGTTTTATTCGGAAAGAGCACCTTGATAACCACCAGAAAACCCACACAGGGGAGAAGCCTTTTTCATGTTCAGAATGTGGGAAATGTTTTATTCGGAAAGCGGATCTTGATCGACACCAGAGAACCCACACAGAGGAGAAGCCTTTTTCATGTTCAGAATGTGGGAAATGTTTTTATCAGAGATCAAATCTTATTGAGCATGTGAAAACTCACACAGGGGAGAAGCCATATTCATGTTCAGAATGTGGGAAATGTTTTATGCGGAAAGCGCATCTTAATAACCACCAGAAAACCCACACAGAGGAGAAGCCTTTTTCATGTTCAGAATGTGGGAAATGTTTTATTCGGAAAGCGGATCTTGATCGACACCAGAGAACCCACACAAAGGAGAAGCCTTTTTCATGTTCAGAATGTGGGAAATGTTTTTATCAGAGATCAAATCTTATTGAGCATGTGAAAACTCACACAGGGGAGAAGCCATATTCATGTTCAGAATGTGGGAAATGTTTTATGCGGAAAGCGCATCTTAATAACCACCAGAAAACCCACACAGGGGAGAAGCCTTTTTCATGTTCAGAATGTGGGAAATGTTTTACAGACAAATCAAACCTTCTCAAACATCAGAGAACCCACACCGGGGAGAAGCCTTTTTCATGTTCAGAATGTGGCAAATGTTTTATTCGGAAAGAGTATCTTGATGGCCACCAGAAAGTCCACTCAGGGAAGAAGCCTTTTTCATGTTCAGAATGTGGGAAATGTTTTAATTGGAAAGCGCATCTTGATATCCGCCAGAGAACCCACACAGGGATGAAGCCTTTTTCATGTTCAGAATGTGGGAAATGTAGGTGTAATTAATACAGGTTATGAATGCAGTGTAGGAGGGCTTCTTAAAGAAAAACCGGCAGAATTCTTTCTGGTTGGTGGGTGATCAAATACTTATATCATGCAATAAAATGCAAATTAATTATGCAAAAATCATACAATGGGATTTTCTGTTTTTTATTTTTAGATTCTGTTTCTACCATTTTATGAGCTGCCTTGAATAATAACCAAGCTTATTCTATTGAAAAGTCTTATTTGTACAAGTGCCCTGTGCATTGTAAAGTGCTGCCAAATATAAAAGTAATTATTATACATATAGTTGCAATAAAAATTATTCAACTTCCTTTCCAAATTCCGTTTATTTCCAAAACTTACAAACGTTTTGCTGTTTGCAATAAACTAATGAAACAAGAACAATATAAAAAGCTCAACACAACTAATATAACATGTGTTTTTTCTAAATTCACCACAAAATTGCACGTTTAATGACTCCTGCCATCCAAGAATGATTCCATCCCTTCATGAGCTGCATCTTGAGTACTTAGTAGAACCCTTTCCCTGCTACATTCAGAAACCCTGCTAACCTCATTAATATTCCTTGCATGCCTTCTGTCTCTTTCAATTGTGCCCTTTGAAATGTGCAGTCAGCATGTAATAAACTCTCCTACATCCATGACTTTTTCCTCTCAATTCCCTCAACCTTCTTGTTCTCACTGAAACCTGGATCCAGCAGTCGGATACCACCGCCGCTGCTCTCTCTCATATGGTGGCCTACACTTCTCTCATACCCCGAGAACTAACAACAGATCAGGCGGAGGTGTTGGTCTGCTCCTTTCAACAAAATGCACTTTTTCCCCCCAGTACCCCTCCCTTATCTTCCCTTCTTTTTGAGGTCCAGACTGTCAGACTCTACCGGCCTTTCTCCCTGTGAGTGGCATGTATGTATCACCCTCCGGGCACCTCCCATCAGTTTCTGGATCACTTTTCCACTTGGCTTCCAAATTTTCTATCTTGTGACATCCCCACTCTCATCGTGGGGGACTTTAACATCCCAATTGGCGATCCCCTTTCCCCATCTTTCGCTCATCTTTTATCGCTAACCTTCTCCTTCGGCCTTTCACAACTTACTAATTCTCCTACACATGAAGACGGGAACACACTGGACCTGATCTTCTCCCGGCTATGCTCAGTACATGACTTTACTAACTCTCCTCTTCCGCTCTCTAACCACAACCTTCTTTCATTATCTGTCAAGAACTGTAACCCTACTCATGACACCCCCACTTTCCACACTTATAGAAATATATGCGCCATTAACATCCAGACATTTATGAAAACGTTGCAATCATCATTGGCCCCAATCTCCTCCCTCTCATGTCCTGACCCTGCACTGAAGCACTATAACGAAATATTGTAATGCGCCCTGGATGAAGCCGCACCTCCTACACTTAGAACAACTCGGCACACATGGCAACAACCCTGGCACACGCCGCAAACACGTTTTCTCTAGCGGTGCTCCAGGTGCGCTGAACGGCTGTGCTGAAAAATCTAACCTGGCCGAAGATTTCATCCATTATAAATTTATGCTTAAAACATATAACTCCGCCCTTCACCTCTCCAAACAAACCAACTTTAACAACTTCATCATCTTACTGTCCAATAATCATGAACACCTCTATGACACTTTTCATTCTCTCCTTAATCAAACAGCACAGGCCTCGACCACCGACCTCAGCGCTGAAAATCTGGCCAATTATTTCAAAGAAAAATTTGACCATATCCGATAGGAAATTTTCTCCCAATCCCCAAATGTTATGCATGCTCCTCCCTCCAACATTGGTTCAAAGTCAGAAAATGAGCAAGATGCAGTCACGGAAGAAGTGACCAGGCTCCTTGTATCTTCTCGCCCTACCACCTGCACCAGTGACCCTATTCCCTCACATCTTCTTCAGTCCCTTTCTCCAGCTGTCACCACTCACCTACCTAAAATATTCAACCTCTCCCTCTCATCTGGTATTTTTCCCCTCCTCTTTTAAACACGCCAGCATACATCTATTACTTAAAAAACTATCCCTTGACCAGAACTGCGCTGCTAACTACAGACCTGTTTCCAATCTTCCCTTTATCTCTAAACTCCTGGAATGCCTGGTCCACTCCCGTCTAATCCGCTATCTCTCAGATAACTCTCTTCTTGACCCTTACCAATCTGGTTTCCGCTCTTTAGACTCTACTGAAACTGCCCTCCCTAATGTCTCTAATGATCTACTAACATCTAAATCTAATGGCCACTACTCCCTGCTGATTCTCCTGGATCTCTTTGCAGCATTCAACACTGTGGATCACCAGCTCCTGCTCACTATGCTCCTCACTATTGGCCTCAACGACACTGTTCTCTCCTGGTTCTCCTACCTCTCTGACCGCTCCTTCACTGTATCTTTTGCCGGCTCCTCCTCCTCTCTCCTTCCCCTTACTGTCGGTGTTCCTCAAGGATCAGTCTTAGGCCCCCTTCTTTTCTCCTTATACACTGCTCCTATTGGACAAACAATCAGCAGATTTGATTTCCAGTACCATCTCTATGCTGATGACACCCAATTATAAACCTCAGCTCCAGATATCACCCCTGCATTATTACAAAAGACCAGTGACTGTCTTTCCGCTGTCTCTAACAGTATGTCCTCCCTCTATCTAAAACTGAATCTGCCAAAAACTGAACTACTTGTATTTCCTCCCTCCACTAACCTACCTATGCCCTTTATTGCTATTTCCGTTTGTGGCTCTACCATTACTCCCAGCAACATGCCCGCTGTCTTGGGGTCATATTTGATTCAGATTTTTCCTTCACTCCTCACATCAAATCACTCGTTCGTTCATGTCATCTACACCTCAAAAACATCTCTAGACTCAGAACTTTTCTTACCTTTGACTCGGCAAAAACTCTTACTGTAGCTCTTATTCATTCTCGCCTGGACTACTGCAACTCTTTACTAATCGGTCTCCCTCTTTCTAAACTTTCCCATCTCCAATCTGTCCTTAACGCAACAGCAAGGATCATATTCCTCTCCAACCGCTACACCAATGCCTGTTCCCTATGCCCATCCAATACAGAGTTCAATATAAACTTATCACGCTTACTCACAAAGCGCTCCATGCTTCAGCACCGCCCTACATCTCCTCCCTCATCGCAGTCTACCACCCTACCCATGCCCTCTGTTCTGCCAATGACTTTAAACTAAAATCCTCCATAATCCGAACTTCCCACTCTCGTCTCCAAGATTTCTCATGTGCTGCGCCAATTCTTTGGGATGCACTACTCAGGACAATTCGATTAATTCCCAATACCCACAGTTTTAAGCGTGCCCTAAAAACTCATTTCTTTAGACTGGCCTATCGCCTTAACATACTTATCTAACTGTCCTAGTTTAGCCCATATTAAAATTTTCTTCAAATTCATATTCATACCATTCATGCACATAATAGTCTGTAATGTACACGTACTGACTGGCGAACAGTTCATGTAGTGTTATGTACATACCCTATTTAGTATATTATGGCTATATTATATAACATATGTACATGATACCTTTTGTGCCCCCCCCCCTATGTCCTCATAGACTGTAAGCTTGCGAGCAGGGCCCTCACTCCTTTTGATATGAGTTATGCTTATTTTGTAACGTCTGTATTGTCTGTATAAGTCCCCCTAAAATTGTAAAGTGCTGCGGAATATGTTGGCGCTATAAAAATTATTATCATTATGGCAGTTATCACCAGCTGTAAACATTGCTACATACCCAGACATCGGTTTTGCCTCATTCCTGAGGAATCTTAGCCCAGTCTTTATGGTTAACTCCATTTGGTTCATTAATATTCTTGTGTTCTCGAGAGTGGTTGAAAAAGTTGTGAAGAGACCATTGCTTAGTGGAAACAAGGAAAAGAATACAAAAGAATTGCAAAGATATTGAACTTGTAAAGACTGCTTCCAGCTGTAACTCTAAAAACATTCAGAGTCCCAGTAACACTGACTACATTACCTGGACTTGAAGGAAGCATGACCCATCTCCAAGAAGTACACCTTCACTGACCAGAGTTGTCAGCTCTAACAGTGTCAAAATCATGTCAATAAGTCACAGGAATTTTGGGATTCTGTTCTGTCGAGCGATGAAACAAAACTGAACATTTTCAGGCCTATGGATAAAAGTATTATTGAAAGAGGATGAATGAAGCAAATGCTAAAAAGAACATCCTGCCTATGGTGAAGCATGGTGGTGGCTGGGGTGCACTTCCAAAGATTTTACAGTACCAACCTTCAAAAATGATGGACACCTAGTAAATGTTTTGGAGTCATTCCCATTAAACCATCAGGAACTGTATGTGGAATGACTCTTTTGGTTGCACTTCATAAATAGCTGTCTTTGTGGGAGTTAAAGCAGGATTTTGCCAACTTCCTTCTCAGTTTCACAGATTTTCCATTCCAAATTAATTTGATTCAGGTTTCCTCCCCAAGTCTCTCATCCAATGGTACTAGATTTCACCTCTGCAAAGCATCAGTAATGAAAGTTACAATCTTAGCTATGACTACTTTCTGCTCTCTTGTATATGTTCTTGCCTCCTCTTGATGTACCATCCTACTCAAGTGAATGAGATAGATAACCATTACTATGAGAGAGTTCCACTGTGCAACTGATTCTCTTAACCCTAATCAACATCTTCAATGGATATCGCGCTTTTCGCAAGGATTTTGTGAAGGAACAGATTCTTATATTAATTGTGTGATGTGTTTGAATTATATAAGACTTTGTGCTAAGAAGAATTTCTGCTGCGACATACAGATATCCAAGATGGCGATTGAGAGCTTCATATAACTTTAAGAACAAGAATGACTTTGCTTAAAGTGAACTTGAGATGATGATGGCCACCTGCCAAGAGTATTATGTTAAAGTAGATAAGTAATAGATGCAATGTTGCATAACTGGGTGTAACCAATTAAGTAAGACTACTGGATTAATTAGACAATTGAGTGTCTTTGTAGAGGGGCCCCAGTTCTGGAAACCCCCTTGGAAAACCTATAAAAATATACGCTTGACCCTCCCACCGTGAGGGACTCTTGCTGAGCATCACCGGGTTGTGGTCTCCTTTATTCCCTCCCATCGTGACGCCTGGGCGCAATGACACCCCCTGCTGTTGGCAGATTGCCATAACAGATTTTATGAACAAGTTAATTCGACCTGTACAGGCATTCGCACAATTTCTCCCTCTACATTTCCGGCCTCTGTCAGTCACTGCAATGGAGCTGAGCTGCAGTGGCCGCAAAGAATAGTAGCCGAGCTTAAGTAGCTGGTGTTATATAGATTGTTAGAATAAAGACTCCGGTCCATCAAGGTCAACCTTCCTCCACCAGTTATACGTTCTCTATCGCTAGATTATTTAAAACCCCCAATGCCATTTGTTGTGATAAAAACATCCAGCCATTTTTTAAAAACTGTTCTAGTGTCTGCCATTACTACCTCTTGTGGTCGGCATTCCACAGTCTGACTGCTCTATTTGTAAAGAACCCTTTCCTATTTAGCTGCCGGAATCTCCTCTCCTCCAAACGTAATGAGTGCCCCTGGTTCTTGGAAGGAATAAGTCATGTGCAAGTTGTAGCGCCTGCGTCTCTGCCTCCTGCCCCTCTCCCGTGGCAGAGACGCCGACCCCCTTACTGCCACAGCCCCCGGCTAGAATGTCCCACTCCTCCGTCCTCCTTACACACTGACACTGCCAAAGGGTACACGCACAACTAACAGATCCTCGAGTACTGTGCTTGGGGGGGCACGTGCACTTCCTGCCTCTTAAGGGGCCGCACACCATTCTGAATGTCCCTGGCCAATGGTTGGATTACACTAAAAGGACAACATCTGCAAGGAGTTTGTGTGGGTTTCCTCCTGGTTCTCCGGTTTCCTCCCATACTCCAAAAGACATAATGATAGCGAATGTAGATTGTGAGCCCCAATGGGAACAGTGCCCATAATGTCTGTAAAGCGCTGTGGAATTAATGGCGCTATGTAAGTGAGTAAAATAAATAAAATAAACTACTTAAGGCACCTCCTCCAACATGGAGGTGCCTGTGCAACGTTGTAAATTTGTTTGCTAAACACTCTTGTTAGTTCTCAGGTCCCAGTGCATGTATCTCCATTTACCTGCCTGTCCGTCAGCCTGTCTACCAATCGTGCCCGCCTGCCAGTCTACCAGCCGTGCCCACCTGCCAGTCTTCCCTCCGTGCCCGCTTGTTCCTGCCTCCTGTCCCTTGGGGGTCAGTTGCTATCTTCCCGAGGTCAGACCCGGATTAGCACCTGGTCCACCTTCCTCGCCCCTCCTTGGGTCATGGAGTAGTCAAGCCCCAGTACATCCGAAGTTGAATTTCGTGAGGTCCCTAGTTATTTTCCCGAGTCTCTCCTTGCACCACGGCACAGTGGCTCCACCACCCATCCCGTTACACAAGTCCTTTGTATTGATCTCACATGTATTTATACATATAAGTGAGATCTCCTCTGAGGCTTCGTTTTTCTAAGCTAAAAAAGCCCAACTTTTCCAACCTCTCAACATATGAGAAGTCTCCGTCCCTTGTAATAATCTAGCTGCTGCCTCTGAACTGACTCTAACTTCCGAATATCTGTTTTAAAATGTGAAGCCCAAAACTGGATCCTACATTCTAGATGTGGCCTCACAAGTAATTTGTACTGACTACTACAGATTAAATGCAGCTATACTTTGCAGCTTTGTTCTTAGTGTTTCTAATCTGCAGACACCAGAACAAATAACAGTTCATTACGGGGTTGTTAGATGTTGGACCCTACCGATCTCATATGGATGACCGATCCAATTAATCAGTATTCTGTGACCAAACAACCACTTTAATCATCTGTACTCCCCAGCATGCTGAGTCTTCACAAGTTGATTCACAAGCTTGGTTATAATGGTGATGAACATCATCTGAGCTTGCCCATCATCTGAAGCCGCAGTTTTCCGCCACTGGACACAACTCTACATATTGACCCCAGTTCATTTGACACAGAGGTAACTTGAACATTCTTCAGTCTTGTAGACATAGTGCAGGTTTGAGTCCTCTATCGGGGTCATTTCAGGAGAACCACTAAAGCTTATCTGAAGGTTTTATTATGGAAGGTATATGGTACAAGAAAACAAACTGGGACTCTTATTGTTTTAACCCCTTCTTGTGATGTGTATTACCAGATAAAGACAGTTTGGAAAAGTACACTGCTCAAAAAAATAAAGGGAACACTTAAACAACACAATGTAACTCCCAAGTCAATCACACTTCTGTTAAATCTACCTGTCCAGTTATGAAGCAAAACTGATTGTGAATCAATTTCTCCTGCTGTTGTGCAAATGGAGCAGACAACTGGTAGAAATGATCGGCAATTAGCAAGATACCCCCTATAAAGGAGTGGTTCAGCAAGTGGTGACCACAGACTATTTCTCTGTTCTCATCCTTTTGGGCTGTTGTTTTGGTCACTTTTTCATTTTGCCGTTGCTCTCACCCCTAGAGGTACAGTAGCATGAGGCGGTGTCTACAGTACAACCCACAGAAGTTGCTCAGGTAGTGCAGTTCATCCAGGATGGCACATCAGTGCGAGCTGTGGCAAGAAGGGTAGCTGTGTCTGTCAGCACAGTGTCCAGAGCATGGAGCAGATACCAGGAGATGTGGAGGGAGCCATAGGAGGGCAACAACCCAGCAGCTGGACCGTTACCTCCTCCTTTGTGCAAGGAGGAACAGGAGGAGCACTGCCAGAGCCCTGCAAAATGAACTCCAGCAGGCCACAAATGTGCATGTGTCTGCACAAACGGTTAGAAACTGACTCCATGAGGGTGGTATGAGGGCCCAACGTCCACAGATGGGGGTTGTGCTGACAGCCCAACACCGTGCAGGATGATTGGCATTTGCCACAGAACACCAGGAATGGCAAAGTCGCCACTGGAGACCTGTGCTCTTCTCAGATGAAAGCAGGTTCACACTGAGCACATGTGACAGACATGACAGAGTCCGGAGACGCCGTGGAGAGCTATCTGCTCCCTGCAACATCCTTCAGCATGACCAATTTGGCAGTGGGTCAGTAATGGTGTAGGGTGGCATTTCTTTGGAGGGCCGCACAGCCCTCCATGTGCTCGCCAGAGGTAGCCTGACTGCCATTAGATACCGAGATGAGATCCTCAGACCCCTTGTGAGACCATATGCTTGTGCGGTTGGCCCTGGGTTCCTCTTAATGCAGGACAATGCCAGACCTCATGTGGCTGGAGTGTGTCAGCAGTTCCTGCAAGATGAAGGCATTGAAGCTATGGACTGGCCCGCCCGTTCCCCAGACCTGAATCCGATTGAGCACATCTGGGACATCATGTCTCGCTGCATCCACCAACGTCACGTTGCACCACAGACTGTCCAGGAGTTGGCGGATGCTTTAGTGCAGGTCTGGGAGGAGATCCCACAGGAGACCATCCGCAACCTCATCAGGAGCGTGCCCAGGCATTGTAGGGAGGTCATACAGGCACGTGGAGGCCACACACAATACTGAGCCTCATTTTGACTTGTTTTAAGGACATTACATCAAAGTTGGATCAGCCTGTAGTGTGTTTTTCCACTTTAATTTTGGGGGTGACTCCAAATCCAGGCCTCCATTGGTTAATAAATTTGATTTCCATTGATGATTTTTGTGTGATTTTGCTGTCAGCACATTCAGCTTTGTACAGAACAAAGTATTCAATGAGAATATTTCATTCATTCAGATCTAGGATGAGATGTTTGAGTGTTCCCTTTATTTTTTTGAGCAGTGTATATAATCCTGAGCACATTGCTGTAAGGCAGGGATGTCAAGCTCCAACACACAGAGGGTCAAAATGAAAAACTTGGACAAAGTCACGGGTCATCCAGTATACAGTATGATGGGTCCCACCTAGTCCTCCATACAAATAATAGCCCCACATGGGGATGGCGGTTCTGGTATTGTGGGCCAAATATAACAACCCTGCGGGCCAGATTTGGCCCACAAGCCAGAGTTTGACATGTATGCTGTAAGGCATATAATATTCACGGAGTATGGACGGTACGATACAAGCTCGTATAACAATGGCAGATGTGGTTGGGCTTTTCAGCTTTACAAAACATGTCTATGGGATAACATTTCTGCTTGTGGAGAGTGACAAGCCAAGCCTGGCATGTCAGAGTAAGGAGACTTATAAGCCATGCATGCTCCTCTGGTAAATTGTGGAGCTAGAGCTCTAGTCCTCTTCCTCTCTGAAGAGGCGGCTTTACAAAAGTAATTGATAAGTAACATCAGAACTTTCCTGGCACAGTCAAAAGTGTTTAATCCACGAAAATGTGTAAAATGACCAGACCGTGCTCCTAAAGTTAACTTACACCCAGCTCACTTCAAGAGGTTGCACTAAATTGCGAAGGAGCCATCATCAAAATGATTGGGGCGACTATAGACTACCGTAAGTGCGTTGTGCATCATTTGATGATACAGGGGCAAGTAAACAGAAGACCCGACCAGAAGCGCACTAATGCTTAAGAAACAAGCATTCCTTACATGTATTAAAGCAGTCAAACAGTCGCAAATCATGCACACGGGAGTGATACGCTGAAAATACTCGGTTCTCGTCTGAGCATATTCGCTGAAAGGGTTAACCGAACATACTCGCTCATCACTAGTAAGCACACTATGGCCCCCTCCAGGGCTCAACACCCTTATCCACCCATCTTTCCAACACAAGGTTTGGCACATAGAGAGGTAGGACATATAGTGGTTAGGGACCATCCATATTAAAAGGTCATCTTGACGTGGTTGGAGGCTTTGTGCTTGTTGATCAAAAACGCTAACTAAATACCTTGTGTTTTTAACGTTTACAGCAATATTGGAGTTAATGTAATCATTAGTCGCAGCGCTCTGACGCATCGTGTAACATGTGTATGTTAGTACATTGCCACATAGCGTATTTGTGCACCTGTACTTTAATACTAAAAGTGTGCGGGTCCTATTTTTCAGATCTACAGGTCTGGGAGCATTTGGGAAGCAGCGACCATAATATGGTAACTTTCAATGTTTGGCACATAGAGAGGTAGGACATATAGTCGTTAGGGACCATCCATATTAAAATGTCACCTTGATGTGGTTGGAACCTTTGTGCTTGTTGATCAAAAACCGCTAACTAAGCACCTAATGTTTACAGCAATATTGGAGTTCATGTAATCAGTAGTCGCAGTGCGCTGACACATCGAGTATTAGTATGTTGGTATATTGGCAACATAGAGGATTAATTAAATACTAAAGGTGTGCGAGTCCTATTTTTTTTTGTATTATCCATTGTACAATATTCCACAGCTACAACTCTCTCATTTCATTCAACAGAAGCCGCCTATGTGGTCAACTTGTTTCATCATTTCTACCTTATTCAGGACATTCTGCAACAACTGGGCGTCGCCTTACTGGAAAGGGGCATGGTCTAGAGCGAGGCATCGCGCACTGAAAGATGCGGCAAAACGGAAGCACACATTCCTAGCACAGAGGAAGCGCCACCTAGTGGTTTGTGTAAACTTAGCCTAAACACGTGCACATTGATCAAACAGCATGAACCTGCAATAAATCAGCCCCATCATCTCCACAGCCTCAATGAAGACCTCAGCATGGATGAAATAAAGGAGGCGCAGTGTCAGTCCTAGGGCTCGTTCACACCTCTGCTTTTCACATTCATGTTCTATCCATGTTTTGACAGACAGAATATAAACACACACGGCTCCGCTCCGTACACAGCTCCACTCCGTACACCTCGTAGACAGCTCCGGTCCGTACACCTTGTACACACACGGCTCCGCTCCGTACACCTCATACACGGCTCCGCTCCATACACCTCGTAGACAGCTCCGCTCCATACACCTCATACACACGTGGCTCCGCTCCGTACACCTCGTACACACACAGCTCTGATCCTTACACCTCATACACGGCTCTGCTCCGTACACCTCGTAGACACACGGCTCTGCTCCGTACACCTCGTACACACACGGCTCTGCTCCGTACACCTCGTACACACACGGCTCTGCTCCGTACACCTCGTACACACACGGCTCTGCTCCGTACACCTCGTACACACGCGGCTCCGCTCCGTAAACTTCATACACACACGGCTCCGCTCCGCACAACTCGTACACAAGCGGCTCCGCTCCGTACACCTCGTACAGACGCGGCTCCGCTCCGTACACCTCGTACAGACGCGGCTCTGCTCCGTACGCCTCGTACACACGCGGCTCTGCTCCGTACGCCTCGTACACACACGGCTCCGCTCCGTGCACCTCGTACACGCGCGGTTCCGCTCCGTACACCTCGTACACGCGCGGCTCTGATCCTTACACCTCATACACGGCTCTGCTCCGTACACCTCATACACGGCTCTGCTCCGTACACCTCGTAGACAGCTCCGATCCGTACACCTCGTACACACACGGCTCCGCTCCGTACACCTCGTACACACACGGCTCCGCTCCGTACACTTCGTACACACGCGGCTCTACTCCGTAGGCCTCGTACACACGCGGCTCTGCTCCGTACGCCTCGGACACATTCGGCTCCGCTCCGTGCACCTCATACATGCGCGGCTCTGCTCCGTACACCTCGTACACGCGTAGCTCCGCTCCGTACACCTGGTACACGCGCGGCTCCGCTCCGTAGACCTCGTATACACGCGGCTCTGCTCCGTACGCCTCGTACACACGCAGCTCCGCACACCTCGTACATGCGCGGCTCAGCTCCGTACACCACGTACACGCGCGGCTCCGCTCCGTACACCTCCTACATGCGCGGCTCCGCTCCGTACACCTCGGTAACGCGCAGCTCAGCTCCATACACGTCGTACACGCGCGGCGCTGCCCTGTACACCTCGTACACCCGCGGCTCCGCTCCGTACACCTCGTACACACGGCTCCGCTCCGTACACCTCGTACACACGCGGCTCTGCTCCGTACGCCTCGTACACACGCGGCTCCACTCCGTACGCCTCGTACACGTGCGGCTCCGCTCCGTACGCCTCGTACACGCGCGGCTCCGCTCCGTACGCCTCGTACACCCGCGGCTCCGCTCCGTACGCCTCGTACACACGCGGCTCCGCTCCGTACGCCTCGTACACCCACGGCTCCGCTCCGTACGCCTCGTACACACGCGGCTCCGCTCCGTACACCTCATCCACACACGGCTCCGCTCCGTACGCCTCTTACACACACGGCTCCGCTCCGTACACACACGGCTCTGCTCCGTACACCTCGTACACACGCGGCTCTGCTCCGTACACCTCGTACACACGCGGCTCCGCTCCGTACACCTCGAACACACACGGCTCCGCTCTGTACACACGCGGCTCCACTCCGTACACCCCGTACACGGGCGGCTCCGCTCCGTACACCTCGCACACGCGCGGCTCTGCTCCGTACACACCGTACAAGGCCGGCTCCGCTCCGTACACCTCGTACACGCGCGACTCCGCTCCGTACACACGCGGCTCCGCTCCGTACACCTCGTACACGCGCGGCTCCGCTCCGTACACCTCGTACACGCGCGGCTCTGCTCCGTACACGCACGGCTCCGCTCCGTACTCCTCGTACACGCGCGGCTCCGCTCCGTACACCTCGTACACGCGCGGCTCCGCTCCGTACACCTCGTCCACGCGCGGCTCCGAACACCTCGTACACACGCGGCTCCGCTCCGTACACACATGGCTCCGCTCCGTACACACATGGCTCCGCTCCGTACACCTCGTACACACGCGGCTCCGCTCCGTACACCTAATACACACGCGGCTCCGCTCCGTACGCCTCTTACACACATGGCTCTGCTCCGTACACCTCGTCCACGCGCGGCTCCGAACACCTCGTACACACGCGGCTCTGCTCCGTACACACATGGCTCCGCTCCGTACACCTCGTACACACGCGGCTCCGCTCCGTACACCTAATACACACGCGGCTCCGCTCCGTACGCCTCTTACACACACGGCTCCGCTCCGTACACACACGGCTCTGCTCCGTACACCTCGTACACACGCGGCTCTGCTCCGTACACCTCGTACACACACGGCTCCGCTCCGTACACCTCGTACACACGCGGCTCCGCTCCGTACACCTTGTACACACGCGGCTCTGCTCCGTACACCTCGAACACACACGGCTCCGCTCTGTATACACGCGGCTCCGCTCCGTACACCTCGTACAGGCGCGGCTCCGCTCCGTACACACCGTACACGGGCGGCTCCGCTCCGTACACACCGTACACGGGTGGCTCCGCTCCGCACACATCGTACACACGCGGCTCCGCTCCGTACACCTCGTACACGCGCGGCTCCGCTCCGTACACCTCGTACACGCGCGGCTCCGCTCCGTACACCTCGTACACGCGCGGCTCCGCTCCGTACACGCACGGCTCAGCTCCGTACTCCTCGTACACGCGCGGCTCCGCTCTTTACACCTCGTACACGCGCGGCTCCGCTCCGTACACCTAATACACACGCGGCTCCGCTCCGTACGCCTCTTACACACACGGCTCCGCTCCGTACACACACGACTCTGCTCCGTACACCTCGTACACACGCGGCTCTGCTCCGTACACCTCGTACACACACGGCTCCGCTCCGTACACCTCGTACACACGCGGCTCCGCTCCGTACACCTCGTACACACGCGGCTCTGCTCCGTACACCTCGAACACACACGGCTCCGCTCTGTACACACGCGGCTCCGCTCCGTACACCTCGTACACACGCGGCTCCGCACACCTCGTACACGCGCGGCTCCGCTCTGTACACCTCGTACACGCGCGGCTCCGCTCCGTACACGCACGGCTCCGCTCCGTACTCCTCGTACACGCGCGGCTCCGCTCCGTACACCTCGTACACCCGCGGCTCTGCTCCGTACGCCTCGTACACACGCGGCTCCGCTCCGTACACCTCATCCACACGCGGCTCCGCTCCGTACACCTCGTACACACACGGCTCCGCTCCGTACACCTCGTACACACACGGCTCCGAACACCTCGTACACACGCGGCTCCGCTCCGTACACACATGGCTCCGCTCCGTACACACATGGCTCCGCTCCGTACACCTCGTACACACGCGGCTCCGCTCCGTACACCTAATACACACGCGGCTCCGCTCCGTACGCCTCTTACACACATGGCTCTGCTCCGTACACCTCGTCCACGCGCGGCTCCGAACACCTCGTACACACGCGGCTCTGCTGCGTACACACATGGCTCCGCTCCGTACACCTCGTACACACGCGGCTCCGCTCCGTACACCTAATACACACGCGGCTCCGCTCCGTACGCCTCTTACACACACGGCTCCGCTCCGTACACACACGGCTCTGCTCCGTACACCTCGTACACACGCGGCTCTGCTCCGTACACCTCGTACACACACGGCTCCGCTCCGTACACCTCGTACACACGCGGCTCCGCTCCGTACACCTTGTACACACGCGGCTCTGCTCCGTACACCTCGAACACACACGGCTCCGCTCTGTATACACGCGGCTCCGCTCCGTACACCTCGTACACGCGCGGCTCCGCTCCGTACACACCGTACACGGGCGGCTCCGCTCCGTACACACCGTACACGGGTGGCTCCGCTCCGCACACATCGTACACACGCGGCTCCGCTCCGTACACCTCGTACACGCGCGGCTCCGCTCCGTACACCTCGTACACGCGCGGCTCCGCTCCGTACACCTCGTACACGCACGGCTCAGCTCCGTACTCCTCGTACACGCGCGGCTCCGCTCTTTACACCTCGTACACGCGCGGCTCCGCTCCGTACACCTAATACACACGCGGCTCCGCTCCGTACGCCTCTTACACACACGGCTCCGCTCCGTACACACACGACTCTGCTCCGTACACCTCGTACACACGCGGCTCTGCTCCGTACACCTCGTACACACACGGCTCCGCTCCGTACACCTCGTACACACGCGGCTCCGCTCCGTACACTTCGTACACACGCGGCTCTGCTCCGTACACCTCGAACACACACGGCTCCGCTCTGTACACACGCGGCTCCGCTCCGTACACCTCGTACACACGCGGCTCCGCTCTGTACACCTCGTACACGCGCGGCTCCGCTCCGTACACGCACGGCTCCGCTCCGTACTCCTCGTACACGCGCGGCTCCGCTCCGTACACCTCGTACACCCGCGGCTCTGCTCCGTACGCCTCGTACACACGCGGCTCCGCTCCGTACACCTCATCCACACGCGGCTCCGCTCCGTACACCTCGTACACACACGGCTCCGCTCCGTACACCTCGTACACACACGGCTCCGCTCCGTACACACACGGCTCTGCTCCGTACACCTCGTACACACGCGGCTCTGCTCCGTACACCTCGTACACACGCGGCTCTGCTCCGTACACCTCGTACACACGCGGCTCTGCTCCGTACACCTCGTACACACGCGGCTCTGCTCCGTACACCTCGTACACACACGGCTCCGCTCCGTACACCTCGTACACACACGGCTCCGCTCCGTACACCTCGTACACACGCGGCTCTGCTACATCCACACTGTAAACCCCTCCTGACCCCACACATAAACTTCAGCTCATCCAGCACCATGACAACCAGCACAGCAGAGTCCTGCATCCACTGAGGCCCCTGATCATGTGACCCCTGACTCCTCCCCTCCTGTGACCTCATCACAGCTCCTGTGCGCACAGAGCAGCCATATATGTGGTAGCGGCTCTGCAGGTGGAGGTATGTGGAGACCCCCATTACTGGGCGCAGGGGGCATTAACCCCTTCAGCACGGGGACTCTTTTGGGGTCTTGTGTTGCCCCTTTATAAGACTCATAAGGTTTTTGTTCTGTTTCCTGTAATAGATACATACGACCCAACTATGGAGACAGGAAGGGAGGAAACGTATTGTTCTCATAGTACAGGACCCCTTTACTGGCCCCACAGTGTAATGCCCCCATTATGCCCCTTATGCAGGATGTATGATGCCTTCACACAGTGTAATGCCCCCATTATGCCCCTTATGCAGTATGTATGATGCCCCCACAATGTAATGCCCCCATTATGCCCCTTATGTAGTATGTATGATGCCCCCACAATGTAATGCCCCCATTATGCCCCTTATGTAGTATGTATGATGCCCCCACACAGTGTAATGCCCCCATTATGCCCCTTATGCAGTATGTATGATGCCCCCACACAGTGTAATGCCCCCATTATGCCACTTATGCAGTATGTATGATGCCCCCACACAGTGTAATGCCCCCATTATGCCCCTTATGCAGGATGTATGATGCCCCACACAGTGTAATGCCCCCATTATGCCCCTTATGCAGGATGTATGATGCCCCCACAGTGTAATGCCCCCATTATGCCCCTTATGCAGGATGTATGATGCCTCCACACATTGTAATCCCCCCATTATGCCCCTTATGTAGTATGTATGATGCCCCCCACACAGTGTAATGCCCCCATTATGCCTCTTATGCAGGATGTATGATGCCCCCATTATGCCCCTGTAATCAGTTAACCTTATGTAACGCACAGACAAACACAAATCCTCTAATCGTATGTTACTTTACTGACAAAGGTGATGGTCCGGACACATATAGGCCATTATGCTCTGCGGTGTGGAACATATAATATGATATGCGCAGTCACGGGTACAAGTGGCGCGGCGGCAATCAGTTTATCTGGCGTTTCAGTGTAAACCACGTCACTTCCGGATATGCACACTAGGGGATGGACATTATTGGACCTCTAGCTCATGTGAAGTAGCGCAGGCGCAGTACATTTTTGTAGACAGACTCCATTCTATATATCCTATGACAATTCACCTTTAGAAATGGGAATGGGTCTCCTAGTCTGGGGAGGGGTTTTTGGATGAAGTGGGATATTTATACATGGACACCTGGCTATTAGGTACACTATGCTGAGCATCATGAATTATCATCCCTCCTGATGAAGCTGTTGGGGAAACACGTTGAGGCGGATTATTGAACCATTCTCTGATGTGTACCATACCCTTTCCTTTATATATACCTTGCGATATATCTGCTTCTATTTAATGTATCAGTGTATTTTTTGATACACTACCGTTCAAAAGTTTGGGGTCATTTAGAAATTTCATTATTTTTGAAGGCAAAGCACATTTTTTTTCAATGAAGCTAACATTAAATGAATCAGAAATACACTCTATACATTGTAAATGTGGTAAATGACTATTCTAGCTGCAAACGTCTTGTTTTTATTGCAATATCTACGTAGGTGTATAGTGGCCCATTTCCAACAACCACTACTCCAGTGTTTTAATGATACATTGTGTTTGCTAACTGTGTAAGAAGGCTAATGGATGTTTAGAAAACCCTTGCACAAGTGTGTTAGCCCAGCTGAAAATGGTTTGGCTGATTTGAGAAGCTATAAAATTGACCTTCCTTTGAGCTAGTTGAGAATCTGGAGCATTACATTTGTTTGTTCTATGAAACTCTAAAAATGGCCAGAAAAAGAGAACTTTCATGTGAAACTCGACAGTCTATTCTTGTTCTTAGAAATTAAGGCTATTCCATGCGAGAAATTGCGAAAAAACTGAAGATTTCCTCCAACGGTGTGTACTACTCCCTTCAGAGGAGAGCACAAACAGGCTCTAACCAGAGTAGAAAGAGAAGTGGGAGGCCCCGCTGCACAACTGAGCAACAAGACAAGTACATTAGAGTCTCTAGTTTGAGAAATCGACGCCTCACAGCTCCTCAACTGGCAGCTTCATTAAATAGTACATGCAAAACGGCAGTGTCAACGTCTACAGTGAAGATGCAACTCCGGGATGCTGGCCTTCAGGGCAAATTGACAAAGAAAAAGCCATATCTGAGAGTGGCTAATAAAAGCAAAAGATTAATATGGGCAAAAGAACACAGACACTGGACAGAGGAAGATTGGAAAAAAGTTTTATGGACAGACAAATCAAAGTTTGAGGTGTTTGGATCACACAGAAGAACATTTGTGAGACGCAGAACAACTGAAAAGATGCTGGAAGAGTGCCTGACTCCATCTGTCAAGCATGGTGGAGGTAATGTGATGGTCTGGGGTTTCTTTGGTGCTGGTAAAGTGGGAGATTTGTACAAGGTTAATGGGATTTTGAATAAGGAAGGCTATCACTCTATTTTGCAATGCCATGCCATGCCCTGTGGACAGCGCTCGATTGGAGCCAATTTCATCCTACAACAGGACAATGACCCAAAACACACCTCCAAATTATGCATGAACTATTTAGGGAAGAAGCAGGCAGCTGGTATTATATCTGTAATGGAGTGGCCAGGACAGTCACCAGATCTCAACCCCATTGTGCTGTTGTGGGAGCAGCTTGACCTTATGGTACGCAAAAAGTGCCCATCAAGCCAATTCAACTTGTGGGAGGGACTTCAGGCATCATGGGGGAAAATTTCTCAAGATTACCTCAGCAACAGCTAGAATGCCAAAGGTCTGTAATGCTGTAATTGCTGCAAAGGGAGCATTCTTTAACGAAAGCAAAGGTTGAAGGAGAAAATTATTCTTTCTAATAAAAATCATTATTTCTAACCTTGTCAATGTCTGGACTATATTTTCTAATCATTTTGCAACTCATTTGATAAATAAAAGTATGAGTTTTCATGGAAAACATAAAATTGTCTGGTTGACCCCAAACTTTTGAACGGTAGTGTATATCACAGTTAACTAGGGCTTCTGAGGTACAGCCACCAGTGAGCGGGGGCGCCATTATCGTCCTTAGGGTGCCAACCTCCGCAGCTAGGCAGAAACCTCTTTGTTTAGGTATGGGGTAGGGTAAGGTAGTGATTGTATCAATTATTCAGCATCATTGTTTACGTCTGTTTATATACATCCACAGAAAGCCATTGAGCTTGTAATTTTGCTAGTATATACAGTACAGACCAAAAGTGTGGACACACCTTCTCATTTAAAGATTTTTCTGTATTTTCATGACTACGACAATTGTACATTCACACTGAAGGCATCAAAACTATGAATTAACACATGTGGAATTATATACTTAACAAAAAAGTGTGAAACAACTGAAAATATGTCTTATATTCTAGGTTCTTCAAAGTAGCCACCTTTTGCTTTGATGACTGCTTTGCACACTCTTGGCATTCTCTTGATGAGCTTCAAGAGGTAGTCACCGGAAATGGTTTTCACTTCACGGGTGTGCCCTGTCAGGTTTAATAAGTGGGATTTCTTGCCTTATAAATGGGGTTGGGACCATCAGTTGTGTTGTGCAGAAGTCAGGTGGATACACAGCTGATAGTCCTACTGAATACACTGTTAGCTGCTTTTTTCTTGCCATAATACAAATTCTAAGTAAAGAAAAACGAGTGGCCATCATTACTTTAAGAAATGAAGGTCAGTCATTCCGAAAAATTGGGCAAACTTTGAAAGTGTCCCCAAGTGCAGTTGCAAAAACCATCAAGCGCTACAAAGAAACTGGCTCACATGAGGACCGCCCCAGGAAAGGAAGACCAAGAGTCACCTCTGCTTCTGAGGATAAGTTTATCCGAGTCACCAGCCTCAGAAATCGCAGGTTAACAGCAGCTCAGATTAGAGACCAGGTCAATGCCACACAGAGTTCTAGCAGCAGACACATCTCTACAACAACTGTTAAGAGGAGACTTTGTGCAGCAGGCCTTCATGGTAAAATAGCTGCTAGGAAACCACTGCTAAGGACAGGGAGCAAGCAGAAGAGACTTGTTTGGGCTAAAGAACACAAGGAATGGACATTAGACCAGTGGAAATGTGTGCTTTGGTCTGATGAGTCCAAATTTGAGATCTTTGGTTCCAACCACCGTGTCTTTGTGTGACGCAGGAAAGGTGAACGGATGGACTCTACATGCCTGGTTCCCACCGTGAAGCATGGAGGAGGAGGTGTGATGGTGTGGGGGTGCTTTGCTGGTGACGCTGTTGGGGATTTATTCAAAATTGAAGGCATACTGAACCAGCATGGCTACCACACCATCTTGCATCGGCATGCTATTCCATCCGGTTTGCATTTAGTTGGACCATCATTTATTTTTCAACAGGGCAATGACCCCAAACACACCTCCAGGCTGTGTAAGGGCTATTTGACCAAGAAGGAGAGTGATGGGGTGCTACGCCAGATGACCTGGCCTCCACAGTCACCAGACCTGAACCCAATCGAGATGGTTTGGGGTGAGCTGGACCGCAGAGTGAAGGCAAAAGGGCCAACAAGTGCTAAGCATCTCTGGGAACTCCTTCAAGATTGTTGGAAGACCATTTCCGGTGACTACCTCTTGAAGCTCATCAAGAGAATGCCAAGAGTGTGCAAAGCAGTCATCAAAGCAAAAGGTGGCTACTTTGAAGAACCTAGAATATAAGACATATTTTCAGTTGTTTCACACTTTTTTGTTAAGTATATAATTCCACATGTGTTAATTCATAGTTTTGATGCCTTCAGTGTGAATGTACAATTGTCGTAGTCATGAAAATACAGAAAAATCTTTAAATGAGAAGGTGTGTCCACACTTTTGGTCTGTACTGTATGTATTTATATAATGTTGTTAATACAGTTTTCAATGCATATATGTAAAAAGGGTTTAAGATTTCATTTGAGGGGTTTTCCCACAGTATTGCCCCCGTACACACACAATATGGTACCATCCACCCCACCGACTACCCCACAGCTAATGAATAAATACTCACTGAGCCCCATTCTTGGTGCAGATACTAATGAACCCAGGACCTATGAGATATTTGCCACACAATAGGTAGCAGGGCCGTATCATCCATAGTGGCAGCCCTTGCGGCCGCAATGGTGCCCATGAATTGAGACGGCTCAGCACCGAGAATGCTCTCCTTACCCATCATCACAATTTCAGTGATATCCACTTTCCCATGATGGGGATACCATTGAATAGAATAGTAAATCAGGGAGTTGAAAGCTCCCCGATCCGCCGTTCAGCCTTCACCTGTGAGTCCGAGACTCCGTGCACTGCAGGCGCAATGGCGCCACTACATCACACCTGTAGTATGGAGCCTCAATACTCACACTGCACAGACCGGAGCAGCGCATCTTGGTTGAGTAATGTGTGTTGTTGTGTTTTTTTTTTAATATCAGTAATTGGGGGGGGGGGGGGGCAATCATACTCTGTGGGGGCAATCATACTGTCTGGGAGCCCTCATTCTGGGCTAGATGTGCACACATAAGAACAATTTCCTGGTGATGAGTCAGATAGGGATAAGTAAGTGAGTTCAGTCAGTTCATTCAGTCCATCTGATTGCAGACTTGAATTGATATGGTGTTGTGTGCAGTAGTGTTCGGGTTCGGTTCGTCAAACACCGGTATGTTCGCCGAACGGTTCGTCGAACACCGTTAAAACCAATGCAGGCAAACAAAAACTCATAGAAACACATAGAAAACACATTCAAAGGTGTCCAAAAGCTGACAAACTGCTCAGAAGACACAACTAACACATGGAAAAGTGACAAGTACATATAGTCATGCAAAAAGAAAAGAGGTGGAGGAGTAAAAGGAGGAGGAGACACAGATATAGGCGTGTCATGCCCTTCTAAAATCAAGAAAGGCTGGAGTAAAAATCTAAAATCAGCCTACCAACACCCAGACGTCGTGACAAGAAAATTAAAAAAAGAAATATCTTTAGGTAGAATGGCGGTTCCATTCAGAACACTTTCCTTACAAGACGTAGTGGTATCCTCATTGGGAGTCGTGCCAAAAACGGAACCCAATACATTTGGACTAATCCACCATTTGTCATATCCAAGGGGCAGGTCAGTAAACGACAACATTGACGCGGAACCAAGTACAGTAGTATATACTGTACCTCCTTTGACAAGGGAATCAGGCGGGTCAAGAAGTTGGGAAGGGGCACCCTAATGGCCAAAACAGACATTGAGGGGGTGTTCCGGTTACTTACTACCTATGCTTCCGAATAGTGTCCACCTATTGGGCTGCTTCTGGGAAGGGGTGCTCCATATCCTGCTCACTATTTGAGGCGTTTAGTTGCTTCCTCGAATGGGTCGACAAGGACGTTTCTAAGGGGGCACATATTATCCATTACCTCGACGACTTCTTATGCCTGGGTCCAAAAGATTCGCCACAGTGTGAATACACTCGGTAGTCCACCTGTGAGAAGGAGAGAGCTGGAGGGAGAGCGGACACCACAGAGCCGAGGGTTTAGATGGAGAACTGAAGAAGGAAAGAGGGCGAGGGAGGTAAGGGAGTACGGTGGAAGGCCGACCTGAGCTCCCCCACGTTCCTGCTGGGCGAGGAACAGCCCTGGGAAGAAAAGCCGCTTGCGCATCCCTTTGAGGTTACGGGTGCGAGCGGGCAAAGGGACTACGCTGGAGTGCGAAGCCGACACGGCCAGGCCGTTCCTGCCCGTGCGACCTCCATGTCGCTGGGTTTGTGCCAGAGCTGCGATGGACCCTGACGGCCAGCCCCCCTCTCCCAATACTTGTGCCTGTCCGCTGGTGGGTCGAGACCCCCCGCGGTGGAGGCAGGGCTAAGCTCTATAATTTAAATTGGCTCTGTAATTTGAATGAGTACACTTTAAATCCTTTTACAAGGATCTATTGGAGGTCAAGTCTGGTGCCAGCAGCCGTGGTAATTCCAGCTCCAGTAGCGTCCCCTAAAGCTGCTGCAGTTAAAAAGCTTTTATAAGGATCGAGCTTGGCGGTCCGCCGCAAGGCGTGCTACCGCCAGTCCCAGCCCCTTTTGCCTTGGGGCGCCTCTCCGATGCTCTTGACTGAGTGTCCCGTGGGCCCGAAGCGTTTCCTTTGAAAAAATTAAGTGTCCGCAGCACAGGTGGTGTAGCTTGCTTAACAGCTGGGCTACTCCGCTGACTAGCTGACACTGCTACTAGGCCCAAAGTATTGCCTGAGCTAGATGCAGTTAAAAATTGTTATTAGATACAAAGGCGGTGTAACTTGCTTCAGATGGGCTACTCCACTGACTACGAGACACTGCTACTAGCCCAAAATGATTGGCTGGGTTAGATGCAATAAAAAATTATTAGATACACAGGCGGTTTAGCTTGCTTCACAGGTGGGCTACTACGCTGACTAGCAGACACTGCTACTAGGCCCAAAGTATTGCCTGGGCTAGATGCAGTTAAAAACTGTTATTAGATACACAGGCAGTGTAGCTTGCTTCACAGCTGGGCTACTACTCTGACTAGCAGACATTGAAGCTTTGGAGCAGACCTCTGATTCCCAGGCTATAGTATGAGTAAACAGCTCTGCAGACTCAGCCATCTGTGTTACCCCAAGCCATAGTGTATGTAGTTTCTTACGGTTAAAAGGGGGGCGGAGCGACCCGACCCACCTGGAATTGACGATGCCAACCTCATGTAAAACACAGCAAGGGGACTCCAAAAAGAGTCTCCATTTTTTCCAAAAATTGTGGCACAGACACCAATTAAGTGGCATCAATTGCCCCAGAGTTGCTTAAAATGGTTGGTGAGGTGATTTTCCTAAATCCTCATGCTTTTAGTCTCCCCAGGATGACACAGGGGTAGAAAAGTCCTTTCGGATCCATGATTTGTTCATCTTTATGAACGTGAGTCTGTCTACATTGTCAGTAGACAGCCGCATGCGCTTATCTGTCAGCACACCACCAGCAGCGCTGAACACACTTTCAGAGAGAACGCTGGCTGCGGGGCACGACAAGATCTCCAAGGCGTGAGTGGCGAGCTCAGGCCATTTTTCCAGATTGGAAGCCCAAAATGAGCAAGGGTCCAGTGACAGTCATGGCTTACATGTTCACTTGGAGATACTCCTGTACCATCCTCTCTAGACGTTGACTATGTGTCAGACTTCTTGTCTCCTGTGGCCTTGCAAAGGATGGTCTAAAAAATTGGTGAAACGATTCCACAAAATTGGTGTTACAAGCAGATACGGTGTTACTGTTACGGTTTGAGTGATGAAGACTCGACAGTCCTACGGTTGGCAAGTTAGAACTGTGAAATTCACTACGTGCACCACTGGTGTTTTGTGGAAAAGCAGGTGTAAGATTCTGTAACAGCCTATGCTGATACTCCTGCATGCGTGAATCCCTTTCTATGGCAGGAATTATTTCGGCAAATTTACTTTTGTATCGGGGATCTAAGAGTGTGGCAACCCAGTAGTCGGGATTACTTCGAATTCTGACAATCCGAGGGTCATGTTGCAGGTAGTGCAGCCCGAAGGCACTCATGTGTCTTGCGCATCCAGGAGGACCAAGTCCTTGTTGTGTTGGTGGCGAGGTAAGGATCATGCTTCCTTCCTCTGCCCTCCCCCCAACCTCGGGTTAGATTCAGTAAAAAATTAGAATTAGATACACAGGCGGTGTAGCTTCCTTCACAGGTGGGCTACTCCGCTGACTACAAGACACTGCTACTATGCCCAAAAAGATTTACTGGGTTAGATGCAGTAAAAATTTGTTATTAGACACACAGGTGGTGTAGTTTGCAACACAGATAGGCTACTCCAATGACTAACAGACACTGCTACAGGCCCAAAAGGATTGGCTGAGCTACATTTAGCCAAATGCTGTGAAAAACACTTGCACAGCACTGGCACAGACCTGCCTGGCAAAAAGTGCTAGTAACTGCTTTAACCTAGCCCTCAAAAGGGCTGCAATGGGGGTGTGGCCTGCAAGACAAGGTGGCAGCAGCTTAACTGCATAGCTCCAGCCAGCCAGGATTAAAACCAGCAAAAAGCAGCACACAGCATCGTCCTACAGCCTATTACCTAACACCCAGTGGCGGCAGAACACCCAGGGCCCATGATGACCAGGGGAAGGTCTCAAAAAAGAGGATCCCCGGCGAGATTGGAGGCTTTCTTCCAGAGGGGACAAACAACAAGAACAGTGAGTAAGATGGCACCTGCTTCCCCTGCAGCTTCTTCACACTCCTCAGGGGGAGGGAAAGCAGAGAATGTGAAACACAGCAGCAGGGATAATGAGCCCACAGCACCAATGACCAGGGCAGATATGCAAGCATTTCTGGCTGCAATTCGCTCCTCCATGAGGGAAGATATGCAGGCAATGTTACAGGAGATGAAAGGTGAGATTACTTCCATTGGGGATTGTACTTCCCACATTGAAAACAAGATGGAAGAATATGCCAGAACGATCAATGCCTTGGTAGATGAAAATGAGGCACTCAGTGAAGAGATGTCTCGAGTCACTGATAAAGTTTATGACTTAGAAGATAGATCCAGACGTAACAATATGAGGCTTAGGGGAATCCCTGAAGAAGTGCCAGATAAGGATCTCTCTGAGTTCATGCCACGCTTCCTGGTTGCTGTATTACCTGAGGTTGCCCCTAATGAATTAATGGTGGACAGGATTCACAGAACACCGAAGCCCAGACACGTAGATCCTACCCTGCCTAGAGATACCTTGGCACGCATTCATTTCTTCACTACGAAGGACATGTTCCTATACCAACTAAGGAAAACCCCCAGGCTGCCTGAGGAATTTCAAAATCTGCAGGTCTTTCCAGACCTTTCTGCGGCTACCCTGGCAAAGAGAAGAGAATTTGCCCATCTGTGCAGGGCATTGAGAGAGGCCGGCATACGGTATAGATGGGGATTCAACCCAGTAAAACTACTAGTACTCCGTGACAGTGGCGTGGTAGCGTGTTTTACCCCTAAACAAGCGGAAGAGAAATTGGCTTCCTGGAAGATTGCCTATGCTCCTAGACAACCTGCTAAGGGCAAGAAAATTGCGCAGGAATGGGTATCGACCTGAAAGAGAGGCGAGGACGCTATCCTGGCTGAGATGGAGCTGTTAGAGGATTGCTGACCTTTTTTTTTCCCTTTGTTCTTGTTGTTCGGCAGAAGCCGTCTGGTTGGTGATCCTCTGGACTGTGAGAAATCTTGCTGAGTGACAGCGAGATTTGAAAATCTCACGGGACCCCGTGGTCAGATTTATGTCTGAAGAATTTACTTTTTTGACTGAAGTTTTCTCTATGGTTTTTTCTGCGGACTTTTTTCCGCTGTGTTGTTTCCTTCTTTTTACTGGTTTTTATCTGTTTTTTTTTTTTTTTCAATTTAACTTGAGGTATATTTCCCCTATTGACATAACTGCTGATCGTTCTAAGGACATATGTGCTTTTTTCAGTGAATGGCTCATGTGGGGGGGGAGGGGTTGGGGTGGGGCAGGGGGGAGAGAAATTTTTTGTATGCGGCTCATAACCATTTCCTCCTTTATGTGTAATTATGAGTATACAATTTCTCTCGTTGAATGTATACAATTTCTCTCGTTGAATGTGAAAGGGTTAAATTCACCTGCCAAACGCTCTATGTTGTGGAGGGAGGTGAGGAAATCGAAGGCAGACATTGTGTGTCTGCAGGAGACGCATTTATTGGCAGCAGATAATCATAGATTGCATCAGGCACAATTCCCCCATATATTCTTTGCAAATGCCCAGACTAAGACAGCAGGAATCTGTATTATGATAAAAAATTTGGTGGCCTTCCAGAACATTCAGATGTGTGCAGACCCCATGGGTAGATACTTGGTGTTGGTGTGTACATTGGATGGGACCCCTCATACGATTTCAGCACTATACGCCCCAAATTCTGCCCAGCTCCCATTTGTGCGAAAAGTCCTCTACCATTTCAACACTTAAACAAGGGGAGGTTATTGTATGCGGGGATTTTAACATGCCAATGGATGGTACTTTAGACTGCTCATCTAGATCGGGTCGCCCTCGGAGAGAATTGGGCAAGTTGGTCCATGAATTTGGTCTGCACGATTTTTGGAGATACACTCATGCCAGTGAAAGGGACTATACTTTTCATTCTCTCCGACATGGGTCATATAGTAGGATTGACTTATTCCTAGTAGACAATAGAGCTCTCAATAGATGTATATCTGTGGAGGTTGGAACGATTACGTGGTCTGACCATGCACCGATCTACCTATGTGTACATCTTGCGCACCAATTCAACCCAACACCACACTGGCAACTAAACACCTCTCTATTATTGAATGACTCTATAATGACAAAAGCAACAGCAGAATTGACATCTTATTTTGAATTAAACGACAATGGCACAGTTTCCGACGAGACTTTATGGACAGCGCACAAAGCGGTGATACGGGGAGTCTTCTTACAACAAGCGTCACAATTGAAAAGAAAGAGGGAGCAACACAGGAATGACCTCCTGACTGAGTTGAAAAAGCTAGAAATATTAAATAAAACCTCCCCCTCTCCGGCTACCACTGAAGCCATATATCAGCTCAAATTTAAACTGCGCTCTGATCTGCTGGCAGTATATGAATATAACCTCCGCAAGTTCCAACTTAGTCACTACGCCATGGGAGATAGGCCGGGAGCCATTTTGGCCAGGCGGGTCAAGAAAAGGGCTGCAAAATCCAGAATAGATCATCTACGGGACTCGAAAGGGTTGATAGCCAGAAGTCCGAAGGACATAGCTGCAGTCTTTACTGCATACTATAAATCTTTATATAACCTAAAAGATGATGTTGATACCCCACAGCCACAACAGTCAGATATTGATCAATATTTGAGTGATTTGAAGCTCCCGAAGGTTTCCCGGGAACAGTTACAAATATTGAATGCCCCCTTCACAGAAGTAGAACTGAATGATGTTATTAATTCTTCCAAATGTCACAAGACCCCTGGCCCAGACGGCATGGCTAATGAGTACTATCGTGGTTTCCAAAAAATTTTTACCCCATACCTTATCAGGTTATATAATACCTGGAGAGACTCTGGAAAAGTAGCAGTACCTAATTTGGAGGCTACGATCGTCACATTGCCTAAGCCTGGAAAGACCCCTGATTCTCCAGGTAATTTTAGACCAATAGCACTTTTGAATAGTGTTGTAAAGATCTTTACCAAGCTCTTGGCTGTTAGACTAAATCTTGTCGTTCCTTCCCTGATATCCTCGGATCAAGTTGGTTTTGTAGCTGGTAGGGAAGCTAATGATGGTACGAGGAGGATGTTGGATCTGATCAAAGTGGCAGAGTTGAGCTTCCTCCCCAGTGCACTCCTGTCGCTTGATGCTGAGAAAGCGTTTGATAGGGTGCACTGGGGATACCTTAAAAGTGTTTTGCTTAAATTTGGACTAAAAGGACCTATTCTGTCTGCGATTAACGCATTGTACTCCACTCCTTCCGCTAAAGTTTTGACGTCTGGTTTCCTCTCTGAATCCTTCTCCATAACAAATGGGACACGGCAGGGCTGCCCCTTATCTCCAGTCATATTTGCTTTATGTATGGAGCCCTTGGCTGAAAAGATTAGAAGTAACTCAGAGATTTCGGGCATCTCGGTGGGGGGATCCTCCCACAAAATCGGTCTATATGCAGACGATGTGGTTATCCCGTGCACTGATCTGGACAGGTCCTTCTCTGCCATTATGTCCGATCTCAAAACGTTTACAAACATCTCGTATTATAAACTGAATGCGGCTAAGACGGTTGTCCTGCCGATTCTTGTTCCGTTGTCACTTAGGCAAAGACTGGAAGGGGCATACCCTTTTCAGTGGGCTCAGGAGGGAATGACTTATTTGGGTATCACCTTAACCCTTTCAAAACAATTGGTGGAAGTAAATTTTACTAGACTGATAAATACGGTGCGGAAGGAGCTGGCGGTGTTACAAAACGTTGTTGCATCGTGGACAGCCAGGATAAATATTTTTAAAATGAAGGTCCTCCCAAAAATGTTATACTATTTTAGGTGTATCCCAATTAAAATCCCTTCTAAAATCATAAATACCCTTCTAAGATTGGCTAATAATTACTTTTGGGACAATAGGAGACCGAGGGTGTCTGGTAGACTTCTGTATTATCCATATGACATGGGAGGGATGGGCATGCCCAATCTCATAGCCTAGTATAGAGCGGCAGTCTTGACGGGAATCAGGGACTGGTGGAACATGGACAGCGGCCACAAATGGTTGCAAATAGAGTCCTTACTTGCCCGAAACCATTCTACCAGATTGATATTGGAGACAGAAGTAGTGAAGCGAAGCACTATGGTCGCCGTGTTACCAACATCGGAGGCTATTATGCATTGTTGGAGGAATTTGGCATCCAAACTGCTGTTACTCCCCAGGACTGAGATCTCTTTACGAGCTCTAGAATATCATATTCCATATATTAACCTTCAACGTTGGGTGTCAGCTGGAGTTCAATCGCTAGCAGACCTATTGGAGGACAATGTAATAATTCCTTTTGATAAACTAGTTATGAGATTCCCGGACCTACGGCCCTTGTTTTACCAGTATTTGCAAATAAGGCATTTACTTCACTCTACACAGACATCCCCCTTTTTTATTCTACCTAAGGATAAGAGCTATGGGTTGTTTTCTCCACACTAAGACCGGTTCTAAGGGGGTTTCTATACTTTATAGGGCTCTAAACGACCCAGATCTGGATGATAAATTGACGTATATGACTCGGGAACGGGATCTAAGAATTTCGATGGACCCTCAGGACTGGCGGGATGGTTTGGATGAGGTCCAGCGAGTTTCGTCGTGTTTAAACCACCTAGAGCAGCTTAAAAACACGCGCATGAGATGGTACTACTACCTGGCACAGATGGTACACTTCGGGTCTGAATCATCATCTTTATTTTGGAGAGGATGCAATGGGGAAGGCTCGTTGGGCCACATGTGGTGGTTTTGTCCAAAACTTCAATCACTATAGGGGGCATTGGATAGTTTGATATGGGATGTACTGGGGACTCACCTGGAGATAACACCTAGTATTGGAATACTTCATATAGGATTAATGGATGTCCCCTGGGAAATTAGAGGAATTTTGTCACATATTCTGATCGCAGTTAGATTAGCTAACGCGGCTAAATGGAAAGGAGTGGGCATTCCTACGGTGGGG
This sequence comes from Phyllobates terribilis, assembly GCF_046119375.1. Classification (NCBI taxonomy): domain Eukaryota; kingdom Metazoa; phylum Chordata; class Amphibia; order Anura; family Dendrobatidae; genus Phyllobates; species Phyllobates terribilis. Next base: position 5,531,015 of record NW_027362789.1, on the reverse strand, counting down.
GAGATAGTGACCAGACTAAACACGAACTGTCAATATGAAAGAGCTCTGGCACACACACTCAAGGCAAAGAAGAAAACTGATAAAATATGGGAACCTTGGTTAAACAGCCCATTGTCTATACATGGGGAATGTTGAGGAAGCGGGATATTTTGTGCGCCGTTCTGAGTTTGGGTGAGGCGCGGGACGATTCTGGGCCCCTCTCCCTACCTTGCACCTCCGATCTTGCAATAGAGCAAAATATGAGCCATGCGACATTCACAGCACTTACGGATATAAATTATTTCTCACAACCATCTAATATATGGGGAATTTAATGTAATTAATCCATTCTTTTTTCTTTTTGTTTTCTTTTATGTATATGTATTTTCCTTTTTTTTTTATTTTTATACTGTTCATTTTGTACATTTTGTAAGCCCAGAGGTTGGGGCACAGTTTTGGGCATCTGTTGGCCCTATAGATTGTATGTCCTGATTTTTGTGCAAAATTCAATAAACACATTGTTTAAAAAAAAAAAGGGCTGCAATTACAACTAGTCCCTACTCCCTAAACCTATCTCTCTATGTAACTCTGCAAATTTGCTCGCAATTTGTAACGGGTCTGGGAGGTGGAACCTCTGAGCAACTATACAAAGGGGCAGTCCTTGTAAGGAAGCAGGTGGCTCCCAGGGAAGGCAGGCAGGCAGTCACGGCTAGTGACGGGGACAGTCCCTGGGTAAGAGGGCAGGAGGTCACGGCAAGTGACGTGGACAGTCTCTTGACAGGCGGGTGGTCACGGCAAGTGACGGGGACAGTCTCTTGACAGGCGGGTGGTCACGGCAAGTGACGGCTGAGCCTCCAGGTAGGCTAGCAGGCAGGTAGCAGGTGGACGCTCCCAGGTGAGCGGGCGAGAGTCTCTGGACAGGCAGGTGGTCACAGCAAGTGACGGCTGAGCCTCCAGGTAGGCTAGCAGGCAGGTAGCAGGTGGACGCTCCCAGGTGAGCGGGCGAGAGTCTCTGGACAGGCAGGTGGTCACAGCAAGTGACGACTAAGCCTCCAGGTAGGCTAACAGGCAGGTAGCAGGTGGACGCTCCCAGGTGAGCGGGCAAGAGTCTCTGGACGGGCAGGTGATCACAGCATGTGACGGCAGAGCCTCCAGGTAGGCTAGCAGGCAGGTAGCAGGTGAGCGCTCCCAGGTGAGCGGGTAAGAGTCTCTGGACAGGCAGGTGGTCACAGCACGTGACGGCAGAGCCTCCAGGTAGGCTAGCGGGCAGGTAGCAGGTGAGCGCTCCCAGGTGAGCGGGCAGACTGATCCATAGACAGACTGGCTGGGCTGGTAGGCAGACTGTCGGACTGCAGGAATGTCAGCAGATAGACACGTATCAGGCAGGTATCAAGCAGGAAACTGGCAGGTAACTGGCAGGTATCTGGTAACGAGACCTGAGGGCTGAAGCAGAGTGATAGGCTATGCAACAACATTGCTCGGGCACTTCCATTTTGGAGGAGGTGCCTTATATATGGAGAGGTCCTCCGGACATTGGCCGAGGACTCCTTAGGACGGCGCGCGCGGCCCCTTTAAGAGAGGGGGAGCGCGCGCGCGCCCTAAGCACAGTGGCCGGGAAGGAGCGCGCGCTGCCAGCAGAGCGGGAGGAAGACGCCGGGCACGAAGCAGAGAGGTGAGGGGAACAGCGTCCCTACCTAGCAGGAGGCAGGGACGCCGACGCTACAGTACCCCCCCCCCCTTTAGGGCCCCCTTTTTTAGGCCAGACAGAAATTTATCAAGGATGAGAGGGGCATGGATGTTCTCCCGGGGCTCCCACGTTCTCTCCTCAGGACCAAACCCCTTCCAATCTACTAGGAAAAAGGTCTTTCCTCTTACCCTTTTGGTGGCCAGAATGTTCTCTACCTCAAACTCGTTTTCAGCAGAAACCGGAGCAGGGGGCGTACCTGTAGACTTGGAAAAAGAGTTAAGTACCACGGGTTTGAGGAGAGATACATGGAAGGAGTTAGGGATCCGCAAGTTGGCTGGGAGTTTCAATTTATAGGCCACCGGGTTAATTTGTTTGATAACCTCCAGTGGGCCGATGAACCGAGGCCCTAACTTGTAGGAATGAACCTTGAGCCGGACATACTTGGACGAGAGCCAGACTTTATCTCCAGGACGGAATTGTGGAGGATCCAGGCTTTTTTTGTCAGCCTGTTTTTTCATCCGCTCGGACGACTGAAGGAGTGCGGATCGGGTACTCTCCCAAATGGAGGAAAATTCGCTAACGAGAGATTCCGCAGCCGGATTGTCCACCGAGGTGGAGACGGGAAATGGGATCCGAGGATGCTGACTGAAGACTACAAAAAACTGGGATTTGGAGTAAGATTCGCTCTCGTGGTTATTGTAAGAGAATTCGGCCCATGGTAGGAGATCTACCCAGTCTGAATGGTGGGCATTAACGAAGTGCCGGAGGTAACTGGTCAGGATCTGATTGATCCTCTCCACTTGACCATTGGACTGTGGGTGGTAAGCGGAGGAGAAGTCCAGGGTGACGTCTAGCAGCTTACATGTGGCTCTCCAGAAGCGTGAGGTGAACTGAACCCCACGATCCGACACGATGTGGAGGGGCAGGCCATGGAGACGGAAGATGTGGCGGATAAAGACTTTAGCCAGCTCGGGTGCAGACGGGAGGCCCGGCAGGGGAATGAAGTGAGCCATCTTGGAAAAGCGGTCAGCGACCACCCAAATGACCGTACTACCGGCAGAGACAGGGAGATCCGTTATAAAGTCCATAGCTATATGCTGCCAGAGGGCAGCAGGTACTGGAAGAGGAAGGAGGCGACCGGCTGGCAGGTGTCTCAGAACCTTGTTGCGGGCGCAGGACACACAGGCTGAAACAAAGTCTATTACGTCCTTGTGCAGGGTAGGCCACCAGTAGTGCCGGGTAATAAGCTGGAGGGTCTTTTTCTGACCGGCGTGGCCAGCTAGCTTAGACGAGTGACCCCAGTGTAGGACCTTCTCCCGATCAGGTACAGTTACGAACGTCTTACCGGGAGGGAGACGATTTAGATTCACGGGGGCCACCTGCATTACTCTGGCGGGATCAATGATGTGCTTAGGTTCCTCCTCTAGATCAGACACCAGGAAGGATCGGGACAAGGCGTCAGCTTTGATGTTTTTGTCTGCCGGGCGAAAATGAAGAACGAAATCAAAGCGAGCAAAAAACAAGGACCACCGGGCTTGGCGCGGGTTAAGTCTCTGGGCACTCTGGAGGTAAGCCAAGTTCTTGTGGTCCGTGTAAATTATTACCGGGTGAAGAGCCCCCTCGAGCAGGTAACGCCACTCCTCCAGTGCCAGCTTAATGGCCAATAACTCTCGGTCTCCTATAGAATAGTTGCGCTCAGAAGAGGAGAAGAGTTTGGAGAAGAAGCCGCAAGTTACCATTCTTCCGGAAGGCGACTTTTGGGTGAGTACCGCTCCGGCTCCAGAGGAGGAGGCGTCAACTTCCAGGAAGAATTGTTTGTTGCCGTCCGGACGATGCAGCACCGGGGCGGAAGAGAAAGCCTGTTTTAAGGAAAGAAAGGCTTCCTCTGCTTCGGGCGGCCATTCTCTGGGATTAGTACCCTTACGGGTGAGCGCAGAGATTGGGGCAGTCCGGGAAGAGAAGTGCGGTATGAAGAGGCGGTAGTAGTTGGCGAAGCCCAGGAACCGCTGAATAGCCTTCAACCCCTCTGGTCGAGGCCACTTCTGGATGGCAGACAGTTTCTCGGGATCCATTCGTAGGCCGGTCTGAGAGATTATGCAGCCCAAAAACGGAAGCGAGGTCTGCTCAAAGAGGCACTTCTCATATTCTGCCTGAGCCTGAGCAGGACCTGACGAACATCCCTCCGGTGAGTGAGAAGATCCGGAGAGAAGACCAAGATGTCATCCAGGTACACCACTACGCAGGAGTAGAGAAGGTCCCGGAAGATGTCATTGACCAACTCTTGAAAGACGACGGGAGCGTTACAGAGACCGAAGGGCATTGCCAGGTATTCATAGTGGCCGTCCCTGGTGTTGAATGCCGTCTTCCATTCATCCCCCTGACGGATACGGACCAGGTTATAGGCCCCACGGAGGTCCAGCTTGGTGAAGATTCTAGCACCCCTCAGACGGTCAAATAATTCCGGAATGAGCGGAAGGGGGTATTTATTCTTCACCGTGATCTGGTTAAGGCCTCTATAGTCTATACAGGGACGGAGTGAGCCGTCCTTCTTTTTAACGAAGAAGAAGCCTGCTCCCGCCGGGGAGGTAGATTTCCGGATAAATCCCCGGGCCAGATTCTCCTCAATATATTCAGACATGGACCGGGTCTCAGCAGCGGACAAAGGGTAAATACGCCCACGGGGAGGAGTAGCGCCGGGTATCAGGTCGATTGGGCAGTATTATGGTCTATGAGGGGGTAATGTCTCTGCCTCCTTTTTATTAAAGACGTCCGCATAAGACCAATAGGGAACTTAAGACCAGGTAGATTGGCTGGGGTAGGAGAAGGACGGACAGGATGGACGGGAACTAAACAAGTCTTATGGCAGTCCTGTCCCCAGCGAAGGACTTCTCTGGTCTGCCAATCAAGCACGGGTGCATGTTTCTGAAGCCAAGGTAGGCCTAGCAAGAGGGCGTGAGAGAGTCCAGGCAGAACATGAAAGAAGATGCTCTCAGAGTGCAGCATTCCCACCTGCAGAGTTATGGATTCGGTGATGAGTTGGATGGGACGTGGTAAGAGGCCCCCATCCACGGCAGCGACAGATAAGGGTACAGCCAGAGGTTTGGTGGGAATGCGGTATTTCTCTACCAGGGACTGAGAAATGAGATTTCCGGCAGCTCCAGAGTCAAGTTGGGCTAGTTCAAAATAACGGTTCTCCCTGCAGATGATAGAGACCAACAGCAACAGAGATTGAGAGGGTTTACTCTTGTCTAGGACGACCTCTCTGAGCGATCCTAGACACAGGCATTTCCCGACCTCTCCGGGCAGGAACGGATCTGGTGCTCCTTACTGCCACAGTAGAAGCAGCTCCCCTCGGCACGGCGTAACTCTTGACGGGTTTTGACCATCTTGGTCTGGTCGACCTGCATAGGCTCGGGTGAGTGCGCCTGGGGAGTAGCGGGAGAAGTGACGGGTTTCTGAAAGGTAGGGGCTAGACGTGGAAACCTCCTCTCACGGGTGCGCTCCTGGAACCGGATGTCAATCCGGGTGGCAAGAGTTATTAAGTCGTCGAGAGTGGTAGGAATGTCCCGACCGGCGAGTTCATCTTTAATACGGCCGGACAGACCCTCCCAAAAGACAGACACCAGGGCGTCGTTATCCCAGGCCAGCTCCGAAGCAAGGGTACGGAACCGTTTGGCATATTGGCCCACGGTGAGATTTCCTTGACGGAGGCGTAGCAGAGATGATGCAGATGAGGTCTTACGTCCTGGTTCGTCGAAGACTTTCCGGAAAGCCGTGAGAAAGGCTGGCAGGTTGGACACCAGGGGGTCTCCTCTCTCCCATAGAGGATTTAGCCAAGCCAGTGCCTCCCCCGTGAGATGGGACATGATGAAGGCTACTTTGGCTCGGTCGGTGGAAAACTGGTGTGCCAACAGTTCGAAGTGCAGAGTGCACTGGTTAATGAAGCCCCGGGCCTGGCAGGGATCTCTGCCAAAACGAGGAGAGGCGGGGACCGGGAAGAGATGCCATAGTGTTGATGGGCAGCGGCGGTGCCGGGGAAGTAAGTGTGCGAGTGGAGGCAGCTCCCGATGAGGTAGTCAATGTGTCCAGGCGGGAGTTAACACTACGCAGGTGACTCAGCATGGACTCCTGCTGGGACCTCTGACGGGAAAGTTCATGACATAGGTCCGAGAGCGAGGGAGCTTGGGTGCCACCGGGTTCCATGGCCCGAGCAAACTGTAACGGGTCTGGGAGGTGGAACCTCTGAGCTACTATACAAAGGGCAGTCCTTGTAAGGAAGCGGGTGGCTCCCAGGGAAGGCGGGCATGCAGTCACGGCTAGTGACGGGGACAGTCTCTGGGTAAGAGGCAGGAGGTCACGGCAAGTGACGGGGACAGTCTCTTGACAGGCGGGTGGTCACGGCAAGTGACGGGGACAGTCTCTTGACAGGCGGGTGGTCACGGCAAGTGACGGCTGAGCCTCCAGGTAGGCTAGCAGGTGGACGCTCCCAGGTGAGCGGGCGAGAGTCTCTGGACAGGCAGGTGGTCACAGCAAGTGACGGCTGAGCCTCCAGGTAGGCTAGCAGGCAGGTAGCAGGTGTCCGCTCCCAGGTGAGCGGGCGAGAGTCTCTGGACAGGCAGGTGGTCACAGCAAGTAACGGCTAAGCCTCCAGGTAGGCTAACAGGCAGGTAGCAGATGGACGCTCCCAGGTGAGCGGACAAAAGTCTCTGGACGGGCAGGTGGTCACAGCACGTGACGGCAGAGCCTCCAGGTAGGCTAGCAGGCAGGTAGCAGGTGAGCGGGTAAGAGTCTCTGGACAGGCAGGTGGTCACAGCACGCGATGGCAGAGCCTCCAGGTAGGCTAGCGGGCAGGTAGCAGGTGAGCGCTCCCAGGTGAGTGGGCAGACGGATCCATAGACAGACTGGCAGGGCTGGTAGGCAGACTGTCGGACCGCAGGAATGTCAGCAGATAGACACGTATCAGGCAGGTATCAAGCAGGAAACTGGCAGGTATCTGGTAACGGGACCTGAGGGCTGAAGCAGAGTGATAGGCTATGCAACAACATTGCTCGGGCATCTCCATTTTGGAGGAGGTGCCTTATATATGGTGAGATCCTCCGGCCATTGGCCGGGGACTCCTTAGGACGGCGCGCGCGGCCCCTTTAAGAGAGGGGGAGCACGCGCGCCCTAAGCACAGTGGCCGGGAAGGAGCGCGCGCTGCCAGCAGAGCGGGAGGAAGACGCCGGGCACTTAGCGGAGAGGTGAGTGGAACAGCGTCCCTGCCTAGCAGGAGGCAGGGATGCCGACGCTACACAATTCACACCGTTATACTGTATAGCGCCCACAGCAGCAGCAGTGCCATCTAACACTCAGCTGCAGCAGTAAGAAAATGGTGGCGACGGGGAAAATGGCTGGATCTTATAGGGCAAGGACATGTGACATACACAGCCAATGACACATGCCCTTGCTTGTGTGAAAAAAAAGCACTTTGCTGCTTGTGTGCACTGCTGATAGGCTGACAGACTGCACCGCCCCACTGTAAATGCGGGAAAGAAGAAAAAAATGGAGATCTTCATTATTTCTGCAGAGATCCATCCCCTGCCCCTCCCCCCGCCCACTCTACGCTGAAACTGTCTATTAACATTGATTAACAGTATTACTGTGAAAAAATCCAGTTACGCTTTTGGTGCACGAACAGTTATCGAACAGCCAAATTTTTTGCAAATAGTTCGAGTTTGTCGAACGACTCGAACTCCGCTCAAAACAGCTTGAATTTGAGATTGCCGAACAGTTCGAGTCGAACACCGCTCATCTCTAGTGTGCAGGAGAAAGACAATAAATAGTACGTTCTGAAGGAAAGCAAAAATATAATGGCAGTGTGAATCTGGATTCCAGGCAGGGAGCAGAGTGGAGACAAAGAGCAGGATAAGGTCCTTAACTCGGGCCAGGAGGCCTACTTAGATGGTACAGAACTTTGCCCTGAGTGGACAGTAGGCCTATTTAAAGAAGATTAAGTTATCTTAAGCAAACAATTGTCTATACTAGAGAGGAAGGCACAGTGTCCCCAAACTGGGACACAAGTTCTCCTATGGAGAACTGAAGATGCAGTGACATAGAAAGGAGTATGTGGCCCTCATCGAATGGACTTTCACATTACTAGTGAGGAGTCGTACCGATGCACCTCAGCCAGTGTGGTCCTCACAAATCAACTGGGAGCTGAGAGTAGGTCTGAGGGTCCGTAGCGACACATCTCAACCTGTATAGTCCCCACAAGGGATGATGGGCTTTCCCATAATAGTTTACTGGACTGTTGTAGCTTGTAACAAAAGTTATGTACCGCTACATGTAACCGTAAAGTTCCTGACTCTGCATAATGCAGAAGAAGCATTCATAAAGTGTTGAAAAGTTTAGTTTTGAACTTTGGTCTCCCTCATTCATCTCCATACCGTCTGGTCAGGGCCTGCCAAGTACAAAAGCAGCATGCGATCTGCAGAGTTGGAGATATGACAAATATATATGTGTGTGTGTCTGTGTATATACACTGCTCAAAAAATAAAGGGAACACTCAAATAACACATCCTAGATCTGAATGAATGAAATATTCTCATTGAATACTTTGTTCTTAACCGATGGAGGCCTGAATTTGGAGTCACCCCCAAAATTAATGTGGAAAAACACACTACAGGCTGATCCAACTTTGATGTAATGTCCTTAAAACAAGTCAAAATGAGGCTCAGTATTGTGTGTGGCCTCCACGTGCCTGTATGACCTCCCTACAATGCCTGGGCATGCTCCTGATGAGGTTGCGGATGGTCTCCTGGGGGATCTCCTCCCAGACCTGAATTAAAGCATCTGCCAACTCCTGGACAGTTTGTGGTGCAATGTAATGTTGGTGGATGGAGCGAGATATGATGTCACAGATGTGCTCAATCGGATTCAGGTCTGGGGAACGGGCGGGCCAGTCCATAGCTTCAATGCCTTCATCTTGCAGGAACTGCTGACACACTCCAGCCACATGAGGTCTGGCGTTGTCCTGCATTAGGAGGAACCCAGGGCCAACCGCACCAGCATATGGTCTCACAAGGGGTCTGAGGATCTTATCTCGGTCCTAATGGCAGTCAGGTTACCTCTGGCGAGCATATGGAGGGCTGTGCTGCCCTCCAAAGAAATGCCACCCCACACCATTAGTGACCTACTGCCAAACCGATCATGCTGAACGATGTTGCAGGCAGCAGATCGCTCTCCATGGCGTCTCCAGACTCAGTCACGTCTGTCACATGTGCTCAGTGTGAACCTGGTTTCATCTGTGAAGAGCACAGGGCGCCAGTGGCGACTTTGCCAATCCTGGTGTTCTGTGGCAAATGCCAGGCGTTCTGCACGGTGTTGGGCTGTGAGCACAACCCCCATCTGTGGACATCGGGCCCTCATACCACCCTCATGGAGTCGGTTTCTAACCGTTTGTGCAAACACATGCACATTTGTGACCTGTTGGAGATCATATTGCAGGGCTCTGGCAGTGCTCCTGCTGTTCCACCTCGCACAAAGGCGGAGATAGCGGTCCTGCTGCTGGGTTGTTGCCCTCCTGCGTCCCCCTCCACGTCTCCTGGTGTACTTGGCTGTCTCCTGGTAGCGCCTCCAGCCTCTGGACACTACGCTGACAGATCCAGCAAACCTTCTTGCCACAGCTTGCATTGATGTGCCATCCTGGATGAGCTGCACTACCTGAGCAACTTCTGTGGGTTGTAGAGCCTGTCTCATGCTACCATGAGTGTGAAAGCACAACCAACATTCAAAAGTGACCAAAACATCAGCCAGAAAGCAATGGTACTGAGATGTGGTCTGTGGTCCCCACCTGCAGAACCTCTCCTTTATTGAGGGTGTCTTGATAATTGCCAATAATTTCCATCTATTGTCTATTCCATTTGCACAACAGCATGTGAAATTGATTGTCAATCAGTGTTGCTTCGTAAGTGGACAGTTTGATTTCACAGAAGTTTGATTTACTTGGAGTTATATTCTGTTGTTTAAGTGTTCCCTTTATTTTTTGAGCAGTGTGTGTGTGTGTGTGTGTGTGTGTGTGTGTGTGTGTGTGTGTGTGTGTGTGTTATAGACATGCTCAGGAAAAATTGCACAACACATTTTGTGGTCCATTTTCTATTGTTACCCTTGTGAAAAAAAAAAAAATTGGGTCTGAAGTAAAATTTTTGTGAAAAAAGTTACATTTTATTTGCAAATTGCAAAATTTTCAACATTTTTGCCAAATTTCCATTTTTATTCCACAAATAAATGTAAGTCATATCGAATAAATTTGACCACTATTGTTGACGCGTTCCAGAGATATTGCCTCATGAAGTGACACTGGTCAGAATTGTAAAATTTGGCTTGGTCATTAAGGTCAAAATTTGCTCCATCACTAAGGGGTTAAACAACTCTCCTTAGTACTATCATACAACATACAAGCCTCTGATTGCTCAGGTGATGCACTGTACTACTGTAGTGCCATGTATTATCACTGCCTGTCAGTGTAATACTAATGGCCCCATACACATGAGATAAGTGTTGGCTGAACAGTCATTTGGCAGACGGCTATCTCTCCAGACTCCCCCATACACAAATATTCAAGCTTTCCTGTGATCTGTATGAGCGAGTCACCACCAGACTCCTCTAGCGGAGGATTATCTCCAGGAAAAATAAATGGATTAGCCTCTGAAATTCAGGATGCCAAATTCTTCTCTGCCCTGACATCATCTGTCGGGAAGCCCCCAAATACATTATATAGTCGACCAAACCCCCCGAAATCAGTGCTTTCATGCAACTTTAGTCTAATATTTATGGAGGCGTTAAAAAGTAACTTATTGGACGCTGTCTCTGTCCCGGACGAAAAGACTAATAGACTTTTGTACATTGCAGGCCCAAATACCATTATTGGTCATTTAAGTATCGTAGTAACTAGGCAGCCCTATACTATCGAGTACTTGGGGGAGGAGGGGCACTGAGCCGGACTCTGTCAAACCTTCTTAGATGCCAGGTTTGCTTTTGACAGCATCAAGTGGTTAAACTGCCAGGGTTGGTGTAGCAGCTGTACCTGTGCCATCCCTGCGGTGTACATCTGTTCTGGTGCCCAAAAGAGTTAATTTCTTTTAAAACAAATGTTTAACATGTTAAAAAGTAAAAAAAAATGTGTCTTATGCTTTTTGCATGTTTTTATCTTATTACAAGAAAGTTGGTGCCAATTTTATTTTGAAACATTTTAATATCTGCTTTTTTATGGAGTTTTTCTTTTAATATAGTAAAGCCGAAGGCCAGAAATAAACCCCATAAAACACTGTACATGGAGACTTTGGTATCAAATAAATCCTGTCTTGGTGTTCTTACAAACAAGCTTTTATAAATGCCTCAAACGTCTGTGTGTGAATCAGACCTGAGATCTAACGTGATAGAAGATGACAATCCGGTGAAGACGGGAAACCTATAGATGGCCGGTCGTGATGTAGTCAGTGACGGACTCCGGCCAAATATGTATCTAGAGCCGTAATAGATGAAGATGTCGTCCTGATCATGAAGTAGTTATTTCTCATGTCATGTGTAATGTGTAGCGTCGGCGTCCCTGCCTCCTGCTAGGCAGGGACGCCGTTCCCCTCACCTCTCCGCTCCGTGCCCGGCGTCCTCCTCCCACTCTGCTGGCAGTGCGCGCTGCTTCCCGGTCACTGTGCTTAGGGCGCGCGTGCGCGCACTCCCTCTCTCTTGAAGGGGCCGCGCGCGCCGTCCTAAGGAGTCCCCGGCCAATGGCCGGAGGATCTCACCATATATAAGGCACCTCCTCCAAAATGGAGATGCCCGAGCAATGTTGTTGCAAAGCCTTTCAACTCTGCTTCAGCCCTCAGGTCCCGTTGCCAGCTTGTTTTCCAGTGCTGTGTACCTGCTTGCAATCCTGCGGTCCGACAGTCTGCCTACCAGCACCTGCCAGTCTGTCTATGGATCAGTCCGCCCGTGGACCAGGTAGCACCTGCCAGATACCTGCCTGCCTGCCAGCCTGTCCAGAGACTCTGACCCGCTCACCTGGGAGCGCTCACCTGCTACCCACCTGCTAGCCTACCTGGAGGCTTAGCCATCACTTGCTGTGACCACCTGCCTGTCCAGAGACTCTTACCCTGCTGTCACTTGCCGTGACCACCTGCCTGTCCAGAGACTCTTATCCTGCTGTCACTTGCCGTGACCACCTGCCTGTCGAGAGACTCTTACCCTGCTGTCACTTGCCGTGACCACCCACCTGTCAAGAGACTGTCCCCGTCACTCGCCGTGACCTCCTGCCCTTCTACCCAGAGACTGTCCCTGTCACTTGACGTGACTGCCTGCCTGCTTTCCCTGGGAGCCTCCCGCTTCCTTACAAGGACTCCCCCTTTGTATAGTATCTCAGAGATTCCACCTCCCAGACCCGTTACAGTTTGCTCGGGCCATGGAACCCGATGGCACCCAAGCTCCCTCGCTCTCGGACCTATGTCATGAACTATCCCGTCAGCGGTCCCAACAGGACTCCATCTTGGGCCACCTGCGTAGTGTTAACTGCCGCCTGGACACACTGACCGCCTCATCGGGAGCTGCTTCCACCCGCACAACTACTACTCCGGCAGCGCCGCTGCCCATCAACACCATGGCATCCCTTCCCGGTCCACGCCTTTCCGCCCCGCCTCGTTTTGGTGGAGATCCCGGCCTGGCACGAGGCTTCATTAACCAGTGCTCCCTGCACTTTGAACTTTTGGCATACCAGTTCACCACTGACCGAGCCAAGGTGGCCTTCATCATGTCCCATCTCACTGGGGAGGCACTGGCTTGGCTATATCCTCTATGGGAGAGAGAAGACCCCCTGGTATCCAACCTCCCAGCCTTTCTCACGGCCTTCCGGAAAGTCTTCGACGAACCAGGACGGAAGACCTCATCCGCCTCATCTCTGCTACGACTCCATCAAGGGAGTCTCACCGTGTGCCAATATGCCATACGGTTCCGTACCCTTGCTTCCGAGCTTGCGTGGGATAATGAGGCACTGGTTTCCGTCTTCTGGGAGGGCCTGTCCGGTCGGATTAAAGATGAACTTGCCGGTCGGGACATTCCTACAACTCTCGATGACTTAGTGACACTTGCCACCCGGATTGACATCCGGTTCCAGGAGCACACCAAAGAAGTCACCCATGAGAGGAGGTTTCCACGCCTTGCTCCTACTTTTCTGAATCCCATCTCTTAATCTGTAACACCCCGGGCGCACTCGCCAGAGCCCATGCAGGTCGACCAAACCAAGATGGTTAAAACCCGTCAAGAGTCTCGCCGTGCCGAGGGGAGCTGTTTCTACTGTGGTAGTAAGGAGCACTGGATCCATTCCTGCCCGGAGAGGTCGGGAAACGCCTGTGTCTAGGATCGCTCAGAGAGGTCGTCCTAGACCAAAATAAATCCTCTCCTTCTCTGATGCTGTCGGTCTCTATCATCTGCGGGGAGAACCGTTACTTTGAACTTGCTCAACTTGATTCTGGAGCTGCCGGAAATCTCATTTCTCAGTCCCTGGTAGAGAAATACCACATTTACACCAAACCTCTGGCTGTACCCTTATCTGTCGCCTTCGTGGATGGGGGTCTCTTACCGCATCCCATCCAACTCATCACCGAATCCATAACTCTGCAGGTGGGAATGCTGCACTCTGAGAGCATCTTCTTCCATGTTCTGCCTGGAATCTCTCACGCCCTCTTGCTAGGCCTACCTTGGCTCCAGAGACATGCACCCGTGCTTGATTGGCAGACCGGAGAAGTCCTTCGCTGGGGGCAGGACTGCCATAAGACTTGTTTAGTTCCCGTTCGTCCTGCCCGTCCTTCTCCTAGCCCAGCCAATCTACCCGGCCTACCGGTTCCCTATTTGTCTTATGCGGACGTCTTTAACAAAAGAGAAGCAGAGACATTACCCCCTCATAGACCATACGATTGCCCAATCGACCTGATACCCGGCGCTACTCCTCCCCGTGGGCGTATTTACCCTTTGTCCGCTGCTGAAACCCGGTCCATGTCTGAATATATCGAGAATCTGGCCCGGGGATTTATCCGGAAATCTACCTCCCCGGCGGGAGCAGGCTTCTTCGTCAAAAAGAAAGACGGCTCACTCCGTCCCTGTATAGACTATAGAGGCCTTAACCAGATCACGGTGAAAAATAAATACCCCCTTCCGCTCATTCCTGAATTATTTGACCGTCTGAGGGGTGCTAGAATCTTCACCAAGCTGGATCTCCGTGGGGCGTATAACCTGGTCCGTATCCGTCAGGGGGATGAATGGAAGACTGCATTCAACACCCGGGACGGCCACTATGAATACCTCGTAATGCCCTTCGGTCTCTGTAATGCTCCCGCCGTCTTTCAAGAGTTGGTCAATGACATCTTCCGTGACCTTCTCTACTCCTGTGTGGTGGTGTACCTGGACGACATCTTGGTCTTCTCTCCGGATCTCCCCACACACCGGAGGGACATTTCTCAGGTCCTGCTCAGGCTCAGGCAGAACCACCTCTACGCAAAATATGAGAAGTGCCTCCTTGAGCAGACCTCTCTTCCGTTTCTGGGCTACATAATCTCTCAGACCGGCCTACGAATGGATCCTGAGAAACTGCCATCCAAAAGTGGCCCCGACCGGAGGGGTTGAAGGCTATTCAGCGGTTCCTGGGCTTCGCTAACTACTACCGCCTCTTCATTCCACACTTCTCTTCCCGGACTGCCCCTATCTCTGCGCTCACCCGTAAGGGCTCTAATCCCAAAGAATGGCCGCTCGAAGCAGAGGAGGCCTTTCTTTCCTTGAAGCAAGCTTTCTCCTCCGCCCCTGTGCTGCATCGTCCGGACGGCAACAAACAATTCTTCCTAGAAGTAGACGCTTCCTCCTCCGGAGCCGGAGCGGTACTCACCCAAAAGTCGTCTTCCGGAAGAATGGTAACCTGCGGCTTCTTCTCCAAACTCTTCTCCTCTTCTGAGCGCAATTATTCTTTAGAAGACCGAGAATTATTAGCCATTAAGCTGGCACCGGAGGAGTGGCGTTACCTGCTCGAGGGGGCTCTTCACCCGGTAATAATTTACACGGACCACAAGAACTTGGCTTACCTCCAGAGTGCTCAGAGACTTAACCCGCGCCAAGCCCGGTGGTCCTTGTTCTTCTCCCGCTTTGATTTCATTCTTCATTTTCGCCCGGCAGACAAAAACATCAAAGCTGATGCCTTGTCCCAATCCTTTTTGGTCTCTGATCTAGAGGAGAAGCCTAAGCACATCATCGACCCCGCCAAAGTAATGCAGGTGGCCCCCGTGAATCTAAATCGTCTTACATCCAGTAAGACGTTCGTAACAGTACCTGATCGTGAGAAGGTCCTACACTGGGGACATTCGTCTAAGCTAGCTGGCCATGCTGGTCAGAAAAATACCCTCCAGCTTATTACCCGGCATTACTGGTGGCCTACCCTGCACAAGGACGTAATAGACTTTGTTTCAGCCTGTGTGTCCTGCGCCCGCAACAAGGTTCCTAGACACCTGCCAGCCTCTTCCTGTACCTGCTGCCCCGTGGCAGCATATAGCCATGGACTTTATAACGGACCTCCCTGTCTCTGCCAGTTGTACGGTCATTTGGGTGGTCGCTGACCGCTTTTCTAAGATGGCTCACTTCATTCCCCTGCCGGGCCTCCCGTCTGCATCTGAGTTGGCTAAAGACTGTATCCATCATATTTTCAGTCTTCATGGTCTTCCTCTCCACATCGTATCCGATCGAGGAGTTCAGTTCACCTCTCACTTCTGGCGAGCCACGTGTAAATTGCTGGGGGTCACCTTGGACTTCTCTTCTGCTTATCACCCACAGTCCAATGGTCAAGTAGAGCGGATCAACCAAATTTTAACCAGTTACCTCCGGCACTTTGTTAATGCTCACCATTCCGACTGGGTGGATCTTTTACCGTGGGCCGAATTTTCCTACAATAATCACGAGAGTGAATCTTCCTCCAAATCCCCGTTTTTTATAGTCTACGGTCAGCATCCTCAGATCCCGTTTCCCGTCTCCACCTCGGTGGACAATACGGCTGCGGAATCTCTTGTTAGCGAATTTTCCTCCATTTGGGAAAGTACCACATCCGCACTTCTTCAGTCATCCTAGCGGATGAAAAAACAGGCTGACAAAAGACGTCTGGATCCGCCACAATTCCGTCCTGGAGATAAAGTCTGGCTCTCGTCCAAATATCTCCGGCTCAAGATTCCTTCCTACAAGTTAGGGCCTCGGTTCATCGGCCCACTGGAAGTTATCAAACAAATCAACCCGGTGGCCTATAAATTGAAACTCCCGGCCAACTTGCGGATCCCTAACTCCTTCCATGTATCTCTACTCAAACCCGTTGTACTTAACTCTTTTTCCAAGTCTACAGGTACGCCTCCTGCTCCGGTTTCCGCTGAAAACGAGTTTGAGGTAGAGAACATTCTGGCCACCAAAAGGGTAAGAGGAAAGACCTTTTTTCTAGTGGATTGGAAGGGGTTTGGTCCTGAAGAGAGAACGTGGGAGCCCCGGAAGAACATCCATGCCCCTCTCATCCTTGATAAATTTCTCTCTGGCCTAAAAAAGGGGGGGCCTAAAGGGGGGGGGTACTGTAGCGTCGGCGTCCCTGCCTCCTGCTAGGCAGGGACGCCGTTCCCCTCACCTCCGCTCCGTGCCCGGCGTCCTCCTCCCGCTCTGCTGGCAGCGCGCGCTGCTTCCCGGTCACTGTGCTTAGGGCACGCGCTCCCTCTCTCTTAAAGGGGCCGCGCTCGCCGTCCTAAGGAGTCCCCGGCCAATGGCTGGAGGATCTCACCATATATAAGGCACCTCCTCCAAAATGGAGGTGCCCGAGCAATGTTGTTGCAAAGCCTTTCAACTCTGCTTCAGCCCTCAGGTCCCGTTGCCAGCTTGTTTTCCAGTGCTGTGTACCTGCTTGCAATCCTGCGGTCCGACAGTCTGCCTACCAGCACCTGCCAGTCTGTCTATGGATCAGTCCGCCCGCGGACCAGGAAGCACCTGCCAGATACCTGCCTGCCAG
Source organism: Phyllobates terribilis (assembly GCF_046119375.1). NCBI lineage: Eukaryota > Metazoa > Chordata > Amphibia > Anura > Dendrobatidae > Phyllobates > Phyllobates terribilis. The sequence goes on along the minus strand of NW_027362789.1, from coordinate 5,514,309 downwards.
CCTGTCCAGAGACTCTTACCTGCTCACCTGGGAGCGCTCACCTGCTACCCGCCTGCTAGCCTACCTGGAGGCTTAGCCGTCACTTGCTGTGACCACCTGCCTGTCCAGAGACTCTTACCCTGCTGTCACTTGCCGTGACCACCTGCCTGTCCAGAGACTCTTATCCTGCTGTCACTTGCCGTGACCACCTGCCTGTCTAGAGACTCTTATCCTGCTGTCACTTGCCGTGACCACCCGCCTGTCAAGAGACTGTCCCCGTCACTCGCCGTGACCTCCTGCCCTTCTACCCAGAGACTGTCCCTGTCACTTAACGTGACTGCCTGCCCGCTTTCCCTGGGAGCCACCCGCTTCCTTACAAGGACTGCCCCTTTGTATAGTAGCTCAGAGGTTCCACCTCCCAGACCCGTTACATAATGAATATCTCCTGCAGTATTGCTAATGCCGATTCCAGTGTCGGTAAATGAGATGAGAATTAGCTTTACTGAAAATGAGTCTATGAGAAAGGTATTCAGCTGCAGATTCCGAGGAAGAAACCAGGGCTCAGTTGGGGTCCATTTTGATGGAGTCTGTATAAAATGGACCAACTCCAACTCCTAAAATATATAATAAATTGGGTACAGTAGTTCAAATGTCTGTCTTATTCCTGATATAAGGGTCTACTCTTCTAGCTGAGATTAATCTGTGCTACAGTAAATTTATCACTTAAACATGAGCTGTGTATGAGGGAGCCAGTGTCATGGAAATTGAGGAGTCGGAGGTTTGGCTTACCGACTCCACAGCCCTGGAAGAAACTGCTTGTTGTCTGTGGCCTAAAATATATAGGTTTTATTAGTAGGTGTAAAGAAGAAAACTAGATACTGTAAAACATAAATCTCCTCAAATCTTTCCCTTATTGTCTCCACTAATTGTATTATTACACAGGATTTTTATGTTGCATCTGCTCATCTTCTCATTCAGGTCTCTACAATATCGGATCCTCTCAGTGAATATCTTCTATATAAGAGAGTTTTCCTAATTTACCCATCAAAGATGAATATGGACACAGACAAGATGGCTGAGAAAATATTACACCTCACCCTAGAGATTCTCTTCCGGCTTACTGGAGAGGTGAGAGATTCTTATGACGTCACATTACATCATTCTTATATATGGGAATAACAGATGGACAGAACTGGAGAGGTGAGGACTCTGGAAATGTCTGTAGTGAGATTTATGAATGTGTCTCTCCATAACCAGGATTACACAGTAGTGAAGAAGACCTCTAGTGAGCGCTGTCAGGACACTTTGTCTGAGGGATGGGGAAGAACCCTGAGCCCAATCACGGAGCTTCCACCTCATCACCTGATACATGAGGACATCAATGACCAGAAGATCCTAGATCTCACCTACAAGATGATTGAGCTGCTGACTGGAGAGGTGCCACTGCTGGGAATGCTGGGACATTTTATAGTAAAGCTATGAAGGGATCGGGGGGATGACTCTATCATTGTATGTGTCAGGTTCCTATAAGGTGTCAGGACATCACCGTCTATTTCTCCATGGAGGAGTGGGAGTATTTAGAAGGACACAAAGATCTGTACAAGGACGTCATGATGGAGGTTCCCCAGCCCCTCACATCACCAGGTAATAGACAGGACTAAATACACACGGCCTATAATTATCTGTATGTAAAGAATGAATTCAGTCCCTGTATGTGTTTCCTCCAGATCTATCCAGTAAGAGGACAACACCAGAGAGACGTACCTGTCTTCTTCTTCCACAGGACTGTAAACAAGAAGACCCCAATGTTCCTCAGGATCATCAGGTAGATGGCGAAAAAGTGTCATGAGATCTCCTCTATTATGTGTAGACGGCTGTGAAGGTCTTGTGTTTGGTCTTATTTTATCCACCAGTATTATATGTTTTATACTTGTGTAGTGAGAATGGTGGAGATGGCATGATTAGAGCTGATCATAGATGTGACTTGTACAATATTTGTTTCAGGGTGAAGATCTGACCCATAATAATACTACAGAGACATATGTGAGGGGTGATGAGCGGTGTAAAGAGGAGATTCCTACAGATAACCATCCAGGTGAGTAGTAACCACTAAATGCAGAGAAGTCACAGATTCTTCTCTGTCACCGGCTGTGGCTGGTTTACCGGTCATGTAGTCCGGCCGTATCACAATCGTGTGATCATTTTGCTTCTAGACGAAAACATTCTCCTCCACCAAAAACTGTTCAAATGACTTTGGGCGTTTAAACCCCTTTTCTATAGAACTTACAACCTGGAAGATCCACCTACCAACTGAAATTAGAAGATTATTTATGAAAGCCAAATACTAGAGATTTATATAAAAATTACTATTTTATTAATATTATATTAAAAAATTGAGACATTGATACACACATGGGATTGCTGTATTGGGAAATTAATTTGGACTTTCCATCCCCATAGACTAACTTAGGCGGATGGGCCATTTCCCTGAAGAATCTATGAATAGAGGAAACACGTTGGGAGGCGCATAGGGATCATCATGTGGTGCCAACATAGGGTCAGCTGTGGACTGTCCTTGTAAGGGCAGAAGTTCTGAGGTATAGGGTCAGGCAATTGATGTATTTTTCCCTGTCTGAATCCAGATCTCTGAAAAGCCTGAGATGATGGGCCAGCATTTACTTCTCAGGTGAGATCTTTCCATACATTGATCTAGAACTAGATGGTTTAAGATCTTGCCTATTTACAGTACAGACCGAAAGTTTGGACACACCTTCTCATTTAAAGCTTTTTCTGTGTTTTCATGACTATGAAAATTGTACATTCACACTGAAGGCATCGAAACTATGAATTAACACATGTGGAATTATATACTTAACAAAAAGTGTGAAACAACTGAAAATATGTCTTATATTCTAGGTTCTTCAAAGTAGCCACCTTTTGCTTTGATGACTGCTTTGCACACTCTTGGCATTCTCTTGATGAGCTTCAAGAGGTAGTCACCGGAATTGGCTTTCACTTCACAGGTGTGCCCTGTCAGGTTTAATAAGTGGGATTTCTTGCCTTATAAATGGGGTTGGGACCATCAGTTGTGTTGTGCAAAAGTCAGGTGGATACACAGCTGATAGTCCTGCTGAATAGATTGTTAGAATTTGTATTATGGCAAGAAAAAAGCAGCTAAGTAAAGAAAAACGAGTGGCCATCATTACATTTAAAAATGAAGGTCAGTCAGTCCGAAAAATTGGGCAAACTTTTAAAGTGTCCTCAAGTGCAGTTGCAAAAACCATCAAGCACTACAAAGAAACTGGCTCACATGAGGACCGCCCCAGGAAAGGAAGACCAAGAGTCACCTCTGCTTATGAGGATAAGTTTATCCGAGTCACCAGCCTCAGAAATCGCAGCTTAACAGCAGCTCAGATTAGAGACCAGGTCAATGCCACACAGAGTTCTAGCAGCAGACACATCTCTACAACAACTGTTAAGAGGAGACGTTGTGTAGCAAGCCTTCATGGTAAAATAGCTGCTAGGAAACCACTGCTAAGGACAGGGAGCAAGCAGAAGAGACTTGTTTGGGCTAAAGAACACAAGGAATGGACATTAGACCAGTGGAAATCTGTGCTTTGGTCTGATGAGTCCAAATTTGAGATCTTTGGTTTCCAACCACCGTGTCTTTGTGCGACGCAGAAAAGGTGAACGGATGGACACTACATGCCTGGTTCCCACCGTGAAGCATGAAGGAGGAGGTGTGATGGTGCTTTGCTGGTGACACTGTTGGGGATTTATTCAAAATTGAAGGCATACTGAACCCGCATGGCTACCACCGCATCTTGCAGCGGCATGCTATTCCATCCGGTTTGCGTTTAGTTGGACCATCATTTATTTTTCAACAGGACAATGACCCCAAACACACCTCCAGGCTGTGTAAGGGCTATTTGACCAAGAAGGAGAGTGATGGGGTGCTACGCCAGATGACCTGGCCTACACAGTCACCAGACCTGAACCCAATCGAGATGGTTTTGGGTGAGCTGGACCGCAGAGTGAAGGCAAAAGGGCCAACAAGTGCTAAGCATCTCTGGGAACTCCTTCAAGATTGTTGGAAGACCATTTCCGGTGACTACCTCTTGAAGCTCATCAAGAGAATGCCAAGAGTGAGCAAAGCAGTCATCAAAGCAAATGGTGGCTACTTTGAAGAAGCTAGAATATAAGACATATTTTCAGTTGTTTCACACTTTTTTGTTAAGTACATAATTCCACATGTGTTAATTCATAGTTTTGATGCCTTCAGTGTGAATGTACAATTTTCATAGTCATGAAAATACATAAAAATCTTTAAATGAGAAGGTGTGTCCAAACTTTTGGTCTGTACTGTATGTGTATTTGACTTCTATGTATGATATCCTAGTTTGTCCATTGCTTGAGGATTCATTAATGATGCATGAATTGGAGGAGTGAAAAGCTACTGATATTGTGAGATATTATTCCTTTGGACTGAATGGGAATAAGTCATATTGAACTGAAGGACCAGCCAAAGGGATGGCTATTTAATAGAGTGGCTATTAAGTATGCAAGCTATTATTTTCTGAGTATAGGAGGTCCTAGAGAGTATTGTTTTGTTGTCTACTTTATACTATGGATCTAAGGATAAATTTGGAAATTATTTGATTATATATCTATCCAATACTGTCCTAAACTACATTTTTCTAGTTTGTGGCGTCTGTCTTTTTGAATAACATTTTTTTAATAAAATAGTAATTTTGTGTGCCATGATATATCTTTAAGCTGTGCGTGGCTGATGGCTGTAATATACATTTATTCACGCCTGCAGGAGATATGACATGACTCAAGCCCTGCTTTTATGGATTCACTCCACGTCATAAGTTATATATCGATCGTAAAGAATTCAGATACAATCTATCCTGAAATGGGGAGCACTAATACTTTCTCTACTCTTCTGGTCAAGACTCATAGTAGCTCCAATGGTCCACCATAAATAAGTGCATCTCTGGTTTAGTGTTGGAGATCTACCCCCAAACACACGTTCTTGTTGGGGATGTAACATGTTTTTTTATTCTGTCTTTTTTTTTACAGGTTCATTCTGTATGATAGTTTGATTGTGGTGGGATCGGCCTGCCTCACTTATGTGAGTCCGTAACTCCCTGGTAGTCTTCAAAAAAAGGTCTCCATTGTCTCTTCCAAATGCCCTAGATCTAAATAAATTTAAGACACCTCCGCTGTGCACTATTATAAAAAGTTATCATTAAATGTATATTTCTTCTTGAAATACATTTGACAGATAATATTGGCCCTTACTATAGTTTAAATTGCCAGGAACTACCAAGAAACATACTCTAATTATCCCAGAGAGGTTTCACCGCTAGTTACTTTTTTTTGATCTTTTCATTAGATGTGTTATTATAGTCTGTACTTACACAAAGACCCCTAGGCTTGGGCTACGGTGTTGCCTGCTGTTCTGTGGTGTGAGATGACAAGAAGAATGGTCAGGTGGCCGGATCAGAACCAGGAGGGCAGAGAAAATACTAAATCAGAAGACACAATAGTAGTCACATAGTAAACGGGTAGGGATCACAAGAAGAAACTAAGAAGAACCAGAGGAGAAGAAGGCTGTATCTGGCAGCTTCCGGCATTATGCATGAGCTTTAGTAGGGTGTGGTGCTTTCCATTTGAGTTAAGTAGGGAGCAGATTTGACTTTGGAAGAGCGGATTTTGCTGGATTGGTTTATGGAAGCCATGTTGGTTTTCAAGAGCCTTTGAGCCACTAATGATGTGGAAATTTCTGTTTTTCCATTGACAGATGATGGACCTGAGTGGGGGCTTGTTTCTTTATGAGACGAATAGAAGTTTTTATTGGTATCATTTTCGCATAGTTCATATTTGGGAGGCAGAATGAACAAACAGTTGAACACCAAGCTTTCCTGGTTCAAGCTATAAGGTTTTCTATTAGACTGTGAAATGTCATTCACTGTCATTCTGTCAATAACTTGCCATTTCTACAGACAGTTTCAGTAGAAATGTTCAAAAAATTTATTTTAAGAATATTTTATTCAAATATAATATTTTTTTTTTTACTTAGCAGATGACTGTACCAGGAGATCAGAGGGACGGCCGACATCTTCAATTTTCAAATCAGTTGAACTTGAGATCCCACAGGATACAATTGAAGGGAATGCCATTACTCCAGATATACCATCATCCCCTTACAGCAAAGATGTGTCATCTGATCCTTTGAAACAGGTCCTATCTTCTGATTCATTACCGACTACTAAGAAAAATCAAAGTCACAAAATAAGCATTAAAAAACTAATTGCTCCGAAAGCTAAGAAGCCATTTTCACGGTCAGAATATGGAAATAGTTTTCCCCTCAAAAAGTTTTTTCTTAAACATCAAAAAATTCACACAGCAAAGAATAATTTTTCTTGTTCCAAGTGTATGAAATGTTTTAACAAGAAATCAAGTCTTCTTAGTCACCAGAGAACTCACACAGGGGAGAAACCTTTTTCATGTTCAGAATGTGGGAAATATTTTAACGTGAAATCAAATCTTCTTAGTCACCAGAGAACTCACACAGGGGAGAAGCCTTTTTCATGTTCAGAATGTGGGAAATGTTTTACAGTGAAATCAACTCTTGTTACACATCTTCGAACTCACACAGGGGAGAAGCCTTTTTCATGTTCAGAATGTGGGAAATGTTTTAACAAGAAATCACCTCTTGTTACACATCAGAGAACGCACACAGGGGAGAAGCCTTTTTCCTGCTCAGAATGTGGGAAATGTTTTAACCAGAAATCAGCTCTTGTTACACATCAGAGAACGCACACAGGGGAGAAGCCTTTTTCATGTTTAGAATGTGGGAAATGTTTTAACCAGAAAACAGATCTTGTTGCACATCAGAGAACTCACACAGGGGAGAAGCCCTTTTCCTGTTCAGAATGTGGGAAATGTTTTAACCAAAAATCAGCTCTTGTTACACATCAGAGAATTCACACAGGAAAGATGCCTTTTACATGTTCAGAATGTGGGAAATGTTTTACACAGAAATCAAGTCTTAACAAACATCAGAGCATTCACACAGGGGAGAAGCCTTTTTCATGTTCAGAATGTGGGAAATGTTTTAACCAGAAATTAGTTCTTGTTACACATCAGAGAAATCACACAGGGGAAAAGCCTTTTTCATGTTCAGAATGTGGGAAATGTTTTACAGGGAAATCAAATGTTGTTAAGCACCAGAGAACTCACACTGGGGAAAAGCTTTTTTCATGTTCAGAATGTGGGAAATGTTTTACACAGAAATCAAGTCTTAAAAAACATCAGAGCATTCACACAGGGGAGAAGCCTTTTTCATGTTCAGATTGTGGGAAATGTTTTAACCAGAAAGCGCATCTTGATAGACATCAGAGAAGTCACAGAGGGGAGAAGCCTTTTTTATATCCTTAATGTGGAAAAAATTTACTTGAAAAGACACATTTTTAGCAAGAAAAAATCGTGCTAATAAGCGAGTGCGTCTTATAGACTGGAGGTAGTTTCCTGTGACCGAGAACAATGAGACAGTGTCCTTCCTGATCAGTGAGAGAACTGCTTTCTCCTCCAGACCCACACTTATCTAACTGATTGGTGCAGAGCAGGAGAGGAAGGTACCGGGACGTGGCCAGAGGCTGCACATCCTGACTGAGCAGCTGAAGAACCTTCCACCCGACTAGCTCAAGGACCTGTCAGGTCATGTAACACTGTTTTACATATTTTTTAAAAGTTGTCAGGTTCCGTTATGAACTGAGCCATTTCTTAATGAGTTTGGCCTCCTAAATGCAAATTGGACAATGAGTTTTCCTTTTACTGCTGCATATAATTGATGATAAAAGTTTCAGTACTTTGAAACATTATTATTTTTGTAAATATACAGATGCAGAATATTTTGTTATGCCATTTTTTTGATATTTATTTAGAGAAAACTTAGCAACAGTTCAAATAACTAAAACCTGTCTAAACACTATTGCGAATTATAAACAGTTACAGAAATTGCACTACAAAACCTGGTCCTCATTCAGTGACAACTCTTTTTTGCTTGCTTCTTGCACTCATGCATTGGATCATCTCTTAAAATTATGCAACAGTAATCTGCAAGCATTGAAAGATTCCATTTTCCTTTATATCTTTTCTCCATAGCTGCAATATGTTGGTTATATCTCTCATCTCTCACCATCCTCATCTCTCACAACTCCACAGTTTGGTGGAAGAAAAGTCTAGAATGTAATAAATTAATCATTAAGAACATGTTACAGCCAAGATCCTTATATGTTTTGAGGAGAAATAACACCAACTCTTCATAGTTACTGCTCTTGAGTTTCCCAAAAACTTAATTACCACAAATGCAAATGTAAACCATGCAGCCTTTTCCTTGCCCTGCAACAAATGAAGAGACTCCTCATCTTGAAGAAGCTAACAAATCTGAGGTCCAATATAGACTCCTTTTATATTTGCTTCACTTAACCTTGGAAAGTTATCAATCAGATGTATGAATGGTTTTACATTTTTATCTATTGCCTTTACAAAGTTCTTCATTAGGCCCAACTTGATAAGGTTTTGTTACCACCATTCCCAGGTGGGTCCTCAACTTCTGGATGCAGGACAGTTTACTCCCTTACTGAAGTGAATGTCGGAGAGGCCAGTCCCTTTTTTTGTAGCAATATTCTTTTGAATGACTATCCCACTCACACAGAAAGCAGCAGTACTTTTGAGTATCCACCCAGGAGACCAAGTAAGAGGGCAACAACCGTGACGACATGCGAACAAGCAGATGTAGGAGCTCCTGCCGAGCATCTAGCTATTTATCCAATATAGGACCTGACGACTATCCTGAAAATCATCATACATCTACCAGTTAACTGTCTGAGTGTGGAAGTACTTTGCTCCAGGGGAAAAAATGACCAGGAAAATCCACAGAGAGACTGCAGGAGAAGCAGGCTTTCAGCTCCAAGATGACACCATGGTCATCACGCTGGAGACAGATTGAGCAGGGGAGACAAGGAGGAGGGAAGTGGTGACCAGATTGGTGCAATTTGCCTGCACAGAAACACAGGTCTCAGCAGGTGACAATGGCCTTCTTATAGCAGCTACCCCGCACCTGTGCAGGAGCTCAAAGTGGAAGAGTTGGGTGAGCAGGAGATGGGAGAGGCAGCCGCGTTGAAGGGGACGAAAAGACCACAAAATTGCATGTGGCACAATACTCACTGCCCCACGGCCTAATCTGCAACAATGGGACATATACAGTTAGATCCATATATATTTGGACAGAGACAACATTTTTCTAATTTTGGTTCTAGACATTACCACAATGAATTTTAAACAAAACAATTCAGATGCAGTTGAAGTTCAGACTTTCAGCTTTCATTTGAGGGTATCTACATTAAAATTGGATGAAGGGTTTAGGAGTTTCAGCTCCTTAACATGTGCCACCCTGTTTTTAAAGGGACCAAAAGTAATTGGACAAATTAAATAATTGTAAATAAAATGTTAATTTCTAGTACTTGGTTGAAAACCCTTTGTTGGCAATGACTGCCTGAAGTCTTGAACTCGTGGACATCACCAGACGCTGTGTTTCCTCCTTTTTGATGCTCTGCCAGGCCTTCACTGCGGTGGTTTTCAGTTGCTCTTTGTTTGTGGGCCTTTAGTCTTTAACAAGTGAAATCCATGCTCAATTGGGTTGAGATCAGGTGACTGACTTGGTCATTCAAGAATATTCCACTTCTTTGCTTTAATAAACTCCTGGGTTGCTTTGGCTTTATGTTTTGGGTCATTGTCCATCTGTAGTATGAAACGACGACCAATCAGTTTGGCTGCATTTGGCTGGATCTGAGCACACAGTATGGCTCTGAATACATCAGAATTAATTCGGCTGCTTCTGTCCTGTGTCACATCATCAATAAACACTAGTGACCCAGTGCCACTGGCAGCCATGCATGCCCAAGCCATCACACTGCCTCCGCCGTGTTTTACAGATGATGTGGTATGCTTTGGATCATGAGCTGTACCACGCCTTCGCCATACTTTCTCTTTCCATCATTCTGGCAGAGGTTGATCTTGGTTTCACCTGTCCAAAGAATGTTCTTCCAGAACTGTGCTGGCTTTTTTAGATGTTTTTTAGCAAAGTACAGTCTAGCCTTTTTATTCTTGATGCTTATGAGTGGCTTGCACCGTGCAGTGAACCCTCTGTATTTACTTTCATGCAGTCTTCTCTTTATGGTAGATTTGGATATTGATACGCCTACCTCCTGGAGAGTGTTGTTCACTTGGTTGGCTGTTGTGAAGGGGTTTTTCTTCACCATGGAGATTATTCTGCGATCATCCACCACTGTTGTCTTCCGTGGGCACCCAGGTCTTTTTGCATTGATGAGTTCACCAGTGCTTTCTTTCTTTCTCAGGATGAACCAAACTGTAGATTTTGCCACTCCTAATATTGTAGCAATTTCTCGGATGGGTTTTTTCTGTTTTTGCAGCTGAATGATGGCTTGTTTCACCTGCATGGAGAGCTCCTTTGACCGCATGTTTACTTCACAGCAAAACCTTCCAAATGCAAGCACCACACCTCAAATCAACTCCAGGCCTTTTATCTGCTTAATTGAGAATGACATAATGAAGGGATTGCCCACACCTGTCCATGAAATAGCCTTGGAATCAATTGTCCAATTACTTTTGGTCCCTTTAAAAACAGGGTGGCACATGTTAAAGAGCTGAATCTCCTAAACCCTTCATCCAATTTTAATGTGGATACCCTCAAATGAAAGCTGAAAGTCTGAACTTCAACTGCATCTGAATTGTTTTGTTTAAAATTCATTGTGGTAATGTCTGGAACCAAAATTAGAAAAATGTTGTCTCTGTCCAAATATATATGGACCTAACTGTAGGTACCTGAGGAACCTACTTTAAAAGATGTTTTCATTGCAGGGGTACATTGGAAATTCTCTCGATCTGCTTTGAATGTACATTTTGGTGGTCTTAAAGAGATAGCAGGTATGCGACACAAACTGCAGAAAATAGCAGGCGCTGTGGAAGGCGAGTCAGCGCCATTGATGATCAGATAGCCGATACAAGGAATGAGAACAGGCTTGCAGCACAGCATATATCAGCACTTCTGACAGAAACTGATGATCTTTAAAATAGGTCAAGACTCAATGATATACTACTTATTGGTGTGCCTGAAAAATAGAAGGCTCCTTTCCTACTGAATTCTTGGAAAACTGGATGAAATTAATAATCAGGCTTGAAACCTTAACCCCACCCTATAAGCTGTAGAATGAGCTCATAGGGTGCCGACGCATCCTCTGCCTCCTGGGCTTCCACAAAGACATGTGCTGGCTAAAGTTTTACACTACCGGGACAGAGATATTATCCTGTGACAGGCAAGGGATCACCCCGATGTAACAATCAATGGGTCCAAAATCTTGATATTTCCAGATTATTCTATAGAAGTGCAGAAACAAAGAGCCAGATTCATTGATATCAAAAAACATCTGAGAGATCTGTATGTTCCATATTCAATTATTAAAGTTAATAACCCTTTCTGAATTGACGTCTTCAATAAACCAGCAGCGCAGGAAGTATCCACAAATTTCTCCAGATCCTGATATTCATCGGTTTTGGCAAACCCATGGATCCGCAGCAGCTGAACATCAAACTTAAAACGTCAAAGAAAAGAATACAGATCAGGTTAGCACAATCTGATACAAATACTCTTAAATGTTTGTTGCGCTACTTTCTCCCTTGTGTTTTCCCGGCTGCAGAGGAAATTATCTATATATCTGCATCTTGGAATACTTTTACAATCGACTATCATCAAGGGAACGGCTCATGTTACAAACTATTAGACAAACAGGAGGATCCATTATGGACATGGACAGTTCTACAAACTCATTCAGTGAGGAGGACACAAATGTTTTAAGGAAAAAAAAATGTTTTATCACTTCAAAGACACATTAAAAGAAGAACTTCATTTTGGTCTGGATGCCCGGTTTTGAACTATTTATATGGATGAAAAAATATGTCTGAGGGGCCTCATGTTGGTACATACCTCTCCATTTCCTAATGACAATACGTTTACACTTGAATGGGACTCTAATTTAAATAATTGTATGCACATTATGTTAACATGTTTACATAAAAAGAGAACTGCAACTGAAAAAGTCCTATCTTTAGTTAAGGACTGTGAAGACCTGGGGTCTTCCATGGCCATAATACTACTCAGACAACACTGGGTGAGGGTATAGCAGTGGGGCAATATTTTATTGAACCACCAAATGGACATTAAACAGAACAGTCCCAGCAAATACCCAAGATGGTACAACATTACCCAGTCTCGCCCTACCGCTGACCTTCCAGGGATAGAACAACTGCGACTTTGGGACTTACAGGGCCAACTAGCTCAACCGGTGGCCCCTGCTTTTGGCGGGTCCCCACAGAGAGGAGGTAGCAGCAAGCGTAGGAAGCTGACAGTCCATCAAGATACAAGGCCAAGAGACCCAAGGGTCCCACCCTGGCTGGCCTCTCTGAGAGTTTCCATGGGTTCCAGGTGACCAGAGGGTCCCATCTGGCAACCCCAAACAACATATCCATGGGGCCAGATGAAATCATCATCCCAACCTGGTCTCCCCAAATGTATCCATGGGCTCTCTGATGGTCAATGAAGCAGATCCGTATCCTCCCAGTCAGGGCCGTACATCCTCAGGCAGAATCATGTAGAATACAAATCTGTATCTTTCTGGATGAAGCCATGCTACCAAGCTGATGCCCTGAAGAGTCTGACTGATTTTTGATTCTCTCTTTCAATTCTCACTGCTACAGAGGCATATGTCTCTTAAACAGTTACAGTTGTCCTTTCAAGTACCCATCCACAGGTCAAGGATTAGAGAGGGTATTATTCCACAAGGCTCATGTCTCATTGTTTGAGCATTTAATCAATTTATATTGTTGGTAAAGCAGGGGGCTCTTGTAAATCAACATATACAGTACAGACCAAAAGTTTGGACACACCTTCTCATTTAAAGATTTTTCTGTATTTTCATGACTTTGAAAATTGTGCATTCACACTGAAAGCATCAAAACTATGAATTAACACATGTGGAATTATATACTTAACAAAAAAGTGTGAAACAACTGAAAATATGTCTTATATTCTAGGTTCTTCAAAGTAGCCACCTTTTGCTTTGATGACTGCTTTGCACACTCTTGGCATTCTCTTCACAAGGACCTACAGAGGTTTGAATCTCATCCAGCATATAAAAAATAAATTACAACACCATCACATCCATATTACTATTGGAACATGAGCCAGTAATGAAAAAATGTAAAAAACTGCAACGAGACAGGGATGATTATCGTATTATAAAAAAGAAAGAAACACAAAGTGTGCCCTGAGTCACAGAACAAAAATCTAAAAATTCTGTACCTATACAACTAAAAGACAAGGCTAATGAATTCATTCATACAAATAAAAAAAATTGACAAAAATGAAGATAAGATCGAACCAAAGATAACAAATAACAAAATAATTGAGAAAGTCCTACCACATAGAATTGAACCTTTATCAATTGCAACAGTTGAATCTACAAAAAGTACTGTGAAATAAAGGAGATTCATAGGAAATGATGGTAGACAAAACTTACTGTGAATAATGTAAGAAAATATATATTTATTCGAACTATCATAAGAAGGACTATTTTAGGGACAATCGGCAATGACAACAACAAGAAGGAAAGGAAAAAAGCTCACAGGCCAAAAACTTTTAATTAAAAAATATATCACTTTTATTCATAAATATTCACAAGTAAATGGGGGAAAGTGCAAATGTGCAAGCGGTTAAGAGCCAGACGTTACATCACAGTGGAGCCCACATTCATAAAATATATATCAGGACAATCAATACAAGCATAGAGGCTGCATATATGCCCAAATGTTATAAAAAAAATTGCTATATACACCTGATTATAAATTAATGTACCACCCCTATGAAGTACCTGAGAGAGGACATAACATAGAGACCTAACTCCCATCTGCATAATGCTATCTATAATATTATCAGGGAGGCTTCCCTCTGTCTGAAGCCTCTATAGACTGCGCAAGCACGGCGCGCCTGCGCAGTCTGGTTCCAGACAGAAGACCACATCTAGCCATTACAGGTAAGAGGAGTGTATGGCGCCGGAGATCGTGGTATGCGTAGTCACTGAACGCATACCGCGATCTCCGGTGCCATAAGGACATACTTACCTGACCCAGAGGAGTGTTGCCGTGGCGCCTCTGTTCTAGCTGGAGGCCGTGGGCGGACTGTGGCGCCGGACACGGCGCATGCGCATTGTGCGCTATCCGACACCGTTTTACTGAAGACACATTTGCAGTTTTCCGAAGCCTCTATAGACTGCACATGCGCGACGCGCCTGAGCAGTCTGGCTACAGTCAGAAGAACCCATCCAGTCGTTACAGGTAAGAGAAGTATATGGCGCCGGTATGCGTAGACACTGAATGCATACCAAGAGCTCCAGCGCCATAAGTACATACCTGACCCGAACGAATGTTGCCGCAGTACCTCTGTTTGGGCTGGAGTCCGGGTAAGGAGTGTGGCGTCAGAATTGGCGCATGCGCATAACACTCTGTCCGGTGCCATTTTAGTGAAGACACATTGGCGCCGGACAGCGCGGTATCTGGCACCACACTCCTCCCCTGGCCTCCGGATGGGGGCAGCACAAAACAGGATGGGGGCTGCACATAACAGGATGGCGGTTGCACATAGCAGGATGGGGGCTGCACGTAGCAGGATGGGGGCTGCACGTAGCAGAATGGGGATGGCACGTTACAGGATGGGGCCGGCACGTAACAGGATGGGGGCAGCATGTAGCAGGATGGGGGCGGCACGTAACAGGATGGGGGAGCATATACCAATAAAAATGCTCGCCACACGGGCATAGAACGAGTTCAATAGCTAGTAGTGTATATCCTACTATAACATTGTAATAGTCATAATGTGACATATAGCCATGATGTTCACATATACATACCACTGTGAGTGTATAGCAGCAGATACCGGGGCGTACTCTGAATGAATGGGGCAAAACCAGAGATGCAACCACCCCGACATGCCTTCCAGTTGCCCTTCGTCAGGGGACGTGGGAATGTGAGGTTTGCCGGGGTTTAAGAAGGCACTGATGGGCAGTGCGGCCCAGAAGTCATGCAGATGGGAGTTAGTTCTCTATGTTATGTCCTCTCTCGGGTACTTCATAGGGGTGGCACATTAATTTATAGTCAGGTGTGTATATATATAGCAATTTTTTGGTAACATTTGGGCATATATGCAGCCTCTATGCTTGTATTGATTGTCCTGATATATATTTTATGAATGTGGGCTCCACTGTGATGTAACATCTGGCTCTTGATCTCTTGCACCTTTGCACTTTCCCCATTTACCTGTGAATATTTATCAATAAAAGTGATATATTTTTTGATTAATACTTTGTGGCCTGTGATGGCTTTTTTCCTTCCCTTCCTGAAAAAGTACTGTGAGCAGGAGAACAAATTTGACAAACACTCCAAAATTCAAATACACTACTTCCATCTTCTGAATGGAAAACCTCTACCTTCATTTCGGTTCTTAATGCAAAAAAAAAAACATCTAGACAACATTAGACTACAAATAGAATAAATTAAGAAATAGAAAGAGCTTGTGTAAGTAAAAATAAAACTGAGACAACTAGTAGCAATAAATTAAATGTCTAATTCCACCTAATGAAATTGAATCTCTTGCTCTAATCGAATTCTCAGATCCCATTTCCACTCCACTACTGGACCTCTCAGTATATGACACTACATCAGACATTGTTTCCTCTACTTAAAAAACAAGCAATACTATTATAGTGGACAATACCACAACTGGTACTAAAGGTCTGGTACCTTTTTTACCCTGGGCTGTGTCTCCCAAAAAAGGGCAATTAAATAATACTTCTCCCCCAAACCAGGGAAAAGAAACCTACTAGAAGAATGCGGTGAGGAAGAAAAAAAGTGAGTGAACAGCCTGTTTTATCTTCAGCACAAACTAATTTACAATTTCATGTGAATGTAAAAACAAAATCCCATTTTTATCCGATAGAGAGTAAGGGACATCACATTAGCACCTTCCATGATATAGTTCTTGATGAATTTAAAATAACTTACAATTAAAGGAGGCCCACCACAAAAAATAATCTTTCAATATCTGAGAAAAAAGTCCTTCAATCCTTATGTAATAGTGAGAACTTAGGCATTAGAGCTGCTGATAAAGGGGGGGTATAGTAATACAAAACTGCACAGATTATTGTGAAGAAGCATACAGGATAATATCAGATGTGGAATACTATCAGACAATTCCTTCAGACCCTTTACCTAAAGTGATACTAATATATAATAGTTTGATCAACAGAGCAATGGAGGAAAATATATTAAATCTAAAAGAAAAATTTTTTTCTTAATCAAAAATCCCACTACCCTAAATTTATCACCTTCCAAAAATCCATAATAGTTTTACCAATCCCATCCCCCTGGAAGACCTATAATATCAGGCATTGGATCTCTGACTAGCAATCTGTCAGAATATATTGACAAAATAATGCAGGATCATGTGTCAAAATTACCGAACGATCTATAAGATTCTACACATCTAATTCCACTTCTACAAGAGATACAATGGGAGCAAAATTATGATTTTCTCACATTAGATGTATCATCTTATATTCAAGTATATCACAATATCAGATTGACATGTTTCAAAAAATATTTATTGACGTTTGTCAGATTGTTCAGTAGACAAATCCTTCATCTACACAGGGCTATCCTGTATTTAAAAAAATAATTATTTTACATTTGAAGGTGAACATTACCATCAGACGCGGGGCACTGCGATGGGTTCAATGGTCGCACCAACCTACGCAAATCTATTCATAGGGGTATGAGAGGAGATTTGTATTCAAAATAATAAATGGAAAAAGTATATAACGTTATATAAAAGGTTAATTGATGACCCGTTCTTTATATGGGACAATTGTAACAATAACATGCAATCCTTTATTAGCGACATCAATTCTAATAATTGGGGTACTTCCTTCTTCCCTATATGATTTTGTAAATTTTGTGATTTTTTGGATATAAATGTGTTTATTAAGGAATATTCTATATGTACGTAAGCATTTTTTTAAAAAGTTGACACAAACAGTTAAATCCATTATTAGAGCGGACATTATGTGAAGTGGCTGGATAACATCCACAAAATCAATTCAAAAGAATTGAGAAGAATTGTAGTGTTGACATTGATTATATAACACAAGCCAAAATCTTGCAAGAGAGATTTGAAGTTGAGAGATACCCAAATGGATTAATCAAACGAGCCTATTCTAATTCAAAGAAATATGATCAGAAAACACTACTAGAAAATAAGAAAAAATCTGAGTCTGTAAATTGTTATGAATTAAATTTTATCACCCAGTTTAATTCCTGCCATAAAGAAATACTCCAATTTTTTTATAAATATTGGCACATATTACAAAGTGATCCTATTCTTGGAAAATCTCTACCTAAAAACCCCATTATCCCTTTTTGTAGAGATCCTACAATAAAAAATATTTTGGGCCCTAGCCGCCTCAAATCATACTCCTCAAACAGTATACCTAATCAGATAAACCTAATGGTATATACAAATGTGGATCAAGGAATTGTTTGTGTTGTTTATCTATAGATCACGGTGTCGATAGTTTTTCCTCATCTACTGGACAGAGATTTTCAGTTAAGTAACATCTAATGTGGACTTTGTGATTTATGTAATCCAATATATATGTAATAAACAATATGTGGGTAGAACGATTCAGCCGCTCCACAGCAGACTTCATTCACATAGATACAATATCGTAGGGGTTTCCTTAGACATGGTTTATCTCGACGCTGAACAATAGAACACAATAATGAGTATAAAAAATGAAAATTAGTCCAATTGAATATATTCCTGCTAATAGGCCGAACCGCATTCAGAAACTGAACAGGAGGGAGATTTACTGGATATAGAGACTGAACAGTATGAAACCCCATGGATTAACTGAAATGTCTGAAATGTTCCTTTAGATGTTAAGAAATCTACATCTATGGTCATTTTGGAGATAGAAAGTCTGATGTGGAAGCTCCCTTAACATTAGTATTAATTGTAATAATTTAGATGATATTTTAATAAGATACTTTATTGTAATATCTATTTACAACAATATTATCCATGATCTGTGACATGGATTTATTAACCAATTGATATAAATTAATTATTTTAGATAAAACCCTCGATCCTTCAGATTTTAATATTTAGTTCTTTTATATATATTTCCTATGATTTATTAAGACATATAACTATGTTACAATGATGATCTTTTAATATCCTATGTAGATTTTTTAGATGTCACAATTTTATCAAACTCCCGGAACATCGAGCATTTAGATCTCCATGAAGTGATTGTCTTTTTTTCTCAGAGTATAAAACTCCACTCATTGTAATTCCAGTCCCTACTGTTTTACCTTCCGAGAGAATCCATGTAGCAAGCACGGGATTCCTCTGATGTTCCCCATCCTCTATTACCTACAGTCCCTGAT
Organism: Phyllobates terribilis; assembly: GCF_046119375.1. Lineage (NCBI taxonomy): Eukaryota > Metazoa > Chordata > Amphibia > Anura > Dendrobatidae > Phyllobates > Phyllobates terribilis. Next base: position 5,495,682 of record NW_027362789.1, on the reverse strand, counting down.
AACGAAGGCTTGTAGTAAAAAGAAAGATCTCCCTGACCGGATTCCCACGTGACGTCACTGCTGCCCTAGGTGACCCCTCAGCAGATGAAATCCTTCCAAGTTAAGCACATGGCCATATATTTACTCCAGCGGCCGTATTCATGGACAGAGATAAACCACGCTCTCTCCCCATATTTCACCATCACATTGTATGAGAAACTAAGTAATTAAAAAAGGAAGCGTGGAAACAATTTATAATGATATTTATTTTCCCTCTGATAAAATTATACAGGAATTGATAAAACACACTGATATCAGTATAATGACACAAAATAATATTCTGACATATGAAACACGACAAATGGACTGTAACAAATATAATAAAGTAAAATAACACTTAGAGGAATTCGGATAAGAGCATTTTAGCTCATCAAAAGACATTAAATAAAATAAAACAAGAATTTTTTGACATACAATGAACTACAAGTTTTTTTACACACTTTTCTCCTACCCTTGGATTTGCTTTTCTTTTTAATCTTCTGCTAATTCCTAAATACACATAGCGGCTTAACGAGTAAAGAACTCAGGACACAGTGGTTTTCCCTATAGAGACATAGGTTCTAGCCCAACTCCTGCTATTAGAATAAGTGAATACATACATTTATTTTAGAGAACATTTGAACTTATATATATACAATTCTTAAATAATGTCGAATAGGTTTATAGTATATGAATCGTGATACATTTTTTAGGAGGAATTTCTTTGTATAATTGAAATACACACAATTTTGTTATTTTCCGATGTAATCGTTTGCCAGTCCAGTGAACTTTGACACAACTCAGACAGTCATGTGTTGATTTGGAGCCTTAATTCAAACCTCAAGTCTTTACACTGTCTTGCAGGATTTTGTCTGTATGTGGTTGTCTCCTGAAGAAGAAGTGCTTGTCACTATGAAACGCATCGAATAAAAACAGCAATTTAATAAACCTTTCTGAATTGACGTCTTCAATAAACCAGCAGCGTGGGAAGTATCCACAAATATCTCCAGATCCTGATATTCAATGATCTACCCTGCCAAGTTAAGGGTGGTAGCCCGAGGTACTGTGGACTTTATTCAAGATTCATAAACCCTTCACTGGCTGGATATGAATGAGAGGATCAAATATGAAATACTCCGGGATCACATTCAGGATGTTACAAGTTGAAGATCCTGTGGTACAAACCCTAATTCTTCAAAAACACAGTGATCCGTGAGTGTATGGGAAGAAGTGTGTCCCTGCTTGTTGGACAGTTCTTTACAAATGTTGTTTTTTCTTCAGGTTCTATTATGATTATATCACAGTCCTTATGTCTAATTGGGGTTGAATTATCCCCCAAGGAGACTTAAGTTCTAGGGGGGATTTTCCCATATGTTCAACAGTGACTGAGCCGCCATTTTTTCTACTTTAAAAGCGACAGCTATGGAAATACTTCACCCAGTCTCTCACCCGGAGAAAGGTGTTTTATATCTGACTATTATGGTTGGGGTTGTATAGGGAGGGGGGGGCTTTTTTATTTTTTGGGGTATGTTTTATATTGTTGACAACCTTGTAATATGCGGTTAACGAGCTATGTAAAATGGAAATGCTCTGCTGATAGGATATTGGAAACGACATATCTAATACATTAAATATGGAGGGGTCAGTGATAATAGTTAGCTGGAATGTAAGGGGTCTTTCTTTTAGTGATAAGACAGGTGATCTTTCAGTATTTCCAAATGGAAAAACCTGCTCTGATTTGTCTGCAAGAAACACATCTTACCTCTGAGAAACTTCATCTACTAAACAAGAAGTGGTTACAGCCGACTATCACTCCACGCGCTCTCCATACTGTCGGGGAGTTGGTATATTAGTACACCCTAGTGCACAATGTGAGCGTCTCACAGTGATAATAGATACAGAGGGTCAGTACGTATGTTTGTTCTGTAAGTTCTTACTAAATCTCTATTAATAATCTCTATCTACATACCACCACATTCCAGGAAAATTATACATAAATCATACGTAAATTCTCACTATTATTGCCTCTTCTTTAATAATATACTGGACTCTCACTGGGATAGAGGGAGGCATGACGCTAAGAGAGTAGACGGCAATTGTATCCCTTTTGGTCACTTACTTAAGGAGACAGCTGTAATTGCTCTTTGGAGAGTCCGTCCTCCTATTGTATACCAATACTCAAGTTTTTCGTCCACATTCTCCTCTTTGTCAAGAATGAACTTGGCTCTTGGAAATGAACTGATGCAGGATCTTATATCTGACATCAGCTCGTGCCCAGAGCGCTATCCCATCATTCTCCTCTGTGTCTCCCTAAGCTTAATCTCCAAATGCAGTATGGAGCAATATATGGGGTCCATTATTCTGTATGGAGCATTATATCAGGCTCATTATTCGGTATGAAGCATTATATAAGGCCTATTATTCTGTATGGGGCATTATATGGGGTCCATTATTCTGTATGGAGAATTATATGGGGCTCATGATACTCTATGGAGCATAATAAAGGAGTCCATTATTCTGTATGGAGTATTATATGGGGTCCATTATTCTATATGGAGCATTATACGGAGTTCATTACTCTGTATGGAGTAGTATGTGGTGACTATATTGTCTGATTTTAAAATGAAAACGTTTGACCCCCACAGCATGCACTGTAAGGATCCAGCGGTTTCTGAGCTATTGTAGAATTTACAATAGCTATCACTCATGTAATGTAAGAAGTGAGTGAAATCTTTGGCATTGTGCTATATCTATATTTCTTATCTGTGCATCAGGAATTGTGGTATGTGTTAAAGGGGCCCACTGAGACTCTTGCCCAGAGCCCACTACTATGAAAACAGACTATGAAAAGTAATCTCAATAATGCATCCCGGTCAGTCTGGGTTTATGCCCAATATGTCCACCACAATCAATCTGAAAAGGCTTTATATTAATATTCAAGCAAGGGCTGATAATATTGGTCATAGGGGGATCCTGTCTTTGGATGCCATTAAGGCCTTTGACAGTGTAGAATGGCCACATTTGTGGGCTACGTTGAAGCAGATGGTCTTTGGTGACAAATTTATATAATGGGTGCAATTGCTTTATTCTGACCCAAAGGGCAAAATAAGAGAAAGTGGCTCTGTCTAATCAATTTTTGTTGCACAGAGGTACAAGACAAGGATGGCCCCCTGTCCCTCTTATTCTTTGAAATAGCAATTGAAACTCATGCGGCAGTAATTAATAAAACGTCTTAGATAGATTTAAATATGGGACCTAGGAAGAAAAGGAGGCATTGTATGCTGATGATATACTCTTATACCTAGGGTATGCTCGGGGGTCTCTGGACAGCGCGATGGTGACTATCTCTAGCTCACTTATTTCTTCCAAAGATGCTAAGGACTAGTGGGCACTCATTACGGGTGGCAAAATGGTCATTCCGGCAAACAGGAAAGGGTTCTTTACAGTTAGAGCAGTCAGACTGTGGAACGCTTTACTATAAGAGGTAGTAATGGCAGACTCTATAACAACTTTTAAAAAAGGGCTGGATGATTTCCTCAGTACACATAACATTGTGGGTTATAGATAACTTAGTAACAACAAATGTATAATTGGTGGAGGAAGGTTGAACCTGATGGACTTAGGTCTTTTTTCAACCTATGTAAACTTGTAACATCCCCCTTGTTTCTGTATGGCGACCTCCACCCCAGAACATTCAGAACTTATTTTAGAAAATTAATCAAAATGGGGATGAAAACCATAATTACAAGAAACAGTGAGTTCCAGTGGACCGATTGATCTGTCTAAAGGCAAAATCAGCAAGAGGTAAGAATGAAGACCTTCTACTGAGCTGCAACAAAATACCTTAAAATTTGTCCCAAAGATTGATTTATCCTTTCTGTCTGACCATTGGTTTCAGGGTGGCAGGCGCAAAAAAATGACAAGATCTCCAGAATTTGGAGACAAATTAAACTCCCATGTCAGACACAATGCTAGGCTATGTGCGCACGATGGTTAGTTGAAGAAGAAATTTTCTGTACGTTTCTGCTTCTCCTTGGCAGGGAAAACGCATGTGTTTTTCCATGCATTTTTGACGCGTTTTGATGCATTTTTTAAGCGTTTTTGTACATCCATGAATGATTTTTGTAGCTAAATAAAGTTAATTGGTGGGACATTGCTTAAACCTTGGATTACCACCAGAACTGGGGTGAGTATATTGGTTAACTTGATTGATTAAAGAATGTGTCTGTTGTAATTAAAATAAAATGTTTGCTCTGTGTCTGTGTGCTTGTTTAACTCTTTAGTTTAATTAAGTTTGGTCATGAAAAGGTCTGATTGACACCTTGTCATAACCAAACAAAAGAGCTGGGTGTCAGCTAATCCCATTCACCCAATCTTCATTAGCATTTCTATTTACGTAATTTATGCAGCTGCTGTGAGCTGCTATTTTTAGCCTGGGAAGGTGCCATTAGGCAAACATGGTCCATGATCATTAGTAACACCTCACAGCTTGTTCGTTACCCGCTACGACCCCCCGATCAGCACTCAGTAGCGCTTTAGACACAGCTTATTTTTGCTGCGTCCCAAAACGCGGTGTTCTAATGCCGCACTTTTGTTGTTGATAAATGTGAATCCACCGCATATAATGATACTTCAATCAGTCAAAATCAGGAGTGGAGACTGGCATGTCCGCTACAGAAATTGACATGCTGCGGGTGAGTTTGGGTACGTGGACACGATCAGGAGCCGCTGCAGGTGTGACACTGCGTGTTTATACAGCATCAAACCTGCAGCATTCAGATGTTACAGCATAGTGCATGGTATCTCTAGAAATCCCATGTCCACTATGCGTGCATCAGAGGCTGCGAATCACCCGTGGACACTGACATGCGGCGCATCTTTCAGGACCGCAGCATGTCAAATTCTCTTGCGGAGTCGCTAGTCTCCACAACAGAAATTTGACCACTAGAAAGTATTGAATGCGGTAAATCTGTATGGTTCAGTGAACACATGTGGATTTACCTGCATTCAATAGAATGCAACATTTTAGATGCAGCTAAAAATATGCGTCCAAAGCGCTGCTACGTCCGGATTCTGGGCACAGAGCCGAAAATGTAAAAAAAAAAATGGCGTGGGCTCCTGCATCATTTTTATAACCAGCAGATAGAAAGCCGACCGCTGGGGGTTGATATTAGTAGCCGGGGAAGGGGCCATTAACCAACAATGTTCCTTGGCTACTAATATCAGCCCATTGCTGTTTGTTTAGCCTTTACTGGCTAGATTACAGGGGGACCCCAGAAAAATATTGACATAGGGTCCACCTATAAAATCTAACCAGCAAAGGCTAAACTAGACAGCTGCGGGCTGATATTAATAGCCAGGGAAGGGGCCATGAATACTAGCCCCCTCTGCGGCTATTAATATCACGCCTCAGCAGTCCCAGAAATGGCGCATCCACAAGATGCGCCAAATCTGGCGCTTAGCCTCCGCTCTTCCCACTGCCCTGTAGCGGTGGCGTAATGGGGTTGGGGTTCACGTCAGCCTTGTATTGGGCTTCACGTCAGCCGCTAGTTTAGTAATGGAGGGCGTCTATAAGAAGCCCCCATTACTAACTGCGTAGTAAAATGGTCGCCACTTTTTCAATAAAAGACACGGCCAGAATAAAGTATTTTAATGAAATAAAAAACACACGGTTCTACAATTTTTTTTATTACACGGGTCCGCGAAGCCATCGATCTCCTGAAAAAAACATAAAATAAAAAACAACCATATTCCTCACCTGTCCGCCGTCAACGACGCAGTCCGCGTACCACCGAGTGTCCCACGACGATTCGTGTCACTTCTGCAGCAGTGACATCACTGATGTCACTGCTGTAGAATACAGCAATGTATACTGACAGGGGTGTAAAATCACCCCCTGTCAGTATACATGCTGCAGGTCACTGGGGTTGATCAGCTGAAGATCAGCTGATCAGCCCCGGTGAGCTTACGATCAGCTGATTGTCATGTACTATCAGCTGATCTGTGACGTCAGCGCAGGTCCGGACGTCATGTGACCATCAGGACCTGTGCTGATGTCACCACTCAGTTGAGCGGTTACGTGACCATCAGCTGATCTGTGACGTCAGAGCAGATCCTGATGGTCACGTGACCATCAGGTGAGCGGTCACGTCACCACTCAGCTGAGCGGTCATGTGACCATCAGCTGATCTGTGACGTCAGCACAGGTTCTGTAAGTACTGTCGGCACTCGGCAGGAGAAGATTTCCACCGGACAGGTGACTATAGAGGTTTATTTTTTATTTTTAACATTTTTCTTTTTTTTTTACCGCACATGGTAGCTGGCTTGACTGGGAAGGCTACTTCTACTCCCATCCAAGGCCGCTCCAGCTGTTATCAGCGGGAGCGGTGGTCAGGATGAGAGGAGTTGTAGTCTCCACTTCATCCCGGGTACCATACGCACCACGTTTTTCACCGCGAATTCGCAGCCATTGAATTAAATTGAAACGCAGCAAATTCACATTTACCTGCGGGTTTGCTGCGTTTCAATGTAACTCAATGGCCGCAAATTTGTGGCGTGATTGCGCTATAAATGGCCATGCTGTGTTTTGCATTGCAATGCAAATTTGACGCCTTAATTAACGCATCATGGGCAGAGCACATCCGAATTCGCATTGCTATGCATGGCAGACCGATTAACAAGCGTTTTCGCGGCCGCAAAAATGCTACGTGTGAACTTAACCTTAAGAGGAATTCCATGCAATCTCACCACATGACAAATAAACAACTTGGAGAATGTCTCTGCATCAGGTAACCCTGACAAAGGAACAAAATTAGCCCGTTTACTGAATCAGTCAACTACAGCCCAAATAACAGTCTTCCCAACATGATAAAATCCATCGACAAATGAGTCCACTGTCTTTCTGGAATTGGCAGTGGAGCCAATTACCGGCCGGCCAGTTATGACAGACTTTAGCATGTGCACAAACTTCACAAGCAGATATAAAATCTTTAATATCATTATTCATAGACGGCCACCAAAAAAGCCTAGTAATAGTTTTCAGCATAGTTGTGACCTCAGGATGATCACTCATGATTAAATCATGAAACTCCAGCAACAGAAGCAATCTTAGGTACACAACTACAAGTAATGTGGACCCAGAAGTGGTGGAAGGAGCCAACAACAGGACTTTATGGATCTCAGCTTCCAACTCCAAGGATACCACAGAAAACCACCATGCCTTTAGGTAGAATGGAGGAAGTAGGTTCAGGAAGAGAAACACGGATCTGGTTCCTGGTGAGAATCCAAATCACGAAAAAATATATATCATCAAGGTAAATCACAACAAATCTCCCAATGTAATCAGAGAAATATCATTCAGAAAGCTGTGAAATCCTGTTGGTGCATTGGAGAATCCAAATGGCAGGAGAAGATTATCGAGTAAACCCTCAGAGAGATAAAAACGCTGTTTTCCACTCATCACTAGTGTTGAGCGATACCTTCCGATATCGGCAAATATCGGATCGGATTGGATCAGACCGATACCCCAAAACTATCGGATATCGCCGATTCCGATACCGGAAACCAATGCAAGTCAATGGGACAGAAATATCGGAATGAAAATAAACCTTTTCTTTCCTTGTAGGTTAATTCTACATGAAGGAAAACAACTAAGAATAATGTAGAATGTATTGGGGGAGGTGGGGGAGACAATAAAGGCATAAAGGTTTAGCCCAATCAAATGGAATAGCAGAAATTAATATTTTTTTAAGACGTTCTGAGTTACGGAAATATTGACTAGGTTAAGTATTTTTAGATTTTGTCAGATATTTATGTTTCACTACTTCCATGCTCTTCACCTTCTTTTTTACTTCTCCCACACTTTCTCCTTCATCATCCTCAGCATCTTTTTCATCCACTTCTTCACCTTCTTCATCTTCTTCTTCTTCACCTTCTTCGTATTATTCTTTTTTTTTACATTCTTCATATTCAACTATTCTTCTTCTTCATATTCTACTTCTTCATCTTCTTCATATTCTTCTTCTTCACCTTCGTATTATTCTTTTTTTTTTACATTCTTCATATTCTTCTTATTCAACTATTATTCTTCATCATATTCTACTTCTTCATCTTCTTCATATTCTTCTTCTTCATCATATTCTTATTTGTGACAGGCATTCCTGTAGTTGTTATCTATAAAAGTTTGAACATTACACCTTTCGTTCTGCCCGTCACAAAAGTTTTACAACAGGATTTGTCCGCGTTCAGTTTGGCCTGCAGCAGCAGGTCTTTTCCAGGGGCACCACGAGGAGGAACGGACTCACCCCCATACACTGCTTAGTCATCTTCTGCTTATAATTTAGATATTATCTTTTGCTCTGATTTTTAGTCTTATGCTTAATGTTCTTCCGCTTTTTGTTCTGCAGCTTCTTGTACTTCTGCTTCTTGGTTTTCTGTCTCTTGTTCTTCTGTATCTTGGTGGTTGTCTTCTCTTCTTTGTCCTCTTGGTCAACTTCTTCAGGGTCATCTTCTTGGTCTTCGGGGTGGTCTTCAGGGTCGTCGTCTTCGGGGTCCTCATCTTCAGGGTCGTCATCTTCGGGGTCCTCGTCTTCGGGGTCCTCGTCTTCGGGTTGGTCTTCAGGGTCCTCGTCTTCGGGGTCCTCGTCTTCTTCGGGGTGGTCTTCAGGGTCCTCGTCTTCTTCGGGGTGGTCTTCAGGGTCGTCGTCTTCGGGGTCCTCGTCTTCTTCGGGTTGGTCTTCAGGGTCCTCGTCTTCAGGGTCCTCGTCAGGGAGATCCAGAGTGATTACCAAGAACCATTTCAAAAAGCTTGAACTTGGAAATGCAGCAGAAGGTACAAGAAGGCTGAGGAACTACCGAGGACCAGCTGACGGTACTGGAACCCGGATGGGTAGCAGAAGGTACAAGAGCCAATGGAACTACCGAGGACCAGCTTACGGTACTGGAACTCGGTTACTAAGCAGGAGGTACCTGTGCCAGAAAGCACTACCAAGGACCAGCAGATGTTGGTGGAACTTGGATACCGAGAAGGAGGCACCTAATCCAAAGGCACTGCCGAGAACCAGCTGACGGTACTGGAACCCGGATGGGTAGTAGAAGGTACAAGAGCAAATGGAACTACTGAGGACCAGCTGACGGTACTGGAACCCGGATGGGTAGCAGAAGGTACAAGAGCCAATGGAACTACCGAAGACCAGCTGACGGTATTGGAACTCTGTTACTAAGCAGGAGGTACCTGTGCTAGAAAGTACTACCAAGGACCAGCAGACGTTGGTGGAACTTGGATACCGAGAAGGAGGCACCTAATCCAAAGGCACTGCCGAGAACCAGCTGACGGTACTGGAACCCGGATGGGTAGCAGAAGGTACCCATGTAAAAAAAAGTTTCAAGGCCGCGAGCCGGCCGCAGTTACCAAAACCCACAGTCCTACAGGGGGTGCTTGTCCTATTGGCACTATGGAACCAGCCTTCATTGCCAGATCCCGCAGCCCACATAGGAGTCACCTAAACTGCAGGCACCATAGAGTCGGCTAACCCGACCGCAACACGACAGGACAACGCATTGGAGGCAAAGTGACGTTGAGACTACCCGGAAACAGCTGGCGTACCCGTGCCAAAGACACTGCTGGGAAACAGCTGGCGGTGCTGGAACCCAGGGTAAATACTAAAAACAGAGTGGAGCCAGAGGCGTAATTGGAGCAACTTTAAAATCTGTAGTAGTGTGAATGTGGACAGAGCAGGAGAATTTGCCGGACACACAGCTGGGGATCAGCTGACGTTACTGAACCCAAATAACACTGGAGCAAGCGTTGACTGTGCAGATGGCACTTCTGAGCAGCAACTAGCGGTATTGGAGCCCAGGGTAAATACTAAAAACAGAGGAGCCAGAGGTGTAATTGGAGCAAGTTTTAAATCAGTAGTACAGTGGATGTGGACAAAGCAGGAGAATTTGCCGGACACACAGCAGGGGAACAGCTGATGTTACTGAACCCCAATAACACGGCAGCAAGTGTTGATTGTGCAGACGGCACTTCCGAGCGCCAACTGGCAGTGTTGGAGCTCAGGGATAATACTGAAAACAGAGAAGCCAGAGGTGTAATTGGAGCAACTTTAAAATCTGTAGTAGTGAGAATGTGGACAGAGCAGGAGAAATTGCCGTCCGCACAGCAGGGGAACAGCTGACGTTACTGAACCCCAATAACACGCCAGCAAGTGTTGACTGTGAAAACGGCACTTCCGAGCGCCAACTAGCGGTATTGGAGCCCAGGGTAAATACTAAAAACAGAGGAGCCAGAGGTGTAATTGGAGCAAGTTTTAAATCAGTAGTACAGTGGATGTGGACAAAGCAGGAGAATTTGCCGGACACACAGCAGGGGAACAGCTGACGTTACTGAACCCCAATAACACGGCAGCAAGTGTTGACTGTGCAGACGGCACTTCCGAGCGCCAACTGGCAGTGTTGAATTTCAGGGATAATACTGAAAACAGAGAAGCCAGAGGTGCAATTGGAGCAACTTTAATATCTGTAGTAGTGAGAATGTGGACAGAGCAGGAGAAATTGCCGTCCGCACAGCAGGGGAACAGCTGACGTTACTGAACCCCAGTAACACGGCAGCAAGTGTTGACTGTGCAGACGGCACTTCCGAGCGCCAACTGGCGGTGTTGGAGCTCAGAGATTACAGTTCAGGTGGTAGAAACATGAACACAACAGGAGACCTGGATACTGTTGCCAACCAATTATTTATTCTGGAAGAGGACTGGCAAATTCATGAGAGATCCAGGCCTTGTTCATTTTGAGAAAAGTAAGCCGGTCAACGTTATCGGAGGATAGTCGCATGCGACGGTCTGTTAGTACACCACCTGCGGCACTAAAAACGCGTTCCGATAATACACTAGCAGCAGGGCAAGTTAGCACCTCCAATGCATACTGACTAAGCTCTGGCCATGTATCCAGCTTACAGACCCAAAACTTGAAGGGAGAAGAACGGTCTGGGAGTACACTAAGAGGGCAAGACATGTAGTCTGTCACCATCTGACGGAAACGTTGCCTCCTGCTGACTGGAGCCGTCTGTGATGGTGTAGACATTTGTGGCGGCGGGGACACAAAACTTTGCTACATTTCGGCCATACTGGTCTTGCCTTGTGCTGAGGCGCTGCTTCTGCTCCCTCTTTGTGCAGAGCTTCCTCCAATGCCTCGACGCACTGAGCTGCTTTGTAAAGCACTAGCAGCACTGCTCTCGGTTGGAATGGAGAACATGATGGAATGCACCAGTGCGTCTTGGTACTCCCGCATTTTACGCTCCCGGTTCAACGGTGTTATGAGGCTTTGTAAGTTGTCCCGGTAGCGAGGGTCTAGGAGGGTAGCCACCCAATAATCAGCCGTATTGAGAATGTGGGCGATGCGGCGGTTCTTTCTCAGGCACTGCAGCATGAAATCAACCATGTGCTGCAGACTGCCAACTGGCCAAGAAACGCTGTCCCCTGCTTGAGGCGTGATCTCTGCCTGCTCTGCATCACCCCACCCTCGCTCTAGATACTGACTACTAGAGCATTGTGTACCTCCCTCCTCTGGACAGATGTCTTCCTCATCCATTGACTCCTCCTCATCCTCCTCACAAAGTGTCCCCTGCCTAGGCCTTTGTGAGGAACCACGTTGCGCAGACTGTAGAGATGCCGATGGCATTTGTGACTCCTCATCCTCCACCTCTTCCAAAACCTCGTCCCTTAGTGCTTGCAGTGTTTTTTCAAGCAGGCAGATAAGGGGGATAGTCATGCTGACTAGTGCATCATCTGCACTCGCCATCCGCGTGGAATAATCGAAGGCACGCAAAACGTGGCAAATGTCCTTCATAGAGGCCCACTCAGTGGTGGTGAAGTGTGAACGGCGCGCACTGCGACTTGTTTGCGCCTGCTGCAGCTGGTACTCCATTACTGCTGACTGCTGCTCACACAACCTCTCCAACATATGTAACGTTGAATTCCACCTGGTGGGTAGGTCACATATGATGCGATGTTCCGGAAGACGTAATCGGCGGTGCAGAGCTGCAATGCGTGATCTTGCGTTGCTGGAACGCCGCAAGTGAGCGCACTCTATGTGGACCTTGTGAAGCAGTGCATCAAGATCCGGATAGTCCCTCAAAAAACTCTTCACGACAAAGTTGAGCACATGTGCCAGACATGGGATGTGAGTGAAGTTGCCTAGGCCCAGAGTGCCACCAGATTTCGGCCATTGTCACACACCACCATGCCTGGCTGGAGATTCGCTGGCACAAACCACACGTCGCTCTGCTGCTTGATGGCATTCCAGAGCTCCTGCGCTGTGTGGCTTAGATTCCCCAAAGAAATTAATTTTAATACGGCCTGTTGACGTTTGGCCACGGCTGTGCTCATATCGGTCATCATAACAGGTAACCGTTCACGGGTCGATGTGGAGGTAGACCGTGACGGCTCCTGCAGCGCTGATTCAGAGGAACTGGAGTATGAGGAGGAGTCAATGTATACAGACTGGAATCATTGGAGTTGGCAGAACACGTACAGCGCCACTCTCAAGATCTGTACCCGGCTCCACAACATTTACCCAATGGGCAGTGAGGGAAAGGTATTGTCCCTATCCATGCTTACTAGTCCACGCATCGGTGGTCAGGTGGACCTTGCTACTGACGCCGTTTTGTAGCGTATGTTTAATTTTTCCCTCCACATGATGTTGCAGGGCAGGGACGGCTTGCCTGCTGAAATAAAAGCGGCTGGGCACGTTGTATTGTGGGACTGCCAATGCCATAAAGTTACGGAAGGTGTCAGTCTCCACCAGCCTGAATGATAGCATTTCAAGGGCCAGTAGTTTAGCAATGCCAGCATTCAGAGCCTGTGCTCGGGGGTGGTTTGCCGAGTATGGGCGCCTTTTCTCCCATGCCTGTGCTAACGATGGCTGTCGACTGGCCTGGGAGTGTGAGGATGACTGGGAAAGTGGTGCTGTGGGTGGAATTACACTGTCTCTCTGTACAACAGTGCCAGAGTTTCTTCCATTGCGATCCTGTGAGGAAGCCAAACCAGCTGTGTGTGAGCTGGAGGAAGAGGCTACAACACGAGGAGCTGAAGAGGTGGTAGGTGGCGCTGTAGGTGTGCCTAGGTCTTCAGTGTGTTTTTGTAACTCCACCATGTGCTTGGTCCGCACATGTTTCCACATATTTGTGGTATTGAGGTTGCTGACACTTTTCCCTCTTTTCACCTTCTGATTACACAGCTTGCATTTGACAAAGCAAATGTCATCTGCAACTGTGTCAAAAAAGGACCAGGCACTGCAAGTCTTGGGAGCGCCCGCTTTGGATTTTGGAAGAGCCATGCTCCTAATGGGTGCCGAAGTGGAGGCTATAGGCAGCCAAGTCTGCCCCCTCCCTCTCCCTCCTTTTTGGGCTGTTCGGGGAATCTCTTCCTCAGAGCTGCCCCCACCACCTTCCTGTCCCTCACGCCATGATGGGTCAAGGACCTCATCATCTACACCACCCTCTTCAAACAACTGCTTCTCCTGGGTAGTCTCGACAGCACAGTACGCACCAGAAAGTGGCACCTGAGTCTCATCATCAGATGCGTACTGAGGTGTGCTGCTGACCATAGGCACTGACCCACCCGCCTCTTCAGATTCAGAGAGACAAAACGGTTGTGCATCACTGCATACTACCTCTTCTTCAAATTCTCGAATTCTGCTTGGCTGGCCCCCTCTTTCCAAGCCAAGAGATTCAGAGAACAGAAGTAGAGATGGCTCCTGTCCAGGGCTCTCTGACTGCCTGGGCAATTTGGCAGGTGGTGAAAAGACAGATGGGTGCTCTTCAGTGCTCAGGACCTGAGAGGATCTGGAACTAATTGAAATCGATGCGTTAGCTGCCATCCATCCGACAACGGCTTCAATTTGGTCCTCCCGCAGCAGTGGGGTACGGCTAGCTCCTACAAAGCTGCGCATAAAGGACTGTTCCCTGGTAAAACTGGGGGATGCTGAGTCACTGGTGCCTGCAGCAGGCACAGAATCCCCACGTCCTCTCCCTGCAGGCACAGAATCCTCACATCCTCTCCCTGCAGAAACTCCACGACCACGACCACATGCTTTACTCCCTGCCTTCTTCATCTTGGTAGACTGATAAAGATAGGCAGAAAAGTTCTAAGGGCTTAGTGTGCTTATTCCTGAACAGCTGCTAACAGGTATAAGAAACACAAATTTTATAAAGTGTGGACTAGACTTTAATATGAGCTAATGTGGTCTACACAACTGTAAAGTGGAGTGTTTGGTGAACTTTATTTAGGTTTTTTTTGTCACAAAAAGACACTGGATGTGCCCAAAGATGTAATATCGATAGTATCACAAACTTTTTGTAGGTATTGCAATGCAGGAAGGTAACCTACAATGCAATAGATGAGGCTACAAAAAATAGGCTAATACTAATCTGTCTGGGGCTGCAGGGCACAATGCTGCAGAAAGGCTCCTCTATCTACTCCTGTATAGTGTGTTTGGAACCAATTTAGCTGAATACGGATGGAACCACCACACTAATAGGAGATATCAGGAAAAATTATGAATTGGCAAAAAAGGACAATGTATGAGGCAGTGACACACACTGAGTGCACTACAACCAGACGTGGCTGAAGTACACACTACAGGGTGAGCTGCACTCACACACAAAGACCTTGCAGACAGCGGTGAACAGCACAGAGAACTGTGCACTAGCGCTGCGAGGCACAGCGGTTTATAAAGTAGCTTGGGTAAAGCAGAATAGACCAAATAGGTAGCTAAAACTGTCCCTCAGAACAACAGCGTCCTATCCCTAACTGAATTCACAGCAGAGTGAGCTCATAATGGCGGCGGCGGCTTTTATAGTGCATCATGACATCATTTCAGCAGCCAATCACAGCCATGCCATTAGTTAAGATGCCTACATGCCTAACAGGATGTGCCCACACTTCTTAGGATCCTCATTGGCTGAATAAAATGAAACTGGCTCATTGCATTATGGGAACTTCCGATTCCGGTATACAATATTGCAAAAGTATCGGAATTAAGTATCGGAATTGCGATACCGCGAATATCGGCCGATACCCGATATTTCAGTATCGGAATGCTCAACACTACTCACAACCTACCATTTCATGGAGGGGGTGACTGCTTAGTATTTAAATTGCACAAAAAAAGGATTGTATTGGGTGCTGTTCACACTAGGGTAGTGCACAGTATCCGGTTTACAGCCTACTACTTAAGCCCATACTATTAGATTAGGTGGGCTGCCCGGTACTATCCAAGTTCACCCCATGGGAACAGACACCCCAGTTTACAATGCCCGAACTGATGGGCCTGGCTGCACCCTGGAATAAAAAAGTGCAAAAATACATATATATAATATATGAGGTATTAGTTTATATGTTGGCCAAAATACTTAAGTTCGTAACCCGCGACAAGGGTCCTCATGCTTACGAGCCCTACTCTAAACACAAAAAGCAAAGCCACACCAAGAAGAATTAAAATTCCCCCTAGTGTGAACAGTTTTTTTGTGTGCAATTCAAATACTAAGCAGTCACCCCTCCATGAAAGGGTAGGTTGTGAGTGATTGTCTCATCAGTATTCTGCACCTGTGTAGCCGCCATCTTTATGTGGGTTTGCTGCACCCTGGTAGTACATTTAGTTCTGAAGATCTGGGCAGGTAAACACTGCTGCCCTTTTTTGCTGTGTTTTTTTCTTGAATTTTTGGGGGAATTTTAATTCTTCTTGGTGTGGCTTTGCTTTTTGTGTTTAGAGTACAGCTCGTAAGCATGAGGACCCTTGTCACGGGTTACGCGCTTACGTATTTTGGCCAAAATATCAACTAGTACCTCATCTATAATATAACGTTACAAGCGTCCCTTTGTCTGAAGCTCTATAGACTGCGCAAGCGCGACACTCCTGCACAGTCTGGTTCCAGACAGAAGAACACATGGAGCCGTTACAGGTAAGAAGAGTGTATGGTGCCGGAGATAGCGGTATGCGTAGACACTGAACGCATACCCCGATCTCCGGCGCCCTACTTAAATACTTACCTGACCAGGAGGAGCGTTGCCGCGGCGCCTCTCTTCTCGCCGGAGACCGGGGACGGAGTGAAGGCTTCGGAATCGGCGCATGCGCATAGCGCTATCCGGCGCCATTTTACTGAAGACACATTTGCAGTGTGTCTTCAGCAAAATGGCGCCGGACAGCGTGGTATGGGCACTCACGTACTCCGGAGCCACACTCCTTCCCCGGCCTCCGGCGGAACAGGACACAGCAGCGCTGGAGCACAGGGAAGAAAGGTGAGTATTTGTTTTTTTTTTGTATGTGTGCAGCGTGAAAGGGATGAGGGGGCCACACATACCAGGATGGGGAGGTGATGGGGCCACACATACCAGGATGGGGAGGTGATGGGGCCACACATACCAGGATGGGGAGGTGATGGGGTCACACATACCAGGATTGGGGGATGAGGGGGCCACACATACCAGGATTGGGGGATGAGGGGGCCACACATACCAGGATTGGGGGATGAGGGGGCCACACATACCAGGATTGGGGGATGAGATGTACCATACATACCAGGATTGTGGGTTGAGGGGGCCACACATACCAGGATTGGGGGGTGAGGGGTACCATACATTCCGGGATTGAGGGGTACCATTCATACCAGGATTGGGGGGTGAGGGGTGCCATGTATACCAGGATTGGGGGTTGATGGGACCATGCATACCAGGAATGGGGTGAGGAGACCATGCATAACAAGATTGGGGGATGAGGGGGCCACACCTAACAGGATTGGGGGATGATATGTACCATACATACCCCCAATCCTGGTGAGGGGACCATGCATACCAGGATTGGGCGATGAGGGGTACTACACATACCAGGATTGGCGGATGAGGGGTACCACGCATACCAGGATTGGGGGGATAAGGGGTACTGTGGAGGTATCACCAATTTAAGATACAATAGGTAACTGCTCTCCTCCAAATTAAAGATGAATGAACCACGCAAATGGCATACTTTATTACGTAGACATGGGGTTATATAGTATTCTCCTTCTAGGTGGAACTAGTAAAATTTATTGCTCTTTTCTGATAACTTGGCACGGTGTAATTTGTTCATCCATGTATCTTTTGACCTTTGTAACGCCTTAGGAATTCCGATGGGAGGGGGTGAGTTCATCTCTCAGCGCCATCTTTGCCAACTCGACATGAATCTCTCTATCAGCCGTGCACATGCATACGTCATTCCCAGGAAATCATTTAGTTGTTCATGTCTACAAATTAGAACAGAAGCTGTTAGTTATATATTCATTAAATATTAACATAATCCATGTGCAAATACACATTTGCATACATACAGTACAGACCAAAAGTTTGAACACACCTTCTTATTTAAAGATTTTTCTGTATTTTCATGACTATGAAAATTGTACATTCACACTGAAGGCATCAAAACTATGAATTAACATATGTGGAATTATATACTTAACAAAAAAGTGTGAAACAACTGAAAATATGTCTTATGTTCTAGGTTCTTCAAAGTAGCCACCTTTTGCTTTGATGACTGCTTTGCACACTCTTGGCATTCTCTTGATGAGCTTAAAGAGGTAGACAGCGGAAATGATTTTCACTTCACAGGTGTGCCCTGCCAGGTTTAATAAGTGGGATTTCTTGCCTTATAAATGGTGTTGGGACCATCAGTTGTGTTGTGCAGAAGTCAGGTGGATACACAGATGATAGTCATACTGAATAGACTGTTAGAATTTGTATTATGGCGGCAAGAAAAAAGCAGCTAAGTAAAGAAAAACGAGTGGCCATCATTACTTTAAGAAATGAAGGTCAGTCAGTCCAAAAAATTGGGCAAACTTTGAAAGTGTCCCGAAGTGCAGTTGCAAAAACCATCAAGCGCTACAAAGAAACTGGCTCACATGAGGACTGCCCCAGGAAAGGAAGACCAAGAGTCACCTCTGCTTCGGATGATAAGTTTATCCGAGTCACCAGCCTCAAAAATCGGAGGTTAACAGCAGATCAGATTAGAGACCAGGTCGATGCCACACAGAGTTCTAGCAGCAGACACATCTCTTCAACAACTGTTAAGAGGAAACTTTGTGCAGCAGGCCTTCATGGTAAAACAGCTGCTAGGAAACCACTGCTAAGGACAGGCAACAAGCAGAAGAGACTTGTTTGGGCTAAAGAACACAAGGAATGGACATTAGACCAGTGGAAATCTGTGCTTTGGTCTGACGAGTGCAAATTTGAGATCTTTGGTTCCAACCACCGTGTCTTTGTGTGACGCAGAAAAGATGAACGGATGGACTCTACATGCCTGGTTCCCACCATGAAGCATGGAGGAGGAGGTGTAATGGTGTGGGGGTGCTTTGCTGGTGACATTGTTGGGGATTTATTCAAAATTGAAGGCATACTGAACCAGCATGGTTACCACAGCATCTTGCAGCGGCATGCTATTCCATCCGGTTTGCGTTTAGTTGGACCATCATTTATTTTTCAACAGGACAATGACCCCAAGCACACCTCTAGGCTGCGTAAGGGCTATTTCACCAAGAAGGAGAGTGATGGGGTGCTACGCCAGATGACCTGGCCTCCACAGACACCAGACCTGAACCCAATCGAGATGGTTTAGGGTGAGCTGGACGACAGAGTGAAGGCAAAAGGGCCAACAAGTGCTAAGCATCTCTGGGAACTCCTTCAAGATTGTTGGAAGACCATTTCCAGTGACTACCTCTTGAAGCTCATCAAGAGTGTGCAAAGCAGTCATCAAAGCAAAAGGTGGCTACTTTGAAGAACCTAGAATATAAGACATATTTTCAGTTGTTTCACACTTTTTTGTTAAGTATATAATTCCACATGTGTTAATTCATAGTTTTGATGCCTTCAGTGTGAATGTACAATTTTCATAGTCATGAAAATACAGAAAAATCTTTAAATGAAAAGGTGTGTCCAAACTTTTGGTCTGTACTGTACATACACATAGATTATTCCATCATCGCTATATTGATTCACACTGATTAGGTAATCAATTTAAAGAAACTAATTGATTTTCTATAATATATATATTTTTCCTTGACAGACCCCCCCCCCTAAAATCAATTATTTGCTTTTAATATCCATATGCTAAAAATTAGAGGAGGAGAAGAATTGACCCTATGTTAAGGCTTTTCTGGAACCCTACGATGTGACAAGCGCCCTGTCCCTTTTAGACGGACCCACCGACGTTCCTAAATCTAACTCATATGAAGACCTATAGGAAAGGGATGGAGACCCCAAAAGATCTAGTGACTGGGTAATCGAGGGCCACCCCTAACACAGAAATATGGATATTAACTTTACAAACTCATTGACTTCTGGTAATCTCTCTGGTACAACACTTTTGTTCTAAGGGGTACTGTTTGTTCATAGATTTCGAGAGCCTTAGTAATTTTCCCTGTGGGGCCGATATTGTCTGGGATATACGTACAACAATGCTCATCTATCATTTTGCATACCCCTCCTTTTTCTGAAAGTAACATATGCAGAGCTATTCTGTTTTGGAAGGCCATGGTAGATGTGGATGCTAGTTGGTTAGCTATCCCTTGTAAGGCATGTTAGGTGTAATTGACAAATCGTTGTTGGTTATAATATATGTAATTTATCCAATCTACGTTTTTGTTAACGGTTACTATGGATATTATGGACTCAAATCCCGCCTTCACTTGGTCTTGTGCCTTGAATTCGCCTGCCACCCCCCTAAGCACTCCGAGAACATCAATATATATATGTGGGTCAAAACTGCCTTTGGGGTTAACTTCTCTCTTGGCCCTATATGTGCCTGCAAACGCAGCCTTTATTTCCTTTTTGGATTCCTGGGACTCAGATATAAGGTAAACAGACATTATTGCTTTAGTTAAGGCACATTCCCCAGTCCATTTGCCCTCCAGTCTAATCCTAATCTTCATGTCACCACATTCAAAGAAGTGTTGTACCAGAAAACTGGAATATCATTCTCTTTGGTAATAATTGTTTGGAATGCACGTATTACCGTAACAAAGGCTTCCCCCCAGCTACTGGCATCAGACAAAGGAACATCAGGGTTGTGGGTCTGAGACCGCCTTCTTGCAATGGGATGATTCTTGCATGATGTTCGACCTTCACAGCTTTAGGTGATGTAAGCAACACTTGGTAGGGCCCTTCAAATCTGGCATCCAGTGTGCCTCGCACGTGATTCTTTATCCAGACAAAATCTCCAGGCTGGATGCTGTGAGTACCTGGTTCAAGATCTGAGTCTGGAATAGAAGAGTACACTGTAGCATGTGTTAGTTTTAACTCTTTAGCAAGTCCGACAACAAAATTCACAAGCTTATCATTCCCTGAACTAAGCTGCTGTGGGTAATATCGACCCATTCTAGATGGCCCCCCAAACAAGATCTCATATGGTGTGAACCCTGTGGCCATTCATCCTTTCAGCTTTGCCGCTACTTTGAGGATGATAAGGAGTATGCAGGCCCAAATCCGCCCCAATCATCTCCCAGATTGATTTGGTAACTTCTGCAGTGAAGGCGGGTCCTTGATCACTTTTAATCACTTCTGGAATCCTAAATCTGCAGATAAGTTCTGCCAGAAGCCTTTTCACTGTAGTTCTAGCAGTCATGTTGGTTACTGGGTATGCTTCTGTACAGCCAGAAAACATATTCACCACCACCAGAACATATTCATATCTTCCACTCTTGGGTAATGACATATGATCAATTTGGATTCTCTGGAAAGGATACTGTGACTTTGCCAGTTTCTCCTTTAGCACATGTTCTGTTCTTCCAGGATTACAAGTGTTACAAATCTCACAGCTCCTAGTATAGTTTGTAGCAAGAGCTGAGATCTCGGGTGCAATATAGAGTTTGATAGCTGAAATCATCTGATTCTTCCCTCTATGTACCTTTCCATGAGCCCACTGAACCACTGCAGGATACAGTGCTCTTGGCAGACATATTCTTCTCCCCACTCTCCAGATTCCGTCCTTACAAAACGTTCCTCCCCATCCGATCCATCCTTTCGGATTCTCTTCCAGCTTGCTCCTCTTCATCTTCCTCCTCTTCTTCCAACCCCAAATTTCTCATTCCCGTTTCTTCCTCATCCCCTTGTTGTCTCTGACTTCTGGTGAGCACAAACACGTTCGTACCCCCCGACACCTCTGCTTCCTCTGGAAATATTGGTTCCATAGCTGCTGCTTTTACTGTAATGTCAGCCAGATGATTCCCCTTGGCTTCCTCTGAATTCAGTTTCCCATGAGCCTTAATTTTGATCACAGCCACTTGCCTAGGTGACTTCAGAGCTTCTAGCAGACTTCTCACTGCCCCTGCATTCTGGATTGGAGCTCCACTGGCTGTCTTGTAGCCCCTCAGGGCCCATATCAGGCCAAAGTCGTGGACAATCCTGAATCCGTACCTCGAGTCCATGTAGGTATTGGCCACTCGACTCTCTGCGCACTTGCAGGCTTCGGTCAGCGCATACAGTTCTTCCTCTTGAGCTGACAGCAAAAACAACCGTTGGTAGGGACACCACCGCATATCCGGTATGGTAAGTTCCATATTCATCTGCGTATCTGGATCCGTCAGTATACAGTATCAGATCCGCTTCAGGCAGTGGCTGCTCAGAGACAGTAGGTAGGTGAGAGGGTTCTGCCTTCATGACCTCAAGGCAATCATGGTCACTCGAACCAGGGTATTCATGGTCTTCTGAGGACCCCCCTAAGTCTTCAGAGCAGTCCCCCCTTGACAGAGGAAGCGGAGTGGAGGGGTTCAAGACAGTACATCGCCAAAGAGCTATATTTTCTGGTAAAAGGAACTCACATTGCATTCTGACACGACATTGAATAGATAGATGGTTGTGCTGGGTTTGTGCAAGGATAGCTTTTAAATCATGAGGGGCCAGTATAGTTGTAGGATGGCCAAGTACAACATCTGCTGTTCTGTGGAGGAGTCTGTAGCTGCCATCACTGCTTTGAGACATGTTGGAGCTGTTTGCGCCACTGGATCCAATTTACTAGAATGATATCCGATGGGTCTCATGTGGCCTCCATGTTTTTTGTGCCAGAACTCCTGAGGCATGGCCACACGCTTCAGAGACAAATATAAAGAATGGAAATTCATAGTTGGGAATCGCCAGTGCAGGGGCTGAAATTATGAGTTCTTTCAACTGGTCCATTTCATCTTCAGCTTCCTGGTCAAAATGCAGGTCAAGCTCAGAAGAGTGGACCTGATCATATAGAGGTTGCATGAGAACTGACCGTTAGGGATCCACTGCCTGCAGTATGTGACCATTCCCAGGAAAGCTTGGAGTTGTTTGACAGTTCTCGGGTACGGGATGTCACGGATGGCAGTTTTACGCTCTTCAGTGAGATGCTGGTACCTTGGGATATGCAATGACCCAAAAACACAACTTTGGTACAACACCATTGTAGCTTTCGCAGAGTAACTTTGCATCCAATGGTGGCCAGAAATTGGAGCAAAGAATAGCTGAACCTGTGGCAAGTTTGGTCGTCGGGACAACAGAGGAGTAGATCATCGACATATTGTAACATACCTGGCGGCGTCCTTGCATGGTGGTCCATCTCCCACTGTGCAAGAGAGCGCACTTGATCTCCTGTCCAGAATGTCTCTCTGGCTTCCCTCCATGCTGTCTGTTTGTGTCTGTTTCTGCTGCTTAAGGGCGGCGCCCGATCACTTCCTGCCTTTTGTACCTGCTGTGGGTCACACCCCTTGTGCGTCCTCAGCCTATTGCTGTCTGTCACTTGGTATATAGCTCAGCAGCTCCCTTCTATCCCTGCCTGAGCATAGTGTTTCCTTCAGTGTGTGCTTGCACTCTGAAGGTGCCAGGTCCCGTTCTTTGTTTCCTTGTCTGCCTTTCCTGGAGGCTGTATTTCCAGGCCTGTCTGAACTGAGTCCTGTATGTCTCCTGCTTTTCAGTATCAGCTCCCGTGTCTGAACTGAGTCCTGTATGTCTTCTGCTTTGCGGTATCAGCTCCCGTGTCTGAACTGAGTCCTGTATGTCTTCTGCTTTGCGGTATCAGCTCCCGTGTCTGAACTGAGTCCTGTATGTCTCCTGCTTTGCGGTATCAGCTCCCGTGTCTGAACTGAGTCCTGTATGTCTCCTGCTTTGCGGTATCAGCTCCCGTGTCTGAACTGAGTCCTGTATGTCTCCTGCTTTTCGGTATCAGCTCCCGTGTCTGAACTGAGTCCTGTATGTCTTCTGCTTTGCGGTATCAGCTCCCGTGTCTGAACTGAGTCCTGTATGTCTCCTGCTTTGCGGTATCAGCTCCCGTGTCTGAACTGAGTCCTGTATGTCTCCTGCTTTGCGGTATTAGTTCCCGTGTCTGAACTGAGTCCTTTCTGTGTTCTCTTGTCTGTCCTGTCTGAACACGCTCCTAGCCTGTTCCTCCCGCCTTCTAGGGGCCGATTACCTAGACCCGCTCCTGTATCTTGTCTGTCCTGTCTGAACACGCTCCTTGCCTGTTCGTCCTGCCTCTCTGGGGGCAGTATTCCCAGACCCGCTCCTGTATCCCGCTGCAGTGTCGGTCTCCTCCGTACACTCAGTTCCAGTCTGAACTCTCTCCTATCCTTTACCTGTTTTGCCTCTATGTCCGTTCCCTTCCTTTTTCTGCAGAGTCTGAACTCGTACCTAACTCCTGCCTGTTGTCTCTGTACTCCCGTTTGTGAGTTTGTGGTCCACTCGCTACTTCACTGCAAGTACCCTGTGGGTGTCTGGCTCTGCCTTTCCCTTCCTGTCTGTTCCGTGTGAACAGAGCCCTGTCCTCCCTGCTCAGCCTTGTCTGCACTCTAGCTGTGCTTGCCTGTACCCCTCTGCCTGTATTGTTCCTAGTCCCGGTGTGTACTGGGTCCTATCCCGCCTGTGTTCCTACTTGCTAGTGCCTCCCTGTCTGCACTCTAGCTGTGCTTGCCTGTACCCCCCTGCCTGCTTACCCGCCTGCCTGCATACCAGTCGTGCCTGCCTATACCCACCAGTCTGTGTGCCAGCCTACCAGTCTGTTCCTGTATTCCCCTGTGTGGGTCAACAGCCGTGTCCGGGGTCTGTCCTGGAGTAGCACCTGGTCCCTCTGCTCGGTTCCTCCTTGGTGCACTGGCGTCGTATGCCGTCGTGCGACCCTGGTCGGATCGGGTGAATACCTAGTTACGCCCCTCCAGGCATTCACTCTCCGGCACGGTCCAGTGGAATCACTACCAATCACACGCACACGCCGCTTAGCCCGGGCGTGTGCATAACAGCATGCTCAGGCCATGGTTCCCGTTGAGCCCCACGGCCTTCGCTCTCTGAGAAGTTTTTCCAGCGAATACATGCATTAAAATAAATAAATAAATTTTTTCCCCCCTTTAGCTGAGTTCCAGGCGAATTACGCACCCGTCCAGATGGATCTATCAGCTCTCGTTCCTGCGGATCCGCCACGTTACTATGGGGATCCAAGACAGTGTCGTGCATTTGTGGAGCAATGCATGCTACACTTCAAGTTCTACCCTCTTTGTTTTTCCACCGATCGGGTTAAGGTGGGATTCATTATGTCTAACCTAGCGGGTGATGCCTTGGAATGGATCAACCCCCTATGGGAAACACAGGATCCGATCCTCCGGGATCTAATGGCCTTCCTGGTGGCCTTTTTAATGGTCTTTGATGATCCTGACCCGGAGGCTCCTGCTGAAGCTTCACTTCCCAATATCCCGGAGCAGCCCCAATGGGTAATGTGTGTGGGTAGCGCAATAGTCCTCCAGCCCAATGAGACTACTGCCCACCCAGAATCCTCACAGGGTGACTACGCTTTCCGGAATACTTCTCTCAACCTCAAGAGGCAGTCCAGACGTGCTAGACTTAGAGGCAAGCCGTCACGCCAGGGTCTGTCCTCCCTGAGACCTCCTGTCCCCAACCTTGAAGTCCCTACTGAAGCTTCATCTCCCTGTATCCCGGAGAAACCCCAATGGGTAATGTGCGTGGGTAGTGCACCAGTTCTCCTGCCCGAAGAGACTTCTGCCCATCCAGACTCCACACAGGAGGACTTCCTGCACCCGGCATCAGATGCTTCTCTCTCTTTAACCGGTGTGCATGTCCAAGGATGCTCCAAAGCTGTGGTTACCTCTGAGTCTGTGCACCTCTACTACCTGGCGGAGGATCCCCTGTTGCCTCCTGAATCCTCCGGGATACCACTCGATGACAAATGGAGAGAGACTTCTCTACACCCGGTACTCAATACTTTGTCCGCTTCGTCCAGTGAGCCTGACAATGGGTACCCCAAAGTGGTAGTTACCTCCGAGTCTCTACACCCCTCCGACCAGGCGGAGGATCTCCAGTTGTCTCCTGAACCCTTCGGGGTGCTACCTGGTAGCGAAAGGACAGAGACTCTCCTATACTCTGTACCTGATACCTCGCTCGCTTCGTCCAGTGAGTCCAACCTAGTGTACTCCGAAGCAGAGGTTACTCCCGAGTCTCTACACCCCTCCGACCAGGCGGAGGACCTCCAGTTGTGTTCAAAATCCTTCGGGGTGCCACCTGGTGGTGAATGGACAGAGACTTTCCTATACTCGGTACCCGATACCTCGCCTGCTTCCTCCAGTGAGTCCGACCTAGTGTACTCTGAAGCAGTTGTTTTCTCTGAGCCTCTGCACTCTTCTGACCCGGCGGAGGACCTCCAGTTGTTTCCTGAATCCTCCGGGATACCACCAGATAACAAGGAGACAGTGACTTTTCCTCATTATGTACCTGATAACCCGTCTATTTCTTCCTGTGAGCTTGACAAGATGTACCTCGAAGCAGAGATTACCCTCAAGTCTCTGTCCCCCTCCAACCCAGTGAACGACTGGTCCTCGAATTCCCTGCGGAAGATTCTGGCAGGCCTGAAGAAGAGGTGGCGTAAGGGTGGAGGTACTGTAACATACCTGGCGGCGTCCTTGCATGGTGGTCCATCTCCCACTGTGCAAGAGAGCGCACTTGATCTCCTGTCCAGAATGTCTCTCTGGCTTCCCTCCATGCTGTCTGTTTGTGTCTGTTTCTGCTGCTTAAGGGCGGCGCCCGATCACTTCCTGCCTTTTGTACCTGCTGTGGGTCACACCCCTTGTGCGTCCTCAGCCTATTGCTGTCTGTCACTTGGTATATAGCTCAGCAGCTCCCTTCTATCCCTGCCTGAGCATAGTGTTTCCTTCAGTGTGTGCTTGCACTCTGAAGGTGCCAGGTCCCGTTCTTTGTTTCCTTGTCTGCCTTTCCTGGAGGCTGTATTTCCAGGCCTGTCTGAACTGAGTCCTGTATGTCTCCTGCTTTTCAGTATCAGCTCCCGTGTCTGAACTGAGTCCTGTATGTCTTCTGCTTTGCGGTATCAGCTCCCGTGTCTGAACTGAGTCCTGTATGTCTTCTGCTTTGCGGTATCAGCTCCCGTGTCTGAACTGAGTCCTGTATGTCTCCTGCTTTGCGGTATCAGCTCCCGTGTCTGAACTGAGTCCTGTATGTCTCCTGCTTTGCGGTATCAGCTCCCGTGTCTGAACTGAGTCCTGTATGTCTCCTGCTTTTCGGTATCAGCTCCCGTGTCTGAACTGAGTCCTGTATGTCTTCTGCTTTGCGGTATCAGCTCCCGTGTCTGAACTGAGTCCTGTATGTCTCCTGCTTTGCGGTATCAGCTCCCGTGTCTGAACTGAGTCCTGTATGTCTCCTGCTTTGCGGTATTAGTTCCCGTGTCTGAACTGAGTCCTTTCTGTGTTCTCTTGTCTGTCCTGTCTGAACACGCTCCTAGCCTGTTCCTCCCGCCTTCTAGGGGCCGATTACCTAGACCCGCTCCTGTATCTTGTCTGTCCTGTCTGAACACGCTCCTTGCCTGTTCGTCCTGCCTCTCTGGGGGCAGTATTCCCAGACCCGCTCCTGTATCCCGCTGCAGTGTCGGTCTCCTCCGTACACTCAGTTCCAGTCTGAACTCTCTCCTATCCTTTACCTGTTTTGCCTCTATGTCCGTTCCCTTCCTTTTTCTGCAGAGTCTGAACTCGTACCTAACTCCTGCCTGTTGTCTCTGTACTCCCGTTTGTGAGTTTGTGGTCCACTCGCTACTTCACTGCAAGTACCCTGTGGGTGTCTGGCTCTGCCTTTCCCTTCCTGTCTGTTCCGTGTGAACAGAGCCCTGTCCTCCCTGCTCAGCCTTGTCTGCACTCTAGCTGTGCTTGCCTGTACCCCTCTGCCTGTATTGTTCCTAGTCCCGGTGTGTACTGGGTCCTATCCCGCCTGTGTTCCTACTTGCTAGTGCCTCCCTGTCTGCACTCTAGCTGTGCTTGCCTGTACCCCCCTGCCTGCTTACCCGCCTGCCTGCATACCAGTCGTGCCTGCCTATACCCACCAGTCTGTGTGCCAGCCTACCAGTCTGTTCCTGTATTCCCCTGTGTGGGTCAACAGCCGTGTCCGGGGTCTGTCCTGGAGTAGCACCTGGTCCCTCTGCTCGGTTCCTCCTTGGTGCACTGGCGTCGTATGCCGTCGTGCGACCCTGGTCGGATCGGGTGAATACCTAGTTACGCCCCTCCAGGCATTCACTCTCCGGCACGGTCCAGTGGAATCACTACCAATCACACGCACACGCCGCTTAGCCCGGGCGTGTGCATAACACATATTATATCAATGTGACTTCAGGGTTCTCACTCTTCCAGGGTTGGAGACAGGTAGTTAAGGCCAGTGTGAAGTGATGAGGGGAGTTCTGAGCTCCTTGAGGCATAACGGTCCAGGTGTACTGTACTCCTCTGTGTGTAAAAGCAAAAAGATACTGACAGTCTGGATGCAGAGACACACTGAAGAAGGCATTTGCCAAGTCGATTACTGTAAAATGCGTTGCCTCAGGGGGAATTTCATTGAGTAATGTATGTGGATTTGGCACCACTGGGGTCTCCAGGATTGTAACTGCATTCACAGCTCTCAGATCTTGCACCATCCTGAATTTATCCGGTTCTCCTCTTGCAGTTTTCTTCTTCACTGGAAACAATGGAGTATTAGCAGGAGAAACACAGGGGATTAATGCTCCTTTCTTGAGTAATTATTGGATCTGGGCATCTAATGACGCTTCTTGGGCTGCTTTCAGTGGGTGCTGTGGGAGTCTGGGAATCCATGCACCTTCTTTCAGGAAAACTTGGACTGGCGGGACTGGCAGCCGGCCTATATCATCAGGATCTTGAGACCAGAGTTCAGGTGGTATGCAGTCAAGATAATGCTGTGGTATGGCAGTTGTTGCAAAGTGGATGACACACAATGGGAGGGCATTTACCTTTGTTTGTTCCTCTAATGATAACGGAGTAGAGACATCTAGATGCATTCCATTCTCATCATATGATATCTGAGCATTTAACTTCTGGAGTAGATCTGCTCCCAACAAATTAAGCGGGCAGGTGTCTGAAACGAGTAATCTGGCCAGCAGCTTCTGTTCTTTCCCAGTAGGCAATGGAAATGTTAGCCAGGATGAGGGTGGTTTTCCATCCACTCCCACACATGAAAGGAAATCATCAGATATAAGCGATTCATAGGGTAAATCTCTTACTGATCTGGCTGTCTACTAGGAAAGGTAAAGTTCTGTCCTCTACATCAATTTTGACAGTAGAAATCAGTCCAGATTTAGTGGGGACGTTTTCAACTGAGGTCAAGGTGAGCACGGGTTTGCCACTGTCCTATGGGGGGTAATTCTGGTCTTTCCCCGCAAACCGGCGTGGTGGGTCCCTGTTATTTTGGTACATCTGTTGTGGTGGCTGGTCTCTGTAATTCTGAACAGGTTCTCTTGGCATTGTCTCATACTCTCTCTGTGGTGGCTGCCGTGATGGCTGTCTAATACTCTTGGAGGGAGTACAGTGGATTTCATTGGTAGCGTGGAGAATCTCTTCTTTTAAATTGCGGGTTGTAGGAGAGTGGCATCGAGCCATAGAAAGGATTCCCTCTTTTCTCTGGACATCCTCTTCTGAAATGACCCGGTTGGTTACAATGGTAACAGATTGATTCCCTTAGTCTTAAGCTCGGTCCTCTGTACATTTGTTAAGGACCCATCCATCGTGGGGTTGAGCGGTATAATTGTTGTGGGTATCCTGGGGGATATGGCAACTGTTCTTGTTGATTATCTGCAGGTTGATAGACTGCTAGAGCAGCTGGAGCAGGAACAGGAGTCTGTGTCGGTGCTGGGGTAGGCTCTGGAGTAGGCCTTGGAGCAGCATTCAATTATTTCTCTATAGCTTTAGCAATGAGGAGTACCTTTCGCGGGGACATGTCCACATATTCTGGTCTGGAGTCTGTAAGATTTACTGAGATTTCCTCTCTGAGTCCCCTAACAAATGAAGTGACTAGCAGATTTTGTTGGATCCTCTGACCTTCATTGAACCCTTGATCCTTGAACAGAGTATAGATTCTGGTGTAAAATTTTTCGACATTCTCCCCTGATTCTTGAGAACAGTCTAATACACTGGTAGATGAGTCTGTGAGCTGCTCCTTGGCCGATTGCTGAAGTTGTTGACAAAAAGCTCTGATTACCTGATTGGTAAGTCTCCTTGTCTGTCACTTGGCTGTCATTCAGAGCTACTTGAATTATTGGCCAGAAGGCATCTCCCGCTTTAATGCTAGTGATTTCATGAAGATCTTTCCAAGTAGCCGAATAAGTTTGTTGAATTTGTCTGATTCTTCTGTAGAACGCCATAGGGTGTCTGTCTGGGTCAGGTAGTTGACTAATCACTTGATTAACTTGCGAGGGTGTGAATGCCACATATCTATTATAGTAATCTGGCACTGGAGATTCTGACTGAGAAGATGTTGAGGGAGATACCGGCAACACAGCAACAGGAGGTGGACTTATTTATCCAGGAAATAGTTCATTTGGGTTATCTTCTGAGGTCATCTGGCGGCTGAGTGGGTCTGATCTAGCTGCGGCACTTTCCACAGCTCGGGTGAGAATTTGAGATTTATGATAGTCATTGCTGATTAGTCTTATCTCCTCCAACGTAGTTAGTCCTCTATACTCCCCTATAGCATGGACTATTGCTTGGGAACAGGCTTGCATAGGAAATCCATACATTCCAGAACTTATAGCAGGAAGAGCAATAGAAGTAAAGTTCCTTGTTCCAACATAGTTCAGAATATTGTTGATTGTAGCTCTAAGTTGTGTCACACACTGATTATGATGATCTTCATCATAAACATTCCGGGTGTAGTGTGTATTGCGGCCTGTATTCCGGGTGTGCCAAGATGGCCACCACCGGAAGGAAGCACACTACAGGAAGGGTGCATCAAGATGGCCGCCACCGCAAGGGACATCTGGTCAGAGGCCGGACGTGATGCAATGGGTGTAGCAACATGGCCGCTGCAGGATGAGGATGGGGCACTAGTAGCAAGGGGTGGGCCTCCTGGACACCCATGCAACACAATAATCTGCTCACAATGGATTCTGCTGGCCACAATTAGAACACCACCAACAATTCATTGCGCTGCCATTATAGGGCAGTGGCGGAGGCATGGTGGGGAGGGGAGGAACAGTGTGAGGTCTAGGACATGGTGCCCCGCATGCAAGAGAAGTATCTCTATTATCAGGATTCTGCTGACTGCAATTTGTACAGGTCCATCAAAAACGGATCCTCACAAAGAATGAGCATGTCAGTTTGTTCGGCGTTTTTCTAATCTGCTTTTGCTATTGAAAACATTATCTATGAGCTCAAAAACCTTTCAGGTGATGCGTTTTTTTAAAAAGCTAATCTGCTTTTGCAGCTGAAAAACGTATCCTCAAAAAACGCAGCAAAAACGCTGTGTGTGAATGTAGCCTTAGATCAGGAATAGAACAGCCATTTATAGGACATTTCATAACTTTCCCAAATTCCTATGAAAAAATATTCCCCACAAACTGCATTGATCTACTGCACCCAATTTATTATATATTTTAGAAGTCTGAGTCGGTCCATTTTATACCGACTCCGACTCCACCAAAATGAGCACCGACTCCACGACTCCGACTCTACAGCCCTGGTTACAAGTCACCATAGAATTTCTCCACCAGCTAATGATGAGAGGCATATCAGGGGCGTCAGCGCAGGGTGGCTGACCGGAGTAGCATTTCACTTCCAACTACTGAATTGGACAGATGTGACAAAGAGATTCATCATTAGACAAGCCTTAAAAGGGTGGAAAAGAGCTCAACCAAGTCAGGAGTACAGACGTCCTGTGTCACTAAAACTGTTGTCAGAAATCATATCTCTAACACCAGTAACATGCCACTCACAGTTTGAAGCGACACTACTGTCTACTGCATTTGTGATCTCCTTATTACACCAGGACGTAGTCATAGACAATAATGCAATACGCCTACGCATACGCAAATCGAAAACGGTTCCAGCGGGCAGGGGCACTTGGGTGCTTTTACAACCCACTAACAGTACACTGTGTCCGGTAACAATAGTAAAAACATATATAACCATCAGGCCACAAAGTAATTTCTTCCTATCACACATTGATGGAACTCCATTATCAAGATACCAGTTCCAATCTATATTTAATAAATGCCTAACATCAGCAGGGTACCACCCCAAAGATTACGGGACACACTCATTCCGCATAGGCGCAGCTACGGAAGCAGCAAGAGCAGGACTGTCAAAGGGAGATGGCGATCCGCTTGTTTTGCGAGATACATAAGACTGGACTTGTTATCCTAACGTGGTTTGTTTCTTTTACAGGTGACGCTAAGCCAACAGTGTGGGTGATAGGCCACTCGTACATATACTGGGCAGAAAAAAGGGCGAAAATCCGCCCGGGCGGGAGGAATATGGGATTTCATAACACATATTTCAACTGGAGAGGTATTAGAGGTCTGTGATGGCCACAGGTACTAATGGAGGTGATCGAGATAGGGAGAGAAGCAACAGGTCCGGTCATATTAGTTATACATGCCGGGGGAGACTACCTCGCAGAACTAATGGCAATAATGAAGCTAGACACTGAGCGCTTCAGAGCACTTTTTAGAAAATTAACGATAGTATGGTCGAAGATTGTGCCGAGAGCGGTATGGCGAGGTGCATGAGACAGCGCGGCCATCCAACGGACAAGGCGGGTAATAAATATTCGGATGGCAAAATTTGTAAAAGAAAGAGGTGGTGTAGTGATACGACACCGAGAACTGGAAGGAGATAAAGCAGGCCTCATACAGCACGACGGTGTTCACTTAACGGATATTGGACTGGACATATTCCTGTCAGGACTCCAGGATGGAGTGGAACAAGCGTTAATGATGATGATGGGTGGGGGTCGGAGTCCTGCCTACGAGTATGCAGGATCCTCCGTGGCCTGGAAATAGAAAGGACATGTTGGAGAGTTACACTTGTTGGCCAACTTGCCGGTGTGGAGACACAGAGCATGCTGCAACAAGCTGAATTATTTTGGAAATAAAATGCCTTTCTAATGGAATGAATATAAAGAATTAATAAAGCTGTGACCGATCCTCACCCATCCAGTTGTAAGAGTTACATTATTGTATTGTCAAGGAAAGGGGGGCGGTAGGGGGGCTGAGCGTCGGGGTTTGGTTGGGGATTCCCACAGTCTGGTAGACTCCATACTAAATAAGGAGGGAGTCACTGACTGTGGTGGCCCCTCCCTGGGCCGTGGCGATTGGTGATCCCCCTTCGCTGCCCCTTACTGACCAGTGATCCTGAAGTCCCCGGAAGAGTCCAATGAAGCGGAAGGGACAGCTGCCACAAGCAGTCCCATGGATACATAAACACCGGGACATCCCACTTTACTTCCTTTCTTTGCTGGTCCCGGAGTCGAACGTCCCACCTACCCTCCCTGGAGTGAAGACTGCAAGAAGGACAATCATAGACTTTTCAAGTCACAGCGGCCTGGAAATAGAAAGGACATGTTGTAGAGTTACACCCAGGGGCGGATTGGCCCACCGGAGGATCGGGAAAACCCCCAGTGGGCCCCGGGTCCCAATGGCCATGCCCCCCAAGCCCTGCCCCCCTACACTCCCTGGGCCCTGTACAGAGAATAGAGGGGCCCCCCCAGTTCGCTAATCATATCGGCAGCACTGCCTATATGATTAGTCATGGGCCCTCTGCAGCGGCAAAGCAGGATGAGTGATCTGCCTGCTGCCGCAGTGCCCCTCTGCCTCCTATGCACAGCGTGACACTGCCGGCGCGTGCACAGGTGGTCAGTCTCAGGGCGATAACGTCATCGCCCTGGGACTGCTTCCTGTGCACGCTGTGGAGGACTGACCTGGCATCGCCCCAGGAAGCGGCTGCAGGCCTGCAGCTCATCTCGACGCGTGAGTATGAAAGGGGGGTAGGAGGACCCCTGGCAGTAAATACTACTGGGTAATGGGCATGATTATCATCATGCCCATTGCCCAGCATGTCCTGCTGCCAGCCTCTGGTTACTGGTACTATGCCCAGCTGCATGTACTACCACCAGTGGCTGGCAGGATATGCTGGGTGGGCTTGATAGTACCACGGAGGCTGGCAGAACATACTAGGCATGAATCATGCCTGCCTAGTATGTCTTGCCAGCCTCTGTGGTACTATCATGTCCTGCCAGCCACTGGTGGTGGTGTGGTACTATCATGCTAGTACTACTACCACCAGTGGCTGGCTGGCAGGACATGCCGGGTGGGCATGATAGTACCACAGAGGCTGGCAAGACATACAAGGCATGAATCATGCCTAGTATGTCCTGTCAGCCTCTGTGGTACTATCATGCCCAGCATGTCCTGCCAGCAACTGGTGGTACCATCATGCATGCCCATTTCCCATTTTGTTTTTTTTATTAAAGATGGAGTCCCTACATGTGTTTTGTGTTTTATTTTTATT
Organism: Phyllobates terribilis; assembly: GCF_046119375.1. Classification (NCBI taxonomy): domain Eukaryota; kingdom Metazoa; phylum Chordata; class Amphibia; order Anura; family Dendrobatidae; genus Phyllobates; species Phyllobates terribilis. Next base: position 5,461,832 of record NW_027362789.1, on the reverse strand, counting down.
AAAAAAAAAATTCTCTGTTTTATGTCTTTTTTTTTTCTGTTTACTAGAAATTCATGGTGGCCATGTCTAATTTGGCGTGACGCCATGAATTTTCGGCTTAGTATCAGCTGATAATACAAAGCTGGTACTAACCCCATTATTACCCAGCGTGCCACCCCACACCAGGGCCATTGGAAGAGCCGGATAAAGTGCCTGGAAATGCCGCTATGATGAATGCGCCAATTCCAGGGGTGGCTGTGGGCTTCCGTTTTCAGTGTGGGGGGCCCAGAATACTCAGGCCTTACCATGCTGAGAATTATTATTTTAAATAATTAAAAAAAAACATTGGGCTTTCCTGACTTTTGATCGCCAACCAAGATAAAGCCAGGCAGCTGGAGGTGGCAGCCCGTTGCTGTCTGCTTTACCTGCGCTGAGAATCAAAAATTCTGCGGAGCGCTATGTCATTTTTGTTTTATTATTTATTTTCAGACTTCTATATGTGTGACAATCCCAACAGCTAATCACAGACGCTGACACAGAGAATGGGCGTCTGTGATTGGCTGCTTGAGTAACCTGAAAGAAGCCCATACATAGTACCATACTAGAATGTATGGGCTGATTGTACATTACTCGAATAGCCAATCACAGACGCCCATCCTCTTTGACAGCATCTGCGATTGGCTATTGGGTCTGTGACATATAGAAGTGTGAAAATAAATTTTTAAAAACATGACATAGCGCTCCGCAGAATTTTTGATTCTCACCGCAGATAAAGCAGACAGCTACCGACTGCCAACCCCAGCTGCCTGGCTTTACCTTGGCTGCCGATCAAAAGACAGAGAAGCCGAATATTTGTTGATCGCCAGCCAGATAAAACAAGGCAGCTGCGGGCTGGGATTCGCAGCATGGTTAGCCCCAAGCGTTCTGGGCCCCCCACGTTGAAAATCGCAGCCACCCCTGAAAATGGCGCATTCATCATAGCACCATTTCTAGGTGCTTTACCCGGCTCTTCCAGCGGCCCTGGTGGTGAGTGGCACCCTGGGTAATAATAGGGTTAGTACCAGGCCAGCTTTGTATTATCAGCTGGTACTAAGCCCGAAATTCATGGTGTCACGCCAAATTAGACATAGCCACGATTGAATTTCTAGTAAACAGAAAAAAAAAAAAAGACAGAAATTTTTTTTTTTATTAAAAATAAAACACATTTAGGGACTCCATCTTTAATGAAGAAAAATCCTCACTTCAACGTAATCCATGGGTCTTCTGTCTTCAGCTCTGCTACATCTTTGCCATCAGACAAATATGTCTGCTGACAGAGATGAGCAGACACAGAATGACACTGGAGCACTGTTACTGTGTAGTGCGGCACTATGTTGCTTTTTTGTCATTTCATGTAGTGTAGAAGTCTTGGGAAAAGTGTGGATTGTGCTCTGGAAGTGATCAGTTATAGCTAACTATGTTATTTTCTGCAGAGATAAGTCCTGCATAGAAGATGTGATATATCGGTCTGTGACAGATAAATAACTTGTGAGTATGTGTATTACCTATACACGCACACTGACACTATATACAGAGCTCCTGTGTATAATATCAATGGTGATCATTGCATTACCTGCACACTGACACTATATACAGAGCTCCTGTGTATAATGTCATTGGTGATGACTGTATAACCTGTACACTATATACAGAGCTCCTGTGTATAATGTCACTGGTGATCACTGTATAACCTGTACACTGACCCAATATACAGAGCTTTTTTACATTTTTATTATTTTAGTATTATTTGTCACTATGTGGTGGCATTATGTGCTTTGGTCATGACATGACGATATTTGTCCCTTGTATGTGGTATTATTCGGTCACTATGTGGTGGTAATATGTGGTCTCATGGTGTGTCAGTATTTATACCTTGTATCTGGTAGCATTTGATCACTATGTTTTGGTATTATGTGCTTTGGTCATGGTGTGGCGGTATTTGTGCCTTGTATGTGGCATTATTTGGGCACTATGTGGTGGTAAAATGTGATCTGGTCACGGTGTGGTAGTATTTCTGCCTTCTATCTGGTAATATTGGTCTTGGTAGAGTGGATTGTGGTTGGTCATTTGTTTTATCTGATATCAATAAGGGAAAACCTCTTTATTTCCAATAGATATTAAATACTTGGATGTTTAACCCCTCCCTGTCCTATAACTATTACACAGCAGCAGAGATGCAGTTACAGAGGTTCACCAGAGAAAGCAAGTTAGCATTTGGTGAGATTTTCACCTCTGTATTTATAAGACAAAACCAGGAGTGGGTGAGAAATGCATAAAACATTACCTCGGATTGCTCCACTCCTGGTTTTGTCTTATAAATACTGAGGTAAAAATCTCACCAAATACTCAAAGTGCCACAATCTTCTGACAGTGCGGATTCCACCAATAAATAAGTGATCCCCTTCCCAACCTGTGCATCGCTGATAACTTGTTTTCACCAATAAAAACCCTTTAATGCAAACTACAGTAATTGTACATCGCATTTCTGGTGAGCGCACAGTGATGGGCAGGAGCCGCCAATATAACGGGTATAACGGCTAACAGGTATCTGCAAATAGCTGAAGGTTGGGTTGGCCCAGGTGGGTGGGCCTCTGGAGTCAATTTCCCTGGTGGGCCCCAGACACCCCAGTCCGGTGCTGTGAGGGTGTAATGGACGTTCTTACATTCTTATCCCACAGGTGTCTCACTGATTTCTTTACCACTCGTTTGTGTGTAAATAATATTACATTTGCTCAGAGCCGCAGCGAGGGGTTCAGCCAGGGGTGGACATACCGCCGATGCACCCGGGCCCAGAGGTGGAGGGGGGCCCATGCAGGAAGGGGCGTAGTGCTCAGGCAGTAGACCACGCAGCTGTTATGGGGCCCCTTGACTGAGGGCTGATGCTGCTTAACCCCCTTCCACTCCCACCCGTAATGATTCTTGATACCCTGGGCAGAGTGCGGGCATTGAAAAAGGGGGCGTGTCATGCAGGAGAGAGGCTGCTGGCCAATGAACGCTTCCCCATCAGACTGATGAGAGCGCTCATTGGCTGCTGTGTCTGTCCTCCTGCAGGGTCTTACAGGGGGTCTTCTGCCTCCTGCTGTTCCTTTCCCAGCAGCATTTCCTGAAAGAGTAGGGGGTTGGGCGAGGAGAGTCCATAGCATCGGACAGCACGTAGGGGCAGGAAGCTGAAATCAGTCCTGTCTGCTGTGTCCCCTCCTCCACAGTGCGTTCTGCAGCCCTCTCCAGAAGACCCCAATATCATAAAAGATTAGTATATGAGTGTATGTATATGTGTGCAGGGCTGCCACCAGGAATTTCAGGCCCCATACTGGCAAAAAAATTTCGGGCACCCTTGAGACTCCGCCCAGGCTTCACCCCAGCTCCACCTCGACTCCTCGAACCTTCCACAGTCACACCGCCCACTCTTGGAAAAACTCCATTTCTGCACCACATCCTTATCAATCACACATTAAGGGTATGTGCCCACGCTCAGGAGGCGCCTGCAGCCCCGAATCTGCGGGATAGCCGTGCGGCTTCTGCCCTCATTTTATGCAATTGAGTGGCACGATTTTTTTTTTGTACATGCGGAGTTTCCTCATAGATGTTATTCTGTGGAGAAAGTCCACATGTGGACCCGCAAGAGAAATTGACATGCTGCGGGTCTGAAAGATGTACTGCATGTCAGTTTCCGTGGGTGATCCATAGGTGCACAGAGTCCCATAGTGGACATGGGATTTCTAGAAATCCTATCCACAATGCTGTAACACCTGGCCGCTGCAGGTTTGATGCTGCATAAGCAGTGGCTCCTGACAATGTGCACATACCCTAACAGTTCCCATAGAACACCATATCACATACATAGCAGCAGCTTTTGTTTGGCCAAAAGATTTTGTAAGCCGCTGCCACGACAAGGTTAACTCTTCTGGCCGTGCCCTACTCTAACCTATTAAACATTTCTTAAAATATCCAGTACTCTATTAGGTATATTTTCTTTATTTTTCTTTAAGGGAATGTGTCACATACATTTTTTCAAATAATATCACATACAAAGGGACAAAAACCGTCACACCATGGCCGGACTACATATTACCACCACATAGTGACAAAATAATACCACATACAAAGAATACCGACACACCATGACTAGACCACATATTATCACCACATAGTGACCAAATAATACTACATACAAGGAGCAAATACCACCACACCACGGCCGGACCACATATTACCGCCACATAGTGACTGAACAACACCACATACAAGGAACAAATACCACCACAGCATGACCAGACCACATATTACCACCAGATAGTGACCAAATAATACTACATACAAGGAACATAGAATTAAACCTCATACTCTTGTTCATGCATATTTGTATCCCACCCTGTATATAAACTGTTTATTGCAGGAAATTCGTATGAAAACCACCGATGTTAGGAAATACACCCGCATCTGATCTGGTGCAAAGCATAATATCCTGGCAAAGGATCATAGAGCCGCAGATATACCGAGCATTATCAATCATATCAACGGGAGGCAAATAGATGCATCATTGTAAAACAGATGAAAACAAGTATGTACAAAACACTGGTGAGATTACTGTAGAACAGGGGTCCTCAAACTTTTTAAACATGGGGCCAGTACACTGTCCCTCAGACCATTGGAGGGCTGGAATATAGTTTTTTAAAAAAAACTATGAACAAATTCCTATGCACACTGCACATATCTTATTTTGACGTAAAAAAAAACAATACAGGAACAAATACAATATTTAAAATGAAGAACAAGTAAAGTTAGATAAACCGGTATTTCAATAGGCAAGTAAATGTCCCCAGTAGGCAGGTAAATGTCCCCAATAGGCAGGTAAATGTCCCCAATAGGCAGCATAGGTCCTCAATGGGGAGGTAAATGTCCCCAATAGGCAAGTAAATATCCCCAATAGGCAGCATATGTCCCCAATAGGCAGGTAAATGTCCCCAATAGGCAAGTAAATATCCCCAATAGGCAGCATATGTCCCCAATAGGCAGGTAAATGTCCCCAATAGGCAGCATAGGTCCCCAATAGGCAGCATATGTCCCCAATAGGCAGGTAAATGTCCCCAATAGGCAGGTAAATGTCCCCAATAGGCAGCATAGGTCCTCAATGGGGAGGTAAATGTCCCCAATAGGCAAGTAAATATCCCCAATAGGCAGCATATGTCCCCAATAGGCAGGTAAATGTCCCCAATAGGCAGCATAGGTCCCCAATAGGCAGCATAGGTCCCCAATAGGCAGGTAAATGTCCCCAATAGGCAGGTAAATGTCCCCAATAGGCAGCATAGGTCCTCAATGGGGAGGTAAATGTCCCCAATAGGCAAGTAAATATCTCCAATAGGCAGCATATGTCCCCAATAGGCAGGTAAATGTCTCCAATAGGCAAGTAAATATCCCCAATAGGCAGCATATGTCCCCAATAGGCAGGTAAATGTCCCCAATAGGCAGCATAGGTCCCCAATAGGCAGCATATGTCCCCAATAGGCAGGTAAATGTCCCCAATAGGCAGGTAAATGTCCCCAATAGGCAGCATAGGTCCTCAATGGGGAGGTAAATGTCCCCAATAGGCAAGTAAATATCCCCAATAGGCAGCATATGTCCCCAATAGGCAGGTAAATGTCCCCAATAGGCAGCATAGGTCCCCAATAGGCAGCATAGGTCCCCAATAGGCAGGTAAATGTCCCCAATAGGCAGGTAAATGTCCCCAATAGGCAGCATAGGTCCTCAATGGGGAGGTAAATGTCCCCAATAGGCAAGTAAATATCCCCAATAGGCAGCATATGTCCCCAATAGGCAGGTAAATGTCCCCAATAGGCAAGTAAATATCCCCAATAGGCAGCATATGTCCCCAATAGGCAGGTAAATGTCCCCAATAGGCAGCATAGGTCCCCAATAGGCAGGTAAATGTCCCCAATAGGCAGGTAAATGTCCCCAATAGGCAGCATAGGTCCTCAATGGGGAGGTAAATGTCCCCAATAGGCAAGTAAATATCCCCAATAGGCAGCATAGGTCCCCAATAGGCAGGTAAATGTCCCCAATAGGCAGGTAAATGTCCCCAATAGGCAAGTAAATGTCCCCAATAGGCAGCATAGGTCCCCAATAGGCAGGTAAATGTCCCCAATAGGCAGCATAGGTCCCCAATAGGCAGCATAGGTCCTCAATGGGGAGGTAAATGTCCCCAATAGGCTGCATAGGTCCTCAATGGGCGGGTAAATGTCCCCAATAGGCAGCATAGGTCCTCAATAGGCAGGCTGTTCCCCCCCTTATAATGCCCCATGCAGGATGTCACCCCCCAATATAATGCCCCATGCAGGATATCACTCCCCTGTCGTTATAATGCCCCATTCAGGATGTCACCCCCCCCATATAATGCCCCATGCAGCATATCACCCCCCCATATAATGCCCCATGCAGCATGTCACCCCCCATATAATGCCCCATGCAGCATGTCACCCCTAATATTATGTCCCATGCCTTCATACATTTAAAAAAAAAAAAATGCAATACTCACCTCCCTCCTCCTCACCTGCTGCCGCTGCTCAGGTCTGTACTCCAGCGTCCCACTCTGCGCTGCCTGTGACGGCTCAGGGGAGGGCGCGGTGTAAAGACGTCACCGCACCCTCTGACCTGAGGCGTCACAGGGAGCGCGCACCAGGAAGACAGCGGATCTGCGGAGGCACAGGGAGAGGTAAGTATCCGGCTGCCGGGGCCCTGAGCAAGCGGGGGAGAAGGGCGGCGCTGACACCGCTCTCCTCTGCCCACAGCCGGGCGGGCCGCATGTGGCCCGCGGGCTGTAGTTTGGGGACCCCTGCTGTAGAACATTGCAATGGTGAATCAGATTAGATGGAATCCATGCTATCCAGGAGTTGGATGTATAACAGATCAATTGCAATGGGATACTTCTGCATAGAGTCTGATGCAAAACTTGATCGTGAGGCTATAGGTATAGCAAGCATTTCTATCTGTATCAATGAAAAACAGATTGTCATGGAAATATTGAAAATCTTTTTCTTCTCCCCTGTCATAGATATTAAGAAGTCTCTCTCTCAGACTCCTCTTCCCTCCTCCCCTATAGTAATTTTCCACGGGAGAAGAGCTGACACTTTGGCAAGTGACCTCTATGCAAATCAACACACACATGAGAAGGGCCTTGCAAGCAAATGCTGGCCCAAAAGCTGCTACCAAACCCAATTAACACAGGCTTGTGATAGATTTACAGCTAACTGAGGTTGTATTCCCAGTGCTTCAAAGGGAATGTAACAAAGGCCTGCAGACGGCCAAAAGCCGATATGGAATAACTAAAGTTCCATATAATGTCCGATAATAATGGGGCCTATATTTTGGGTGGCAGGGTCAGCTAAGGAACAATATGGATATTTAACTGTCGCTGTAAACCCCTCTAGGGAGCTGTGGCACAAAAGTAACAAAATAGCAAACGGCAGCTATACCGTGTGTGGTCTCTGGAGAAAGGTAAAATCATAACGGAAAATATGTTATCACTTTCGGGCCTCTACGATCAACCCACGATAAGTTATTGCAAAAAACAGATATCTAATAAAAATATGAAGGCTGGAGACTAGCCCCCGTGATGTCATCACGGGGTATGTGGGCAGGTCTCACTTAGGCATAGAAGAATCCACAGAGGATGGATCAGCACTTATGTTGGAAGTTACATATTTTGTGTAGCACGAGTCACATTCGCTGAACGGCATCGGAGTGCTTCCCTCCAACTATACTGAGTCATCCCTGCGAACTGTATAGAGTAAGTTGAGAATTGGAAGACAACAGTAATGTGTTGCCTGACAAAGGTTTTCTATAGAGTGTGGTGTCCACTTTATAAGATGTTACTATCCCTGTCAGGAAAATATCCAGAAATGGAGTGGAAATCAAAGGTTCACCGACAGAGAATTTTAAATTTAAGGAATAGGAATTCAAATACAAAACAAATTGTGACACTAACTGGGGGTCACCTCTCCATACCAAAAGTACATCATCAACATATCTACCAAACCAAAAAATGTGCTCAAAAAATGGATTATCATCAGAAAAAATGTAAATTTATTCCCACCACGACATGTACAGAATAGCCAAAGATGGTGAGAATTTGGAGCCCATAGGGGCTCCAAGTACTTGTAAATAATATTTAGAATCAAACATAAAATTGTTGTGGGACAACAAATATTTTATGTTATAATGAACCTTTTTAAATTCACAGAATATCCACTATATTTATTTAAATAGTGTTGAACGGCAATGATGGCCAATGCGTGAGGGATGGAGGAATACAGGTTGACAACATTGCTGGTGACAAACCTATATTCTTCCTGCCACACGAACCTGTCAAAAACCCTCAGGACAGACGTAGAATCTTTCACATGGCCTGGTGTTGGAATAACCAGAGGATACAAATGTTCACCAGCGATTGGCTTAAATTCTCATTCAATGAACCCATACCCGAGATAATAGGGCGAAGGGTGGGGGGCGGAGATACCCTTGTGTGTTTGGGGGAGACCATGAAAAATGGGATAATCAGGTAACAGCCAGCGCTGAATTTTGTTATTAAACACCGACAAATAAATGCCTTCCTCCAGAATAGTGGACAACATTGTTTTATACAAATTGGTAGGATTCATAGAGACCACCGGAGCAGATTTCATATATCAATAGTTCTAATAGCACATACTCCGGGGGAACAAAACATTGTGTGTCCATACAGAATAATGATCTCACACATTTTTCTTTCTTTGGTCTTGAGAAAGTTAATTATTCTGTAAGGGGTGGAAACAGACAAAAACACCTTAATATGCGTGAAGCCTTCTGGATCTGACGTGTAAATACTAAATACCCTTCGGGTAATGAATTTCCGCAATGACCGGTTTTACATCTATTGATGAAATTCATACTGGTTTATTCCCGGCAGACATCTATATGGTGACATTCCAGGTTTTCTGCATTTATTTTGTGTTTTTCCGGTTATTATTTGCCGGTGTACTTATTTGCCTTTCTGTATATTGCGCTATCATCGCTGATTCATCTTCGCACAACGCACATAAATTATGCAAATATCTTAAAGATTTTTCAGCAATGACTGAGTATTTCCATTGCAATGTTCTGCAGCTTATTTATCTTCCATTTCTCATATATTTATTTTTGTCAGTTTTTTCGCAATATAATTATTTGTTTTTCGTTGATACAGAGAGAAATTCCCGCTACATCCACAGCTTCACGATTCAGTTCTGCATCAGACATTTGTTTTTGTCAGTTGTATTTTAATGTAATTACCTGTTTTTCGTTGATACAGATAGAAATGCTTGCTCCATCTATAGCCTCACGATCAGGTTCTCCATCAGACTCTATGCAGACGTCTCCAATTGCCATTGATCTGTTATACATTCAGCTCCTGGATATCATGGATTTGTACGCTCCATCTAATCTGATTCGCCATTACAATGCTCCATAGTAATCTGATTCGCCATTACAATGCTCCACAGTAATCTGATTCGCCATTACAATGTTCCACAGTAATCTGATTCGCCATTACAATGCTCCACAGTAATCTGATTCGCCATTACAATGCTCCACAATAATCTGATTCGCCATTACAATGCTCCACAGTAATATGATTCGCCATTACAATGCTCCACAGTAATCTGATTCGCCATTACAATGCTCCACAGTAATCTGATTCGCCATTACAATGCTCCACAGTAATCTCACCAGTGTTCTGTACTTGTTCTCGTCTGTTTTACAATGATGCATCTATTTGCCTCCCGTTGATATGACAGATAATGCTTGGTATATCTGCGGCTCTATGATCCTTTGCCAGGATATTATACTTTGCACCAGATCAGATGCGGGTGGATTTCCTTGTAAATTTTCTACTATGTAATCAATTTTGATTTGCATATTTTTTCCCCCTTTATATGTTCATTGTTATAGGTTTATAGTTTCTCTATATTGGTTATTGTGCATATTATTTTATATTATATTTTTACGTGTGTCAGATGGATAAGAACAATATTTCTATTCACAATTTAGACATTGATGCGTTTTTTCTGTTTATTGGACATTGTTATTGCGATGCTCTATACTGAATCTATCATCCATCTCATGTATACATGTTCCTGTTCCTCTATAATCAGTATATCCTCCCACCTTCCGTTGCTATAGTTGATGGCATTTGTGATGTTCTGACCCTGTGATCTCACACCTGTACACTTAATCCCGGTGTTGTGTTCCTATATGGGATAATCCCCTGGCAACTAACAATGGTGGTCTTCACACAAATGTCCTGCAATAAAGTTTATATACAGAGGGGGATACGGATATGCATGAATAAGAGCATGAGGTCTAATTCTATCTTATTTTTCACCATCATGGTGTTTTGCATTTCTGGCTTGTTGTGTGACGCTTGTAATGATCATCTTGTCTGTATTTGATCTCGTTGTCTTCAATGTGAACTGTGTCCGGGATTTTCTTCACACCTTTTGCATGTCTAATTGATTTCTCATTTCGTGTCATGTGTCTCCATTGTGCTTGTATATATATATATATGACTTCATTGTCCTTTTCTCATCTGCTATAACTATGGGCGCAACCCTAGCGCCAGAAACGCATAAGAATTTTACATTTTTTGTTTTTTTTAAATGATCCAATAATTTTTTCTCATATTTTACCTGTTGGAGTGCTGATTTTCTCCTTTTCGTTTTCTTCATATGTCTGTGCTCACCAGCTGGACCGGCACCCTTCAGTGGACTATCTTCACCCTGTTTGGATTCAGCGTTGCAGCTGCCTAACCCTCCCTCCTGTTTCTTCACAATATTTTAACACGTATCCTAGGCCTCGATGTTCCCCACACAAACTTGCTGTTAGAATTGTTGAGACGGGAGAAAAAGGTCTGAGGAACGCAGACCGGAACGGTCTGAAATCTATAAAGAAGATCTGGTAAAATGTCCATTTTGATCTCACTAATACAACCAAAGCAGAGCATTGGTTTCAAGTTATAATTCATTCGATTTTCAACCATTTGTTCAAGGATGGGGGATATAATTTAAATGATACAGATCATCCAAGTTCCCCAGAATTTGTATACCCAGGTACTTAATTGTGTCTTTCTGCCACTTAAAGGGGAAGTTAGAAATTAGTTATTGTGTCAGTTCAGGGTTAAAAGTTATGTTCATGGCTTCTGTTTTAGAGTAGTTGGCTTTAAAATTGCTTACATGGCCGAGTTATTCAAATTCCTTTATTATAGAGGGAAATGAGATCATTGGGTTTGAAACATAGAACAAGTCATCTGCATATAGAGCTAGTTTATAGTGATGTGAGTCTATAGTAACTCCACTAATATCTGGATTTGTATGTAATGCTACCGCTAAATGTTCCATCACCAATGTGTATAGCAGAGGTGATAAGGGACACCCTGGTCTCGTCCCCTTTTTAATAGAAAATGTGTCATATAGAAGGCCGTTTACCCTATCGCTTTAGGGTCAGTGTAGAAGGATAGAATTTTAGGTAACAAGAAAGAGTCCATCCTAATTTGTGGCAGGTGCCCTTCAAGAAAGTCCAATGCACTGTGTCAAATGCTTTTTTAGTGTAGGCAGAAACAAGGCACATTGGGAGCCCCTGTTTTTTTGCATGTGAAATTAACAACGTTTTATTTTTATTATCACGAGCTTCTCTGTCCTTAATGAAGCCAACCTGATCATTGCTGACAATTGAGGGTAGATAGTGGGAGAGCCGTGTTGTAATCACTTTAGAGAATATTTTGACGTCTACATTATTTAATGATATTGGACGAATATTAGGGCAGGTATTTGGTTCTTTTCCAGGCTTTGATGAAACCATTATATGAGCCTTAAGTGATTGGGGGGCAAAAGGGGGAGTCTTCTGAGATATCATTGAACACTTTGGCTAAAAATTGTAATAACAGAGGTGCAAACATGTTATAAAATCTATTATTGAATCCATCTGCCCCAGGGCTCCTCCCGATAGGGAATGATTTAATGGCCTCTCCTATCTCTTATTCAGCAAAAGCTTTGTCTAGTATCTCCTGCTCAGGGGTCTGTAAGGAAGGAACGGCAGTGTCCTTAACCCCTTAACCCCCAAGGGTGGTTTGCACGTTAATGACCAGGCCAATTTTTACAATTCTGACCACTGTCACTTTATGAGGTAATTACTCTGGAACGCTTCAACGGATCCCCCTGATTCTGAGATTGTTTTTTCGTGACATATTGTACTTCATGATTGTGGTAAAATTTCTTCGATATCACTTGCGTTTATTTGTGAAAAAAATGGAAATTTGGCGAAAATTTTGCAATTTTCAAAATTTTAATTTTTATGCCCTTAAATCAGAGAGATATGTCACACAAAAGAGTTAATAAATAACATTTCCCACTTGTCTAATTTACATCAGCACAATTTTGGAACCAAAATTTTTTTTTGTTAGTGAGCTATAAGGGTTAAAAGTTGACCAGCGATTTCTCATTTTTCCAACAAAATTTACAAAACCATTTTTTTAGGGACCACATCACATTTGAAGTCACTTTGAGAGGTCTTTATGACAGAAAATACCCAAAAGTGACACCATTCTAAAACTGCACCCCTCAAGGTGCTCAAAACCACATTCAAGAACTTTATTAACCCTTCAGGTGCTTCACAGGAATTTTTGGAATGTGGAAGAAAAAAATGAACATTTAACTTTTCTCACAAAAATGTTACTTTAGACCCAATTTTTTTTATTTTCACAGGGGTAACAAGAAAAAATGGACCCCAAAATTTGTTGTGCAATTTCCCCTGGGCACGCAGATACCCCATATGTGGAGAAAAACACTGTTTGGGTGCACGGCAGGGCTCGGAAGGGAAGGACCGCCATTTGACTTTTTGATTGTAAAATTTGCTTGAATAATTAGCGGACGCCATATTGCGTTTGGAGAGCCCCTGTGTGCCCAAACATTGGAGCTCCCCCACAAGTGACCCCATTTTGGAAACTAGACCCCCCAAGGCACCTACCTAGATGCATAGTGAGCACTTGGAACACCCAGGTGCTTCACAAATTGATTCATAAAAATGAAAGTGTTTTTTTTCACTTTTTCGAATCCATATGTGAAGCACCAGGGGGTTCCAAGTGCTCACTATGCATCTAGATAGGTGCCTTGGGGGGTCTAGTTTCCAAAATGGGGTCACTTGTGGGGGAGCTCCAATGTTTAGGCACGCAGGGGCTCTCCAAACGCAACATGGCGTCCGTTAACAATTTGAGCCGATTTTCCATTCACTTTGTTAGCGGACACCATGTCGCGTTTGGAGAGCCCCTGATGTGCCTAAACAGTGGAGCTCCCCCACAAGTGACCCCATTTTGGAAACTATACCCCTCAAGGATTTTATTAAGGTGTATAGTGAACATTTTGAACCCAGAGGTACGACACAGAATTTGATAACATTAGGTCATCATATTGAATAAGTTGTCATTAGTCTTGAGCGCAAGTGCTCGCTACTTGAGTTTGCATCGGGTACTCAGGTATGCACCATGTACAGCGTGTGCTCGAGTGACATGCTCGAGTCCCTGCTCCGCATGTTTCACGGTTATTAGACACCCAAAAAAAAACCATGCGGGGATCGCTCGTGCATGGCAGGCAATCCCCGCAAAGTTTTTTTGGCCGCGAAGCATATGGGGCGGAGACTCGAGCATGTCACTCAAATACCCACGATACTCAATGCATACCAGAGCACCCGATGCAAACTCAAGTAGCGAGCACTTGCGCTCAACACTAGTCGCCATATCGTCATCTTTTTTTCTTACTTTTGAAAAAAATCCCAACCCCATCACAACCCTAACCCCAAACCCAGCCCTAACCCTAGCCCAACCCTAACCCGAGAGTTTATTTTTTACGCCGTTCCTCGTGCGGTATAAGTGATTAGACGACTTTATTCTTCGGGTCGGTGTGATTACAGTAATACCAGAATCATATGGGGTTTTTATGACTGACAGCTGTCACACACTAAAAGACACATTTTTTGTAAAATCTAGTTTTTGCATCGCCATATTTTGAGAGCTATAATTTTTCCAGATTTTGGCAGACAGTCATGTGACGGCTCGTTTTTTTGCGGGATGAGTTGACGTTGTTATTGGTGCCATTTTCAGGTACGTGACATTTTTTGATCACTTTTTATTTCGATTTTTGGGAGGCAGAATAAACAAAAACCAACAATTCAGGAATTGTTTTTTTTTATTCTGTTCTGCGTGTGGTAAAATTGATAAGGCAGCTTTATTCTTCGGGTCAGTACGTTTACAGCGGTACCACATTTATATCGTTTTTCTATGTTTTGCACTTTTACATAATAAAAGCAATTTTATAGAAAAAATTATTTTTTAGCATAGCTTTATTCTGAGAGCTATAACTTTTTTATTTTTCGGCTAATGGAGCTGTATGGTGGCTTGTTTTTTGCGGGACGAGATGACGTTTTCAGCGGTACCATTTTTATTTATATTTGTCTTTTTGATCGCGTGTTATTCCATTTTTTGTTTGGCGGTAGGGTGATAAATAATTGTTTTTTGCTTCGTTTTTTTTTTTACCATGTTCACTGAAGGTGTTAACTAGTGGGACAGTTTTATAGGTCAGGTTGTTCCGGATGCGGCGATACCAAATATGTGTACTTTTATTGTTTGTTTGTTTTTTTTATAATATTTATTGATGGGTACATTATATTTTTATTTTTGGTGGATTATTTTTTTTTTTTTTCACTTTCTGATAGTTTTTATACTTTATTACTTTGTCCCACTATGGGACTTTCACTTTTTTTATTCTGATCGCCTGTATAGCGCAGGGATGCAGCACCATTCCTGTGTTATACAGGCTGTCAGGGCTGCACAGGGAGAAGATTCTTTTGTCATGCACTGCGCATGTCCAAAAAATCTTCCTGCTGTCTGGTGACCCGGATGTTGTCATGACGACATCGGGTCGTCATGGCAACATCCTGGAAGCCACGGCAGACAGCGCTGGAAGCCGGAAGAGGAGGTGAGTATCTGCGATCACCTCCCCTTGCCACCGCAATGCTGCGATCGACTTCGATCGCAGCATCGCGGGGGTTAATGTGCTGGGAGCGGTGCGTGACCGCTCCCTCCACATAGTACCAGGTGTCAGCTGTGACAATCAGCTGACACCCGGCGGCGATCGCCATGACGTACTAATACGGGTCTGGCTCTTAAGTCCCAGGGCACAGACGCGTATTAGTACGTCTAATGTTGTTAAGAGGTTAATATAATTGTCATTTTTAGTTTCAAGAATATTAGGTGGCATGCCGTGGTATTGTCCATGAATATTATATAGCGAACTATAAAAGAAACTAAATGCTTCCGCTATGTCAGAGGGGTTATGAATTTCTGGCCCGGGTGCCCCTTTTATTTTGGATACGTATGTCCTTTACACGTGTGGATGTAACCTTCTTGCCAATGAGAGACCACATTTATCTGTGAATTCGTACGAGTACCTTCACATGTGATCTTGGCATTTTGTATATGTTTGATCTAGTAAAGACCTTCGCTCCTTTCTTTTTTTCAATCAGATCATTTTTATTTAACAAAACTAAGAATTACCAACATTTTCTTTTTTTAAATAAACTTTGTGACAAAAAAAAATAAAAATAAAAACCAGTAACAATACAAGAACCGGTTTACAATGATATAAATCCCAATATCGCTCTATAGTACAAGGTTTTGGAACAGTAATTTTACATTTGTACATAAATATCTGAATACTTCCTGACGGCTTATTTTTTTCCCTATTGAGACTTCAAAAGAAAAAGAATATATCTAAGAAGGGACAATTGTGTGGACTGAGATTATCATTTGCTGACACCTTGGGTATAAGGATATACATACCTGGTTTACTGTAAGGAAATGTACAAACGATCCAGGATAGTATTTCTGAGAAGGTTCTTTGAAGCAATACCCGGTGTATTTAACCATTGATCCCATATGTGTATGGATTTCTTGAGAGCATTCCTTTAATATAAGATCCCCTTTCCAAGCATAGAATGTTATTTATCCTGGATTTTAGTTCTGTTATCGTTGGGGGAGAATTGTCTATCCAATGTAGTGCCAACAACTTTCTGGCTTGGAATAATATTCTTGAGCTAGCTATTGCCATATGGGAGTCTGGGTCTACGTCCTCTCCCAGGAGTCCTAGGATACAGATTTTAGGTTCCAACTGAAGTTGTATCCCAAATACAGATAGTACAAGAGCGATCACCCCCTTCCAGTAGTCGCCAATATTTACACATTTCCACGTCATATGCATCAGGTGGGCGTCCTTTTGACCACATCTAGGACATGTGTCATCCGTTTGTATTTCAATTTTAAATAAAATACTTGGGGATCTATATACCCTATGAATGAGAAAAATTTGGGACAATCTTTGTGACTCTGACAATGAAAGATTCGGTGTCAAATCCAGTATTTCCCCCATTGCTCCTCAGATAACGGACTCACATCCTCCTCCCATTTTGTCTTAACTAACAAAGGATATTTATCCAAATGTAGGGCCAGTAACTGCCTATAAATAAGAGTTAATAGACCTTTTGTATCCACTGCTTTAGCAATGGTATCCATTGGGTGATGTATCAATCAGTATGGCGTTTATTCTAGTACCCCTATCCTCCCACTCACTAATATTATTTAGCTTCTATAGCTCTGGTAAGTTATAGGTGTGCCATAAAGGAGTATAGTTTGTGTACTTTCCAATCCCCAGAATATTTTTACCCCTATCCCACACCTTATATATTAACTTTAGTGTACGACATTTTAAGTCATTTTCTCGAGGAGGCCCCATATCTAGTACCGAGAATGGAAGCTTCCACTTGGTTCCTTCCATAAGTAAATGCCCTGAAATTACACAATATTTGCGAGTACCCCATCCATGAAACTACTTTTAGCTCCCTTCTAGTGTTAAGCCGGTCTACATATACCTGGAGGCAAGCAGATCATTTATGTTGTTTGTCAAGGAGATCAATCTGCTCAAGCAAATGAGACTTTAGCTGTTCTCTCCTTTTTTTAGCTTTTATCTAGGTTTTATTATTATACCTCTGAGGACACATGTGAGTGCTTCCCATTTAAATGGTAAGGCAGTTTCATCATGCTCATATATTTGAAGGAGTCTATAGTCTCAAGAAGGTCTGAGACACAGAGCGAGTCTTTCAGCAGATTATCATTTAGGTTCCAACATCTGAAGCCTTGGTGGAGGCCGGCATAGTCAGATCTATAATATAACCGGGGATGCGTGTGTCTGTCTGAAGCCTTTATAGACTGTGCAAGCGCGACACGCCTGCGCAGACTGGCTCCAGACAGAAGCAGGCATGGAGTCGTTACAGGTAAGAGGAGTGTGTATGGCGCCGGAGATCATGGTATGCGTAGACACTGAATGCATACCGCGATCTCCGGCGCCATACTTACCTGACCGGGAGGAGCGTTGCCGCGGTGCCTCTCTTCGCCGGAGACCGGGGCAGAAGTGAAGGTGTCGGAATCAGCACATACACATAGCGCTATTTGCAGTGTGTCTTCAGCAAAATGGCGCCAGACAGCGCAGTATGGGCATGCACGTACTCTGGCGCCGCACTCCTCCCCCAGCCTCCGGCAGAACAGAACACCGCAGCGCTGGAGCACAAAGAAAGGTGAGATTAAGTGTTTATTTTTTTGTATGTGTGCAGCGTGAAAGGGATGAGGGGAGCCATACATACCAGGATTGGCGGGTGAGGGGGCAACACATCAGGATTGGGGGATGAGGGGAACCAAGCATACCAGGATGAGGAATGGGGTGCCATGCATACCAGGATGAGGGGGACCACACATTCCAGGATTGGGGGGTGAGGGATGCCATACATACCAGTATAGGGATGAGGAGTGCCATGCATACAAGGATTGGTGGGTGAGGGGACCAAGCATACCAGGATTGGGGGGTGCGGGGTGCCATGCATACCAGAATAGGGATGAGGGGTACCATACATACCAGGATAGGGATGGGGTAACATGCATACCAGGATAGGGACGAGGGGTACACTACATACCAGGATAGGAATGCAGGGCACCATGCATACCAGGATGAGGGATGGGGTACCATGCATACCAGGATAGGAATGCGGGGTACCATGCATACCAGGATAGGGATGGGGTACCATGAATACCAGGATAGGGATGAGGGATACTATACATACCAGGATAGGAATGCAGGGGGTACCATGCATACCAGGATGAAGGGTACCATGCATACCAGAATAAGGATGAGGGGTACCATGCATACCAGTATAGGGATGAGGGGTGCCATGCATACCAGGATAGGGATGAGGGGTGCCATGCATACCAGGATAGGGATGAGAAAGCCATATATACCATGATTGGGGATGAGGCGTGCCATGCATACCAGGATGAGGGATTGGGTGCCATGCATACCAGGTTTCTGGGATGAGGAAGCCATACATACCAGAATTGGGATGAGGGGTGCCATGTATACCAGGATGAGGGATGGGGTGTCATGCATACCAGGATAGGGATGAGGGGTACCATACATACCAGGATAGCAATGCGGGGTATCATGCATACCAGGATAGGGATGAGGGGTACCATGCATACCAGGATGAGGGGTACCATGCATACCAGAATAGGGATGAAGGGTACCATGCATACCAGTATAGGGATGAGGGGTGCGATACGTACCAGGATAGGGGATGGGGTGCCATGCATACCAGGATAGGGATGAGGGAGCCATATATACCAGGATTGGGGATGAAGCGTGCATTGCATACCAGGATAAGGGATTGGGTGCCATGCATTCCAGGTTTCTGGGATGAGGGGTGCCATGTATACTAGGATGAGGGATGGGGTGCCATGCATACCAGGATGAGGGATACCATACATACCAGAATAGGGATGAGGGGCACCATGCATACCAGAATAGGGATGAGGGGCACCATGCATACCAGGATAGGAATGAGGGGCACCATGCATACCAGGATGAGGGATGGGGTGCCATGCATACCAGGATTGGGGGATGAGTGGTGCCATGCATATCAGGATGAGGGATAGGGTAACATACATACCAGGATTGGGAATGAGGGGTGCCATGCATACCAGGATTGGGAATGAGGGGTGCTATGCATACCAGGATGGGGATGAGGGGTGCCATGCATATCAGGATGGGGATGAGGGGTGCCATGCATACCAGGATGGGATGGTGGGGACAGGATGGGGGCAGCAGAAATACCAGGAGGGGGGCAGCACATATAACAAGCATGGGAGACCATATACCAATAAAAATGCTCGCCACCCGTGCATAGAAAAGTTCAATAGCTAGTTACAATATACAGGAGCATGATCTGACCATACAGCAGTTCCTACCTGAGATGTAGGTTGCCATGCAGGCAAGTGACGGCTAATTAAGAAAAGGACTATATGGCTATGTATATTGTGTAAAGGAGAATAATAGGTATAATCCTTTACGTCTGGATGTAGTATCCTCCATACATCGCCCGGTTGAGACCAAAGCACAATTAGCAAAGCTTTTGTTTGTGTTTTAGATTGGTGACGCCAGCCCAGGGACGCGTCTAAAGAAGGATCCAAGACAAAATTAAAGTCACCTCCAATGATGATAAGGTCCTCCGCAAAATATTTTAGTTTGTTTAAGTAATGACAGCATGTCTTAATTTGGTCACAATTAGGGAGATAGAAGTTTGCCAAAGTCAAAATTTTGGAGTAGATGGAGATCTTAACAAACACGTACCTCCTCTCCGTGTCAGACAGTGTTTCTACAATAGTATGCAGCAGTGATCTGTGGCGGCCGATACTCAGCACCTTAGACTTCAAAACAGCATTTTTCTGGGACGCCAAGATGAATAATATCTATTAGTAATCTGAGGTACAGTATATGATCGCCTCTAAAGTGTGACTCCAGAAGAAAGAGAAAATGTACGTGCTGTTTATGCCTGTGATAAAACACGAGCTCCTTTCTCTGGAACATTAAGTCCTCTGACATTTAATGAACAAGTTTTGAGTTGTGCCATATTATATGAAAAAAAGGGGGAATGGAAGAGAGAAAGATTAAAGGAGGAAGTGTAGACGGTAGATAGTAACGTCTACCTCTCAGTGTCTAAGAAGTATAGATTATGAATATATCAAAACAGTAGGAAATTGCGAAACAAGCAGATCCCAATGCAAGTCCCTAACTGGGGGTTGTCTTTACAGGCGTAAGTCAAACTTTCAGTTCTAGGATTCCTATTAGGTGGAACCATGGAATATAAAGCAAGTAATGTAATACAGCCTGATATTACAGTAGTATCATGTGAACTCAACTTATATGCCGGTCTAAGATCTTATATGAACTTAGACATTCTATATAGTGGAAGAGTGGCACCTAATGCTCTATTTAGATATATCTAATTATATGCTTAAAGAAATAAGTAAGCATCTGCAAACTGTCTCTCATCAGGGAAGACAAGATTCATTTCAGGAGCTCATATGATTGCCAGGTTCCTTTCCCATCTGGCTGCATCACCATCAAGTTCCTGATCCACTGAACGCCTTCTGCGAAGTGCTGGAACTCTCTGTGGCAATGGTGGAGCAGGTGGCCAGTCAGATATATGGAATGTCCAGGGCATCACAAATAGGTCTCATGTTGCTTGGATCTTTGAAAATATACAGCTGGAATGGGTACACCCAGGAGTACATCAGGCCATTTTCCCGGATGGCATCAAGTAGTGGTTTCAATACCCTTCTTTTAGCAAGTGTCATTCAGGATAGATGTGTGAGCAATTATATGCGTTTTCCATTGAAATCACCAGGATCCAACTCCTCTGCTTTCCTCACAATGGCCTCTTTTACATTGAAAAAATGTATGCGAGAGATAGTGTTCCTTGGACGCTCAGGATCTGGGCCATGATTGCCTATTGTACGGTGCGCCTTATAAATCTCCACCTCCTTATCAATAGGATCACCAAGAATATTAGTGAATAATGATCGCAGTGTTGGCATAATCACTTGTGCATTGATGCTTTCAGGTATACCCCTTATCTAGATATTATTGTGATTTTCTTGATCATCAACCATATTAAACAGATGGTTTATTTACTGCCTGTGAAGATCTAGTGTTAGTTTCTGAGCATTATGATGGCCTCTAACTTGGGACATTATCCTCTAATCTCTGTAACTTGTCAGTAAGCTGTGACAGGATAGAAGTGAGGGGACGTATTTCAGTATTGTATGTGGTCTCCAGCCTCTGAATATATTGCTCCATATCTTCTTTAGTAGGGATAGACGCAATCTAATATACAAATAAGTTATGTTGTTCCCCATATCAGAATAACCTGTGGCTGGGGGGTAAATGTCCCTGTGAAGCAAGCACTGCTCAGTATGTGGGCTTTGGTGAGAGTACAGGGAGATTTGTGGAGCTGTTTTCTCGTGAGGCCGACATTAAGAGAGAAGTTGGTGCAGGACTGACAGTCTGGAGCTGTCTGGCATCATAAGGGTTAAGACTGCTTCTTTTTCCACGCTGAGGTGAGGCAGTAATGGCTCCGGAGCAGGAAGATAAGACCTTCCATAAGAAACGCTGCATACCAGACATGCTGACAGAGGTGGAGGACCTCAGATTAACCTCCGATCTCTTCTTTCTTTCCCATATCGAACGTCATGTTTGAGGCTGTAAATTGCTTATAATTGCCCCAGGAACATGGTCTGAAGAGAGTGCTCTCAGTGTGTGCGTTCTCTTGATGCTGTGTCCAGGCCATGTCCTTCCTGTTGATGTACAATACGTCTAAAGGTGGCGTTGATTGGCAGCAGGATTGTGTGATGTAACAATCTTGTGTGATGTAACATCCTTACGGAAACGCGAGTTGTGACACCAATGGAACTGCGCCAGAACAGGAAGTGCGTATGAGTGTTTTTATTTTAAAAAGGCTAAACATGAGGAATGAGAAGGAGTTGGTCTAGTAGTGGACAACCCCTTTATGAAGATATAATTTTCGGTTAAAAATGAAAAAGGCTTCTCCCCTGTGTGACGTCTCTGAAGTTTGTTAAGAGTTGATCTCCGTGTAAAACATTTCCCACATTAAGAACATGAAAATGGCTTCTCGTCTGTGTGAGTTCTCTGGTGACTAAGAAGTGATGATTTCTTCACAAAACATTTCCCACATTCTGAACAGGAAAAAGGTTTCTCCCCTGTGTGAGTTCTCTGGTGCTTAACCAAATCTGATTTCCAGCTAAAACATTTCCCACATTCTGAACAGGACAAAGGCTTCTCCCTTGTGTGATTTTTCTTGTGCGTAACCAAAACTGATTTCCAGCTAAAACATTTCCCACATTCTGAACATGAAAAAGGCGTCTCCCCTGTGTGAGTTCTCTTATGCTCAACCAAATTTGATTTCCGGCTAAAACATTTTCCACAATCTGAACAGGAAAAAGGCTTCTCCCCTGTGTGAGTTCTCTTATGCTTAACCAAATCTGATTTCCGGCTAAAACATTTTCCACATTCTGAACAGGAAAAAGGCTTCTCCCCTGTGTGAATTCTCTGATGGCTGATAAAACTTGATTTCAATCTAAAACATTTTCCACATTCTGAACAGGAAAAAGGCTTCTCC
Source organism: Phyllobates terribilis (assembly GCF_046119375.1). Classification (NCBI taxonomy): domain Eukaryota; kingdom Metazoa; phylum Chordata; class Amphibia; order Anura; family Dendrobatidae; genus Phyllobates; species Phyllobates terribilis. Next base: position 5,439,182 of record NW_027362789.1, on the reverse strand, counting down.
CCTGTGTGAGTTCTCTGATGTCTGCTAAAACTTGATTTCAATCTGAAACATTTTCCACATTCTGAACAGGAAAAAAGCTTCTCCCCTGTGTGAATTCTCTGATGGCTGATAAAACTTGATTTGAATCTAAAACATTTTCCACATTCTGAACAGGAAAAAGGCTTCTCCCCTGTGTGAATTCTCTGATGGCTGATAAAACTTGATTTCAATCTAAAACATTTTCCACATTCTGAACAGGAAAAAGGCTTCTCCCCTGTGTGAATTCTCTGATGGCTGATAAAACTTGATTTCAATCTAAAACATTTTCCACATTCTGAACAGGAAAAAGGCTTCTCCCCTGTGTGAGTTCTCTGATGTCTGCTAAAACTTGATTTCAATCTGAAACATTTTCCACATTCTGAACAGGAAAAAGGCTTCTCCCCTGTGTGAATTCTCTGATGGCTGATAAAACTTGATTTCACTGTAAAACATTTCCCACATATGGAACATGAAAAAGGCTTCTCCCCTGTGTGAGTTCTCATATGTCTGATAAAACTTGATTTCAATCTAAAACATTTTCCACATTCTGAACAGGAAAAAGGCTTCTCCCCTGTGTGAGTTCTTTTATGCTCAACCAAATATGATTTCCGGCTAAAACATTTCCCACATTCTGAACATGAAAAAGGCTTCTCCCTTGTGTGAGTTCTCTGATGTCTGATAAAACTTGATATCAATCTAAAACATTTTCCACATTCTGAACAGGAAAAAGGCTTCTCCCCTGTGTGAGTTCTCTTATGCTCAACCAAATCTGATTTCCGGCTAAAACACTTCCCACATTCTGAACATGAATAAGGCTTCTCCCCTGTGCGAGTTCTCTGATATTTGATTAAACCTGATTTCTCTGTAAAACATTTTCCACTTTCTGAAAAAGAAAATGGCTTCTCCTCTATGTGACTTCTCTGGTGATTAACAAGATCTGATTTCTGGTTAAAAAATTTCCCACACTTGAAACAAAAAAATCTATTCTCTGCTGTGTGAATGCTTTGATGTTTAAGAAAAGACTTTTCGAGGGAAAAACTATTTCCATATTCTGAACATGAAAATGGCTTCTTTGCTTTCGGTGCAATTTGTTTTTTAATGCTTATTTTGTGACTTTGATTTTCCTTAGTAGTCGGTAATGAATCAGAAGACAGGACCTGTTTCAAATGATCAGATGATAGCTCTTTGCTGTGAAGGGATGATGGTATATCTGGGTTAATGACTTTCACTTCAATTGTATCCTGTGGGATCTCAAGGTCATCTGATTTAAAAATTGAAGATGTCAGCTGTCCCCCTGATCTCCTGGTACAGTCATCTGCCAAGAATAAAACCAATTATTATTTATGAATAACATATCCTTAAAATTTATATTGTTGAATATTTCTACTTAAACTCTCTGTAAAAATGTACTTTATGTAAAAGTATCATTATCTACCAAGAAAACATCACAGAAAAAATCAGCCTTACCAACACCAAATCAGATAACAAATGCATTAGCATTTTAGTGTTGGTTGGGTGTACTGGGGTGTCTGTCCATGTGGGGTGCACTTATATAGTGCTGGGCAACCTTCCTGATGTAATAGTATGGGCATCATTAGGCTAAGCCAGACACTGTGCATCACACCTACCTGTGTGACTGGCGTCCTATGCAAGCTTCATCTGTGTGCATCTTTAATACTAGGCAACCACCCCCTCCATGAATTGGTACGATTGTGAGTGGTTGCTCCATCAGTATTTTGCACCTGCGCTGCCCCAACCTTTATCATGGGGGTCTGCGGCATCCTGCTAGTGCATTTGTTATATGATTTGGTGTTAGTAAGGCTGTATCTTTTTCTGTGATTTTTTTTATTTTGCCCTATGTTAGCCGTCATTATTCACCAAGACAATAACAGTTCACAGTCTAATAGAAAACCTCATAGGATGAACCAGTAGAGCGTGGTGTTCAACTGTTTGTTAATTCTGCCTCCCAAATATGGAATAAAAAGCCACCAAGCAATGTTATGTAGGTGAAATAATACCAATAAAAACTTCTACTCATCTTACAAAAAACAAGTCCCCACTCAGGTCCATCATCTGTCAGTGGAAAACCAGAGGTTTCCACATTATTAGTGGCTCAAAGGCTCTTGAAAAGCAACATGGCTTCCATAAACCAATCCAGCAATATCCGCTCTCCCAAAGTCAGATCTCCCCCTCACTTCTGAGCCTTGCAGTGCGCCCAAACCACATTTAGCATCCGTGTATTTGACATTACTAGTGAGAAGAACCCACTTAATTTACGGTGTGTGTCTCCTGGAGCACAATCTGGACACTATGTGTTGGGTAATGAAATTATATATTTGTAATTTTCACTCTCCAACATCCACTGCGTGCTAATTTCCGGAAAGTGCCTGTGGAGTCAAAATAGTCACTACTCCTATAGATTATTTCACTGAGAGTTATAATTTCCAATATGAAGTCACTTTATGGGGATTTTTACTGCTCAGGTTTTCTGCAATTTGGTCACATTAGGGCTTCTGTAAATGGTGGGTCCCATCTCCTCTGGGATCTGCTCCTGGCACGTTTGCTTCTCTCACCAGGCGCCGTCTTATTCATCCTGCAGGCGGCGCTGGTGATGGAGGAGATGTCAGAACCAGAAGCTCTCAGCGGCGCAGGCTCTGTCCAGCCACTAAGATTAGGGTGCCTGGGACCTGTAGTACCATCCAGTCTGGCAGTATGGGTGTGTGTGCTGTCCAACTGGAGTAATCTGCTCCCTGCTTCAGCCAACTGGAGAGCACCGCACCCTACTAAAGCTGGAAGCATATTGCCAGAAGCTGCCAGATACAGCCTTGTTCTCCTCTGGTTCAGTCCTCTGTGCTCAGCTCCCGGCTTGTGGATTTGTTTCCTGTTGTGACTCCGACCCGTTTACTGACTACTTTTGTGTGGTTTCGTATTTTCTCTGACCTCCATGTTCTGACCCGGCTATCTGACTATTCTTCTTGCCATCTCACACCACAGAACATTAGGTAACACTGTGGCCCAAGCTTAGGGGGTCTCTGTCTAAGTCCAAATCCATGTAGAGTGGTTAAAGGATGATGAGCAAGGCAAACCCTGGGATCTGGAAAATGGAGTATATAGCGCCAAGCCTGTTTGTGGTAGCCATCTTTTGAGCTGCCAGGTGACCATGAACAGTGTCCCCAATACATTGTGTCTGCAAACTATCCCAGCAAAATCTGCTTTCAAATAGCTAAATGTCGCTCCTTCCTTTCTTAACCTGCCATGTGCCCAGACAGTAGTGTACAACCGTATATAGGGGATTGTCAGATTCAAGAGAAGTTGGAATATTATTTGTAAGGTCCATTTGTTTCCTATTATCCTTTGTGAAGAATTCCAAAGTTATCACCATATAAAGTGACACATGTCAGATTTGAAAAATGGGCCCAGATAGGAACACAAAACTGGCTGCAGGAAGGGGTGAAATCAGACTATTTTGGGCACTAACTACTATAGTCAAAACTGTGAGTATAGACCATAACACATCTACTGAAATGATCAAACTCAACAGTCTCCATCAGTAAGTAGTGAGTAACTAGTGGTGAAACCTCTCTGGGGTAATTGGAGTATGGGGCTCTGTCAGACGAGTTTCAAGAAGAAATATTAGACATTCAAAGAGAACTTTTCATAATAGTGCAGAGCTGAGGTGTCTTAAATTTAGCTTAGAGATCTATCATGGCGCAGGTGTAATGTTTTTTTTTTAGTTTATCACAATCTGGTTTGAAGTTAGTCGGTTTTAAAAGAAACTGAAAAGTCAGGATAAAGGGAAACTCTGCTGTTATTGTACAGAAATTCACACTTGGCCCTCACTGCACATTTAATGTTGTAGATCATAAAAGTGACGTTCGGCCAGAAAGACTGGACCTGGTCTTGTAGGGACCATATGAGCACATTCAGCAGCACAGAAGGGAGAGAAGGTAGATTCATCCAATAAGATATCAGGGATCTAGGAAGGAACACCATCATTACCCTCCGCTTTCTCTTACAGGCCCATCATTATATTTTTCTTCAAGTGATTTTCTGGCTTTGTAGTTTACAGATCTGGGCAGGTAACGTCTCCTAATCACAGTGAGTAGGTGGATCCTCCAGGTTGTAAGTTCTATGGAAAAGGGTTTCAATGCCCAAAATCATTTGAACAGTTTTGGGTGGAGGAGAATGCTGTGGTCTAGAGGAAAAATGGTGATCATATGATTGTGATACGGCCGGACTACACCACCGATAAAGCAGCCACAGCCGGTGACTGAGATAAAACTGTGACTTCTCTGCATTTAGTGGTTACTACTCACCTGGGTAGTCATATGTAGGAATCTCCTCTTTACACCGCTCATCACTCCTCACATATGACTCTATAGTATTAATATGGGGCAGATCTTCACCCTGAAACAAATATTATAAAAGTCACAGACTGATGAGAAGTCCCATCTATGATCAGCTCTAATCCTGACATCTCCACTGTTCTCTTTACACAAGTATAAACCACGTAATACTGGTGGATAAAACAAAACTGAACACAAGACCTTCACAGCCGTCTACACATCATAGGGGAGATCTCATGACACCTTCTCTCCATCTACCTGATGATCCTGAGGAACATTGGGATCTTCTTGTTTACAGTCCTGAGGAAGAAGAGGATGGGGACATCTGTCTGGTGTTGTCCTCTTACTGGATAGATCTGGAGGAAACACATACAGGACTGAATTCATTCTTTACATACAGATAATTATAGGCCGTGTATATTCAGTCCTGTCTATTACCTGGTGATGTGAGGGACTGGGGAACCTCCATCATGACGTCCTTGTACAGATCTTTGTGTCCTTCTAAATACTCCCACTCCTCCATGGAGAAATAGACAGTGACATCCTGACATCTTATAGGAACCTGACACATACAATGATACCGTCATCCCCCGATCCTTTCATAGCGTTACTGTATAATGTCCCAGCATTCCCACCTCTCCAGTCAGCAGCTCAATCATTTTGTAGGTGAGTTCTACGATCTTCTGGTCATTGATGTCCTCAAGTATGAAGGGGTGAGATGGATGCCCTGTGATTGGGCTCAGGGGTCTTACCCATCCCTCAGACACAGGGTCCTCACAGCGCTCACTAGAGGTCTTCACTAATATGTAATCCTGGTTATGGAAAGACATATAAATCAATCTCACTCCAGACATTTCCAGAGTCCTCACCTCTCCAGTTCTGTCCATGTGTTATTCCCATAGATAAGAATGATGCAATGTGACGTCATTAGAATCTCTCACCTCTCCAGTAAGCCGAAAGAGGATCTCTAGGGTGAGGTGGAATATCCTCTCCGCCATCTTGTCTCTGTCCATATCCATCTTTGATGGGTCCATAAGGAAAATTCTCTTAAATAGAAGATCTTCACTGAGAGGATCCGATATTGTAGAGACCTAAATGAGAAGATGATGAGCCGATGTAACATCATAAAAATCTTGTGTGATAATACAATTACTGGAGATAACAAGGGAAACATATGAGGAGATTTATTATTTTACAGTATTTAGTTTTCTTCTTTACATCTACTAGTAAAACCTATATATTTTAGGCCACAGACAACAAGCAGTTTCTTCCTTGGAGTCTGTAGCTGAATACATTTCTCAAAGACTCATCTTCCATAAAGCTAATTCTCGTCTCATTTACCGACACTGCAATCGGCATTAGCAATACTGCAGGAGATATTCATTACACGTAACATGAGAAATAACTACTTCATGAGGAGGACGACATCTTCATCTTCTACTACGGCTCTAGAAACATATTTAGCCAGATTTCTTCACTGATTACATCTCCACCGGCCGTCTACAGTCATGGCCAAAAGTATTGAGAATGAGACAAATAGTAATTTTTCCAAAGTTTACTGCTTCATTTTTTGTAATGGCAATTTGCATATACTCCTGAATGTCAAAGAGTGATCAGCTTAACAGCAATTACTGTACTTGCAAAGTCAATATTTGCCCAGAAAATGAACTTTAACCCCCAAAACACATTTCAACATCATTGCAGTCCTGCCTTAAAAGGAGCAGCTAACATCGTTTTAGTGATTGATCCATTAACACAGGTGTGGGTGTTGATGAGGACAGAGCTGGCGATCAATCAGTCATGATTAAGTAAGAATGATATCACTGGACACTTTAAAAGGAGGCTGGTTCTTGGTATCATTGTTTCTCTTCAGTTAACCATGGTTATCTCTAAAGAAACACGTGCAGCCATCATTGCACTGCACAAAAATGGCCTAACAGGGAAGAGTATCGCAGCTACAAAGATTGCACCTCAGTCAACAATCTATGGCATCATCAAGAACTTCAAGGAGAGAGCTTCCATTGTTGTCAAAAAGGCTCCAAGGCGCCCAAGAAAGACCAGCAAGCGCCAGGACCGTATCTTAAAACTGTTTCAGCTGTGGGATCGGACTACCAGCAGTGCCGAGCTTGCTCAGGAATGGCAGCAGGCTGGTGTGAGTGCTTCTGCACGCACTGTGAGGCGAAGACTCTTTGAGCAAGGGCTGGTTTCAAGGAGGGCAGCAAAGAAGCCACTTCTCTCCAGAAAAAACATCAGGGACCGACTGATATTCTGCAAAAGGTACAGGGAGTGGACTGCTGAGGACTGGGGCAAAGTCATTTTCTCTGATGAATCCCCTTTTCGATTGTTTGGGACATCTGGAAAACAGCTTATTCGGAGAAGAAGAGGTGAGAGCTACCACCAGTCTTGTCTCATGCCAACTGTAAAGCATCCTGAAACCATTCATGTGTGGGGTTGCTTCTCAGCCAAGGGAATCGGCTCACTCACAGTCTTGCCTAAAAACACAGCCATGAATAAAGAATGGTACCAGAATGTCCTCCAAGAGCAACTTCTCCCAACCGTCCAAGAGCAGTTTGGCGCCCAACAATGCCTTTTCCAGCATGATGGAGCACCTTGCCATAAAGCAAAGGTGATAACTAAATGGCTCATGGAACAAAACATAGAGATTTTGGGTCCATGGCCTGGAAACTCCCCAGATCTTAATCCCATTGAGAACTTGTGGTCAATCATCAAGAGACGGGTGGACAAACAAAAACCAACAAATTCTGGCAAAATGCAAGCATTGATTATGCAAGAATGGACTGCTATCAGTCAGGATTTGGTCCAAAAGTTGATTGAGAGCATGCCAGGGAGAATTACAGAGGTCTTGAAGAAGAAGGGGCAACCCTCAAATATTGACTTGTTGCATTAACTCATTCTAACTGTCAATATAACCTATTGGTACTCATAATATGATTGCAATTATATTTCTGTATGTGATATAAACATCAGACAAACACTAATAAAAACCAGAGGCCAGAAGATCATGTGAAAATATAATTTTGGTGTCATTCTCAATACTTTTGGCCATGACTGTATATGAATGTTTCTCATCTTCCCCGGACTGTAATCTTCCATCACGTTAGGTTTCATGTCTGAACAGAAAAAAGGCTTCTCCACTGTGTGAGTTCAGATTTGGTTAAGCACCAGAGATTTCCGGCTAAAACATTTCCCACATTCTGAACAGGAAAAAGGCTTCTCCCCTGTGTGAGTTCTCTGATATTTGGTTAAACTTGATTTCTCAGTAAAACATTTTCCACTTTCTGAACAGGAAAATGGCTTCTTCTGTGTGCGACTTCTCTGGTGATTAACAAAATTTGATTTCTGGTTAAAAAAAATTCCCACACTTGAAATAAAAAAAATCTATTCTCTGCTGTGTGAATTTTTTGATGTTTAAGAAAAGACTTTTCGAGGGAAAAACTATTTCCATATTCTGAACATGAAAATGATTTCTTTGCTTTAGGAGCAATTTGTTTTTTAATGCTTATTTTGTAACTTTGATTTTCCTTAGTAGTCGGTAATGAATCAGAAGACAGGACCTGTTTCAAAGGCTCAGATGACAGATCTTTGCTGTGAAGGAATGATGGTATATCTGGAGTAATGTCATTCACTTCAATTGTATCTTGTGTGATCTCAAAATCATCTGATTTAAAAATTGAAGATGTCAGCTGTTCCTCTGATCTCCTGGTACAGTCATCTGCCAAGAATAAAACCAATTATTAGTTATGAATAACATATCCTTAAAATTTATAATGTTGAATATTTCTACTTAAACTCTCCGTAAAAATGTACTTTACGTAAAAGTATCATTATCTACCAAGAAAACATCACAGAAAAAATCAGCCTTACCAACACCAAATCAGATAACAAATGCATTAGCATTTTAGTGTTGGTTGGGTGTACTGGGGTGTCTGTCCATGTGGGGTGCACTTATATAGTGCTGGGCAGCCTTCCTGATGTAATAGTATGGACATCATCAGTATCCTAAGTCAGACACTGTGCATCAAACCTACCTGTGTGACTGGCGTCCTATTCAAGCTTCATCTGTGTGCATCTTTAATACTAGGCAACCATCCTCTCCATGAATTGGTATGATTGTGAGTGGTTGCTCCATCAGTATTTTGCACCTGCGCTGCCCCCACCTTTATCATGGGGGTCTGCGGCATCCTGCTAGTGCATTTGTTATATGATTTGGTGTTAGTAAGGCTGTATCTTTTTCTGTGATTTTTTTTTTATTTTGCCCTATGTTAGCCGTCATTATTCACTAAGACAATAACAGTTCACAGTCTAATAGAAAACCTCATAGGATGAACCAGTGGATCGTAGTGTTCAACTGTTTGTTCATTCTGCCTCCAAATATGGAATAAAAAGCCACCAAGCAATGTTATGTAGGCAAAAATAATATCAATAAAAACTTCTACTTATCTCACAAAAACCAAGTCCCCACTCAGGTCCATCATCTGTCAGTGGAAAAACAGAAGTTTCCACATCATTAGTGGTTCAAAGGCTTTTGAAAAGCAACATGGCTTCCATAAACCAATCCAGCAATATCCACTCTCCCAAAGTCAGATCTCCCCCTCGCTTCTGAGCCTTGCAGTGTGCTCAAAACACACTCAGCAACCATGTATTTGACATTACTATAGTGAGAAGAACCCACTTAATTTACGGTGTGTGTCTCCTGGAGCACAATCTGGGCACTATGTGTTGGGTAATGAAATTATATATTTGTAATTTTCACTCTCCAACATCCACTGTGTGCTAATTTCCAGAAAGTGACTGTGGAGTCAAAATAGTCACTACTCCTATAGATTATATCACTGAGGGTTATAATTTCCAAAATGGAGTCACTTTATGGGGATTTCTACTGCTCTGGTTTTCTGCAATTTGGTCACATTAGGGCTTCTGTAAATGGTGGGTCCCATCTCCTCTGGGATCTGCTCCTGCGACGTCTGCTTCTCTCACCTCCTTATTCATCCTGCAGGCGGCATTGGTGATGGAGGAGACGATAGAACCAGAAGCTCTGGGCAGCGCAGGCTCTGTCCAGCCACTAAGATTAGGGTTGCTGGGACCTGTAGTACCATCCAGTCTGGCAGTGTGGGTGTGTGTGCTGTCCAGCTGGAGTAATCTGCTCCCTGCTTCAGCCAACTGGAAAGCACCGCACCCTACTAAAGCTGGAAGCATATTGCTGGAAGCTGCCAGATACAGCCTTGTTCTCCTCTGGTTCAGTCCTATGTGCTCAGCTAACGGCTTTTCTCTGACCTCCATGTTCTGACCCGGCTATCTGACTATTCTTCTTGCCATCTCACACCACAGAACATTAGGTAACACTGTGGCCCAAGCTTAGGGGGTCTCTGTCTAAGTCCAAATACATGAAGAGGGGTTAAAGGATGATGAGCAAGGCAAACCCTGTGATCTGGAAAATGGAGTAGATAGCGCCAAGCCTGTTTGTGGTAGCCATCTTTTGAGCTGCCAGGTGACAACGAACAGTGTCCCCAATACATTGTGTCTGCACACTATCCCAGCAAAATCTGCATTCAAATAGCTAAATGCCGCTCCTTCCCTTTTTAACCTGCCATGTGCCCAGACAGTAGTGTACAACCATATATAGGGGATTGTCGGATTCAAGAGAAGTTAGAATATTATTTGTAAGGTCCATTTGTTTCCTATAATCCTTTGTGAAGAATTCAAAAGTTATCTATAATATAATCGGCTAAGAGTCCCTCTGTCCGAAGCCTCGATAGACTGCGCATGTGTGACGCGCAGTCTGGCTCCAGACAGAAGCAGGCATCCAGCCGTTACAGGTAAGAGGAGGTGTATGGCGCCGGAGATCGCGGTATGTGTAGACACTGAACGCATACCGCGATCTCCGGCGCCATACTTGCATACTTACCTGACCAGGAGGAGCGTTGCGCCTCTAATCTGGCCGGAGACAGGGGGCGGAGTGAGGCGTCGGATCGGCGCGTGCACATAGCGCTATCCTTCGCCATTTTACTGAAGACACATTTACAGTGTGTCTTCAGCAAAATGACGCCACTCTCCTCCCCCGGCCTACGGCAGAACAGGACGCTGCAGCGCTGGAGTACAGAGAAGAAAGGTGAGTATAACTGTTTATTTTTTTTGTTTGTGTGTACAGTGTGGAAGGGATGAGGGGGCCACACATATCAGGATTGTGGGGTGAGGGGACCATGCATATACCAGGATTGTGGGGTGAGGGGACCATGCATATACCAGGATTGTGGGGTGAGGGGACCATGCATATACCAGGATTGTGGAGTGAGGGGTACCACGTATACCAGGATTGGGGGTGAGGGGAGCCACGCATACTGGGATTGGGGGTGAGGGGAGCCACGCATACCGGGACTGGGGGTGAGGGGAGCCACGCATACCGGGACTGGGGGTGAGGGGAGCCATGCATACCGCGATTGGGGATGAGGGGGGCCACGCATAACGCGATTGGGGATGAGGGGAGCCACGCATACCGCGATTGGGGATGAGGGGAGCCACGCATACCGCGATTGGGGATGAGGGGAGCCACGCATACCGCGATTGGGGATGAGGGGAGCCACGCATACCGCGATTGGGGATGAGGGGAGCCACGCATACCGCGATTGGGGGTGAGGGGGGCCACGCATACCGCGATTGGGGATGAGGGGGGCCACGCATACCGCGATTGGGGATGAGGGGAGCCACGCATACCGCGATTGGGGATGAGGGGAGCCACGCATACCGCGATTGGGGATGGGGAGCCACGCATACCGCGATTGGGGATGAGGGATGGGGTACCACGCATACCTGGATTGGGGATGAGGGTGCCATGCATACCAGGATAAGATGGTGGGGACAGGATGGGGGCAGCACAAATACCAGGAGGGGGGCAGCACATACCACCATGGGAGACCATATACCAATAAAAATGCTCACCACCCGGGCGTAGAACGAGTTCAGTAGCTAGTCACCATATAAAGTGGCACACGTCAGATTTGAAAAATGGGCCCAGATAGGAACACAAAACTGGCTGCAGGAAGGGGTGAAATCAGACTATTTTGGGCACTAACTACTATAGTCAAAACTGTGAGTATAGACCATAACACATCTACTGAAATGATCAAACTCAACAGTCTCCATCAGTAAGTAGTGAGTAACTAGTGGTGAAACCTCTCTGGGGTAATTAGAGTATGGGGCTCGGTGGCTCTTGGCAATCTAAACTATCGTAAGGGACAATATTTTCTGTCAGATGAGTTTCAAGAAATATTGACATTTAAAGAGAACTTTTTATAATAGTGAAGAGATGAGGAGTCTTAAATTTAGCTTAAAGATACACCGGGTCACATGTGTAATGTTTTTTTTTGTGTAGTTTATCACAATTTGGTTTGAAATTAGTCGGTTTTAAAAGAAATTGAAAAGTCAGGATAAAGGGAAACTCTGTTGTTATTGTACAGAAATTCACACTTGGCCTCACTGCACATTTAAGGTTGTCGATCATAAAAGTGAAGTTTGGCCAGAAAGACTGGACCTGGTCTTGTAGGGACCATATGAGCACATTCAGCAAAACAGAAGGGAGAAAGGTAGATTCATCCAATAAGATATCAGGGTTCTAGGAAGCCAACAGCATCATTACCCTCCATTTTCTCTTACAGGCCCATCATAATATTTTTTAAGTGATTTTCTGGCTTTGTGGTTTACAGATCTGGGCAGGTAACGTCTCCTAATCACAGTGAGTAGGTGGATCCTCCAGGTTGTAAGTTCTATGGAAAAGGGTTTCAATGCCCAAAATCATTTGAACAGTTTTGGGTGGAAGAGAATGTTGTGGTCTAGAGGCAAAATGGTGATCATATGATTGTGATACGGCCGGACTACACCACCGATAAAGCAGCCACAGCCGGTGACTGAGAAGAATCTGTACCTTCTCTGCATTTAGTGGTCACTACTCACCTGGGTAGTCACATGTAGGAATCTCCTCTTTACACCACTCATCACCCCTCACATATGCCTCTATAGTATTAATATGGGTGAGATCTTCACCCTGAAACAAATATTGTAAAAGTCACAGACAGATGGAGAAGTCACATCTATGATCAGCTCTAATCCTGTCATCTCCACCGTTCTCATTACACAAATAGAAAACACATAATACTGGTGGATAAAACAAGACTGAACACAAGACCTTCACAGCCGTCTACACATCATAGGGGAGATCTCATGACACCTTCTCTCCATCTACCTGATGATCCTGAGGAACATTGGGATCTTCTTGTTTACAGTCCTGTGGAAGAAAAGAATGGGGACATCTGTCTGGTGTTGTCCTCTTACTGGATAGCTCTGGAAGAAACACATACAAGGACGGAATTTATTCTTTACATACAGATAATTATAGGCCGTGTGTATTTAGTCCTGTCTATTACCTGATGATGTGAGGAGCTGAGGAACCTCCATCATGACGTCTTTGTACAAATCTTTGTGTCCTTCTAAATACTCCCACTCCTCCATGGAGAAATAGACAGTGACATCCTGACATCTTATAGGAACCTGACACATACAATGATACAGTCATCCCCCCGATCCTTTCATAGCATTACTGTATAAAGTCCCAGCATTCGAAGCAGTGTCACCTCTCCAGTCAGCAGCTCAATCATCTCGTAGGTGAGTTCTACGATCTTCTGGTCATTGATATCCTCATGTATCAGGGGGTGAGGTGGAGCCCCTGTGATTGGGCTCAGGGGTCTTTCCCATCCCTCAGACACAGGGTCCTGACAGCGCTCACTAGAGGTCTTCACTAATATGTAATCCTGGTTATGGAAAGACATATAAATAAATCTCACTTCAGACATTTCCAGAGTCCTCACCTCTCCAGTTCTGTCCATCTGTTATTCCCATAGATAAAATTGATGTAATGTGGCGTCATCAGAATCTCTCACCTCTCCAGTAAGACGGAAGAGGATCTCTAGGGTGAGGTGTAATATCCTCTCTGCCATCTTGTCTCTATCCATATCCATCTTTGATGGGTCCATAAGGAAAATTCTCTTAAATAGAAGATCTTCACTGAGAGGATCTGATATTGTGTAATAATACAATTACTGGAGATAATAAGGGGAAACATATGAGGAGATATATTATTTTACAGTATTTCGTTTTCTGCTTTACATCTAGTAATAAAACCTATATATTTTAGGCCACAGACAACAAGCAGTTTCTTCCTTGGAGTCTGTAGCTGAATACGTTTCTCAAAGACTCATCTTCCATAAAGCTAATTCTCGTCTCATTTACCGACACTGCAATCGGCATTAGCAATACTGCAGGAGATATTCATTACACGTGACATGAGAAATAACTACTTCATGAGGAGGACGACGTCATCTTCATCTTCTACTACGGCTCTACAAACATATTTAGCCAGAGTTCTTCACTGACTACATCTCCACCGGTCGTCTATATGAATGTTTCCCGTCTTCCCCGGACTGTAATCTTCTATCACGTTAGTTCTCATGTCTGATTCACACACAGAAGTTTGAGGCTTTGATACATGGTAAGTTTTTTAATATTAAGCAGAGTAGGACTATCCAGAATGGGTTCATTTTACCATGGTGGGATAGCTTTCATGCTATTTTTGATCAAAAACAGTGTTACTAGGAACCCTATTTTATTTAAATGCACGTTTGGTTTTTATTTATTTACAGCAGGGTTTATGATCATTTTTCTTCTTATAGTTTTTTTCTCATTTATGGCCATAGTAAACAAGCATTTATGTGCTGCATGGATACCAACTTAAACCAAGCTCAAATTCTGTGTTTTTTTAACGGGCACCATAGTGGCCCTGTGGGCTGCTGCTATGGATGATACACCCCTAACTATCCAACTATCATATGGTAAAAATCTCATAGGTCCTGTATTTATTAGTATCTGCACGAAGAATGGGGCTAAGTGAGTATTTATTAAAGGGAATCCACTCCCCAAGGCCAGCAAGCATCAGAATCTTCACTGAATAAAAAGCCATTTCTCAGCAAACAGACCTCTAATATGAGGCATAAAGGTATGTATAGATTCACATTTCTATCACCTGTATGCCAATATTAGAGGTCAGATAAGTTCCAGGGGGTGACAGATTCCCTTTCATCAGCCGTGGGGTAATCATAAAACCAGATATGTATCAAAGTATTCTAAGTTGGTTAATGGTTGTGTAGTCAATGGGAGGCATGTGTCACAGAGATGGCTGGTCTGTGTGATGTAACCCGGAGTGTTTCTCTAGGGCAGATAAGCACTAAGAGGATCGTTTGGTGCATCTGGGAGCCGGGTTACGGGTAGCTAGGAGAGAATGGACGTGTCCAGCTACCCCCCACATACCACACCTCTGGGTGTGGTTAACAGCCTATAAAATGGAGGCTGTTGTTTGGCACATGGTCTGTGTGTTTGGAGGGAGAAGGCCTCCTGTGTATGTTTGTCTTCAGACCAAGCCAGGACACTGGACGTTACCCCAGCTTGTGTGCCACACAGGCCTGGCTGAGCAGAGACCTGCTAAAGACATTTACTTTGTTTGCCTGATCTAAAGGCTATTTTCTTTTCTGTTTGGCTTCTGGGTTTATGAAGCAATAAACCCACATGAACTTTTAAAGGAACATGCCTCCTGTTTTCCTCCTGTCACACCCAAGTGAGTAAAACCTCCACAATTAGTGTTAGACTTGCGGGTAGCATTACCAGCAGAGACGTGTGACTGCTACAGGATGGACTGCATGCCCTGGGTGAAGTCTGTCGCAAGCCAGCAAGCATCGCCAGACGAAATGGAGGACCTGCTGAAACACCTGGTCCAGTCGCAGCAGCATCAACAGGAGACCAACAGGCTGTAGTTACAGCAGATCCAGCAGCACTAGCAGAAACAACGTCAGCAGATGCAGCTTCTGGCAACCGCCATCCAGGACAGGATGAGCGCTCCAACCCCAGGTCCGACTGAGGACTCCCATGTCCGGAAGGCGGTATGATGGGCTTTGCAGAAAATGACCCCGGGGGATGACGTTGAGACCTTCCTGATGGTGTTTCAAAGGGTGGCCGAGAGGGAGAAATTTCCACAAGAGCAGTGGGCAGAGGTATTGTCGCCATACTTGACTTGGAGAGCCCCAGAAGTACGCCTAGTAGGCGTACTATGATTTAGCTTTGCAGGATGCCAAAGAGTATGGCAAGCTAAAAAGTGAGATTCTCGCACGCTTGGGGTTGACAATGACTATCAGGGCACAGTGGGTTCGTATCACCAGAACAAACCACCTCTGTCCCAAATGTTTGACCTGCTGCACCTGGTCCAGAAGTGGCTGCAGCCAGAGTCCTCAATGCCTGCGCAGATGGTAGAGTGGGTGGTGATGGACCGGTTTGTGCACTCCCTGCCGAGACCCATACAGCCTTGGGTTGCCCAGGGTGATCCCCGGTATGCGGATTAACTGGTCGGACTGATCGAGAGATACCAGGGGGTTGAAGGTTCCTTGGGAAGGCAGCCCACTACATGCTGGAGTTCCCAACATGGGATGCAGGCCCAAAAGGTGGTGGGACTTCCAAGGTCCAAATGGACGAGGGAGGTGGTGCCCAAGGTCCATACAGGTGATGTTGTTTGCTGGCGGTGCCACGGCCCAGGCCATATAGCCGCCCGTCATCCCCTGACCCTTGAGCCGATGGACTGCAGCATAGGACAACGTTGTTCATATTATGCTTATCCGGCCTGCAGGGTGAACTGTCCACCCAGCGAGGGGCCACAAGCATGTCACATGAAGGTGAACAGATGGGAAGTAACGGCACTGCTAGACTCCGGGAGCCTGGTGACCCCCTCCAAATTATCCCGGGGAAAAAAGTCGGCGTTCAGCGCATTCATGGTGATGCTAAAGACTACCCTACGGGCCAGAGTGGACATTGAAATGGCCCACGGTACAGAGTCCCACGAGGTCGGCGTCGTTCAGGACTTGTTGCACCCTATTATTATAGGCTGGGACTTTTGCTTGTTTTGGGATCTGTGGAGGAAGGGTTCTGAGTTCGCTGGCTCAGATAAGAAAAAAATTAACCCTAATGAGATATCACCACACCCAGAGTCAGACAGGTTTCCTTTTTGTGTCCTTGTGGGGGATGAGGAGGTAGTGCCCCCTGAGTCTGCAATTCCAGAGTTAGGGGTGACCAGCGAGAATTTTGGGTCAGCCCAACATAGGGACCTAACTCTGAAGGAAGCCTTTAATAATGTCACTATTATAAATGGGGTTGCACAGGAGTCAGGGACTGACACAAGGTTTCCCCATTTTATGATGAGTAAGGAGTTGTTGTACCGGGTCAAGAAAGTGAGGGAGGAGAGTGTGGAGCAGTTTATAGTGCCGGGCCCCTTTAGACGGAAGGTGTTGGACATGGCCCGTTCACATGTCTTGGGGGGACATCTGGGAGTGGTTAAAACGCAGGAACGGATCGTGCAAAGGTTCTATTGGTGAACACTGGACATAATTTCAAAAAACATCACAGTAAAAGATAATACCTTACCCACACCAGGTCAGATTGCCAATGCACTGCAGGATGCAGCAAGCCTGCATCATAAAGGCAGGGCCAGCACATGTGCAAAATACTGAAGCAGACAGCCACTCACTAACCTACCAAATTCATGGAGGGGGTGACTGTGCAGTATTATACATGCACACCGATGGAGTCTGCATAGGGCGGGTGCACAGTGCAAAAAAGATTAAAAATAGTGTATAAGATAAATACACCACATGATAAATACCCCACCAGGCCTCTTTAGTGTTGGCTGGGTGAATTGGGGCATATGTCTTGTGTGCTTGCATGTATATAGTGCTTGGCAGCCCGTCTGATCTAAGGCTATGTGCCCACGATGCAGAAATGCTCAGGATTTTTTCCTGAGCGTTTCTGCATCTCCCTTGCAGAAAAAAATGCATGCGGATTGTACATGTCTTTTTCCTGCCAGGGACATGCGGAAGTGAAGCGTTCTTCACTTGCGTTTCCGCATGCGGGTTGACAAGCGCTTTCCAAGCAATTTTAGCATCACTTGGAAAGTGCTTGTCAACTTGGTCACACTATATAAATCCATGCAACCAGCATGGATTTATATAGTGTGACCTGAGAGAATGTAAAAAAATAAATCTATACTTACCCTCCGATGGCCTGCGCTGTCTTGCTTCGCTCGGTCCCGGCCGCCGGCAGTGGTAGACTGAAGGACCTGCCAACGTCAGCGTCGTGTGACCCGTCACATGACTCTGACATCAGAGCAGGTCCTTCATTCCATCGCTAAGTGCCGGGAAGCAAGGAGGAGTGCACTGCGGGCCGCCAGAAGGTAAGTATATATTTATTTTTTATTTTATTCTTCTTTTTTTACAGCTTTTTTAATGGTACCTGGGTGTGGAGGAGAGTCTCCTGTCCTCCACAACTGGGTACCATCCGCACATTAGAACGTGCCAATTACGCAAGTATAGATGCAGTCTTTCGGAATTGGCGCGTACTAATGCAAGTCAATTGCAGCGAAAACGCAGCGCTTCCGCAAAATAATTGGTAGTGCTGCGTTTTTTCCGCAATGATAATCCGCACCGGAAATTAAATTTGCGGATTATCATTGGGGAACATTGCTGCCCTTCTACATGCAAAAACGCTGCGGAAAAGCATTAAAAACGCATCGTGGGCACACAGCCTAATAGTATGGGCGTCATCAATAGGCTGCAAGCCAGACAATGTGCATCACACATATCTGTGTGACTGGCGCCCTATGCAGACTCCATCGGTGTGCATGTATAATACTACACAGCCACTCCCTCCATGAAATGGTAGGTTAGTGAGTGGCTGTCTGCATCAGTATTTGGCACATGTGCTGGCCCCGCCTTTATCATTGAGGCTTGCTGCATCCTGCAGTGCATTGGTAATCTGACCTGGTGTTGGTAAGGCATTATCTTTTAGGCTATGTGCCCACGATGCAGAAATGCTCTGGATTTTTTCCTGAGCGTTTCTGCATCTCCTTGGCAGAAAAAACGCATGCGGATTGTACGGAAGTGAAGCGTTCTTCACAAGCATTTCCGCATGCGGGTTGTCAAGCGCTTTCCAAGCGATTTTAACATCACTTGGAAAGTGCTTGACAACTTGGTCACATTATATAAATCCATGCAACCGGCATGGATTTATATAGTGTGACCGAAAGAATGGTAAAAAATAAATATATACTTACCTTCTGATGGCCCCCGGTGTCTTTATCCGATGCGTCCTGGCTTGCCGGCAGCTCGCGGTAGACTAAAGGACCTGCCATCATCAGCGGTCGCGTGACCCCTCACATGACTAATTGACGTCATGGCAGGTCCTTTTCAGACCATCGTGAGCTGCCAGCAAGCCAAGACGCATCGCTAAGGACACCGGGGGCCATCAGAAGGTAAGTATAATGTATATTTTTTATTTTATTCTTTTTTTTACAAGTTCTATGGTACCCGGGTCCGGAGGAGAGTCTCCTCTTCTCCAAACCCGGGTACCATCCGCACATTGAAACGCATGGATTCCGCATCTGCAGATGCAATGATGCGGATTCCATGCGTTCCAATGTAAGTCAATGGCGGTCGAACATGCCGCGCTTCCGCAAAATAATTGGTAGTGCTGCGGATTTTTCCGCAATGATAATCCGCAGCGGAAATTTCCGCAGCATGTGCACAGCACATGGGATTATCATTGGGGAACATGACAGACCTTCTACCAAGCGTTTAAGCGTTTCTGCAGCGGAATTGCCGCTGCGGAAACGCTTAAAAAACGCATAGTGGGCATACAGCCTTACTGTGATGTTTTTTGAAATTATGTCCAATGTTCACCATTTTTAATGTTTAGTGTTAGGACTCGCAAGTATGAGGACCCTTGACGTTTGGGTTGCGAGCTTCTGTATTTTGGCCAAAATATCGACCAACACCTCATGTGGTGTATTTATCTTCTACACTATTTTTCATCTTTTTTGCACATTTTTTTGCAGGATGAGGCCAGGCCTCTTTAGTGTTGGCTGGGGGAATTGGGGCGCCTGTCTTGTGGGGGTGCACGTATATAGTGCTGGGCAGCCCGCCTGATCTAATAGTATGGGTGTCATCAACAAGCTGCAAGCCAGAAACTGTGCACCACACTTATCTGTGTGACTGGCGCCCTATGCAGACTCCATCGGTGTGCATGTATAATACTAGACAGCCACCCCCCTCCATGAATTGGTAGGTTAGTGAGTGGCTGTCTGCATCAGTATTTTGCACATGTGCTGGCCCCGCCTTTATCATGGAGGCTTGCTGCATCTGGTGTTGGTAAGGCATTATCTTTTACAAAGGTTCTATTGGCCCAGATGTCACCGGGAAATATTTAAGTATTGCAGGTCTTGCACTACGTGCCAGTTAACCGACCCCACCTCTCACTTTTGAAGTCCCCTCGTGCCATTGCCCATTATTGAAGTGCCGTTCGAGAGAATTGCTATGGACTTGGTCAGTCCCCTGGTTGAATCTGCTTGTGGGCATCAATTTATATTGGTTATCCTGGACTATGCCACACGCTATCTTGAAGTGATTCCACTGAGAAACTCCTCCGCAAAGAATAAATCCCGTGAGTTGGTCCACGTTTTTTCCCCCCAACAGGCTTACCAAAGGGAGATACTCACTGACCAGGGAATTCCCTCTATGAGTAAGGTGATGAGGGAGTTATGCAAAGCCCTCCAAATCTCCCAACTGAGGACTTCAGTATACCATCCTCAGACAGCCTAGTCGAAAGGTTTAACAAGACTCTGAAGAGTATACTGAGGAAGGACATAGAAAGGGACAGTAGAGACTGGGACTGTCTCCTACCGTATCTGTTGTTCTCCAACCGAAAGGTTTCACAGGCCTCTAGAGGGTTCTCGCCATTCGAACTTCTGTATGGCCGACATTCGCAGGGTCTTCTGGATGTCACAAAGGAAATCTGGGAAGCCGAATTCACGCCCCATAGGAGCGTCATCGAGCATGGTTGCTCTGATGCAGGAGAGGATTGTGAAGGTGATGCCCATTGTAAAAGAACATCTCCTCCAGGCACAAGAAGCTCATGCCAGAGTCTACAACCAGTCAGCCAGAGTGAGGCACTTCAATCCGGGAGACCGGAGTCCTCATGCTAATTACTACGGTGGAAAGTAAGTTCTTGGCCATGTGGCAAGGGTGGAAAAAGTGGGTGAAGCGAACTACAAGGTTCATCAACCGGGACGACGTAAGCTGTACCAGATATACCACATCAACCTCATCAAGCCGTGGCAAGACAGAGAGGCTGTGGAAGCTCCATGCTTGCTGGGCAAGCTAGAAGGTGACGTTGGAGGAGTCGCAATAGCGGAAATGCTAACGAAGGCCAAGAAACAGCAGTGTTGGGAGTTGATGCAGAAGAATAGGGATCTGTTCTCGGAATTGTTGGGCTGCACAAGGGTCATAGAACACAAGGTTCTGACGAAGCCACATGTGCGGGTGAACTTGAAGCCCTATCAGATACCTGAGGCCCGACAAGAGTTGATATCCAAAGAGGTAGCTTGTATGCTGAAGCTCAGTGTCATTGAAGAATCCAAGAGCAGTTGGTCGAGCCTGATTGTCTTGGTCCCAAATCCCAATGGTGAGTGGAGATTCTGCAACGACTATCGGAAGTTGAATGAGGTTTCCAAATTTGATCATATCACATGCCACGCGTCGTCGAGCTGATCAAGAGGCTTGGGCCAGCAAGGCACATAACCACCTTGGATCTGACGGAGGGATATTGGCAGACCCCCATGGCACAAGTAGCCAAAGAGAAGACTGCGTTTTCTACGCTGGACGGATGCTTCCAGTATGCCCGTATGCCGTTTGGACTGCAGGGGGCCCCTGCAAAATTCCAGAGAGCTATGGATTGCATCCTTGCATCCCATAAGCAATATGCTGCAACATACCTGAACAATATTATTATCTTCAGTCCAGACTGGGAGAGTCATCTGGAAAAGATTCAGGCTGTGTTTGATGCTCTGAGGAAGGTGGGGTTTTCAATAAACTCGAAGAAATGTGGCATGGGGAAATAAGAAGCCAAGTACTTCGGATATGTAATAGGTAGAGTCAAGATAAAACCCCAAAATATTAAAGTAGAAGCAATCCAAAATTGGCTGAGACCGGTGTCGAAAAAGCAAGTCAGAGCCTTCCTGGGAATCGTGGGATACTACAGGAAAATTCATCCCAAACTTCGCCATGATGGCCGCACCCCTGACTGACCTCCTTAAAGGGACAAAATCAGCCAAGGCCAAGTGGACAGCAGAGGCGGAGACGTCCTTTCAAAAGATGAAACTGGCTCTGTGTAGGCAACCGGTCCTGGTTGCCCCGGACTTCAAGAAAGAGTTTATACTCCAGACAGATGCCTCAGATGTCGTGTTAGCAGCAGTCCTTTCCCAGGAGATACACGGGGAGGAGCACCCTGTCCTCTACCTGAGTAGAAAGCTGTTCTCCTGCGAGAAAAATTATTCGGTCATAGAGAAGGAACGCTCGGCTATAAAGTGTGCGGTGGACACCTTACCGTACTGTTATTTCGAAAATTTAGATTATTATCCGACTATGCTCCACTCAGATGGATGAGGGAAAAAAGTGAAAAAATGCCAGAGTCACCCTCGGGTTTTTAGCCCTACAGGACTCCTACTTCCCTGTAGAGCATAGAGCAGGGAAGCTACATGGTAATGCCGATGCTCTCTCGAGAATCCCCTGTCTGGTAGTAAAAGGTGTCAACCCCACAGGTTTAGGCGGGGGGGTATGTAAGGTGGCTAATGGTCGCGTAGTCCATGGGAGGTATGTGTCACAGAGATGGCTGGTCTGTGTGATGTAACCCGGAGTGTTTCTCTAGAGCACATAAGCACTAAGAAGATCGTTTGGTGCACCTGGGAGCCGGGTTACGGGTAGCTAGGAGAGAATGGGCGGGTCCAGCTACCCACATACCTCATCTCTGGGTGTGGTTAACAGCCTATAAAATGAAGTCTGTTGTTTGGCACATAGTCTGTGTGTTTGGAGGTAGAAGGCCTACTGTGTATGTTTGTCTTCAGACCAAGCCAAGACACTGGACGCTACCCCAGCTTGTGTGCCACACAAGCCTGGCTGAGTAGAGACCTGCTAAGGACATTTACTTTGTTTGCCTGATCTAAAGGCTATTTGCTTTTCTGTTTGGCTTCTGGGTTTATGAAGTAATAAACCCATATGAAATTTAAGAACATGCCTCCTGTTTTCCTCCTATTGTGCCCCAGTGAGTAAATCCCCTACAATATGTATAAAGGAAAGGGTATGGTACTCAGAGAATGTTTCAATAATTCGCCTCAATGCATTTTCCCAACAGGTTCATTAGGAGGCTTGATACAGGGATGATAATTCATGATGTTCAACATAGCGTGCCTAATAGCCAGGTGTCCATGTTTAAATATCCCACTTCATCCAAAACCCCTCCCAGACTATGAGGCTCATTCCCATTCCTAGAGGTGAATTGTCACAGGATATACAGAATAGAGTCTGTCTACAATAATATACTGCACCTACGCTACTTCTCATGAGCTAGAGGTTCGATAATGTCCATCACCTAGTGTGCATGTCCGGAAGTGACGTGCTTTATGCTGAAACACCAGATAAACTGATTGCCGCCGTGAAACTCGTACCTGTGACTGCGCATGCCCGTAGTCATCATTCCATCTAGGATCATAGTCCACAAATGTGCATGCCCATATGTCTGCGTTCCACACCGGAGTGCATATGGTATTGGATTGCATTCCACCAACAGAAAAATCCTCTGAGATCAGTATCATGGGAGACTAAAAACAAGTATTGCACATCCTTCCATCATGCAATCGGCATGTGGATCTACTTTATCACTACAAAATATATGGGATGGTGGCCCACAGTATACTCCTAAATGGTCATATTTGACCCCTATTGCATAATTAGAGATACACAAGGAACACCACACTTGTTAGTTACTAAATAGTATAATTGGGATATGACTGATAAGAAATAATTCTGATATAGAAGCTCAGATCTCTTGATGAAGTAAAACAATATGTGAACCTCGTTCACAGGGAACTGAGTAGCAATGGGTAGAGTATAAAATCCTAAAATGTAATCCAGAATGGGGCTGTATTCATACAAAACAGGCATAGGAAATTTGCTCATTCAGTCCCTTAGGGCCTAGTGAATCCAGTCTGGAAATACATTCACTTTCTTTTTTGAGGATACATCTATTAAGATCACCACCTCTCACATTGGGTTTAACCACCTCAATGATGCAAAAGGAGATGTCTCTTGTTTCACCTCAATGTGCACTGTTCATGTGTCTCACTAATGGGGTGTCCCAATGTCACGCCAGGTGTGAGTGCAACACAGAGGAGAAAGGGAAAGGGAGCCCAGACACTATGGAAAAGGGGGAAGAGGTGACCTCCTAATCTGGACTAGCATCACCCTGTCTCCCCCTAACGTCTCTATACAGCCTCCGCAGCTGTCGCCCATCACATGCCTCGCCCAACTATCCCTGTCGTAAGGCTATAGCTGGGGGTGGAAGGAGATGAGCACTAGTCAACCTCCGCTAGCACTCTAAAGACAAAAGGGAAAGACAACACAGGGGAATTAAAACTTTGCTTTAGAAGAAACTCCAACAGGGCACACGGCCTCAAGACTCCAAAGAGGACGTGATACTGCTTCAGCCAAGTTCCAAGTAGAAATGAGTATACCCGGCGACGCCAACATAGACACACCAGGTATATATACACCCAGACTAAATGGAGGTAGAATCTGGGTCCTAAACACAGCCTCTCATCTAGGCAGCTGTCTGCATTGCCAAACGTGGAGATCTCCTGCAAACCCCTGCAGGGCGACTGTCTGTCACCTCTGACACACCCGTGACACCCAACCATGGCGTATTTCGCCCAAATGCTCCCCCCCCCCCCCGACACTCCTCTTAGACTGCCTCTTGGTCGTGCTTACATAACCTAGGAGGTAGGTGCATGTGGCCACATATACAAGTATACAAGGTTTTACAGTTGGAATAATCCCTCTGGAAAGAGGTTTCACCTGTAGAGGAACTCGAGAAAGATTTACATGGTCTCATCCAATTACATGTACAACTTTCTACACATCTAAATAAACCAGATTCTTCTATCCAGCCATGTCCCCTTGGGTGCAGTTTATTTTAGAAACTATGCACTAAACGGTCCCTAATTGACTAACCCTTTCTGAAAGTTATTGTGGGAGCAGATCACAAAGCACCCTCAGGTCCAGGTCAGCCACAAGTACATCCTAGTGTTTTCTGAGGATATTAAAGATATGGTCACAAGTTCCTATTACTTGTGTTATCCCATATTTTTCTTGGCGTCTTGGTTAGGTATGTAGAAGTGTCTCTCTCTCCTGTTTTTCAGCAAACAATCGTGCGGAATCCAAAATGTACTTTGGATACCTTTTTCCCTGAATCTGGTGTTCATGTCTATTGCCTGTATATTAATATCTGTGACATTAGAGCAGTTTCTTCTCAACTGTAAAACATTGGCCCTTGGATATTTTTTTTTTTTTTAGTAGGATGCAGTGGTGGCTATCCCACTTTAATAGTTTATGGTAGATGAGTGTCCCTAGGGTCCAAGCCAGGGCTGTGGAGTCGGAGTCGGTGCCCATTTTGGTGGATTCGGTATAAAATGGACCCACTCCGACGCCTAAAATATATAATAAATTGGGTACAGTAGTTCAATGCAGTTTGTGAGGAATATTTTTTCATAAGAATTTGGGAAAGTTATGAAATGTCCTAGAATCATAGAATGGTAGAGTTGGAAGGGACCTCCTGGGTCATCTGGTCCAACCCCCTGCTCAAAGCAGGATTCACTAAATCATCTCAGACAGATGTCTGTCCAGCCTCTGTTTGAAGACGTCCATTGAAGGGGAACTCACCACCTCTCGTGGCAGCCTGTTCCACTCATTAATCACCCTAACTGTCAAAAAGTTTTTTCTAATATCTAATCTGTGTCTCCTCCCATTTAGTTTCATCCCATTGCTTCTAGTCTTTCCTTGTGCAAATGAGAATAAAGATGATCCTTCTAAAATGTGACAGCCCTTGACATATTTGTAGACAGCTATTCAGTCTTCTCTCAGTCTTCTTTTTTGCAAGCTAAACATTCCCAAATCCTGCAACCTTTCCTCATAGGACATGGTTTGCAGACCAGTCACCATTCTGGTCGCTCTTCTCTGAACTTGCTCCAGTTTGTCTATGTCTTTTTTAAAATGTGGTGCCCAAAACTGTACACAGTATTCCAGATGAGGTCTGACCAAAGAGGAGTAAAGACCGATAATGACTTCACGTGATCTAGACTGTATGCTTCTGTTAATACATCCCAGAATTGTATTTGCCTTTTTTGCTGCTGCATCACACTGTTGACTCATGTTCAGTCTATGATCTATTAGTATACCTAAGTCTTTTTCACATGTACTGTTGCTTAGCTCTATTCCTCCCATTCTGTATATGCTTTTTTCATTTTTATTGCCCAGATGTAGTACTTTGCATTTTTCCCTGTTAAAAAACATTCTGGTTGCTGCCCACTGCTCCAGTTTATTTAGGTCTTTTTGAATCCTCTCTCTCTCTTCTCTAGTATTAGCTATCCCTCCTAGCTTTGTGTCATCAGCAAATTTAATCAGTTTACCCTCAATTCCTTGATCTAAATCATTGATAAAGATGTTGAACAATACAGGTCCCAGGACAGAGCCCTGTGGTACCCCACTTGAGACATTCATCCAGCTGGATGTGAAGCCATTTACAACCACCCTTTGAGTCCGATCACTAAGCCAGTTATGAATCCACCTAACAGTTTCCTGGTCCATTGCATACTTGGTCATTTTTTCAATAAGGATGGTGTGAGATACTTTGTCAAATGCTTTGCTGAAGTCAAGATATACTATATCTACAGCATTTCCCTGATCCACCCAGTCAGTGATTCTGTCATAGAAGGAAATTAAGTTAGTCTGACATGACTTGTTAGTTACAAACCCATGCTGACTCTGGTTAATCACTTCATTCTTATCCATGTACTTACATACATGTTGTTTAATAATTTGTTCAAAGATCTTTCCTGGTATAGAAGTCAGACTCACCGGCCTATAGTTCCCTGGGTCCACCTTCTTCCCCTTTTTGAAGATAGGAACAACATTTGCTCTTCTCCAGTCTTCTGGGACTTCTCCTGTTCTCCAAGAATTTTCAAAGATTATGGAGAGTGGTTCTAAAATTTCTTCTACGATCTCCTTCAGTACTCTGGGGTGTAATTCATCTGGACCTGGAGACTTGAACTCATTTATGTTAGCTAAATATTCCCTCACAATCTCTCTGTTTACAGATAACTTGGATTCTTCTATTCCTTTAAAAGGACAGTGAAGATCAGTTGATGTTACATTTTCTTTCTGAGAGAAAACAGATGCAAAATAGGAATTAAAAAGTTCGGCCTTCTCAACATCCTCTCTTACCATTTCTCCATTTTCATCCTGTAAAAATCCTATAAATGTCTTGCCTATTCCTGATCTAAGAGTCTAGACTTTTAGCTGAGAAAAGCCTTAGTTACTTACCGGTAACGGGATTTTTCGGAGCCCATGACAGCACCACGAGAGAGAGGATCCGCCCATCAAGGACAGGAAACCTACAGGTTAAAAAGGGCGGCACCTCTCTCTCGCCTCAGTTTAGTTAACAGAGCATGAGAGGACCGCCAAGGTTAGTTACAATAAACACATCATTACATTAAGTACATTACTTTCACCAACTTCTCCCAAAGGTGCACAAAACAAAGGAAAGCCAACTCTACGGGAGTGCAAAACACCAGTGAAGGGAGGGAATATACGGGTGCTGTCATGGGCTCCGAAAAATCCCGTTACCGGTAAGTAACTAAGGCTTTATTCGTTCTCCCATGACAGCACCACGAGAGAATTACAGAGACGAAAGGAAATTAGGGAGGGATCACCGCTTGAAGCACCCTTCTCCCAAAGGTGAGATCAGCAGAGACACCCAGGTCCAATCTATAATGCCTATAAAAGGTAGAAGGAGAAGACCAAGTGGCAGCCTTACATATCTCTTCGATGGAAAGCCCCGTTTTCTCCGCCCAGGAGGTTGCTATCGCTCTGGTGGAATGAGCTCTCAACCCCTCCGGAACCTCCTTATTCCCTGAGGAGTAGGCGAGGGATATGGCCTCTCTAATCCATCTTGCAATCGTAGACTTTGAGGCCTTACAACCCTTTCTAGCCCCCTGATGGCATATAAATAGGGAATTATCCTTCCTAAAACTGCGTGAAATCTGTAGGTATTTGAGTACGCACCTCCTCACGTCTAAAGTGTGTAGCCTCTCCTCTTTTTGATTTTTGGGGGGAAAGCAAAAGGTTGGGAGAACTACCTCCTGAGTTCTATGGAACCGAGTGACTACTTTTGGAAGAAAGGCTGGGTCAGGTTTTAATACAATCCTATCATCCAGAATCTGAGTAAATGGCGGACATATGGAAAGAGCCTGTATGTCACTCACTCTTCTGGCTGAAGTCAGGGCCACTAACAGGGCTGTTTTTAGGAGAATAATTTTTGGGGAGGCTAAATCTAGGGGCTCGAAGGGAGGATTAGTTAAGGCCTCTAGGACCAAATTCAAATCCCAGGGAGAGGATTTTGCTTTGATAATGGGTCTACACCTAAAGGAAGCTTTTATAAATCGTGCTATCCAATAATTAGCTGCAATATCGGAAGAAAACAAAGCTCCCAAAGCCGACACCTGTACTTTTAAGGTACTAGTGGTAAGCCCCAATTCTAAGCCCCGCTGCAGAAACTCTAGTATTTTCCCAATAGGGGGCCCCTCCTCTGATTTAAATTCAGTAAATGATAAAAACTTCCTCCAGGTCCTAGCATAAATGCGGGTGGTAACGGGTTTTCTGCTAGACAAGAGAGTATTTACTACATTTGCGGGGAATCCCTTGTTGGTTAACAGCACCCTCTCAAATTCCACGCCGTCAAATGGAGACTCGAGGCTGGAGTATGGGAAACCGGACCCTGTGTGAGAAGGTCTGGAATCTCCGGAAGGATCCAGGGATCTGATATGGATATTTTTCGGAGACAAGGGAACCACGGTCTTTTGGGCCAAAAGGGGCATATGAGTATTACTCTGGCCCTGTCTGCCCTGATCTTCCTTATAACTGCTGGAAGCAGGATCATGGGAGGAAATGCATATGTCAGAGGGAATTTCCAGGGAACCATAAAGGCGTCCACTGTCAGGGGTTCTTCTCTGGGGTCTAGGGAACAGAATGTTGTCACCTTCCGGTTGCATTTCGTCGCAAATAAGTCCACTGTCGGAAGACCCCACATTGCCACAATTCTGGAGAAGATTTGAGGATTCAAGGACCATTCTCCCTCTTTTATGGAAATACGGCTTAGGAAATCCGCTGTGACGTTTTCTTTCCCTTTTAGATGAATAGCCGAAAGGGAGAGACAATGATATTCAGCCTTCTGAAAAAGTCTGTCCGCTACCCTCATTAAGTCTCTTGAGCGGGTTCCCCCTTGGTGATTTATATAAGCTACCGAGACTTGATTGTCCGAGAGAGTATACGGACATGCTGGCCCTGTAAGGAACTTGTTGAACGCATAATCCACCGCCAAAAGCTCCTTAACATTTGATGACAACTGTATCTCACTCCTTGACCAGGTCCCCTGAACTAAGTTCCCATTGAAGTGAGCTCCCCAACCTGCAGCACTCGCATCTGTAGTTAAGACTGCCATCGGCTTACACTCCCAGGGGACCCCCCTAGAAAGATTATCGTGTCATAACCACCAATGAAGGGAATGTATGGCCCGAGGACACAGGGTAAACTCACGGTCTAAATGTCCTTCTAGGACTGAGTTGTTATACAATACATCCCACTGAAGAGCCCTTGAATGAAATTGTGACCAACGAACTGCGGAAAAACTCGAGGTTAAGGTCTCTAATAACGACATGGCTTTACGGAGTGACATAGAGGGTTTATCCATACACTGTCTTACCAAACCCTGGATTCTTTTGATTTTTTCTTCAGATAAATAACATAACCGTTTTTTAGAATCTAACATGACCCCCAGATACTGCTGAGCTTTGAGTGGAGTTAATCTAGATTTTTCCAAATTTAGAAACCACCCCAAGCCCTCCAAGACAGACATGGTCACCCGAAGGTGGGCCTCGCATTGAACAACAGAGTTTCCAACTATCAGGAGATCATCTAGGTAAGGGATTATTAGAATGTCTCTTTCTCTTATATGGGCCATAACGTCTGCCATTAATTTGGTGAAAATTCGCGGGGCTATTGCTAACCCAAAGGGAAGTGAAGTGTTTAACCACCCCCTCAATTTCAATGGCCAGCCTCAGGTATTTCTGATAGTAACTATGAATGGGAATATGGTAATGCGCATCCTTGAGATCGAGAACTACCATATAACAGTGGGGAAAAAGCAACTTTATTACTGTTTTCAAGGATTCCATTTTGAAAGTGTCTACTTTAAGGAAGCTATTTAAGGATTTTAGATTTATAATTGTCCTGAAACTCCCATCCGGTTTTGGGACCAAGAAGAGCGGGGAGTAGAATCCGAGACCCTTTTCTGAATCCGGAACCTCAATCAGGACGTTTTTCCTTATTAAGACTTGAATTTCCGATACGAGGGCAGTCTGGCGTTCTGGGGAGGAACTAGAGGGAACAATCATGAATCTCTTGTGAGGAAAAGCTTGAAACTGAAATTTTAGATCATATTTAATCAGGCTCAAAATCCAATTACTATGAGAAATCTGTTCCCAAGCTGGGGAAAATAATGACAATCTCCCTCCCACCTGGGCTGATTGTGCATTCCCTGGCTTCTGCTGATTTTTTGGAGATGAACCAAAGAGAAGGCCTCTACCTTTTCGACCTCTTTCTTCGGACTTGTCCGGTTCCCTGAACAATCTTCTTCGGATGAATTTTCTTTTCCGAAACGATCTCTTAAAGGAGGGTAGAGGTACTGATGGAAAACACTTCTTAGGATCTCCGGCCTTCTCCAATAATTCGTCCATAGTCTGGCCAAAGAGATATTCCCCTTCGCAAGGGATTGCACACAGCCTGGACTTTGTCTGTACATCCCCAAGCCAGCATTTAATCCATAGCGCTTGTCGAGCCGCATTTGACAGAGCTGATGACTTTGCTGCGAATCTGACTAAGTCCGCAGACGCATCAGCAAGAAAGGCCGCTGCACCCTGAATCAGTGGAAGGGAAGAAATAATCTCCTTCCTAGAGACACCATCCCTTAGCTGACTGTTTAACTGTTCCAGCCAAACCATCAGGGCTCTAGATGTGCAGGTGGCTGCTACTGCTGGTCTCAGTGCTCCTGCAGCTGTCTCCCATGCACCTTTTAAGCAGGTATCGGCTCGTCTGTCCAGGGGGTCTTTTAATGCTCCCATGTCATCAAACGGGAGGGAAGTCTTTTTTGCCGCTTTAGCGACAGCAACGTCCAGCTTTGGTGCTTTTGACCAAGAGGAACATATGGCATCCTCAAATGGGTACCTCCTCTTGAAAGATGGAGGAACACTGCCCTTCCTGTCGGGTTTTTTCCACTCTCTATCATTGAGGTCTTTTACTCTTGTATTCACGGGAAAACGTTTTCTCTTTTTCTGACCTAATCCACCAAACATTAAGTCCTCCACAGACTTTTCTGCCCTCATGTTTACAATGCCCATGGTAGACCGGACAGCTTTTACCAAGGCATCAACCTCCTGCAGAGGAAAACACTGTCTATCCGATTCACTATCAGAAGAAGAGAGAGCGGAGGAGGAAATGTCAGATATCTGGACCCGGCTCAGGTTCCCGAGAAATATGAGTAGATTCTGAGCCTTGCAAAGCCTTGCCTATTTCCTCTCTAATTAAAGTCTTTAGGTCCAGGGACAACCCAGGGGTTTCCTCCGCCATTACTTTGTTAATACACAGCTGGCACAATTTCTTATTATATGCATCTGGGAGCGGATTGCTGCATAAGGCACATTCTTTATGTTTCGTTTTAGCTGAACATTTCTTGCTCTGAAAGAGTTTATAGAAAGAAAAAAGGAGGAGGAAACTATTAGTAGAACTTCCACGAAGATTCCACTTACCCCACAGAATATCTGGTACCGTAGAAGCAGAAGAATCCATCATAAAAGGCGGGGAATCACGCTGAACCGGACTATTTTTTCTGCTCTTAGTGGTGAACGACTAGACCCAGACCGGGAATAACGTTGCACCACCAGTTGTGAGGGCTCCCCAGAGGGCTGCTCCTGCAGCAGCTGCTTTTGCTGAGGTGAAAGCTGCTCCTATGAATCTCCCATGTCTACCAAGGTAACAATGGGCTGGGAAGCACCTTTGTATGTTGCCAGGACTCTTTTATACTGGCCATGCCAGGTACCATGTGTGGGTTTTTTTCTTTTTTAGAACCCAGGAGGGAGTCAATTGTTCCCACGTGGTTCCCCCCCCCAGGTGGGCTCACCGCCGCCTGCCCAGCTGACGTTGTCCTCCTCGTGGCTTCGGCGTCCTCATGCTCGCGCGCACTTCCTGGTTGCGCGCGTGAGCTCCGCCCACTTCCGGTGACGTCCCCGACGCACCGGAAATACGTCACAGGGCCGCGCCTGTCACATGCCCCGCCGGCGCGGCCCGGATCTCCTGCCTCGTACTGCCTGCCGCAACGCACATGGAGGTGCCCCAATGAGCCCTGCCGTGGCGTCTCCAGAGGCCCAGGACAGACAGCTCCATCCAACGCCCTGTGGCTCCCTCTGGGGCAAGAGACCATCTTCTGCAGGTAAGCCTGCGAGGTCTCCCATCATGGACAGGAAACCTAAACTGAGGCGAGAGAGAGGTGCCGTCCTTTTTAACCCGTAGGTTTCCTGTTCTT
This sequence comes from Phyllobates terribilis, assembly GCF_046119375.1. Lineage (NCBI taxonomy): Eukaryota > Metazoa > Chordata > Amphibia > Anura > Dendrobatidae > Phyllobates > Phyllobates terribilis. The sequence continues at coordinate 5,406,924 of NW_027362789.1, read as the reverse complement.
GATGGGCAGATCCTCTCTCTCGTGGTGCTGTCATGGGAGAACGAATAAAATGTGTCCTACTGTAAATCACTTAAACATGAGCCATGTATGAGGGAGTCGGAGTCATGAAGTCGGAGACGGTGTCATGGAAATTTAGGAGTAGGAGTCAAAGGTTTGGCTTACCGACTCCACAGCCCTGGCTCCCATCCCGTACTTTCTTGATTGGTACATCAAGGAAAGGCAACTGGTAATAATTAAACTCTGATATAAATCTAAGGGCCACTCTATGGATATTGAGTTCCCTGACAAATTAAAGAAATTGTTCACTCGTCCTTGACCAGATGATAAAAATGTTGTCAATATATCTATATCATACCCCAATATATGGTTGCCACTACTTATAATCATCACTGAGTATTTTGGTTTCCTCCCACCAGCCCAGGAATAGATTAGCAGATGAGGGGGTACAGGGGCTCCCCATCGCAGTACCCCTGAGCTCGTTTAAGTACTTCCTGTCAAAAAGTAAGACGTTATGAGTAAGAATGAATTTTAGAAGATCCTCCATGAAGTCATTATGTCTACTACACTCTATTGATATCGATTTCAATAAACATCTTACGCCACTGATATCATCCTCATGCGATATATTACTGTACAAAGCCTCGATATCTAGTAAGGCCTGCTCCCCTACATGCATGTATACATGCTCGAGGGTATATGTAGGGGAGCAGGCAGAGGGAAAACCAACTCCAGAGGGATTATTCCAACTGTAAAACCTCAGGACTTATTCCAACTGCAGGACCTCAGGCGGTACTGTGGGAACATTATACTGTGTGGGGGCATCATCCATACTGCATAAGGGGCATAATGGGGGCATTACACTGTGGGGGGCATCATACATACTGCATAAGGGGCATAATGGGGGCATTACACTGTGTGGGGGCATCATACATACTGCATAAGGGGCATAATGGGGGCATCATACATACTGCATAAGGGGCATAATGGGGGCATTACACTGTGTGGGGGCATCATACATACTGCATAAGGGGCATAATGGGGGCATTACACTGTGTGGGGGCATCATACATACTGCATAAGGGGCATAATGGGCGCATTACACTGTGTGGGGGCATCATACATACTGCATAAGGGGCATAATGGGGGCATTACACTGTGTGGGGGCATCATACATACTGCATAAGGGGCATAATGGGGGCATTATACTGTGTGGGGCATCAAAAATACTGCATAAGGGGCATAATGGAGGTATTACAATGTGTGGGGCATCATACAGTGGTGGTCAAAAGTATTGGCACCCCTGCAATTCTGTCAGATAATACTCAGTTTCTTTCTGATAAAGGTTGCAATCACAAATTCTTTGGTATTATTATCTTCATTTATTTTGTCTTCAATGAAAAAATACTAAAAAGAATTGTCTTAAAGCCAAATTGGATATAATTCCACACCAAACCTAAAAAAGGGGGTGGACAAAAGTATTGGCACTGTTTGAAAAATCATGTGATGCTTCTCTAATTCGAGTAATTAACAGCACCTGTAACTTACCTGTGGCACCTAACAGGTGTTGGCAATAACTAAATCAGCCAGTTAACATGGATTAAAGTTGACTCAACCTCTGTCCTGTGTCCTTGTGTGTACCACATTGAGCATGGAGAAAAGAAAGAAGACCAAAGAACTGTCTGAGGACTTGAGAAACCAAATTGTGAGGAAGCATGAGCAATCTCAAGGCTACAAGTCCATCTCCAAAGACCTGAATGTTCCTGTGTCTTCCGTGCAGTGTCTTCAAGAAGTTTAAAGCCCATGGTACTGTAGCTAACCTCCCTAGATGTGGACAGAAAAGAAAAATTGATGAGAGATTTCAACGCAAGATTGTGCGGATGGTGGATAAAGAACCTCGACTAACATCCAAACAAGTTCAAGTTGCCCTGCAGTTCGAGGGTACAACAGTATCAACCCGTACTATCCGTCGGCGTCTGAATGAAAAGGGACTGTATGGTAGGATACCCAGGAAGACCCCACTTCTTACCCCGAGACATAAAAAAGCCAGGCTGGAGTTTGCCAAAACTTACCTGAGAAAGCCTAAAACGTTTTGGAAGAATGTTCTCTGGTCAGATGAGACAAAAGTAGAGCTTTTTGGGAAAAAGCATCAACATAGAGTGTACAGGGAAAAAAAAGAGGCATTCAAAGAAAAGAACACGGTCCCTACAGTCAAACATGGCGGAGGTTCCCTGATGTTTTGGGGTTGCTTTGCTGCCTCTGGCACTGGACTGCTTGACCGTGTGCATGGCATTATAAAGTCTGAAGACTACCAACAAATTTTGCAGCATAATGTAGGGCCCAGTGTGAGAAAGCTGGGTCTCCCTCAGAGGTGATGGGTCTCTCTCAGAGGTCATGGGTCTTCCAGCAGGACAATGACCCAAAACACACTTCCAAAAGCACTATAAAATGGTTTGAGAGAAAGCACTGGAGACTTCTAAGGTGGCCAGCAATGAGTCCAGACCTGAATCCCATAGAACACCTGTGGAGAGATCTCAAAATGGCAGTTTGGAGAAGGCACCTTTCAAAATTTCAGGGACCTGGAGCAGTTTGCCAAAGAAGAATTGTCTACAATTCCAGCAGAGCATTGTAAGAAACTCATTGATGGTTACAGGAAGTGGTTGTTCGCAGTTATTTTGGCTAAAGGTTGTGCAACCAAGTATTAGGCTGAGGGTGCCAATACTTTTGTCTGGCCCAATTTTGGAGTTTTGTGTGAAATGATCAATGATTTGATTTTTGCTTCATTCTCTTTTGTGTTTTTTCATTGAAGACAAATTAAATGAAGATAATAATACCAAAGAATTTGTGATTGCAATCATTTTCAGGAAGAAATTGAGTATTATCTGACAGAATTGCAGGGGTGCCAATACTTTTGGCCACCACTGTACATACTGCATAAGGGGCATAATGGGGGCATTACACTGTGTGGGGGCATCATACATACTGCATAAGGGGCATAATGGGGGCATTACACTGTGGGGCATCATACATACTGCATAAGGGGTATAATGGGGGCATTACACTGTGTGGGGGCATCATCCATCCTGCATAAGGGGCATAATGGGGGCATCATACATCCTGTATAAGGGGCATAATGGGGGCATTACACTGTGTGTGGAGCATCATACATACTGCATAAGGGGCATAATGGGGGGCATTACACTGTGTGGGGGCATCATACATCCTGCATAAGGGGCATAATGGGGGCATTACACTGTGGGGGGCATCATACATCCTGCATAAGGGGCATAATGGGGGCATTATACTGTGGGGGGCATCATACATCCAGCATAGGGGCATAATGGGGGCATTACACTGTGTGGGGGCATCATACATCCTGCATAGGGGCATAATGGGGGCATTACACTGTGTGGGGCATCATACATACTGTATAAGGGGCATAATGGGGGCATTACACTGTGGGGGGCATCATACATCCTGCATAAGGGGCATAATGGGGGCATTACACTGTGGGGGGGCATCATACATCCTGCATAAGGGGCATAATGGGGGCATTACACTGTGTGGGGGCATCATACATCCTGCATAAGGGGCATAATGGGGACATTACACTGTGTGGGGGCATCATACATACTGCATAAGGGGCATAATGGGGGCATTACACTGTGTGGGGGCATCATACATAGTGCATAAGGGGCATAATGAGGGCATTACACTGTGGGGGGCATCATACATCCTGCATAAGGGGCATAATGGGGGCATTACACTGTGGGGGGCATCATACATCCTGCATAAGGGGCATAATGGGGGCATTACACTGTGGGGCCAGTAAAGGGGTCCTGTACTATGAGAACAATACGTTTCCTCCCTTCCTGTCTCCATAGTTGGGTCGTATGTATCTATTACAGGAAACAGAACAAAAACCTTATGATTCTTATAAAGGGGCAACACTAGACCCCAAAAGAGTCTCCGTGCTGAAGGGGCTAATGCCCCCCGCGCCCAGTAATGGGGTCTCCACATACCTCCACCTGCAGAGCCGCCACCACATATATGGCTGCTCTGTGCGCACAGGAGCTGTGATGAGGTCACAGGAGGGGAGGAGTCAGGGGTCACATGATCAGGGGCCTCAGTGGAAGCAGGACTCTGCTGTGCTGGTTGTCATGGTGCTGGATGAGCTGAAGTTTATGTGTGGGGTCAGGAGGGGTTTACAGTGTGGATGTAGCAGAGCCGCGTGTGTACGAGGTGTACGGAGCGGAGCCGTGTGTGTACGAGGTGTACGGAGCGGAGCCGCGCGTGTACGGAGCGAAGCCGCGTGTGTACGAGGTGTACGGAGCAGAGCCGCGTGTGTACGAGGTGTACGGAGCGGAGCCGTGTGTGTACGAGGTGTACGGAGCGGAGCCACGTGTGTACGAGGTGTACGGAGCAGAGCCGCGTGTGTACGAGGTGTACGGAGCAGAGCCGCGTGTGTACGAGGTGTACGGAGCGGAGCCGCGTGTGTACGAGGTGTACGGAGCGGAGCCGCGTGTGTACGAGGTGTACGGAGCGGAGCCGCGTGTTTACGAGGTGTACGGAGCGGAGCCGTGTGCGTACGAGGTGTACGGAGCAGAGCCGTGTGCGTACGAGGTGTACGGAGCGGAGCCGCGCGTGTTTACGAGGTGTACGGAGCGGAGCGTCGTGTGTGTACGAGGTGTACGGAGCAGAGCCGCGCGTGTACGAGGTGTACGGAGCAGAGCCGCGCGTGTACGAGGTGTACGGAGCGGAGCCGCGCGTGTACGAGGTGTACGGAGCGGAGCCGCGCGTGTACGAGGTGTACGGAGCAGAGCCGCGCGTGTACGAGGTGTACGGAGCAGAGCCGCGCGTGTACGAGGTGTACGGAGCAGAGCCGCGCGTGTACGAGGTGTACGGAGCAGAGCCGCGCGTGTACGAGGTGTACGGAGCAGAGCCGCGCGTGTACGAGGTGTACGGAGCAGAGCCGCGCGTGTACGAGGTGTACGGAGCAGAGCCGCGCGTGTACGAGGTGTACGGAGCAGAGCCGCGCGTGTACGAGGTGTACGGAGCAGAGCCGCGCGAGTACGAGGTGTACGGTCGGAGCCGCGCGTGTACGAGGTGTACGGAGCGGAGCCGCGCAGGTACGAGGTGTACGGTCGGAGCCGCGCGTGTACGAGGTGTACGGAGCGGAGACACGCGTGTACGAGGTGTACGGAGCGGAGCCGCGTGTGTACGAGATGTACGGAGCAGAGCCGCGCGTGTACGTATCTGTGCGCTGTAAGGTGGCTTCCGGACAGGTCATGGATGGGAGGTATGTGTCCCCGAAGTACCAACCTTCGGTGATGTAGGACCCGGAGAAGCAGGCTCCAGCACACATAGTGCTGAGAGGGAGTTAATGGGCCCGGATTAAAGGGCCGGGTTTTACGAGCAGCTGAAAGAGCTGGGGGTGGGGGATGGTGGGTCAGCTGCTCACTTACCTTCAGTTCAGGTCTTGGAAGGCCTGATTTAAGACAGCTGTGCCTGTCTCAGTGTGCTGTGTGTTGTGCAAGGTGAGCAGATCTTGCATGTGCTGCTCAGAGTCTGCTGGAGGTAGAGAGAAGCACTACATTTAAACGGCTGAAGCCGTGCTGCATATGGACGGGTTATTTTGAGTTTTGTTCTATTATACCTTTTGTGCCAGAAAAAGGCTGTTATGTTTTGTTTTCCTGGTTGGTTTATGGACATTTTATAAACCACCAGTTTGTTTTTGAACCTGCGGACTGCATTCCTGTGTGAACCTGCGCCGGCCCGAGAGCTTATCTGTCACAGATTGGTGGAGAATGCGGGCACAAATCCCAAGGGGCAGTGTGACTGCTACAGGAAAACGTATATGTCCTGTGTGAAGGCCGCCAGCCAGCAAGGTTCGTCCGGCAACATGGAGGAGCTGATAAAGCAACTGGTGCAGGCGAATATACCTCAGCAGCAAGCTCAGCAGACCAACAACAGTTCCAGCTTCAACAGCAATAGATACAGCAGTGACCGCAGCAGGAACAGATGACGCTCCTGGCGTAGGCCCTCCGTATCGGAGAAGCCGCACCACCTCCAGGCCAAAGCGATGAGACCCAGGTGAGGAAAACCGTGAGAGGGGCGTTGCAAAAGATGACTCCGGGGGGTTGACGTCAAGGCGTTTCTGGCCGTGTTTGAGAGGGTGGCGGACCATGAGATACTACTACCAGAGCAGTGGGCGCCATATCTGATCGGGGAACCACAGAAGGCGTATTTTGATCTGGCACTGCAGGACTCTAAGGAGTATAGCAAGTTTAAGGCTGAGATCCTGGGGCGGCTGGGCATAACCCTGGCAGTCAGAGTACGAGTCCACCTCTGGGACTTCCACAGGGACAAAACTCCTTTGTCACAAATGTTTGATCTTCTGCACCTGGTACAAAAGTCGCTGCAGCCAGAGACTTGTTCCCCAGCCAGATGGTAGAGAGAGTGGTCATGGATCGTGGATCGGTTTGTCCACTCTGCCGAAGCCGATTCAGTCCTGTGTTGCCCAGGGAGATCCCCAAAATGCAGACATCCTGGTGGGCCTAGTAGAGAGGTACCGGGCAGTAGAGGGCTCCCTGGGTGGTCTAGCAGTGGTTATGTCACCTTTCTGGGGCTCCCAAAAGAAGGGGACTAAATCTTCACTGGGCGTTCGTCCAAAGTCCAAGAGGCAGATGAATCGCAGCTGGGGAATCAGTCCCAATCCATCCTCTGTTGGAGTTGTCATGCCCCTGGCCATATAGCTGCTTGGTGGCCCAGGAACTCTGAGCCAATGGACTGCAGCATAGGCCGGCATTGCTTCTACTTTGCCTACCCTGCCTCTAGTGCGGTTCATCAACACGGCGAGAGCCCTCTGGCGTGCTCAGTGTCCGTGAACGGGATGCAAGTGTCTGAACTGCTGGACTCAGGAAGTTTGGTAACCCTTATAAGCGCCAAACTCCCTCATTGGCTGGTTCCTGGGAAGGTGGTGGGTGTCTGGTGTATCCATGGGGACGCTAAAAAATGTCCTGTTGCCAGGGTGGATGTAAACACGGACTGTGGCACCACAGCTCAGGAAGTGGGGGTCGTTAAAGACTTGTTGCACCTGATAATAATCGGACGGGATTGTGCATTATTCTGGGACATGAGGGGGAAAGTGGTGACACCTGGTTGCTTAGATGACAGCCAGAACACCCCTGAAGAAACCTCGCCGCAGGCCGTAACCGAAGAGTTTCCCATGTGTGTTTGTGGGCGATGAGGATGGGGCAGCATCTCCTGACGCCAACATCCCTGAGCTGGAGGTGTCCAAGGGAAACTGTGGAACTGCCCAACTCAGGGATTTAACTCTTAAAGGGACATTTGATAATGTGTCTATACTTCACGCTGTTGCTCAAGAGCCGGGGGTGACACCAGATACCCATACTTTGCCGTCAATGGGGACTGAGTCACCAAGGTGAGAGGGGAGCTCGTCGAGCAGTTGCTGGTGCTGGGAACATACAGTCGTAAGGTATTAGACATGGCCCATGCACATGTGTTAGGTGGTTGCCTGGGGGTAGAAAAAACACAGGAACGAATCCTCCAGAGGTTGTATTGACCCGGTTGTCACCGAGAAATTGTAAATTATTGTAGGTCCTGTCCCACCTGCCAGCTGACCACTCTGTTGACACGCCTCCGGTGCCGTTACTTATCATCGAGGTGCCCTTTGATCGCATAGCCATGGATCTGGTGGGGCCCCTGGTAAAGTCCACCAGATGGCATCAGTGCATCCTAGTGGTACTCGACTATGCGACATGGTATCCGAAGGCTGTGCCGCTACGTAACTCCTCCAAGTATATAGCTCGGGAGTTTGTCCATTTTTTTTCTAGAACGGGGTTACCTAAGGAGATCCTAACGGATCAAGGGACCCCATTTATGTCAAAGGTGATGAGAGAGTAGTGCAAAACTCTGCAAATCACACAACTACGGACCTCAGTCTACCATCCACAGACGGATGGCTTGGTGTAAAGGTTTGGCAAAACCTTGAAGGCAATGTTAAAGAAGGTCGTAGAGAGGACGGCCAAGACTGGGACTGCCTACTTCCTTACCTTCTCTTCTCCATCAGAGAGGTACCACAGTCCTGTACTGGATTCTCCCCTTTTGAACTGTTGGATGGCTGACACCCCCAAGGACTCCTGGATGTGGCAAAGGAGACCTGGGAGGCGGAGTCTATACCCTGCAAGAGTGTAATCGAACACGTGGCCCAAATGCAAGAGAGAATTGCCAGGGTGATGCCCATCGTGAAAGAGCACCTCCTCCAAGCACAAGAGGCGCAATCTAGGGTGAACAATAGATCAGCACAAGTGAGACACTTCAATCCTAGGGATCGGGTACTGGTACCTACAGCGGAGAGCAAATTCTTAGCGAAGTGGCAGGGCCCCTACGAAATAGTTGAAAAGGTTGGTGAGGTCAACTATAAACTCTACCAGCCAGAGAGAAGGAAGCCCTACCAGGTGTACCACGTCAACTTGATTAAGCCATAGTGAGATAGGGAACCCGTGGAAGCTTCGTGTTTAGTGGCGGAGCCTGACGCTTATGTGAAAGAGGTCAAGGTGGCAGAGTCACTGTCACGTGCCCAAAAGCAACAGTGCAAAGAGTTGCTACATTAAAATAAAGACCCGTTTTCGGAGTTGCCAGGACTCAATCAGGCCATAGAGCATGAAGTACTCACAGAGCCTCATGTTCATGTCAACCTAAAACCATATCGGACCCAGAGGCCTGCAGAGAGGTGATCTCGAAAGAGGTGAAGCGGATCCTGAACCTGGGAGTCATTGAGGAGTCCAAGAGTGGCTGGTCCAGTCCTATAGTCTTTGTGCCGAAACCAGATGGAGAATCGCGGTTTTGCAACGACTATCGGAAGCTGAACGAAGTCTTGAAGTTTGACGCCTACCCAATACCTAGGTTAGATGAGCTTATTGAAAGGCTAGGACCCGCTCGGTACATCACCACCCTGGACCTCACCAAAGAATATTGGCAGATTCCCCAGTCCAAAGAGGCCAGAGAGAAGATGGATTTCTCGATGCCAGACGGATGTTATCAATACATCAGGATGGCTTTTGGGTTGCAGGGAGCTCCGGCCACCTTCCAGAGAGCCATGAACCGGATCTTAGCACCCCGCAAAAAGTATGCAGCGGCCTACCTAGATGACATCATCATATTCAGCCAGGACTGGGAACGTATTCTTGGAAAAGTTCAAGCCATACTTGACGCCCTAAGGAAGGCGGGCTTTACCATCAACCCGAAGAAATGTGCCATGGAGATTGAAGAAGCAAAGTATCAGAGCTACGTGGTTGGTAGAGGTGAAATAAAACCACAAATAAATAAGGTCGAGGCAATCCTGAACTGGCCACAGCCCCTCTTGAAGAAGCAGGTCAGGGCATTTCTAGGCATCGTGGGCTGCTATCGAAGATTTGTCCCTAACTTTGCCCTGATAGCAGACGGATCTGCTGAAAGGGACGAAGTCAGCTATGGCCAAGTGGTCCACGGAAGCTGAAGTGGCCTTCCAGGAATTGAAACTGGCCCTCTGTAAACAGCCAGTCTTGGTGGCGCACAACTTCTCCAAAGAGTTTGTGGTCCAGATGGATGCATCGGATGTCGGGCTGGGAGCAGTCTTGTCCCAGGAGATTAACAGAAACGAACACCCTCTAATGTACCTCAGTCGAAAACTGTCCACATGCGAGAAGAACTACTCTATAGTGGAAAAAGAATGTTTAGCCATCAAGTGGGCGTTGGACACTCTGAGATATTGCCTGTTAGGTAGATGGTGCAGGTTAGTGTCGGACCATGCCCCACTGCGGTGAATGCGAGAAAAGAAGGGGAACAATGCCCGAGTAACTAGATGGTTCCTAGCCCTACAAGATTTTAGTTTCCAGGTAGAGCATAGGCCTGGGAAACAACATGGGAATGCTGATGCCCTGTCAAGGGTCTGTTGTATGGTGGCAGAAGGTGCCAAGTCTCCCGCTTTGGGCAGAATGGGGGTTTGTAAGGTTGCTACCGGACAGGTCGTGGACGGGAGGTATGTGTCCCCGAAGTACCAAGCTTCGGTGATGTAGGACCCGCCGAAGAAGCAGGCTCCAGCACACATAGTGCTGAGAGGGAGTTAATGGGCCCGCATTAAAGGGCCGGGTTTTACAAGCAGCTGAAAAAGCTGGGGGAGGGGATCAGCTGCTCACTTACCTTCCGTTCAGGTCTTGGAAGGCCTGATTTAAGACAGCTGCGCCTGTCTCAGTGTGCTGTGTGTTGTGCAAGGTGAGCAGATCTTGCATGTGCCGCTCAGAGTCTGCTGGAGGCAGAGAAAAACACTACATTTAAACGGCTGAAGCCATGCTGCATATGGACTGGTTATTTTGAGTTTTGTTCTGTTAACAGCTTTTTTTCTGGCACAAAAAGGTATATGTTTTGTTTTCCTGGTTGGTTTATGGACATTTAATAAACCATCACTTTGTTTTTGAACCTGCAGGCTGCATTCCTGTGTGAAACTGCGCCTACCCAATTGCTGATCCGTCACAGCATGTACAAGGGGTACGAAGCGGAGCCGTGCGTGTACGAGGTGTGCATAGCCGTGCGTGTACAAGGCGTACGTAGCAGAGCTTTACGTGTATGAGGTGTACGAAGTGGAGCCGTGTGTTGTGGTGTTTACAAGGCGTTCTTTATACTCCATTTAAAGTCTGGCAGTTGTGTGTTGTTCCAAACTATTCACACTTGGTCGCTAACCAATACCATACTACAAGGTCAGTACCTAAAACAGTCATACATATCAGATATTACTGCGGTACTAATCCAGAAATTTTTAGGGAACCTGTCAAATATTTCCTCACCTACTGTACTCACCCATCCCTTGTAGATTGTGAGCCCTCGCCGGCAGGGTTCTCTCTCCTCCTGTACCAGTCGGTGACTAATTTTTGTTGAAATTATTGTACTCATTGTTTGCTATGTATACCCTGTTACACATGTAAAGCACCAAGGAATTAGTGGCGCTATAATAATAATTATACTCCGTTTAACCCCTTAAGGACAGAGCCACTTTGTAGGTTAGTGATCAGGCCATTTTTTTTCAATTCTGACCATTGTCACTTTATGAGGTAATAACTCTGGAACGCTTCAAACGGATCCCCCTGATTCTGAGACTGATTTTTTTTTTTTTTTTGTGACATGTTGTACTTCACAACATTGGTAAAATTTCTTTGACATGACTTGCGTTTATTTGTGAAAAAAAATATGGAAAATTTCTAAAATGTCACAATTTTCATACTTTGAATTCCTATGCCTTTAAATCAGAGAGATATTTCACAAAAAATAGTTAATAAATAACATTTTCCACATGTCTAACATATCTACTTTATTTCAGCACAATTTTGGAACCAAATTTTTTTTTTATTAGGTAGCTATAAGGGTTAAAAGTTGACCAGCGATTTTTCATTTTTCCAACAAAATTTACAAAACCATTTTTTTAAGGACCACATCACATTTGAAGCGACTTTGAGGGGTCTATATGACAGAAAATACCAAAAGTGACACCATTCTAAAACCTGAACCCCTCAAGGTGCTCAAAACAACATTCATGAAGTTTATTAGCCCTTCAGGTGCTTCACAGGAATGTGAATGGAAAAAAATGAACATTTTATTTTTTCCCACAAAAATTTGACTTTTGTCCAAAATTTTGCATTTTCACAAATCTAACATGAGAAAATAGACCATGCAATTTGTTGTGCAATTACTCCTGAATACGCTGGTATCCCATATGTGGTGGAAGACTAGTGTTTGGGGGCACGGCAGGGCTCGGAAGGAAAGGAGCACATTCAACTTTTGCAACAAAAAATTGGCTGGAATCGGTAGTGGACGCCATGTTGTGTTTCAAGAGCCCCTGATGTGCCTCAACAGTGGAAACCCCCACAAGTGACCCCATTTTGGAAACTAGACACGTCAAGGAATTTATCAAGATATGTGGTGAGCACCTTGAACCCACAAGTGCTTCACAGAAGTTTGACGTTGAGCCGAGAAAATAAAAAAATCTTATTTTTACCACAACACTTCTGTTTTATGCCCAAATTTAGCATTTTCAGAATAATAAAAAGAGAAAATGCACCATACCATTTGTTGTGTAATTTCTCCTGAATACGCTGATAATCCATATGTGGTGGAAAGCTAGTGTTTGGGGGCTCGGAAGGAAAGGAGTCCCATTCGACTTTTGGAATGCAAAATTGGCTGGAATCGTTAGTGGACGCCATGTCATGTTGGAGAGCCCCTGATGTGCCTAAATAGTGAAAAATCCCCACAAGTAACACCATTTTGAAAACTACACTGTAGCATCGGCGTCTCTGCCCCCTGCGCAGCTTCCCGGGCACTGTGCTTAGGGCGCGTGCACTCCCTCTCTCTTAAAGGGGCCGCGTGCGTCGTCCTAAGGAGTCCCCGACCAATAACCAGAGGACCTCCCATATATAAGGCACCTCCTCCAAAATGGAGGTGCCCGAGCAATAGTTGATGCACAGCATACTTACCTCTGCTTCAGCCCTCAGGTCCAGTTGCCAGCCTGACTACTGTTCCAGTCCGCCAGTCTGACTACTCTCCAGCCCGACAGTCTGTCTTCCGTTCAACCCGCCAGTCTGTCTATGGGCAAGTCCGCCTGATTACCAGGAAGCACCTGCCAGTTACCTGCCTGATACCTGCCGTGCCTGCTAGTCTGCTCACCTGGGAGCACTCGCCTGTTACCCTCCTGTTACCTGCTAGTCTACATGGAGGCTCTGCCGTCACTTGCCGTGACCACCTGATGGCCTACCTGGAGGCTCCTGCTGTCACCTGCTGTGACTACCTGTCTGCTAACCTAGAGACTTCAGCCTGCTCTGCCGTCACGTGCCATGACCACCCGTCAACTAACCCAGAGACTTCTGCCTGCTTGTTGTGCCCATCCGCTATACCGGTCAGTCCCAGTCTTCTGACCCATGGGAGCCACCTGCTCTCTTACAAGGTCATCCCCAGAGTAGCACCTGGTCCCTCTGCTCGGTCCCTCCCTGGTCACGGAGTCGTTAGCCGCCGTACGACCAGGGTCGGTCTGAGTTGATACTTAGTTATGCCCCTCTGGGTCCCTCCTTGCACCGTGGCACAGAGGTTCCACCACCCAGATCCGTAACAGTTTGCTCGGGCCATGGAACCCGGTGGCACCCAAGCTCCCTCGCTCTCAGACCTATACCAGGAGGTGTCCCGTCAGAGATCCCAACAGGAAACCATCCTGAACTTCCTGCGGAGTGTCAACTCCCACCTGGACACACTGCCTGTTCCTCCTTCGTCCACCTCGAGTCGTACGACTCCCGCTCCGGCAGCGCCGCTGCCCACCAATACCATGGCATCCAGCCCCGGTCCCCGCCTTTCTGCGCCTCCTCGTTTTGGTGGCGACCCCGCCTTAGCTCGAGGTTTCATAAACCAGTGCACCCTGCACTTTGAACTCTTGGCACATCAGTTCATCTCCGACCGGGTCAAAGTGGCATTCATCATGTCCCATCTCACTGGGGAAGCACTGGTATGGCTAAATCTCTTGTGGGAGAGAGGGGATCCCCTGGTGTCCGACCTGTCGTCTTTCCTCGCTGCTTTCCGGAAAGTCTTCGATGAACCAGGGCGAAAAACCTCTTCAGCCTCCTCTCTGCTACGTCTCCACCAAGGGAGTCTCACCGTGGGCCAATATGCCATATGGTTCCGTACCCTCGCTTCTGAGCTTGCCTGGGATAACGAGGCTCTATTGTCCGTCTTCAGGGAGGGTCTTTCCGGTCGGATTAAGGATGAGCTAGCCGGTCGGGACATTCCTACCACCCTGGATGACCTGGTGTCACTCGCTACCCGGACTGACATCCGGTTCCAAGAAAGCACCAAAGAGACCACCCGGGAGAGAAAGTTCTCCCGCCTTGCTCCTACTTTCCAGAGACCTGCCTCTCAACCAGTCACTCCCTGGGCGCACTCGCCCGAACCCATGCAGATCGACCAGACCAAGATGGTCAAATCTCGCCAAGAGTCACGTCGAGCCGAGGGGAGCTGTTTCTATTGTGGCAGTAAAGAGCACCTGATCCGTTCCTTCCCGGAGAGGCCAGGAAACTTCAGTGCCTAGGACCACTTGGAGAGGTCGCCCTAGGCAAAAGTAAGCCCTCTCCATCCCTGACTTTGTCTGTCTCTATCTCCTGGGGAGAGAACCGTCTCTTTGAAACTGCTCATCTGGATTCTGGAGCTGCTGGAAACCTCATTTCCCAGTCCCTGGTAGAGAGATACCGAATTCCCACCAAACCTCTGGCTGAACCATTGTCTGTCGGCTCCGTGGATGAAAGACTCCTTCCGGTGACCATCCTGCTCATCACTGAGCCCCTAACCCTGCAGGTGGGAATGCTGCACTCAGGGAAGATCTCCTTCCATGTGCTGTCCGGACTCTCTCACTCCCTATTGCTAGGTCTACCCTGGCTCCAGACACATGAACCCGTGCTGAACTGGCAATCCGGTGAAGTACTCCGATGGGGGCAGGACTGCCATAGGACCTGCCTGGTTCCGGTTCGCCCGACTCATCCACTACCTACCCCAGCTAATTTACCCGGTCTACCGGCTCCTTACTGGTCCTACGCGGATGTCTTCGGTAAAAAGGAAGCAGAGACACGGCCACCTCATAGGCCATATGATTGCCCGATTGACCTGGTATCTGGCGCCACTCCACCCCGTGGGCGTATTTACCCGTTGTCGGCGGCCGAAACCCGGGCCATGTCTGAATACATTGAGGATAATCTGGCTAGGGGATTCATCCGGAAATCTATCTCCCCGGCTGGAGCCGGATTCTTCTTTGTCAAGAAGAAGGATGGCTCGCTACGCCCCTGTATTGATTATAGAGGACTCAATCAGATCACGTAAAAAACAAATATTCCCTGCCGCTCATCTCCAAGTTATTTGATCACCTTAAGGGCGCCAGGATCTTTTCCAAGCTGGATCTACGTGGAGCGTATAACCTGGTCTGAATCCGTCAAGGTGACGAGTGGAAGACGGCATTCAATACCCGGGACGGTCACTATGAATACCGTGTGATGCCCTTCGGTCTCTGCAATGCTCCCGCTGTCTTCCAAGAACTGGTCAACGACATCTTCCGTGATCTTCTTTACTCCTGCGTGGTAGTATACCGGGACGATATCTTGGTCTTCTCTCCGGATCTTCCCACACACCGGAGTGATGTTCATCAGGTCCTGCTTAGGCTCAGGCAGAACCACCTCTGTGCAAAATACGAGAAGTGCCTCTTCGAGCAAACCTCTCTTCCATTCCTGGGCTACGTTATCTCCCAGACAGGCTTACAAATGGATCCCGAGAAGCTCTCTGCTGTCCTAAAGTGGCCCCGTCCGGAGGGGTTGAAGGCGATTCAGCGATTCCTGGGCTTCGCCAACTCCTATCGTCTCTTCATTCCGCACTTCTCTTCCCGGACTGCTCCCATTTCTGCGCTCACCCGTAAGGGAGCAAATCCTAAGGTATGGTCGCCCGAAGCTGAGGAGGCCTTCCTCTCCTTAAAGCAAGCCTTCTCCTCTGCCCCGGTTCTGCACCGTCCGGACTGCAACAAACAATTCTACCTGGAGGTTGATGCTTCCTCCTCCGGAGCCGGAGCGGTGCTCACCCAAAAGTCTTCATCCGGGAGAATGGTAACCTGTGGCTTCTTCTCCAAACTCTTCTCCTCGTCTGAGCGCAACTACTCCATTGGAGACCGAGAATTGTTAGCCGTTAAATTGGCGCTGGAGGAGTGGCGCTACCTGCTTGATGGGGCTCTATACCCGGTGATCATCTATACGGATCACAAAAACCTGGCATATCTCCAAAATGCCCAAAGACTCAATCCGCGTCAGGCCCGGTGGTCTTTGTTCTTCGCCCGCTTCGACTTCGTCCTACATTTCCGCACAGCGGACAAGAATGTCAAAGCCGACGCCTTGTCCGGATCCTTCCTCTTCTCCGATAAAGAGGAGGAGCCTATGCACAACATCGACCCCTCCAAGGTGATGAAGGTGGCCCCCTTGGATCTGACTCGTCTTCCACCCGTTAAGAAGTTTGTATCAGTACCAGATCGTGAGAAAGTTCTTCGCTGTGGTCATTCATCTAAACTAGCCGGCCATGCTGGCCAAAAGAAGACCTTCCTGCTCCTCACCCGGCATTACTGGTGGCCTACCCTGTGCAAGGATGTGGTAGACTTCATCTCAGCCTGTTCGTCCTGTGCCCGCAACAAAGTTCCCAGACATCTACCAGCCGGTCATCTCCTGCCTCTTCCCATACCTGATGCCCCGTGGCAACACATTGCTATGGACTTTATTACAGATCTCCCTGTCTCTGCCAGTTGTACTGTCATTTGGGTGGTCGCCGACCGCTTTTCTAAAATGGCTCACTTCATCCCTCTGCCTGGTCTCCCGTCTGCATCTGAGTTAGCTAAGGACTTCTTCCTTCACATCTTCCGTCTCCATGGCCTACCCCTCCACATCGTGTCCGATCGAGGGGTTCAGTTCACCTCACGTTTCTGGAGAGCTACGTGTAAGCTGCTGGATGTCACCCTGGATTTCTCCTCGGCTTACCATCCACAGTCCAATGGTCAAGTGGAGCGGATAAACCAGATCCTTACCAGCTACCTCCGGCACTTTGTTAACGCTCACCATACTGATTGGGTGGATCTCCTGCCATGGGCCGAATTCTCCTACAACAACGATGAGAGCGAATCGTCTTCCAAGTCTCCGTTCTTTATAGTCTATGGTCAACATCCCCGAATTCCGTTTCCCGTCTCCGCTTCTGTGGACAACCCTGCCGCGGAGTCTCTGGTCAGCGATTTTTCCACCATTTGGGAGAATATTAGGTCCGCACTTCTTCAGTCCTCCCAGCGGATGAAGAGATATGCTGACAAGAGACGTCTGGATCCGCCTCAATTCCGTCTGGGAGACAAGGTTTGGCTCTCCTCCAAACACGTTCGGCTCAAAATACCTTCCTACAAGTTGGGCCCTCGGTTCATCGGTCCATTTGAAGTCCTTTAAACAAATCAATCCAGTGGCCTACAAGTTAAAACTCCCAGCCACCTTACGGATTCCCAACTCCTTCCACGTATCTCTCCTCAAACCAGTTGTCTTTAATTCTTTTTCCAACAATCCAGGTTCTTCCTCTGCTCCGGTTTCCGCTGAGGATGTTTTTGAGGTAGAGAATATTCTGGCCACCAAAAGGGTAAGAGGAAAAACCTTTTTTCTGGTGGATTGGAAGGGGTTTGGCCCAGAAGAAAGAACTTGGGAACCCAGGGAGAACATCCATGCCCGCTGCTCCTTGAAAAATTTCTGGCCTAAAAAAGAGGGGGCGTAAAGGGGGGGGGGTACTGTAGCATCGGCGTCTCTGACCCCTGCTAGGCAGAAAATAGAAAATTAGCGTGCACACTGTCAAATAGAGTTGAGGTGCAGATGCAATGGACTGGAAATGTCCTCAAATCACGTAAAAATTAATTCATCGCAAACTCATAGGAAGTTTTGCTTTTTAGTGCCAATTTATTCATACAAATGAAATGTAGGAAAAATAACAGTGGTGAAGGCGACAATAGGTAGACGTTTCGGCCACACTGGCCTTATTCATTAAGTCGCTATTGTATCAAGTTTGTTTTAGTAGGAAGGCACCATAGAATGTAGAGAGAAGTTGCAGTCAGAAGCTTAACAAAAGACAGGGGTTCATCAGCCTGTGAAGAGCTGCAGTTCCTGTATCAGGGGTGTCTCTAGATGGGGAGTCCCATAAATGGTAGAAGTGGAGGGTACAGGCAGCGTTCCCACGTTAGGCCTAACGTGGGAACGCTGACTGTACCCTCCACTTCTACCATGACATGAGGGTTGCAAACGGTAGAAGTGAGCACACAGCTTCTGTACTTTGTGAAGCAGCTCATCCAGGCCAGGATAGTGGCGGAGAAATCGCTGTACCACCAGGTTGATTACGTGAGCCATGCAAGGCACGTGTGCGAGCTTGCCTCAGCCTAGGGCCGCTAACAGGTTCGCACCGTTATCGCACATGGCCTTCCCTGGCTCTAGATTCAGCGGAGACAGCCATTGCTCAAACTGAGCCTGGAGAGCTGCCCACAACTCTTCACCTGTATGACTGCGATTTCCAAGGCATATTAATTTGAAGACTGCCTGATTATGGTGAGCCCTGACTGCGCATTATGGAGGTGGTGTGTATTCGCTCCGCACCCTTGGAATGCGTGTCTCGTTAAGGCCGAGGTTATTTGTGCAGTTGGAGGCCCTAGAGGAGGTGGAGGACGCATAAGCAGGGGAGGAAGTGGGAAATGCAGAGGTTTCTTCTGCAAGCCTTGGGGATTCCAAGATTTGTGGATCAGCCCCTTCCCCCACGGCCACCAGAGTCACCCAGTGCCCAGTCAGCGAGATGTAACGCCCTTGGCTATGCTTAGTCGTCAAGGTGTCTGTGGTGAAATGCACCCAGGCACACGTAGATTTAGACAAGGAAGGATGCAGTGCTCCTCGTGCTTGCATCACTCCATGTCTGTGCCATAGGGTGAAATGTAACCTCCTCGTCTTCCTCCTCCATCTCCTCTGATGAGCTACTCCGCTGCGTCACTCTGAGTTCACATCAAGTAGGATCTTCAACCTCGTCATCATCCAATGTGTTATCCCATTCCCCGCCCTCAGAGTGACCCCTCTCCTCTTGTTGCCCTGACAGCACAGTACAATCCGCATGAGCCTCAGGTATCCGAGTCTCATCTGGATCACCTCCCTCCCCTGTGGTTAACGTCTGGTGATGAGGTTCAGGAACCTGTTCTTACCCTACTTCGTCCTGCCCCGAATCCAAGCTAAAAAAATTTTGGGCATCGGTGCAGATGCTTTCCTCCCCTTGACTCTGTGACTGTTTGGAGTACACTTCTGATGCCCATGGTGTAGAATGGGTGAATAGTTCTACAGACTCGCCCATCTGTGGTTCGCTACAGTCAGCTGGGCAGTTGTGACGAGGGGAAAACATGAGTAATTGGGGTGCCACCTCTGAGGACTGTACTGCGTGTGATGTTGAGGTGGAGGAAGAGGCGGAGACGCCACTGGAAGCAGAGCTTGCCATCCACTGGAGCACCTGCTCTTTCTGGGCCTTATCAACAAGGCGTATCGCTGTGCGGCTGCCAAAAGACTAACATAAGTTGTCAGTTGTCTTTGGATAGGACCTGTTTGTGTTGGTTCACTAGTGCTTTCACTAACATTACCACATACCCCACATACACCTTGAACACCAAGCCTATTCCCCCTTCTACCACGCCCTCTCTTTTTCCCACTCATGTTGGTCAGATACAGACGTAGGAACAAACAATTAACTAAAGAAAAATACGTTTTTTTCCTGTGCAATAGCTCAGCACACACCTGAATTTCAGTGACACTAAATGACAAGGTAAGATATGGCCTGCCGTATAACATTACTAACAGACAAAAGAAATTTGTTAGTGTGCATGAGGCCGATAAAACCTACGAGATGTTCTCCAAACAATTTCAAACTGAGATGTCCCCTGCTGTATTACTTTAGGAACAGAAGAAATTATTTTTTTTGAATGTGGATGAGGCCAGTATGACATAGAATATATGCTCCAAAGTATTTCAAACTCAGATCTAGCCAGCTGTATCACTTTACTCAGAGCTAAAAATATATTTGGGTTACTCTGCATAAGCTCTGCGTCCAGCTGACTTTGACCACCACTGACGTAGTAGCTGGTTTATAGCACTCTATGACTTTTGGCACAGGAAAAAATATTTTTTGGACTGGGCCAGGTAAGAGAAGTTTTTGTTTTTTTTACTGTGAAACCAGGACAAGTTCAACTCCACTAAAATAGGATCCGCCTTTTAACAGACTGGATCAACTTTGCCACAGTAAAAAACTTTTGGTGGACTCTGTCTGCCAACCAAAAATATATATAGGTTTGACTGTGCGTACAAGCTGAATTTGACCGCCACTGACGTAGTAGCAGGCTTATAGCACTGTATGACTTTTGGCACAGGAAAAAACATTTTTTGGACTGGGCATAGCAAGAGTGAAAATGTATTTTTTCACTCTGAAACCACCTGAAGTTCAACTCCACTAAAATAGTATCTGACACTAAAAAAATATTTAGTGCACACAGCTTTCAATATCACAATAGCAACAGAAAAATAGCAGAACACAATTTCAACCCCACTAAATGAAAAGGTGCACTGCGCTTGCTTGATCACATTAGCAAGTGCAAAAAAAGATTCAAGGTGTACTGAGACATGGAGCTCTATACCAGCGGTGCACAGCACTATTGTATGGCATTGGCCCTCTGTTTCTGTCAGAATCTCAGTACTTGCACAAGAACACCAAAAATGTGCTGCCCCAGCGGTTGCAGAGGTACACAGGCCAGGAACTATCTACACTATCTGACTACCACACAAGCGCCCATCTATCTAGCTAATATCTCTCATTACACAGGAGAACACTGAGCTGCGTCTGCGTCCAGCAGTGACATGGATATAATGGAGCTGAGGGAACATGGCCGCTTTTTATATTGAGAGGACATGTGATTTCTGCAGCCAATTGCAGAAGCCCTTATGTCTGGACAGTGTAAATGCTTCCTGCGCTATGATTGGCTGGCTGCGCTTTCCTCAGTTAAAGTTACCGCCCACAGGAAAAAAGAAAAGTGCGCCGCTGATCTGACCTGTTCTAAGCTCTCCACAGCCCCCACACTCACCCGACACATATCACCGCCCATCATACACTTGCACTATGCTAGCAAAACTGTTCAAAACGGCGTGGTTGCCCTGTATTCATGGTCCCGTGCAAATTCTTAAACTTTTCAGATTTTAAGAAAGTTTGCTCGCCTTTGTGATCACTAATCCGAACGTGTCATATTCGTGCCGAATTTGAAACTTTCGCACATTCGCCGAACAAATTCGCTCAACACTAGTGACGATCACAGTTTTAGGCTGTGGCCTTGTAGTGTAGTATTGTTCAGCGACCAAGTGTGAATAAGTTCAACAACACACAGCTGGCTGACTTTAAATCGAGTATATTTGGTATGCTCCACAAAATGTCTTATTATGTCAGTATATGGGATCAGGTGTGACGACCATGGTTTTAGGCTAGGGCCTCTTAGTATAGCATTGTTCAACCACCAAGTGTGAATAGGTTCAACAACACACAGCTGGCTGACTTTAAATAGAGTATATTTCGCACGCTCAACAAAATGTCTATTATTACGGCAGTAATATGGGATCAGGTGTGATGATGGAAAATTGTCTCCGCTTTACAATACAGCAATGTGAATAAAATAAAACAAAATGCCTGTATTCTGCTAACAACATATGGAGCAGCAAAATGGTGTACTGTATTGCTTTTTAAGCTACTAATCAGGATTAAGATTAAAAAAAATTAGCCCTGGCCCCTGATATCTGGGGCCATGTCTACATATATCTGTAACAGCAGGAGCAGACAGAACGTGCAATGGACCCTATTGTGCTGTATACAGTGTCCACAAAACCTGCCTGCCTAACTCCTGCTATCACCACTGAATATATGCAGCTGGATTAGTCCTCAGAAGGACTGTTAGTTCAGATGGATATCTATCTTGGTGTGGAATACCTATACCTAACTATGACACCGCCAATTCTGTCCTTCACACAGCAGCACCTCTCCCTACTCTGCTTGTTTCCAGGTTAGACTGTGATGAGCATAGGGGCACCAGGTCTTATATATACCCGATGACGATATGCGGCCAGCCAATCACTCTAATGCCACAACCAAGATGGCTACGGTATTACAGTGAGTGGCAGACAATCCCTGCATGTTCACTGGCTCTCTTAAGAGTACCAGACATGCAGGGCAGGGACCCGAGCTCCCGCCCAAGCATCCCGGAAATACTCGCCAAGCATGTCGAGCAGCGAGATCCTCAGGTGAGTACCGAGCAGTGTCGAGCACGCTCGCTCATCACTACTTCTGATCTTTGGGCACCACCACATCCACGTTCCTTAAAGTCACCCTTTCCCATATTGAATGCTTTATGAAAAAAAATCCCTGGCTTTATTTTTCACAAATACCGTCACAGATGTGTTATGTATTAAGTCCCTGTATGTAGCAATGTGTGAGTAATTTTTTTTAGCTTTATTAGACACTGCAACTGCAGACTCAGGAAAATTACTGCTAAATAGTGACGTTTGCGTATCTCAGGAGGCTTTGTGCCAGTCGCACAATTGCTAGATAAATATACGCTATTTCAGCAATAGGCCAGGAATATTTGTTATGCACACGCCCGGGCTAAGCGGCGTGTGCGTGTGATTGGTAGTGATTCCACTGGACCGTGCCGGAGAGTGAATGCCTGGAGGGGCGTAACTAGGTATTCACCCGATCCGACCAGGGTCGCACGACGGCATACGACGCCAGTGCACCAAGGAGGAACCGAGCAGAGGGACCAGGTGCTACTCCAGGACAGACCCCGGACACGGCTGTTGACCCACACAGGGGAATACAGGAACAGACTGGTAGGCTGGCACACAGACTGGTGGGTATAGGCAGGCACGACTGGTATGCAGGCAGGCGGGTAAGCAGGCAGGGGGGTACAGGCAAGCACAGCAAGAGTGCAGACAGGGAGGCACTAGCAGGTAGGAACACAGGCGGGATAGGACCCAGTACACACTGGGACTCAGGAACAATACAGGCAGAGGGGTACAGGCAAGCACAGCTAGAGTGCAGACAAGGCTGAGCAGGGAGGACAGGGCTCTGTTCACACGGAACAGACAGGAAGGGAAAGGCAGAGCCAGACACCCACAGGGTACTTGCAGTGAAGTAGCGAGTGGACCACAAACTCACAAACGGGAGTACAGAGACAACAGGCAGGAGTTAGGTACGAGTTCAGACTCTGCAGAAAAAGGAAGGGAACGGACATAGAGGCAAAACAGGTAAAGGATAGGAGAGAGTTCAGACTGGAACTGAGTGTACGGAGGAGACCGACACTGCAGCGGGATACAGGAGCGGGTCT
Organism: Phyllobates terribilis; assembly: GCF_046119375.1. Classification (NCBI taxonomy): domain Eukaryota; kingdom Metazoa; phylum Chordata; class Amphibia; order Anura; family Dendrobatidae; genus Phyllobates; species Phyllobates terribilis. The sequence goes on along the minus strand of NW_027362789.1, from coordinate 5,383,919 downwards.
GGGAATACTGCCCCCAGAGAGGCAGGACGAACAGGCAAGGAGCGTGTTCAGACAGGACAAACAAGATACAGGAGCGGGTCTAGGTAATCGGCCCCTAGAAGGCGGGAGGAACAGGCTAGGAGCGTGTTCAGACAGGACAGACAAGAGAACACAGATAGGACTCAGTTCAGACACGGGAACTAATACCGCAAAGCAGGAGACATACAGGACTCAGTTCAGACACGGGAACTAATACCGCAAAGCAGGAGACATACAGGACTCAGTTCAGACACGGGAACTAATACCGCAAAGCAGGAGACATACAGGACTCAGTTCAGACACGGGAACTAATAGCGAAAAGCAGGAGACATACAGGACTCAGTTCAGACACGGGAACTAATACCGCAAAGCAGGAGACATACAGGACTCAGTTCAGACACGGGAGCTGATACCGCAAAGCAGGAGACATACAGGACACAGTTCAGACAGGCCTGGAAATACAGCCTCCAGGAAAGGCAGACAAGGAAACAAAGAACGGGACCTGGCACCTTCAGAGTGCAAGCACACACTGAAGGAAACACTATGCTCAGGCAGGGATAGAAGGGAGCTGCTGAGCTATATACCAAGTGACAGACAGCAATAGGCTGAGGACGCACAAGGGGCGTGACCCACAGCAGGTACAAAAAGCAGGAAGTGATCGGGCGCCGCCCTTAAGCAGCAGAAACAGACACAAACAGACAGCATGGAGGGAAGCCAGAGAGACATTCTGGACAGGAGATCAAGTGTGCTCTCTTGCACAGTGGGAGATGGACCACCATGCAAGGACGCCGCCAGGTATGTTACAGTACCTCCCCCCTTATGCCCCCTCTTCTTCAGGCCTGCCAGAATCTTCCGCAGGGAATTCGAGGACCAGTCGTTCACTGGGTTGGAGGGGGACAGAGACTTGAGAGTAATCTCTGCTTCGAGGTACATCTTGTCAAGCTCACAGAAAGAAATAGACGGGTTATCAGGTACATAATGAGGAAAAGTCACTGTCTCCTTGTTATCTGGTGGTATCCCGGAGGATTCAGGAAACAACTGGAGGTCCTCCGCCGGGTCAGAAGAGTGCAGAGGCTCAGAGAAAACAACTGCTTCAGAGTACACTAGGTCGGACTCACTGGAGGAAGCAGGCGAGGTATCGGGTACCGAGTATAGGAAAGTCTCTGTCCATTCACCACCAGGTGGCACCCCGAAGGGTTCTGGAGACAGCTGGCGGTCCTCCGCCTGGTCAGAGGGGTGTAGAGACTCACGGGTAACCTCTGCTTCAGAGTACACTAGGTCGGACTCACTGGACGAAGCAAGCGAGGTATCAGGTACAGAGTATAGGAGAGTCTCTGTCCTTTCACCACCAGGTGGCACCCCAAAGGGTTCTGAACACAACTGGAGGTCCTCCGCCTGGTCGGAGGGGTGTAGAGACTCGGGAGTAACCTCTGCTTCGGAGTACACTAGGTTGGACTCACTGGACGAAGCGAGCGAGGTATCAGGTACAGAGTATAGGAGAGTCTCTGTCCTTTCGCTACTAGGTAGCACCCCGAAGGGTTCAGGAGACAACTGGAGATCCTCCGCCTGGTCGGAGGGGTGTAGAGACTCGGAGGTAACTACCACTTTGGGGTACCCATTGTCAGGCTCACAGGACGAAGCGGACAAAGTATTGAGTACCGGGTGTAGAGAAGTCTCTCTCCATTTGTCATCGAGTGGTATCCCGGAGGATTCAGGAGGCAACAGGGGATCCTCCGCCAGGTAGTAGAGGTGCACAGACTCAGAGGTAACCACAGCTTTGGAGCATCCTTGGACATGCACACCGGTTAAAGAGAGAGAAGCATCTGATGCCGGGTGCAGGAAGTTCTCCTGTGTGGAGTCTGGATGGGCAGAAGTCTCTTCGGGCAGGAGAACTGGTGCACTACCCACGCACATTACCCATTGGGGTTTCTCCGGGATACAGGGAGATGAAGCTTCAGTAGGGACTTCAAGGTTGGGGTCAGGAGGTCTCAGGGAGGACAGACCCTGGCGTGACGGCTTGCCTCTAAGTCTAGCACGTCTGGACTGCCTCTTGAGGTTGAGAGAAGTATTCCGGAAAGCGTAGTCACCCTGTGAGGATTCTGGGTGGGCAGTAGTCTCATTGGGCTGGAGGACTATTGCGCTACCCACACACATTACCCATTGGGGCTGCTCCGGGATATTGGGAAGTGAAGCTTCAGCAGGAGCCTCCGGGTCAGGATCATCGAAGACCATTAAAAAGGCCACCAGGAAGGCCATTAGATCCCGGAGGATCGGATCCTGTGTTTCCCATAGGGGGTTGATCCATTCCAAGGCATCACCCGCTAGGTTAGACATAATGAATCCCACCTTAACCCGATCGGTGGGAAAACAAAGAGGGTAGAACTTGAAGTGTAGCATGCATTGCTCCACAAATGCACGACACTGTCTTGGATCCCCATAGTAACGTGGCGGATCCGCAGGAACGAGAGCTGATAGATCCATCTGGACGGGTGCGTAATTCGTCTGGAACTCAGCTAAAGGGGGAAAAAAATTTATTTATTTATTTTAATGCATGTATTCGCTGGAAAAACTTCTCAGAGAGCGAAGGCCGTGGGGCTCAACGGGAACCATGGCCTGAGCATGCTGTTATGCACACGCCCGGGCTAAGCGGCGTGTGCGTGTGATTGGTAGTGATTCCACTGGACCGTGCCGGAGAGTGAATGCCTGGAGGGGCGTAACTAGGTATTCACCCGATCCGACCAGGGTCGCACGACGGCATACGACGCCAGTGCACCAAGGAGGAACCGAGCAGAGGGACCAGGTGCTACTCCAGGACAGACCCCGGACACGGCTGTTGACCCACACAGGGGAATACAGGAACAGACTGGTAGGCTGGCACACAGACTGGTGGGTATAGGCAGGCACGACTGGTATGCAGGCAGGCGGGTAAGCAGGCAGGGGGGTACAGGCAAGCACAGCAAGAGTGCAGACAGGGAGGCACTAGCAGGTAGGAACACAGGCGGGATAGGACCCAGTACACACTGGGACTCAGGAACAATACAGGCAGAGGGGTACAGGCAAGCACAGCTAGAGTGCAGACAAGGCTGAGCAGGGAGGACAGGGCTCTGTTCACACGGAACAGACAGGAAGGGAAAGGCAGAGCCAGACACCCACAGGGTACTTGCAGTGAAGTAGCGAGTGGACCACAAACTCACAAACGGGAGTACAGAGACAACAGGCAGGAGTTAGGTACGAGTTCAGACTCTGCAGAAAAAGGAAGGGAACGGACATAGAGGCAAAACAGGTAAAGGATAGGAGAGAGTTCAGACTGGAACTGAGTGTACGGAGGAGACCGACACTGCAGCGGGATACAGGAGCGGGTCTGGGAATACTGCCCCCAGAGAGGCAGGACGAACAGGCAAGGAGCGTGTTCAGACAGGACAAACAAGATACAGGAGCGGGTCTAGGTAATCGGCCCCTAGAAGGCGGGAGGAACAGGCTAGGAGCGTGTTCAGACAGGACAGACAAGAGAACACAGATAGGACTCAGTTCAGACACGGGAACTAATACCGCAAAGCAGGAGACATACAGGACTCAGTTCAGACACGGGAACTAATACCGCAAAGCAGGAGACATACAGGACTCAGTTCAGACACGGGAACTAATACCGCAAAGCAGGAGACATACAGGACTCAGTTCAGACACGGGAACTAATACCGAAAAGCAGGAGACATACAGGACTCAGTTCAGACACGGGAACTAATACCGCAAAGCAGGAGACATACAGGACTCAGTTCAGACACGGGAGCTGATACCGCAAAGCAGGAGACATACAGGACACAGTTCAGACAGGCCTGGAAATACAGCCTCCAGGAAAGGCAGACAAGGAAACAAAGAACGGGACCTGGCACCTTCAGAGTGCAAGCACACACTGAAGGAAACACTATGCTCAGGCAGGGATAGAAGGGAGCTGCTGAGCTATATACCAAGTGACAGACAGCAATAGGCTGAGGACGCACAAGGGGCGTGACCCACAGCAGGTACAAAAAGCAGGAAGTGATCGGGCGCCGCCCTTAAGCAGCAGAAACAGACACAAACAGACAGCATGGAGGGAAGCCAGAGAGACATTCTGGACAGGAGATCAAGTGTGCTCTCTTGCACAGTGGGAGATGGACCACCATGCAAGGACACCGCCAGGTATGTTACAATATTATTTAGCTGAAAAAATTGTTTAGTATAAGCTGGTACTGAGGAATATTATTTTGCTCTAAAAAGAGCTGTTTTATATATTATGGTACTGGATATGAAACCCTGCCTCTCTCCGTACTCCCATAATCTGTTGCTACATTATACACAATGCACAACCTACAAAAAGAGTGGCGTGACAGAGCCCAAAAAAGAGTCAGGTCAACATCATAATGATTCCAGATAAAAGATCTGTTTTATTTTGTATCAAAGATATAAAAAGGAGGTCCCACGGACACTCCTAAATAGAGCACAACCAATAAAATAGTAGGTCATAGGTGAAAACCACACAAAGGACAGAGAGACAACCATGTGAGTCCACAAATATGGGTACATGAAAAGAAGTGACAATATTATCAATTCAGGTGTCTTGCTGGGGCCCCGACGCGCGTTTCGCGTGAGGCTCTTTGGGGAGCGTTGTGCCAGGATAACACATATGCATGATTGTATACTGTGCTTGTAAGTTATGTTAAACAACCAAAATATCCAGATCAATATATACTAAACGTCTGGACAAAGAAGAGATACCAGCTGCATATAAAAGGTAGGTGGTGACAGATATAAGGTAATTAATTTGTCTACCCATACCTTATCCACAACTCAACTAACACTCTTAGAGAAGGGCCCTATCTATTCTCCCGCTCATCACCTAGACAAGTTCACGACTGTGAAAGATACACATCTATTTGCAAGGAAACTCATTTACAAAAAATTACATTACAAAACAGCGTTACATGACCTATTTCCTACCAGAGAAGAAAGGGAAGCATTGGAAACCCTGGAATCTCTGGAGGCAGAAAGTAATTCAGAGGTTAGTGACTTTCTCCATAATCTATTTAACAAATCTAAGAAATTTCCAGCCCTCAGCTTATGTCCTGCCATTGAGGTATTCAGGATGAAGTTGGTGCCGGGAAAAAATCTGCACTCCTCCGTGGTGAAGAAATTTGACGAGAGATTGTATTTATATTATATTGTAATTATATTTTGTATTTGGATGATTCAATTCCAGAGGTTATATTACTTGTTTTATGGTTTTTATTATATACCCATAAGAGTGTAACTAGTCGATCAATATTTTCATTTAAACTATTCATCAATATTTCATATTTTTTTTTCTGTAAACCGTTTGTTGTTTTTGGCGCCAAGAATAACAGCGGGCTTTTTTTACCACGTGTGGATTTATGTATATAAGACCGTTTGATGAATCGGTCTACATCAGCTATGTACCTGAGGAAGTGGACGGGACGTTCACGAAACGCGCAGCAATCGTAGCTTTTAGTAATAAACTACAAGATTGTTAATTATATACAATCTCTCGTCAAATTTCTTCACAACGGAGGAGCACGGTTTTTATTCCAGGCACCAACTTCATCCTATTACAGAGATTACTGGTTGATGACACTTCTAGACCCACGCTACAAGGAGAACTTTCTATCTCTTATTCCTGCAGCGGACAGGTCTGCTAAAATGGGGTAGTACCAGAAGGCCCTTGTTGTGGAATTATTAAAAAAATGCCCATCTGAAAACTCTGGAAGCAGAGGTCACAGTTCGTTGGACAACCAAGGAGTACAGGTGAGACAGACATAAATCCAATCCAGCAGAGGCAAGGGAACACTGTCAAAGTTCTGGCACAGTTTTCTCAGACCCTAATATCGCACAAGCCCTGATGCGAGTAGTATTCTCACAAGGAGGGAAAAATTTGGGAAGATGCAGAAGGAATACCTTTCCGACCGTACCAAAATCCTCCATGATTCCTCTGTGCCTTATAATTATTGGGTATCCAAGCTGGACACGTGGCATGAACTGGCTCTCTACACCTTGGAAGTCCTGGCCTGCCCTGCCGCTAGCGTTTTGTCAAAGAGGATTTTTAGTGCCGCCGGGGCATTATAACTGATATATCTGATAGGAGCATCCGCCTGTTAACTAAAAATGCTGACAGGCTGACTCTTATAAAAATGAACAAGGGCTGGATTGAACCAGACTTCTCAACACAAATACAAATTCTAACAATCTATTCAGTAGGACTATCAGCTGTGTATCCACCAGACTTCTGCACAACACAACTGATGGTCCCAACCCCATTTATAAGGCAAGAAATCCCACTTATTAAACCTGACAGGGCACACCTGTGAAGTGAAGACAGTTTCCGGTGACTACCTCTTGAAGCTCATCAAGAGAATGCCAAGAGTGTGCAAAGCAGTCATCAAAGCAAAAGGTGGCTACTTTGAAGAACCTAGAATATAAGAGATATTTTCAGTTGTTTCACACTTTTTTGTTAAGTATATAATTCCACGTGTTAATTCATAGTTTTGATGCCTTCAGTGTGAATGTACAATTTTCATAGTCATGAAAATACAGAAAAATCTTTAAATGAGGAGTGTCCAAACTTTTGGTCTGTACTGTATGTGTGTATGTCCGGGATTGGCATCTGCACCGTCGCAGCTACAGCCACAAAGTTTGCACAGTCACACGTCTGGACCCCGAGAGCGTCATAGCCTATGTTGTGAGGCGAAATTTTAACCAAGCGAGTTCCAATTCACCAAACAATTTTGCCCCTATCTACATAATGGGGAAAAAATGAAAGGAAAAGTATTGGAGACAAATTGACAGCTGCCAGATGTGAACAAGGGGGACTTAAAGAATGAGAGTGATGGCGCCAAAGAGTATAGACCGTACAGTTGCTAAGGTGGGGCCCCGACATGGGATACTCACCACACACGGGGATATGAACACTAGAGTTGAGCCACCCCCGTAGTGTTCAGGTTCGGTTCGGTTCGAACACCGGTATGTTCGCCGAACTGTTCTTCGAAGGGTTCGTCGAACACCGTTAAAACCAATGGCAGGCAAACAAAAACACATAGAAACACATAGAAAACACATAGAAAACACGTTCAAAGGTGTCCAAAACCTGACAAACTGCTCAGAAGACACAACTAACACATGGAAAAGTGACAAGTACATACAGTCATGTGAAAAGAAAAGAGGTGGAGGAGTAAAAGGAGGAGGAGACACAGATATAGGCATGTCATGCCCTTTTAAAATCAAGAAAGGCTGGAGTAAAAATCTAAAATCAGCCTACCAACACCCAGACGTCGTGACAAGAAAATTAAAAAAATAAATATCTCTAGGTATAATGGCGGTTCCATTCAGAACACTTTCCTTACAAGACGTAGTGGTATCCCCGTTGGGAGTCGTGCCAAAAACGGAACCCAATACATTCAGACTAATCCACCATTTGTCATATCCAAGGGGCAGGTCAGTAAACGACAACATAGTATATACTGTACATCCTTTGACAAGGCAATCAGGCGGGTCAAGAAGTTGGGAAGGGGCACCCTAATGGCCAAAACAGACATTGAGGGGGCGTTCCGGTTACTTACTACCTGTGCCTCCGAATAGTGTCCGCCTATTGGGCTGCTTCTGGGGAGTAGCATTCTATATAGATCGCTGCTTGCCCATGGGGTGCTCCAGATCCTGCTCACTATTTGAGGCGTTTAGTTGCTTCCTCGACTGGGTCGTCATGGACGTTTCTAAGGGGGCATATATTATCCATTAGCTCGCTGACTTCTTATGCCTGGGCCCAAAAGATTCGCCACAGTGTGAATACATGTGATAGTCCACCTGTGAGAAGGAGAGAGCTGGAGGGAGAGCGGACACCACAGAGCCGAGGGGTTAGATGGAGAACGGAAGAAGGAAAGAGGGTGAGGGAGGTAAGGGAGTACAGTGGAAGGCCGGCCTGAGCTCCCCCACGTTCCTCCTGCTGGGCGGGGAACAGCCCTGGAAAGAAAAGCCGCTTGCGTATCCCTTTGAAGTTACGGGCGCGAGCGGGAAAAGGGACTACGCTGGAGTGTGAAGCCGACACAGCCAAGCCGTTCCTGCCCGTGCGACCTCCGTGTCGCCGAGTTGTGCCAGAGCTGCGATGGACCCTGACGGCCAGCCCCCCTCTCCCAATACTGGTGCCGGTCCACTGGTGGGTCGAGACCCCCTGCGGTGGAGGCAGGTCTAAGCTCTGTAATTTGAATGAATACACTTTAAATCCTTTTTCAAGGATCTATTGGAGGGCAAGTCTGGTGCCAGCAGCCGCGGTAATTCCAGCTCCAGTAGAGTCAACTAAAGCTGCTGCAGTTAAAAAGCTTTTATAAGGATCGAGCTTGGCGGTTCGCCGCAAGGCGTGCTACCACCAGTCCCAGCCCCTTTGCCTTGGGGCGCCTCCCCGATGTTCTTCACTGAGTGTCCCGGGGGCCCGAAGCGTTTCATTTGAATAGATTAAGTGTCCAAAGCACAGGTGGTGTACCTTTCTTAACAGCTGGGCTACTTCGCTGACTAGCAGACACTGCTACTAGGCCCAAAGTATTGCCTGGGCTAGATGTAGTTAAAAATTGTTATTAGATACACAGGCGGTGTAGCTTGCTTCACAGCTGGGCTACTACGCTGACTAGCAGACACTGAAGCTTTGGAGCAGACCTCTGATTCCCAGGCTATAGTATGAGTAAACAGCTCTTCAGACTCAACCATCTGTGTTACCCCAAGCTATAGTGAATGTAGTTTCTTACGGTTAAAAGGGTGGGGGGAGCGACCCGACCCACCTGGAATTGACAATGCCAACGTCATGTAAAACACAGCAATGGGACTACAAAAAGAGTCTCCATTTTTTCCAAAAATTGTGTCACAGACACCACTTAAGTGGCATCAATTGCCCCAGAGTTGCTTAAAATGGTTGGTGAGGTGATTTTCACAAATCCTCAAGCTTTTAGTCTCCTAAGGATGACACAGGTGTAGAAAAGTCCTTGCGGATCCATGATTTGTTCATCATTATGAACGCGAGTCTGTCTACATTGTCAGTGGACAGCGGCGTGTGCTTATTTGTCAGCACACCACGAGCAGCGCTGAACAGAGAGAACGCTGGTTGTGGGGCATGACAAGATCTCCAAGGAGTAAGTGGCGAGCTCAGGCCATTTTTCTAGATTGGAATCCCAAAAATGAGCAAGGGTCCAGTGACACAGTCATGGCTTCGATGTTCACTTTGAGATACTCCTGTACCATCCTCTCTAGGCGTTGACTATGTGTCAGACTTCTTGTCTCCTGTGGCCTTGCAAAGGATGGTCTAAAAAAGTGGTGAAACGATTCCACAAAATTGCTGTTACCAGCAGATACGGTGTTACTGTTATGGTTTGAGTGATGAAGACTCGACAGTCCCACGGTTGGCAAGTTAGAACTGTGAGATTCACTACGTGCACCACTGGTGTTTTGTGGAAAAGCACATGTAAGATTTTGTAACAGCCTCTGCTGATACTCCTGCATGCGTGAATCCCTTTCTATGGCAGGAATTATTTCAGCAAATTTACTTTTGTTCCGGGGATCTAAGAGTGTGGTAACCCAGTAGTCGGGATTACTTCGAATTCTGACAATCCGAGGGTCATGTTGCAGGTAGTGCAGCAAGAAGGCACTCATGTGTCTTGCGCATCCAGGAGGCCAAGTCCTTGTTGTGTTGGTGGCGAGGTAAGAATCAGGCTTCCTTCCTCTGCCCTCTCCCCCCAACCTCGCACAACAGAAATGTGATCAAGGTCTCCCTCATCTGATGAGTCTTACATGCCCATCGCCAGTTCGTCCTTCACTTCTTCCTCGGCTCCTGCACCTTCTTCAACAGTTTGGCTGCTACCATGCGCCCTCGTTAATCACTCTCCCCCACTCTCCCATGCCTGCCGCCTTGGTGCTGCCGACCGTCTGGACCTTGGAGATGTTATCCCTTCCGCATATGACTCCTCCTCTACTTCTTCCCCCTCCTCTTGTCCCACCACCTGACTCCGAATTCTGTTTAATGTGTGCTCCAGCATGTAAATCACCGGAATAGTCATGCTGATAATGGCATCGTCAGCACTAAACATCTTCGTCGCCATTTCAAAACTGTGCAGAAGGGTGCATAGGTCCCTGATCTGAGACCACTCCTGCAGCGTGATTTGCCCCACCTCTGGATCTCGTTGGCCCAGGCTATACGTCAGAACGTATTGCACCAGGGCTCGTTGGTGCTGCCACAGTCGCTGCAACATGTGCAGAGTTGAATTCCACCGTGTCGGCACGTCGCATTTCAGCCGGGGAACTGGCAGGCCCAACGACTTCTGTAGAGATGTAAGTCGTTGAGCTGCGGGATGCGAATGGCGGAAGTGAGCACACAGCGACCGTGCCCTCTGCAGAAGGCCATCTAGTCCGGGATAGTGGGCTAAAAATTGCTGGACAACCAGGTTCAACACGTGAGCCATAAAAGGTGCGTGTGTGACATTTCCCCGGCGAAGGGCCGCACCCAGGTTTGCAGCATTGTCGCACATGGCCTTCCCTCGCTGCAGGTCCAGTGGAGCCAACCATTCATGAAACTCTGTCTCCAGAGCTGACCACAACTCCTCAGCTGTGTGACTCACATTTCCCAGACATTTCAAAGTAAAAACCGCCTAATGCCGTTGAGCCCTGTTGCCAGCATAGTAAGGAGGTGTGCAGGATCCCTTCTGCGCAGTTAGAAAGCTTGTGGCATGACCAGACAGGCTTTGGGTGCAAGTGGAGGACCAAGAGGAGGTTGAGGAGGCAGAAGCAGTGGAGGAACTTCTAGATAAAGAGGATTGACGCACAAATCGTGGGGACGGCAAGATTTGGACAGCAGCCCCTTGTCCTGCTGTCACCATAGTTACCCAGTGCCCAGTCAGCGACATGTAACGCCCCTGTCCATGCCTACTCGTCCAAGTGTCGGTGGTGAAATGCACCCTGTCACACACAGAGTTTCTCAAAGAAGCGGTGATGTTGTGTGCGACATGCTGGTGTAGCGCAACCTAACCTCGTCGTCAATAGCATCCTCGTCCACCTCCTCTGCTGACCTCATCGACTGGCTGACTGTGGGTTGACAGTAAGTGGGATCTCCAACCTCATCATCATCACGTTCTCACACCTGTCGTCCTCAGAGCCAACCTCTTCCTGCCCTGACCGAAAAGTCAAGTTGTCGCTCCAATCAGGTATCCGAGTCTCATCATCGTCTTCATCATTGTCTCCACCAACAGGAGTTACAGTTTGGGAACGAGGGTCTACATTATGCTCAGAACCTTCTTCATCTGGTCCTGTTTCCGACTCATAAAGATTCTGGGTATCAGTGCAGATCATTTCCTCGTCTGGATTCACAGAAGCTCTGGTGCAGACCTCTGATTCCCAGGCTATAGTATGAGTAAACAACTCTGCAGACTCAACCATCTGTGTTACCCCATACTCAGACGGGCAGCTGTAGACTTGGGAGCTGTGAGGAAGAAAGTGCGATTGGGGTGACACCTCTGAGGACTGGAATATTTGTGATGTTGAAGTTGAGGTGGAGGAGAGCCCACTTGAAGGAGCACTTGATATCCGTTGAAGCACCTGCTGTTTTTGTGCCTCATCTGGAATTTGTAGCGATGGGCGTGTCCGTAAGAAAGGGATCGTATCACATTGTCCACGAAAAGAAGTAGACATCTTAGTTTGGCTGGAAGATGGTCTTTCTTCTGCAGATGTTACTGTTGCTTTAACACCAACCCACGGACACAACCTTTTTTTCCCTTTCCAACACGCCTATTCCCCTTTCCACCAGCAGCAGGCCTTTTGACACTCATTTTGGTGGTTAACTAATTGACAACTCTGTAGTTGTTTGCACAAAAAACGATGGATGGAAACCGAGCAGAGCTGAGTGGCCAAACTGTGGTACTAGCCCAAAAGGATTGGCTGGGTTAGATGCAGTAAAACAATTTTATTAGATACACAGGCTGTGTAGCTTGCTTCATAGGTGGGCTACTCTGCTGACTACAAGACACTGCTACTATGTCCAAAATGATTTACTGGGATAGATGCAGTAAAAAATTGTTATTAGATACACAGGTGGTGTAGCTTGGTTCAGATGGGCTACTCCAATGAGTAACAGACACTGCTACAGACCCAAAATGATTTACTGGGCTAGATGCAGTGAAAAATTGTTATTAGATACACTGGTGGTATAGCTTGGTTCAGATGGGCTACTCCAATGAGTAACCGACACTGCTACAGGCCCAAAAAGATTTACTGGGCTAGATGCAGTAAAAAAGTTGTTATTAGATACACAGGTGGTGTAGCTTGGTTCAGATGGGCTACTCCAATGAGCAACAGACACTGCTACAGGCCCAAAATGATTTACTGGGTTAGATGCAGTAAAAAATTATTATTAGATACAGAGGTGGTGTAGCTTGGTTCAGATGGGCTACTCCAATGAGTAACAGACACTGCTACAGGCCAAAAGGATTGGCTTAGCTACATTTAGCCAAATGCTGTGAAAAAACACTTGCACAGCACTGGCACAGACCTGCCTGGCAAAAAGTGCTAGGAACTGCTGTAACCTAGCCCTCAAAAGGGCTGCAATTACAACTAGTCCCTACTCCCTAAACCGATCTGTCTATTTAACAGCAAATTCGCTCCCAATTCACACAGTTATACTGTATAGCCCACACAGAAGCAGCGGTGCCGTCTAACACTCAGCTGAAGCAGTGAGAAAATGGTGGCGACGGGGAAAATGGCTGGGTCTTATAGGGCAAGGACATGTGACATACACAGCCAATGACACATGCCCTTGCTTGTGTGAAAATAAAAGCACTTCACTGCGTGTGTGCGCTGCTGATAGGCTGACAGACTGCACCGCCCCACTGTAAATGCGGGAAAGAAAAAAAAAATGGAGATAGGCATTATTTCTGCAGAGATCTATCCCCTGCCCCTCCCCCCACCCACTTTACACTGAAACTGTCTATTAACATTGATTAACAGTATTACTGTGAACAAATCCAGTTTCGCCTTTGGTGCACGAACAGTTATCGAACATAACCTCGAACAGCCGAATTTTTTTCAAATCGTTCGGGTTCGTCGAACGTCTCGAACACCGCCCAAAACAGCTCGAATTTGAGATTGGTGAACAGTCCCAGTCGAACACCGCTCATCTCTAATGAACACACACACAAAATGCGCCACACACTACAACGTGCTTGAACACATATACCACCCTCAGCACACACAAAACTCATCTCCCAAAGATTTATCAGGCTGCCAATAGCAACCAATCACAGCTCAGCTTCTATTTTGCTACAGTTAATTAATCTGAGCTGTGATTGGTTAATATAGGCAACAAAGGACATTCTCATTAGAACATACAGAACGGCCCTATGTGTAAAAAAAGGCAGAAAGAAACATGGCTGATGCAGTTGGACAGTGCAAGAATCAGCCTAAATATACCAACTCCGAAGAACATGATAAAAAGGAGGAACAAGGAGCAAAATGGTAAAGAGCAATAGAAATTTTAATAATTAAGTTCAATAAATAAACATCATCACATAGGTAATATAGTCATAGCATGGAACGAGAGAAAAGTGCATACTATCCGGAACACCCAGTACTCATAAGCTCATAACCCCCAGACCATTGCATTGGGTAAAGGCAAGGAAGATGGGAAAGAGCACGGCAGGCAAAAAAGAAGAAATAAAATATAAACCAGGGGTACACACAATATCCATTTAAGGCAGGAGTCTGCCATAATAACATGTAGCCCTGGTCAGTAAGTAACAAATGCCTTACCAAGGGATAGATGGAGAGCGCGGGGAAGGTGGTAAACCGTGGTAAGAAGGAGCCCCAATGTACGTTTCGCCTAGCAGTTTCTTGGCTTTCTCAAGAGGCTATCCCTTGGTAAGGCATTTGTTACTTACTGACCAGGGCTACATGTTATTATGGCAGACTCCTGCCTTAAACGGATATTTAACTTAATTATTAAAATTTCTATTGCTCTTTACCATTTTGCTCCTTGTTCCTCCTTTTTATCATAAAGGACATTCTCAGTATAACAAAGCTTGTGTAAGGTAATAAGATGTCAGTTAGGATGTGTTGGTGGAAAGGCTGATGTCAGTCACATTACTTGTATGTGAGAGGATATAGAAACTGCCAGTTACAGACTATTTTTGTTATGTTCTGCTACCAAAGCTAAGGAAAGAGAGGAGATCTGTCCCTACTATAGGACTCAGCTGAATCCCTACGATGTAACAGGGAACCTGATCCTGCGATCAGACCTGCTAAAGTCCTAATCTAGTCTGTACGAAGACCTATAGATGTGGGGAGGGAATCCCTACAAGTACTAAGGACTGTGAGGAATATGGGACACCTCCTAACAGAAATAGTAGCAGACAGACGAACAAACAAAATAGATAGAACATAGAGGTCCGTAGACCAAGCAAACTAACAGAGTTAGATACAGAGCACAGGCTAGCTAGAAAGTAGATATACAATGAAGTCCAGCAAAGCCAGAAGGGCGGAGCAGGATTAAATAGGCCAACAAGGTCATGTGACCAGCAAAGGAAAAAAAACCTAACAGCAAGGTTCTAACAGTACCCCCTCTTCTAAGAGGATCCTCCGGATCCCCTAGGACCAGGCTTATCAGGAAATCTCCTGTGAAACGCTCTGATAAGTCTGGACGCGGAAACATCATCTGACCTCACCCAAGAGTTATCCTCGGGTCCGAAACCTTTCCAGGCCACAAGATACTGCAAACTACCTCTATACCGTCTAGAGTCAAGGATGCGAGAAATTTCATATTCCCCGTCCTCCACCACCGGAGGAACAGAGGCAGAGGCGTCACCATCCGACACAACAGCTTTTTTTAACAGAGAGACATGAAAGACCGGATTAATTCTCCAGGAGGTAGGAACCTCCAACCTAACAGCAGATTGGTTGACAACCTGAAGCACCTTAAAGGGCCCTACAAACTTGGGACCCAATTTCTTAGAAGGAATCCTCAACCGCAGATTCCTAGAGGACAACCAAACCATGTCACCAACAGCGAACAAAACCTCCTGTCGTTTCCTATCAAAGTAGTCTTTAGATTTTCTGTTGGCCTCCTGAAGATTACCACGCACATCCGTCCAAACTCTTTCCAAATCACCGGAAAAATTCTCCTCCTCAGGCACGGCAGATCCCAACTTGGAGAACGACCCAAACGACGGATGTCTCCCAGAACAACAAAAAAAAGGCGAACAACCAGCAGAAGAAGATGTATGATTGTTCAGAGCAAATTCGGCAAGTGGCAGAAACTCAGACCACCCCTCTTGATTGTCTGCCACAAAACAACGCAAGAACTGCTCAACATCCTGGTTTTTCCTTTCTGTCTGGCCATTAGATTCAGGATGATATCCGGACGAAAACGACAAATGAATTCCCAACCTGTCACAAAAGGCACGCCAAAAACGAGCCACGAACTGAGGACCCCTATCAGAAACAATGTCAGTAGGAACGCCATGAAGTCTGACAATTTCCTTGACAAAGGCCTTAGCGAGAGTTTTAGCGCAGGGCAGTTTGACGAAGGGAACCAAGTGACACATCTTGCTAAAACGGTCCATGACCACCCAGATGACAGTAAAACCCTCAGAGGGGGGAAGGTCAGTTATAAAGTCCATAGCCAAATGTGTCCAAGGAGCACTGGGGACCTCCAAAGGACAAAGCAACCCCGCAGCAGGAGTATGTGAGGACTTAGATCTAGCACATATAGTACATTGGCGCACCCACTTAATGACTTCCTTCTGCCATCCAGGCCACCAAAAACTGCGACCCACCAGTCTCTTGGTCTCAGAGATTCCGGGATGACCTGCCAACCGAGATTCGTGACACTCAACAAACAAATCTCTCCTAAAGGTCCCAGGCACAAACAACCTCCCATGAGGAGTGTTAGATGGGGCATTCTCCTGAGCTTTAAGAATCTCATCTTCCAAAACGGAGTCTAAAGCAGCTATCACAACACCTTCTTGTAAAATGTTTTCCTCTTTCTCAGCACCGACTATGGGAGAAAAACTGCGAGACAAGGCATCCGCCTTAACATTCTTAGTACCAGGGATGTAAGTAACGGAGAAATTAAACCGCGAGAAAAACAGTGCCCACCTAGCCTGACGGGCATTCAGGCGCTTGGCAGCATCAAGATATATCAGATTTTTATGATCCGTAAGAACCTGAACGGGAAATTCCGCACCCTCCAAGAAGTGGCGCCAGTGTTCAAATGCGAGTTTAATAGCCAATAATTCCCGATTACCAATATCGTAATTCAATTCAGTCTCCGAAAATTTTTTTGAAAAAAAGGCACAGGGATGTAATCCATCCCCGTTATCCTGAGACAATACTGCGCCAACCCCCACAGAGGAAGCATCAACCTCAACCAAAAACGGCCTAGTAACATCAGGCTGCATAAGGATGGGAGCAGAGGTGAACCTCTCCTTGAGATACACAAAAGCTTCAATGGCCTCAGAAGACCACTGAACCGCATCAGCACCTTTCCTGGTGAGATCAGTCAGAGGTTTGACAATACTAGAAAAATTTTTTATGAATTTTCTATAGTAATTGGCGAAACCCAAAAACCTCTGTATCGATTTCAAACCAATAGGCCTAGGCCATTCCTGCACAGCCTGAACCTTAACCGGATCCATCTCAAAACCTTTGCTGGAGATAATGTAGCCCAAAAAACTAATTCTCTGTACAGCGAACTCACATTTCTCCAGCTTAGCAAAAAGCGAATTGTCCATTAATAACTGTAATACCTCACGCACGCTCCGCCAATGAGACTCCAGATCTGGCGAATAAATCAAAATGTCATCCAAATACACAACCACATTTTTACCGATCAAAGGTCTAAGGATGTCATTAATCAGATTCTGAAAAAATGCAGGAGCATTAGTAAGACCAAAAGGCATAACCAGATTCTCAAAATGACCCACAGGAGTGTTAAAAGCAGTCTTCCATTCATCACCCTCCTTCATGCGCAACAGATTGTATGCCCCCTTAAGGTCAATTTTAGAGAACCACTTGGCCCCCAATAACTGGTTAAACAGATCAGGAATCAATGGCAGTGGGTAAGGATTGCGTACCGTAATTTTGTTAATCTCACGAAAATCCAGACAAGGACGTAAACCGCCGTCCTTTTTTTTTACAAAAAAAAATCCAACCGCCACAGGAGACTTAGAGGGCCTAATGTGACCGGCGGCCAAACTTGTCTGTATGTATTCCTCCAAAGCCTTCCTCTCAGGAATAGTAAGGTTAAATAAACGACTTTTAGGAAGAGTCGCTCCAGGGACAAATTCAACAGAACAATCATAGTCTCTATGGGGAGGCAAAACCTGCGATTCCTTCTCAGAAAAAACTCTCCAAAAATCCTGAATAGGAACAGGCAATTCTCCCCTATCCAAAGCTGCAATACGCCCGTTACAACACTTGTCATAACATTTATGGCTCCAGGATTTAATTTCACTGGTAGACCAATCCAGTACAGGATTGTGAAATTTTAACCAGGGCAAACCCAATATTACTGGAGAAGGCAAGTTATTCAACACTACCAAATCCAATTTCTCATGGTGAACACCATTAATAGTGAGAGGAAATTCACAGACCTTGAGAGTAATATTCTTCAAAGGGGAGCCATCCACAGAAACCACAGCAATGGGGGATGATAAAGGTTCAGGTTTTAATTTGAGTTTTTCCACGAATCCCCCATCAATTACATTCAGTGTAGACCCGCAATCAACAAACACCCGAAATTCCATTAATTTTTCCTGAGCAATCGTGGAAGCAGCTAAAAATATACCCTTGGAATTTAAACAGGCAATACGGGCATGACTGACCATTTTTTTTTCTTTCTTCATACGAAGCTCACAGCCTTTAATCAAATGACCAGATTTTCCGCAATAGAAACACAAGCCTTCCGAAAAACGACGGTCTTTTTCTTGAGAGCGAGGTGCCACCGATCCAATCTCCATCGGTTCACCACTGTTAGTACACACATTATCATAACCAGAAACTGACATAGCAGAGGATTTGCTCTCATTAACCCTTGCACGCAGTCTCCTATCCACCCGTATAGCTAATTGCATAGCCTGTTGCAAATCCTCAGGTGTAGGATAAGCAATTAGCAGGTCTTTAACCCTTTCACTGAGCCCAGCAAGAAATAGACTTTTCAGAGCAGAATCGTTCCACCCTGTTTGAGTGGACCAACGACGAAAATGAGTACAATATTTTTCTACATTACCTGATCCTTGTTTTAAACGTCTCAACTCAGTCTCAGCTGATGCGACACGGTCAGGATCATCATATAATAGTCCCAAAGCAGAAAAAAAACTATCCACTGATCTGAAGCATGTATCACTAGGTTGCAAAGAAAAGGCCCACTCCTGAGGCTCTTTGCGCAAAAGTGACATTATGAACCCTACGCGCTGGGATTCATCCCCAGAGGACTTGGGTCTCAAACGAAAATACAATAAGCAAGCATTTTTAAATGAAAAAAATTCTCGATGTTCACCAAAAAATAAATCCGGCAAACATACCTTAGGCTCCAAGAAATATGCTCCAGGACAGTTACTCACGTGCTGACGGAGCTCGGCCACTTCCAGAGAGAGTCCCTGCAGGTGTTTAGCCAAATCCTGAACCGACACCATGATGGAACAAAAAAAATCTTTCCTTAGAGAATTTGCAGGCTGGACTTACTGTTATGTTCTGCTACCAAAGCTAAGGAAAGAGAGGAGATCTGTCCCTACTATAGGACTCAGCTGAATCCCTACGATGTAACAGGGAACCTGATCCTGCGATCAGACCTGCTAAAGTCCTAATCTAGTCTGTACGAAGACCTATAGATGTGGGGAGGGAATCCCTACAAGTACTAAGGACTGGGAGGAATATGGGACACCTCCTAACAGAAATAGTAGCAGACAGACGAACAAACAAAATAGATAGAACATAGAGGTCCGTAGACCAAGCAAACTAACAGAGTTAGATACAGAGCACAGGCTAGCTAGAAAGTAGATATACAATGAAGTCCAGCAAAGCCAGAAGGGCGGAGCAGGATTAAATAGGCCAACAAGGTCATGTGACCAGCAAAGGAAAAAAAACATAACAGCAAGGTTCTAACAATTTTTACCACAATAATGCCTCATAAGAAAAGGAATTTCATGGCACAAATGTCAGCTGATGCGAAAAGAAAAGCAGCATTACAGGCCAATGAAAAATGTGAAGACCGAGAAACAAGGCTGACACACATGAGAACAGCAGCTGCTTCATCAAGAGCCAATGAACTTTCTGAGCAGAGGGAAGCGAGGCTTGCAGAAAAGAGAACAAGAGCTGCTTCCTCAAGAACCAATGAACTTTCTGAGGAGAGGGAAGCGAGGCTTGCAGACATGAAAACAAGAGCTGCTTCCTCAAAGGCCAATGAACTTTCTGAGGAGAGGGAAGCGAGGCTTGCAGATAAGAGAAGAACAGCTGCTTCCTCAAGGGCCAATGAGTCATCTCAGCAGAGAGAAGGCCGACTTGCCACTAAGAGAATTGCTATTTCTTCCACCAGGGCACAGGAAATGGTTGGAGATTTGAAACATGTTGGCTTTTGTTACCAGTCAGACCATAAACTATCAGGATAATTCTAAAGTTCAGATAGGAAAAATGGATATGGTCTCTTAATAATTACATTTCTATTTGTTTTGTATTTTTTGTGTGGAGAATAAATTTTTGTTAACACATTCTATTTTCCTAACACCATTTATTAACCCGGACGAAGCCGCGTAGTACAGCTAGTACAGTATAAATAGCATTCTAGCAACCTTTATAAGCTACGCATTGGTGTTTACATGGTGTATAGAGTTTTCTATTAACGTGTACAGAGCACAGAGCATTTTAGTGACCTTTATACAATGTACAGAGCATTCTAAGGGTCTTATATACTTCACAGAGCATTTTAATGACCTTTATAGTGTATATACAGTAGATCAATGTACTGACCTTAGTACAGTATACAAAGGATTATGGTGATGCTTATACAAAACATAAGGAATTATATTGACCTTTATACCGTACATAGAGAAGTTTAGTGACCTTTACACAGTACACAACATTCTAGTAAAGATATAAACACTTGTTACATCAAAACACACTGACACTTATGGGTTGAAAAAGTAATTACACCTATTATATAAAAATGTTCTATCACATGAAAAACTTGGTTAATAATGAATTATCTATTATTGATTATTCCAAACATAATTTATATTAATATTTTGATAATAATTTGATGAATATTACTGATTGCTATGTTACACTGTGATATTATAGGTTAAGAAGCTGCCAGATTTGGTATTAGATTAGGGAATGAAGACTTCAATCAAGTTACTGCAATTATGAATTTTATCTTAATAAAGACTTTTGATATTTCTAAATTCCAGAGATTCTCAAAAGTTACAAGAAGAAACAGCCGCGTTCCGGAAGTCCCAGAAGGCAACAATGATGTGAAGGCGGAGTGATAATAGACTGTGTCAATTACAATACATTCTCACCACTGACCACCAGGACTGCACAGGACGAGGATCCTATGATGCTAAATGAACTATGCTATTTTCATCACGTTCCAGTGGTTTCTTATCACCTGCAAAGCTTCAATGAAAGCTGGTGAATAATAAAGGAGTGTCAGGATGCTATCACCCTGACAAATGTGCATTAAAGATTAAGTACTGGGGCTCAGAAGGGAGGGGGTATTTGGATTTGGGAGCGCAGAATTTGCTGAATTTCTTTTGGGAGGGCGAGAGCCATAACGCTTTTCCAGAGCCTTTGTACTACCAGTAACGTGGAAGCCTTCTATATTTCAATTGACAGATGACGGACCTTAGTACCTACCGACCTGGACATATGGATACGTCCAAGGTCGTAAAGGGTTAAGAGCCATCTGAGATAGACTTAAGACACTAACAAAATAAGGGGAATATCAGTTACACTAACTAAAACCACAGATAGACTAAACAAAAAAAAAGAAAAAAACAACTTAAAAGATAAGCAAGACAAATAAGAGGTCAATTATGTGAGAGTACTTTGTCAATGCCGAGGTAGGCACACAACTCCG
The DNA here is from genome assembly GCF_046119375.1 of Phyllobates terribilis. Taxonomy (NCBI): domain Eukaryota; kingdom Metazoa; phylum Chordata; class Amphibia; order Anura; family Dendrobatidae; genus Phyllobates; species Phyllobates terribilis. The sequence continues at coordinate 5,362,765 of NW_027362789.1, read as the reverse complement.
ACAGACACCCAAATACATGCCTAAGTAACCTCAGCTATCTTTTCCTGTTTTTCTGGAAGGGACAGTTTGCCAGACGTTCTCCCTGCGACATGGGTTCAAATTTTCCTCTGGAGGATGATCTGAGATGTTGAAGTCCCATCTTCTCAGTAGGTCTCTACCCTCTTCGTATATTGCGATGGAGTGCCAGGCATTGCTGTGGTTAATGAGGAGATTTAAGGGGAAGTCCCAACTGTAAATGATCGTGTTCTCCCTGAGACTAGAGGTAATGGGGGACAGATTCCTGCAAAAGCAAATGGTAGTAAAGGACACATAATAGAAAATCTTCACTTGGTTGAAAGTTTTGGGGAGTTTCCATTTCTTTCTTGAGCAGAAGATCAGGTACTCTTTAATATGAAAGAAGTGGATTCTGGTTAGGACATCACGTGGAAGGTGTTTAGGGTGCAGGACCCTAAGGCTTTGTCAATAATGATATCATGGCTGGAGCCGTCTGGTCATCGTTCCTGGGTAATGGGACAGTGCTGGAGCTATATTAATAGGACAGGTGCTGAAGTAGTCGCTAAATAATGGCACAGGCTGCCAGACCACTGTAGTCAAGGGGCAATCTTCTTCGGATGCCAAGTCATGCCCACTTCACTGTCAGATTTTAATTCAGAAGGTCAAAATCATTAAGAAATGGCTCATTTCATAACTAAACCTGACAACTTTTGAAAATATGTAAAACAGTGTTACATGATCTGAAAGGTCCTTGAGCTAATCAGATATAAGGTCCTTCAGCTGCTCACTCTGGAAGTGCAACCTCTGTGAAGGTCCCGGTACCTTCCTTTCCTGCTCTGCATCAATCAGTTACATAAATTTGGGGCTAGAGGAGAGAGAGCAGTTCTCTCAGTGATCAGGAAGGACAGTGTCTCAGCATTCTCCTGTTACAGGAAGCTGCCTCCAGTCTATAACACCTACTCATTTATTAGCAAGATTTTTTTCTTGCTAAAAGTGTATATTATAGGCCAAAAACTATGGTAAGTTCTAAGGTAATTTCCCTTTCTCATTTAATTATACGATTGTTATGCTTTTGTACAATTTGTCAGTAACATATATAGTTTCTTCCCATTTGAGTTAATTCTTGATACGAGTTTTCCAGTAATTCATTTTTCACACTATGTATGATAATGACTTATCTCTGTGTGGGATTTTTGATGTTTAAAAGGGTTTAACAACCCCCTCTCATTCCTCTTGTTTGGTCCTATTAAGATAAAAACACTTATACAAACCTCCCATCACTTGCATTCTCGGGGTTCATGTGAGGTTGTTACGTCATGTAAGCCCTGCTCCCAATCAGTGCTGGCGTCACTGTCCCCACTTTCAAACAAATCTAACCTCACAAAGAAGTCAGATAGCATCCATTGCCCTGGCTTCGTATTGATGTTCAATATGTCCGAAGGTAGTGACAGTGAAGCCGACACTGATTAGGCGCAGGGCTCGTGTGATATAACAACCTCAAGTGAGCCCCAGGAACGTGAGTCCCGACACTGCTGTAACAGCGCCAGCACAGGATCTGAGTATTAGTGTTTTTATTTAATCAAGGCAAACATGAGGCATAACAATGGGAGTAGTGGAAAACCCCTTTAAGAAGATACAGTTTTCGATTAAAACATTCCAACATTCTAAACATGAAAAAAGAATTGAGAATTGATTTTCAAGTAAAAAAATTCTCATATTAAGAAAATAAAAAATGTTTTTACCCTGCGTGACTTCTCTGGTGACGAAGAAAAGATTTATTCAGAAAACATTTTCCACATTCTGAACAGGAAAAAGGCTTCTCCCCTCTGTGGGTTCTCTGGTGCTTAACAAAATCTGATTTGTGGTTAAAACATTTCTCACACTTTGAACAGGAAAAATGCTTCTACCTGGTGTGAGTTCTCTGGTGCCTAACAAAATTTGATTTCTGTGTAAAACATTTCCCACATTTTGAACATGAAAAACACTTCTCCCCTGTGTGAGTTCTCTGATGTTTGAGAAGACTTGATTTCTCTGTAAAACATTTCCCACATTCTGAGCATGAAAAAGGCTTCTCCCCAGTGTGAGTTCTCTGATGTGGAATAAGACTTGATTTCTCTCTAAAACATTTCCCACATTCGGAGCATGAAAAAGGCTTCTCCCCAGTGTGAGTTCTCTGATGTCTGATAAGACTTGATTTCTCTGCAAAACATTTCCCACATTCAGAACATAAAAAAGGCTTCTCCCCTGTGTGAGTTCTCTGGTGTTTGATAAGACTTGATTTATCTACAAAACATTTCCCACATTCTGAACATGAAAAAGGCTTCTCCCCTGTGTGAATTTTCTGGTGGCCAAGAAGATGCGCTTTCAGGTTAAAACATTTCCCACATTCTGAACATGAAAAAGGCTTCTCCCCTGTATGACTTCTCTGGTGACTAACAAGATATGAATTCCAAAAAAAACATTTCCCACATTCTGAACATGAAAATGGCTTCTCCTCTGTGTGAGTTCTCTGGTGACTAACAAGGTCTGATTTTTCTTTAAAACATTTCCCACATTTGAAACAAGAAAATCTATTCTCCGCTGTGTGAATTTTTTGATGGTTTAGAAAAGACTTTTGGAGGGGAAAACTATTTCCATATTCTGAACGTGAAAATGGCTTCTTTGCTTTAGGAGAAATTCGTTTTTTAATGCTTATTTTGTGACTTTGATTTTCCTTAGTGGTCGGTAATGAATCAGAAGACAGGACCTGTTTCATAGGATCAGATGACAGATCTTTGCTGTGAAGGGATGATGGTATATCTGGAATAATGGCAGTCACTTCAATTGTATCCTGTGGGATCTCAAGATCGTCTGATTTAAAAATTGAAGATGTCAGCTGTCCCTCTGATCTCCTAGTACAGTCATCTGCCAAGAATAAAAACAATTATATATTTTTGAACATATTCTACTTAAGTTATCTATAAAAATGCCAAGTTATGTAAAAATATTGAATTATTCACCAAGACAACCTCATAGGATGAACAAGTAGAGTGTGGTGTTCAACTATTTGTTCATTCTGCCCCCCAAATCTGGAATAAAAAGCCAACAAACAATGTTATATTGGCAAAAGTGATACTGAAAAACTTCTGCTCAGGCCCATCATCTGTCAGTGGAAAAACAGAGGTTCCCACATTGTTAGTGACTCAAAGGTTCCTGAAAAGCAACATGGCTTCCATAAACCAATTCGGCAATATCCGCTCTCCCAAAGTCAAATCTCCCCCTCGCTTCTGAGCCTTGCAGTGTGCCAAAATCACATTTAGCATCCATGTATTTGGCATTACTATAGTGAGAAGAACCCACTGAATTTACGGTGTGTGTCTCCTGGAGCACAATCTGGGTACTATGTATTGGGTAATAAAATGGTATATTTGCAATTTTCACTTTCCAAAATCCACTGTGTGCTAATTTCCAGAAAGTGGCTGTGGTTTCAAAATAGTTACTACTTCTAAAGATTAATTCATTGTGAGTTATAATTTCCAAGTTGGAGTATTTCTGGTTTTCTGCCATTTTGTCATATTAGGGCTTCTGCAAACGGTATGTCCCATCTCCTCTGGGATCTGATCCTGCGACGTCTGCTTTTGTAACCAGGAGCCGCCTTATTCATTCTGCAGGCGGCACTAGTGATGGAGACATTGGAACCAGAAGCTCTGGGTGGTGCAGGCTAGGGTGCATGGGACCTGTAGTACCATCCAGTCTGGCAGTATGGGTGTGTGTTCTGTCCAGCTGGCGTAATCTGCTCCCTGCTTCAGCCGATTGGAAAGCACCGCACCCTACTAAAGCTGGAAGCATATTGCTGGAAGCTGCCAGATACAGCCTTGTTCTCCTCTGGTTCAGTCCTCTGTGATCAGCTCCCGGCTTGTGTATTTGTTTCTGTTGTGACTCCGGCCCATTTATGGACTACTCCTGCGTCTTCTGATTTTGTATTTAAGCTGCCCTCCTGCTTCTGACCTGGCTACCTGACTATTCTTCTTCCCATCTCACTCCACAGAACAGCAGGTAACACCGTGGCCCAAGCCTAGGGGTCTCTGTGTAAGTCCAGATCCATGTAGAGGGGTTAAAGCGTGATGGGCAAGGTAATCCCAGGGATCTGGAAAACGGGGTAGATAGTGCCAAGCCTGTTCGTGGTGGCCATCTTTTGAGCTGCCTGGTGACCATGAACAGTGCCCCCAATACATTGTGTCTGCAAACTATTTCAGCAAAATTTGCATTAACCCCTTAACAACCATGGGGTTTTCCATTTTTGTGTATCTCAGAGCTATAGCGTTTTTATTTTTCAGTCAATATGGCCGTGTGAGGGCTTATTTTTTGCGAGACAAGTTGTACTGTTGAACATCATCACTGGTTTTACCATATTGTGTACTGGAAAACGGGAAAAAAATCCAAGTGCGGTCAAATTGCAAAAAAAAGCAATTCCACAGTTGTTTGGAGTTTCTTTTACCATGTTCACTGAATGCTAAAACTGACCTGCCGTTATTATTCTCGAGGTAATTACAAGTTTGTAGACACCAAACATATATAGGTTCTTTTTTATTTAAATGGTGAAAAAAAATCCAAAATTTGCTTAAAAAGAAAAAAAAAAAAAAAATGGCGCCATTTTCCGAGACCCATAGCGTCTCCATTTTTCGTGATCTGGGGCAGATAGAAGGCTTATTTTTTGCACACCGAGCTGACGTTTTTATTGATACCATTTTGGGGTAGATCCGATGTTTTGATCGCCCGTTATTGCATTTTATTACAATGGTGCGGCGACCAAAAAAATGTAATTCTGGAGTTTAGAATTTTTTCCTCGTTACGCCGTTTACTGATCGGATTAATTATTTTTTTAGATAGATCGGACGATTCTGAATGCGACGATACCAAATATGTATATGTGGGTTTTTGTTTTGTTTTTTAAATTTTGAATGGGGCAAAACGGGGATGATTTAAATTTTTATACTTTTTAAATATTTTTAAAAACATTTTTTTTTTACTTTTTGCATGCTTCAATAGTCTTCATGAGAGACTAGAAGCAGCACTTGCCCGATCGGCTCTGCTGCATACAGGCGAAAAGCAGATCCTCTGTATGCAGCAGAAATGCTCACTTGCTATGAGTGTCGACCACTGGGCGGCGCTCATAGCAATCAGGACATGACAACCATAGGGGTCTGCCATGCGCGGCTGTTGCGGGCACATGTCAGTTGTATTCATCAGCTGAGATGTGCTCGGTTCAGTGTGGGCTCAGCGCCGGAGCCTGCGCTGAACCGTGGGTGTTAGATTCAAGAGATGTAAAATAATTTGTAAGGTCCATTTGTTTCCCATTATCCTTAGTGAAGAATTCCAACACTTATCACCACATAAAGTGACACATGTCAGATTTGAAAAATGGGGCCTGATTAGGAACACAAAACTGGCTGTAGGAAGGGGTTAAATCAGAGTATGTTGGGCACTAACTACTGTAGTCAAAACTGTGACTATAGACAAGAACACATCTACTGAAATGATCAAACTCAACAGTCTTCATCAGTAAAAAATGAGTAACCAGTGGAGAATGTTATGCTCTAGCGGAAAAATGGTGATCACACAATTGTGATATGGCCGGACTACACCACCGATAAAGCAGCCACAGACGGGGACTGAGAAGAATCTGTGACTTCTCTGCATTTAATGGTTACTACTCACCTGGGTAGTCATATGTAGGAATCTCCTCTTTACACCGCTCATCACCCCTCACATATGTCTCTGTAGTATTAATATGGGTCAGATCTTCACCCTGAAACAAATATTGTAAAAGTCAAAGACTGATGGAGAAGTCCCATCTATGATCAGCTTTAATCCTGCCATCTCCACCGTTCTCATTACACAAGTATAAAACATATAATACTGGTGGATAAAACAAGACTGAGCACAAGACATTCACAGCTGTCTACACATCATAGGGGAGATCTCATGACACCTTCTCTCCATCTACCTGATGATCCTGAGGAACATTGGGATCTTCTTGTTTACAGTCCTGTGGAGGAAGAGGACAGGGACATCTCTCTGGTGTTGTCCTCTTACTGGATAGATCTGGAGGAAACACATACAGGGACTGAATTTATTCTTTACATACAGATAATTATAGGCCGTGTGTATTTAGTCCTGTCTATTACCTGGCGATGTGAGGAGCTGGGGAACCTCCATCATGACGTCCTTGTACAGATCTTTATGTCCTTCTAAATACTCCCACTCCTCCATGGACAAATAGACGGAGACATCCTGACACCTTATAGGAACCTGACACATACAATGATACCATCATCCCCCCTATCCCATCATAGCATTAATGTATAATGTCCCAGCATTCCCAGCAGTGTCACCTCTCCAGTCAGCAGCTCAATCATCTTGTAGGTGAGATCTACGATCTTCTGGTCATTGATGTCCTCATGTATGAAGGGGTGAGATGGAGGCCCCGTGATTGGGCTCAGGGGTCTTCTCCATCCCTCAGACACAGGGTCCTGACAGCGCTCACTAGAGGTCTTCTTCACTACTGTGTAATCCTGGTTAAGGAGAGACACATTAATAAATCTCACTCCAGACATTTCCAGAGTCCTCACCTCTCCAGTTCTGTCCATCTGTTATTCCCATAGATAAGAATGATGTAATGTGACGTCATCAGAATCTCTCACCTCTCCAGTAATCCGGAAGAGGATCTCTAGGGTGAGGTGTAATATTTTCTCTGCCATGTTGTCTCTGTTCATATCCATTCTTGATGGCTAAATCAGGAAAATTCTCTTAAATCTAAGATCTTCACTGAGAGGATCCAATATTGTAGTGACCTGAATGAGAAGAAGATGAGCCAATGTAACATCATAAAAATCCTGTGTAATAATACAATTACTGGAGATAATAAAGTTAAACAAGAGGAGATTTATTATTTTCAAGTATTTTGTTTTCTTCTTTACATCTACTAATAAAACTTATATATTTTAGGCCACAGACAACAAGCAGTTTCTTCCTTGGAGTCTGCAGCTGAATACATTTCTCATAGACTCATCTTCCATAACGTTAGTTTGCGTCTCATTTACCGAGACCGGAATCGACATTAGAAATACTGCAGGAGATATTCATTACACGTAACATGAGAAATAACTACTTCATGATGAGGACGACATCTTCATCTTCTACTACGGCTCTAGAAACATATTTGGCCAGAGTCCGTCACTGACTACATCTCCGCCTGTCGTCTATATGAATGTTTCCCGTCTTCCCCGGACTGTAATCTTCTATCATGTTAGATCTCATGTTTGATTCACACACAGAAGTTTGAGGCTTTTATAAAAGCTTTTTTGTTTCCAAAAACACCTCTGACAGAAATTATTTGACACCAAAGTCTCCATGTACAGTGTTTTATGAGATTTATTTCTGGCCTTAGGCTTTCCTATATTACAAGAAAAACACCAGAAAAAAGCAGATATTAAAATGTTTCCAAAGAAAATTGGCAACAACAATTTTTGTAAAAAAAAAAAAAATCATGCAAAAAGCATAAGACACATTTTGTTATTTTTAACATGTTTAAAATAGTGATGAGCAAGCACTCTCACCACTATTCGGTACTTGCAAGAGCATCTCAGTTCTCAAGATGCTGAATGCTTGGCGAGTAATTTTGAAATGCTTGGGCAGGAGCTCGAGTACCCGCCCTGCATGTTTGGCACTGTTTAGACAGCAAATTAACATGCGTTAACTGTAATGCCTCAGCTATGTTGGCAATAGCGTCAATGGGTCTATATAAGACCAAGGACCCTTTGATCGTCACAGTGTAACTGTCAAGCAGGCAGAGTAGAGAGAGCTGCAGCTGAATGAGGGAAAGAATTGGCGGTTGTTTTAGTGAGGTATTCCACAGCATTACAAATCTATACTAACAGTCCTTCTAAGGACTAATTTTGATGCATATTAATCCTGGTGATAGCAGGAGTTAGCCAGGCAGTAATTGTGTAGAGCATATACAACAGAATAGGGTCATTGCATTTTACTTCTGCTGCTGTTTCTCATATTCATAGCCCTAGATATCAGGGCTAATAATCTTTTTGCTCTTACTCCTGATTATTTTATTGAAAGTCAATATAATACACAATTTGTACTGCTCCATTTCCTTGTTAGCAGAATACAGCCAGATTTGGTTGATTTTAATAGAATTGCAGTAATGTGGAAGCAGAGAAACTTGTCCATCATCAGAAGTGAATCCTATATTATTGCAGTAATAATCCAGACATTTTTGGGAACGTACACAAATATTATACTGCATTTAAAGTCTACCATGTGTGTTCAGACCTATTGCTGACCAATACCATATCTATTAGGCCACTGCCTAAAACCATGGTAATCAGACGTGATCCTATATTACTGTGGTAATAACCCAGACATTTCTGGCAATGAGAAAAATATTATACTCCATTTAAAGTCTGCCAGTTGTTTGTTCATACCTATTCACAATTGGTTGATGACCAATACCATATCTATTAGGCCACTGCCTAAAACCATGGTAATCAGACGTGATCCTATATTACTGTGGTAATAACCCAGACATTTCTGGCAATGAGAAAAATATTATACTCCATTTAAAGTCTGCCAGTTGTGTGTTCAAACCTATTCACACTTGGGTGCTGATTAATACCATATGTATTAAACTACTGCATAAAACCATGGCCATCAGACGTGATCCTATATTACTGTGGTAATAACCCTGACATTTTTAGGAATATGACAAATATTATACTCCATTTAAAGTCTGCCAGTTGTGTGCTCAAACCTATTCACACTTGGCTGCTGACCAATACCATATCTATAAGGCCACTGTCTAAAACCGTGGTCATCAGACATGATCCTATATTACTGCGGTAATAACCCTGACATTTTTGGGAATGTGACAAATATTATACTCCATTTAAAGTCTGAAAGTTGTGTGTTCAAACCTATTCACATTTGGTCGATGACCAATACCATATCTATTAGCCCACTGCCAAAAACCATGGTCATCAGACATTATCCTATATTACTGTGGTAATAACCCTGACATTTCTGGGAACGTGACAAATATTATACTCCATTTAAAGTCTGCCAGTTGTGTGTTCAAAACTATTCACACTTTGTCGCTGATCAATACCATAGGCCATTGACTAAAACTGTGATCCTCAGATGTGATACTATGTTACTGCGGTAATAACCCTGATATTTTTGGTAACATGACAAATATTATACTCCATTTAAAGTCTGCCAATTGTGTGTTCAAACCTATTCACATTTGGTTGCTGACCAATACCATATCTATAAGGCCACTGCCTAAAACCGTAGTTATCAGACGTGATCATATATTACTGTGGTAATAACCCTAACATTTTTAGGAATATGACAAATATTATACTCCATTTAAAGTCTGCCAGTTGTGTGTTCAAACTTATTCACACTTGGTCGCTGACCAATACCATATCTATAAAGCCACTACCTAAAACCATGGTCATCAGACGTGATCCTATATTACTGCTGAAATAACTCTGACATTTCTGGGAACTTGACATATATTATACTCCATTTAAAGTCTGCCAGTTGTGTGTTCAAACATATTAACACTTGGTCGCTGACCAATATCATATCTATTAGGCCACTGCCGAAAACCATTGGGAATGTGACCAATATCATACTCCATTTAAAGTCTGCCAGTTTTGTGTTCATATCTATTCACACTACTATTAATGACAAATGGCCTAAGAACCTTGTCAACGTAAATATCTGTAAAAAGTGGCCATTATAGAAAAATTTGGACAGAGGAAATCATATTCTTAGTAAATTAGTAAAAAAGAATATGATTTCTTCTGTCCAAATTTTCCTATAATGGTCATTTTTTACAGTCTCCCCAAAATACACAAGTTGTCCCCTTAAGGGCCGGCCAATTGTAGCAGAAGTCGACAGCCTGACTCAGAATTTAGGTATTTACCTTGACAAGGTTCTTAGGCCATTTGTCATAAGTCTGAATTTGTACAGTACAGACCAAAAGTTTGGACACACCTTCTCATTTAAAGATTTTTCTGTATTTTCTTGACTATGGAAATTGTACATTCACACTGAAGGCATCAAAACTACGAATTCACACATGTGGAATTATATACTTAACAAAAAAGTATGAAACAACTGAAAATATGTCTTATATTCAAGGTTCTTCAAAGTAGCCACCTTTTGCTTTGATGACTGCTTTGCACACTCTTGGCCTTCTCTTGATGAGCTTCAAGAGGTAGTCACCAGAAATGGTCTTCCACCAATGTTGAAGGAGTTCCCAGAGATGCTTAGTACTTGTTGGCCCTTTTGCCTTCACTCTGCGGTCCAGCTCACCCCAAACCATCTCGATTGGGTTCAGGTCTGGTGACTGTGGAGGCCAGGTCATCTGGCGTAGCACCCCATTACTCTCCTTCTTGGTCAAATAGCCTCTACACAGCCTAGAGGTGTGTTTGGGGTCATTGTCCTGTTGAAAAATAAATGATGGTACAACTAAACGCAAACCGGATGGAATAGCATGCCGCTGCAAGATGCTGTGGTAACCATGCTGGTTCAGTATGCCTTCAATTTTGAATAAATCCCCAAGAGTGTCACCAGAAAAGCACCCCCACACCATCACACCTCCTCCTCCATGCTTCACGGTGGGAACCAGGAATGTAGAGTCCATCCATTCACCTTTTCTGAGTCGCACAAAGACACGGTGGTTGGAACCAAAGATCTCAAATTTGGACTCATCAGACCAAAGCACAGATTTCCACTGGTCTAATGTCCATTCCTTGTGTTCTTTAGCCCAAACAAGTCTCTTCTGCTTGTTGCCTGTCCTTAGCAGTGGTTTCCTAGCAGCTATTTTACCATGAAGGCCTGTTGCACAAAGTCTCCTCTTAACAGTTGTTGTAGAGATGTGTCTGCTGCTAGAACTCTGTGTGGCATTGACCTGGTCTCTAATCTGAGCTGCTGTTAACCTGCGATTTCTGAGGCTGGTGACTCGGATAAACTTATCCTCAGAAGCAGATGTGACTCTTGGTCTTCCTTTCCTGGGGCGGTCCTCATGTGAGCCAGTTTCTTTGTAGCGCTTGATGGTTTTTGCAACTGCACTTGGGGACACTTTCAAAGTTTGCCCAATTTTTCGGACTGACTGACCTTCATTTCTTAAAGTAGTGATGGCTACTCATTTTTTTTTTTACTTAGCTGCTTTTTTCTTGCCATAATACAAATTCTAACAGTCTATTCAGTAGGACTATCAGCTGTGCATCCACCTGACTTCTGCACAACACAACTGATGGTCCCAACCCCATTTATAAGGCAAGAAATCCCACTTATTAAACCTGACAGGGTACACCTGTGAAGTGAAAACCATTTCTGGTGACTACCTCTTGAAGCTCATCAAGACAAGAGAATGCCAAGAGTGTGCAAAGCAGTCATCAAAGCAAAAGGTGGCTACTTTGAAGAACCTAGAATATAAGACATATTTTCAGTTGTTTTACACTTTTTTGTTAAGTATATAATTCCACATGTGTTAATTCATAGTTTTGATGCCTTCAGTGTGAATGTACAATTTTCATAGTCTTGAAAATACAAAAAAATCTTTAAATGAGAAGGTGTGTCCAAACTTTTGGTCTGTACTGTATATCAGAGACACTAGTGACTTATTGATGAAACTTGAATGCATATATGTAGACTAGGACGTCATGCTAGCTAACATTGATGTTGAATCCTTATACGCATCAATACAACATGAACATTGTCTGGAAGCAGTGAACTTTTTCTTACATAACAGAGAACATCTATTCGCTAAAAACTATGACTTTGTTTAAAGGTCACTTGACTTTTGTCTTAACAGAAACGTGTTCCTCTTCGACCAAGAGCACTTCCACCAGCTCGGAGAGGAGGGAGTGGGGGGGGGGCAATGGGGAGTCCCTGTGCCCCATCACACTCCAATCTTTACCTGGGCTGTTGGGAGGAAACGGTCATTTTTGGGGATTACCCAATGGAGGGCAGTGAAAGGATAACCCTGTGGATAAGATATATAGATGATATCCTAATTTTCCGGAAAGGAGACTCTGCAAAGTTTGACACTTTTGTTAAGGCACTTCATCAGAATAGCCTATGGTTTACCTATGAGATGGGTAGGGATTCTCTACCTTTTTTTTGGATATTCTTATTTGTAAAAATGAGGGTGGTATCATCACCACTCAGACATACCGTAAAAAAACAGCCACTAACTCATTGTTAAAGTGGGAGAGCAGTCACCCCTTGCCTTTAAAAAATGGTATCCTCAAAGGGCACTTTATGAGGGTCCGGAGGAACGGTTCAGAAAATACGGTATTTAATCAACAGGCCAGAGAGCTGCATGAGAGGTTTATCGAAAAAGGATACCAGAGGAAAGTCCTGCCTAGGGCATTTGAAGCGACCTTGGCGAAGGATCACACAGCCCTCCTAAACCCCCCCCCCCACGACTTGAAGAACAAAATATCTGTACGCTAATTACCACCTACTCTAATAAGGTCCACAAGGTCAAAGAAATTATCCAGAAACATTGGAAAATCTTGCACATGGATGAGGACATTGGTAGTTATGTCAGGTCTACTCCCAAATTACATACCGCAGTGGTAGATCTCTCAGGGATAGGCTTGTACATAGCCACTACGTCTCAAAGTCAGAAACAGATTGGCTGCAATCTATGGTCATGGGCTGTTTCAGATGTAGTGGCTGTGTGGCGTGCAAGCCCATTGTGCAATGTAAGACATTTGACAGTAAAGTCACTGGTAAAATGTATGAAATAAACTTCTTAATTAACTGCAGATCCTAGGGGATTATCTACAAAGCTACTTGCCAGTGTAATGTTGAATATATTGGTAAAACCGAAAGAAAACATAGAAAGCGAATAGGAGAACACTTACGAGATCATAAATAAAAGAGAATCAACGTTAGCAAAACATGTCAACAGCATACATCAAGGACGAGGTGATTGTGTCATATATATATATAAAAAACCCTGATTTGGTTTATTTTTTTATATCATTTTATTGCGGCTTATGACTAGACCCCAAGATGTGTGGTGGTTTAGACCCTCCCTGGCCTGTCCAGCTGATGGTGAATGTAATGTGGTCAGCAGCTATGCTTAAACTCTTAAGGGGTGGGACAGCACATTAAAGGATTGACACAAATGGTCAGCGCAGTCCCTATGTTGAGTGTTTTCCCTGCTATATTTGAGATGGCAAACACCATTAACTATGGATGGGATTTAACATTTGACAGGTCATCTTTTATGATAACTGTGTACATATGTTTTTCCCTTTTCCTTTAACTGCAGACAGCGATAGTGTTTCACAATAATCCCTGACTAGATGCCTGTAAGACACTATCCTTACTGCTATAGGTCACCCGTACACGAATCTCAGATAAGAGAGGTAATATTGTATAAGAAAAAATAGATTTTAACCGCCTCCAAAAAGGTTTTTTGGATGTGGCAGCAACATACTGTGAAGGGATGCAAGCAACCCTGCCTGCTTTCATGAATTTGAGTAAAAATCACCGTTAAAAAATATGAATCGGTCAATGAGTGCATGGAAAATATCAATCAAGTAATTGATTGATTGAGATGGATTCGATGACAATGAACAAAACTCATCTCCAGATGATGATACCTTGCATCTGCCCCTATTGTAAATGCAGTTAAGACTGGTATCAATAGGGAATAGATTTTTTTTTCAGCATGGAGTATAATACAATAATCCCTGACTAGATGTCTGTATTATACTCTGTGCTGAAAAAAAAATCTATTCCCTATTGCTAACGCTGTTAGCTGCTTTTAAAATAGGGACAGGTGCTAGATGGTATTATCAGATGGAAATGCGTGTTCATTCTGGTCACATACATCCCTACAACAATCCTTGATAGATTTTTTCCACGCATTCATTGACCTATTCATAATTTTTAACGGTGATCTGTAATTAGAAATTGAAAAGCACACAGGGTATCTTGCATTCCTTCACAGTTTAATGTTGCAATGTACCAAAAAAACCTCTTTGGAGCCGGTTAAATTCTATTTTCTATTGTACTATATTACCTCTCTTATCTGAGATTCGTGTATGGGTGACCTCTAGCAGTTGGGATAGCGTCTTACAGGCATCTAGTCAAGGAATATTGTATTACACTCTGTGCTGCAAAAAAAATCTATTCCTTATTGATGATGCTGTCAGCTGCTTTTAAAAAGGAACAGGTGCTAGATGGCATTATCAGCTGGAAATGAGTGTTCATCCTGGATATGTCTGATCATGTTTCACACACCACATGGCCAGGTAAGGTAGTAAAATGTTAAAATTACATTTACTAGTGAATGTATTTTTCACCATTGAAAGAAATACGAAAGTGCAAAAAAGCATCAAAAATAATTTGTGTGAACATAGCCCAAGGTGTGGAGGATTTTTGTTTTTGGACATTTATTTTGCCTTATATATAAGTTATTACCCTGGAAAGAATGTTTCTTAATATTTTTTTTCAGGAAAATCCATTTTTGCTTTGTTTTTGTATGTTTTATTGTCAGTCCATAAAAGTGGTATAATACTCTGACAACATTGTTCACAGCAGTGACCTGAGAGTCAAAGATGCTTTCAGGGGTCTTTCTCATGATGTTCCCATGTCATTTGAGCACTGTTTATATTGATTTAACCAATTTTTAGGCCCCCTCCAGATTTTGGGGTGATAAGGGGGCGGAAAAATGCTAGAATTACCCACTGACTTCCATTGGGCTCATTACTTGGGTCAAGCACCAGAGCATTATGCTTTGCTCGACCCAAGCAACAAGCACTCAAACATTTTAGTGCTCGCTCATCACTAGTTAAAAAACATTTGTTTAAAAAACATTAACTCTTTTGGATGCCAGAACATAGATGTACACTGCAGGGATGGCACAGATGCCGCTGCAACAAAAACACTGGCAATTTAACCACTTGCTGCTGTGAAAAGGAAACATGGCATCTCAGAAGGTGTGACAGCGTACGGCTCAATGCCCCTCCTCCCCCAAGTGCTCAATAGTATAGGGCTGCCTAGTTACTACAATACTTAAATGCCTAATAATGGTGTCTGGGCCTGCAATGTCTCAAAGTCTATTAGGCCGGGCCAGAGGCAGCGTCCAATAAGTTACCTATTAACGCCCCCATACACATTACACTAAAGTTGCATGAAAGCACTGATTTCGGGGGGTTTGATCGACTAAATAATGTATTTATGGGACTCCTGACAGATGATGTCAGGGCAGAGAAGGATCTGGCATCCTGAATTTCAGAGGCTAATCTGTTTGTTCTTCCTGTAGATAATCCTCTACTAGAGGATCCTGGAGGCGACTCTCATACAGACCACAGGAAAGCTGGAATATTTGTGTGTATGGGAGAGTCAGGAGAGATAACCGTCTGCCAAATGACCGTTCAGTCAACACTTATCTCATGTATGGGGCCGTTAGTATTACACTGACAGGCAGTGATAATACACGGCACTACAGTAGTACAGTGCATCACCGGAGCCATCAGAGGCTTGTACAGTAGTGTTCAAAATAATAGCAGTCCTATATGACTAACCAGATTAATCACAGTTTTTGGTATATATTATATTACCACATGTCACACTTTACCAGTTGGTGCAGTAGATTCTAAGAAAACCAACAGACTCCGCATTCATGATCTGCAGGTTTTTGAGTCTGTGTATTTGAATAATTAATTGAAAGTGGGTGTGTTCAAAATCATAGCAGTGTGGAGTTCACTTAGTGAGGTCAATCATTCTGTGAAGAGACAGGTGTGAATCAGGTGGCCCTTATTTGAGGGTGAAGGCAGCATATATTGCTGATTCCCCTCCTCTTAATGCAAATAAGCTCTAAATGCTGGACATCATAAATTGCTAGTATTCATGATGATAGCATGAAAAATCATCATATAATGTCTTGCTTACAATTGTTTTATGCACACTTTAAGAACATTTTCTGTGGCTGTATCCATTGTATAATATTTTTGCAATTGGACTCACATATTTACATATTAGAATTGGATGTTCATCAAATAGGGGATGGGTGTGCTGATGGGTGGGTTTCCCTGCTGCCTTCCGGCTCACATGCCGCACTTATCCGGAGTGTTGATGCGCTTGGTGCGCATGCGCAGACGGACTCCCTCTGATCCCCGCTGCCGTGCGTTCCACATGACGTCACAGGAAGCATTCTTCCTGGAACACACGGCGTTCTAAGATCTGCCAGAAGTGACGTGTGTGTTGCCGGATATCCCGCCTGCATGCGCCGATTAGACGCGCTGTAACGCTCACACCTGTTGCTATTATCCAGGGGGGGTTATAATCAAGCAGACACCGTTAATACACAGGTCCCTTGAGGAAGCAATCCATGTGAAATGCTCATTGGGGCAGTTTGACAGGACAGTCGGGCTCGGTATCTCATGGGTAAGGACGGCCCTATTATGGGGTCTATTATTTCCTTAGCAGTGTTAGCTCACCATTATAACTTAGCAATTAATAGATATTAGCTATTTCACTGCGTAATAGGGGGTGTAATGATAATTACAACCTTAGAACAGTTACTAAACATCACACCTTTTTATAGCCCTATTACCCATGCATCAATATCATATTTTCATTGATATATATGTGCCCTGACCTGCACATCTTTCTTGTGTATTCGCCATACAATTTTCATTTTTTCTACTATTTTTGTATAAGATTTTAATAATGAATTCATAAAATTTGTATTTTTTTATTACCATCCATCTTTAATTTTATTATGGGATTTTTTGCTCCATTCGTTCTTTTTTGGTTATGGTTTATAAAGAAGTGCAGACAATGATCGGCTGTTCAGATAAAATGATCTCCAATGCTTTAAAATGAAAAGCAAAACAAGAAAGACGTGGAAGAAAATGGAAGACTACAATTCGAATGGATCGAAGAATAGCCATAATGACAAAGGCTCAGGCAATGATCAGCTCCAGGATGATCAAAGTCTCAAGTTACTTGTGAGAACTGTGACAATTAGAACACGCCTGTGTGAAGCTAATTTCTTAGCAAGAAGTCCCCGTAAAGTCCCACTGCTAAAAAAAAGACATGTACTGAAGCGCATACAATTTGTCAAAAAACCTGTCCTTAGCAGTGGTTTCCTAGCAGCTATTTTACCATGAAGGCCTGCTGCACAAAGTCTCCTCTTAACAGTTGTTGTAGAGATGTGTCTGCTGCTAGAACTCTGTGTGGCATTTACCAGGTCTCTAATCTGAGCTGCTGTTAACCTGCGATTTCTGAGGCTGGTGACTCGGATAAACTTATCCTCAGAAGCAGAAGTGACTCTTGGTCTTCCTTTCCTTGGGCGGTCCTCATGTGAGCCAGTTTCTTTGTAGCACTTGATGATTTTTGCAACTGCACTTGGGGACACTTTCAAAGTTTTCCCAATTTTTCAGACTGACTGACCTTCATTTCTTAAAGTAATGATGGCCACTAGTTTTTCTTTACTTAGCTGCTTTTTTCTTGCCATAATACAAATTCTAACAGTCTATTCAGTAGGACTATCAGCTGTGTATCCACCAGACTTCTGCACAACACAACTGATGGTCCCAACCCCATTTATAAGGCAAGAAATCCCACTTATTAAACCTGACAAGGCACACCTGTGAAGTGAAAACCATTTCCGGTGACTACCTCTTGAAGCTCATCAAGAGAATGCCAAGAGTGTGCAAAGCAGTCATCAAAGCAAAAGGTGGCTACTTTGAAGAACCTAGAATATAAAACATATTTTCAGTTGTTTCACACTTTTTTGTTAAGTATATAATTCCACATGTGTTAATTCATAGTTTTGATGCCTTCAGCGTGAATGTACAATTTTCATAGTCATGAAAATACAGAAAAATCTTTAAATGAAAAGGTCTGTCCAAACTTTTGGTCTGTACTGTATATACACTGCTCAAAAAAATAAAGTGAACACTTAAACAACAGAATATAACTCCAAGTAAATCAAACTTCTGTGAAATCAAACTGTCCACTTAGGAAGCAACACTGATTGACAATCAATTTTACAGGCTGTTGTGCAAATGGAATAGACAATAGATGGAAATTATTGGCAATTATCAAGACACACTCAATAAAGGAGTGGTTCTGCAGCTGGGGACCACAGACCACATCTCAGTACCAATGCTTTCTGGCTGATGTTTTGGTCACTTTTGAATGCTGGTTGTGCTTTCACACTCGTGGTAGCATGAGACGAACTCTACAACCCACAGAAGTTGCTCAGGTAGTGCAGCTCATCCAGGATGGCACATCACTGCGAGCTGTGGCAACAAGGTTTGCTGTGTCTGCCAGCGTAGTGTCCAGAGGCTGGAGGGGCTACCAGGAGACAGGCCAGTACACCAGAAGACGTGGAGGGGGCCGTAGGAGGGCAACAACCCAGCAGCAGGACCGCCTTTGTGCAAGGAGGATCAGGAGGAGCACTGCCAGAGCCCTGCAAAATGACCTCCAGCAGGCCACAAATGTGCATGTGTCTGCACAAACGGTAAGAAAACCGACTCCATGAGGGTGGTATGAGGGCCCCACGTCCACAGATGGGGGTTGTGCTCACAGCCCAACACCATGCAGGACGTTTGGCATTTGCCACAGAACACCAGGATTGGCAAAGTTGCCACTGGCGCCGTGTGTTATGCACAGATGAAAGCAGGTTCACACTGAGCACATGTGTGACAGACATGTCAGAGTCTGGAGACGCCGTGGAGAGCGATCTGCTGCCTGCAACATCCTTCAGCATGATCGGTTTGGCAGTGGGTCAGTAATGGTGTGGGTGGCATTTCTTTGGAGGGCCACACAGCCTTCCATGTGCTCGTCAGAGGTAGCCTGACTGCCATTAGGTACCGAGATGAGATCCTCAGACCACTTGTGAAACCATATGCTGGTGTGGTTAGCCCTGGGTTCCTCCTAATGCAGGACAATGCCAGACCTCATGTGGCTGGAGTATGTCAGCAGTTCCTGAAAGATGAAGGCATTGAAGCTATGGACTGGCCCGCCCGTTCTCCAGACCAGAATCCGATTGAAGACATCTGGGACATCAGGTCTCACTCCATCCACCGTCACGTTGCACCACAGACTGTCCAGGAGTTGGCGGATGCTTTAGTCCAGGTCTGGGAGGAGATCCCACAGGAGACCATCCGCAACCTAATCAGGAGCATGCCCAGGCATAGTAGGGAGGTCATACAGGCACATGGAGGCCACACACAATGGTGAGCCATTTTGACTTGTTTTAAGGACATTACATCAAAGTTGGATCAGCCTGTGATGTGTTTTTCCACTTTAATTTTGGGGATGACTCCAAATCCAGGCCTCCATTGGTTAATAAATTTGATTTCCATTGATGATTTTTGAGTTATTTTGTTGTCAACACATTCAACTTTGTACAGAACAAAGTATTTAATGAGAATATTTCATTCATTCAGATCTAGGATGTGTTATTTGAGTGTCCCCTTTTTTTTTTGAGCAGTGTATATATATTTATTTGGTGGAGTCATATACCCCAACTCTGCAGACTGCATGTTGCCGTTGTACTTTGCAGGCCAGGACCAGATGGTATGGAGATGAATGAGGGAGACCAAAGTCCAAAAATAAACTTTTCTTTACTTAACAAGAACTATCACCGAGCTTTCTCAATTCACGTGCATTATGGCGGCCACGTGGGCTGTCACTATGGATGATACGCCCCTGCCTATTCAATTATTGTGTGTTAAATATCTCACGGGTCCCGGGTTCATTATTATCTGCACCAAGAATGGGGCAAAGTATTTATGTCACAGGTTTACCGTGACAGAGAAGAGCCAGGAGACCGCAATCTGATGTCTTTTACTCCTGCACTGATTAGAGGCCCTTCACCTGCATATTAAATGGTGCTGGTTTCTTTTAGCAGTGCAGGTGTTAATCTATTTTAGTTGAGAGCTCCTGGAAGCTTGCTGCTGATGCTCTCTGCTGATCAGAGTTGGCCACTCGCCTCTCCTATTTATACTGGCCTATGGCAATCAGGAAGTGCCAGAGTTAGCTTTTTTTCCTGTCCTTCACTCCCTGGTGTTTTCCTCTGTTGTTTGTGAGTTCATATTTGTATGATTGGTATTTTCTTTTATCCCTGTTTGTATTACTTTGTTAGTCTGGTTAGTGTATTGCCATATTCTACTACTCCCCTTTTCCCTGGGTGAGGGAAGGGAATAGACTGAGGGTGGATTCAGGAGCTCACAAGGTATGTGGCCCCAGAGTCTTCACCATTAGAAATAATCTGGGAAGCAGGGATAGCTAGGGAGCCCCTAGAGTTAGGGACAGGGAAGGAGCCTCTGGCCCCAGGATATAGAGTTGTGACATTAAAGGGAATCTGTCACCCCCTGCACTTTTCTGACGTCTAATATGGGCACACAGGTGACAGAAATGTGAATCTATACTTACCTGTATGCCCCGTATTAGAGGTCTTGCGGCTGTGAATTTGCTTTTCATTACTCCTGGCTTGCGATAGGTTCCCGTCCGGGGCACGTGAAGGAACCTCGGCCAATTGTTTAATTTAAATATTTCTCCCCTCCCCTGCATGTCACAGTGTCCTGTGACATGCAGTTCTTGTGGCTGGATCCTCCGCCTGTGCACTTCACTTGTTTTTACAAGGTGCAGTTCCCTTCTGTTTGTGTATCCTTGTAGAGCAGGGAACTTATGTGCAGGCGCCGGCGAGTCACCCTGACTTCCCGACACCTGCTCTCTAGATCTCAGCTCTAGACTTGTACAGAGACGACAGCGAAATTGGCCTTGCAAAAACAGGTGAAGTGCAAACAGGAATAGGTTAGCATACGAGAGAGCCCAGGGGCTCCCCATCGCAGTACCCCTGAGCTGGTGGAAGTACTTCCTGTCAAAAAGAAAGAAGTTATGAGTAAGAGTGAATTTTAGAAGATCCTCCATGAAGTCATTATGTCTGCTACACTCTATTGATCTCGATTTCAAAAAACGTCTTACTCCTCTGATACCGTCCTCATGCGGTATATTACTGTACAAAGCCTCGATATCTAGTGAGGCCTGCTCCCCTACATGCATGTATACATGCTCGAGGGTCTACATGTAGGGGAGCAGGGAGAGGGAAAACCAATTCCAGAAGGATTATTCCAACTGCAGAACCTCAAGCGATACTGGGGGAACATTATACTGTGTGGGGGCATCAAACATCCTGCATAAGGGGCATAATGGGGGCATTACACTGTGTGGGGGCATCATACATCCTGCATAAGGGGGGCATTACACTGTGTGGGGGCATCATACATCCTGCATAAGGGGCATAATGGGGGCATTACACTGTGTGGGGGGCATCATACATCCTGCATAAGGGGCATAATGGGGGCATTACACTGTGGGGGAATCATACATCCTGCATAAGGGGCATAATGGGGGCATTACACTGTGTGGGGGGCATCATACATCCTGCATAAGGGGCATAATGGGGGCATTACACTGTGGGGGGCATCATACATCCTGCATAAGGGGCATAATGGGGGCATTACACTGTGGGGCAGTAAAGGGGTCCTGTACTATGAGAACAATACGTTTCCTCCCTTCCTGTCTCCATAGTTGGGTCGTATGTATCTATTACAGGAAACAGAACAAAAACCTTATGATTCTTATAAAGGGGCAACACAAGACCCCAAAAGAGTCTCCGTGCTGAAGGGGTTAATGCCCCCCGCGCCCAGTAATGGGGTCTCCACATACCTCCACCTGCAGAGCCGCCACCACATATATGGCTGCTCTGTGCGCACAGGAGCTGTGATGAGGTCACAGGAGGGGAGGAGTCAGGGGTCACATGATCAGGGGCCTCAGTGGATGCAGGACTCTGCTGTGCTAGTTGTCATGGTGCTGGATGAGCTGAAGTTTATGTGTGGGGTCAGGAGGGGTTTACAGTGTGGATGTAGCAGAGCCGCGTGTGTACGAGGTGTACGGAGCGGAGCCGCGTGTGTACGAGGCGTACGGAGCGGAGCCGCGTGTGTACGAGGCGTACGGAGCGGAGCCGCGTGTGTACGAGGCGTACGGGGCGGAGCCGCGTGTGTACGAGGCGTACGGAGCGGAGTCGTTCGTGTACGAGGCGCACGGAGCGGAGCCGCGCGTGTACGAGGTGTACGGAGCGGACCCGCGCGTGTACGAGGTGTACGGAGCGGAGCCGCGCGTGTACGAGGCGCACGGAGCGGAGCCGCGCGTGTACGAGGTGCACGGAGCAGAGCCTCGCGTGTGTACGAGGTGTACGGAGCAGAGCCGCGTGTGTACGAGGTGTACGGTGCAGAGCCGCGTGTGTACGAGGTGTACGGAGCGGAGCCGCGGGTGTACGAGGTGTACGGAGCTGAGCCGCGTGTGTACGAGGTGTACGGTGCGGAGCCGCGTGTGTACGAGGTGTACGGAGCGGAGCCGCGTGTGTACGAGGTGTGCGGAGCCATGTGTGTACGACGTGTACGGAGCGGAGCCGCATGTGTCCGAGGTGTACGGAGCGGAGCCGCGTGTGTTCGAGGCGTACGGAGCGGAGCCGCGTGTGTACGAGGCGTACGGAGCGGAGCCGCGTGTGTACGAGGCGTACGGAGCGGAGCCGCGTGTGTACGAGGCGTACGGGGCGGAGCCGCGTGTGTACGAGGCGTACGGAGCGGAGTCGCTCGTGTACGAGGCGCACGGAGCGGAGCCGCGTGTGTACGAGGTGTACGGAGCGGAGCCGCGTGTGTACGAGGTGTACAGAGCTGAGCCGCGTGTGTACGAGGTGTACGGAGCTGAGCCGCGTGTGTCCGAGGTGTACGGAGCGGAGCCGCGTGTGTACGAGGTGTACGGAGCGGAGCCGCGTGTGTACGAGGTGTGCGGAGCCATGTGTGTACGACGTGTACGGAGCGGAGCCGCATGTGTCCGAGGTGTACGGAGCGGAGCCGCGTGTGTTCGAGGCGTACGGAGCGGAGCCGCGTGTGTACGAGGCGTACGGAGCGGAGCCGCGTGTGTACGAGGCGTACGGAGCGGAGCCGCGTGTGTACGAGGCGTACGGGGCGGAGCCGCGTGTGCACGAGGTGTACGGAGCGGAGCCGCGTGTTTACGAGGTGTACGGAGCTGAGCCGCGTGTGTACGAGGTGTACGGAGCGGAGCCGCGTGTGTACGAGGTGTACGGAGCTGAGCCGCGTGTGTACGAGGTGTACGGAGCTGAGCCGCGTGTGTACGAGGTGTACGGAGCTGAGACGCGTGTGTACGAGGTGTACGGAGCTGAGCCGCGTGTGTACGAGGTGTACGGAGCGGAGCCGCGTGTGTACGAGGTGTACGGAGCTGAGCCGCGTGTGTACGAGGTGTACGGAGCGGAGCCGCGTGTGTACGAGGTGTACGGAGCGGAGCCGCGTGTGTACGAGGTGTACGGAGCGGAGCCGCGTGTGTACGAGGTGTACGGAGCGGAGCCGCGTGTGTACGAGGTGTACGGAGCGGAGCCGCGTGTGTACGAGGTGTACGGAGCAGAGCCTCGCGTGTACGAGGTGTACGGAGCGGAGCCGCGTGTGTACGAGGTGTACGGAGTGGAGCCATGTGTGTACGAGGCGTACGGAGCGGAGCCGCGTGTGTACGAGGCGCACGGAGCGGAGCCGCGTGTGTACGAGGCATACGGAGCGGAGCCGCGTGTGTACGATGTGTACGGAGCGGAGCCGCGTGTTTACGAGGTGTACGGAGCAGAGCCGCGTGTGTACGAGGTGTACGGAGCACAGCCGCGTGTGTACGGAGCGGAGCCATGTGTGTACGAGGTGTACGGAGCAGAGCCGCGTGTGTACGAGATGTACAGAGCAGAGCCGCGTGTGTACGAGGTGTACGGAGCGGAGCCGCGTGTGTACGAGGTGTACGGAGCGGAGCCGCGTGTGTACGAGGTGTACGGAGCGGAGCCGCGTGTGTACGAGGTGCACGGAGCGGAGCCGCGTGTGTACGAGGTGTACGGAGCGGAGCCGCGCGTGTACGAGGCGCATGGAGCAGAGCCGCGCGTGTACGAGGCGTACGGAGCGGAGTCGCGCGTGTACGAGGTGCACGGAGCAGAGCCTCGCGTGTGTACGAGGTGTACGGAGCAGAGCCGCGTGTGTACGAGGTGTACGGTGCGGAGCCGCGTGTGTACGAGGTGTACGGAGCGGAGCCACGGGTGTACGAGGTGTACGGAGCTGAGCCGCGTGTGTACGAGGTGTACGGTGCGGAGCCGCGTGTGTACGAGGTGTACGGAGCGGAGCCGCGTGTGTACGAGGTGTGCGGAGCCATGTGTGTACGACGTGTACGGAGCGGAGCCGCATGTGTTCGAGGCATACGGAGCGGAGCCGCGTGTGTACGAGGCGTACGGAGCGGAGCCGCGTGTGTACGAGGCGTACGGAGCGGAGCCGCGTGTGTACGAGGCGTACGGGGCGGAGCCGCGTGTGTACGAGGAGTACGGAGCGGAGTCGCTCGTGTACGAGGCGCACGGAGCGGAGCCGCGCGTGTACGAGGTGTACGGAGCGGAGCCGCGCGTGTACGAGGTGCACGGAGCGGAGCCTCGCGTGTGTACGAGGTGTACGGAGCAGAGCCGCGTGTGTACGAGGTGTACGGTGCGGAGCCGCGTGTGTACGAGGTGTACGGAGCGGAGCCGCGGGTGTACGAGGTGTACGGAGCTGAGCCGCGTGTGTACGAGGTGTACGGTGCGGAGCCGCGTGTGTACGAGGTGTACGGAGCGGAGCCGCGTGTGTACGAGGTGTGCGGAGCCATGTGTGTACGACGTGTACGGAGCGGAGCCGCATGTGTCCGAGGTGTACGGAGCGGAGCCGCGTGTGTTCGAGGCGTACGGAGCGGAGCCGCGTGTGTACGAGGTGTACGGAGCGGAGCCGTGTGTGTACGAGGTGTACGGAGCGGAGCCGCGTGTGTACGAGGTGTACGGAGCGGAGCCGCGTGTGTACGAGGTGTACGGAGCGGAGCCGCGTGTGCACGAGGTGTACGGAGCGGAGCCGCGTGTGTACGAGGTGTACGGAGCAGAGCCTCGCGTGTACGAGGTGTACGGAGCGGAGCCGCGTGTGTACGAGGTGTACGGAGTGGAGCCATGTGTGTACGAGGCGTACGGAGCGGAGCCGCGTGTGTACGAGGCGCATGGAGCGGAGCCGCGTGTGTACGAGGCATACGGAGCGGAGCCGCGTGTGTACGAGGTGTACGGAGCGGAGCCGCGCGTGTACGAGGTGCACGGAGCAGAGCCTCGCGTGTGTACGAGGTGTACGGAGCAGAGCCGCGTGTGTACGAGGTGTACGGTGCGGAGCCGCGTGTGTACGAGGTGTACGGAGCGGAGCCGCGGGTGTACGAGGTGTACGGAGCTGAGCCGCGTGTGTACGAGGTGTACGGTGCGGAGCCGCGTGTGTACGAGGTGTACGGAGCGGAGCCGCGTGTGTACGAGGTGTGCGGAGCCATGTGTGTACGACGTGTACGGAGCGGAGCCGCATGTGTCCGAGGTGTACGGAGCGGAGCCGCGTGTGTTCGAGGCGTACGGAGCGGAGCCGCGTGTGTACGAGGCGTACGGAGCGGAGCCGCGTGTGTACGAGGCGTACGGAGCGGAGCCGCGTGTGTACGAGGCGTACGGGGCGGAGCCGCATGTGTACGAGGCGTACGGAGCGGAGTCGCTCGTGTACGAGGCGCACGGAGCGGAGCCGCGCATGTACGAGGTGTACGGAGCGGAGCCGCGCGTGTACGAGGTGTACGGAGCGGAGCCGCGCGTGTACGAGGTGTACGGAGCGGAGCCGCGCGTGTACGAGGTGTACGGAGCAGAGCCGCGTGTGTACGAGTGTGTACGAGGTGTACGGAGCGGAACCGCGTGTGTACGAGGTGTACGGAGCGGAGCCGCGTGTGTACGAGGTGTACGGAGCGGAGCCGCGTGTGTACGAGGTGTACGGAGCGGAGCCGCGTGTGCACGAGGTGTACGGAGCGGAGCCGCGTGTGTACGAGGTGTACGAAGCGGAGCCGCGTGTGTACGAGGTGTACGGAGCGGAGCCCCGTGTGTACGAGGTGTACGGAGCGGAGCCGCGCGTGTACGAGGTGTACGGAGCAGAGCCGCGCGTGTACGAGGTGTACGGAGCAGAGCCACGCGTGTACGAGGTGTACGGAGCAGAGACGCGCGTGTACGAGGTGTACGGAGCAGAGCCGCGCGTGTACGAGGTGTACGGAGCAGAGCCTCGCGTGTACGAGGAGTACGGAGCAGAGCCGCGTGTGTACGAGGTGTACGGAGCAGAGCCGCGTGTGTGCGAGGTGTACGGAGCAGAGCCGCGTGTGTACGGAGCGGAGCCATGTACGAGGTGTACGGAGCGGAGCCATGTGTGTACGAGGCGTACGGAGCGGAGCCACGTGTGTACGAGGCGTACGGAGCGGAGCCGCGTGTGTACGAGGCATACGGAGCGGAGCCGCGTGTGTACGATATGTACGAAGCGGAGCCGCGTGTGTACGAGGTGTACGGAGCAGAGCCGCGTGTGTACGAGTTGTACGGAGCAGAGCCGCGTGTGTACGGAGCGGAGCCATGTGTGTACGAGGAGTACGGAGAGGAGCCGCGCGTGTACGAGGTGTACGGAGCAGAGCCGCGCGTGTACGAGATGTACGGAGCAGAGCCGCGCGTGAACGAGGTGTACGGAGCAGAGCCGCGCGTGTACGAGGTGTACGGAGCAGAGCCTCGCGTGTACCAGGTGTACGGAGCAGAGCCGCGTGTGTACGAGGTGTACGGAGCAGAGCGGCGTGTGTACGAGGTGTACGGAGCAGAGCCGCGTGTGTACGAGGCGTACGGAGCTGCGCCGCGTGTGTACGAGGCGTACGGAGCGGAGCCGCGTGTGTACGAGGCATACGGAGCGGAGCCGCGTGTGTACGATGTGTACGGAGCGGAGCCGCGTGTGTTCGAGGTGTACGGAGCAGAGCCGCGTGTGTATGAGTTGTACGGAGCAGAGCCGCGTGTGTACGTAGCGGAGCCATGTGTGTACGAGGTGTACGGAGCGGAGCCGCGTGTGTACGAGGTGTACGGAGCGGAGCCGCGTGTGTACGAGGTGTACGGAGCGGAGCCGCGTGTGTACGAGGTGTGCGGAGCAGAGCCGCGTGTGTACGAGGTGTACGGAGCGGAGCCGCGTGTGTACGAGGCGCATGGAGCAGAGCCGCGCGTGTACGAGGCGCATGGAGCAGAGCCGCGCGTGTACGAGGCGCACGGAGCGGAGCCGCGCGTGTACGAGGTGTACGGAGCGGAGTCGCGCGTGTACGAGGTGCACGGAGCAGAGCCTCGCGTGTGTACGAGGTGTACGGAGCAGAGCCGCGTGTGTACGAGGTGTACGGTGCGGAGCCGCGTGTGTACGAGGTGTACGGAGCGGAGCCACGGGTGTACGAGGTGTACGGAGCTGAGCCGCGTGTGTACGAGGTGTACGGTGCGGAGCCGCGTGTGTACGAGGTGTACGGAGCGTAGCCGCGTGTGTACGAGGTGTGCGGAGCCATGTGTGTACGACGTGTACGGAGCGGAGCCGCATGTGTCCGAGGTGTACGGAGCGGAGCCGCGTGTGTTCGAGGCATACGGAGCGGAGCCGCGTGTGTGCGAGGCGTACGGAGCGGAGCCGCGTGTGTACGAGGCGTACGGAGCGGAGCCGCGTGTGTACGAGGCGTACGGGGCGGAGCCGCGTGTGTACGAGGCGTACGGAGCGGAGTCGCTCGTGTACGAGGCGCACGGAGCGGAGCCGCGCGTGTACGAGGTGTACGGAGCGGAGCCGCGCGTGTACGAGGTGTACGGAGCGGAGCCGCGCGTGTACGAGGCGCACGGAGCGGAGCCGCGCGTGTACGAGGTGCACGGAGCAGAGCCTCGCGTGTGTACGAGGTGTACGGAGCAGAGCCGCGTGTGTACGAGGTGTACGGTGCGGAGCCGCGTGTGTACGAGGTGTACGGAGCGGAGCCGCGGGTGTACGAGGTGTACGGAGCTGAGCCGCGTGTGTACGAGGTGTACGGTGCGGAGCCGCGTGTGTACAAGGTGTACGGAGCGGAGCCGCGTGTGTACGAGGTGTGCGGAGCCATGTGTGTACGACGTGTACGGAGCGGAGCCGCATGTGTCCGAGGTGTACGGAGCGGAGCCGCGTGTGTTCGAGGCGTACGGAGCGGAGCCGCGTGTGTACGAGGCGTACGGAGCGGAGCCGCGTGTGTACGAGGCGTACGGAGCGGAGCCGCGTGTGTACGAGGCGTACGGGGCGGAGCCGCATGTGTACGAGGCGTACGGAGCGGAGTCGCTCGTGTACGAGGCGCACGGAGCGGAGCCGCGCGTGTACGAGGTGTACGGAGCGGAGCCGCGCGTGTACGAGGTGTACGGAGCGGAGCCGCGCGTGTACGAGGTGTACGGAGCGGAGCCGCGTGTGTACGAGGTGTACGGAGCGGAGCCGCGTGTGTACGAGGTGTACGGAGCGGAGCCGCGTGTGCACGAGGTGTACGGAGCGGAGCCGCGTGTGTACGAGGTGTACGAAGCGGAGCCGCGTGTGTACGAGGTGTACGGAGCGGAGCCCCGTGTGTACGAGGTGTACGGAGCGGAGCCGCGCGTGTATGAGGTGTATGGAGCAGAGCCGCGCGTGTACGAGGTGTACGGAGCAGAGCCACGCGTGTACGAGGTGTACGGAGCAGAGACGCGCGTGTACGAGGTGTACGGAGCAGAGCCGCGCGTGTACGAGGTGTACGGAGCAGAGCCTCGCGTGTACGAGGAGTACGGAGCAGAGCCGCGTGTGTACGAGGTGTACGGAGCAGAGCCGCGTGTGTGCGAGGTGTACGGAGCAGAGCCGCGTGTGTACGGAGCGGAGCCATGTACGAGGTGTACGGAGCAGAGCCATGTGTGTACGAGGCGTACGGAGCGGAGCCACGTGTGTACGAGGCGTACGGAGCGGAGCCGCGTGTGTACGAGGCATACGGAGCGGAGCCGCGTGTGTACGATATGTACGAAGCGGAGCCGCGTGTGTACGAGGTGTACGGAGCAGAGCCGCGTGTGTACGAGTTGTACGGAGCAGAGCCGCGTGTGTACGGAGCGGAGCCATGTGTGTACGAGGAGTACGGAGAGGAGCCGCGCGTGTACGAGGTGTACGGAGCAGAGCCGCGCGTGTACGAGGTGTACGGAGCAGAGCCGCGCGTGTACGAGGTGTACGGAGCAGAGCCGCGCGTGAACGAGGTGTACGGAGCAGAGCCGCGCGTGTACGAGGTGTACGGAGCAGAGCCTCGCGTGTACCAGGTGTACGGAGCAGAGCCGCGTGTGTACGAGGTGTACGGAGCAGAGCGGCGTGTGTACGAGGTGTACGGAGCAGAGCCGCGTGTGTACGGAGCGGAGCCATGTGTGTACGAGGCGTACGGAGCTGCGCCGCGTGTGTACGAGGCGTACGGAGCGGAGCCGCGTGTGTACGAGGCATACGGAGCGGAGCCGCGTGTGTACGATGTGTACGGAACGGAGCCCCGTGTGTTCGAGGTGTACGGAGCAGAGCCGCGTGTGTATGAATTGTACGGAGCAGAGCCGCGTGTGTACGTAGCGGAGCCATGTGTGTACGAGGTGTACGGAGCGGAGCCGCGTGTGTACGAGGTGTACGGAGCGGAGCCGCGTGTGTACGAGGTGTACGGAGCGGAGCCGCGTGTGTACGAGGTGTACGGAGCGGAGCCGCGTGTGTACGAGGTGTACGGAGCGGAGCCGCGTGTGTACGAGGTGTACGGAGCGGAGCCGCGTGTGTACGAGGTGTACGGAGCGGAGCCGCGCGTGAACGAGATGTACGGAGCAGAGCCGCGCATGTACGAGGTGTACGGAGCAGAGCCTCGCGTGTACGAGGTGTACGGAGCAGAGCCGCATGTGTACGAGGTGTACGGAGCAGAGCGTTGTGTTTACGAGGTGTACGGAGCAGAGCCGCGTGTGTACGGAGCGGAGCCATGTGTGTACGAGGCGTACGGAGCTGCGCCGCGTGTGTACGAGGCGTACGGAGCGGAGCCGCGTGTGTACGAGGCATACGGAGCGGAGCCGCATGTGTACGATGTGTACGGAGCGGAGCCGCGTGTGTACGAGGTGTACGGAGCAGAGCCGCGTGTGGACGGAGCGGAGCCATGTGTGTACGAGGTGTACGGAGCAGAGCCGCGTGTGTACGAGGCATACGGAGCGGAGCCGCGTGTGTACGATGTGTACGGAGCGGAGCCGCGTGTGTACGAGGTGTACGGAGCAGAGCCGCGTGTGTACGAGTTGTACGGAGCGGAGCCCTGTGTGTACGAGGTGTACGGAGCGGAGCCGCGCGTGTACGAGGTGTACGGAGCGGAGCCTCGCGTGTACTATGTGTACGGAGCGGAGTCTCGCGTGTACGAGGTGTACGGAGCAGAGCCGCGTGTGTACGAGGTGTACGGAGCAGAGCCGCGTGTGTATGGAGCGGAGCCGCGTGTGTACGAGGCGTACGGAGCGGAGCCATGTGTGTACGAGGTGTACGGAGCGGAGCCGCGTGTGTACGAGGTGTACGGAGCAGAGCCGCGTGTGTACGAGGTGTACGGAGCAGAGCCGCGTGTGTACGAGGTGTACGGAGCAGAGCCGCGTGTGTACCAGGTGTACGGAGCGGAGCCGCGTGTGTACGAGGTGTACGAGGCGGAGCCGCGTGTGTACTAGGTGTACGGAGCGGAGCCGCGTGTCTACGAGGTGTACGGAGCGGAGCCACGCGTGTACGAGGTGTACGGAGCAGAGCCACGTGTGTACGAGGCGTACGGAGCGGAGCCGCGTGTGTACGAGGCGTACGGAGCGGAGCCGCGTGTGTACGAGGTGTATGGAGCAGAGCCGCGTGTGTACGGAGCGGAGCCATGTGTGTACGATGTGTACGGAGCGGAGCCGCGTGTGTACGAGGCGTACGGAGCGGAGCCGCGTGTGTACGAGGTGTACGGAGCGGAGCCGCGTGTGTACGAGGTGTACGGAGCGGAGCCGCGTGTGTACGAGGTGTACGGAGCGGAGCCGCGTGTGTACGAGGTGTACGGAGCGGCACCCCGTGTGTACGAGGTGTACGGAGTGGAGCCGCGCGTGTACGAGGTGTACGGAGCGGAGCCGCGTGTGTACGAGGTGTACGGAGCAGAGCCGCGTGTGTACGAGGTGTACGGAGCGGAGCCGCGCGTGTACGAGGTGTACGGAGCAGAGCCACGCGTGTACGAGGTGTACGGAGCAGAGACGCGCGTGTACGAGGTGTACGGAGCAGAGCCGCACGTGTACGAGGTGTACGGAGCAGAGCCTCGCGTGTACGAGGTGTACGGAGCAGAGCCGCGTGTGTACGAGGTGTACGGAGCAGAGCCGCGTGTGTACGGAGCGGAGCCATGTGTGTACGAGGTGTACGGAGCAGAGCAGCGTGTGTACGAGGTGTACGGAGCGGAGCCGCGTGTGTACGAGGTGTACGGAGCGGAGCCGCGTGTGTACGAGGTGTACGGAGCGGAGCCCCGTGTGTACGAGGTGTACGGAGCGGAGCCGCGCGTGTACGAGGTGTACGGAGCGGAGGCGCGCGTGTACGAGGTGTACGGAGCAGAGCCGCGCGTGTACGAGGTGTACGGAGCAGAGCCGCGCGTGTACGAGGTGTACGGAGCAGAGCCGCGCGTGTACGAGGTGTACGGAGCAGAGCCGTGCGTGTACGAGGTGTACGGAGCAGAGCCTCGCGTGTACGAGGTGTACGGAGCAGAGCCGCGTGTGTACGGAGCGGAGCCGCGTGTGTACGGAGCGGAGCCATGTGTGTACGAGGTGTACGGAGCGGAGCCGCGCGTGTACGAGGTGTACGGAGCAGAGCCGCGCGTGTACGAGGTGTACGGAGCAGAGCCGCGCGTGTACGAGGTGTACGGAGTAGAGCCGCGTGTGAACGAGGTGTACGGAGCAGAGCCGCGCGTGTACGAGGTGTACGGAGCAGAGCCTCGCGTGTACGAGGTGTACGGAGCAGAGCCGCATGTGTACGAGGTGTACGGAGCAGAGCGGCGTGTGTACGAGGTGTACGGAGCAGAGCCGTGTGTGTATGGAGCGGAGCCATGTGTGTACGAGGCGTACGGAGCGGAGCCGTGTGTGTACGAGGCATACGGAGCGGAGCCGCGTGTGTACGATGTGTACGGAGCGGAGCCGCGTGTGTACGAGGTGTACGGAGCAGAGCCGCGTGTGTACGAGATGTACGGAGCAGAGCCGCGTGTGTACGGAGCGGAGCCATGTGTGTACGAGGTGTACGGAGCGGAGCCGCGTGTGTACGAGGTGTACGGAGCGGAACCGCGTGTGTACGAGGTGTACGGAGCGGAGCCGCGTGTGTACGAGGTGTACGGAGCGGAGCCGCGTGTGGACGAGGTGTACGGAGCGGAGCCGCGTGTGTACGAGGTGTACGGAGCAGAGCCGCGCGTGAACGAGGTGTACGGAGCAGAGCCGCGCGTGTACGAGGTGTACGGAGCGGAGCGGCGTGTGTACGAGGTGTACGGAGCAGAGCCGCGTGTGTACGGAGCGGAGCCATGTGTGTACGAGGCGTACCGAGCGGAGCCGCGTGTTTACGAGGTGTACGGAGCGGAGCCTCGTGTGTACGATGTGTACGGAGCGGAGCCGCGTGTGTACGAGGTGTACGGAGCGGAGCCGCGTGTGTACGAGGTGTACGGAGCGGAGCCCCGTGTGTACGAGGTGTACGGAGCGGAGCCGCGCGTGTACGAGGTGTACGGAGCGGAGCCGCTCGTGTACGAGGTGTACGGAGCGGAGCCTCGCGTGTACGAGGTGTACGGAGCGGAGTCTCGCGTGTACGAGGTGTACGGAGCAGAGCCGCGTGTGTACGAGGTGTACGGAGCAGAGCCGCGTGTGTATGGAGCGGAGCCGCGTGTGTACGAGGCGTACGGAGCGGAGCCATGTGTGTACGAGGTGTACGGAGCGGAGCCGCGTGTGTACGAGGTGTACGGAGCAGAGCCGCGTGTGTACGAGGTGTACGGAGCAGAGCCGCGTGTGTACGAGGTGTACGGAGCAGAGCCGCGTGTGTACCAGGTGTACGGAGCGGAGCCGCGTGTGTACGAGGTGTACGAGGCGGAGCCGCGTGTGTACTAGGTGTACGGAGCGGAGCCGCGTGTCTACGAGGTGTACGGAGCGGAGCCACGCGTGTACGAGGTGTACGGAGCAGAGCCACGTGTGTACGAGGCGTACGGAGCAGAGCCGCGTGTGTACGAGGCGTACGGAGCGTAGCCGCGTGTGTACGAGGTGTATGGAGCAGAGCCGCGTGTGTACGGAGCGGAGCCATGTGTGTACGATGTGTACGGAGCGGAGCCGCGTGTGTACGAGGTGTACGGAGCGGAGCCGCGTGTGTACGAGGTGTACGGAGCGGAGCCGCGTGTGTACGAGGTGTACGGAGCGGAGCCGCGTGTGTACGAGGTGTACGGAGCGGAGCCGCGCGTGAACGAGATGTACGGAGCAGAGCCGCGCATGTACGAGGTGTACGGAGCAGAGCCTCGCGTGTACGAGGTGTACGGAGCAGAGCCGCATGTGTACGAGGTGTACGGAGCAGAGCGTTGTGTGTACGAGGTGTACGGAGCAGAGCCGCGTGTGTACGGAGCGGAGCCATGTGTGTACGAGGCGTACGGAGCGGAGCCGCGTGTGTACGAGGCGTACGGAGCGGAGCCGCGTGTGTACGAGGCATACGGAGCGGAGCCGCGTGTGTACGATGTGTACGGAGCGGAGCCGCGTGTGTACGAGGTGTACGGAGCAGAGCCGCGTGTGTACGAGTTGTACGGAGCAGAGCCGCGTGTGGACGGAGCGGAGCCATGTGTGTACGAGGTGTACGGAGCAGAGCCGCGTGTGTACGAGGCATACGGAGCGGAGCCGCGTGTGTACGATGTGTACGGAGCGGAGCCGCGTGTGTACGAGGTGTACGGAGCAGAGCCGCGTGTGTACGAGTTGTACGGAGCGGAGCCCTGTGTGTACGAGGTGTACGGAGCGGAGCCGCGCGTGTACGAGGTGTACGGAGCGGAGCCGCTCGTGTACGAGGTGTACGGAGCGGAGCCTCGCGTGTACTATGTGTACGGAGCGGAGTCTCGCGTGTACGAGGTGTACGGAGCAGAGCCGCGTGTGTACGAGGTGTACGGAGCAGAGCCGCGTGTGTATGGAGCGGAGCCGCGTGTGTACGAGGCGTACGGAGCGGAGCCATGTGTGTACGAGGTGTACGGAGCGGAGCCGCGTGTGTACGAGGTGTACGGAGCAGAGCCGCGTGTGTACGAGGTGTACGGAGCAGAGCCGCGTGTGTACGAGGTGTACGGAGCAGAGCCGCGTGTGTACCAGGTGTACGGAGCGGAGCCGCGTGTGTACGAGGTGTACGAGGCGGAGCCGAGTGTGCACTAGGTGTACGGAGCGGAGCCGCGTGTCTACGAGGTGTACGGAGCGGAGCCACGCGTGTACGAGGTGTACGGAGCAGAGCCACGTGTGTACGAGGCGTACGGAGCGGAGCCGCGTGTGTACGAGGCGTACGGAGCGGAGCCGCGTGTGTACGAGGTGTATGGAGCAGAGCCGCGTGTGTACGGAGCGGAGCCATGTGTGTACGATGTGTACGGAGCGGAGCCGCGTGTGTACGAGGCGTACGGAGCGGAGCCGCGTGTGTACGAGGTGTACGGAGCGGAGCCGCGTGTGTACGAGGTGTACGGAGCGGAGCCGCGTGTGTACGAGGTGTACGGAGCGGAGCCGCGTGTGTACGAGGTGTACGGAGCGGCACCCCGTGTGTACGAGGTGTACGGAGTGGAGCCGCGCGTGTACGAGGTGTACGGAGCGGAGCCGCGTGTGTACGAGGTGTACGGAGCAGAGCCGCGTGTGTACGAGGTGTACGGAGCGGAGCCGCGCGTGTACGAGGTGTACGGAGCAGAGCCACGCGTGTACGAGGTGTACGGAGCAGAGACGCGCGTGTACGAGGTGTACGGAGCAGAGCCGCACGTGTACGAGGTGTACGGAGCAGAGCCTCGCGTGTACGAGGTGTACGGAGCAGAGCCGCGTGTGTACGAGGTGTACGGAGCAGAGCCGCGTGTGTACGGAGCGGAGCCATGTGTGTACGAGGTGTACGGAGCAGAGCAGCGTGTGTACGAGGTGTACGGAGCGGAGCCGCGTGTGTACGAGGTGTACGGAGCGGAGCCGCGTGTGTACGAGGTGTACGGAGCGGAGCCCCGTGTGTACGAGGTGTACGGAGCGGAGCCGCGCGTGTACGAGGTGTACGGAGCGGAGCCGCGCGTGTACGAGGTGTACGGAGCAGAGCCGCGCGTGTACGAGGTGTACGGAGCAGAGCCGCGCGTGTACGAGGTGTACGGAGCAGAGCCGCGCGTGTACGAGGTGTACGGAGCAGAGCCGCGCGTGTACGAGGTGTACGGAGCAGAGCCTCGCGTGTACGAGGTGTACGGAGCAGAGCCGCGTGTGTACGGAGCGGAGCCGCGTGTGTACGGAGCGGAGCCATGTGTGTACGAGGTGTACGGAGCGGAGCCGCGCGTGTACGAGGTGTACGGAGCAGAGCCGCGCGTGTACGAGGTGTACGGAGCAGAGCCGCGCGTGTACGAGGTGTACGGAGTAGAGCCGCGTGTGAACGAGGTGTACGGAGCAGAGCCGCGCGTGTACGAGGTGTACGGAGCAGAGCCTCGCGTGTACGAGGTGTACGGAGCAGAGCCGCGTGTGTACGAGGTGTACGGAGCAGAGCGGCGTGTGTACGAGGTGTACGGAGCAGAGCCGTGTGTGTATGGAGCGGAGCCATGTGTGTACGAGGCGTACGGAGCGGAGCCGTGTGTGTACGAGGCATACGGAGCGGAGCCGCGTGTGTACGATGTGTACGGAGCGGAGCCGCGTGTGTACGAGGTGTACGGAGCAGAGCCGCGTGTGTACGAGATGTACGGAGCAGAGCCGCGTGTGTACGGAGCGGAGCCATGTGTGTACGAGGTGTACGGAGCGGAGCCGCGTGTGTACGAGGTGTACGGAGCGGAACCGCGTGTGTACGAGGTGTACGGAGCGGAGCCGCGTGTGTACGAGGTGTACGGAGCGGAGCCGCGTGTGTACGAGGTGTACGGAGCGGAGCCGCGTGTGTACGAGGTGTACGGAGCAGAGCCGCGCGTGAACGAGGTGTACGGAGCAGAGCCGCGCGTGTACGAGGTGTACGGAGCGGAGCGGCGTGTGTACGAGGTGTACGGAGCAGAGCCGCGTGTGTACGGAGCGGAGCCATGTGTGTACGAGGCGTACCGAGCGGAGCCGCGTGTTTACGAGGTGTACGGAGCGGAGCCTCGTGTGTACGAGGTGTACGGAGCGGAGCCGCGTGTGTACGAGGTGTACGGAGCGGAGCCGCGTGTGTACGAGGTGTACGGAGCGGAGCCCCGTGTGTACGAGGTGTACGGAGCGGAGCCGCGCGTGTACGAGGTGTACGGAGCGGAGCCGCTCGTGTACGAGGTGTACGGAGCGGAGCCTCGCGTGTACGAGGTGTACGGAGCGGAGTCTCGCGTGTACGAGGTGTACGGAGCAGAGCCGCGTGTGTACGAGGTGTACGGAGCAGAGCCGCGTGTGTATGGAGCGGAGCCGCGTGTGTACGAGGCGTACGGAGCGGAGCCATGTGTGTACGAGGTGTACGGAGCGGAGCCGCGTGTGTACGAGGTGTACGGAGCAGAGCCGCGTGTGTACGAGGTGTACGGAGCAGAGCCGCGTGTGTACGAGGTGTACGGAGCAGAGCCGCGTGTGTACCAGGTGTACGGAGCGGAGCCGCGTGTGTACGAGGTGTACGAGGCGGAGCCGCGTGTGTACTAGGTGTACGGAGCGGAGCCGCGTGTCTACGAGGTGTACGGAGCGGAGCCACGCGTGTACGAGGTGTACGGAGCAGAGCCACGTGTGTACGAGGCGTACGGAGCGGAGCCGCGTGTGTACGAGGCGTACGGAGCGTAGCCGCGTGTGTACGAGGTGTATGGAGCAGAGCCGCGTGTGTACGGAGCGGAGCCATGTGTGTACGATGTGTACGGAGCGGAGCCGCGTGTGTACGAGGCGTACGGAGCGGAGCCGCGTGTGTACGAGGTGTACGGAGCGGAGCCGCGTGTGTACGAGGTGTACGGAGCGGAGCCGCGTGTGTACGAGGTGTACGGAGCGGAGCCGCGTGTGTACGAGGTGTACGGAGCGGCACCCCGTGTGTACGAGGTGTACGGAGTGGAGCCGCGCGTGTACGAGGTGTACGGAGCGGAGCCGCGTGTGTACGAGGTGTACGGAGCAGAGCCGCGTGTGTACGAGGTGTACGGAGCGGAGCCCCGTGTGTACGAGGTGTACGGAGCGGAGCCGCGCGTGTACGAGGTGTACGGAGCAGAGCCACGTGTGTACGAGGTGTACGGAGCAGAGACGCGCGTGTACGAGGTGTACGGAGCAGAGCCGCACGTGTACGAGGTGTACGGAGCAGAGCCTCGCGTGTACGAGGTGTACGGAGCAGAGCCGCGTGTGTACGAGGTGTACGGAGCAGAGCCGCGTGTGTACGGAGCGGAGCCATGTGTGTACGAGGTGTACGGAGCAGAGCAGCGTGTGTACGAGGTGTACGGAGCGGAGCCGCGTGTGTACGAGGTGTACGGAGCGGAGCCGCGTGTGTACGAGGTGTACGGAGCAGAGCCCCGTGTGTACGAGGTGCACGGAGCGGAGCCGCGCGTGTACGAGGTGCACGGAGCGGAGCCGCGCGTGTACGAGGTGTACGGAGCGGAGCCGCGCGTGTACGAGGTGTACGGAGCGGAGCCGCGCGTGTACGAGGTGTACGGAGCAGAGCCGCGCGTGTACGAGGTGTACGGAGCAGAGCCGCGCGTGTACGAGGTGTACGGAGCAGAGCCGCGCGTGTACGAGGTGTACGGAGCAGAGCCTCGCGTGTACGAGGTGTACGGAGCAGAGCCGCGTGTGTACGGAGCGGAGCCATGTGTGTACGAGGTGTACGGAGCGGAGCCGCGCGTGTACGAGGTGTACGGAGCAGAGCCGCGCGTGTACGAGGTGTACGGAGCAGAGCCGCGCGTGTACGAGGTGTACGGAGCAGAGCCGCGCGTGAACGAGGTGTACGGAGCAGAGCCGCGCGTGTACGAGGTGTACGGAGCAGAGCCTCTCGTGTACGAGGTGTACGGAGCAGAGCCGCGTGTGTACGAGGTGTACGGAGCGGAGTCTCGCGTGTACGAGGTGTACGGAGCAGAGCCGCGTGTGTACGAGGTGTACGGAGCAGAGCCGCGTGTGTATGGAGCGGAGCCGCGTGTGTACGAGGCGTACGGAGCGGAGCCATGTGTGTACGAGGTGTACGGAGCGGAGCCGCGTGTGTACGAGGTGTACGGAGCAGAGCCGCGTGTGTACGAGGTGTACGGAGCAGAGCCGCGTGTGTACGAGGTGTACGGAGCAGAGCCGCGTGTGTACCAGGTGTACGGAGCGGAGCCGCGTGTGTACGAGGTGTACGAGGCGGAGCCGCGTGTGTACTAGGTGTACGGAGCGGAGCCGCGTGTCTACGAGGTGTACGGAGCGGAGCCACGCGTGTACGAGGTGTACGGAGCAGAGCCACGTGTGTACGAGGCGTACGGAGCGGAGCCGCGTGTGTACGAGGCGTACGGAGCGTAGCCGCGTGTGTACGAGGTGTATGGAGCAGAGCCGCGTGTGTACGGAGCGGAGCCATGTGTGTACGATGTGTACGGAGCGGAGCCGCGTGTGTACGAGGCGTACGGAGCGGAGCCGCGTGTGTACGAGGTGTACGGAGCGGAGCCGCGTGTGTACGAGGTGTACGGAGCGGAGCCGCGTGTGTACGAGGTGTACGGAGCGGAGCCATGTGTGTACGATGTGTACGGAGCGGAGCCGCGTGTGTACGAGGCGTACGGAGCGGAGCCGCGTGTGTACGAGGTGTACGGAGCGGAGCCGCGTGTGTACGAGGTGTACGGAGCGGAGCCGCGTGTGTACGAGGTGTACGGAGCGGAGCCGCGTGTGTACGAGGTGTACGGAGCGGCACCCCGTGTGTACGAGGTGTACGGAGTGGAGCCGCGTGTGTACGAGGTGTACGGAGCGGAGCCCCGTGTGTACGAGGTGTACGGAGCGGAGCCGCGCGTGTACGAGGTGTACGGAGCAGAGCCACGTGTGTACGAGGTGTACGGAGCAGAGACGCGCGTGTACGAGGTGTACGGAGCAGAGCCGCACGTGTACGAGGTGTACGGAGCAGAGCCTCGCGTGTACGAGGTGTACGGAGCAGAGCCGCGTGTGTACGAGGTGTAAGGAGCAGAGCCGCGTGTGTACGGAGCGGAGCCATGTGTGTACGAGGTGTACGGAGCAGAGCAGCGTGTGTACGAGGTGTACGGAGCGGAGCCGCGTGTGTACGAGGTGTACGGAGCGGAGCCGCGTGTGTACGAGGTGTACGGAGCGGAGCCCCGTGTGTACGAGGTGTACGGAGCGGAGCCGCGCGTGTACGAGGTGTACGGAGCGGAGCCGCGCGTGTACGAGGTGTACGGAGCGGAGCCGCGCGTGTACGAGGTGTACGGAGCAGAGCCGCGCGTGTACGAGGTGTACGGAGCAGAGCCGCGCGTGTACGAGGTGTATGGAGCAGAGCCGCGCGTGTACGAGGTGTACGGAGCAGAGCCTCGCGTGTACGAGGTGTACGGAGCAGAGCCGCGTGTGTACGGAGCGGAGCCATGTGTGTACGAGGTGTACGGAGCGGAGCCGCGCGTGTACGAGGTGTACGGAGCAGAGCCGCGCGTGTACGAGGTGTACGGAGCAGAGCCGCGCGTGTACGAGGTGTACGGAGCAGAGCCGCGCGTGTACGAGGTGTACGGAGCAGAGCCGCGCGTGAACGAGGTGTACGGAGCAGAGCCGCGCGTGTACGAGGTGTACGGAGTAGAGCCTCTCGTGTACGAGGTGTACGGAGCAGAGCCGCGTGTGTACGAGGTGTACGGAGCAGAGCGGCGTGTGTACGAGGTGTACGGAGCAGAGCCGCGTGTGTATGGAGCGGAGCCATGTGTGTACGAGGCGTACGGAGCGGAGCCGTGTGTGTACGAGGCATACGGAGCGGAGCCGAGTGTGTACGATGTGTACGGAGCGGAGCCGCGTGTGTACGAGGTGTACGGAGCAGAGCCGAGTGTGTACGAGATGTACGGAGCAGAGCCGCGTGTGTACGGAGCGGAGCCATGTGTGTACGAGGTGTACGGAGCGGAGCCGCGTGTGTACGAGGTGTAGGGAGCGGAGCCGCGTGTGTACGAGGTGTACGGAGCGGAGCCGCGTGTGTACGAGGTGTACGGAGCGGAGCCGCGTGTGTACGAGGTGTACGGAGCGGAGCCGCGTGTGGACGAGGTGTACGGAGCAGAGCCGCGCGTGAACGAGGTGTACGGAGCAGAGCCGCGCGTGTACGAGGTGTACGGAGCAGAGCCGCGTGTGAACGAGGTGTACGGAGCAGAGCCGCGCGTGTACGAGGTGTACGGAGCAGAGCCTCGCGTGTACGAGGTGTACGGAGCAGAGCCGCGTGTGTACGAGGTGTACGGAGCAGAGCGGCGTGTGTACGAGGTGTACGGAGCAGAGCCGCGTGTGTATGGAGCGGAGCCATGTGTGTACGAGGCGTACGGAGCGGAGCCGTGTGTGTACGAGGCATACGGAGCGGAGCCGCGTGTGTACGATGTGTACGGAGCGGAGCCGCGTGTGTACGAGGTGTACGGAGCAGAGCCGCGTGTGTACGAGATGTACGGAGCAGAGCCGCGTGTGTACGGAGCGGAGCCATGTGTGTACGAGGTGTACGGAGCGGAGCCGCGTGTGTACGAGGTGTACGGAGCGGAGCCGCGTGTGTACGAGGTGTACGGAGCGGAGCCGCGTGTGTACGAGGTGTACGGAGCGGATCCGCGTGTGTACGAGGTGTACGGAGCAGAGCCGCGCGTGAACGAGGTGTACGGAGCAGAGCCGCGCGTGTACGAGGTGTACGGAGCGGAGCGGCGTGTGTACGAGGTGTACGGAGCAGAGCCGCGTGTGTACGGAGCGGAGCTATGTGTGTACGAGGCGTACCGAGCGGAGCCGCGTGTGTACGAGGTGTACGGAGCGGAGCCGCGTGTGTACGAGGTGTACGGAGCGGAGCCGCGTGTGTACGAGGTGTACGGAGCGGAGCCGCGTGTGTACGAGGTGTACGGAGCGGAGCCGCGCGTGTACGAGGTGTACGGAGCGGAGCCGCTCGTGTACGAGGTGTACGGAGCGGAACCTCGCGTGTACGAGGTGTACGGAGCGGAGTCTCGCGTGTACGAGGTGTACGGAGCAGAGCCGCGTGTGTACGAGGTGTACGGAGCAGAGCCGCGTGTGTATGGAGCGGAGCCGCGTGTGTACGAGGCGTACGGAGCGGAGCCATGTGTGTACGAGGTGTACGGAGCGGAGCCGCGTGTGTACGAGGTGTACGGAGCAGAGCCGCGTGTGTACGAGGTGTACGGAGCAGAGCCGCGTGTGTACGAGGTGTACGGAGCAGAGCCGCGTGTGTACCAGGTGTACGGAGCGGAGCCGCGTGTGTACGAGGTGTACGAGGCGGAGCCGCGTGTGTACTAGGTGTACGGAGCGGAGCCGCGTGTCTACGAGGTGTAAGGAGCGGAGCCACGCGTGTACGAGGTGTACGGAGCAGAGCCACGTGTGTACGAGGCGTACGGAGCGGAGCCGCGTGTGTACGAGGCGTACGGAGCGGAGCCGCGTGTGTACGAGGTGTATGGAGCAGAGCCGCGTGTGTACGGAGCGGAGCCATGTGTGTACGATGTGTACGGAGCTGAGCCGCGTGTGTACGAGGCGTACGGAGCGGAGCCGCGTGTGTACGAGGTGTACGGAGCGGAGCCGCGTGTGTACGAGGTGTACGGAGCGGAGCCGCGTGTGTACGAGGTGTACGGAGCGGCACCCCGTGTGTACGAGGTGTACGGAGTGGAGCCGCGCGTGTACGAGGTGTACGGAGCGGAGCCGCGTGTGTACGAGGTGTACGGAGCAGAGCTGCGTGTGTACGAGGTGTACGGAGCGGAGCCCCGTGTGTACGAGGTGTACGGAGCGGAGCCGCGCGTGTACGAGGTGTACGGAGCAGAGCCACGTGTGTACGAGGTGTACGGAGCAGAGACGCGCGTGTACGAGGTGTACGGAGCAGAGCCGCACGTGTACGAGGTGTACGGAGCAGAGCCTCGCGTGTACGAGGTGTACGGAGCAGAGCCGCGTGTGTACGAGGTGTTCGGAGCAGAGCCGCGTGTGTACGGAGCGGAGCCATGTGTGTACGAGGTGTACGGAGCAGAGCAGCGTGTGTACGAGGTGTACGGAGCGGAGCCGCGTGTGTACGAGGTGTACGGAGCGGAGCCGCGCGTGTACGAGGTGTACGGAGCGGAGCCGCGCGTGTACGAGGTGTACGGAGCGGAGCCGCGCGTGTACGAGGTGTACGGAGCGGAGCCGCGCGTGTACGAGGTGTACGGAGCGGAGCCGCGCGTGTACGGGGTGTACGGAGCAGAGCCGCGCGTGTACGGGGTGTACGGAGCAGAGCCGCGCGTGTACGAGGCGCACGGAGCGGAGCCGCGTGTGTACGAGGCATACGGAGCGGAGCCGCGTGTGTACGATGTGTACGGAGCGGAGCCGCGTGTGTACGAGGTGTACGGAGCAGATCCGCGTGTGTACGAGGTGTACGGAGCAGAGCCGCGTGTGTACGGAGCGGAGCCATGTGTGTACGAGGTGTACGGAGCACAGCCGCGTGTGTACGAGATGTACAGAGCAGAGCCGCGTGTGTACGAGGTGTACGGAGCGGAGCCGCGTGTGTACGAGGTGTACGGAGCGGAGCCGCGTGTGTACGAGGTGTACGGAGCGGAGCCGCGTGTGTACGAGGTGTACGGAGCGGAGCCGCGTGTGTACGAGGTGCACGGAGCAGACCCGCGTGTGTACGAGGTGTACGGAGCGGAGCCGCGCGTGTACGAGGCGCATGGAGCAGAGCCGCGCGTGTACGAGGCGCACGGAGCGGAGCCGCGCGTGTACGAGGTGTACGGAGCGGAGTCGCGCGTGTACGAGGTGTACGGAGCGGAGTCGCGCGTGTACGAGGTGCACGGAGCAGAGCCTCGCGTGTGTACGAGGTGTAAGGAGCAGAGCCGCGTGTGTACGAG
The DNA here is from genome assembly GCF_046119375.1 of Phyllobates terribilis. Classification (NCBI taxonomy): domain Eukaryota; kingdom Metazoa; phylum Chordata; class Amphibia; order Anura; family Dendrobatidae; genus Phyllobates; species Phyllobates terribilis. The sequence continues at coordinate 5,319,673 of NW_027362789.1, read as the reverse complement.
GTGTACGGTGCGGAGCCGCGTGTGTACGAGGTGTACGGAGCGGAGCCACGGGTGTACGAGGTGTACGGAGCTGAGCCGCGTGTGTACGAGGTGTACGGAGCGTAGCCGCGTGTGTACGAGGTGTGCGGAGCCATGTGTGTACGACGTGTACGGAGCGGAGCCGCATGTGTCCGAGGTGTACGGAGCGGAGCCGCGTGTGTTCGAGGCATACGGAGCGGAGCCGCGTGTGTACGAGGCGTACGGAGCGGAGCCGCGTGTGTACGAGGCGTACGGAGCGGAGCCGCGTGCGTACGAGGCGTACGGGGCGGAGCCGCGTGTGTACGAGGCGTACGGAGCGGAGTCGCTCGTGTACGAGGCGCACGGAGCGGAGCCGCGCGTGTACGAGGTGTACGGAGCGGAGCCGCGCGTGTACGAGGTGTACGGAGCGGAGCCGCGCGTGTACGAGGCGCACGGAGCGGAGCCGCGCGTGTACGAGGTGCACGGAGCAGAGCCTCGCGTGTGTACGAGGTGTACGGAGCAGAGCCGCGTGTGTACGAGGTGTACGGTGCGGAGCCGCGTGTGTACGAGGTGTACGGAGCGGAGCCGCGGGTGTACGAGGTGTACGGAGCTGAGCCGCGTGTGTACGAGGCGTACGGAGCGGAGTCGCTCGTGTACGAGGAGCACGGAGCGGAGCCGCGCGTGTACGAGGTGTACGGAGCGGAGCCGCGCGTGTACGAGGTGTACGGAGCGGAGCCGCGCGTGTACGAGGTGTACGGAGCAGAGCCGCGTGTGTACGAGTGTGTACGAGGTGTACGGAGCGGAGCCGCGTGTGTACGAGGTGTACGGAGCGGAGCCGCGTGTGTACGAGGTGTACGGAGCGGAGCCGCGTGTGTACGAGGTGTACGGAGCGGAGCCGCGTGTGCACGAGGTGTACGGAGCGGAGCCGAGTGTGTACGAGGTGTACGAAGCGGAGCCGCGTGTGTACGAGGTGTACGGAGCGGAGCCCCGTGTGTACGAGGTGTACGGAGCGGAGCCGCGCGTGTACGAGGTGTACGGAGCAGAGCCGCGCGTGTACGAGGTGTACGGAGCAGAGCCACGCGTGTACGAGGTGTACGGAGCAGAGACGCGCGTGTACGAGGTGTACGGAGCAGAGCCACGTGTGTACGAGGCGTACGGAGCGGAGCCGCGTGTGTACGAGGCATACGGAGCGGAGCCGCGTGTGTACGATATGTACGAAGCGGAGCCGCGTGTGTACGAGGTGTACGGAGCAGAGCCGCGTGTGTACGAGTTGTACGGAGCAGAGCCGCGTGTGTACGGAGCGGAGCCATGTGTGTACGAGGAGTACGGAGAGGAGCCGCGCGTGTACGAGGTGTACGGAGCAGAGCCGCGCGTGTACGAGGTGTACGGAGCAGAGCCGCGCGTGTACGAGGTGTACGGAGCAGAGCCGCGCGTGTACGAGGTGTACGGAGCAGAACCGCGCGTGAACGAGGTGTACGGAGCAGAGCCGCGCGTGTACGAGGTGTACGGAGCAGAGCCTCGCGTGTACCAGGTGTACGGAGCAGAGCCGCGTGTGTACGAGGTGTACGGAGCAGAGCGGCGTGTGTACGAGGTGTACGGAGCAGAGCCGCGTGTGTACGGAGCGGAGCCATGTGTGTATGAGGCGTACGGAGCTGCGCCGCGTGTGTACGAGGCGTACGGAGCGGAGCCGCGTGTGTACGAGGCATACGTAGCGGAGCCGCGTGTGTTCGAGGTGTACGGAGCAGAGCCGCATGTGTATGAGTTGTACGGAGCAGAGCCGCGTGTGTACGTAGCGGAGCCATGTGTGTACGAGGTGTACGGAGCGGAGCCGCGTGTGTACGAGGTGTACGGAGCGGAGCCGCGTGTGTACGAGGTGTACGGAGCGGAGCCGCGTGTGTACGAGGTGTACGGAGCGGAGCCGCATGTGTCCGAGGTGTACGGAGCGGAGCCGCGTGTGTTCGAGGCATACGGAGCGGAGCCGCGTGTGTACGAGGCGTACGGAGCGGAGCCGCGTGTGTACGAGGCGTACGGAGCGGAGCCGCATGCGTACGAGGCGTACGGGGCGGAGCCGCGTGTGTACGAGGCGTACGGAGCGGAGTCGCTCGTGTACGAGGCGCACGGAGCGGAGCCGCGCGTGTACGAGGTGTACGGAGCGGAGCCGCGCGTGTACGAGGTGTACGGAGCGGAGCCGCGCGTGTACGAGGCGCACGGAGCCGAGCCGCGCGTGTACGAGGTGCACGGAGCAGAGCCTCGCGTGTGTACGAGGTGTACGGAGCAGAGCCGCGTGTGTACGAGGTGTACGGTGCGGAGCCGCGTGTGTACGAGGTGTACGGAGCGGAGCCGCGGGTGTACGAGGTGTACGGAGCTGAGCCGCGTGTGTACGAGGTGTACGGTGCGGAGCCGCGTGTGTACGAGGTGTACGGAGCGGAGCCGCGTGTGTACGAGGTGTGCGGAGCCATGTGTGTACGACGTGTACGGAGCGGAGCCGCATGTGTCCGAGGTGTACGGAGCGGAGCCGCGTGTGTTCGAGGCGTACGGAGCGGAGCCGCGTGTGTACGAGGCGTACGGAGCGGAGCCGCGTGTGTACGAGGCGTACGGTGCGGAGCCGCGTGTGTACGAGGCGTACGGGGCGGAGCCGCATGTGTACGAGGCGTACGGAGCGAAGTCGCTCGTGTACGAGGCGCACGGAGCGGAGCCGCGCGTGTACGAGGTGTACGGAGCGGAGCCGCGTGTGTACGAGGTGTACGGAGCGGAGCCGCGCGTGTACGAGGTGTACGGAGCGGAGCCGCGCGTGTACGAGGTGTACGGAGCAGAGCCGAGTGTGTACGAGGTGTACGGAGCGGAGCCGCGTGTGTACGAGGTGTACGGAGCGGAGCCGCGTGTGTACGAGGTGTACGGAGCGGAGCCGCGTGTGTACGAGGTGTACGGAGCGGAGCCGCGTGTGCACGAGGTGTACGGAGCGGAGCCGCGTGTGTACGAGGTGTACGAAGCGGAGCCGCGTGTGTACGAGGTGTACGGAGCGGAGCCCCGTGTGTACGAGGTGTACGGAGCGGAGCCGCGCGTGTACGAGGTGTACGGAGCAGAGCCGCACGTGTACGAGGTGTACGGAGCAGAGCCACGCGTGTACGAGGTGTACGGAACAGAGACGCGCGTGTACGAGGTGTACGGAGCAGAGCCACGTGTGTACGAGGCGTACGGAGCGGAGCCGCGTGTGTACGAGGCATACGGAGCGGAGCCGCGTGTGTACGATATGTACGAAGCGGAGCCGCGTGTGTACGAGGTGTACGGAGCAGAGCCGCGTGTGTACGAGTTGTACGGAGCAGAGCCGCGTGTGTACGGAGCGGAGCCATGTGTGTACGAGGAGTACGGAGAGGAGCCGCGCGTGTACGAGGTGTACGGAGCAGAGCCGCGCGTGTACGAGGTGTACGGAGCAGAGCCGCGCGTGTACGAGGTGTACGGAGCAGAGCCGCGCGTGTACGAGGTGTACGGAGCAGAGCCGCGCGTGAACGAGGTGTACGGAGCAGAGCCGCGCGTGTACGAGGTGTACGGAGCAGAGCCTCGCGTGTACCAGGTGTACGGAGCAGAGCCGCGTGTGTACGAGGTGTACGGAGCAGAGCGGCGTGTGTACGAGGTGTACGGAGCAGAGCCGCGTGTGTACGGAGCGGAGCCATGTGTGTACGAGGCGTACGGAGCTGCGCCGCGTGTGTACGAGGCGTACGGAGCGGAGCCGCGTGTGTACGAGGCATACGGAGCGGAGCCGCGTGTGTACGATGTGTACGGAGCGGAGCCGCGTGTGTTCGAGGTGTACGGAGCAGAGCCGCGTGTGTATGAGTTGTACGGAGCAGAGCCGCGTGTGTACGTAGCGGAGCCATGTGTGTACGAGGTGTACGGAGCGGAGCCGCGTGTGTACGAGGTGTACGGAGCGGAGCCGCGTGTGTACGAGGTGTACGGAGCGGAGCCGCGTGTGTACGAGGTGTACGGAGCGGAGCCGCGTGTGTACGAGGTGTACGGAGCGGAGCCGCGTGTGTACGAGGTGTACGGAGCGGAGCCGCGTGTGTACGAGGTGTACGGAGCGGAGCCGCGCGTGAACGAGATGTACGGAGCAGAGCCGCGCATGTACGAGGTGTACGGAGCAGAGCCTCGCGTGTACGAGGTGTACGGAGCAGAGCCGCATGTGTACGAGGTGTACGGAGCAGAGCGTTGTGTGTACGAGGTGTACGGAGCAGAGCCGCGTGTGTACGGAGCGGAGCCATGTGTGTACGAGGCGTACGGAGCGGAGCCGCGTGTGTACGAGGCGTACGGAGCGGAGCCGCGTGTGTACGAGGCATACGGAGCGGAGCCGCGTGTGTACGATGTGTACGGAGCGGAGCCGCGTGTGTACGAGGTGTACGGAGCAGAGCCGCGTGTGTACGAGTTGTACGAAGCAGAGCCGCGTGTGTACGGAGAGGAGCCATGTGTGTACGAGGTGTACGGAGCAGAGCCGCGTGTGTACGAGGCATACGGAGCGGAGCCGCGTGTGTACGATGTGTACGGAGCGGAGCCGCGTGTGTACGAGGTGTACGGAGCAGAGCCGCGTGTGTACGAGTTGTACGGAGCGGAGCCCCGTGTGTACGAGGTGTACGGAGCGGAGCCGCGCGTGTACGAGGTGTACGGAGCGGAGCCGCTCATGTACGAGGTGTACGGAGCGGAGCCTCGCGTGTACTAGGTGTACGGAGCGGAGTCTCGCTTGTACGAGGTGTACGGAGCAGAGCCGCGTGTGTACGAGGTGTACGGAGCAGAGCCGCGTGTGTATGGAGCGGAGCCGCGTGTGTACGAGGCGTACGGAGCGGAGCCATGTGTGTACGAGGTGTACGGAGCGGAGCCGCGTGTGTACGAGGTGTACGGAGCAGAGCCGCGTGTGTACGAGGTGTACGGAGCAGAGCCGCGTGTGTACGAGGTGTACGGAGCAGAGCCGCGTGTGTACCAGGTGTACGGAGCGGAGCCGCGTGTGTACGAGGTGTACGAGGCGGAGCCGCGTGTGTACTAGGTGTACGGAGCGGAGCCGCGTGTCTACGAGGTGTACGGAGCGGAGCCACGCGTGTACGAGGTGTACGGAGCAGAGCCACGTGTGTACGAGGCGTACGGAGCGGAGCCGCGTGTGTACGAGGCGTACGGAGCGGAGCCGCGTGTGTACGAGGTGTATGGAGCAGAGCCGCGTGTGTACGATGTGTACGGAGCGGAGCCGCGTGTGTACGAGGTGTACGGAGCAGAGCCGCGTGTGTACGAGTTGTACGGAGCGGAGCCCCGTGTGTACGAGGTGTACGGAGCGGAGCCGCGCGTGTACGAGGTGTACGGAGCGGAGCCGCTCATGTACGAGGTGTACGGAGCGGAGCCTCGCGTGTACTAGGTGTACGGAGCGGAGTCTCGCGTGTACGAGGTGTACGGAGCAGAGCCGCGTTTGTACGAGGTGTACGGAGCAGAGCCGCGTGTGTATGGAGCGGAGCCGCGTGTGTACGAGGCGTACGGAGCGGAGCCATGTGTGTACGAGGTGTACGGAGCGGAGCCGCGTGTGTACGAGGTGTACGGAGCAGAGCCGCGTGTGTACGAGGTGTACGGAGCAGAGCCGCGTGTGTACGAGGTGTACGGAGCAGAGCCGCGTGTGTACCAGGTGTACGGAGCGGAGCCGCGTGTGTACGAGGTGTACGAGGCGGAGCCGCGTGTGTACTAGGTGTACGGAGCGGAGCCGCGTGTCTACGAGGTGTACGGAGCGGAGCCACGCGTGTACGAGGTGTACGGAGCAGAGCCACGTGTGTACGAGGCGTACGGAGCGGAGCCGCGTGTGTACGAGGCGTACGGAGCGGAGCCGCGTGTGTACGAGGTGTATGGAGCAGAGCCGCGTGTGTACGGAGCGGAGCCATGTGTGTACGATGTGTACGGAGCGGAGCCGCGTGTGTACGAGGCGTACGGAGCGGAGCCGCGTGTGTACGAGGTGTACGGAGCAGAGCCGCGTGTGTATGGAGCGGAGCCGCGTGTGTACGAGGCGTACGGAGCGGAGCCATGTGTGTACGAGGTGTACGGAGCGGAGCCGCGTGTGTACGAGGTGTACGGAGCAGAGCCGCGTGTGTACGAGGTGTACGGAGCAGAGCCGCGTGTGTACGAGGTGTACGGAGCAGAGCCGCGTGTGTACCAGGTGTACGGAGCGGAGCCGCGTGTGTACGAGGTGTACGAGGCGGAGCCGCGTGTGTACTAGGTGTACGGAGCGGAGCCGCGTGTCTACGAGGTGTACGGAGCGGAGCCACGCGTGTACGAGGTGTACGGAGCAGAGCCACGTGTGTACGAGGCGTACGGAGCGGAGCCGCGTGTGTACGAGGCGTACGGAGCGGAGCCGCGTGTGTACGAAGTGTATGGAGCAGAGCCGCGTGTGTACGATGTGTACGGAGCGGAGCCGCGTGTGTACGAGGTGTACGGAGCGGAGCCGCGTGTGTACGAGTTGTACGGAGCGGAGCCCCGTGTGTACGAGGTGTACGGAGCGGAGCCGCGCGTGTACGAGGTGTACGGAGCGGAGCCGCTCATGTACGAGGTGTACGGAGCGGAGCCTCGCGTGTACTAGGTGTACGGAGCGGAGTCTCGCGTGTACGAGGTGTACGGAGCAGAGCCGCGTGTGTACGAGGTGTACGGAGCAGAGCCGCGTGTGTATGGAGCGGAGCCGCGTGTGTACGAGGCGTACGGAGCGGAGCCATGTGTGTACGAGGTGTACGGAGCGGAGCCGCGTGTGTACGAGGTGTACGGAGCAGAGCCGCGTGTGTACGAGGTGTACGGAGCAGAGCCGCGTGTGTACGAGGTGTACGGAGCAGAGCCGCGTGTGTACCAGGTGTACGGAGCGGAGCCGCGTGTGTACGAGGTGTACGGAGCGGAGCCGCGTGTGTACGAGGTGTACGGAGCGGAGCCGCGTGTGTACGAGGTGTACGGAGCGGCACCCCGTGTGTACGAGGTGTACGGAGTGGAGCCGCGCGTGTACGAGGTGTACGGAGCGGAGCCGCATGTGTACGAGGTGTACGGAGCAGAGCCGCGTGTGTACGAGGTGTACGGAGCGGAGCCGCGCGTGTACGAGGTGTACGGAGCAGAGCCACGCGTGTACGAGGTGTACGGAGCAGAGACGCGCGTGTACGAGGTGTACGGAGCAGAGCCGCACGTGTACGAGGTGTACGGAGCAGAGCCTCGCGTGTACGAGGTGTACGGAGCAGAGCCGCGTGTGTACGAGGTGTACGGAGCAGAGCCGCGTGTGTACGGAGCGGAGCCATGTGTGTACGAGGTGTACGGAGCAGAGCAGCGTGTGTACGAGGTGTACGGAGCGGAGCCGCGTGTGTACGAGGTGTACGGAGCGGAGCCGCGTGTGTACGAGGTGTACGGAGCGGAGCCCCAGGTGTACGAGGTGTACGGAGCGGAGCCGCGCGTGTACGAGGTGTACGGAGCGGAGCCGCGCGTGTACGAGGTGTACGGAGCAGAGCCGCGCGTGTACGAGGTGTACGGAGCAGAGCCGCGCGTGTACGAGGTGTACGGAGCAGAGCCGCGCGTGTACGAGGTGTACGGAGCAGAGCCTCGCGTGTACGAGGTGTACGGAGCAGAGCCGCGTGTGTACGGAGCGGAGCCATGTGTGTACGAGGTGTACGGAGCGGAGCCGCGCGTGTACGAGGTGTACGGAGCAGAGCCGCGCGTGTACGAGGTGTACGGAGCAGAGCCGCGCGTGTACGAGGTGTACGGAGCAGAGCCGCGTGTGAACGAGGTGTACGGAGCAGAGCCGCGCGTGTACGAGGTGTACGGAGCAGAGCCTCGCGTGTACGAGGTGTACGGAGCAGAGCCGCGTGTGTACGAGGTGTACGGAGCAGAGCGGCGTGTGTACGAGGTGTACGGAGCAGAGCCGCGTGTGTATGGAGCGGAGCCATGTGTGTACGAGGCGTACGGAGCGGAGCCGTGTGTGTACGAGGTATACGGAGCGGAGCCGCGTGTGTACGATGTGTACGGAGCGGAGCCGCGTGTGTACGAGGTGTACGGAGCAGAGCCGCGTGTGTACGAGATGTACGGAGCAGAGCCGCGTGTGTACGGAGCGGAGCCGCGTGTGTACGAGGTGTACGGAGCGGAGCCGCGTGTGTACGAGGTGTACGGAGCGGAGCCGCGTGTGTACGAGGTGTACGGAGCGGAGCCGCGTGTGTACGAGGTGTACGGAGCGGAGCCGCGTGTGTACGAGGTGTACGGAGCGGAGCCGCGTGTGGACGAGGTGTACGGAGCGGAGCCGCGTGTGTACGAGGTGTACGGAGCAGAGCCGCGCGTGAACGAGGTGTACGGAGCAGAGCCGCGCGTGTACGAGGTGTACGGAGCGGAGCGGCGTGTGTACGAGGTGTACGGAGCAGAGCCGCGTGTGTACGGAGCGGAGCCATGTGTGTACGAGGCGTACCGAGCGGAGCCGCGTGTGTACGAGGTGTACGGAGCGGAGCCGCGTGTGTACGAGGTGTATGGAGCGGAGCCGCGTGTGTACGAGGTGTACGGAGCGGAGCCGCGTGTGTACGAGGTGTACGGAGCGGAGCCCCGTGTGTACGAGGTGTACGGAGCGGAGCCGCGCGTGTACGAGGTGTACGGAGCGGAGCCGCTCGTGTACGAGGTGTACGGAGCGGAGCCTCGCGTGTACGAGGTGTACGGAGCGGAGTCTCGCGTGTACGAGGTGTACGGAGCAGAGCCGCGTGTGTACGAGGTGTACGGAGCAGAGCCGCGTGTGTATGGAGCGGAGCCGCGTGTGTACGAGGCGTACGGAGCGGAGCCATGTGTGTACGAGGTGTACGGAGCGGAGCCGCGTGTGTACGAGGTGTACGGAGCAGAGCCGCGTGTGTACGAGGTGTACGAAGCAGAGCCGCGTGTGTACGAGGTGTACGGAGCAGAGCCGCGTGTGTACCAGGTGTACGGAGCGGAGCCGCGTGTTTACGAGGTGTACGAGGCGGAGCCGCGTGTGTACTAGGTGTACGGAGCAGAGCCGCGTGTCTACGAGGTGTACGGAGCGGAGCCACGCGTGTACGAGGTGTACGGAGCAGACCCACGTGTGTACGAGGCGTACGGAGCGGAGCCGCGTATGTACGAGGCGTACGGAGCGGAGCCGCGTGTGTACGAGGTGTATGGAGCAGAGCCGCGTGTGTACGGAGCGGAGCCATGTGTGTACGATGTGTACGGAGCGGAGCCGCGTGTGTACGAGGCGTACGGTGCGGAGCCGCGTGTGTACGAGGTGTACGGAGCGGAGCCGCGTGTGTACGAGGTGTACGGAGCGGAGCCGCGTGTGTACGAGGTGTACGGAGCGGAGCCGCGTGTGTACGAGGTGTACGGAGCGGCACCCCGTGTGTACGAGGTGTACGGAGTGGAGCCGCGCGTGTACGAGGTGTACGGAGCGGAGCCGCGTGTTTACGAGGTGTACGGAGCAGAGCCGCGTGTGTACGAGGTGTACGGAGCGGAGCCCCGTGTGTACGAGGTGTACGGAGCGGAGCCGCGCGTGTACGAGGTGTACGGAGCAGAGCCACGTGTGTACGAGGTGTACGGAGCAGAGACGCGCGTGTACGAGGTGTACGGAGCAGAGCCGCACGTGTACGAGGTGTACGGAGCAGAGCCTCGCGTGTACGAGGTGTACGGAGCAGAGCCGCGCGTGTACGAGGTGTACGGAGCAGAGCCGCGCGTGTACGAGGTGTACGGAGCAGAGCCGCGCGTGTACGAGGTGTACGGAGCAGAGCCTCGCGTGTACGAGGTGTACGGAGCAGAGCCGCGTGTGTACAGAGCGGAGCCATGTGTGTACGAGGTGTACGGAGCGGAGCCGCGCATGTACGAGGTGTACGGAGCAGAGCCGCGCGTGTACGAGGTGTACGGAGCAGAGCCGCGCGTGTACGAGGTGTACGGAGCAGAGCCGCGCGTGTACGAGGTGTACGGAGCAGAGCCGCGCGTGTACGAGGTGTACGGAGCAGAGCCTCGCGTGTACGAGGTGTACGGAGCAGAGCCGCGTGTGTACGAGGTGTACGGAGCAGAGCGGCGTGTGTACGAGGTGTACGGAGCAGAGCCGCGTGTGTATGGAGCGGAGCCATGTGTGTACGAGGCGTACGGAGCGGAGCCGTGTGTGTACGAGGTATACGGAGCGGAGCCGCGTGTGTACGATGTGTACGGAGCGGAGCCGCGTGTGTACGAGGTGTACGGAGCAGAGCCGCGTGTGTACGAGATGTACGGAGCAGAGCCGCGTGTGTACGGAGCGGAGCCGCGTGTGTACGAGGTGTACGGAGCGGAGCCGCGTGTGTACGAGGTGTACGGAGCGGAGCCGCGTGTGTACGAGGTGTACGGAGCGGAGCCGCGTGTGTACGAGGTGTACGGAGCGGAGCCGCGTGTGTACGAGGTGTACGGAGCGGAGCCGCGTGTGGACGAGGTGTACGGAGCGGAGCCGCGTGTGTACGAGGTGTACGGAGCAGAGCCGCGCGTGAACGAGGTGTACGGAGCAGAGCCGCGCGTGTACGAGGTGTACGGAGCGGAGCGGCGTGTGTACGAGGTGTACGGAGCAGAGCCGCGTGTGTACGGAGCGGAGCCATGTGTGTACGAGGCGTACCGAGCGGAGCCGCGTGTGTACGAGGTGTACGGAGCGGAGCCGCGTGTGTACGAGGTGTATGGAGCGGAGCCGCGTGTGTACGAGGTGTACGGAGCGGAGCCGCGTGTGTACGAGGTGTACGGAGCGGAGCCCCGTGTGTACGAGGTGTACGGAGCGGAGCCGCGCGTGTACGAGGTGTACGGAGCGGAGCCGCTCGTGTACGAGGTGTACGGAGCGGAGCCTCGCGTGTACGAGGTGTACGGAGCGGAGTCTCGCGTGTACGAGGTGTACGGAGCAGAGCCGCGTGTGTACGAGGTGTACGGAGCAGAGCCGCGTGTGTATGGAGCGGAGCCGCGTGTGTACGAGGCGTACGGAGCGGAGCCATGTGTGTACGAGGTGTACGGAGCGGAGCCGCGTGTGTACGAGGTGTACGGAGCAGAGCCGCGTGTGTACGAGGTGTACGAAGCAGAGCCGCGTGTGTACGAGGTGTACGGAGCAGAGCCGCGTGTGTACCAGGTGTACGGAGCGGAGCCGCGTGTTTACGAGGTGTACGAGGCGGAGCCGCGTGTGTACTAGGTGTACGGAGCAGAGCCGCGTGTCTACGAGGTGTACGGAGCGGAGCCACGCGTGTACGAGGTGTACGGAGCAGACCCACGTGTGTACGAGGCGTACGGAGCGGAGCCGCGTATGTACGAGGCGTACGGAGCGGAGCCGCGTGTGTACGAGGTGTATGGAGCAGAGCCGCGTGTGTACGGAGCGGAGCCATGTGTGTACGATGTGTACGGAGCGGAGCCGCGTGTGTACGAGGCGTACGGTGCGGAGCCGCGTGTGTACGAGGTGTACGGAGCGGAGCCGCGTGTGTACGAGGTGTACGGAGCGGAGCCGCGTGTGTACGAGGTGTACGGAGCGGAGCCGCGTGTGTACGAGGTGTACGGAGCGGCACCCCGTGTGTACGAGGTGTACGGAGTGGAGCCGCGCGTGTACGAGGTGTACGGAGCGGAGCCGCGTGTTTACGAGGTGTACGGAGCAGAGCCGCGTGTGTACGAGGTGTACGGAGCGGAGCCCCGTGTGTACGAGGTGTACGGAGCGGAGCCGCGCGTGTACGAGGTGTACGGAGCAGAGCCACGTGTGTACGAGGTGTACGGAGCAGAGACGCGCGTGTACGAGGTGTACGGAGCAGAGCCGCACGTGTACGAGGTGTACGGAGCAGAGCCTCGCGTGTACGAGGTGTACGGAGCAGAGCCGCGCGTGTACGAGGTGTACGGAGCAGAGCCGCGCGTGTACGAGGTGTACGGAGCAGAGCCGCGCGTGTACGAGGTGTACGGAGCAGAGCCTCGCGTGTACGAGGTGTACGGAGCAGAGCCGCGTGTGTACAGAGCGGAGCCATGTGTGTACGAGGTGTACGGAGCGGAGCCGCGCATGTACGAGGTGTACGGAGCAGAGCCGCGCGTGTACGAGGTGTACGGAGCAGAGCCGCGCGTGTACGAGGTGTACGGAGCAGAGCCGCGCGTGTACGAGGTGTACGGAGCAGAGCCGCGCGTGAACGAGGTGTACGGAGCAGAGCCGCGCGTGTACGAGGTGTACGGAGCAGAGCCTCTCGTGTACGAGGTGTACGGAGCAGAGCCGCGTGTGTACGAGGTGTACGGAGCAGAGCGGCGTGTGTACGAGGTGTACGGAGCAGAGCCGCGTGTGTATGGAGCGGAGCCATGTGTGTACGAGGCGTACGGAGCGGAGCCGTGTGTGTACGAGGCATACGGAGCGGAGCCGCGTGTGTACGATGTGTACGGAGCGGAGCCGCGTGTGTACGAGGTGTATGGAGCAGAGCCGCGTGTGTACGAGATGTACGGAGCAGAGCCGCGTGTGTACGGAGCGGAGCCATGTGTGTACGAGGTGTACGGAGCGGAGCCGCGCGTGTACGAGGCGCACGGAGCCGAGCCGCGCGTGTACGAGGTGCACGGAGCAGAGCCTCGCGTGTGTACGAGGTGTACGGAGCAGAGCCGCGTGTGTACGAGGTGTACGGTGCGGAGCCGCGTGTGTACGAGGTGTACGGAGCGGAGCCGCGGGTGTACGAGGTGTACGGAGCTGAGCCGCGTGTGTACGAGGTGTACGGTGCGGAGCCGCGTGTGTACGAGGTGTACGGTGCGGAGCCGCGTGTGTACGAGGTGTACGGAGCGGAGCCGCGTGTGTACGAGGTGTGCGGAGCCATGTGTGTACGACGTGTACGGAGCGGAGCCGCGTGTGTCCGAGGTGTACGGAGCGGAGCCGCGTGTGTTCGAGGCGTACGGAGCGGAGCCGCGTGTGTACGAGGCGTACGGAGCGGAGCCGCGTGTGTACGAGGCGTACGGAGCGGAGCCGCGTGTGTACGAGGCGTACGGGGCGGAGCCGCATGTGTACGAGGCGTACGGAGCGGAGTCGCTCGTGTACGAGGCGCACGGAGCGGAGCCGCGCGTGTACGAGGTGTACGGAGCGGAGCCGCGCGTGTACGAGGTGTACGGAGCGGAGCCGCGCGTGTACGAGGTGTACGGAGCAGAGCCGCGTGTGTACGAGTGTGTACGAGGTGTACGGAGCGGAGCCGCGTGTGTACGAGGTGTACGGAGCGGAGCCGCGTGTGTACGAGGTGTACGGAGCGGAGCCGCGTGTGCACGAGGTGTACGGAGCGGAGCCGCGTGTGTACGAGGTGTACGAAGCGGAGCCGCGTGTGTACGAGGTGTACGGAGCGGAGCCCCGTGTGTACGAGGTGTACGGAGCGGAGCCGCGCGTGTACGAGGTGTACGGAGCGGAGCCGCGCGTGTACGAGGTGTACGGAGCAGAGCCGCGCGTGTACGAGGTGTACGGAGCAGAGCCACGCGTGTACGAGGTGTACGGAGCAGAGCCACGTGTGTACGAGGCGTACGGAGCGGAGCCGCGTGTGTACGAGGCATACGGAGCGGAGCCGCGTGTGTACGATATGTACGAAGCGGAGCCGCGTGTGTACGAGGTGTACGGAGCAGAGCCGCGTGTGTACGAATTGTACGGAGCAGAGCCGCGTGTGTACGGAGCGGAGCCATGTGTGTACGAGGAGTACGGAGAGGAGCCGCGCGTGTACGAGGTGTACGGAGCAGAGCCGCGCGTGTACGAGGTGTACGGAGCAGAGCCGCGCGTGTACGAGGTGTACGGAGCAGAGCCGCGCGTGTTCGAGGTGTACGGAGCAGAGCCGCGCGTGAACGAGGTGTACGGAGCAGAGCCGCGTGTGTATGAGTTGTACGGAGCAGAGCCGCGTGTGTACGTAGCGGAGCCATGTGTGTACGAGGTGTACGGAGCGGAGCCGCGTGTGTACGAGGTGTACGGAGCGGAGCCGCGTGTGTACGAGGTGTACGGAGCGGAGCCGCGTGTGTACGAGGTGTACGGAGCGGAGCCGCGTGTGTACGAGGTGTACGGAGCGGAGCCGCGTGTGTACGAGGTGTACGGAGCGGAGCCGCGTGTGTACGAGGTGTACGGAGCGGAGCCGCGCGTGAACGAGATGTACGGAGCAGAGCCGCGCATGTACGAGGTGTACGGAGCAGAGCCTCGCGTGTACGAGGTGTACGGAGCAGAGCCGCATGTGTACGAGGTGTACGGAGCAGAGCGTTGTGTGTACGAGGTGTACGGAGCAGAGCCGCGTGTGTACGGAGCGGAGCCATGTGTGTACGAGGCGTACGGAGCGGAGCCGCGTGTGTACGAGGCGTACGGAGCGGAGCCGCGTGTGTTCGAGGCATACGGAGCGGAGCCGCGTGTGTACGATGTGTACGGAGCGGAGCCGCGTGTGTACGAGGTGTACGGAGCAGAGCCGCGTGTGTACGAGTTGTACGGAGCAGAGCCGCGTGTGTACGGAGCGGAGCCGCGTGTGTACGAGGTGTACGGAGCGGAGCCGCGTGTGTACGAGGTGTACGGAGCGGAGCCGCGTGTGTACGATGTGTACGGAGCGGAGCCGCGTGTGCACGAGGTGTACGGAGCGGAGCCGCGTGTGTACGAGGTGTACGGAGCGGAGCCCCGTGTGTACGAGGTGTACGGAGCGGAGCCGCGTGTGTACGAGGTGTACGGAGCGGAGCCGCGTGTGTACGAGGTGTACGGAGCAGAGCCGCGCGTGTACGAGGTGTACGGAGCAGAGCCACGCGTGTACGAGGTGTACGGAGCAGAGCCACGTGTGTACGAGGCGTACGGAGCGGAGCCGCGTGTGTACGAGGCATACGGAGCGGAGCCGCGTGTGTACGATATGTACGAAGCGGAGCCGCGTGTGTACGAGGTGTACGGAGCAGAGCCGCGAGTGTACGAGTTGTACGGAGCAGAGCCGCGTGTGTACGGAGCGGAGCCATGTGTGTACGAGGAGTACGGAGAGGAGCCGCGCGTGTACGAGGTGTACGGAGCAGAGCCGCGCGTGTACGAGGTGTACGGAGCAGAGCCGCGCGTGTACGAGGTGTACGGAGCAGAGCCGCGCGTGTACGAGGTGTACGGAGCAGAGCCGCGCGTGAACGAGGTGTACGGAGCAGAGCCGCGCGTGTACGAGGTGTACGGAGCAGAGCCTCGCGTGTACCAGGTGTACGGAGCAGAGCCGCGTGTGTACGAGGTGTACGGAGCAGAGCGGCGTGTGTACGAGGTGTACGGAGCAGAGCCGCGTGTGTACGGAGCGGAGCCATGTGTGTACGAGGCGTACGGAGCTGCGCCGCGTGTGTACGAGGCGTACGGAGCGGAGCCGCGTGTGTACGAGGCATACGGAGCGGAGCCGCGTGTGTACGATGTGTACGGAGCGGAGCCGCGTGTGTTCGAGGTGTACGGAGCAGAGCCGCGTGTGTATGAGTTGTA
Source organism: Phyllobates terribilis (assembly GCF_046119375.1). NCBI lineage: Eukaryota > Metazoa > Chordata > Amphibia > Anura > Dendrobatidae > Phyllobates > Phyllobates terribilis. Next base: position 5,304,282 of record NW_027362789.1, on the reverse strand, counting down.
CGGAGCAGAGCCGCGTGTGTACGTAGCGGAGCCATGTGTGTACGAGGTGTACGGAGCGGAGCCGCGTGTGTACGAGGTGTACGGAGCGGAGCCGCGTGTGTACGAGGTGTACGGAGTGGAGCCGCGTGTGTACGAGGTGTACGGAGCGGAGCCGCGTGTGTACGAGGTGTACGGAGCGGAGCCGCGTGTGTACGAGGTGTACGGAGCGGAGCCGCGTGTGTACGAGGTGTACGGAGCGGAGCCGCGCGTGAACGAGATGTACGGAGCAGAGCCGCGCATGTACGAGGTGTACGGAGCAGAGCCTCGCGTGTACGAGGTGTACGGAGCAGAGCCGCATGTGTACGAGGTGTACGGAGCAGAGCGTTGTGTGTACGAGGTGTACGGAGCAGAGCCGCGTGTGTACGGAGCGGAGCCATGTGTGTACGAGGCGTACGGAGCGGAGCCGCGTGTGTACGAGGCGTACGGAGCGGAGCCGCGTGTGTTCGAGGCATACGGAGCGGAGCCGCGTGTGTACGATGTGTACGGAGCGGAGCCGCGTGTGTACGAGGTGTACGGAGCAGAGCCGCGTGTGTACGAGTTGTACGGAGCAGAGCCGCGTGTGTACGGAGCGGAGCCATGTGTGTACGAGGTGTACGGAGCAGAGCCGCGTGTTTACGAGGCATACGGAGCGGAGCCGCGTGTGTACAATGTGTACGGAGCGGAGCCGCGTGTGTACGAGGTGTACGGAGCAGAGCCGCGTGTGTACGAGTTGTACGGAGCGGAGCCCCGTGTGTACGAGGTGTACGGAGCGGAGCCGCGTGTGTACGAGGTGTACGGAGCGGAGCCGCGTGTGTACGAGGTGTACGGAGCGGAGCCGCGTGTGGACGAGGTGTACGGAGCGGAGCCGCGTGTGTACGAGGTGTACGGAGCAGAGCCGCGCGTGAACGAGGTGTACGGAGCAGAGCCGCGCGTGTATGAGGTGTACGGAGCGGAGCGGCGTGTGTACGAGGTGTACGGAGCAGAGCCGCGTGTGTACGGAGCGGAGCCATGTGTGTACGAGGCGTACCGAGCGGAGCCGCGTGTGTACGAGGTGTACGGAGCGGAGCCGCGTGTGTACGAGGTGTACGGAGCGGAGCCGCGTGTGTACGAGGTGTACGGAGCGGAGCCGCGTGTGTACGAGGTGTACGGAGCGGAGCCCCGTGTGTACGAGGTGTACGGAGCGGAGCCGCGCGTGTACGAGGTGTACGGAGCGGAGCCGCTCGTGTACGAGGTGTACGGAGCGGAGCCTCGCGTGTACGAGGTGTACGGAGCGGAGTCTCGCGTGTACGAGGTGTACGGAGCAGAGCCGCGTGTGTACGAGGTGTACGGAGCAGAGCCGCGTGTGTATGGAGCGGAGCCGCGTGTGTACGAGGCGTACGGAGCGGAGCCATGTGTGTACGAGGTGTACGGAGCGGAGCCGCGTGTGTACGAGGTGTACGGAGCAGAGCCGCGTGTGTACGAGGTGTACGGAGCAGAGCCGCGTGTGTACGAGGTGTACGGAGCAGAGCCGCGTGTGTACCAGGTGTACGGAGCGGAGCCGCGTGTTTACGAGGTGTACGAGGCGGAGCCGCGTGTGTACTAGGTGTACGGAGCGGAGCCGCGTGTCTACGAGGTGTACGGAGCGGAGCCACGCGTGTACGAGGTGTACGGAGCAGAGCCACGTGTGTACGAGGCGTACGGAGCGGAGCCGCGTGTGTACGAGGCGTACGGAGCGGAGCCGCGTGTGTACGAGGTGTATGGAGCAGAGCCGCGTGTGTACGGAGCGGAGCCATGTGTGTACGATGTGTACGGAGCGGAGCCGCGTGTGTACGAGGCGTACGGAGCGGAGCCGCGTGTGTACGAGGTGTACGGAGCGGAGCCGCGTGTGTACGAGGTGTACGGAGCGGAGCCGCGTGTGTACGATGTGTACGGAGCGGAGCCGCGTGTGTACGAGGTGTACGGAGCGGCACCCCGTGTGTACGAGGTGTACGGAGTGGAGCCGCGCGTGTACGAGGTGTACGGAGCGGAGCCGCGTGTGTACGAGGTGTACGGAGCAGAGCCGCGTGTGTACGAGGTGTACGGAGCGGAGCCCCGTGTGTACGAGGTGTACGGAGCGGAGCCGCGCGTGTACGAGGTGTACGGAGCAGAGCCACGTGTGTACGAGGTGTACGGAGCAGAGACGCGCGTGTACGAGGTGTACGGAGCAGAGCCGCACGTGTACGAGGTGTACGGAGCAGAGCCTCGCGTGTACGAGGTGTACGGAGCAGAGCCTCGCGTGTACGAGGTGTACGGAGCGGAGCCGCGTGTGTACGAGGTGTACGGAGCGGAGCCGCGTGTGTACGAGGTGTACGGAGCGGAGCCGCGTGTGTACGAGGTGTACGGAGCGGAGCCGCGCGTGAACGAGATGTACGGAGCAGAGCCGCGCATGTACGAGGTGTACGGAGCAGAGCCTCGCGTGTACGAGGTGTACGGAGCAGAGCCGCATGTGTACGAGGTGTACGGAGCAGAGCGTTGTGTGTACGAGGTGAACGGAGCAGAGCCGCGTGTGTACGGAGCGGAGCCATGTGTGTACGAGGCGTACGGAGCGGAGCCGCGTGTGTACGAGGCGTACGGAGCGGAGCCGCGTGTGTACGAGGCATACGGAGCGGAGCCGCGTGTGTACGATGTGTACGGAGCGGAGCCGCGTGTGTACGAGGTGTACGGAGCAGAGCCGCGTGTGTACGAGTTGTACGGAGCAGAGCCGCGTGTGTACGGAGCGGAGCCATGTGTGTACGAGGTGTACGGAGCAGAGCCGCGTGTGTACGAGGCATACGGAGCGGAGCCGCGTGTGTACGATGTGTACGGAGCGGAGCCGCGTGTGTACGAGGTGTACGGAGCAGAGCCGCGTGTGTACGAGTTGTACGGAGCGGAGCCCCGTGTGTACGAGGTGTACGGAGCGGAGCCGCGCGTGTACGAGGTGTACGGAGCGGAGCCGCTCATGTACGAGGTGTACGGAGCGGAGCCTCGCGTGTACTAGGTGTACGGAGCGGAGTCTCGCGTGTACGAGGTGTACGGAGCAGAGCCGCGTGTGTACGAGGTGTACGGAGCAGAGCCGCGTGTGTATGGAGCGGAGCCGCGTGTGTACGAGGCGTACGGAGCGGAGCCATGTGTGTACGAGGTGTACGGAGCGGAGCCGCGTGTGTACGAGGTGTACGGAGCAGAGCCGCGTGTGTACGAGGTGTACGGAGCAGAGCCGCGTGTGTACGAGGTGTACGGAGCAGAGCCGCGTGTGTACCAGGTGTACGGAGCGGAGCCGCGTGTGTACGAGGTGTACGAGGCGGAGCCGCGTGTGTACTAGGTGTACGGAGCGGAGCCGCGTGTCTACGAGGTGTACGGAGCGGAGCCACGCGTGTACGAGGTGTACGGAGCAGAGCCACGTGTGTACGAGGCGTACGGAGCGGAGCCGCGTGTGTACGAGGCGTACGGAGCGGAGCCGCGTGTGTACGAGGTGTATGGAGCAGAGCCGCGTGTGTACGATGTGTACGGAGCGGAGCCGCGTGTGTACGAGGTGTACGGAGCAGAGCCGCGTGTGTACGAGTTGTACGGAGCGGAGCCCCGTGTGTACGAGGTGTACGGAGCGGAGCCGCGCGTGTACGAGGTGTACGGAGCGGAGCCGCTCATGTACGAGGTGTACGGAGCGGAGCCTCGCGTGTACTAGGTGTACGGAGCGGAGTCTCGCGTGTACGAGGTGTACGGAGCAGAGCCGCGTGTGTACGAGGTGTACGGAGCAGAGCCGCGTGTGTATGGAGCGGAGCCGCGTGTGTACGAGGCGTACGGAGCGGAGCCATGTGTGTACGAGGTGTACGGAGCGGAGCCGCGTGTGTACGAGGTGTACGGAGCAGAGCCGCGTGTGTACGAGGTGTACGGAGCAGAGCCGCGTGTGTACGAGGTGTACGGAGCAGAGCCGCGTGTGTACCAGGTGTACGGAGCGGAGCCGCGTGTGTACGAGGTGTACGAGGCGGAGCCGCGTGTGTACTAGGTGTACGGAGCGGAGCCGCGTGTCTACGAGGTGTACGGAGCGGAGCCACGCGTGTACGAGGTGTACGGAGCAGAGCCACGTGTGTACGAGGCGTACGGAGCGGAGCCGCGTGTGTACGAGGCGTACGGAGCGGAGCCGCGTGTGTACGAGGTGTATGGAGCAGAGCCGCGTGTGTACGGAGCGGAGCCATGTGTGTACGATGTGTACGGAGCGGAGCCGCGTGTGTACGAGGCGTACGGAGCGGAGCCGCGTGTGTACGAGGTGTACGGAGCGGAGCCGCGTGTGTACGAGGTGTACGGAGCGGAGCCGCGTGTGTACGAGGTGTACGGAGCGGAGCCGCGTGTGTACGAGGTGTACGGAGCGGCACCCCGTGTGTACGAGGTGTACGGAGTGGAGCCGCGCGTGTACGAGGTGTACGGAGCGGAGCCGCATGTGTACGAGGTGTACGGAGCAGAGCCGCGTGTGTACGAGGTGTACGGAGCGGAGCCGCGCGTGTACGAGGTGTACGGAGCAGAGCCACGCGTGTACGAGGTGTACGGAGCAGAGACGCGCGTGTACGAGGTGTACGGAGCAGAGCCGCACGTGTACGAGGTGTACGGAGCAGAGCCTCGCGTGTACGAGGTGTACGGAGCAGAGCCGCGTGTGTACGAGGTGTACGGAGCAGAGCCGCGTGTGTACGGAGCGGAGCCATGTGTGTACGAGGTGTACGGAGCAGAGCAGCGTGTGTACGAGGTGTACGGAGCGGAGCCGCGTGTGTACGAGGTGTACGGAGCGGAGCCCCAGGTGTACGAAGTGTACGGAGCGGAGCCGCGCGTGTACGAGGTGTACGGAGCGGAGCCGCGCGTGTACGAGGTGTACGGAGCAGAGCCGCGCGTGTACGAGGTGTACGGAGCAGAGCCGCGTGTGTACGAGGTGTACGGAGCAGAGCCGCGCGTGTACGAGGTGTACGGAGCAGAGCCTCGCGTGTACGAGGTGTACGGAGCAGAGCCGCGTGTGTACGGAGCGGAGCCATGTGTGTACGAGGTGTACGGAGCGGAGCCGCGCGTGTACGAGGTGTACGGAGCAGAGCCGCGCGTGTACGAGGTGTACGGAGCAGAGCCGCGCGTGTACGAGGTGTACGGAGCAGAGCCGCGTGTGAACGAGGTGTACGGAGCAGAGCCGCGCGTGTACGAGGTGTACGGAGCAGAGCCTCGCGTGTACGAGGTGTACGGAGCAGAGCCGCGTGTGTACGAGGTGTACGGAGCAGAGCGGCGTGTGTACGAGGTGTACGGAGCAGAGCCGCGTGTGTATGGAGCGGAGCCATGTGTGTACGAGGCGTACGGAGCGGAGCCGTGTGTGTACGAGGCATACGGAGCGGAGCCGCGTGTGTACGATGTGTACGGAGCGGAGCCGCGTGTGTACGAGGTGTACGGAGCAGAGCCGCGTGTGTACGAGATGTACGGAGCAGAGCCGCGTGTGTACGGAGCGGAGCCGCGTGTGTACGAGGTGTACGGAGCGGAGCCGCGTGTGTACGAGGTGTACGGAGCGGAGCCGCGTGTGTACGAGGTGTACGGAGCGGAGCCGCGTGTGTACGAGGTGTACGGAGCGGAGCCGCGTGTGTACGAGGTGTACGGAGCGGAGCCGCGTGTGGACGAGGTGTACGGAGCGGAGCCGCGTGTGTACGAGGTGTACGGAGAAGAGCCGCGCGTGAACGAGGTGTACGGAGCAGAGCCGCGCGTGAACGAGGTGTACGGAGCAGAGCCGCGCGTGTACGAGGTGTACGGAGCGGAGCGGCGTGTGGACGAGGTGTACGGAGCAGAGCCGCGTGTGTACGGAGCGGAGCCATGTGTGTACGAGGCGTACCGAGCGGAGCCGCGTGTGTACGAGGTGTACGGAGCGGAGCCGCGTGTGTACGAGGTGTACGGAGCGGAGCCGCGTGTGTACGAGGTGTACGGAGCGGAGCCGCGTGTGTACGAGGTGTACGGAGCGGAGCCCCGTGTGTACGAGGTGTACGGAGCGGAGCCGCGCGTGTACGATGTGTACGGAGCGGAGCCGCTCGTGTACGAGGTGTACGGAGCGGAGCCTCGCGTGTACGAGGTGTACGGAGCGGAGTCTCGCGTGTACGAGGTGTACGGAGCAGAGCCGCGTGTGTACGAGGTGTACGGAGCAGAGCCGCGTGTGTATGGAGCGGAGCCGCGTGTGTACGAGGTGTACGGAGCAGAGCCGCGTGTGTACGAGGTGTACGGAGCAGAGCTGCGTGTGTACGAGGTGTACGGAGCAGAGCCGCGTGTGTACCAGGTGTACGGAGCGGAGCCGCGTGTTTACGAGGTGTACGAGGCGGAGCCGCGTGTGTACTAGGTGTACGGAGCGGAGCCGCGTGTCTACGAGGTGTACGGAGCGGAGCCACGCGTGTACGAGGTGTACGGAGCAGAGCCACGTGTGTACGAGGCGTACGGAGCGGAGCCGCGTGTGTACGAGGCGTACGGAGCGGAGCCGCGTGTGTACGAGGTGTATGGAGCAGAGCCGCGTGTGTACGGAGCGGAGCCATGTGTGTACGATGTGTACGGAGCGGAGCCGCGTGTGTACGAGGCGTACGGAGCGGAGCCGCGTGTGTACGAGGTGTACGGAGCGGAGCCGCGTGTGTACGAGGTGTACGGAGCGGAGCCGCGTGTGTACGAGGTGTACGGAGCGGAGCCGCGTGTGTACGAGGTGTACGGAGCGGCACCCCGTGTGTACGAGGTGTACGGAGTGGAGCCGCGCGTGTACGAGGTGTACGGAGCGGAGCCGCGTGTGTACGAGGTGTACGGAGCGGAGCCGCGTGTGTACGAGGTGTACGGAGCGGAGCCCCGTGTGTACGAGGTGTACGGAGCGGAGCCGCGCGTGTACGAGGTGTACGGAGCAGAGCCGCGCGTGTACGAGGTGTACGGAGCAGAGCCGCGCGTGTACGAGGTGTACGGAGCAGAGCCGCGCGTGTACGAGGTGTACGGAGCAGAGCCTCGCGTGTACGAGGTGTACGGAGCAGAGCCGCGTGTGTACGGAGCGGAGCCATGTGTGTACGAGGTGTACGGAGCGGAGACGCGCATGTACGAGGTGTACGGAGCAGAGCCGCGCGTGTACGAGGTGTACGGAGCAGAGCCGCGCGTGTACGAGGTGTACGGAGCAGAGCCGCGCGTGTACGAGGTGTACGGAGCAGAGCCGCGCGTGAACGAGGTGTACGGAGCAGAGCCGCGCGTGTACGAGGTGTACGGAGCAGAGCCTCTCGTGTACGAGGTGTACGGAGCAGAGCCGCGTGTGTACGAGGTGTACGGAGCAGAGCGGCGTGTGTACGAGGTGTACGGAGCAGAGCCGCGTGTGTATGGAGCGGAGCCATGTGTGTACGAGGCGTACGGAGCGGAGCCGTGTGTGTACGAGGCATACGGAGCGGAGCCGCGTGTGTACGATGTGTACGGAGCGGAGCCGCGTGTGTACGAGGTGTACGGAGCAGAGCCGCGTGTGTACGAGATGTACGGAGCAGAGCCGCGTGTGTACGGAGCGGAGCCGCGTGTGTACGAGGTGTACGGAGCGGAGCCGCGTGTGTACGAGGTGTACGGAGCGGAGCCGCGTGTGTACGAGGTGTACGGAGCGGAGCCGCGTGTGTACGAGGTGTACGGAGCGGAGCCGCGTGTGGACGAGGTGTACGGAGCGGAGCCGTGTGTGTACGAGGTGTACGGAGCAGAGCCGCGCGTGAACGAGGTGTACGGAGCAGAGCCGCGCGTGAACGAGGTGTACGGAGCAGAGCCGCGCGTGTACGAGGTGTACGGAGCGGAGCCGCGTGTGAACGAGGTGTACGGAGCAGAGCCGCGCGTGTACGAGGTGTACGGAGCAGAGCCTCGCGTGTACGAGGTGTACGGAGCGGAGCCGCGTGTGTACGAGGTGTACGGAGCGGAGCCCCGTGTGTACGAGGTGTACGGAGCGGAGCCGCGCGTGTACGAGGTGTACGGAGCGGAGCCGCTCGTGTACGAGGTGTACGGAGCGGAGCCTCGCGTGTACGAGGTGTACGGAGCGGAGTCTCGCGTGTACGAGGTGTACGGAGCAGAGCCGCGTGTGTACGAGGTGTACGGAGCAGAGCCGCGTGTGTATGGAGCGGAGCCGCGTGTGTACGAGGTGTACGGAGCAGAGCCGCGTGTGTACGAGGTGTACGGAGCAGAGCCGCGTGTGTACGAGGTGTACGGAGCAGAGCCGCGTGTGTACCAGGTGTACGGAGCGGAGCCGCGTTTTTACGAGGTGTACGAGGCGGAGCCGCGTGTGTACTAGGTGTACGGAGCAGAGCCGCGTGTGTATGGAGCGGAGCCGCGTGTGTACGAGGTGTACGGAGCAGAGCCACGCGTGTACGAGGTGTACGGAGCAGAGCCACGTGTGTACGAGGCGTACGGAGCGGAGCCGCGTGTGTACGAGGCGTACGGAGCGGAGCCGCGTGTGTACGAGGTGTATGGAGCAGAGCCGCGTGTGTACGGAGCGGAGCCATGTGTGTACGATGTGTACGGAGCGGAGCCGCGTGTGTACGAGGCGTACGGAGCGGAGCCGCGTGTGTACGAGGTGTACGGAGCAGAGCCTCGCGTGTACGAGGTGTACGGAGCAGAGCCGCGTGTGTACGAGGTGTACGGAGCAGAGCCGCGTGTGTATGGAGCGGAGCCATGTGTGTACGAGGCGTACGGAGCGGAGCCGTGTGTGTACGAGGCATACGGAGCGGAGCCGCGTGTGTACGATGTGTACGGAGCGGAGCCGCGTGTGTACGAGGTGTACGGAGCAGAGCCGCGTGTGTACGAGATGTACGGAGCAGAGCCGCGTGTGTACGGAGCGGAGCCATGTGTGTACGAGGTGTACGGAGCGGAGCCGCGTGTGTACGAGGTGTACGGAGCGGAGCCGCGTGTGTACGAGGTGTACGGAGCGGAGCCGCGTGTGTACGAGGTGTACGGAGCGGAGCCGCGTGTGTACGAGGTGTACGGAGCGGAGCCGCGTGTGGACGAGGTGTACGGAGCGGATCCGCGTGTGTACGAGGTGTACGGAGCAGAGCCGCGCGTGAACGAGGTGTACGGAGCAGAGCCGCGCGTGTACGAGGTGTACGGAGCGGAGCGGCGTGTGTACGAGGTGTACGGAGCAGAGCCGCGTGTGTACGGAGCGGAGCCATGTGTGTACGAGGCGTACCGAGCGGAGCCGCGTGTGTACGAGGTGTACGGAGCGGAGCCGCGTGTGTACGAGGTGTACGGAGCGGAGCCGCGTGTGTACGAGGTGTACGGAGCGGAGCCGCGTGTGTACGAGGTGTACGGAGCGGAGCCCCGTGTGTACGAGGTGTACGGAGCGGAGCCGCGCGTGTACGAGGTGTACGGAGCGGAGCCGCTCGTGTACGAGGTGTACGGAGCGGAGCCTCGCGTGTACGAGGTGTATGGAGCGGAGTCTCGCGTGTACGAGGTGTACGGAGCAGAGCCGCGTGTGTACGAGGTGTACGGAGCAGAGCCGCGTGTGTATGGAGCGGAGCCGCGTGTGTACGAGGCGTACGGAGCGGAGCCATGTGTGTACGAGGTGTACGGAGCGGAGCCGCGTGTGTACGAGGTGTACGGAGCGGAGCCACGCGTGTACGAGGTGTACGGAGCAGAGCCACGTGTGTACGAGGCGTACGGAGCGGAGCCGCGTGTGTACGAGGCGTACGGAGCGGAGCCGCGTGTGTACGAGGTGTATGGAGCAGAGCCGCGTGTGTACGGAGCGGAGCCATGTGTGTACGATGTGTACGGAGCGGAGCCGCGTGTGTACGAGGCGTACGGAGCGGAGCCGCGTGTGTACGAGGTGTACGGAGCGGAGCCGCGTGTGTACGAGGTGTACGGAGCGGAGCCGCGTGTGTACGAGGTGTACGGAGCGGAGCCGCGTGTGTACGAGGTGTACGGAGCGGCACCCCGTGTGTACGAGGTGTACGGAGTGGAGCCGCGCGTGTACGAGGTGTACGAGGCGTACGGAGTGGAGCCGCGTGTGTACGAGGCATACAGAGCGGAGCCGCGTGTGTACGATGTGTACGGAGCGGAGCCGCGTGTGTACGAGGTGTACGGAGCAGAGCCGCGTGTGTACGAGTTGTACGGAGCAGAGCCGCGTGTTTACGGAGCGGAGCCATGTGTGTACGAGGTGTACGGAGCGGAGCCGCGTGTGTACGAGGTGTACGGAGCGGAGCCGCGTGTGTACGAGGTGTACGGAGCGGAGCCGCGTGTGTACGAGGTGTACGGAGCAGAGCCGCGCGTGAACGAGGTGTACGGAGCAGAGCCGCGTGTGTACGAGGTGTACGGAGCAGAGCGGCGTGTGTACGAGGTGTACGGAGCAGAGCCGCGTGTGTACGGAGCGGAGCCATGTGTGTACGAGGTGTACGGAGCGGAGCCGCGTGTGTACGAGGTGTACGGAGCGGAGCCGCGTGTGTATGAGGTGTACGGAGCGGAGCCGCGTGTGTACGAGGTGTACGGAGCGGAGCCGCGTGTGTACGAGGTGTACGGAGCAGAGCCGCGCGTGTACGAGGTGTACGGAGCGGAGCCGCGTGTGTACGAGGTGTACGGAGCGGAGCCGCGCGTGTACGAGGTGTACGGAGCGGAGCCACGCGTGTACGAGGTGTACGGAGCGGAGCCGCGCGTGTACGAGGTGTACGGAGCGGAGCCGCGCGTGTACGAGGTGTACGGAGCGGAGCCGCGCGTGTACAAGGTGTACGGAGCGGAGCCGCGCGTGTACGAGGTGTACGGAGCGGAGCCGCGCGTGTACGAGGCGTACGGAGCGGAGCAGCGCGTGTACGACGCGTGCGGAGCGGAGCTGTGCGTGTACGAGGCGTGCGGAGCGGAGCCGCGCATGTACGAGGCGTGCGGAGCGGAGCCGGGCGTGTACGAAGCGTGCGGAGCGGAGCCGGGCGTGTACGAGGCTTGCGGAGCTGAGACGGGCGTGTACGAGATGTACGGAGCGGAGCCGCGTGTGTACGAGGTGTACGGAGCGGAGCCGCGTGTGTACGAGGTGTACGGAGCAGAGCCGCGCGTGTACGAGGTGTACGGAGCGGAGCCGCGTGTGTACGAGGTGTACGGAGCGGAGCCGCGCGTGTACGAGGTGTACGGAGCGGAGCCACGCGTGTACGAGGTGTACGGAGCGGAGCCGCGCGTGTACGAGGTGTACGGAGCGGAGCCGCGCGTGTACGAGGTGTACGGAGCGGAGCCGTGCGTGTACAAGGTGTACGGAGCGGAGCCGCGCGTGTACGAGGTGTACGGAGCGGAGCCGCGCGTGTACGAGGCGTACGGAGCGGAGCAGCGCGTGTACGACGCGTGCGGAGCGGAGCTGTGCGTGTACGAGGCGTGCGGAGCGGAGCCGCGCATGTACGAGGCGTGCGGAGCTGAGCCGGGCGTGTACGAAGCGTGCGGAGCGGAGCCGGGCGTGTACGAGGCTTGCGGAGCTGAGACGGGCGTGTACGAGATGTACGGAGCAGAGCCGCGTGTGTACGAGGTGTACAGAGCAGAGCCGCGCGTGTACGAGGTGTACGGAGCGGAGCCGCGCGTGTACGAGGTGTACGGAGCGGAGCCGCGCGTGTACGAGGTGTACGGAGCGGAGCCGCGCGTGTACGAGGTGTACGGAGCGGAGCCGCGCGTGTACGAGGTGTACGGAGCGGAGCCGCTCCTGTACGAGGTGTACGGAGCGGAGCCGCGTGTGTACGAGGTGTACGGAGCGGAGCCGCGTGTGTACGAGGTGTACGGAGCGGAGCCGCGCGTGTACGAGGTGTACGGAGCGGAGCCTCGTGTGTACGAGGTGTACGGAGCGGAGCCGCGTGTGTACGAGGTGTACGGAGCGGAGCCGCGCGTGTACGAGGTGTACGGAGCGGAGCCGCACGTGTACGAGGTGTACGGAGCGGAGCCCCGCCTGTACGAGGTGTACGGAGCGGAGCCGCGCGTGTACGAGGTGTACGGAGCAGAGCCGCGCGTGTACGAGGTGTACGGAGCAGAGCCTCGCGTGTACGAGGTGTACGGAGCAGAGCCGCGTGTGTACGGAGCGGAGCCATGTGTGTACGAGGTGTACGGAGCGGAGCCGCGCGTGTACGAGGTGTACGGAGCAGAGCCGCGCGTGTACGAGGTGTACGGAGCAGAGCCGCGCGTGTACGAGGTGTACGGAGCAGAGCCGCGCGTGTACGAGGTGTACGGAGCAGAGCCGCGTGTGAACGAGGTGTACGGAGCAGAGCCGCGCGTGTACGAGGTGTACGGAGCAGAGCCTCGCGTGTACGAGGTGTACGGAGCAGAGCCGCGTGTGTACGAGGTGTACGGAGCAGAGCGGCGTGTGTACGAGGTGTACGGAGCAGAGCCGCGTGTGTATGGAGCGGAGCCATGTGTGTACGAGGCGTACGGAGCGGAGCCGTGTGTGTACGAGGCATACGGAGCGGAGCCGCGTGTGTACGATGTGTACGGAGCGGAGCCGCGTGTGTACGAGGTGTACGGAGCAGAGCCGCGTGTGTACGAGATGTACGGAGCAGAGCCGCGTGTGTACGGAGCGGAGCCATGTGTGTACGAGGTGTACGGAGCGGAGCCGCGTGTGTACGAGGTGTACGGAGCGGAGCCGCGTGTGTACGAGGTGTACGGAGCGGAGCCGCGTGTGTACGAGGTGTACCGAGCGGAGCCGCGTGTGTACGAGGTGTACGGAGCGGAGCCGCGTGTGGACGAGGTGTACGGAGCGGAGCCGCGTGTGTACGAGGTGTACGGAGCAGAGCCGCGCGTGAACGAGGTGTACGGAGCAGAGCCGCGCGTGTACGAGGTGTACGGAGCGGAGCGGCGTGTGTACGAGGTGTACGGAGCAGAGCCGCGTGTGTACGGAGCGGAGCCATGTGTGTACGAGGCGTACGGAGCGGAGCCGCGTGTGTACGAGGCGTACGGAGTGGAGCCGCGTGTGTACGAGGCATACGGAGCGGAGCCGCGTGTGTACGATGTGTACGGAGCGGAGCCGCGTGTGTACGAGGTGTACGGAGCAGAGCCGCGTGTGTACGAGTTGTACGGAGCAGAGCCGCGTGTTTACGGAGCGGAGCCATGTGTGTACGAGGTGTACGGAGCGGAGCCGCGTGTGTACGAGGTGTACGGAGCGTAGCCGCGTGTGTACGAGGTGTACGGAGCGTAGCCGCGTGTGTACGAGGTGTACGGAGCAGAGCCGCGCGTGAACGAGGTGTACGGAGCAGAGCCGCGTGTGTACGAGGTGTACGGAGCAGAGCGGCGTGTGTACGAGGTGTACGGAGCAGAGCCGCGTGTGTACGGAGCGGAGCCATGTGTGTACGAGGTGTACGGAGCGGAGCCGCGTGTGTACGAGGTGTACGGAGCGGAGCCGCGTGTGTACGAGGTGTACGGAGCGGAGCCGCGCGTGTACGAGGTGTACGGAGCGGAGCCACGCGTGTACGAGGTGTACGGAGCGGAGCCGCGCGTGTACGAGGTGTACGGAGCGGAGCCGCGCGTGTACGAGGTGTACGGAGCGGAGCCGCGCGTGTACAAGGTGTACGGAGCGGAGCCGCGCGTGTACGAGGTGTACGGAGCGGAGCCGCGCGTGTACGAGGCGTACGGAGCGGAGCAGCGCGTGTACGACGCGTGCGGAGCGGAGCTGTGCGTGTACGAGGCGTGCGGAGCGGAGCCGGGCGTGTACGAGGCTTGCGGAGCTGAGACGGGCGTGTACGAGATGTACGGAGCGGAGCCGCGTGTGTACGAGGTGTACAGAGCAGAGCCGCGCGTGTACGAGGTGTACGGAGCGGAGCCGCGCGTGTACGAGGTGTACGGAGCGGAGCCGCACGTGTACGAGGTGTACGGAGCGGAGCCCCGCCTGTACGAGGTGTACGGAGCGGAGCCGCGCGTGTACGAGGTGTACGGAGCAGAGCCGCGCGTGTACGAGGTGTACGGAGCAGAGCCTCGCGTGTACGAGGTGTACGGAGCAGAGCCGCGTGTGTACGGAGCGGAGCCATGTGTGTACGAGGTGTACGGAGCGGAGCCGCGCGTGTACGAGGTGTACGGAGCAGAGCCGCGCGTGTACGAGGTGTACGGAGCAGAGCCGCGCGTGTACGAGGTGTACGGAGCAGAGCCGCGTGTGAACGAGGTGTACGGAGCAGAGCCGCGCGTGTACGAGGTGTACGGAGCAGAGCCTCGCGTGTACGAGGTGTACGGAGCAGAGCCGCGTGTGTACGAGGTGTACGGAGCAGAGCGGCGTGTGTACGAGGTGTACGGAGCAGAGCCGCGTGTGTATGGAGCGGAGCCATGTGTGTACGAGGCGTACGGAGCGGAGCCGTGTGTGTACGAGGCATACGGAGCGGAGCCGCGTGTGTACGATGTGTACGGAGCGGAGCCGCGTGTGTACGAGGTGTACGGAGCAGAGCCGCGTGTGTACGAGATGTACGGAGCAGAGCCGCGTGTGTACGGAGCGGAGCCATGTGTGTACGAGGTGTACGGAGCGGAGCCGCGTGTGTACGAGGTGTACGGAGCGGAGCCGCGTGTGTACGAGGTGTACGGAGCGGAGCCGCGTGTGTACGAGGTGTACGGAGCGGAGCCGCGTGTGTACGAGGTGTACCGAGCGGAGCCGCGTGTGTACGAGGTGTACGGAGCGGAGCCGCGTGTGGACGAGGTGTACGGAGCGGAGCCGCGTGTGTACGAGGTGTACGGAGCAGAGCCGCGCGTGAACGAGGTGTACGGAGCAGAGCCGCGCGTGTACGAGGTGTACGGAGCGGAGCGGCGTGTGTACGAGGTGTACGGAGCAGAGCCGCGTGTGTACGGAGCGGAGCCATGTGTGTACGAGGCGTACGGAGCGGAGCCGCGTGTGTACGAGGCGTACGGAGTGGAGCCGCGTGTGTACGAGGCATACGGAGCGGAGCCGCGTGTGTACGATGTGTACGGAGCGGAGCCGCGTGTGTACGAGGTGTACGGAGCAGAGCCGCGTGTGTACGAGTTGTACGGAGCAGAGCCGCGTGTTTACGGAGCGGAGCCATGTGTGTACGAGGTGTACGGAGCGGAGCCGCGTGTGTACGAGGTGTACGGAGCGGAGCCGCGTGTGTACGAGGTGTACGGAGCGGAGCCGCGTGTGTACGAGGTGTACGGAGCAGAGCCGCGCGTGAACGAGGTGTACGGAGCAGAGCCGCGTGTGTACGAGGTGTACGGAGCAGAGCGGCGTGTGTACGAGGTGTACGGAGCAGAGCCGCGTGTGTACGGAGCGGAGCCATGTGTGTACGAGGTGTACGGAGCGGAGCAGCGCGTGTACGACGCGTGCGGAGCGGAGCTGTGCGTGTACGAGGCGTACGGAGCGGAGCAGCGCGTGTACGACGCGTGCGGAGCGGAGCTGTGCGTGTACGAGGCGTGCGGAGCGGAGCCGGGCGTGTACGAGGCTTGCGGAGCTGAGACGGGCGTGTACGAGATGTACGGAGCGGAGCCGCGTGTGTACGAGGTGTACAGAGCAGAGCCGCGCGTGTACGAGGTGTACGGAGCGGAGCCGCGCGTGTACGAGGTGTACGGAGCGGAGCCGCGCGTGTACGAGGTGTACGGAGCGGAGCCGCGCGTGTACGAGGTGTACGGAGCGGAGCCGCGCGTGTACGAGGTGTACGGAGCGGAGCCGCTCCTGTACGAGGTGTACGGAGCGGAGCCGCGCGTGTACGAGGTGTACGGAGCGGAGCCGCACGTGTACGAGGTGTACGGAGCGGAGCCCCGCCTGTACGAGGAGTACGGAGCGGAGCCGCGCGTGTACGAGGCGTGCGGAGCAGCGCGTGTACGAGGCGTGCGGAGCGGAGCCGCGCATGTACGAGGCGTGCGGAGCGGAGCCGGGCGTGTACGAAGCGTGCGGAGCGGAGCCGGGCGTGTACGAGGCTTGCGGAGCTGAGACGGGCGTGTACGAGATGTACGGAGCGGAGCCGCGTGTGTACGAGGTGTACAGAGCAGAGCCGTGTGTGTACGAGGTGTACGGAGCGGAGCCGTGTGTGTACGAGGCGTACGGAGCGGAGCCGCGTGTGTACGAGGCGTACGGAGCGGAGCCACGTGTGCACGAGGTGTACGGAGCGGAGCCGCGCGTGTACGAGGTGTACGGAGCGGAGCCGCTCGTGTACGAGGTGTACGGAGCGGAGCCTCGCGTGTACGAGGTGTATGGAGCGGAGTCTCGCGTGTACGAGGTGTACGGAGCAGAGCCGCGTGTGTACGAGGTGTACGGAGCAGAGCCGCGTGTGTATGGAGCGGAGCCGCGTGTGTACGAGGCGTACGGAGCGGAGCCATGTGTGTACGAGGTGTACGGAGCGGAGCCGCGTGTGTACGAGGTGTACGGAGCGGAGCCACGCGTGTACGAGGTGTACGGAGCAGAGCCACGTGTGTACGAGGCGTACGGAGCGGAGCCGCGTGTGTACGAGGCGTACGGAGCGGAGCCGCGTGTGCACGAGGTGTATGGAGCAGAGCCGCGTGTGTACGGAGCGGAGCCATGTGTGTACGATGTGTACGGAGCGGAGCCGCGTGTGTACGAGGCGTACGGAGCGGAGCCGCGTGTGTACGAGGTGTACGGAGCGGAGCCGCGTGTGTACGAGGTGTACGGAGCGGAGCCGCGTGTGTACGAGGTGTACGGAGCGGAGCCGCGTGTGTACGAGGTGTACGGAGCGGCACCCCGTGTGTACGAGGTGTACGGAGTGGAGCCGCGCGTGTACGAGGTGTACGAGGCGTACGGAGTGGAGCCGCGTGTGTACGAGGCATACAGAGCGGAGCCGCGTGTGTACGATGTGTACGGAGCGGAGCCGCGTGTGTACGAGGTGTACGGAGCAGAGCCGCGTGTGTACGAGTTGTACGGAGCAGAGCCGCGTGTTTACGGAGCGGAGCCATGTGTGTACGAGGTGTACGGAGCGGAGCCGCGTGTGTACGAGGTGTACGGAGCGGAGCCGCGTGTGTACGAGGTGTACGGAGCGGAGCCGCGTGTGTACGTGGTGTACGGAGCAGAGCCGCGCGTGAACGAGGTGTACGGAGCAGAGCCGCGTGTGTACGAGGTGTACGGAGCAGAGCGGCGTGTGTACGAGGTGTACGGAGCAGAGCCGCGTGTGTACGGAGCGGAGCCATGTGTGTACGAGGTGTACGGAGCGGAGCCGCGTGTGTACGAGGTGTACGGAGCGGAGCCGCGTGTGTATGAGGTGTACGGAGCGGAGCCGCGTGTGTACGAGGTGTACGGAGCGGAGCCGCGCGTGTACGAGGTGTACGGAGCGGAGCCGCGTGTGTACGAGGTGTACGGAGCGGAGCCGCGCGTGTACGAGGTGTACGGAGCGGAGCCACGCGTGTACGAGGTGTACGGAGCGGAGCCGCGCGTGTACGAGGTGTACGGAGCGGAGCCGCGCGTGTACGAGGTGTACGGAGCGGAGCCGCGCGTGTACAAGGTGTACGGAGCGGAGCCGCGCGTGTACGAGGTGTACGGAGCGGAGCCGCGCGTGTACGAGGCGTACGGAGCGGAGCAGCGCGTGTACGACGCGTGCGGAGCGGAGCCGCGCATGTACGAGGCGTGCGGAGCGGAGCCGGGCGTGTACGAAGCGTGCGGAGCGGAGCCGGGCGTGTACGAGGCTTGCGGAGCTGAGACGGGCGTGTACGAGATGTACGGAGCGGAGCCGCGTGTGTACGAGGTGTACGGAGCGGAGCCGCGTGTGTACGAGGTGTACGGAGCAGAGCCGCGCGTGTACGAGGTGTACGGAGCGGAGCCGCGTGTGTACGAGGTGTACGGAGCGGAGCCGCGCGTGTACGAGGTGTACGGAGCGGAGCCACGCGTGTACGAGGTGTACGGAGCGGAGCCGCGCGTGTACGAGGTGTACGGAGCGGAGCCGCGCGTGTACGAGGTGTACGGAGCGGAGCCGCGCGTGTACGAGGTGTACGGAGCAGAGCCTCGCGTGTACGAGGTGTACGGAGCAGAGCCGCGTGTGTACGGAGCGGAGCCATGTGTGTACGAGGTGTACGGAGCGGAGCCGCGCGTGTACGAGGTGTACGGAGCAGAGCCGCGCGTGTACGAGGTGTACGGAGCAGAGCCGCGCGTGTACGAGGTGTACGGAGCAGAGCCGCGCGTGTACGAGGTGTACGGAGCAGAGCCGCGTGTGAACGAGGTGTACGGAGCAGAGCCGCGCGTGTACGAGGTGTACGGAGCAGAGCCTCGCGTGTACGAGGTGTACGGAGCAGAGCCGCGTGTGTACGAGGTGTACGGAGCAGAGCGGCGTGTGTACGAGGTGTACGGAGCAGAGCCGCGTGTGTATGGAGCGGAGCCATGTGTGTACGAGGCGTACGGAGCGGAGCCGTGTGTGTACGAGGCATACGGAGCGGAGCCGCGTGTGTACGATGTGTACGGAGCGGAGCCGCGTGTGTACGAGGTGTACGGAGCAGAGCCGCGTGTGTACGAGATGTACGGAGCAGAGCCGCGTGTGTACGGAGCGGAGCCATGTGTGTACGAGGTGTACGGAGCGGAGCCGCGTGTGTACGAGGTGTACGGAGCGGAGCCGCGTGTGTACGAGGTGTACCGAGCGGAGCCGCGTGTGTACGAGGTGTACGGAGCGGAGCCGCGTGTGGACGAGGTGTACGGAGCGGAGCCGCGTGTGTACGAGGTGTACGGAGCAGAGCCGCGCGTGAACGAGGTGTACGGAGCAGAGCCGCGCGTGTACGAGGTGTACGGAGCGGAGCGGCGTGTGTACGAGGTGTACGGAGCAGAGCCGCGTGTGTACGGAGCGGAGCCATGTGTGTACGAGGCGTACGGAGCGGAGCCGCGTGTGTACGAGGCGTACGGAGTGGAGCCGCGTGTGTACGAGGCATACGGAGCGGAGCCGCGTGTGTACGATGTGTACGGAGCGGAGCCGCGTGTGTACGAGGTGTACGGAGCAGAGCCGCGTGTGTACGAGTTGTACGGAGCAGAGCCGCGTGTTTACGGAGCGGAGCCATGTGTGTACGAGGTGTACGGAGCGGAGCCGCGTGTGTACAAGGTGTACGGAGCGTAGCCGCGTGTGTACGAGGTGTACGGAGCGGAGCCGCGTGTGTACGAGGTGTACGGAGCAGAGCCGCGCGTGAACGAGGTGTACGGAGCAGAGCCGCGTGTGTACGAGGTGTACGGAGCAGAGCGGCGTGTGTACGAGGTGTACGGAGCAGAGCCGCGTGTGTACGGAGCGGAGCCATGTGTGTACGAGGTGTACGGAGCGGAGCCGCGTGTGTACTAGGTGTACGGAGCGGAGCCGCGTGTGTACGAGGTGTACGGAGCGGAGCCGCGCGTGTACGAGGTGTACGGAGCGGAGCCACGCGTGTACGAGGTGTACGGAGCGGAGCCGCGCGTGTACGAGGTGTACGGAGCGGAGCCGCGCGTGTACGAGGTGTACGGAGCGGAGCCGCGCGTGTACGAGGTGTACGGAGCGGAGCCGCGCGTGTACGAGGTGTACGGAGCGGAGCCGCGCGTGTACGAGGCGTACGGAGCGGAGCAGCGCGTGTACGACGCGTGCGGAGCGGAGCTGTGCGTGTACGAGGCGTGCGGAGCGGAGCCGGGCGTGTACGAGGCTTGCGGAGCTGAGACGGGCGTGTACGAGATGTACGGAGCGGAGCCGCGTGTGTACGAGGTGTACAGAGCAGAGCCGCGCGTGTACGAGGTGTACGGAGCGGAGCCGCGCGTGTACGAGGTGTACGGAGCGGAGCCGCACGTGTACGAGGTGTACGGAGCGGAGCCCCGCCTGTACGAGGTGTACGGAGCGGAGCCGCGCGTGTACGAGGTGTACGGAGCAGAGCCGCGCGTGTACGAGGTGTACGGAGCAGAGCCTCGCGTGTACGAGGTGTACGGAGCAGAGCCGCGTGTGTACGGAGCGGAGCCATGTGTGTACGAGGTGTACGGAGCGGAGCCGCGCGTGTACGAGGTGTACGGAGCAGAGCCGCGCGTGTACGAGGTGTACGGAGCAGAGCCGCGCGTGTACGAGGTGTACGGAGCAGAGCCGCGTGTGAACGAGGTGTACGGAGCAGAGCCGCGCGTGTACGAGGTGTACGGAGCAGAGCCTCGCGTGTACGAGGTGTACGGAGCAGAGCCGCGTGTGTACGAGGTGTACGGAGCAGAGCGGCGTGTGTACGAGGTGTACGGAGCAGAGCCGCGTGTGTATGGAGCGGAGCCATGTGTGTACGAGGCGTACGGAGCGGAGCCGTGTGTGTACGAGGCATACGGAGCGGAGCCGCGTGTGTACGATGTGTACGGAGCGGAGCCGCGTGTGTACGAGGTGTACGGAGCAGAGCCGCGTGTGTACGAGATGTACGGAGCAGAGCCGCGTGTGTACGGAGCGGAGCCATGTGTGTACGAGGTGTACGGAGCGGAGCCGCGTGTGGACGAGGTGTACGGAGCGGAGCCGCGTGTGTACGAGGTGTACGGAGCAGAGCCGCGCGTGAACGAGGTGTACGGAGCAGAGCCGCGCGTGTACGAGGTGTACGGAGCGGAGCGGCGTGTGTACGAGGTGTACGGAGCAGAGCCGCGTGTGTACGGAGCGGAGCCATGTGTGTACGAGGCGTACGGAGCGGAGCCGCGTGTGTACGAGGCGTACGGAGTGGAGCCGCGTGTGTACGAGGCATACGGAGCGGAGCCGCGTGTGTACGATGTGTACGGAGCGGAGCCGCGTGTGTACGAGGTGTACGGAGCAGAGCCGCGTGTGTACGAGTTGTACGGAGCAGAGCCGCGTGTTTACGGAGCGGAGCCATGTGTGTACGAGGTGTACGGAGCGGAGCCGCGTGTGTACGAGGTGTACGGAGCGGAGCCGCGTGTGTACGAGGTGTACGGAGCGGAGCCGCGTGTGTACGAGGTGTACGGAGCAGAGCCGCGCGTGAACGAGGTGTACGGAGCAGAGCCGCGTGTGTACGAGGTGTACGGAGCAGAGCGGCGTGTGTACGAGGTGTACGGAGCAGAGCCGCGTGTGTACGGAGCGGAGCCATGTGTGTACGAGGTGTACGGAGCGGAGCAGCGCGTGTACGACGCGTGCGGAGCGGAGCTGTGCGTGTACGAGGCGTACGGAGCGGAGCAGCGCGTGTACGAGGCGTGCGGAGCGGAGCCGGGCGTGTACGAGGCTTGCGGAGCTGAGACGGGCGTGTACGAGATGTACGGAGCGGAGCCGCGTGTGTACGAGGTGTACAGAGCAGAGCCGCGCGTGTACGAGGTGTACGGAGCGGAGCCGCGCGTGTACGAGGTGTACGGAGCGGAGCCGCGCGTGTACGAGGTGTACGGAGCGGAGCCGCGCGTGTACGAGGTGTACGGAGCGGAGCCGCGCGTGTACGAGGTGTACGGAGCGGAGCCGCTCCTGTACGAGGTGTACGGAGCGGAGCCGCGCGTGTACGAGGTGTACGGAGCGGAGCCGCACGTGTACGAGGTGTACGGAGCGGAGCCCCGCCTGTACGAGGAGTACGGAGCGGAGCCGCGCGTGTACGAGGCGTGCGGAGCAGCGCGTGTACGAGGCGTGCGGAGCGGAGCCGCGCATGTACGAGGCGTGCGGAGCGGAGCCGGGCGTGTACGAAGCGTGCGGAGCGGAGCCGGGCGTGTACGAGGCTTGCGGAGCTGAGACGGGCGTGTACGAGATGTACGGAGCGGAGCCGCGTGTGTACGAGGTGTACAGAGCAGAGCCGTGTGTGTACGAGGTGTACGGAGCGGAGCCGTGTGTGTACGAGGCGTACGGAGCGGAGCCGCGTGTGTACGAGGCGTACGGAGCGGAGCCACGTGTGCACGAGGTGTACGGAGCGGAGCCACGCGTGTACGAGGTGTATGGAGCGGAGCCGCGCGTGTACGAGGTGTACGGAGCGGAGCCGCGCGTGTACGAGGCGTACGGAGCGGAGCCGCGCGTGTACGAGGTGTACGGAGCGGAGCCACGTGTGCACTAGGCGTACGGAGCGGAGCCGCGTGTGTACGAGGTGTACGGAGCAGAGCCGCGTGTGTACGAGGTGTACGGAGCGGTGCAGCGTGTGTACGAGGTGTACGGAGCGCAGCCTCGTGTGTACGAGGTGTACGGAGCGGAGCCGCGTGTGTACGAGGTGTACGGAGTGGAGCCGCGCGTGTACGAGATGTACGGAGCGGAGCCCCGCCTGTACGAGGTGTACCGAGCGGAGCCGCGCGTGTACGACGCGTGCGGAGCGGAGCTGCGCGTGTACGAGGCGTGCGGAGCGGAGCCGCGCATGTACGAGGCGTGCGGAGCGGAGCCGGGCGTGTACGAAGCGTGCGGAGCGGAGCCGGGCGTGTACGAGGCTTGCGGAGCTGAGACGGGCGTGTACGAGATGTACGGAGCGGAGCCGCGTGTGTACGAGGTGTACAGAGCAGAGCCGCGTGTGTACGAGGTGTACGGAGCGGAGCCGCGTGTGTACGAGGCGTACGGAGCGGAGCCGCGTGTGTACGAGGCGTACGGAGCGGAGCCACGTGTGCACGAGGTGTACGGAGCGGAGCCACGCGTGTACGAGGTGTATGGAGCGGAGCCGCGCGTGTACGAGGTGTACGGAGCGGAGCCGCGCGTGTACGAGGCGTACGGAGCGGAGCCGCGCGTGTACGAGGTGTACGGAGCGGAGCCACGTGTGCACTAGGCGTACGGAGAGGAGCCGCGTGTGTACGAGGTGTACGGAGCAGAGCCGCGTGTGTACGAGGTGTACGGAGCGGTGCAGCGTGTGTACGAGGTGTACGGAGCGCATCCTCGTGTGTACGAGGTGTACGGAGCGGAGCCGCGTGTGTACGAGGTGTACGGAGCGGAGCCGCGTGTGTACGAAGGTGTACGGAGCGGAGCCGCACGTGTACGAGGTGTACGGAGCGGAGCCCCGCCTGTACGAGGCGTGCGGAGCGGAGCCGGGCGTGTACGAAGCGTGCGGAGCGGAGCCGGGCGTGTACGAGGATTGCGGAGCTGAGACGGGCGTGTACGAGATGTACGGAGCGGAGCCGCGTGTGTACGAGGTGTACGGAGCGGAGCCGCGTGTGTACGAGGTGTACGGAGCGGAGCCGCGTGTGTACGAGGTGTACGGAGCGGAGCCGCGCGTGTACGAGGCGTACGGAGCGGAGCCGCGCGTGTACGAGGCGTACGGAGCGGAGCCACGTGTGCACTAGGCGTACGGAGCGGAGCCGCGTGTGTACGAGGCGTACGGAGCAGAGCCGCGTGTGTACGAGGTGTACGGAGCGGTGCAGCGTGTGTACGAGGTGTACGGAGCGCATCCTCGTGTGTTCGAGGTGTACGGAGCGGAGCCGCGTGTGTACGAGGTGTACGGAGCGGAGCCGCGTGTGTACGAAGGTGTACGGAGCGGAGCCGCGCGTGTACGACGCGTGCGGAGCGGAGCTGCGCGTGTACGAGGCGTGCGGAGCGGAGCCGGGCGTGTACGAAGCGTGCGGAGCGGAGCCGGGCGTGTACGAGGATTGCGGAGCTGAGACGGGCGTGTACGAGATGTACGGAGCGGAGCCGCGTGTGTACGAGGTGTACGGAGCGGAGCCGCGTGTGTACGAGGTGTACGGAGCGGAGCCGCGTGTGTACGAGGTGTACGGAGCGGAGCCGTGCGTGTACAAGGTGTACGGAGCGGAGCCGCGTGTGTACGAGGTGTACGGAGCGGAGCCGCGCGTGTACGAGGTGTACGGAGCGGAGCCACGCGTGTACGAGGTGTACGGAGCGGAGCCGCGCGTGTACGAGGTGTACGGAGCGGAGCCGCGCGTGTACGAGGTGTACGGAGCGGAGCCGCGCGTGTACGAGGTGTACGGAGCGGAGCCACGCGTGTACGAGGTGTACGGAGCGGAGCCGCGCGTGTACGAGGTGTACGGAGCGGAGCCGCGCGTGTACGAGGTGTACGCGGAGCCCCGCGTGTACGAGGTGTACGGAGCGGAGCCGCGCGTGTACGAGGTGTACGGAGCGGAGCCGCACGTGTACGAGGTGTACGGAGCGGAGCCCCGCCTGTACGAGGTGTACGGAGCGGAGCCGCGCGTGTTCGAGGCGTACGGAGCGGAGCAGCGCGTGTACGACGCGTGCAAGGCGGAGCTGCGCATGTACGAGGCGTGCGGAGCGGAGCCGCGCATGTACGAGGCGTGCGGAGCGGAGCCGGGCGTGTACGAAGCGTGCGGAGCGGAGCCGGGCGTGTACGAGGCTTGCGGAGCTGAGCCGCGCGTGTACGAGGTGTACGGAGCGGAGCCGCGCGTGTACGAGGTGTACGGAGCGGAGCCGCGCGTGTACGAGGTGTACGGAGCGGAGCCGCGCGTGTACGAGGTGTACGGAGCGGAGCCGCGCGTGTACGAGGTGTACGGAGAGGAGCCGCGCGTGTACGAGGTGTACGGAGCGGAGCCGCGCGTGTACGAGGTGTACGGAGCGGAGCCGCGCGTGTACGAGTTGTACGGAGCGGAGCCGCGCGTGTACGAGGTGTACGGAGCGGAATCCCGCGTGTTCGAGGTGTACGGAGCGGAGCCCCGCGTGTACGAGGTGTACGGAGCGGAGCCGCGCGTGTACGAGGTGTACGGAGCGGAGCCGCGCGTGTACGAGGTGTACGGAGCGGAGCCGCGCGTGTACGAGGTGTACGGAGCGGAGCCGCGCGTGTACGAGGTGTGCGGAGCCGCGCGTGTACGAGGTGTACGGAGCGGAGCCGCGCGTGTACGAGGTGTACGGAGCAGAGCCGCGCGTGTACGAGGTGTACGGAGTGGAGCCGCGCGTGTACGAGGTGTACGGAGCGGAGCCCCGCCTGTACGAGGTGTACGGAGCGGAGCCGCGCGTGTACGAGGCGTACGGAGCGGAGCAGCGCGTGTACGACGCGTGCAAGGCGGAGCTGCGCGTGTACGAGGCGTGCGGAGCGGAGCCGGGCGTGTACGAGGCTTGCGGAGCTGAGACGGGCGTGTACGAGATGTACGGAGCGGAGCCGCGTGTGTACGAGGTGTACAGAGCAGAGCCGCGTGTGTACGAGGTGTACAGAGCAGAGCCGCGCGTGTACGAGGTGTACGGAGCGGAGCCGCGCGTGTACGAGGTGTACGGAGCGGAGCCGCGCGTGTACGAGGTGTACGGAGCGGAGCCACGCGTGTACGAGGTGTATGGAGCGGAGCCGCGCGTGTACGAGGTGTACGGAGCGGAGCCGCGCGTGTACGAGGCGTACGGAGCGGAGCCGCGTGTGTACGAGGTGTACGGAGCGGAGCCGCGCGTGTACGAGGTGTACGGAGCGGAGCCGCGCGTGAACGAGGTGTACGGAGCGGAGCCGCGTGTGTACGAGATGTACGGAGCAGAGCCGCGTGTGTACGAGGTGTACGGAGCGGAGCCGCGCGTGTACGAGGTGTACGGAGCGGAGCCGCGCGTGTACGAGGTGTACGGAGCGGAGCCGCGCGTGTACGAGGTGTACGGAGCGGAGCCGCGCGTGTACGAGGTGTACGGAGCGGAGCCGCGTGTGTACGAGGCGTACGGAGCGGAGCCGCATGTGTACGAGGCGTACGGAGCGGAGCCGCGTGTGTACGATATCTACGGAGCGGAGCCGCGTGTGTACGATATCTACGGAGCGGATCCGCGTGTGTACGAGGTGTACGGAGCGGAGCCGCGTGTGTACGAGGTGTACGGAGCGGAGCCGGGTGTGTACGAGGTGTACGGAGCGGAGCCCCGTGTGTACGAGGTGTACGGAGCGGAGCCGCGCATGTACGAGGTGTACGGAGCAGAGCTGCGCGTGTACGAGGTGTACGGAGCAGAGCCGCGCGTGTACGAGGTGTACGGAGCAGAGCCGCGCATGTACGAGGTGTACGGAGCAGAGCCGCGCGTGTACGAGGTGTACGGAGCAGAGCCTCGTGTGTACGAGGTGTACGGAGCAGAGCGGCGTGTGTACGAGGTGTAGGGAGCGGAGCCGCGTGTGTACGGAGCGGAGCCATGTGTGTACGAGGTGTACGGAGCGGAGCCGCGTGTGTACGGAGCGGAGCCATGTGTGTACGAGGTGTACGGAGCGGAGCCGCGTGTGTACGAGGTGTACGGAGCGGAGCCGCGTGTGTACGAGGCATACGGAGCGGAGCCGCATGTGTACGATGTGTACGGAGCGGAGCCGCGTGTGTACGAGGTGTACGGAGCAGAGCCGCATGTGTACGGAGCAGAGCCGCGTGTGTACGGAGCGGAGCCATGTGTGTACGAGGTGTACGGAGCGGAGCCGCGTGTGTACGAGGTGTACGGAGCGGAGCCGCGTGTGTACGAGGTGTACGGAGCGGAGCCGCGTGTGTACGAGGTGTACGGAGAAGAGCCGCGTGTGTACGAGGTGTACGGAGCAGAGCGGCGTGTGTACGAGGTGTAGGGAGCGGAGCCGCGTGTGTACGGAGCGGAGCCATGTGTGTACGAGGTGTACGGAGCGGAGCCGCGTGTGTACGGAGCGGAGCCATGTGTGTACGAGGTGTACGGAGCGGAGCCGCGTGTGTACGAGGTGTACGGAGCGGAGCCGCGTGTGTACGAGGCATACGGAGCGGAGCCGCATGTGTACGATGTGTACGGAGCGGAGCCGCGTGTGTACGAGGTGTACGGAGCAGAGCCGCATGTGTACGGAGCAGAGCCGCGTGTGTACGGAGCGGAGCCATGTGTGTACGAGGTGTACGGAGCGGAGCCGCGTGTGTACGAGGTGTACGGAGCGGAGCCGCGTGTGTACGAGGTGTACGGAGCGGAGCCGCGTGTGTACGAGGTGTACGGAGCAGAGCCGCGTGTGTACGAGGTGTACGGAGCAGAGCCGCGCGTGTACGAGGTGTACGGAGCAGAGCCGCGCATGTACGAGGTGTACGGAGCAGAGCCGCGCGTGTACGAGGTGTACGGAGCAGAGCCTCGTGTGTACGAGGTGTACGGAGCAGAGCGGCGTGTGTACGAGGTGTAGGGAGCAGAGCCGCGTGTGTACGGAGCGGAGCCATGTGTGTACGAGGTGTACGGAGCGGAGCCGCGTGTGTACGGAGCGGAGCCATGTGTGTACGAGGTGTACGGAGCGGAGCCGCGTGTGTACGAGGTGTACGGAGCGGAGCCGCGTGTGTACGAGGCATACGGAGCGGAGCCGCATGTGTACGATGTGTACGGAGCGGAGCCGCGTGTGTACGAGGTGTACGGAGCAGAGCCGCATGTGTACGGAGCAGAGCCGCGTGTGTACGGAGCGGAGCCATGTGTGTACGAGGTGTACGGAGCGGAGCTGCGTGTGTACGAGGTGTACGGAGCGGAGCCGCGTGTGTACGATGTGTACGGAGCGGAGCCGCGTGTGTACGAGGTGTACGGAGCAGAGCCGCGTGTGTACGAGGTGTACGGAACAGAGCCGCGTGTGTACGGAGTGGAGCCATGTGTTTACGAGGTGTACGGAGCGGAGCCGCGTGTGTACGAGGTGTACGGAGCGGAGCCGCGTGTGTACGAGGTGTACGGAGCTGAGCCGCTTGTGTACGAGGTGTACAGAGCAGAGCCGCGTGTGTACGAGGTGTACCGAGCAGAGCCGCGTGTGTACGAGGCATACGGAGCGGAGCCGCGCGTGTACGACGCGTGCGGAGCGGAGCCGCGCGTGTACGATGCGTGCGGAGCAAGCCGCATGTGTACGAGGTGTACGGAGCAGAGCCTCGTGTGTACGAGGTGTACAGAGCGGAGCCGCGTGTGTACGAGGTGTACGGTGCGGAGCCGCATGTGTATGAGGTGTACGGAGCGGAGCCGCGTGTGTACGAGGTGTACGGAGCGGAGCCGCGTGTGTACGAGGTGTACGGAGCGGAGCCGCGTGTGTACGAGGTGTACGGAGCGGAACCGCGTGTTTACGAGGTCTACGGAGCGGAGCCCTGCGTGTACGAGGTGTACGGAGCGGAGCCGCGTGTGTACGAGGTGTACGGAGCAGAGCCGCGTGTGTGCGGAGCGAAGCCATGTGTGTACGAGCTGTACGGAGCGGAGCCGCGTGTGTACGAGGTGTACGGAGCGGAGCCTCGTGTGTACGAGGTGTACGGAGCGGAGCCGCGTGTGTACGAGGTGTACGGAGCGGAGCCGCGTGTGTACGAGGTGTACGGAGCAGAGCCGCGTGTGTACGAGGTGTACGGAGCAGAGCCGCGTGTGTACGGAGCGGAGCCATGTGTGTACGAGGTGTACGGAGCGGAGCCGCGTGTGTACGAGGCATACGGAGCGGAGCCGCGTGTGTACGAGGCATACGGAGCGGAGCCGCGTGTGTACGATGTGTACGGAGCGGAGCCGCGTGTGTACGAGGTGTACGAAGCAGAGCCGCGTGTGTACGAGGTGTACGGAGCAGAGCCGCGTGTGTACGGAGCGGAGCCATGTGTGTACGAGGTGTACGGAGCGGAGCCGCGTGTGTACGAGGCGTACGGAGCGGAGCCGCGTGTGTACGAGGCATACTGAGCGGAGCCGCGTGTGTACGATGTGTACGGAGCGGAGCCGCGTGTGTACGAGGTGTACGGAGCAGAGCCGCGTGTGTACGAGGTGTACGGAGCAGAGCCGCGTGTGTACGAGGTGTACGGAGCAGAGCCGCGTGTGTGCGGAGCGAAGCCATGTGTGTACGAGCTGTACGGAGCGGAGCTGCGTGTGTACTAGGTGTACGGAGCGGAGCCGCGTGTGTACGAGGTGTACGGAGCGGAGCCGCGTGTGTACGAGGTGTACGGAGCGGAGCCTCGTGTGTACGAGGTGTACGGAGCGGAGCCGCGTGTGTACGAGGTGTACGGAGCGGAGCCGCGTGTGTACGAGGTGTACGGAGCAGAGCCGCGTGTGTACGAGGTGTACGGAGCAGAGCCGCGTGTGTACGGAGCGGAGCCATGTGTGTACGAGGTGTACGGAGCGGAGCCGCGTGTGTACGAGGTGTACGGAGCGGAGCCGCGCGTGTACGAGGTGTACCGAGCGGAGCCGCGTGTGTATGAGGTGTACCGAGCGGAGCCGCGTGTGTACGAGGTGTACCGAGCGGAGCCGCCCGTGTACGAGGTGTACCGAGCGGAGCCGCGCATGTACGAGGTGTACGGAGCGGAGCCGTGCGTGTACGAGGTGTACGGAGCTGAGCCCCGCGTGTACGAGGTGTACGGAGCGGAGCCGCGTGTGTACGAGGTGTACGGAGCGGAGCCGCGTGTGTACGGAGCGAAGCCATGTGTGTACGAGCTGTACGGAGCGGAGCTGCGTGTGTACTAGGTGTACGGAGCGAAGCCTCGTGTGTACGAGGTGTACGGAGCGGAGCCGCGTGTGTACGAGGTGTACGGAGCGGAGCCGCGTGTGTACGAGGTGTACGGAGCGGAGCCGCGTGTGTACGAGGTGTACGGAGCGGAGCCGCGTGTGTACGAGGTGGACGGAGCGGAGCCGCGTGTGTACGAGGTGTACGGAGCGGAGCCGCGTGTGTACGAGGTGTACGGAGCGGAGCCGCGCGTGTACGAGGTGTACGGAGCGGAGCCGCGCGTGTACGAGGTGTACCGAGCGGAGCCGCGCGTGTACGAGGTGTACGGAGCGGAGCCGCGCGTGTACGAGGTGTACGGAGCGGAGCCGCGCGTGTACGAGGTGTACGGAGCGGTGCAGCGTGTGTACGAGGTGTACGGAGCGCAGCCTCGTGTGCACGAGGTGTACGGAGCGCAGCCTCGTGTGCACAAGTTGTACGGAGCGGAGCCGCGTGTGTACGAGGTGTACGCGGAGCCCCGCGTGTACGAGGTGTACGGAGCGGAGCCGCGCGTGTACGAGGTGTACGGAGCGGAGCCGCACGTGTACGAGGTGTACGGAGCGGAGCCCCGCCTGTACGAGGTGTACGGAGCGGAGCCGCGCGTGTTCGAGGCGTACGGAGCGGAGCAGCGCGTGTACGACGCGTGCAAGGCGGAGCTGCGCATGTACGAGGCGTGCGGAGCGGAGCCGCGCATGTACGAGGCGTGCGGAGCGGAGCCGGGCGTGTACGAAGCGTGCGGAGCGGAGCCGGGCGTGTACGAGGCTTGCGGAGCTGAGCCGCGCGTGTACGAGGTGTACGGAGCGGAGCCGCGCGTGTACGAGGTGTACGGAGCGGAGCCGCGCGTGTACGAGGTGTACGGAGCGGAGCCGCGCGTGTACGAGGTGTACGGAGCGGAGCCGCGCGTGTACGAGGTGTACGGAGCGGAGCCGCGCGTGTACGAGGTGTACGGAGCGGAGCCGCGCGTGTACGAGTTGTACGGAGCGGAGCCGCGCGTGTACGAGGTGTACGGAGCGGAATCCCGCGTGTTCGAGGTGTACGGAGCGGAGCCCCGCGTGTACGAGGTGTACGGAGCGGAGCCGCGCGTGTACGAGGTGTACGGAGCGGAGCCGCGCGTGTACGAGGTGTACGGAGCGGAGCCGCGCGTGTACGAGGTGTACGGAGCGGAGCCGCGCGTGTACGAGGTGTGCGGAGCCGCGCGTGTACGAGGTGTACGGAGCGGAGCCGCGCGTGTACGAGGTGTACGGAGCAGAGCCGCGCGTGTACGAGGTGTACGGAGTGGAGCCGCGCGTGTACGAGGTGTACGGAGCGGAGCCCCGCCTGTACGAGGTGTACGGAGCGGAGCCGCGCGTGTACGAGGCGTACGGAGCGGAGCAGCGCGTGTACGACGCGTGCAAGGCGGAGCTGCGCGTGTACGAGGCGTGCGGAGCGGAGCCGGGCGTGTACGAGGCTTGCGGAGCTGAGACGGGCGTGTACGAGATGTACGGAGCGGAGCCGCGTGTGTACGAGGTGTACAGAGCAGAGCCGCGCGTGTACGAGGTGTACGGAGC
Organism: Phyllobates terribilis; assembly: GCF_046119375.1. Lineage (NCBI taxonomy): Eukaryota > Metazoa > Chordata > Amphibia > Anura > Dendrobatidae > Phyllobates > Phyllobates terribilis. The sequence goes on along the minus strand of NW_027362789.1, from coordinate 5,273,665 downwards.
GGAGCCGCGCGTGTACGAGGTGTACGGAGCGGAGCCGCGCGTGTACGAGGTGTACGGAGCGGAGCCACGCGTGTACGAGGTGTATGGAGCGGAGCCGCGCGTGTACGAGGTGTACGGAGCGGAGCCGCGCGTGTACGAGGCGTACGGAGCGGAGCCGCGTGTGTACGAGGTGTACGGAGCGGAGCCGCGCGTGTACGAGGTGTACGGAGCGGAGCCGCGCGTGAACGAGGTGTACGGAGCGGAGCCGCGTGTGTACGAGATGTACGGAGCAGAGCCGCGTGTGTACGAGGTGTACGGAGCGGAGCCGCGCGTGTACGAGGTGTACGGAGCGGAGCCGCGCGTGTACGAGGTGTACGGAGCGGAGCCGCGCGTGTACGAGGTGTACGGAGCGGAGCCGCGCGTGTACGAGGTGTACGGAGCGGAGCCGCGTGTGTACGAGGCGTACGGAGCGGAGCCGCATGTGTACGAGGCGTACGGAGCGGAGCCGCGTGTGTACGATATCTACGGAGCGGATCCGCGTGTGTACGAGGTGTACGGAGCGGAGCCGCGTGTGTACGAGGTGTACGGAGCGGAGCCGGGTGTGTACGAGGTGTACGGAGCGGAGCCCCGTGTGTACGAGGTGTACGGAGCGGAGCCGCGCATGTACGAGGTGTACGGAGCAGAGCTGCGCGTGTACGAGGTGTACGGAGCAGAGCCGCGCGTGTACGAGGTGTACGGAGCAGAGCCGCGCATGTACGAGGTGTACGGAGCAGAGCCGCGCGTGTACGAGGTGTACGGAGCAGAGCCTCGTGTGTACGAGGTGTACGGAGCAGAGCGGCGTGTGTACGAGGTGTAGGGAGCGGAGCCGCGTGTGTACGGAGCGGAGCCATGTGTGTACGAGGTGTACGGAGCGGAGCCGCGTGTGTACGGAGCGGAGCCATGTGTGTACGAGGTGTACGGAGCGGAGCCGCGTGTGTACGAGGTGTACGGAGCGGAGCCGCGTGTGTACGAGGCATACGGAGCGGAGCCGCATGTGTACGATGTGTACGGAGCGGAGCCGCGTGTGTACGAGGTGTACGGAGCAGAGCCGCATGTGTACGGAGCAGAGCCGCGTGTGTACGGAGCGGAGCCATGTGTGTACGAGGTGTACGGAGCGGAGCCGCGTGTGTACGAGGTGTACGGAGCGGAGCCGCGTGTGTACGAGGTGTACGGAGTGGAGCCGCGCGTGTACGAGGTGTACGGAGCGGAGCCCCGCCTGTACGAGGTGTACGGAGCGGAGCCGCGCGTGTACGAGGCGTACGGAGCGGAGCAGCGCGTGTACGACGCGTGCAAGGCGGAGCTGCGCGTGTACGAGGCGTGCGGAGCGGAGCCGGGCGTGTACGAGGCTTGCGGAGCTGAAACGGGCGTGTACGAGATGTACGGAGCGGAGCCGCGTGTGTACGAGGTGTACAGAGCAGAGCCGCGCGTGTACGAGGTGTACGGAGCGGAGCCGCGCGTGTACGAGGTGTACGGAGCGGAGCCGCGCGTGTACGAGGTGTACGGAGCGGAGCCACGCGTGTACGAGGTGTATGGAGCGGAGCCGCGCGTGTACGAGGTGTACGGAGCGGAGCCGCGCGTGTACGAGGCGTACGGAGCGGAGCCGCGTGTGTACGAGGTGTACGGAGCGGAGCCGCGCGTGTACGAGGTGTACGGAGCGGAGCCGCGCGTGAACGAGGTGTACGGAGCGGAGCCGCGTGTGTACGAGATGTACGGAGCAGAGCCGCGTGTGTACGAGGTGTACGGAGCGGAGCCGCGCGTGTACGAGGTGTACGGAGCGGAGCCGCGCGTGTACGAGGTGTACGGAGCGGAGCCGCGCGTGTACGAGGTGTACGGAGCGGAGCCGCGCGTGTACGAGGTGTACGGAGCGGAGCCGCGTGTGTACGAGGCGTACGGAGCGGAGCCGCATGTGTACGAGGCGTACGGAGCGGAGCCGCGTGTGTACGATATCTACGGAGCGGATCCGCGTGTGTACGAGGTGTACGGAGCGGAGCCGCGTGTGTACGAGGTGTACGGAGCGGAGCCGGGTGTGTACGAGGTGTACGGAGCGGAGCCCCGTGTGTACGAGGTGTACGGAGCGGAGCCGCGCATGTACGAGGTGTACGGAGCAGAGCTGCGCGTGTACGAGGTGTACGGAGCAGAGCCGCGCGTGTACGAGGTGTACGGAGCAGAGCCGCGCATGTACGAGGTGTACGGAGCAGAGCCGCGCGTGTACGAGGTGTACGGAGCAGAGCCTCGTGTGTACGAGGTGTACGGAGCAGAGCGGCGTGTGTACGAGGTGTAGGGAGCGGAGCCGCGTGTGTACGGAGCGGAGCCATGTGTGTACGAGGTGTACGGAGCGGAGCCGCGTGTGTACGGAGCGGAGCCATGTGTGTACGAGGTGTACGGAGCGGAGCCGCGTGTGTACGAGGTGTACGGAGCGGAGCCGCGTGTGTACGAGGCATACGGAGCGGAGCCGCATGTGTACGATGTGTACGGAGCGGAGCCGCGTGTGTACGAGGTGTACGGAGCAGAGCCGCATGTGTACGGAGCAGAGCCGCGTGTGTACGGAGCGGAGCCATGTGTGTACGAGGTGTACGGAGCGGAGCCGCGTGTGTACGAGGTGTACGGAGCGGAGCCGCGTGTGTACGAGGTGTACGGAGCGGAGCCGCGTGTGTACGAGGTGTACGGAGCAGAGCCGCGTGTGTACGAGGTGTACGGAGCAGAGCGGCGTGTGTACGAGGTGTAGGGAGCGGAGCCGCGTGTGTACGGAGCGGAGCCATGTGTGTACGAGGTGTACGGAGCGGAGCCGCGTGTGTACGGAGCGGAGCCATGTGTGTACGAGGTGTACGGAGCGGAGCCGCGTGTGTACGAGGTGTACGGAGCGGAGCCGCGTGTGTACGAGGCATACGGAGCGGAGCCGCATGTGTACGATGTGTACGGAGCGGAGCCGCGTGTGTACGAGGTGTACGGAGCAGAGCCGCATGTGTACGGAGCAGAGCCGCGTGTGTACGGAGCGGAGCCATGTGTGTACGAGGTGTACGGAGCGGAGCCGCGTGTGTACGAGGTGTACGGAGCGGAGCCGCGTGTGTACGAGGTGTACGGAGCGGAGCCGCGTGTGTACGAGGTGTACGGAGCAGAGCCGCGTGTGTACGAGGTGTACGGAGCAGAGCCGCGCGTGTACGAGGTGTACGGAGCAGAGCCGCGCATGTACGAGGTGTACGGAGCAGAGCCGCGCGTGTACGAGGTGTACGGAGCAGAGCCTCGTGTGTACGAGGTGTACGGAGCAGAGCGGCGTGTGTACGAGGTGTAGGGAGCAGAGCCGCGTGTGTACGGAGCGGAGCCATGTGTGTACGAGGTGTACGGAGCGGAGCCGCGTGTGTACGGAGCGGAGCCATGTGTGTACGAGGTGTACGGAGCGGAGCCGCGTGTGTACGAGGTGTACGGAGCGGAGCCGCGTGTGTACGAGGCATACGGAGCGGAGCCGCATGTGTACGATGTGTACGGAGCGGAGCCGCGTGTGTACGAGGTGTACGGAGCAGAGCCGCATGTGTACGGAGCAGAGCCGCGTGTGTACGGAGCGGAGCCATGTGTGTACGAGGTGTACGGAGCGGAGCTGCGTGTGTACGAGGTGTACGGAGCGGAGCCGCGTGTGTACGATGTGTACGGAGCGGAGCCGCGTGTGTACGAGGTGTACGGAGCAGAGCCGCGTGTGTACGAGGTGTACGGAACAGAGCCGCGTGTGTACGGAGTGGAGCCATGTGTTTACGAGGTGTACGGAGCGGAGCCGCGTGTGTACGAGGTGTACGGAGCGGAGCCGCGTGTGTACGAGGTGTACGGAGCTGAGCCGCTTGTGTACGAGGTGTACGGAGCAGAGCCGCGTGTGTACGAGGTGTACCGAGCAGAGCCGCGTGTGTACGAGGCATACGGAGCAGAGCCGCGCGTGTACGACGCGTGCGGAGCGGAGCCGCGCGTGTACGATGCGTGCGGAGCAAGCCGCATGTGTACGAGGTGTACGGAGCAGAGCCTCGTGTGTACGAGGTGTACAGAGCGGAGCCGCGTGTGTACGAGGTGTACGGTGCGGAGCCGCATGTGTACGAGGTGTACGGAGCGGAGCCGCGTGTGTACGAGGTGTACGGAGCGGAGCCGCGTGTGTACGAGGTGTACGGAGCGGAGCCGCGTGTGTACGAGGTGTACGGAGCGGAACCGCGTGTTTACGAGGTCTACGGAGCGGAGCCCTGCGTGTACGAGGTGTACGGAGCGGAGCCGCGTGTGTACGAGGTGTACGGAGCAGAGCCGCGTGTGTGCGGAGCGAAGCCATGTGTGTACGAGCTGTACGGAGCGGAGCTGCGTGTGTACTAGGTGTACGGAGCGGAGCCGCGTGTGTACGAGGTGTACGGAGCGGAGCCGCGTGTGTACGAGGTGTACGGAGCGGAGCCTCGTGTGTACGAGGTGTACGGAGCGGAGCCGCGTGTGTACGAGGTGTACGGAGCGGAGCCGCGTGTGTACGAGGTGTACGGAGCAGAGCCGCGTGTGTACGAGGTGTACGGAGCAGAGCCGCGTGTGTACGGAGCGGAGCCATGTGTGTACGAGGTGTACGGAGCGGAGCCGCGTGTGTACGAGGCATACGGAGCGGAGCCGCGTGTGTACGAGGCATACGGAGCGGAGCCGCGTGTGTACGATGTGTACGGAGCGGAGCCGCGTGTGTACGAGGTGTACGAAGCAGAGCCGCGTGTGTACGAGGTGTACGGAGCAGAGCCGCGTGTGTACGGAGCGGAGCCATGTGTGTACGAGGTGTACGGAGCGGAGCCGCGTGTGTACGAGGCGTACGGAGCGGAGCCGCGTGTGTACGAGGCATACTGAGCGGAGCCGCGTGTGTACGATGTGTACGGAGCGGAGCCGCGTGTGTACGAGGTGTACGGAGCAGAGCCGCGTGTGTACGAGGTGTACGGAGCAGAGCCGCGTGTGTACGAGGTGTACGGAGCAGAGCCGCGTGTGTGCGGAGCGAAGCCATGTGTGTACGAGCTGTACGGAGCGGAGCTGCGTGTGTACTAGGTGTACGGAGCGGAGCCGCGTGTGTACGAGGTGTACGGAGCGGAGCCGCGTGTGTACGAGGTGTACGGAGCGGAGCCTCGTGTGTACGAGGTGTACGGAGCGGAGCCGCGTGTGTACGAGGTGTACGGAGCGGAGCCGCGTGTGTACGAGGTGTACGGAGCAGAGCCGCGTGTGTACGAGGTGTACGGAGCAGAGCCGCGTGTGTACGGAGCGGAGCCATGTGTGTACGAGGTGTACGGAGCGGAGCCGCGTGTGTACGAGGTGTACGGAGCGGAGCCGCGCGTGTACGAGGTGTACCGAGCGGAGCCGCGTGTGTATGAGGTGTACCGAGCGGAGCCGCGTGTGTACGAGGTGTACCGAGCGGAGCCGCCCGTGTACGAGGTGTACCGAGCGGAGCCGCGCATGTACGAGGTGTACGGAGCGGAGCCGTGCGTGTACGAGGTGTACGGAGCTGAGCCCCGCGTGTACGAGGTGTACGGAGCGGAGCCGCGTGTGTACGAGGTGTACGGAGCGGAGCCGCGTGTGTACGGAGCGAAGCCATGTGTGTACGAGCTGTACGGAGCGGAGCTGCGTGTGTACTAGGTGTACGGAGCGAAGCCTCGTGTGTACGAGGTGTACGGAGCGGAGCCGCGTGTGTACGAGGTGTACGGAGCGGAGCCGCGTGTGTACGAGGTGTACGGAGCGGAGCCGCGTGTGTACGAGGTGTACGGAGCGGAGCCGCGTGTGTACGAGGTGTACGGAGCGGTGCAGCGTGTGTACGAGGTGTACGGAGCGCAGCCTCGTGTGCACGAGGTGTACGGAGCGCAGCCTCGTGTGCACAAGTTGTACGGAGCGGAGCCGCGTGTGTACGAGGTGTACGGAGCGGTACAGCGTGTGTACGAGGTGTACGGAGCGCAGCCGCACGTGTACGAGGTGTACGGAGCGGAGCCCCGTGTGTACGAGGTGTACGGAGCAGAGCCGCGTGTGTACGGAGCGGAGCCATGTGTGTACGAGGTGTACGGAGCGGAGCCATGTGTGTACGAGGTGTACGGAGCGGAGCAGCGTACGTACGAGGCGTACGGAGCGGAGCCGCGTGTGTACGAGGCGTACGGAGCGGAGCCGCGTGTGTACGATGTCTACGGAGCGGAGCCGCGTGTGTACGAGGTGTACGGAGCGGAACCGCGTGTGTACGAGGTGTACGGAGCAGAGCCGCGTGTGTACGAGGTTTACGGAGCAGAGCCGCGTGTGTACGAGGTGTACGGAGCGGAGCCCCGTGTGTACGAGGTGTATGGAGCGGAGCCGCGCGTGTACGAGGTGTACGGAGCAGAGCCGCGCGTGTGCGAGGTGTACGGAGCAGAGCCGCGCGTGTACGAGGTGTACGGAGCAGATCCGCGCGTGTACGAGGTGTACGGAGCAGAGCCGCGTGTGTACGGAGCGGAGCCATGTGTGTACGAGGTGTACGCAGCGGAGCCGCATGTGTACGAGGCGTACGGAGCGGAGCCGCGTGTGTACGAGGCGTACGGAGCTGAGCCGCGTGTTTACGATGTCTACGGAGCGGAGCCGCGTGTGTACGAGGTGTACGGAGCGGAGCCGCGTGTGTACGAGGTGTACGGAGCGGAGCCGCGTGTGTACGAGGTGTACGGAGCAGAGCCGCGTGTGTACGAGGTGTACGGAGCGGAGCCCCGTGTGTACGAGGTGTATGGATCGGAGCCGCGCGTGTACGAGGTGTACGGAGCAGAGCCGCGGGTGTACGAGGTGTACGGAGCAGAGCCGCGCGTGTACGAGGTGTTCGGAGCAGAGCCGCGTGTGTACGGAGCGGAGCCATGTGTGTACGAGGTGTACGGAGCAGAGCCGCGTGTGTACGAGGTGTACGGAACAGAGCCGCGTGTGTACGGAGTGGAGCCATGTGTTTACGAGGTGTACGGAGCGGAGCCGCGTGTGTACGAGGTGTACGGAGCGGAGCCGCGTGTGTACGAGGTGTACGGAGCTGAGCCGCTTGTGTACGAGGTGTACGGAGCGGAGCCGCGTGTGTACGATGTGTACGGAGCGGAGCCGCGTGTGTACGAGGTGTACGGAGCAGAGCCGCGTGTGTACGAGGTGTACGGAACAGAGCCGCGTGTGTACGGAGTGGAGCCATGTGTTTACGAGGTGTACGGAGCGGAGCCGCGTGTGTACGAGGTGTACGGAGCGGAGCCGCGTGTGTACGAGGTGTACGGAGCTGAGCCGCTTGTGTACGAGGTGTACGGAGCAGAGCCGCGTGTGTACGAGGTGTACCGAGCAGAGCCGCGTGTGTACGAGGCATACGGAGCGGAGCCGCGCGTGTACGACGCGTGCGGAGCGGAGCCGCGCGTGTACGATGCGTGCGGAGCAAGCCGCATGTGTACGAGGTGTACGGAGCAGAGCCTCGTGTGTACGAGGTGTACAGAGCGGAGCCGCGTGTGTACGAGGTGTACGGTGCGGAGCCGCATGTGTACGAGGTGTACGGAGCGGAGCCGCGTGTGTACGAGGTGTACGGAGCGGAGCCGCGTGTGTACGAGGTGTACGGAGCGGAGCCGCGTGTGTACGAGGTGTACGGAGCGGAACCGCGTGTTTACGAGGTCTACGGAGCGGAGCCCTGCGTGTACGAGGTGTACGGAGCGGAGCCGCGTGTGTACGAGGTGTACGGAGCAGAGCCGCGTGTGTGCGGAGCGAAGCCATGTGTGTACGAGCTGTACGGAGCGGAGCTGCGTGTGTACTAGGTGTACGGAGCGGAGCCGCGTGTGTACGAGGTGTACGGAGCGGAGCCGCGTGTGTACGAGGTGTACGGAGCGGAGCCTCGTGTGTACGAGGTGTACGGAGCGGAGCCGCGTGTGTACGAGGTGTACGGAGCGGAGCCGCGTGTGTACGAGGTGTACGGAGCAGAGCCGCGTGTGTACGAGGTGTACGGAGCAGAGCCGCGTGTGTACGGAGCGGAGCCATGTGTGTACGAGGTGTACGGAGCGGAGCCGCGTGTGTACGAGGCATACGGAGCGGAGCCGCGTGTGTACGAGGCATACGGAGCGGAGCCGCGTGTGTACGATGTGTACGGAGCGGAGCCGCGTGTGTACGAGGTGTACGAAGCAGAGCCGCGTGTGTACGAGGTGTACGGAGCAGAGCCGCGTGTGTACGGAGCGGAGCCATGTGTGTACGAGGTGTACGGAGCGGAGCCGCGTGTGTACGAGGCGTACGGAGCGGAGCCGCGTGTGTACGAGGCATACTGAGCGGAGCCGCGTGTGTACGATGTGTACGGAGCGGAGCCGCGTGTGTACGAGGTGTACGGAGCAGAGCCGCGTGTGTACGAGGTGTACGGAGCAGAGCCGCGTGTGTACGAGGTGTACGGAGCAGAGCCGCGTGTGTGCGGAGCGAAGCCATGTGTGTACGAGCTGTACGGAGCGGAGCTGCGTGTGTACTAGGTGTACGGAGCGGAGCCGCGTGTGTACGAGGTGTACGGAGCGGAGCCGCGTGTGTACGAGGTGTACGGAGCGGAGCCTCGTGTGTACGAGGTGTACGGAGCGGAGCCGCGTGTGTACGAGGTGTACGGAGCGGAGCCGCGTGTGTACGAGGTGTACGGAGCAGAGCCGCGTGTGTACGAGGTGTACGGAGCAGAGCCGCGTGTGTACGGAGCGGAGCCATGTGTGTACGAGGTGTACGGAGCGGAGCCGCGTGTGTACGAGGTGTACGGAGCGGAGCCGCGCGTGTACGAGGTGTACCGAGCGGAGCCGCGTGTGTATGAGGTGTACCGAGCGGAGCCGCGTGTGTACGAGGTGTACCGAGCGGAGCCGCCCGTGTACGAGGTGTACCGAGCGGAGCCGCGCATGTACGAGGTGTACGGAGCGGAGCCGTGCGTGTACGAGGTGTACGGAGCTGAGCCCCGCGTGTACGAGGTGTACGGAGCGGAGCCGCGTGTGTACGAGGTGTACGGAGCGGAGCCGCGTGTGTACGGAGCGAAGCCATGTGTGTACGAGCTGTACGGAGCGGAGCTGCGTGTGTACTAGGTGTACGGAGCGAAGCCTCGTGTGTACGAGGTGTACGGAGCGGAGCCGCGTGTGTACGAGGTGTACGGAGCGGAGCCGCGTGTGTACGAGGTGTACGGAGCGGAGCCGCGTGTGTACGAGGTGTACGGAGCGGAGCCGCGTGTGTACGAGGTGTACGGAGCGGTGCAGCGTGTGTACGAGGTGTACGGAGCGCAGCCTCGTGTGCACGAGGTGTACGGAGCGCAGCCTCGTGTGCACAAGTTGTACGGAGCGGAGCCGCGTGTGTACGAGGTGTACGGAGCGGTACAGCGTGTGTACGAGGTGTACGGAGCGCAGCCGCACGTGTACGAGGTGTACGGAGCGGAGCCCCGTGTGTACGAGGTGTACGGAGCAGAGCCGCGTGTGTACGGAGCGGAGCCATGTGTGTACGAGGTGTACGGAGCGGAGCCATGTGTGTACGAGGTGTACGGAGCGGAGCAGCGTACGTACGAGGCGTACGGAGCGGAGCCGCGTGTGTACGAGGCGTACGGAGCGGAGCCGCGTGTGTACGATGTCTACGGAGCGGAGCCGCGTGTGTACGAGGTGTACGGAGCGGAACCGCGTGTGTACGAGGTGTACGGAGCAGAGCCGCGTGTGTACGAGGTTTACGGAGCAGAGCCGCGTGTGTACGAGGTGTACGGAGCGGAGCCCCGTGTGTACGAGGTGTATGGAGCGGAGCCGCGCGTGTACGAGGTGTACGGAGCAGAGCCGCGCGTGTGCGAGGTGTACGGAGCAGAGCCGCGCGTGTACGAGGTGTACGGAGCAGATCCGCGCGTGTACGAGGTGTACGGAGCAGAGCCGCGTGTGTACGGAGCGGAGCCATGTGTGTACGAGGTGTACGCAGCGGAGCCGCATGTGTACGAGGCGTACGGAGCGGAGCCGCGTGTGTACGAGGCGTACGGAGCTGAGCCGCGTGTTTACGATGTCTACGGAGCGGAGCCGCGTGTGTACGAGGTGTACGGAGCGGAGCCGCGTGTGTACGAGGTGTACGGAGCGGAGCCGCGTGTGTACGAGGTGTACGGAGCAGAGCCGCGTGTGTACGAGGTGTACGGAGCGGAGCCCCGTGTGTACGAGGTGTATGGATCGGAGCCGCGCGTGTACGAGGTGTACGGAGCAGAGCCGCGGGTGTACGAGGTGTACGGAGCAGAGCCGCGCGTGTACGAGGTGTTCGGAGCAGAGCCGCGTGTGTACGGAGCGGAGCCATGTGTGTACGAGGTGTACGGAGCGGAGCCGCATGTGTACGAGGCGTACGGAGCGGAGCCGCGTGTGTACGAGGCGTACGGAGCGGAGCCGCGTGTTTACGATGTCTACGGAGCCTAGCCGCGTGTGTACGAGGTGTACGGAGCGGAGCCCCGTGTGTACGAGGTGTATGGAGCGGAGCCGCGCGTGTACGAGGTGTACGGAGCAGAGCCGCGGGTGTACGAGGTGTACGGAGCAGAGCCGCGCGTGTACGAGGTGTACGGAGCAGAGCCGCGCGTGTGCGAAGTGTACGGAGCAGAGCCTCGTGTGTACGAGGTGTACGGAGCAGAGCGGCGTGTGTACGAGGTGTACGGAGCGGAGCCGCGTGTGTACGGAGCGGAGCCATGTGTGTACGAGGTGTACGGAGCAGAGCCGCGTGTGTACGAGGCATACGGAGCGGAGCCGCGTGTGTACGAAGTGTACGGAGCGGAGCCGCGTGTGTACGTGGTGTACGGAGCAGAGCCGCGTGTGTACGAGGTGTATGGAGCAGAGCCGCGTGTGTACGGAGCAGAGCCGCGTGTGTACGAGGTGTACGGAGCAGAGCCGCGCGTGTACGAGGTGTACGGAGCGGAGCCGCGCGTGTACGAGGTGTGCGGAGCCGCGCGTGTACGAGGTGTACGCGGAGCCCCGCGTGTACGAGGTGTACGGAGCGGAGCCGCGCGTGTACGAGGTGTACGGAGCAGAGCCGCGCGTGTACGAGGTGTACGGAGCGGAGCCGCGCGTGTACGAGGTGTACGGAGCGGAGCCGCACGTGTACGAGGTGTACGGAGCGGAGCCCCGCCTGTACGAGGTGTACGGAGCGGAGCCGCGCGTGTACGAGGCGTACGGAGCGGAGCAGCGCGTGTACGACGCGTGCAAGGCGGAGCTGCGCGTGTACGAGGCGTGCGGAGCGGAGCCGCGCATGTACGAGGCGTGCGGAGCGGAGCCGGGCGTGTACGAAGCATGCGGAGCGGAGCCGGGCGTGTACGAGGCTTGCGGAGCTGAGACGGGCGTGTACGAGATGTACGGAGCGGAGCCGCGTGTGTACGAGGTGTACAGAGCAGAGCCGCGTGTGTACGAGGTGTACGGAGCGGAGCCGCGCGTGTACGAGGTGTACGGAGCGGAGCCACGCGTGTACGAGGTGTACGGAGCGGAGCCGCGCGTGTACGAGGTGTACGGAGCGGAGCCACGCGTGTACGAGGTGTACGGAGCAGAGCCGCGCGTGTACGAGGTGTACGGAGCGGAGCCGCGCGTGTACGAGGCGTACGGAGCGGAGCCGCGTGTGTACGAGGTGTACGGAGCGGAGCCGCGCGTGTACGAGGTGTACGGAGCGGAGCCGCGTGTGTACGAGATGTACGGAGCGGAGCCGCGTGTGTACGAGGTGTACGGAGCGGAGCCGCGCGTGTACGAGGTGTACGGAGCGGAGCCGCGCGTGTACGAGGTGTACGGAGCGGAGCCGCGCGTGTACGAGGTGTACGGAGCGGAGCCGCGCGTGTACGAGGTGTACGGAGCGGAGCCGCGTGTGTACGAGGCGTACGGAGCGGAGCCGCATGTGTACGAGGCGTACGGAGCGGAGCCACGTGTGTACGATATCTACGGAGCGGATCCGCGTGTGTACGAGGTGTACGGAGCGGAGCCGCGTGTGTACGAGGTGTACGGAGCGGAGCCGGGTGTGTACGAGGTGTACGGAGCGGAGCCGCGTGTGTACGAGGTGTACGGAGCGGAGCCCCGTGTGTACGAGGTGTACGGAGCGGAGCCGCGCATGTACGAGGTGTACGGAGCAGAGCCGCGCGTGTACGAGGTGTACGGAGCAGAGCCGCGCGTGTACGAGGTGTACGGAGCAGAGCCGCGCATGTACGAGGTGTACGGAGCAGAGCCGCATGTGTACGATGTGTACGGAGCGGAGCCGCGTGTGTACGAGGTGTACGGAGCAGAGCCGCATGTGTACGGAGCAGAGCCGCGTGTGTACGGAGCGGAGCCATGTGTGTACGAGGTGTACGGAGCGGAGCCGCGTGTGTACGAGGTGTACGGAGCGGAGCCGCGTGTGTACGAGGTGTACGGAGCGGAGCCGCGTGTGTACGAGGTGTACGGAGCAGAGCCGCGTGTGTACGAGGTGTACGGAGCAGAGCGGCGTGTGTACGAGGTGTAGGGAGCGGAGCCGCGTGTGTACGGAGCGGAGCCATGTGTGTACGAGGTGTACGGAGCGGAGCCGCGTGTGTACGGAGCGGAGCCATGTGTGTACGAGGTGTACGGAGCGGAGCCGCGTGTGTACGAGGTGTACGGAGCGGAGCCGCGTGTGTACGAGGCATACGGAGCGGAGCCGCATGTGTACGATGTGTACGGAGCGGAGCCGCGTGTGTACGAGGTGTACGGAGCAGAGCCGCATGTGTACGGAGCAGAGCCGCGTGTGTACGGAGCGGAGCCATGTGTGTACGAGGTGTACGGAGCGGAGCCGCGTGTGTACGAGGTGTACGGAGCGGAGCCGCGTGTGTACGAGGTGTACGGAGCGGAGCCGCGTGTGTATGAGGTGTACGGAGCAGAGCCGCGTGTGTACGAGGTGTACGGAGCAGAGCCGCGCGTGTACGAGGTGTACGGAGCAGAGCCGCGCATGTACGAGGTGTACGGAGCAGAGCCGCGCGTGTACGAGGTGTACGGAGCAGAGCCTCGTGTGTACGAGGTGTACGGAGCAGAGCGGCGTGTGTACGAGGTGTAGGGAGCGGAGCCGCGTGTGTACGGAGCGGAGCCATGTGTGTACGAGGTGTACGGAGCGGAGCCGCGTGTGTACGGAGCGCAGCCATGTGTGTACGAGGTGTACGGAGCGGAGCCGCGTGTGTACGAGGTGTACGGAGCGGAGCCGCGTGTGTACGAGGCATACGGAGCGGAGCCGCATGTGTACGATGTGTACGGAGCGGAGCCGCGTGTGTACGAGGTGTACGGAGCAGAGCCGCATGTGTACGGAGCAGAGCCGCGTGTGTACGGAGCGGAGCCATGTGTGTACGAGGTGTACGGAGCGGAGCCGCGTGTGTACGAGGTGTACGGAGCGGAGCCGCGTGTGTACGAGGTGTACGGAGCGGAGCCGCGTGTGTACGAGGTGTACGGAGCAGAGCCGCGTGTGTACGAGGTGTACGGAGCAGAGCGGCGTGTGTACGAGGTGTAGGGAGCGGAGCCGCGTGTGTACGGAGCGGAGCCATGTGTGTACGAGGTGTACGGAGCGGAGCCGCGTGTGTACGGAGCGGAGCCATGTGTGTACGAGGTGTACGGAGCGGAGCCGCGTGTGTACGAGGTGTACGGAGCGGAGCCGCGTGTGTACGAGGCATACGGAGCGGAGCCGCATGTGTACGATGTGTACGGAGCGGAGCCGCGTGTGTACGAGGTGTACGGAGCAGAGCCGCATGTGTACGGAGCAGAGCCGCGTGTGTACGGAGCGGAGCCATGTGTGTACGAGGTGTACGGAGCGGAGCCGCGTGTGTACGAGGTGTACGGAGCGGAGCCGCGTGTGTACGAGGTGTACGGAGCGGAGCCGCGTGTGTATGAGGTGTACGGAGCAGAGCCGCGTGTGTACGAGGTGTACGGAGCAGAGCCGCGCGTGTACGAGGTGTACGGAGCAGAGCCGCGCATGTACGAGGTGTACGGAGCAGAGCCGCGCGTGTACGAGGTGTACGGAGCAGAGCCTCGTGTGTACGAGGTGTACGGAGCAGAGCGGCGTGTGTACGAGGTGTAGGGAGCGGAGCCGCGTGTGTACGGAGCGGAGCCATGTGTGTACGAGGTGTACGGAGCGGAGCCGCGTGTGTACGGAGCGGAGCCATGTGTGTACGAGGTGTACGGAGCAGAGCGGCGTGTGTACGAGGTGTAGGGAGCGGAGCCGCGTGTGTACGGAGCGGAGCCATGTGTGTACGAGGTGTACGGAGCGGAGCCGCGTGTGTACGGAGCGGAGCCATGTGTGTACGAGGTGTACGGAGCGGAGCCGCGTGTGTACGAGGTGTACGGAGCGGAGCCGCGTGTGTACGAGACATACGGAGCGGAGCCGCATGTGTACGATGTGTACGGAGCGGAGCCGCGTGTGTACGAGGTGTACGGAGCAGAGCCGCATGTGTACGGAGCAGAGCCGCGTGTGTACGGAGCGGAGCCATGTGTGTACGAGGTGTACGGAGCGGAGCCGCGTGTGTACGAGGTGTACGGAGCGGAGCCGCGTGTGTACGATGTGTACGGAGCGGAGCCGCGTGTGTACGAGGTGTACGGAGCAGAGCCGCGTGTGTACGAGGTGTACGGAACAGAGCCGCGTGTGTACGGAGTGGAGCCATGTGTTTACGAGGTGTACGGAGCGGAGCCGCGTGTGTACGAGGTGTACGGAGCAGAGCCGCGTGTGTACGAGGTGTACCGAGCAGAGCCGCGTGTGTACGAGGCATACGGAGCGGAGCCGCGCGTGTACGACGCGTGCGGAGCGGAGCCGCGCGTGTACGATGCGTGCGGAGCAAGCCGCATGTGTACGAGGTGTACGGAGCAGAGCCTCATGTGTACGAGGTGTACAGAGCGGAGCCGCGTGTGTACGAGGTGTACGGAGCGGAGCCGCGTGTGTACGAGTTGTACGGAGCGGAGCCGCACGTGTACGAGGTGTACGGAGCGGAGCAGCGCGTGTACGACGCGTGCGGAGCGGAGCCGCGCGTGTACGAGGTGTGCGGAGCGGAGCCGCGCATGTACGAGGCGTGCGGAGCGGAGCCGCGCATGTACGAGGCGTGCTGAGCAAGCCGCGCGTGTACGAGTCGTGCGGAGCGGAGCCGAGCGTGTACGAAGCGTGCGGAGCTGAGCCGGGCGTGTACGAGGCGTACGAAGCCGCGCGTGCACGAGGCTTGCGGAGCGGGGACGGGCGTGTACGAGGTGTACGGAGCGGAGCCGTGTGTGTACGAGGTGTACGGAGCGGAGCCGCGTGTGTACGAGGTCTACGGAGCAGAGCTGCGTGTGTACGAGTGTGTACGAGGTGTACGGAGCGGAGCCGCGTGTGTACGAGGTGTACGGAGCGGAGCCGCGTGTGTACGAGGTGTACGGAGCGGAGCCGCGTGTGTACGAGGTGTACGGAGCGGAGCCGCGTGTGTACGAGGTGTACGGAGCAGAGCCGCGTGTGTACGAGGTGTACGGAGCAGAGCCGCGTGTGTACGGAGCGGAGCCATGTGTGTACGAGGTGTACGGAGCGGAGCCGCGTGTGTACGAGGTGTACGGAGCGGAGCCGCGCGTGTACGAGGTGTACCGAGCGGAGCCGCGTGTGTATGAGGTGTACCGAGCGGAGCCGCGTGTGTACGAGGTGTACCGAGCGGAGCCGCCCGTGTACGAGGTGTACCGAGCGGAGCCGCGCATGTACGAGGTGTATGGAGCGGAGCCGCGCGTGTACGAGGTGTACGGAGCGGAGCCGCGTGTGTACGAGGTGTACGGAGCGGAGCCGCGTGTGTACGAGGTGTACGGAGCGGTGCAGCGTGTGTACGAGGTGTACGGAGCGCAGCCTCGTGTGCACGAGGTGTACGGAGCGCAGCCTCGTGTGCACAAGTTGTACGGAGCGGAGCCGCGTGTGTACGAGGTGTACGGAGCGGTACAGCGTGTGTACGAGGTGTACGGAGCGCAGCCGCACGTGTACGAGGTGTACGGAGCGGAGCCCCGTGTGTACGAGGTGTACGGAGCAGAGCCGCGTGTGTACGGAGCGGAGCCATGTGTGTACGAGGTGTACGGAGCGGAGCCATGTGTGTACGAGGTGTACGGAGCGGAGCAGCGTACGTACGAGGCGTACGGAGCGGAGCCGCGTGTGTACGAGGCGTACGGAGCGGAGCCGCGTGTGTACGATGTCTACGGAGCGGAGCCGCGTGTGTACGAGGTGTACGGAGCGGAACCGCGTGTGTACGAGGTGTACGGAGCAGAGCCGCGTGTGTACGAGGTTTACGGAGCAGAGCCGCGTGTGTACGAGGTGTACGGAGCGGAGCCCCGTGTGTACGAGGTGTATGGAGCGGAGCCGCGCGTGTACGAGGTGTACGGAGCAGAGCCGCGCGTGTGCGAGGTGTACGGAGCAGAGCCGCGCGTGTACGAGGTGTACGGAGCAGATCCGCGCGTGTACGAGGTGTACGGAGCAGAGCCGCGTGTGTACGGAGCGGAGCCATGTGTGTACGAGGTGTACGCAGCGGAGCCGCATGTGTACGAGGCGTACGGAGCGGAGCCGCGTGTGTACGAGGCGTACGGAGCTGAGCCGCGTGTTTACGATGTCTACGGAGCGGAGCCGCGTGTGTACGAGGTGTACGGAGCGGAGCCGCGTGTGTACGAGGTGTACGGAGCGGAGCCGCGTGTGTACGAGGTGTACGGAGCAGAGCCGCGTGTGTACGAGGTGTACGGAGCGGAGCCCCGTGTGTACGAGGTGTATGGATCGGAGCCGCGCGTGTACGAGGTGTACGGAGCAGAGCCGCGGGTGTACGAGGTGTACGGAGCAGAGCCGCGCGTGTACGAGGTGTTCGGAGCAGAGCCGCGTGTGTACGGAGCGGAGCCATGTGTGTACGAGGTGTACGGAGCGGAGCCGCATGTGTACGAGGCGTACGGAGCGGAGCCGCGTGTGTACGAGGCGTACGGAGCGGAGCCGCGTGTTTACGATGTCTACGGAGCCTAGCCGCGTGTGTACGAGGTGTACGGAGCAGAGCCGCGTGTGTACGAGGTGTACGGAGCGGAGCCCCGTGTGTACGAGGTGTATGGAGCGGAGCCGCGCGTGTACGAGGTGTACGGAGCAGAGCCGCGGGTGTACGAGGTGTACGGAGCAGAGCCGCGCGTGTACGAGGTGTACGGAGCAGAGCCGCGCGTGTGCGAAGTGTACGGAGCAGAGCCTCGTGTGTACGAGGTGTACGGAGCAGAGCGGCGTGTGTACGAGGTGTACGGAGCGGAGCCGCGTGTGTACGGAGCGGAGCCATGTGTGTACGAGGTGTACGGAGCAGAGCCGCGTGTGTACGAGGCATACGGAGCGGAGCCGCGTGTGTACGAAGTGTACGGAGCGGAGCCGCGTGTGTACGTGGTGTACGGAGCAGAGCCGCGTGTGTACGAGGTGTATGGAGCAGAGCCGCGTGTGTACGGAGCAGAGCCGCGTGTGTACGAGGTGTACGGAGCAGAGCCGCGCGTGTACGAGGTGTACGGAGCGGAGCCGCGCGTGTACGAGGTGTGCGGAGCCGCGCGTGTACGAGGTGTACGCGGAGCCCCGCGTGTACGAGGTGTACGGAGCGGAGCCGCGCGTGTACGAGGTGTACGGAGCAGAGCCGCGCGTGTACGAGGTGTACGGAGCGGAGCCGCGCGTGTACGAGGTGTACGGAGCGGAGCCGCACGTGTACGAGGTGTACGGAGCGGAGCCCCGCCTGTACGAGGTGTACGGAGCGGAGCCGCGCGTGTACGAGGCGTACGGAGCGGAGCAGCGCGTGTACGACGCGTGCAAGGCGGAGCTGCGCGTGTACGAGGCGTGCGGAGCGGAGCCGCGCATGTACGAGGCGTGCGGAGCGGAGCCGGGCGTGTACGAAGCATGCGGAGCGGAGCCGGGCGTGTACGAGGCTTGCGGAGCTGAGACGGGCGTGTACGAGATGTACGGAGCGGAGCCGCGTGTGTACGAGGTGTACAGAGCAGAGCCGCGTGTGTACGAGGTGTACGGAGCGGAGCCGCGCGTGTACGAGGTGTACGGAGCGGAGCCACGCGTGTACGAGGTGTACGGAGCGGAGCCGCGCGTGTACGAGGTGTACGGAGCGGAGCCACGCGTGTACGAGGTGTACGGAGCAGAGCCGCGCGTGTACGAGGTGTACGGAGCGGAGCCGCGCGTGTACGAGGCGTACGGAGCGGAGCCGCGTGTGTACGAGGTGTACGGAGCGGAGCCGCGCGTGTACGAGGTGTACGGAGCGGAGCCGCGTGTGTACGAGATGTACGGAGCGGAGCCGCGTGTGTACGAGGTGTACGGAGCGGAGCCGCGCGTGTACGAGGTGTACGGAGCGGAGCCGCGCGTGTACGAGGTGTACGGAGCGGAGCCGCGCGTGTACGAGGTGTACGGAGCGGAGCCGCGCGTGTACGAGGTGTACGGAGCGGAGCCGCGTGTGTACGAGGCGTACGGAGCGGAGCCGCATGTGTACGAGGCGTACGGAGCGGAGCCACGTGTGTACGATATCTACGGAGCGGATCCGCGTGTGTACGAGGTGTACGGAGCGGAGCCGCGTGTGTACGAGGTGTACGGAGCGGAGCCGGGTGTGTACGAGGTGTACGGAGCGGAGCCGCGTGTGTACGAGGTGTACGGAGCGGAGCCCCGTGTGTACGAGGTGTACGGAGCGGAGCCGCGCATGTACGAGGTGTACGGAGCAGAGCCGCGCGTGTACGAGGTGTACGGAGCAGAGCCGCGCGTGTACGAGGTGTACGGAGCAGAGCCGCGCATGTACGAGGTGTACGGAGCAGAGCCGCATGTGTACGATGTGTACGGAGCGGAGCCGCGTGTGTACGAGGTGTACGGAGCAGAGCCGCATGTGTACGGAGCAGAGCCGCGTGTGTACGGAGCGGAGCCATGTGTGTACGAGGTGTACGGAGCGGAGCCGCGTGTGTACGAGGTGTACGGAGCGGAGCCGCGTGTGTACGAGGTGTACGGAGCGGAGCCGCGTGTGTACGAGGTGTACGGAGCAGAGCCGCGTGTGTACGAGGTGTACGGAGCAGAGCGGCGTGTGTACGAGGTGTAGGGAGCGGAGCCGCGTGTGTACGGAGCGGAGCCATGTGTGTACGAGGTGTACGGAGCGGAGCCGCGTGTGTACGGAGCGGAGCCATGTGTGTACGAGGTGTACGGAGCGGAGCCGCGTGTGTACGAGGTGTACGGAGCGGAGCCGCGTGTGTACGAGGCATACGGAGCGGAGCCGCATGTGTACGATGTGTACGGAGCGGAGCCGCGTGTGTACGAGGTGTACGGAGCAGAGCCGCATGTGTACGGAGCAGAGCCGCGTGTGTACGGAGCGGAGCCATGTGTGTACGAGGTGTACGGAGCGGAGCCGCGTGTGTACGAGGTGTACGGAGCGGAGCCGCGTGTGTACGAGGTGTACGGAGCGGAGCCGCGTGTGTATGAGGTGTACGGAGCAGAGCCGCGTGTGTACGAGGTGTACGGAGCAGAGCCGCGCGTGTACGAGGTGTACGGAGCAGAGCCGCGCATGTACGAGGTGTACGGAGCAGAGCCGCGCGTGTACGAGGTGTACGGAGCAGAGCCTCGTGTGTACGAGGTGTACGGAGCAGAGCGGCGTGTGTACGAGGTGTAGGGAGCGGAGCCGCGTGTGTACGGAGCGGAGCCATGTGTGTACGAGGTGTACGGAGCGGAGCCGCGTGTGTACGGAGCGCAGCCATGTGTGTACGAGGTGTACGGAGCGGAGCCGCGTGTGTACGAGGTGTACGGAGCGGAGCCGCGTGTGTACGAGGCATACGGAGCGGAGCCGCATGTGTACGATGTGTACGGAGCGGAGCCGCGTGTGTACGAGGTGTACGGAGCAGAGCCGCATGTGTACGGAGCAGAGCCGCGTGTGTACGGAGCGGAGCCATGTGTGTACGAGGTGTACGGAGCGGAGCCGCGTGTGTACGAGGTGTACGGAGCGGAGCCGCGTGTGTACGAGGTGTACGGAGCGGAGCCGCGTGTGTACGAGGTGTACGGAGCAGAGCCGCGTGTGTACGAGGTGTACGGAGCAGAGCGGCGTGTGTACGAGGTGTAGGGAGCGGAGCCGCGTGTGTACGGAGCGGAGCCATGTGTGTACGAGGTGTACGGAGCGGAGCCGCGTGTGTACGGAGCGGAGCCATGTGTGTACGAGGTGTACGGAGCGGAGCCGCGTGTGTACGAGGTGTACGGAGCGGAGCCGCGTGTGTACGAGGCATACGGAGCGGAGCCGCATGTGTACGATGTGTACGGAGCGGAGCCGCGTGTGTACGAGGTGTACGGAGCAGAGCCGCATGTGTACGGAGCAGAGCCGCGTGTGTACGGAGCGGAGCCATGTGTGTACGAGGTGTACGGAGCGGAGCCGCGTGTGTACGAGGTGTACGGAGCGGAGCCGCGTGTGTACGAGGTGTACGGAGCGGAGCCGCGTGTGTATGAGGTGTACGGAGCAGAGCCGCGTGTGTACGAGGTGTACGGAGCAGAGCCGCGCGTGTACGAGGTGTACGGAGCAGAGCCGCGCATGTACGAGGTGTACGGAGCAGAGCCGCGCGTGTACGAGGTGTACGGAGCAGAGCCTCGTGTGTACGAGGTGTACGGAGCAGAGCGGCGTGTGTACGAGGTGTAGGGAGCGGAGCCGCGTGTGTACGGAGCGGAGCCATGTGTGTACGAGGTGTACGGAGCGGAGCCGCGTGTGTACGGAGCGGAGCCATGTGTGTACGAGGTGTACGGAGCAGAGCGGCGTGTGTACGAGGTGTAGGGAGCGGAGCCGCGTGTGTACGGAGCGGAGCCATGTGTGTACGAGGTGTACGGAGCGGAGCCGCGTGTGTACGGAGCGGAGCCATGTGTGTACGAGGTGTACGGAGCGGAGCCGCGTGTGTACGAGGTGTACGGAGCGGAGCCGCGTGTGTACGAGACATACGGAGCGGAGCCGCATGTGTACGATGTGTACGGAGCGGAGCCGCGTGTGTACGAGGTGTACGGAGCAGAGCCGCATGTGTACGGAGCAGAGCCGCGTGTGTACGGAGCGGAGCCATGTGTGTACGAGGTGTACGGAGCGGAGCCGGGTGTGTAAGAGGTGTACGGAGCGGAGCCGCGTGTGTACGATGTGTACGGAGCGGAGCCGCGTGTGTACGAGGTGTACGGAGCAGAGCCGCGTGTGTACGAGGTGTACGGAACAGAGCCGCGTGTGTACGGAGTGGAGCCATGTGTTTACGAGGTGTACGGAGCGGAGCCGCGTGTGTACGAGGTGTACGGAGCAGAGCCGCGTGTGTACGAGGTGTACCGAGCAGAGCCGCGTGTGTACGAGGCATACGGAGCGGAGCCGCGCGTGTACGACGCGTGCGGAGCGGAGCCGCGCGTGTACGATGCGTGCGGAGCAAGCCGCATGTGTACGAGGTGTACGGAGCAGAGCCTCATGTGTACGAGGTGTACAGAGCGGAGCCGCGTGTGTACGAGGTGTACGGAGCGGAGCCGCGTGTGTACGAGTTGTACGGAGCGGAGCCGCACGTGTACGAGGTGTACGGAGCGGAGCAGCGCGTGTACGACGCGTGCGGAGCGGAGCCGCGCGTGTACGAGGTGTGCGGAGCGGAGCCGCGCATGTACGAGGCGTGCGGAGCGGAGCCGCGCATGTACGAGGCGTGCTGAGCAAGCCGCGCGTGTACGAGTCGTGCGGAGCGGAGCCGAGCGTGTACGAAGCGTGCGGAGCTGAGCCGGGCGTGTACGAGGCGTACGAAGCCGCGCGTGCACGAGGCTTGCGGAGCGGGGACGGGCGTGTACGAGGTGTACGGAGCGGAGCCGTGTGTGTACGAGGTGTACGGAGCGGAGCCGCGTGTGTACGAGGTCTACGGAGCAGAGCTGCGTGTGTACGAGTGTGTACGAGGTGTACGGAGCGGAGCCGCGTGTGTACGAGGTGTACGGAGCGGAGCCGCGTGTGTACGAGGTGTACGGAGCGGAGCCGCGTGTGTACGAGGTGTATGGAGCGGAGCCGCGTGTCTACGAGGTGTACGGTGCGGAGCCGCGTGTGTACGAGGTGTACGGAGCGGAGCCGCGTGTGTACGAGGTGTACGGAGCGGAGCCGCGTGTGTACGAGGTGTACGGAGCGGAGCCGCGTGTGTACGAGGTGTACGGAGCGGAGCCGCGTGTTTACGAGGTGTACGGAGCGGAGCCATGCGTGTACGAGGTGTACGGAGCGGAGCCACGCGTGTACGAGGTGTACGGAGCGGAGCCGCGTGTGTACGAGGTGTACGGAGCAGAGCCTCGCGTGTACGAGGTGTACGGAGCAGAGCCTCGCGTGTACGAGGTGTACGGAGCAGAGCCACGTGTGTACGGAGCGGAGCCATGTGTGTACGAGGTGTACGGAGCGGAGCCGCGTGTGTACGAGGCGTACGGAGCGGAGCAGCGTGTGTACGAGGCATACGGAGCGGAGCCGCGTGTGTACGATGTGTACGGAGCGGAGCCGCGTGTGTACGAGGTGTACGGAGCAGAGCCGCGTGTGTACGAGGTGTACGGAGCAGAGCCGCGTGTGTACGAGGTATACGGAGCGGAGCCGCGTGTGTACGAGGTGTATGGAGCGGAGCCGCGTGTCTACGAGGTGTACGGTGCGGAGCCGCGTGTGTACGAGGTGTACGGAGCGGAGCCGTGTGTGTACGAGGTGTACGGAGCGGAGCCGCGTGTGTACGAGGTGTACGGAGCGGAGCCGCGTGTGTACGAGGTGTACGGAGCGGAACCGTGTGTTTACGATGTCTACGGAGCGGAGCCCTGCGTGTACGAGGTGTACGGAGCGGAGCCACGCGTGTACGAGGTGTACGGAGCGGAGCCGCGTGTGTACGAGGTGTACGGAGCAGAGCCTCGCGTGTACGAGGTGTACGGAGCAGAGCCGCGTGTGTACGAGGTGTACGGAGCAGAGCCGCGTGTGTACGGAGCGGAGCCATGTGTGTACGAGGTGTACGGAGCGGAGCCGCGTGTGTACGAGGCATACGGAGCGGAGCCGCGTGTGTACGAGGCATACGGAGCGGAGCCGCGTGTGTACGATGTGTACGGAGCGGAGCCGCGTGTGTACGAGGTGTACGAAGCAGAGCCGCGTGTGTACGAGGTGTACGGAGCAGAGCCGCGTGTGTACGGAGCGGAGCCATGTGTGTACGAGGTGTGCGGAGCGGAGCCGCGTGTGTACGAGGCGTACGGAGCGGAGCCGCGTGTGTACGAGGCATACTGAGCGGAGCCGCGTGTGTACGATGTGTACGGAGCGGAGCCGCGTGTGTACGAGGTGTACGGAGCAGAGCCGCGTGTGTACGAGGTGTACGGAGCAGAGCCGCGTGTGTACGAGGTGTACGGAGCAGAGCCGCGTGTGTGCGGAGCGAAGCCATGTGTGTACGAGCTGTACGGAGCGGAGCTGCGTGTGTACTAGGTGTACGGAGCGGAGCCGCGTGTGTACGAGGTGTACGGAGCGGAGCCGCGTGTGTACGAGGTGTACGGAGCGGAGCCTCGTGTGTACGAGGTGTACGGAGCGGAGCCGCGTGTGTACGAGGTGTACGGAGCGGAGCCGCATGTGTACGAGGTGTACGGAGCGGAGTCTCGTGTGTACGAGGTGTACGGAGCGGAGCCGCGTGTGCACGAGGTGTACGGAGGGAGCCGCGTGTGTACGATGCGTACGGAGCGGAGCCGCGTGTTTACGAGGTGTACGGAGCGGAGCCGCGTGTGTACGAGGCGTACGGAGCGGAGCCGCGCGTGTACGAGGTGTAAGGAGCGGAGCCGCGCGTGTACGAGGTGTACGGAGCGGAGCCGCGTGTGTACGAGGCGTACGGAGCGGAGCCGCGCGTGTACGAGGTGTACGGAGTGGAGCCGCGCGTGTACGAGGTGTACGGAGCGGAGCCGCGCGTGTACGAGGTGTACGGAGCGGAGCCGCCCGTGTACGAGGTGTACCAAGCGGAGCCGCGCGTGTACGAGGTGTACGGAGCGGAGCCGCGCGTGTACGAGGTGTACGGAGCGGAGCCGCGCGTGTACAAGGTGTACGGAGCGGAGCCGCGCGTGTACGAGGTGTACGGAGCGGAGCCGCGTGTGTACGAGGTGTACGGAGCGGAGCCGCGTGTGTACGGAGCGAAGCGAAGCCATGTGTGTACGAGCTGTACGGAGCGGAGCTGCGTGTGTACTAGGTGTACGGAGCGGAGCCCCGCGTGTACGAGGTGTACGGAGCGGAGCCTCGTGTGTACGAGGTGTACGGAGCGGAGCCGCGTGTGTACGAGGTGTACGGAGCGGAGCCGCGCGTTTACGAGGTGTAAGGAGCGGAGCCGCGCGTGTACGAGGTGTACGGAGCGGAGCCGCGTGTGTACGAGGCGTACGGAGCGGAGCCGCGTGTGTACGAGGTGTACGGAGCGGAGCCGCGTGTGTACGAGGTGTACGGAGCGGAGCCGCGCGTGTACGAGGTGTACCGAGCGGAGCCGCGTGTGTACGAGGTGTACCGAGCGGAGCCGCGTGTGTACGAGGTGTACCGAGCGGAGCCGCCCGTGTACGAGGTGTACCGAGCGGAGCCGCGCGTGTACGAGGTGTACGGAGCGGAGCCGCTCGTGTACGAGGTGTACGGAGCTGAGCCCCGCGTGTACGAGGTGTACGGAGCGGAGCCGCGCGTGTACGAGGTGTACGGAGCGGAGCCGCGCGTGTACGAGGTGTACGGAGCGGAGCCGCGCGTGTACGAGGTGTACGGAGCAGATCCGCGCGTGTACGAGGTGTACGGAGCAGAGCCGCGTGTGTACGGAGCGGAGCCATGTGTGTACGAGGTGTACGCAGCGGAGCCGCATGTGTACGAGGCGTACGGAGCGGAGCCGCGTGTGTACGAGGCGTACGGAGCTGAGCCGCGTGTTTACGATGTCTACGGAGCGGAGCCGCGTGTGTACGAGGTGTACGGAGCGGAGCCGCGTGTGTACGAGGTGTACGGAGCGGAGCCGCGTGTGTACGAGGTGTACGGAGCAGAGCCGCGTGTGTACGAGGTGTACGGAGCGGAGCCCCGTGTGTACGAGGTGTATGGATCGGAGCCGCGCGTGTACGAGGTGTACGGAGCAGAGCCGCGGGTGTACGAGGTGTACGGAGCAGAGCCGCGCGTGTACGAGGTGTTCGGAGCAGAGCCGCGTGTGTACGGAGCGGAGCCATGTGTGTACGAGGTGTACGGAGCGGAGCCGCATGTGTACGAGGCGTACGGAGCGGAGCCGCGTGTGTACGAGGCGTACGGAGCGGAGCCGCGTGTTTACGATGTCTACGGAGCCTAACCGCGTGTGTACGAGGTGTACGGAGCAGAGCCGCGTGTGTACGAGGTGTACGGAGCGGAGCCCCGTGTGTACGAGGTGTATGGAGCGGAGCCGCGCGTGTACGAGGTGTACGGAGCAGAGCCGCGGGTGTACGAGGTGTACGGAGCAGAGCCGCGCGTGTACGAGGTGTACGGAGCAGAGCCGCGCGTGTACGAAGTGTACGGAGCAGAGCCTCGTGTGTACGAGGTGTACGGAGCAGAGCCGCGTGTGTACGAGGTGTACGGAGCAGAGCGGCGTGTGTACGAGGTGTACGGAGCGGAGCCGCGTGTGTACGGAGCGGAGCCATGTGTGTACGAGGTGTACGGAGCAGAGCCGCGTGTGTACGAGGCATACGGAGCGGAGCCGCGTGTGTACGAAGTGTACGGAGCGGAGCCGCGTGTGTACGTGGTGTACGGAGCAGAGCCGCGTGTGTACGAGGTGTATGGAGCAGAGCCTCGTGTGTACGGAGCGGAGCCCTGTGTGTACGAGGTGTACGGAGCGGAGCCGCATGTGTACGAGGTGTACGGAGCGGAGCAGCGTGTGTACGAGGTGTACGGAGCAGAGCCGCGTGTGTACAAGGTGTACGGAGCAGAGCCGCGTGTGTACGAGGTGTACGGAGCGGAGTCTCGTGTGTACGAGGTGTACGGAGCGGAGCCGCGTGTGTACGAGGTGTACGGAGCGGTGCAGCGTGTGTACGAGGTGTACGGAGCGCAGCCTCGTGTGCACGAGGTGTACGGAGCGCAGCCTCGTGTGCACAAGGTGTACGGAGCGGAGCCGCGTGTGTACGAGGTGTACGGAGCGGTGCAGCGTGTGTACGAGGTGTACGGAGCGCAGCCTCGTGTGCACGAGGTGTACGGAGCGGAGACGCGCGTGTACGAGGTGTACGGAGCAGAGCCGCGCGTGTACGAGGTGTACGGAGCGGAGCCGCGCGTGTACGAGGTGTACGGAGCGGAGCCCCGTGTGTACGAGGTGTACGGAGCAGAGCCGCGTGTGTACGGAGCGGAGCCATGTGTGTACGAGGTGTACGGAGCGGAGCCATGTGTGTACGAGGTGTACGGAGCGGAGCCGCGCGTGTACGAGGCGTACGGAGCGGAGCCGCGTGTGTACGAGGTGTACGGAGCGGAGCCGCGTGTGTACAAGGTGTACCGAGCGGAGCCGCGTGTGTACGAGGTGTACCGAGCGGAGCCGCGTGTGTACGAGGTGTACCGAGCGGAACCGCGTGTTAACTAGGTGTACGGAGCGGAGCCCCACGTTTACGAGGCATACGGAGCGGAGCCGCGTGTGTACGATGTGTACGGAGCGGAGCCGCGTGTGTACGTGGTGTACGGAGCAGAGCCGCGTGTGTACGAGGTGTAC
Organism: Phyllobates terribilis; assembly: GCF_046119375.1. Lineage (NCBI taxonomy): Eukaryota > Metazoa > Chordata > Amphibia > Anura > Dendrobatidae > Phyllobates > Phyllobates terribilis. The sequence continues at coordinate 5,247,101 of NW_027362789.1, read as the reverse complement.
GGAGCAGAGCCGCGTGTGTACGGAGCGGAGCCATGTGTGTACGAGGTGTACGGAGCGGAGTCGCATGTGTACGAGGTGTACGGAGCGGAGCAGCGTGTGTACGAGGTGTACGGAGCAGAGCCGCATGTGTACAAGGTGTACGGAGCAGAGCCGCGTGTGTACGAGGTGTACGGAGCGGAGTCTCGTGTGTACGAGGTGTACGGAGCGGAGCCGCGTGTGCACGAGGTGTACGGAGCGGAGCCGCGTGTGTACGATGTGTACGGAGCGGAGCCGCGTGTGCACGAGGTGTACGGAGCGGAGCCGCGTGTGTACGATGTGTACGGAGCGGAGCCGCGTGTGTACGAGGTGTACGGAGCAGAGCCGCGTGTGTATGAGGTGTACGGAGCAGAGCCGCGTGTGTACGAGGTGTACGGAGCGGAGCCGCGTGTGTACGAGGTGTACGGAGCGGAGCCGCGTGTGTACGAGGTGTACGGAGCGGAGCCGCGTGTGTACGAGGTGTACGGAGCGGAGCCGCGTGTGTACGAGGTGTATGGAGCGGAGCCGCGTGTGTACGAGGTGTACGGAGCAGAGCCGCGCGTGTACGAGGTGTACGGAGCGGAGCCGCGCGTGTACGAGGTGTGCGGAGCCGCGCGTGTACGAGGTGTACGCGGAGCCCCGCGTGTACGAGGTGTACGGAGCGGAGCCGCGCGTGTACGAGGTGTACGGAGCAGAGCCGCGCGTGTACGAGGTGTACGGAGTGGAGCCGCGCGTGTACGAGGTGTACGGAGCGGAGCCGCACGTGTACGAGGTGTACGGAGCGGAGCCCCGCCTGTACGAGGTGTACGGAGCGGAGCCGCGCGTGTACGAGGCGTACGGAGCGGAGCAGCGCGTGTACGACGCGTGCAAGGCGGAGCTGCGCGTGTACGAGGCGTGCGGAGCGGAGCCGCGCATGTACGAGGCGTGCGGAGCGGAGCCGGGCGTGTACGAAGCATGCGGAGCGGAGCCGGGCGTGTACGAGGCTTGCGGAGCTGAGACGGGCGTGTACGAGATGTACGGAGCGGAGCCGCGCGTGTACGAGGTGTACGGAGCGGAGCCACGCGTGTACGAGGTGTACGGAGCGGAGCCGCGCGTGTACGAGGTGTACGGAGCGGAGCCGCGTGTGTACGAGGTGTACGGAGCGGAGCCGCGCGTGTACGAGGTGTACGGAGCGGAGCCGCGCGTGTACGAGGTGTACGGAGCGGAGCCGCGTGTGTACGAGATGTACGGAGCGGAGCCGCCCGTGTACGAGGTGTACGGAGCGGAGCCGCGCGTGTACGAGGTGTACGGAGCGGAGCCGCGCGTGTACGAGGTGTACGGAGCGGAGCCGCGCGTGTACGAGGTGTACGGAGCGGAGCCGCGCGTGTACGAGGTGTACGGAGCGGAGCCGCGTGTGTACGAGGCGTACGGAGCGGAGCCGCATGTGTACGAGGCGTACGGAGCGGAGCCGCGTGTGTACGATATCTACGGAGCGGATCCGCGTGTGTACGAGGTGTACGGAGCGGAGCCGCGCGTGTACGAGGCGTACGGAGCGGAGCAGCGCGTGTACGACGCGTGCAAGGCGGAGCTGCGCGTGTACGAGGCGTGCGGAGCGGAGCCGCGCATGTACGAGGCGTGCGGAGCGGAGCCGGGCGTGTACGAAGCATGCGGAGCGGAGCCGGGCGTGTACGAGGCTTGCGGAGCTGAGACGGGCGTGTACGAGATGTACGGAGCGGAGCCGCGCGTGTACGAGGTGTACGGAGCGGAGCCACGCGTGTACGAGGTGTACGGAGCGGAGCCGCGCGTGTACGAGGTGTACGGAGCGGAGCCGCGTGTGTACGAGGTGTACGGAGCGGAGCCGCGCGTGTACGAGGTGTACGGAGCGGAGCCGCGCGTGTACGAGGTGTACGGAGCGGAGCCGCGTGTGTACGAGATGTACGGAGCGGAGCCGCGCGTGTACGAGGTGTACGGAGCGGAGCCGCGCGTGTACGAGGTGTACGGAGCGGAGCCGCGCGTGTACGAGGTGTACGGAGCGGAGCCGCGCGTGTACGAGGTGTACGGAGCGGAGCCGCGCGTGTACGAGGTGTACGGAGCGGAGCCGCGTGTGTACGAGGCGTACGGAGCGGAGCCGCATGTGTACGAGGCGTACGGAGCGGAGCCGCGTGTGTACGATATCTACGGAGCGGATCCGCGTGTGTACGAGGTGTACGGAGCGGAGCCGCGTGTGTACGAGGTGTACGGAGCGGAGCCGGGTGTGTACGAGGTGTACGGAGCGGAGCCGCGTGTGTACGAGGTGTACGGAGCGGAGCCCCGTGTGTACGAGGTGTACGGAGCGGAGCCGCGCATGTACGAGGTGTACGGAGCAGAGCCGCGCGTGTACGAGGTGTACGGAGCAGAGCCGCGCGTGTACGAGGTGTACGGAGCAGAGCCGCGCATGTACGAGGTGTACGGAGCAGAGCCGCGCGTGTACGAGGTGTACGGAGCAGAGCCTCGTGTGTACGGAGCGGAGCCATGTGTGTACGAGGTGTACGGAGCGGAGCCGCGTGTGTACGAGGTGTACGGAGCGGAGCCGCGTGTGTACGAGGCATACGGAGCGGAGCCGCATGTGTACGATGTGTACGGAGCGGAGCCGCGTGTGTACGAGGTGTACGGAGCAGAGCCGCATGTGTACGGAGCAGAGCCGCGTGTGTACGGAGCGGAGCCATGTGTGTACGAGGTGTACGGAGCGAAGCCGCGTGTGTACGGAGCGGAGCCATGTGTGTACGAGGTGTACGGAGCGGAGCCGCGTGTGTACGAGGTGTACGGAGCGGAGCCGCGTGTGTACGAGGCATACGGAGCGGAGCCGCATGTGTACGATGTGTACGGAGCGGAGCCGCGTGTGTACGAGGTGTACGGAGCAGAGCCGCATGTGTACGGAGCAGAGCCGCGTGTGTACGGAGCGGAGCCATGTGTGTACGAGGTGTACGGAGCGGAGCCGCGTGTGTACGAGGTGTACGGAGCGGAGCCGCGTGTGTACGAGGTGTACGGAGCGGAGCCGCGTGTGTACGAGGTGTACGGAGCAGAGCCGCGTGTGTACGAGGTGTACGGAGCAGAGCGGCGTGTGTACGAGGTGTAGGGAGCGGAGCCGCGTGTGTACGAGTTGTACGGAGCGGAGCCGCACGTGTACGAGGTGTACGGAGCGGAGCCGCGCATGTACGAGGTGTACGGAGCAGAGCCGCGCGTGTACGAGGTGTACGGAGCAGAGCCTCGTGTGCACGGAGCGGAGCCATGTGTGTACGAGGTGTACGGAGCGGAGCCGCGTGTGTACGAGGTGTACGGAGCGGAGCCGCGTGTGTACGAGGCATACGGAGCGGAGCCGCATGTGTACGATGTGTACGGAGCGGAGCCGCGTGTGTACGAGGTGTACGGAGCAGAGCCGCATGTGTACGGAGCAGAGCCGCGTGTGTACGGAGCGGAGCCATGTGTGTACGAGGTGTACGGAGCGGAGCCGCGTGTGTACGGAGCGGAGCCATGTGTGTACGAGGTGTACGGAGCGGAGCCGCGTGTGTACGAGGTGTACGGAGCGGAGCCGCGTGTGTACGAGGCATACGGAGCGGAGCCGCATGTGTACGATGTGTACGGAGCGGAGCCGCGTGTGTACGAGGTGTACGGAGCAGAGCCGCATGTGTACGGAGCAGAGCCGCGTGTGTACGGAGCGGAGCCATGTGTGTACGAGGTGTACGGAGCGGAGCCGTGTGTGTACGAGGTGTACGGAGCGGAGCCGCGTGTGTACGAGGTGTACGGAGCGGAGCCGCGTGTGTACGAGGTGTACGGAGCGGAGCCGCGTGTGTACGAGGTGTACGGAGCGGAGCCGCGTGTGTACGAGGTGTACGGAGCAGAGCCGCGTGTGTACGAGGTGTACGGAGCAGAGCGGCGTGTGTACGAGGTGTAGGGAGCGGAGCCGCGTGTGTACGGAGCGGAGCCATGTGTGTACGAGGTGTACGGAGCGGAGCCGCGTGTGTACGGAGCGGAGCCATGTGTGTACGAGGTGTACGGAGCGGAGCCGCGTGTGTACGAGGTGTACGGAGCGGAGCCGCGTGTGTACGAGGCATACGGAGCGGAGCCGCATGTGTACGATGTGTACGGAGCGGAGCCGCGTGTGTACGAGGTGTACGGAGCAGAGCCGCATGTGTACGGAGCAGAGCCGCGTGTGTACGGAGCGGAGCCATGTGTGTACGAGGTGTACGGAGCGGAGCCGCGTGTGTACGAGGTGTACGGAGCGGAGCCGAGTGTGTACGAGGTGTACGGAGCGGAGCCGCGTGTGTACGAGGTGTACGGAGCAGAGCCGCGTGTGTACGAGGTGTACGGAGCAGAGCCGCGCGTGTACGAGGTGTACGGAGCAGAGCCGCGCATGTACGAGGTGTACGGAGCAGAGCCGCGCGTGTACGAGGTGTACGGAGCAGAGCCTCGTGTGTACGAGGTGTACGGAGCAGAGCGGCGTGTGTACGAGGTGTAGGGAGCGGAGCCGCGTGTGTACGGAGCGGAGCCATGTGTGTACGAGGTGTACGGAGCGGAGCCGCGTGTGTACGGAGCGGAGCCATGTGTGTACGAGGTGTACGGAGCGGAGCCGCGTGTGTACGAGGTGTACGGAGCGGAGCCGCGTGTGTACGAGGCATACGGAGCGGAGCCGCATGTGTACGATGTGTACGGAGCGGAGCCGCGTGTGTACGAGGTGTACGGAGCAGAGCCGCATGTGTACGGAGCAGAGCCGCGTGTGTACGGAGCGGAGCCATGTGTGTACGAGGTGTACGGAGCAGAGCGGCGTGTGTACGAGGTGTAGGGAGCGGAGCCGCGTGTGTACGGAGCGGAGCCATGTGTGTACGAGGTGTACGGAGCGGAGCCGCGTGTGTACGGAGCGGAGCCATGTGTGTACGATGTGTACGGAGCGGAGCCGCGTGTGTACGAGGTGTACGGAGCGGAGCCGCGTGTGTACGAGGCATACGGAGCGGAGCCGCATGTGTACGATGTGTACGGAGCGGAGCCGCGTGTGTACGAGGTGTACGGAGCAGAGCCGCATGTGTACGGAGCAGAGCCGCGTGTGTACGGAGCGGAGCCATGTGTGTACGAGGTGTACGGAGCGGAGCCGCGTGTGTACGCGGTGTACGGAGCGGAGCCGCGTGTGTACGATGTGTACGGAGCGGAGCCGCGTGTTACGAGGTGTACGGAGCAGAGCCGCGTGTGTACGAGGTGTACGGAACAGAGCCGCGTGTGTACGGAGTGGAGCCATGTGTTTACGAGGTGTACGGAGCGGAGCCGCGTGTGTACGAGGTGTACGGAGCGGAGCCGCGTGTGTACGAGGTGTACGGAGCTGAGCCGCTTGTGTACGAGGTGTACGGAGCAGAGCCGCGTGTGTACGAGGTGTACCGAGCAGAGCCGCGTGTGTACGAGGCATACGGAGCGGAGCCGCGCGTGTACGACGCGTGCGGAGCGGAGCCGCGCGTGTACGATGCTTGCGGAGCAAGCCGCATGTGTACGAGGTGTACGGAGCAGAGCCTCGTGTGTACGAGGTGTACAGAGCGGAGCCGCGTGTGTACGAGGTGTACGGAGCGGAGCCGCGTGTGTACGAGTTGTACGGAGCGGAGCCGCACGTGTACGAGGTGTACGGAGCGGAGCAGCGCGTGTACGACGCGTGCGGAGCGGAGCCGCGCGTGTACGAGGTGTGCGGAGCGGAGCCGCGCATGTACGAGGCGTGCGGAGCGGAGCCGCGCATGTACGAGGCGTGCTGAGCAAGCCGCGCGTGTACGAGTCGTGCGGAGCGGAGCCGGGCGTGTACGAAGCGTGCGGAGCTGAGCCGGGCGTGTACGAGGCGTACGAAGCCGCGCGTGCACGAGGCTTGCGGAGCGGGGACGGGCGTGTACGAGGTGTACGGAGCGGAGCCGTGTGTGTACGAGGTGTACGGAGCGGAGCCGCGTGTGTACGAGGTCTACGGAGCAGAGCTGCGTGTGTACGAGTGTGTACGAGGTGTACGGAGCGGAGCCGCGTGTGTACGAGGTGTACGGAGCGGAGCCGAGTGTGTACGAGGTGTACGGAGCGGAGCCGCGTGTGTACGAGGTGTATGGAGCGGAGCCGCGTGTCTACGAGGTGTACGGTGCGGAGCCGCGTGTGTACGAGGTGTACGGAGCGGAGCCGCGTGTGTACGAGGTGTACGGAGCGGAGCCGCGTGTGTACGAGGTGTACGGAGCGAAGCCGCGTGTGTACGAGGTGTACGGAGCGGAGCCGCGTGTTTACGAGGTGTACGGAGCGGAGCCCTGCGTGTACGAGGTGTACGGAGCGGAGCCACGCGTGTACGAGGTGTACGGAGCGGAGCCGCGTGTGTACGAGGTGTACGGAGCAGAGCCTCGCGTGTACGAGGTGTACGGAGCAGAGCCTCGCGTGTACGAGGTGTACGGAGCAGAGCCGCGTGTGTACGAGGTGTACGGAGCAGAGCCGCGTGTGTACGAGGTGTACGGAGCAGAGCCGCGTGTGTACGGAGCGGAGCCATGTGTGTACGAGGTGTACGGAGCGGAGCCGCGTGTGTACGAGGCGTACGGAGCGGAGCCGCGTGTGTACGAGGCATACGGAGCGGAGCCGCGTGTGTACGATGTGTACGGAGCGGAGCCGCGTGTGTACGAGGTGTACGGAGCAGAGCCGCGTGTGTACGAGGTGTACGGAGCAGAGCCGCGCATGTACGAGGTGTACGGAGCAGAGCCGCGCGTGTACGAGGTGTACGGAGCAGAGCCTCGTGTGTACGGAGCGGAGCCATGTGTGTACGAGGTGTACGGAGCGGAGCCGCGTGTGTACGAGGTGTACGGAGCGGAGCCGCGTGTGTACGAGGCATACGGAGCGGAGCCGCATGTGTACGATGTGTACGGAGCGGAGCCGCGTGTGTACGAGGTGTACGGAGCAGAGCCGCATGTGTACGGAGCAGAGCCGCGTGTGTACGGAGCGGAGCCATGTGTGTACGAGGTGTACGGAGCGAAGCCGCGTGTGTACGGAGCGGAGCCATGTGTGTACGAGGTGTACGGAGCGGAGCCGCGTGTGTACGAGGTGTACGGAGCGGAGCCGCGTGTGTACGAGGCATACGGAGCGGAGCCGCATGTGTACGATGTGTACGGAGCGGAGCCGCGTGTGTACGAGGTGTACGGAGCAGAGCCGCATGTGTACGGAGCAGAGCCGCGTGTGTACGGAGCGGAGCCATGTGTGTACGAGGTGTACGGAGCGGAGCCGCGTGTGTACGAGGTGTACGGAGCGGAGCCGCGTGTGTACGAGGTGTACGGAGCGGAGCCGCGTGTGTACGAGGTGTACGGAGCAGAGCCGCGTGTGTACGAGGTGTACGGAGCAGAGCGGCGTGTGTACGAGGTGTAGGGAGCGGAGCCGCGTGTGTACGAGTTGTACGGAGCGGAGCCGCACGTGTACGAGGTGTACGGAGCGGAGCCGCGCATGTACGAGGTGTACGGAGCAGAGCCGCGCGTGTACGAGGTGTACGGAGCAGAGCCTCGTGTGCACGGAGCGGAGCCATGTGTGTACGAGGTGTACGGAGCGGAGCCGCGTGTGTACGAGGTGTACGGAGCGGAGCCGCGTGTGTACGAGGCATACGGAGCGGAGCCGCATGTGTACGATGTGTACGGAGCGGAGCCGCGTGTGTACGAGGTGTACGGAGCAGAGCCGCATGTGTACGGAGCAGAGCCGCGTGTGTACGGAGCGGAGCCATGTGTGTACGAGGTGTACGGAGCGGAGCCGCGTGTGTACGGAGCGGAGCCATGTGTGTACGAGGTGTACGGAGCGGAGCCGCGTGTGTACGAGGTGTACGGAGCGGAGCCGCGTGTGTACGAGGCATACGGAGCGGAGCCGCATGTGTACGATGTGTACGGAGCGGAGCCGCGTGTGTACGAGGTGTACGGAGCAGAGCCGCATGTGTACGGAGCAGAGCCGCGTGTGTACGGAGCGGAGCCATGTGTGTACGAGGTGTACGGAGCGGAGCCGTGTGTGTACGAGGTGTACGGAGCGGAGCCGCGTGTGTACGAGGTGTACGGAGCGGAGCCGCGTGTGTACGAGGTGTACGGAGCGGAGCCGCGTGTGTACGAGGTGTACGGAGCGGAGCCGCGTGTGTACGAGGTGTACGGAGCAGAGCCGCGTGTGTACGAGGTGTACGGAGCAGAGCGGCGTGTGTACGAGGTGTAGGGAGCGGAGCCGCGTGTGTACGGAGCGGAGCCATGTGTGTACGAGGTGTACGGAGCGGAGCCGCGTGTGTACGGAGCGGAGCCATGTGTGTACGAGGTGTACGGAGCGGAGCCGCGTGTGTACGAGGTGTACGGAGCGGAGCCGCGTGTGTACGAGGCATACGGAGCGGAGCCGCATGTGTACGATGTGTACGGAGCGGAGCCGCGTGTGTACGAGGTGTACGGAGCAGAGCCGCATGTGTACGGAGCAGAGCCGCGTGTGTACGGAGCGGAGCCATGTGTGTACGAGGTGTACGGAGCGGAGCCGCGTGTGTACGAGGTGTACGGAGCGGAGCCGAGTGTGTACGAGGTGTACGGAGCGGAGCCGCGTGTGTACGAGGTGTACGGAGCAGAGCCGCGTGTGTACGAGGTGTACGGAGCAGAGCCGCGCGTGTACGAGGTGTACGGAGCAGAGCCGCGCATGTACGAGGTGTACGGAGCAGAGCCGCGCGTGTACGAGGTGTACGGAGCAGAGCCTCGTGTGTACGAGGTGTACGGAGCAGAGCGGCGTGTGTACGAGGTGTAGGGAGCGGAGCCGCGTGTGTACGGAGCGGAGCCATGTGTGTACGAGGTGTACGGAGCGGAGCCGCGTGTGTACGGAGCGGAGCCATGTGTGTACGAGGTGTACGGAGCGGAGCCGCGTGTGTACGAGGTGTACGGAGCGGAGCCGCGTGTGTACGAGGCATACGGAGCGGAGCCGCATGTGTACGATGTGTACGGAGCGGAGCCGCGTGTGTACGAGGTGTACGGAGCAGAGCCGCATGTGTACGGAGCAGAGCCGCGTGTGTACGGAGCGGAGCCATGTGTGTACGAGGTGTACGGAGCAGAGCGGCGTGTGTACGAGGTGTAGGGAGCGGAGCCGCGTGTGTACGGAGCGGAGCCATGTGTGTACGAGGTGTACGGAGCGGAGCCGCGTGTGTACGGAGCGGAGCCATGTGTGTACGATGTGTACGGAGCGGAGCCGCGTGTGTACGAGGTGTACGGAGCGGAGCCGCGTGTGTACGAGGCATACGGAGCGGAGCCGCATGTGTACGATGTGTACGGAGCGGAGCCGCGTGTGTACGAGGTGTACGGAGCAGAGCCGCATGTGTACGGAGCAGAGCCGCGTGTGTACGGAGCGGAGCCATGTGTGTACGAGGTGTACGGAGCGGAGCCGCGTGTGTACGCGGTGTACGGAGCGGAGCCGCGTGTGTACGATGTGTACGGAGCGGAGCCGCGTGTTACGAGGTGTACGGAGCAGAGCCGCGTGTGTACGAGGTGTACGGAACAGAGCCGCGTGTGTACGGAGTGGAGCCATGTGTTTACGAGGTGTACGGAGCGGAGCCGCGTGTGTACGAGGTGTACGGAGCGGAGCCGCGTGTGTACGAGGTGTACGGAGCTGAGCCGCTTGTGTACGAGGTGTACGGAGCAGAGCCGCGTGTGTACGAGGTGTACCGAGCAGAGCCGCGTGTGTACGAGGCATACGGAGCGGAGCCGCGCGTGTACGACGCGTGCGGAGCGGAGCCGCGCGTGTACGATGCTTGCGGAGCAAGCCGCATGTGTACGAGGTGTACGGAGCAGAGCCTCGTGTGTACGAGGTGTACAGAGCGGAGCCGCGTGTGTACGAGGTGTACGGAGCGGAGCCGCGTGTGTACGAGTTGTACGGAGCGGAGCCGCACGTGTACGAGGTGTACGGAGCGGAGCAGCGCGTGTACGACGCGTGCGGAGCGGAGCCGCGCGTGTACGAGGTGTGCGGAGCGGAGCCGCGCATGTACGAGGCGTGCGGAGCGGAGCCGCGCATGTACGAGGCGTGCTGAGCAAGCCGCGCGTGTACGAGTCGTGCGGAGCGGAGCCGGGCGTGTACGAAGCGTGCGGAGCTGAGCCGGGCGTGTACGAGGCGTACGAAGCCGCGCGTGCACGAGGCTTGCGGAGCGGGGACGGGCGTGTACGAGGTGTACGGAGCGGAGCCGTGTGTGTACGAGGTGTACGGAGCGGAGCCGCGTGTGTACGAGGTCTACGGAGCAGAGCTGCGTGTGTACGAGTGTGTACGAGGTGTACGGAGCGGAGCCGCGTGTGTACGAGGTGTACGGAGCGGAGCCGAGTGTGTACGAGGTGTACGGAGCGGAGCCGCGTGTGTACGAGGTGTATGGAGCGGAGCCGCGTGTCTACGAGGTGTACGGTGCGGAGCCGCGTGTGTACGAGGTGTACGGAGCGGAGCCGCGTGTGTACGAGGTGTACGGAGCGGAGCCGCGTGTGTACGAGGTGTACGGAGCGAAGCCGCGTGTGTACGAGGTGTACGGAGCGGAGCCGCGTGTTTACGAGGTGTACGGAGCGGAGCCCTGCGTGTACGAGGTGTACGGAGCGGAGCCACGCGTGTACGAGGTGTACGGAGCGGAGCCGCGTGTGTACGAGGTGTACGGAGCAGAGCCTCGCGTGTACGAGGTGTACGGAGCAGAGCCTCGCGTGTACGAGGTGTACGGAGCAGAGCCGCGTGTGTACGAGGTGTACGGAGCAGAGCCGCGTGTGTACGAGGTGTACGGAGCAGAGCCGCGTGTGTACGGAGCGGAGCCATGTGTGTACGAGGTGTACGGAGCGGAGCCGCGTGTGTACGAGGCGTACGGAGCGGAGCCGCGTGTGTACGAGGCATACGGAGCGGAGCCGCGTGTGTACGATGTGTACGGAGCGGAGCCGCGTGTGTACGAGGTGTACGGAGCAGAGCCGCGTGTGTACGAGGTGTACGGAGCAGAGCCGCGTGTGTACGAGGTGTACGGAGCGGAGCCGCGTGTGTACGAGGTGTATGGAGCGGAGCCGCGTGTCTACGAGGTGTACGGTGCGGAGCCGCGTGTGTACGAGGTGTACGGAGCGGAGCCGTGTGTGTACGAGGTGTACGGAGCGGAGCCGCGTGTGTACGAGGTGTACGGAGCGGAGCCGCGTGTGTACGAGGTGTACGGAGCGGAACCGCGTGTTTACGAGGTCTACGGAGCGGAGCCCTGCGTGTACGAGGTGTACGGAGCAGAGCCACGCGTGTACGAGGTGTACGGAGCGGAGCCGCGTGTGTACGAGGTGTACGGAGCAGAGCCTCGCGTGTACGAGGTGTACGGAGCAGAGCCTCGCGTGTACGAGGCGTACGGAGCAGAGCCGCGTGTGTACGAGGTGTACGGAGCAGAGCCGCGTGTGTACGAGGTGTACGGAGCAGAGCCGCGTGTGTACGGAGCAGAGCCATGTGTGTACGAGGTGTACGGAGCGGAGCCGCGTGTGTACGAGGCGTACGGAGCGGAGCCGCGTGTGTACGAGGCATACGGAGCGGAGCCGCGTGTGTACGATGTGTACGGAACGGAGCCGCGTGTGTACGAGGTGTACGGAGCAGAGCCGCGTGTGTACGAGGTGTACGGAGCAGAGCCGCGTGTGTACGAGGTGTACGGAGCAGAGCCGCGTGTGTGCGGAGCGAAGCCATGTGTGTACGAGCTGTACGGAGCGGAGCTGCGTGTGTACTAGGTGTACGGAGCGGAGCCGCGTGTGTACGAGGTGTACGGAGCGGAGCCGCGTGTGTACGAGGTGTATGGAGCGGAGCCGCGTGTCTACGAGGTGTACGGTGCGGAGCCGCGTGTGTACGAGGTGTACGGAGCGGAGCCGCGTGTGTACGAGGTGTACGGAGCGGAGCCGCGTGTGTACGAGGTGTACGGAGCGGAGCCGCGTGTGTACGAGGTGTACGGAGCGGAGCCGCGTGTTTACGAGGTGTACGGAGCGGAGCCCTGCGTGTACGAGGTGTACGGAGCGGAGCCACGCGTGTACGAGGTGTACGGAGCGCAGCCGCGTGTGTACGAGGTGTACGGAGCAGAGCCTCGCGTGTACGAGGTGTACGGAGCAGAGCCTCGCGTGTACGAGGTGTACGGAGCAGAGCCGCGTGTGTACGAGGTGTACGGAGCAGAGCCGCGTGTGTACGAGGTGTACGGAGCAGAGCCGCGTGTGTACGGAGCGGAGCCATGTGTGTACGAGGTGTACGGAGCGGAGCCGCGTGTGTACGAGGCGTACGGAGCGGAGCCGCGTGTGTACGAGGCATACTGAGCGGAGCCGCGTGTGTACGATGTGTACGGAGCGGAGCCGCGTGTGTACGAGGTGTACGGAGCAGAGCCGCGTGTGTACGAGGTGTACGGAGCAGAGCCGCGTGTGTACGAGGTGTACGGAGCAGAGCCGCGTGTGTGCGGAGCGAAGCCATGTGTGTACGAGCTGTACGGAGCGGAGCTGCGTGTGTACTAGGTGTACGGAGCGGAGCCGCGTGTGTACGAGGTGTACGGAGCGGAGCCGCGTGTGTACGAGGTGTACGGAGCGGAGCCTCGTGTGTACGAGGTGTACGGAGCGGAGCCGCGTGTGTACGAGGTGTACGGAGCGGAGCCGCGTGTGTACGAGGTGTACGGAGCAGAGCCGCGTGTGTACGAGGTGTACGGAGCAGAGCCGCGTGTGTACGGAGCGGAGCCATGTGTGTACGAGGTGTACGGAGCGGAGCCGCGTGTGTACGAGGCATACGGAGCGGAGCCGCGTGTGTACGAGGCATACGGAGCGGAGCCGCGTGTGTACGATGTGTACGGAGCGGAGCCGCGTGTGTACGAGGTGTACGAAGCAGAGCCGCGTGTGTACGAGGTGTACGGAGCAGAGCCGCGTGTGTACGGAGCGGAGCCATGTGTGTACGAGGTGTACGGAGCGGAGCCGCGTGTGTACGAGGCGTACGGAGCGGAGCCGCGTGTGTACGAGGCATACTGAGCGGAGCCTCGTGTGTACGATGTGTACGGAGCGGAGCCGCGTGTGTACGAGGTGTACGGAGCAGAGCCGCGTGTGTACGAGGTGTACGGAGCAGAGCCGCGTGTGTACGAGGTGTATGGAGCAGAGCCGCGTGTGTGCGGAGCGAAGCCATGTGTGTACGAGCTGTACGGAGCGGAGCTGCGTGTGTACTAGGTGTACGGAGCGGAGCCGCGTGTGTACGAGGTGTACGGAGCGGAGCCGCGTGTGTACGAGGTGTACGGAGCGGAGCCTCGTGTGTACGAGGTGTACGGAGCGGAGCCGCGTGTGTACGAGGTGTACGGAGCGGAGCCGCGTGTGTACGAGGTGTACGGAGCAGAGCCGCGTGTGTACGAGGTGTACGGAGCAGAGCCGCGTGTGTACGGAGCGGAGCCATGTGTGTACGAGGTGTACGGAGCGGAGCCGCGTGTGTACGAGGCATACGGAGCGGAGCCGCGTGTGTACGAGGCATACGGAGCGGAGCCGCGTGTGTACGATGTGTACGGAGCGGAGCCGCGTGTGTACGAGGTGTACGAAGCAGAGCCGCGTGTGTACGAGGTGTACGGAGCAGAGCCGCGTGTGTACGGAGCGGAGCCATGTGTGTACGAGGTGTACGGAGCGGAGCCGCGTGTGTACGAGGCGTACGGAGCGGAGCCGCGTGTGTACGAGGCATACTGAGCGGAGCCGCGTGTGTACGATGTGTACGGAGCGGAGCCGCGTGTGTACGAGGTGTACGGAGCAGAGCCGCGTGTGTACGAGGTGTACGGAGCAGAGCCGCGTGTGTACGAGGTGTACGGAGCAGAGCCGCGTGTGTGCGGAGCGAAGCCATGTGTGTACGAGCTGTACGGAGCGGAGCCGCGTGTGTACGAGGTGTACGGAGCGGAGCCTCGTGTGTACGAGGTGTACGGAGCGGAGCCGCGTGTGTACGAGGTGTACGGAGCGGAGCCGCGTGTGTACGAGGTGTACGGAGCGGAGTCTCGTGTGTACGAGGTGTACGGAGCGGAGCCGCGTGTGCACGAGGTGTACGGAGGGAGCCGCGTGTGTACGATGTGTACGGAGCGGAGCCGCGTGTGTACGAGGTGTACGGAGCGGAGCCGCGTGTGTACGAGGCGTACGGAGCGGAGCCGCGCGTGTACGAGGTGTACCGAGCGGAGCCGCGCGTGTACGAGGTGTACGGAGCGGAGCCGCCCGTGTACGAGGTGTACCGAGCGGAGCCGCGCGTGTACGAGGTGTACGGAGCGGAGCCGCGCGTGTACGAGGTGTACGGAGCGGAGCCGCGCGTGTACGAGGTGTACGGAGCGGAGCCGCGTGTGTACGAGGTGTACGGAGCGGAGCCGCGTGTGTACGGAGCGAAGCCATGTGTGTACGAGCTGTACGGAGCGGAGCTGCGTGTGTACTAGGTGTACGGAGCGGAGCCCCGCGTGTACGAGGTGTACGGAGCGGAGCCTCGTGTGTACGAGGTGTACGGAGCGGAGCCGCGTGTGTACGTGGTGTACGGAGCGGAGCCGCGCGTTTACGAGGTGTACGGAGCGGAGCCGCGCGTGTACGAGGTGTACCGAGCGGAGCCGCGTGTGTACGAGGTGTACCGAGCGGAGCCACGTGTGTACGAGGTGTACCGAGCGGAGCCGCCCGTGTACGAGGTGTACCGAGCGGAGCCGCGCGTGTACGAGGTGTACGGAGCGGAGCCGCTCGTGTACGAGGTGTACGGAGCTGAGCCCCGCGTGTACGAGGTGTACGGAGCGGAGCCGCGCGTGTACGAGGTGTACGGAGCGGAGCCGCGCGTGTACGAGGTGTACGGAGTGGAGCCGCGCGTGTACGAGGTGTACGGAGCGGAGCCGCGTGTGTACGAGGTGTACGGAGCGGAGCCGCGTGTGTACGAGGTGTACGGAGCGGTTCAGCGTGTGTACGAGGTGTACGGAGCGCAGCCTCGTGTGCACGAGGTGTACGGAGCGCAGCCTCGTGTGCACAAGTTGTACGGAGCGGAGCCGCGTGTGTACGAGGTGTACGGAGCGGTACAGCGTGTGTACGAGGTGTACGGAGCGCAGCCGCACGTGTACGAGGTGTACGGAGCGGAGCCCCGTGTGTACGAGGTGTACGGAGCAGAGCCGCGTGTGTACGGAGCGGAGCCATGTGTGTACGAGGTGTACGGAGCGGAGCCATGTGTGTACGAGGTGTACGGAGCGGAGCAGCGTGTGTACGAGGCGTACGGAGCGGAGCCGCGTGTGTACGAGGCGTACGGAGCGGAGCCGCGTGTGTACGATGTCTACGGAGCGGAGCCGCGTGTGTACGAGGTGTACGGAGCGGAACCGCGTGTGTACGAGGTGTACGGAGCAGAGCCGCGTGTGTACGAGGTTTACGGAGCAGAGCCGCGTGTGTACGAGGTGTACGGAGCGGAGCCCCGTGTGTACGAGGTGTATGGAGCGGAGCCGCGCGTTTACGAGGTGTACGGAGCAGAGCCGCGTGTGTACGGAGCGGAGCCATGTGTGTACGAGGTGTACGGAGCGGAGCCGCGCGTGTACGAGGTGTACGGAGCAGATCCGCGCGTGTACGAGGTGTACGGAGCAGAGCCGCGTGTGTACGGAGCGGAGCCATGTGTGTACGAGGTGTACGGAGCGGAGCCGCATGTGTACGAGGCGTGCGGAGCCGCGTGTGTACGAGGCGTACGGAGCTGAGCCGCGTGTTTACGATGTCTACGGAGCGGAGCCGCGTGTGTACGAGGTGTACGGAGCGGAGCCGCGTGTGTACGAGGTGTACGGAGCGGAGCCGCGTGTGTACGAGGTGTACGGAGCAGAGCCGCGTGTGTACGAGGTGTACGGAGCGGAGCCCCGTGTGTACGAGGTGTATGGATCGGAGCCGCGCGTGTACGATGTGTACGGAGCAGAGCCGCGGGTGTACGAGGTGTACGGAGCAGAGCCGCGCGTGTACGAGGTGTTCGGAGCAGAGCCGCGTGTGTACGGAGCGGAGCCATGTGTGTACGAGGTGTACGGAGCGGAGCCGCATGTGTACGAGGCGTACGGAGCGGAGCCGCGTGTGTACGAGGCGTACGGAGCGGAGCCGCGTGTTTACGATGTCTACGGAGCGGAGCCGCGTGTGTACGAGGTGTACGGAGCAGAGCCGCGTGTGTACGAGGTGTACGGAGCGGAGCCCCGTGTGTACGAGGTGTATGGAGCGGAGCCGCGCGTGTACGAGGTGTACGGAGCAGAGCCGCGGGTGTACGAGGTGTACGGAGCAGAGCCGCGCGTGTACGAGGTGTACGGAGCAGAGCCGCGCGTGTACGAAGTGTACGGAGCAGAGCCTCGTGTGTACGAGGTGTACGGAGCAGAGCCGCGTGTGTACGAGGTGTACGGAGCAGAGCGGCGTGTGTACGAGGTGTACGGAGTGGAGCCGCGTGTGTACGGAGCGGAGCCATGTGTGTACGAGGTGTACGGAGCAGAGCCGCGTGTGTACGAGGCATACGGAGCGGAGCCGCGTGTGTACGAAGTGTACGGAGCGGAGCCGCGTGTGTACGTGGTGTACGGAGCAGAGCCGCGTGTGTACGAGGTGTATGGAGCAGAGCCGCGTGTGTACGGAGCGGAGCCATGTGTGTACGAGGTGTACGGAGCGGAGCCGCATGTGTACGAGGTGTACGGAGCGGAGCAGCGTGTGTACGAGGTGTACGGAGCAGAGCCGCGTGTGTACAAGGTGTACGGAGCAGAGCCGCGTGTGTACGAGGTGTACGGAGCGGAGTCTCGTGTGTACGAGGTGTACGGAGCGGAGCCGCGTGTGTACGAGGTGTACGGAGCGGTGCAGCGTGTGTACGAGGTGTACGGAGCGCAGCCTCGTGTGCACGAGGTGTACGGAGCACAGCCTCGTGTGCACGAGGTGTACGGAGCGGAGCCGCGTGTGTACGAGGTGTACGGAGCGGTGCAGCATGTGTACGAGGTGTACGGAGCGCAGCCTCGTGTGCACGAGGTGTACGGAGCGGAGCCGCGCGTGTACGAGGTGTACGGAGCGGAGCCGCGCGTGTACGAGGTGTACGGAGCGGAGCCCCGTGTGTACGAGGTGTACGGAGCAGAGCCGCGTGTGTACGGAGCGGAGCCATGTGTGTACGAGGTGTACGGAGCGGAGCCATGTGTGTACGAGGTGTACGGAGCGGAGCCGCGCGTGTACGAGGCGTACGGAGCGGAGCCGCGTGTGTACGAGGTGTACGGAGCGGAGCCGCGTGTGTACAAGGTGTACCGAGCGGAGCCGCGTGTGTACGAGGTGTACCGAGCGGAGCCGCGTGTGTACGAGGTGTACCGAGCGGAACCGCGTGTTAACTAGGTGTACGGAGCGGAGCCCCGCGTGTACGAGGCATACGGAGCGGAGCCGCGTGTGTACGATGTGTACGGAGCGGAGCCGCGTGTGTACGTGGTGTACGGAGCAGAGCCGCGTGTGTACGAGGTGTACGGAGCAGAGCCGCGTGTGTACGGAGCGGAGCCATGTGTGTACGAGGTGTACGGAGCGGAGCCGCATGTGTACAAGGTGTACGGAGCGGAGCAGCGTGTGTACGAAGTGTACGGAGCAGAGCCGCGTGTGTACAAGGTGTACGGAGCAGAGCCGCGTGTGTACGAGGTGTACGGAGCGTAGTCTCGTGTGTACGAGGTGTACGGAGCGGAGCCGCGTGTGCACGAGGTGTACGGAGCGGAGCCGCGTGTGTACGATGTGTACGGAGCGGAGCCGCGTGTGTACGAGGTGTACGGAGCAGAGCCGCGTGTGTACGAGGTGTACGGAGCGGAGCCGCGTGTGTACGAGGTGTACGGAGCGGAGCCGCGTGTGTACGAGGTGTACGGAGCAGAGCCGCGTGTGTACGGAGCGGAGCCGCGTGTGTACGAGGCGTACGGAGCGGAGCCGCGTGTGTACGGGGCATACGGAGCGGAGCCGCGTGTGTACGATGTGTACGGAGCGGAGCCGCGTGTGTACGAGGTGTATGGAGCAGAGCCGCGTGTGTACGAGGTGTACGGAGCAGAGCCGCGTGTGTACGAGGTGTACGGAGCAGAGCCGCGTGTGTGCGGAGCGAAGCCATGTGTGTACGAGCTGTACGGAGCGGAGCTGCGTGTGTACTAGGTGTACGGAGCGGAGCCACGTGTGTACGAGGTGTACGGAGCGGAGCCGCGTGTGTACGAGGTGTACGGAGCAGAGCCGCGTGTGTACGAGGTGTACGGAGCGGAGCCCCGTGTGTACGAGGTGTATGGAGCGGAGCCGCGCGTGTACGAGGTGTACGGAGCAGAGCCGCGGGTGTACGAGGTGTACGGAGCGGAGCCGCGCGTGTACGAGGTGTACGGAGCAGAGCCGCGCGTGTACGAGGTGTTCGGAGCAGAGCCGCGTGTGTACGAGGCATACGGAACGGAGCCGCGTGTGTACGATGTGTACGGAGCGGAGCCGCGTGTGTACGTGGTGTACGGAGCAGAGCCGCGTGTGTACGAGGTGTATGGAGCAGAGCCGCGTGTGTACGGAGCGGAGCCATGTGTGTACGAGGTGTACGGAGCGGAGCCGCATGTGTACGAGGTGTACGGAGCAGAGCCGCGTGTGTACGAGGTGTATGGAGCAGAGCCGCGTGTGTACGGAGCGGAGCCATGTGTGTACGAGGTGTACGGAGCGGAGCCGCATGTGTACGAGGTGTACGGAGCGGAGCAGCGTGTGTACGAGGTGTACGGAGCAGAGACGCGTGTGTACAAGGTGTACGGAGCAGAGCCGCGTGTGTACGAGGTGTACGGAGCGGAGTCTCGTGTGTACGAGGTGTACGGAGCGGAGCCGCGTGTGTACGAGGTGTACGGAGCGGTGCAGCGTGTGTACGAGGTGTACGGAGCGCAGCCTCGTGTGCACGAGGTGTACGGAGCGCAGCCTCGTGTGCACAAGGTGTACGGAGCGGAGCCGCGTGTGTACGAGGTGTACGGAGCGGTGCAGCGTGTGTACGAGGTGTACGGAGCGCAGCCTCGTGTGCACGAGGTGTACGGAGCGGAGACGCGCGTGTACGAGGTGTACGGAGCGGAGCCGCGCGTGTACGAGGTGTACGGAGCGGAGCCCCGTGTGTACGAGGTGTACGGAGCAGAGCCGCGTGTGTACGGAGCGGAGCCATGTGTGTACGAGGTGTACGGAGCGGAGCCATGTGTGTACGAGGTGTACGGAGCGGAGCCGCGCGTGTACGAGGCGTACGGAGCGGAGCCGCGTGTGTACGAGGTGTACGGAGCGGAGCCGCGTGTGTACAAGGTGTACCGAGCGGAGCCGCGTGTGTACGAGGTGTACCGAGCGGAGCCGCGTGTGTACGAGGTGTACCGAGCGGAACCGCGTGTTAACTAGGTGTACGGAGCGGAGCCCCGCGTGTACGAGGCATACGGAGCGGAGCCGCGTGTGTACGATGTGTACGGAGCGGAGCCGCGTGTGTACGTGGTGTACGGAGCAGAGCCGCGTGTGTACGAGGTGTACGGAGCAGAGCCGCGTGTGTACGGAGCGGAGCCATATGTGTACGAGGTGTACGGAGCGGAGCCGCATGTGTACGAGGTGTACGGAGCAGAGCCGCGTGTGTACAAGGTGTACGGAGCAGAGCCGCGTGTGTACGAGGTGTACGGAGCGGAGTCTCGTGTGTACGAGGTGTACGGAGCGGAGCCGCGTGTGCACGAGGTGTACGGAGCGGAGCCGCGTGTGTACGATGTGTACGGAGCGGAGCCGCGTGTGTACGAGGTGTACGGAGCAGAGCCGCGTGTGTACGAGGTGTACGGAGCGGAGCCGCGTGTGTACGAGGTGTACGGAGCAGAGCCGCGTGTGTACGAGGTGTACGGAGCGGTGCAGCGTGTGTACGAGGTGTACGGAGCGCAGCCTCGTGTGCACGAGGTGTACGGAGCGCAGCCTCGTGTGCACAAGGTGTACGGAGCGGAGCCGCGTGTGTACGAGGTGTACGGAGCGGTGCAGCGTGTGTACGAGGTGTACGGAGCGCAGCCTCGTGTGCACGAGGTGTACGGAGCGGAGACGCGCGTGTACGAGGTGTACGGAGCGGAGCCGCGCGTGTACGAGGTGTACGGAGCGGAGCCGCGCGTGTACGAGGTGTACGGAGCGGAGCCCCGTGTGTACGAGGTGTACGGAGCAGAGCCGCGTGTGTACGGAGCGGAGCCATGTGTGTACGAGGTGTACGGAGCGGAGCCATGTGTGTACGAGGTGTACGGAGCGGAGCCGCGCGTGTACGAGGCGTACGGAGCGGAGCCGCGTGTGTACGAGGTGTACGGAGCGGAGCCGCGTGTGTACAAGGTGTACCGAGCGGAGCCGCGTGTGTACGAGGTGTACCGAGCGGAGCCGCGTGTGTACGAGGTGTACCGAGCGGAACCGCGTGTTAACTAGGTGTACGGAGCGGAGCCCCGCGTGTACGAGGCATACGGAGCGGAGCCGCGTGTGTACGATGTGTACGGAGCGGAGCCGCGTGTGTACGTGGTGTACGGAGCAGAGCCGCGTGTGTACGAGGTGTACGGAGCAGAGCCGCGTGTGTACGGAGCGGAGCCATGTGTGTACGAGGTGTACGGAGCGGAGCCGCATGTGTACAAGGTGTACGGAGCGGAGCAGCGTGTGTACGAGGTGTACGGAGCAGAGCCGCGTGTGTACAAGGTGTACGGAGCAGAGCCGCGTGTGTACGAGGTGTACGGAGCGTAGTCTCGTGTGTACGAGGTGTACGGAGCGGAGCCGCGTGTGCACGAGGTGTACGGAGCGGAGCCGCGTGTGTACGATGTGTACGGAGCGGAGCCGCGTGTGTACGAGGTGTACGGAGCAGAGCCGCGTGTGTACGAGGTGTACGGAGCGGAGCCGCGTGTGTACGAGGTGTACGGAGCGGAGCCGCGTGTGTACGAGGTGTACGGAGCGGAGCCGCGTGTGTACGAGGTGTACGGAGCGGAGCCGCGTGTGTACGAGGTGTACGGAGCGGAGCCGCGTGTGTACGAGGTGTACGGAGCGGAGCCGCGTGTGTACGAGGTGTACGGAGCAGAGCCGCGTGTGTACGAGGTGTACGGAGCAGAGCCGCGTGTGTACGGAGCGGAGCCATGTGTGTACGAGGTGTACGGAGCGGAGCCGCGTGTGTACGAGGCGTACGGAGCGGAGCCGCGTGTGTACGAGGCATACGGAGCGGAGCCGCGTGTGTACGAGGTGTACGGAGCAGAGCCGCGTGTGTACGAGGTGTACGGAGCAGAGCCGCGTGTGTACGAGGTGTACGGAGCAGAGCCGCGCGTGTACGAGGTGTACGGAGCGGAGCCGCATGTGTACGAGCTGTACGGAGCGGAGCTGCGTGTGTACTAGGTGTACGGAGCGGAGCCGCGTGTGTACGAGGTGTACGGAGCGGAGCCGCGTGTGTACGAGGTGTACGGAGCAGAGCCGCGTGTGTACGAGGTGTACGGAGCGGAGCCCCGTGTGTACGAGGTGTATGGAGCGGAGCCGCACGTGTACGAGGTGTACGGAGCAGAGCCGCGGGTGTACGAGGTGTACGGAGCAGAGCCGCGCGTGTACGAAGTGTACGGAGCAGAGCCTCGTGTGTACGAGGTGTACGGAGCAGAGCCGCGTGTGTACGAGGTGTACGGAGCAGAGCGGCGTGTGTACGAGGTGTACGGAGCGGAGCCGCGTGTGTACGGAGCGGAGCCATGTGTGTACGAGGTGTACGGAGCGGAGCCGCGTGTGTACGAGGTGTTCGGAGCAGAGCCGCGTGTGTACGAGGCATACGGAACGGAGCCGCGTGTGTACGATGTGTACGGAGCGGAGCCGCGTGTGTACGTGGTGTACGGAGCAGAGCCGCGTGTGTACGAGGTGAATGGAGCAGAGCCGCGTGTGTACGGAGCGGAGCCATGTGTGTACGAGGTGTACGGAGCGGAGCCGCATGTGTACGAGGTGTACGGAGCGGAGCAGCGTGTGTACGAGGTGTACGGAGCAGAGCCGCGTGTGTACAAGGTGTACGGAGCAGAGCCGCGTGTGTACGAGGTGTACGGAGCGGAGTCTCGTGTGTACGAGGTGTACGGAGCGGAGCCGCGTGTGTACGAGGCGTACGGAGCGGTGCAGCGTGTGTACGAGGTGTACGGAGCGCAGCCTCGTGTGCACGAGGTGTACGGAGCGCAGCCTCGTGTGCACAAGGTGTACGGAGCGGAGCCGCGTGTGTACGAGGTGTACGGAGCGGTGCAGCGTGTGTACGAGGTGTACGGAGCGCAGCCTCGTGTGCACGAGGTGTACGGAGCGGAGACGCGCGTGTACGAGGTGTACGGAGCGGAGCCGCGCGTGTACGAGGTGTACGGAGCGGAGCCGCGCGTGTATGAGGTGTACGGAGCGGAGCCCCGTGTGTACGAGGTGTACGGAGCAGAGCCGCGTGTGTACGGAGCGGAGCCATGTGTGTACGAGGTGTACGGAGCGGAGCCATGTGTGTACGAGGTGTACGGAGCGGAGCCGCGCGTGTACGAGGCGTACGGAGCGGAGCCGCGTGTGTACGAGGTGTACGGAGCGGAGCCGCGTGTGTACAAGGTGTACCGAGCGGAGCCGCGTGTGTACGAGGTGTACCGAGCGGAGCCGCGTGTGTACGAGGTGTACCGAGCGGAACCGCGTGTTAACTAGGTGTATGGAGCGGAGCCCCGCGTGTACGAGGCATACGGAGCGGAGCCGCGTGTGTACGATGTGTACGGAGCGGAGCCGCGTGTGTACGTGGTGTACGGAGCAGAGCCGCGTGTGTACGAGGTGTACGGAGCAGAGCCGCGTGTGTACGGAGCGGAGCCATGTGTGTACGAGGTGTACGGAGCGGAGCCGCATGTGTACGAGGTGTACGGAGCGGAGCAGCGTGTGTACGAGGTGTACGGACCAGAGCCGCGTGTGTACAAGGTGTACGGAGCAGAGCCGCGTGTGTACGAGGTGTACGGAGCGGAGTCTCATGTGTACGAGGTGTACAGAGCGGAGCCGCGTGTGCACGAGGTGTACGGAGCGGAGCCGCGTGTGTACGATGTGTACGGAGCGGAGCCGCGTGTGTACGAGGTGTACGGAGCAGAGCCGCGTGTGTACGAGGTGTACGGAGCAGAGCCGCGTGTGTACGAGGTGTACGGAGCGGAGCCGCGTGTGTACGAGGTGTACGGAGCGGAGCCGCGTGTGTACGAGGTGTACGGAGCGGAGCCGCGTGTGTACGAGGTGTACGGAGCGGAGCCGCGTGTGTACGAGGTGTACGGAGCGGAACCGCGTGTGTACGAGGTGTACGGAGCAGAGCCGCGTGTGTACGAGGTGTACGGAGCAGAGCCGCGTGTGCACGGAGCGGAGCCATGTGTGTACGAGGTGTACGGAGCGGAGCCGCGTGTGTACGAGGCGTACGGAGCGGAGCCGCGTGTGTACGAGGCATACGGAGCGGAGCCGCGTGTGTACGATGTGTACGGAGCGGAGCCGCGTGTGTACGAGGTGTACGGAGCAGAGCCGCGTGTGTACGAGGTGTACGGAGCAGAGCCGCGTGTGTGCGGAGCGAAGCCATGTGTGTACGAGCTGTACGGAGCGGAGCTGCGTGTGTACTAGGTGTACGGAGCGGAGCCGCGTGTGTACGAGGTGTACGGAGCGGAGCCGCGTGTGTACGAGGTGTACGGAGCGGAGCCGCGTGTGTACGAGGTGTACGGAGCGGAGCCGCGTGTGTACGAGGTGTACGGAGCGGAGCCGCGTGTGTATGAGGTGTACCGAGCGGAGCCGCGTGTGTACGAGGTGTACCGAGCGGAGCCGCCCGTGTACGAGGCGTACGGAGCGGAGCCGCGCGTGTACGAGGTGTACGGAGCTGGGCCCCGCGTGTACGAGGTGTACGGAGCGGATCCGCGTGTGTACGAGGTGTACGGAGCGGAGCCGCGTGTGTACGGAGTGAAGCCATGTGTGTACGAGCTGTACGGAGCGGAGCTGCGTGTGTACTAGGTGTACGGAGCGGAGCCGCGTGTGTACGAGGTGTACGGAGCGGAGCCGCGTGTGTACGAGGTGTACGGAGCGGAGCCGCGTGTGTACGAGGTGTACGGAGCGGAGCCGCGTGTGTACGAGGTGTACGGAGCGGAGCCGCGTGTGTACGAGGTGTACGGAGCGGAGCCGCGTGTGTACGAGGTGTACGGAGCAGAGCCGCGTGTGTACGAGGTGTACGGAGCGGAGCCGCGCGTGTACGAGGTGTACCGAGCGGAGCCGCGTGTGTACGAGGTGTACCTAGCGGAGCCGCGTGTGTACGAGGTGTACCGAGCGGAGCCGCCCGTGTACGAGGTGTACCGAGCGGAGCCGCGCGTGTACGAGGTGTACGGAGCGGAGCCGCGCGTGTACGAGGTGTACGGAGCAGAGCCGCGTGTGTATGAGGTGTACGGAGCAGAGCCGCGTGTGTACGGAGCGGAGCCATGTGTGTACGAGGTGTACGGAGCGGAGCCGCGTGTGTACGAGGCGTACGGAGCGGAGCCGCGTGTGTACGAGGCATACGGAGCGGAGCCGCGTGTGTACGATGTGTACGGAGCGGAGCCGCGTGTGTACGAGGTGTACGGAGCAGAGCCGCGTGTGTACGAGGTGTACGGAGCAGAGCCGCGTGTGTACGAGGTGTACGGAGCAGAGCCGCGTGTGTGCGGAGCGAAGCCATGTGTGTACGAGCTGTACGGAGCGGAGCTGCGTGTGTACTAGGTGTACGGAGCGGAG
This sequence comes from Phyllobates terribilis, assembly GCF_046119375.1. Lineage (NCBI taxonomy): Eukaryota > Metazoa > Chordata > Amphibia > Anura > Dendrobatidae > Phyllobates > Phyllobates terribilis. The sequence goes on along the minus strand of NW_027362789.1, from coordinate 5,222,472 downwards.
CCGCGTGTGTACGAGGTGTACGGAGCGGAGCCGCGTGTGTACGAGGTGTACGGAGCAAAGCCGCGTGTGTACGAGGTGTACGGAGCGGAGCCCCGTGTGTACGAGGTGTATGGAGCGGAGCCGCGCGTGTACGAGGTGTACGGAGCAGAGCCGCGGGTGTACGAGGTGTACGGAGCGGAGCCGCGCATGTACGAGGTGTACGGAGCAGAGCCGCGCGTGTACGAAGTGTACGGAGCAGAGCCTCGTGTGTACGAGGTGTACGGAGCAGAGCCGCGTGTGTATGAGGTGTACGGAGCAGAGCGGCGTGTGTACGAGGTGTACGGAGCGGAGCCGCGTGTGTACGGAGCGGAGCCATGTGTGTACGAGGTGTACGGAGCGGAGCCGCGTGTGTACGAGGTGTTCGGAGCAGAGCCGCGTGTGTACGAGGCATACGGAACGGAGCCGCGTGTGTACGATGTGTACGGAGCGGAGCCGCGTGTGTACGTGGTGTACGGAGCAGAGCCGCGTGTGTACGAGGTGTATGGAGCAGAGCCGCGTGTGTACGGAGCGGAGCCATGTGTGTACGAGGTGTACGGAGCGGAGCCGCATGTGTACGAGGTGTACGGAGCGGAGCAGCGTGTGTACGAGGTGTACGGAGCAGAGCCGCGTGTGTACAAGGTGTACGGAGCAGAGCCGCGTGTGTACGAGGTGTACGGAGCGGAGTCTCGTGTGTACGAGGTGTACGGAGCGGAGCCGCGTGTGTACGAGGCGTACGGAGCGGTGCAGCGTGTGTACGAGGTGTACGGAGCGCAGCCTCGTGTGCACGAGGTGTACGGAGCGCAGCCTCGTGTGCACAAGGTGTACGGAGCGGAGCCGCGTGTGTACGAGGTGTACGGAGCGGTGCAGCGTGTGTACGAGGTGTACGGAGCGCAGCCTCGTGTGCACGAGGTGTACGGAGCGGAGACGCGCGTGTACGAGGTGTACGGAGCGGAGCCACGCGTGTACGAGGTGTACGGAGCGGAGCCGCGCGTGTACGAGGTGTACGGAGCGGAGCCCCGTGTGTACGAGGTGTACGGAGCAGAGCCGCGTGTGTACGGAGCGGAGCCATGTGTGTACGAGGTGTACGGAGCGGAGCCGCGTGTGCACGAGGTGTACGGAGCGGAGCCGCGTGTGTACGATGTGTACGGAGCGGAGCCGCGTGTGTACGAGGTGTACGGAGCAGAGCCGCGTGTGTACGAGGTGTACGGAGCAGAGCCGCGTGTGTACGAGGTGTACGGAGCGGAGCCGCGTGTGTACGAGGTGTACGGAGCGGAGCCGCGTGTGTACGAGGTGTACGGAGCGGAGCCGCGTGTGTACGAGGTGTACGGAGCGGAGCCGCGTGTGTACGAGGTGTACGGAGCGGAGCCGCGTGTGTACGAGGTGTACGGAGCAGAGCCGCGTGTGTACGAGGTGTACGGAGCAGAGCCGCGTGTGTACGGAGCGGAGCCATGTGTGTACGAGGTGTACGGAGCGGAGCCGCGTGTGTACGAGGCGTACGGAGCGGAGCCGCGTGTGTACGAGGCATACGGAGCGGAGCCGCGTGTGTACGATGTGTACGGAGCGGAGCCGCGTGTGTACGAGGTGTACGGAGCAGAGCCGCGTGTGTACGAGGTGTACGGAGCAGAGCCGCGTGTGTACGAGGTGTACGGAGCAGAGCCGCGTGTGTGCGGAGCGAAGCCATGTGTGTACGAGCTGTACGGAGCGGAGCTGCGTGTGTACGAGGTGTACGGAGCGGAGCCGCGTGTGTACGAGGTGTACGGAGCGGAGCCGCGTGTGTACGAGGTGTACGGAGCGGAGCCGCGTGTGTACGAGGTGTACGGAGCGGAGCCGCGTGTGTACGAGGTGTACGGAGCGGAGCCGCGCGTGTACGAGGTGTACCGAGCGGAGCCGAGTGTGTATGAGGTGTACCGAGCGGAGCCGCGTGTGTACGAGGTGTACCGAGCGGAGCCGCCCGTGTACGAGGTGTACGGAGCGGAGCCGCGCGTGTACGAGGTGTACGGAGCTGGGCCCCGCGTGTACGAGGTGTACGGAGCGGATCCGCGTGTGTACGAGGTGTACGGAGCGGAGCCGCGTGTGTACGGAGTGAAGCCATGTGTGTACGAGCTGTACGGAGCGGAGCTGCGTGTGTACTAGGTGTACGGAGCGGAGCCGCGTGTGTACGAGGTGTACGGAGCGGAGCCGCGTGTGTACGAGGTGTACGGAGCGGAGCCGCGTGTGTACGAGGTGTACCGAGCGGAGCCGCGTGTGTACGAGGTGTACCGAGCGGAGCCGCCCGTGTACGAGGTGTACCGAGCGGAGCCGCGCGTGTACGATGTGTATGGAGCGGAGCCGCGTGTGTACGAGGTGTACGGAGCAGAGCCGCGTGTGTACGAGGTGTACGGAGCGGAGCCGCGTGTGTACGAGGTGTACGGAGCGGAGCCGCGTGTGTACGAGGTGTACGGAGCGGAGCCGCGTGTGTACGAGGTGTACGGAGCGGAGCCGCGTGTGTACGAGGTGTACGGAGCGGAGCCGCGTGTGTACGAGGTGTACGGAGCGGAGCCGCGTGTGTACGAGGTGTACGGAGCAGAGCCGCGTGTGTACGAGGTGTACGGAGCAGAGCCGCGTGTGTACGGAGCGGAGCCATGTGTGTACGAGGTGTACGGAGCGGAGCCGCGTGTGTACGAGGCGTACGGAGCGGAGCCGCGTGTGTACGAGGCATACGGAGCGGAGCCGCGTGTGTACGATGTGTACGGAGCGGAGCCGCGTGTGTACGAGGTGTAGGGAGCAGAGCCGCGTGTGTACGAGGTGTACGGAGCAGAGCCGCGTGTGTACGAGGTGTACGGAGCAGAGCCGCGTGTGTGCGGAGCGAAGCCATGTGTGTACGAGCTGTACGGAGCGGAGCTGCGTGTGTACTAGGTGTACGGAGCGGAGCCGCGTGTGTTCGAGGTGTACGGAGCGGAGCCGCGTGTGTACGAGGTGTACGGAGCGGAGCCGCGTGTGTACGAGGTGTACGGAGCGGAGCCGCGTGTGTACGAGGTGTACGGAGCGGAGCCGCGCGTGTACGAGGTGTACCGAGCGGAGCCGAGTGTGTATGAGGTGTACCGAGCGGAGCCGCGTGTGTACGAGGTGTACCGAGCGGAGCCGCCCGTGTACGAGGTGTACGGAGCGGAGCCGCGCGTGTACGAGGTGTACGGAGCTGGGCCCCGCGTGTACGAGGTGTACGGAGTGGATCCGCGTGTGTACGAGGTGTACGGAGCGGAGCCGCGTGTGTACGGAGTGAAGCCATGTGTGTACGAGCTGTACGGAGCGGAGCTGCGTGTGTACTAGGTGTACGGAGCGGAGCCGCGTGTGTACGAGGTGTACGGAGCGGAGCCGCGTGTGTACGAGGTGTACGGAGCGGAGCCGCGTGTGTACGAGGTGTACGGAGCGGAGCCGCGTGTGTACGAGGTGTACGGAGCGGAGCCGCGTGTGTACGAGGTGTACGGAGCGGAGCCGCGTGTGTACGAGGTGTACGGAGCGGAGCCGCGTGTGTACGAGGTGTACGGAGCGGAGCCGCGCGTGTGCGAGGTGTACGGAGCGGAGCCCCGTGTGTACGAGGTGTACGGAGCAGAGCCGCGTGTGTACGGAGCGGAGCCATGTGTGTACGAGGTGTACGGAGCGGAGCCATGTGTGTACGAGGTGTACGGAGCGGAGCAGCGTGTGTACGAGGCGTACGGAGCGGAGCCGCGTGTGTACGAGGCGTACGGAGCGGAGCCGCGTGTGTACGATGTCTACGGAGCGGAGCCGCGTGTGTACGAGGTGTACGGAGCGGAACCGCGTGTGTACGAGGTGTACGGAGCGGAGCCGCGTGTGTACGAGGTTTACGGAGCAGAGCCGCTTGTGTACGAGGTGTACGGAGCGGAGCCCCGTGTGTACGAGGTGTATGGAGCGGAGCCGCGCGTGTACGAGGTGTACGAAGCAGAGCCGCGCGTGTGCGAGGTGTACGGAGCAGAGCCGCGCGTGTACGAGGTTTACGGAGCAGAGCCGCTTGTGTACGAGGTGTACGGAGCGGAGCCCCGTGTGTACGAGGTGTATGGAGCGGAGCCGCGCGTGTGCGAGGTGTACGGAGCAGAGCCGCGCGTGTGCGAGGTGTACGGAGCAGAGCCGCGCGTGTGCGAGGTGTACGGAGCAGATCCGCGCGTGTACGAGGTGTACGGAGCAGAGCCGCGTGAGTACGGAGCGGAGCCATGTGTGTACGAGGTGTACGGAGCGGAGCCGCATGTGTACGAGGCGTACGGAGCGGAGCCGCGTGTGTACGAGGCGTACGGAGCGGAGCCGCGTGTTTACGATGTCTACGGAGCGGAGCCGCGTGTGTACGAGGTGTACGGAGCGGAGCCGCGTGTGTACAAGGTGTACGGAGCGGAGCCGCGTGTGTACGAGGTGTACGGAGCAGAGCCGCGTGTGTACGAGGTGTACGGAGCGGAGCCCCGTGTGTACGAGGTGTATGGAGCGGAGCCGCGCGTGTACGAGGTGTACGGAGCAGAGCCGCGGGTGTACGAGGTGTACGGAGCAGAGCCGCGCGTGTACGAAGTGTACGGAGCAGAGCCTCGTGTGTACGAGGTGTACGGAGCAGAGCCGCGTGTGTACGAGGTGTACGGAGCAGAGCGGCGTGTGTACGAGGTGTACGGAGCGGAGCCGCGTGTGTACGGAGCGGAGCCATGTGTGTACGAGGTGTACGGAGCGGAGCCGCGTGTGTACGAGGTGTTCGGAGCAGAGCCGCGTGTGTACGAGGCATACGGAGCGGAGCCGCGTGTGTACGATGTGTACGGAGCGGAGCCGCGTGTGTACGTGGTGTACGGAGCAGAGCCGCGTGTGTACGAGGTGTATGGAGCAGAGCCGCGTGTGTACGGAGCGGAGCCATGTGTGTACGAGGTGTACGGAGCGGAGCCGCATGTGTACGAGGTGTACGGAGCGGAGCAGCGTGTGTACGAGGTGTACGGAGCAGAGCCGCGTGTGTACAAGGTGTACGGAGCAGAGCCGCGTGTGTACGAGGTGTACGGAGCGGAGTCTCGTGTGTACGAGGTGTACGGAGCGGAGCCGCGTGTGTACGAGGTGTACGGAGCGGTGCAGCGTGTGTACGAGGTGTACGGAGCGCAGCCTCGTGTGCACAAGGTGTACGGAGCGGAGCCGCGTGTGTACGAGGTGTACGGAGCGGTGCAGCGTGTGTACGAGGTGTACGGAGCGCAGCCTCGTGTGCACGAGGTGTACGGAGCGGAGACGCGCGTGTACGAGGTGTACGGAGCGGAGCCGCGCGTGTACGAGGTGTACGGAGCGGAGCCGCGCGTGTACGAGGTGTACGGAGCGAAGCCCCGTGTGTACGAGGTGTACGGAGCAGAGCCGCGTGTGTACGGAGCGGAGCCATGTGTGTACGAGGTGTACGGAGCGGAGCCATATGTGTACGAGGTGTACGGAGCGGAGCCGCGTGTGTACGAGGCGTACGGAGCGGAGTCGCGTGTGTACGAGGTGTACGGAGCGGAGCCGCGTGTGTACAAGGTGTACCGAGCGGAGCCGCGTGTGTACGAGGTGTACCGAGCGGAGCCGCGTGTTAACTAGGTGTACGGAGCGGAGCCCCGCGTGTACGAGGCATACGGAGCGGAGCCGCGTGTGTACGATGTGTACGGAGCGGAGCCGCGTGTGTACGTGGTGTACGGAGCAGAGCCGCGTGTGTACGAGGTGTACGGAGCAGAGCCGCGTGTGTACGGAGCGGAGCCATGTGTGTGCGAGGTGTACGGAGCGGAGCCGCATGTGTACGAGGTGTACGGAGCGGAGCAGCATGTGTACGAGGTGTACGGAGCAGAGCCGCGTGTGTACAAGGTGTACGGAGCAGAGCCGCGTGTGTACGAGGTGTACGGAGCGGAGTCTCGTGTGTACGAGGTGTACGGAGCGGAGCCGCGTGTGCACGAGGTGTACGGAGCGGAGCCGCGTGTGTACGATGTGTACGGAGCGGAGCCGCGTGTGTACGAGGTGTACGGAGCAGAGCCGCGTGTGTACGAGGTGTACGGAGCAGAGCCGCGTGTGTACGAGGTGTACGGAGCGGAGCCGCGTGTGTACGAGGTGTACGGAGCGGAGCCGCGTGTGTACGAGGTGTACGGAGCGGAGCCGCGTGTGTACGAGGTGTACGGAGCGGAGCCGCGTGTGTACGAGGTGTGCGGAGCGGAGCCGCGTGTGTACGAGGTGTACGGAGTAGAGCCGCGTGTGTACGAGGTGTACGGAGCAGAGCCGCGTGTGTACGGAGCGGAGCCATGTGTGTACGAGGTGTACGGAGCGGAGCCGCGTGTGTATGAGGCGTACGGAGCGGAGCCGCGTGTGTACGAGGCATACGGAGCGGAGCCGCGTGTGTACGATGTGTACGGAGCGGAGCCGCGTGTGTACGAGGTGTACGGAGCAGAGCCGCGTGTGTACGAGGTGTACGGAGCAGAGCCGCGTGTGTACGAGGCATACGGAGCGGAGCCGCGTGTGTACGAGGTGTACGGAGCAGAGCCGCGTGTGTACGAGGTGTACGGAGCAGAGCCGCGTGTGTACGAGGTGTACGGAGCGGAGCTGCGTGTGTACTAGGTGTACGGAGCGGAGCCGCGTGTGTACGAGGTGTACGGAGCGGAGCCGCGTGTGTACGAGGTGTACGGAGCAGAGCCGCGTGTGTACGAGGTGTACGGAGCGGAGCCCCGTGTGTACGAGGTGTATGGAGCGGAGCCGCGCGTGTACGAGGTGTACGGAGCAGAGCCGCGGGTGTACGAGGTGTACGGAGCAGAGCCGCGCGTGTACGAGGTGTACGGAGCAGAGCCGCGCGTGTACGAAGTGTACGGAGCAGAGCCTCGTGTGTACGAGGTGTACGGAGCAGAGCCGCGTGTGTACGAGGTGTACGGAGCAGAGCGGCGTGTGTACGAGGTGTACGGAGCGGAGCCGCGTGTGTACGGAGCGGAGCCATGTGTGTACGAGGTGTACGGAGCGGAGCCGCGTGTGTACGAGGTGTTCGGAGCAGAGCCGCGTGTGTACGAGGCATATGGAACGGAGCAGAGCCGCGTGTGTACGATGTGTACGGAGCGGAGCCGCGTGTGTACGTGGTGTACGGAGCAGAGCCGCGTGTGTACGAGGTGTATGGAGCAGAGCCGCGTGTGTACGGAGCGGAGCCATGTGTGTACGAGGTGTACGGAGCGGAGCCGCATGTGTACGAGGTGTACGGAGCGGAGCAGCGTGTGTACGAGGTGTACGGAGCAGAGCCGCGTGTGTACAAGGTGTACGGAGCAGAGCCGCGTGTGTACGAGGTGTACGGAGCGGAGTCTCGTGTGTACGAGGTGTACGGAGCGGAGCCGCGTGTGTACGAGGTGTACGGAGCGGTGCAGCGTGTGTACGAGGTGTACGGAGCGCAGCCTCGTGTGCACGAGGTGTACGGAGCGCAGCCTCGTGTGCACAAGGTGTACGGAGCGGAGCCGCGTGTGTACGAGGTATACGGAGCGGTGCAGCGTGTGTACGAGGTGTACGGAGCGCAGCCTCGTGTGCACGAGGTGTACGGAGCGGAGACGCGCGTGTACGAGGTGTACGGAGCGGAGCCGCGCGTGTACGAGGTGTACGGAGCGGAGCCGCGCGTGTACGAGGTGTACGGAGCGGAGCCCCGTGTGTACGAGGTGTACGGAGCAGAGCCGCGTGTGTACGGAGCGGAGCCATGTGTGTACGAGGTGTACGGAGCGGAGCCATGTGTGTACGAGGTGTACGGAGCGGAGCCGCGCGTGTACGAGGCGTACGGAGCGGAGCCGCGTGTGTACGAGGTGTACGGAGCGGAGCCGCGTGTGTACAAGGTGTACCGAGCGGAGCCGCGTGTGTACGAGGTGTACCGAGCGGAGCCGCGTGTGTACGAGGTGTACCGAGCGGAACCGCGTGTTAACTAGGTGTACGGAGCGGAGCCCCGCGTGTACGAGGCATACGGAGCGGAGCCGCGTGTGTACGATGTGTACGGAGCGGAGCCGCGTGTGTACGTGGTGTACGGAGCAGAGCCGCGTGTGTACGAGGTGTACGGAGCAGAGCCGCGTGTGTACGGAGCGGAGACATGTGTGTACGAGGTGTACGGAGCGGAGCCGCGCGTGTACGAGGTGTACGGAGCGGAGCCGCGCGTGTACGAGGTGTACGGAGCGGAGCCGCGTGTGTACGAGGTGTACGGAGCGGAGCCGCGTGTGTACGAGGTGTACGGAGCGGTGCAGCGTGTGTACGAGGTGTACGGAGCGCAGCCTCGTGTGCACGAGGTGTACGGAGCGCAGCCTCGTGTGCACAAGGTGTACGGAGCGGAGCCGCGTGTGTACGAGGTGTACGGAGCGGTACAGCGTGTGTACGAGGTGTACGGAGCGCAGCCGCACGTGTACGAGGTGTACGGAGCGGAGCCCCGTGTGTTCGAGGTGTACGGAGCAGAGCCGCGTGTGTACGGAGCGGAGCCATGTGTGTACGAGGTGTACGGAGCGGAGCCATGTGTGTACGAGGTGTACGGAGCGGAGCAGCGTGTGTACGAGGCGTACGGAGCGGAGCCGCGTGTGTACGAGGCGTACGGAGCGGAGCCGCGTGTGTACGATGTCTACGGAGCGGAGCCGCGTGTGTACGAGGTGTACGGAGCGGAACCGCGTGTGTACGAGGTGTACGGAGCGGAGCCGCGTGTGTACGAGGTTTACGGAGCAGAGCCGCTTGTGTACGAGGTGTACGGAGCGGAGCCCCGTGTGTACGAGGTGTATGGAGCGGAGCCGCGCGTGTACGAGGTGTACGGAGCAGAGCCGCGCGTGTGCGAGGTGTACGGAGCAGAGCCGCGCGTGTACGAGGTGTACGGAGCAGATCCGCGCGTGTACGAGGTGTACGGAGCAGAGCCGCGTGTGTACGGAGCGGAGCCATGTGTGTACGAGGTGTACGGAGCGGAGCCGCATGTGTACGAGGCGTACGGAGCGGAGCCGCGTGTGTACGAGGCGTACGGAGCGGAGCCGCGTGTTTACGATGTCTACGGAGCGGAGCCGCGTGTGTACGAGGTGTACGGAGCGGAGCCGCGTGTGTACGAGGTGTACGGAGCGGAGCCGCGTGTGTACGAGGTGTACGGAGCAGAGCCGCGTGTGTACGAGGTGTACGGAGCGGAGCCCCGTGTGTACGAGGTGTATGGAGCGGAGCCGCGCGTGTACGAGGTGTACGGAGCAGAGCCGCGGGTGTACGAGGTGTACGGAGCAGAGCCGCGCGTGTACGAGGTGTACGGAGCAGAGCCGCGCGTGTACGAAGTGTACGGAGCAGAGCCTCGTGTGTACGAGGTGTACGGAGCAGAGCCGCGTGTGTACGAGGTGTACGGAGCAGAGCGGCGTGTGTACGAGGTGTACGGAGCGGAGCCGCGTGTGTACGGAGCGGAGCCATGTGTGTACGAGGTGTACGGAGCAGAGCCGCGTGTGTACGAGGTGTTCGGAGCAGAGCCGCGTGTGTACGAGGCATACGGAGCGGAGCCGCGTGTGTACGATGTGTACGGAGCGGAGCCGCGTGTGTACGTGGTGTACGGAGCAGAGCCGCGTGTGTACGAGGTGTATGGAGCAGAGCCGCGTGTGTACGGAGCGGAGCCATGTGTGTACGAGGTGTACGGAGCGGAGCCGCATGTGTACGAGGTGTACGGAGCGGAGCCGCATGTGTACGAGGTGTACGGAGCGGAGCAGCGTGTGTACGAGGTGTACGGAGCAGAGCCGCGTGTGTACAAGGTGTACGGAGCGGAGTCTCGTGTGTACGAGGTGTACGGAGCGGAGCCGCGTGTGTACGAGGTGTACGGAGCGGTGCAGCGTGTGTACGAGGTGTACGGAGCGCAGCCTCGTGTGCACAAGGTGTACGGAGCGGAGCCGCGTGTGTACGAGGTGTACGGAGCGGTGCAGCGTGTGTACGAGGTGTACGGAGCGCAGCCTCGTGTGCACGAGGTGTACGGAGCGGAGACGCGCGTGTACGAGGTGTACGGAGCGGAGCCGCGCGTGTACGAGGTGTACGGAGCGGAGCCGCGCGTGTACGAGGTGTACGGAGCGGAGCCGCGCGTGTACGAGGTGTACGGAGCGGAGCCCCGTGTGTACGAGGTGTACGGAGCAGAGCCGCGTGTGTACGGAGCGGAGCCATGTGTGTATGAGGTGTACGGAGCGGAGCCATGTGTGTACGAGGTGTACGGAGCGGAGCCGCGTGTGTACGAGGCGTACGGAGCGGAGTCGCGTGTGTACGAGGTGTACGGAGCGGAGCCGCGTGTGTACAAGGTGTACCGAGCGGAGCCGCGTGTGTACGAGGTGTACCGAGCGGAGCCGCGTGTGTACGAGGTGTACCGAGCGGAGCCGCGTGTTAACTAGGTGTACGGAGCGGAGCCCCGCGTGTACGAGGCATACGGAGCGGAGCCGCGTGTGTACGATGTGTACGGAGCGGAGCCGCGTGTGTACGAGGTGTACGGAGCAGAGCCGCGTGTGTACGAGGTGTACGGAGCAGAGCCGCGTGTGTACGGAGCGGAGCCATGTGTGTACGAGGTGTACGGAGCGGAGCCGCATGTGTACGAGGTGTACGGAGCGGAGCAGCGTGTGTACGAGGTGTACGGAGCAGAGCCGCGTGTGTACAAGGTGTACGGAGCAGAGCCGCGTGTGTACGAGGTGTACGGAGCGGAGTCTCGTGTGTACGAGGTGTACGGAGCGGAGCCGCGTGTGCACGAGGTGTACGGAGCGGAGCCGCGTGTGTACGATGTGTACGGAGCGGAGCCGCGTGTGTACGAGGTGTACGGAGCAGAGCCGCGTGTGTACGAGGTGTACGGAGCAGAGCCGCGTGTGTACGGAGCGGAGCCATGTGTGTACGAGGTGTACGGAGCGGAGCCGCATGTGTACGAGGTGTACGGAGCGGAGCAGCGTGTGTACGAGGTGTACGGAGCAGAGCCGCGTGTGTACAAGGTGTACGGAGCAGAGCCGCGTGTGTACGAGGTGTACGGAGCGGAGTCTCGTGTGTACGAGGTGTACGGAGCGGAGCCGCGTGTGCACGAGGTGTACGGAGCGGAGCCGCGTGTGTACGATGTGTACGGAGCGGAGCCGCGTGTGTACGAGGTGTACGGAGCAGAGCCGCGTGTGTACGAGGTGTACGGAGCAGAGCCGCGTGTGTACGGAGCGGAGCCATGTGTGTACGAGGTGTACGGAGCGGAGCCGCGTGTGTACGAGGTGTACGGAGCGGAGCCGCGTGTGTACGAGGTGTACGGAGCGGAGCCGCGTGTGTACGAGGTGTACGGAGCGGAGCCGCGTGTGTACGAGGTGTACGGAGCGGAGCCGCGTGTGTACGAGGTGTACCGAGCGGAGCCACGTGTGTACGAGGTGTACCGAGCGGAGCCGCGTGTGTACTAGGTGTACGGAGCGGAGCCCGGCGTGTACGAGGTGTACGGAGCGGAGCCGCGCGTGTACGACGTGTGCGGAGCGGAGCTGCGCGTGTACGAGGTGTACGGAGCGGAGCCGCGTGTGTACAAGGTGTACGGAGCAGAGCCGCGTGTGTACGAGGTGTACGGAGCAGAGCCGCGTGTGTCCGAGGTGTACGGAGCGGAGCCGCGTGTGTACGAGGTGTACGGAGTGGAGCCGCGTGTGTACGAGGTGTACGGAGCGGTGCAGCGTGTGTACGAGGTGTACGGAGCGCAGCCTCGTGTGTACGAGGTGTACGAAGCGGAGCCGCATGTGTACGAGGCGTACGGAGCGGAGCTGCGCGTGTACGAGGCGTACGGAGCGGAGCCGTGCGTGTACGAGGCTTGCGGAGCGGAGCCGGGCGAGTACGAGGTGTACAGAGCGGAGCCGCATTTGTACGAGGTGTACGGAGCAGAGCCGTGTGTGTACGAGGCGTACGGAGCCGGGCGTGTATGAGGCGTACGGAGCGGAGCCACGCGTGTACGAGGCTTGCGGAGCGGAGCCGGGCGAGTACGAGGTGTACAGAGCGGAGCCGCGTTTGTACGAGGTGTACGGAGCAGAGCCGTGTGTGTACGAGGCGTACGGAGCCGGGCGTGTATGAGGCGTACGGAGCGGAGCCACGCGTGTACGAGGCGTGCGGAGCGGAGCCGGGCGTGCACGAGGCGTGCGGAGCGGATGCTGCCCCTCTCCAGGAGCGATCACAGCAGCACGGCATGAGACGTTCTTGTACTACACGGACTGTCCTGACAGAACACAGCTCGTCAGGACACCGCCCCGACCTCCAGCGACAGCCGGACAGTCCCATTGGATCGGGGACGGTTGGGAGGTTTCTGTATATAAGTTGTGTGTGATAATTGTAGAATTATTAATGTCTTAGCATATAAGGATGGACCTGAGTGTTTGTGCCGGGGTCCACATGCATGGAGGGGGTTGAGGCGGTGCTGGCTGTATTATGCAGACGGCATCTGCCTGCAACAGTAGGAACCAGAAACTACTAGAAACTCTGCACCAAAATGAAGCAAATCCTTATTCTGGGAGCTTCGCCTTGTACGTAACACCCCCGGATCCGGTACAAGCCGGGCAGATGTTCTCATTCATGTCATTTTCTGCTTAAGGTTCTGCGTTTTTCTGGCCAACTATAAAAAAGAAAAAGCGTAAAACAATATTTGTTGCTGCTGCATTGACATAAGTGCAATCTTTCATTATATATAACTATATTACACGTCGGGTCAATGCTGTAAAGGACATTAAAGTGCCATGGTTGTGGTTGTGGTTTTTGGGTCTCTACTTCCCTCCCAAAAATGCAATCAGAAACTTGTAACTACTGATCTCTCCACAAGAAGAAGCCGACAACTCCATCAATGGGATCATTTTATAAAATTAGGTCTTCGCAAGATGAAAATGGTCTCACAAACCACATTTTTTTTAAATGTTCATAAAAAAAACCCAAACAAAAATAATAACCTTACTTAGATTTTTCCCCCATTTTTCAATACTTTATGTGCTAAATTGAATGTTGTCATTCCAAACAACAACTAGTCCCACAAAACACAAGCCCTCCGTCTATGTGAATGAAAAAACAAAGTTATATTTTTGGGGAAAAAGGGGAGGAAAAAAACAAAAAATTGGTCTTGTCAGAATAATGTAATTGCTATATATATATATTTTTTTTTTAAATTGAATAATTTTACCCCAAAATTGTGATCTCTTATAATATTATCATTCTTCATGCGAGATTAATCATTAGTCTGTAGATAAATCCAAACATGTAGAACAATATATCTGTGATTCTCTTCTGCCAGGATAAGCGCCTCCTTTCTGTGATGGAGAAAACGCTGGAAAGATTCAGAAAGTCCGATGAGTTTTTGGAGCTTATTGTAAAGGGCCTTAATGACGACCTGGGAAAGAAACCACCAGAAACAAAGGATCCAACCAGGTAAGTTCTAATGATCCCATCTGATAAAATGATCAGCTTTATTTCCATGGGATTGTTCTGTAGAAGAGATGGGACCTGCAGCATTTTGATCCTGAACTTCACTATGTATAGATGTAGCAAAGCTTCATGTGACAATTCACACAGCGCATTGATACATTGTCTCAGAAGGTTAGCTCTCATAACAGAATTAACATCACTTACAGTCATATGAAAAAGTTCCAGGAACTCATTAAAAGCTACAGGAAGCGACTAGAGGCTGTTATTTTTGCAAAAGGAGGATCTACTAAATATTAATGTCACTTTTCTGGTGAGGTGCCCATACTTATGCACCTGTCAAATTTTGTTTAAATGCAGATTGCACATTTTCTGTTAGTACAATAAACCTCATTTCAAGGCATAAACATTACTGTGTCCAACAGTTATTACATATATCAAACTGAAATAGCTGTTGCAAAAACACCAATTTTTATAAAACATTAAGCTTAAGATTAATAGGGGTGCCCAAACTTTTTCATATGACTGTATAATGGAACTAAACTTACAATTTATTTTCAGAATTGTGAAAATTATGGCACTTTGCAAAGCACTTCATTAGTTTCTTTGGCGTCATATCCATAAAATGATCATATTAAAGTGGCCTCCAGACCCTGCTTTTCCCCAGTGCAGGAGCGTTGCTGGGGTCCTAAGAGATCAGGGACCCCAGCCCCAAAGTACATGTTTCCCCATATAACCTCCCTGCCACTTAAAAGAGGATTTATACATATATAATTACAGTATACCACTGTTACTAATCTAAAATACACTATGCAAAGACCAATATTCCCAAAATTACTACTATACAAGGCCAAAATGATCCTGCTACACAATGTCCTCTACCATCACCACCACACAGTGAGTCCATATATGAGAGAAAACCCCGCAGGGTAAAAGACCATCAAAGGAGTCCAGGGAGTATAAAATCTATCATATTTATTCAGCAATAGAAGAATAGGATGATGGGGGAAGGGACACAACACATATGTGATTGTTAGACATGTAAGCCAAAAAAAGCAAGGCACGCAAGGAAGGGGCCATTCCAGGTATAATGGCTGTCTATAGTATCATCATGGGTATACTAAAATATCCCAAAATAGACACCGCATATATTCCACTGGGGGCAACAGTCATCATAAGCAGGTGCATCTCACTAAATTAGAATATCATCAAAAAGATAATTTATTTGAGTTCTTCAATACAAAAAGTGAAACTCCTATATTATATAGAGTCATTACACACAGAGGGATCTATTTCAAGTGTTTATTTCTGTTAATGTTGATGATTATGGCTTACAGCCAATGAAAACACAAAAGTCATTATCTCAGTAAATTAGAATAATTAACAAAAAACACCTGCAACGGCTTCCTAAGTGTTTAAAAATGTCCCATAGTCTGTTTCAGTAGGCTCCACAATCATGGGGAAGACTGCTGACTTGACAAATCCCAAGAAGGCAGTCATTGACACCATCCACAAGGTCCCAGAGCTCCAATTTTCCCTTGGAAATCAAGGTCCCAGAGTTTGGAGGAAGAGTGAAGAGGCCACAATCCAAGCTGCTCGAGGTCTAGTGTGAAGTCTCCACAATCAGTGATGGTTTGGGGAGCCATGTCATCTGCTGGTGTAGGTCCACTGTGTTTTATCAAGACCAAAGTCAGCGCAGCCATCTACCAGGACATTTTAGAGCACTTCATGCTTCCCTCTGCCGACAAGCTTTATGGAGATGGAAATTTCATTCTCCAGCAGGACTTGGCCCCTGTCCACACTGCCAAAAGTACCAATACCTGGTTTACACACAACTGTATCACTCTGCTTAATTGGCAGAAAACTCACATGACCTTGACCCCATAGAGAATCTATTATAGAGAATCTATGGGGTATTGTCAAGAGGAAGATGAGAGACCCCAGACCCAACAAAGCAGACGAGCTGAAGGCTGCTATCAAAGCCACCTGGGCTTCCATAACCCCTCAGCAGGGCCACAGGCTGATCGTCTCCATGCCACGCCGCATTGATGCAGTAATTGATGCAAAAGGAGCCCTGACCAAGTATTGAGTGCATTTACTGAACATACATTTCAGTAGCCCAACATTTCGAATTTTAAAAACATTTTTCCAGCTGATGTTATAAAGTATTTTAATTTACTGAGATAATGACTTTTGTGATTTCATTGGCTGTAAGCCATAATCAGTGGCGTACCGCCAATGGTGGCAGGCCACACCACTGCTATGGGGCCCGTGAGCCTCGGGGGAGCGAGGAGGATAGGTGAGTATTGGGGGGGTGGGAGGTTGCGGCAGCGGAGGAGCGGGCACACGCAGTAGCGGCTGCTGTAGCTACCTTATGTGCCCGCTGCTAAAGGGACATGAATATTCCCCCTTCTCCACTTCCATGGGCGTGGAGAAGAGGGAATATTCATTCTATTTAGTAGCGGGCACGGAGGAGCGCTGAGCCGTGGCTCCTGCTTACAGTGCCCGCTACTAAAGAGAATGCATATTCACGCTTGTCAACGCTCATAGTCCCGGCGTGGAGAGGAGTGAATATGCCGGCAGCAGCAGCTCACCTCGGCAACTAGGAGCACGCGCTGCTCAGATACCAACATGAGCTGCTGGCAGACAGAACACAGCAGCTCTGGAGCAGAGGTGAGGAAGGAAGGTGAGTATAAGTGTTTATTTTTTGTGTGTGCAGTGATGGGACCACATATACCAGGATTGGGGGGTGAGGAGGCCATACATACCAGGATTGGGGGATGAGGGGGCTATGCATACCAGGATTGGAGGATGAGGGGGCCACACATACCAGGATTGGGGGATGAGGGGGCTATGCATACCAGGATTGGGGGATGAGGGGGCCATGCATACCAGAATTGGGGGGATGAGGAGGCCACACATACCATTCCTGACCCCATTTCTGGCGATCGGATATTTCCTTGGATCTCGTGTATCCTGCTGCATATTGCTGTATATAACATAGGCTTACGTCATGTGAACAATGGCCAAATAGCTGTTGGCTGAGAACTCGTCCTGTATGATAAAATCTGCGATGGAGGTTCCTAATACGGCTTTCAACGAAGATGTGAAATCATCTAAATGTGTATAAGAACTAGCGAGTGATAAAGGAGACAATGGCTGGTAGGTAATAAGTCATTACCTGTCTGCCAATATCTTCTTCTGGAAGACTTCAAGATATCATGTATTACATATTACATATTATTCTGAAAGAGCACCATGTAATACCACATGTGTCCTGGAGAGGCCACTACGTCCAGCAAAACACAGCTGATTGCTGAGGGGGTTCACTGCCAGACCCCCGACTATCAACTGATCGCCTGCAAGTCCTCATTTGGGGACAGGACTTGTTCACACTTGGCATATTTTGTGATTCATGAGGGGAGGACAGTAGCCGGATATAGACTTTTTCTATAAAGTCAGATTAAAGGGGTTTTCAGGAATGTTTTATGTAATATATAGGAGGTTCCCAGTGGTAGAGAAAACACACAGAGCTTTACTTTCTCCTGATGCTCCTGCTCTGGATCTTCAGCGCTTCCTGTGCTCTATTGTGACTGGCTGCAGGGGTGATGGCTCAACTTCAGCACACATCATTGCTGCAGCCAATCACTGAGCTTAGAAGCTCTGTCAGCATGGGCCACTGAGCCAAGTGATTGGCTGCAGAGCTGCAGTCATGATCTCACCCTTGCAGCCAGTGAGTAAAGATCAGCGGCAGCGGTGAAGTGCTGGAGCTGGAGCAGGAGGTAGTAAAGCTTCATCTGTTCTACCTAAGTGACGATTTATAGGATTTATATTTAAGTGATGAAAAAAAATTCAGAAATTTGTAAAAAAAAATAATAAAAATAATTTGCTTGTGTCGCCACTTTCCGAGATCTGAAAGCCGCGGCGTTTTCATGTTTCGGGAATGGGGCTGCGTGAGGGCTGTTTTTTGCACCGTAAACTGATGGTTATATTGATATCATTTTGGGGTATATACAATGTTTTGATTGTCTGTTATTATATATTTTTTTCTTGTTGCAACGACTGAAAATCTGTAATTCTGGCATTTTATGTAATGTTCTAGTTACGCCGTTTACTAAATGGATTAATTTATTTTATATTTTGATGGATCTGACTTTTACAAACGCAGCGATACCAAATATGTGTATTTTTTAAATGTTTTATATTTCTTAATTTTTAATGGGGGGAAAACTGGGATGATTTGAACTTTTATACTTTTTTCATTTGTTTTTACTTTTCACTGTATTTGTTCGTCTCTTTAGGGGGCTTGAACCTGCAGTCATCTGATTGCTTGTGCTATATACAGCATTGCTATATATAGCAGAAATCACAGTCTCCTATGAACACTAGCAACAGGCTGGCTGTCACAGGAATACAGTGATGACAGACAGTGTGCAGTGATGGGGCCACACATACCAGGATTGGAGGTGAGGAGGCCCCACATACCAGGATTGGGGGATGAGGGTGCCATGCATACCAGGATTGGGGGTTGAGGGGGCCACACATACCAGGATTAGGGGATGAGAAGGCCACACATACCAGGATTCGGGGATGAGGAGGCCACACATACCAGGATTGGGGGATGATGAGCCCACACATACCAAGATTGGGGGATGAGGAGGCCACACATACCAGGATTGGGGGATGAGGAGGCCACAGATACCAAGATTAGGGGATGAGGAGGCCATACATACCAGGATTGGGGAATGAGGAGGCCACACATACCAGGATTGGGGGGTGAGGAGGCCACACATACCAGGATTGGGGGATGAGTGGGCCACGCATACCAGGATTGGGGGATGAGGGGGCCACGCATACCAGGATTGGGGGATGAGGGCGGTACGCATACCAGGATTGGGGGATGAGGGGTGCCATGCATACCAGGATTGGGGATGAGGGGGACCATATATACCAGCAATGGGGGATGAAGAGGCCATGCATACCAGGATTGGGGGATGAGGAGACCATTCATATTAGGATTGGGGGATGAGGAGACCATGTGACGCGCCCCTGGGCCTGTGTCGCGCTGCGTTGCGCACGCGGGAGCTTACCCGGAGCCGGATCTGTTGAGGGTTGTAGTCTCGTGGCGGTGACCCGGTCCGTGCCCAGGGAGTCAGACTAAGTGGCGCTGTATTAGCGGTAGATGTTGGACGACTACGCCACCCGTTGAGTACAGCTAAGGAGCTGCTGCTGCAGGTCAGACCGCTGAGGCCGGTGGTAGAATTGTGCAGCGTGGTAGTATAACCCCCAACGGGAGGGGTATGGCCTCAGGGCAGCCGACGTGGAGGATGGGGGTAGCAGGAACCACTCGGAGACGGTACGGTGTAGTTCAGGGTCTTTACTCGTGGCAAAGATAGACCCTCCCGGAGTACTGGCTAGCGATTGGGGCCTGGTCAGTCCTTGAGCAGATGGGATCTCCCCTGGCCAGGCGGAGTTGTAGGCCTCCCAAACTAACGATACTCTTCTGGCTACCTTGCTAGAGGCGGGTATAAGTAGCCCACGTCCCTGAGTGTACCGTGTGGTGCTCACCCGTATGGCCGGTGACTCGGGGCCTTCTAGTAGCTTCCGCTCCACGACGGCGGTGCTGGTCCCACGCGTGTGACCGTGCCTTCGGGTTTCTGGGCCAGAGGACCTGCAATCCCCTGCCGGTCGGTTTCTGCTGCTGGGTAGAGATTAGCCCCCACAGCCTCGGACTCCGGGTCCGGTGATACTTCTCAGTCAGGGCGAGCTCTGCAGCTGCCAGCCCCTGACTCCTTGTAACACTGCTCCCAAAGAGCTCCTGATGTGCTTTTCCTATAGCTGCTTCTCTGTCTCTACTTCTTCTCTACTAACCCTGCCTCAGCCCCAGTTTTATATAGGGGAAGTTCTTCCCCTCCCAGGACTGGGCAGGAGGTGTGGCATGCATTGGATTCCTGACCAAGAGACCTCCCACCTGCTCTCAGACATAATATTGCATTACTGTGGAAACCAGACCCCTGGGGTGCCACATTCCCCCCTAGTGAAATTTAGTACTCCGGGACTAAACATATTTTTGTAACATAACAAGGTATAACAATAACAATACAATAAGAAAAACACATAAAGATGGTTACGGAGTGTCCGCAACCGGGTGCAGTCTTTGAAGAGAAGCAAGGTGTCCATTTCACCAAAACAGGGAGACGTAACCAGGTAGGGGTCTGTCCTGCCCCGAGTCCTTAACAGTCTTTAGTCCGTCCTGGGTTACGCTCCAACTATGTACAAAGGATTCCCGGTAAATCCACCAAGGACTCCTAAAAATAACTAGAAACACATAATTATACACAAGCAACAATAAACAGGTAACCACAAATAAAACAATTTATACACTTCAAATCCTCCAACGTGCGGGTAACTGGCCTCTAGTGGCCCTAGTGGACCTACGGAGCTGACTGTCTGGCCCTGAACTACAGGGTGTAGGAGCTGTCAAGGGTAAACTGGGCAGCCGTCCACGGGCCCTTTGGCTCACTAGAGGTATGGCAGGCTCACTATAAGCAGAGGGTTGATCCTCCTGGTCTGCTGGTGTGGGGTCTTCTGCCTCCTGGACCGGCTGTTCTTCCAGCTCTACCTGTTGCTCCGTAGGTGCTTGGATGATGGTTGGAGGAAGGTGTGTACGGGTACCACAACTGCACCATTGACTTGAGTCCAAGACCGAGGGAAGTCTCCGAGCACAGTACTAACCATATCTTCCCTTTCCTCTACGGGTCGATGGTCTTCTTGTTCCTCTTCAGGGTTCCGCAGCTGTTCAGGACACTTTTTCAGGTGATCCCGGGATACAATGGCTATGGTCTCCCCTCCGTCTTTACTGATGGTACAGACCTTCGGGTTCTCGTGGCTTGAGGGCAGTACGGTGTACGGGTCCTTCTCCCACTGGTCGTCCAACTTGTGGAGCCGTCTTTTCCTCTTCAAGACCTGCTCTCCGGGTACCAGGGGAACAGCGGGAGCATACTGGTTGTAAGTTTTCTCTTGTCTTTCCCTAGCTTGACAGAGACTTCGCTCCACACTCTCCTGTACTTTCCGGTACTGCCGCTGCCTCTCTGTGTCCCAGTCTGCTTCTGGTGAAGTGTCCTCGGGTATCAGGACTCCCATTTCCAGGTCAACAGGTAACTTACCAGGTCTCGCCCTCATTAGGTAAGCCGGGGTACAGTTGGTGGAACCTACCGGGATGTGGTTGTATAGGTCCACCAGATCGGGCAGCTTCTCAGGCCACAGACTGCGTTCTTCCAGGGGCAACGTTTTCAGAAGATCCATTACCACCTAGTTCATTTTCTCACAAAGTCCATTAGTTTGCGGATGATAGGGTGTCGTCCTTATCTTCCGGCAGCCATACAGATTGCAGAATTCCTGGAAGACCTCCGCTTCAAAGGCAGGTCCCTGGTCCGTCAGCACTCACCACGTGTCCCAGGTACTGCACCTTTGGCTTCAGGAGGTGACACTTAGAGGGTTTCACCTTCAGGCCGTAACTTGCCAGGGCTTCGAACACTTCCGCCAGATGTTTCAGGTGGTCCTCATAAGTCTTGGAATATACGATAACATCGTCCAGGTACAACAGGACCGTCTTGAAGTTTTTTTGTCCCAGACAGCACTCCATTAATCGTTGGAAGGTTCCTGGTGCGTTACAAAGTCCAAACGGCATGCAGGTAAACTCGCTAAGTCCCATCGGGGTGGTGAATGCGGTCTTCTCCCGGTCCGCCTCTGCTACAGGAACCTGCCAGTACCCGCTAGTGAGATCCAAGGTAGAGAAGAAGTTAGCAGATCTTAAAGCAGCCAAAGACTCCTCTATCCTTGGTAAAGGGTACGCATCCTTGTGTGTGATACGGTTGATTTTCCGGTAATCTACACACATCCTCATAGTGTTGTCTTTCTTTTTGACTAAAACTAGTGGGGCTGCCCAGGGGCTACAGCTATCCCGGATTACCCCAGCCTCCTTCATGTCTCTAAGCATCCCCTTGGCGTGTTGGTAATGTGCAGGGGGTACGGGTCGATACCTCTCTTTTATGGGAGGATGATCTCCCATGGGGATGCGGTGTTCTACCCCCTTGACTCGCCCTAAGTCTAACGGGTGTTTACTAAACACTCTCTCATACTCTTGAACCACCCGGTAGACTCCCTGTTTCTGGTGGGAGGGAGTGGAGTCAGTTCCCAAGTGTAGTTGCTGACACCAATCCTCCATTACTTTCTTAGAGCCGTTACCTTCCTCCGGGTGAGATGGAGGCAAGGGTTCCACAGACTGTATAGAGTTTTGGTTGATGGTATATAATTTGGCTAGCGTGGCATACCGGGGTAGGTATACTTCCCTCTTCCCGATATTTATTAGGCGAACGGGCACCCTCCCATGGCGTACATTAACCACCCCCCGTGCTGTCAAAATGGTGGGCCTACTGTCTGAGTAAACTGGTTCTACCATTGCCTGGTAATCTCTACCTCTCGGACCAATAGCTGCCCGGCACCAAATCATCATTTCACTTTTTGGGGGCATGGCAATAGGGAAAGGGTCACACATTCTTACGCTACCAATCTCACCACCGGAGAGTTCCAGCTGTTGCCGTCGCATCAGTGCCCGGATCTCTTTCTGGAGCACTCGCTGCTGGCCGGAGCTGGCGTTCTTGGCAACCTGCTGTAAAAGGAAAATCACCTCTGCAAGACAATTTTCAATTACATTAGTTCCTAGAGTTATCTTTGGGTGACTCTCGTGTTTGTCAATGTCTACAATGATCAGTCCCTGTGCTGCCAGTTCGACTCTACCGATTTTGATGGTCATCTCTTTAAATCCGATCTGCGGCACGGGTTGACCATTGCTGGCGATAATACTCAAGTCGTTGTCAGGGTAGCGGGTTATATCCGAGTCATTCCAGTACTGCTTGAAGAGCACGTACGGGATGGTGGTGACCTGTGACCCGGTGTCCAGTAGGGCACTCATAGGGATGCCATCCAGTACCACAGGCAAGACTGGACGTCCTCCCACATATTTGTCGCGCCAGTTCGATGGGCCTGGTGATCTTTTTCCTGGGGGTTGGCCCTCTACCCCCAGGTTGTGCCAGTTTAAAGGACAGTACCTTGCCATATGTCCGGGTTGATTGCAGCGGCGGCAGATGGGTCGTCCGTCCTCGTTGTATCGGTCACTGGGTCTTCCTCTGGCCGGTGGGGTCCTCCTTGGTCGACGCCACGGGATGTCCTCCGGTCCGGATGCCAGCTGGATCTTCCCTGGAGTGGAAACCTGTAAAGACTGCACAGTTCGGGTTAGCGCAGCAACGCTTTTAACTAGCTCTTGGACCTGATGATACAGGTCTGGAGCCGGGTCATTGTTCAAAGCCTGCGCATCAGCCCCCACAGACCCTGCCGACAAGGGCGCCGCCTCCTGGTGGTAAGTGATAGCTGGGCGCCTGTGGGTCACAACGCCATCCGGTGCCGGTTCTCGGAGCACCCGGATGGCTCTGTCCTTGAACTGTGCAAATCCCAGATGAGGGTCCTGTAAGGCCATTGCCCGCAACTGGGTTCGGTGGGCATTGCAATATAAACCCTCTATAAATTGTTCAGTCAACAGCCTGTCCTCGTCTCCCACGCCGTCAGGGTCGGTCTGCTTAATGGCTCTCAGGGCCTCTTGTAGGTTCAGGGCATAGTCCCTTATACTCTCATGTGCCCGCTGTTTGCACCCGTAGAATCTAAGCTTGATCTCGGCTGAGGTGCGGGTATCAAAGGTGTCCCTCAGCCGGGTTAGTACCCCTGCGACAGTCCTCCCCCCAGGTGGCCAGGACTTTACCTCCCTTCGGGCTGCCCCAGTTAATTGGGCCACCAAGATGCTCACTTTTTTTCTCTTCTGTGAGGGGGTACACCTGGAAGAGGCTATCCAGCTTTTCTCTAAGGTCCTGCAGGGTATGTGACTCCCCTGAGTACTGGGGTAGCCAGGCTGCCCCCGGGATATAGGGCATGGTGAAAGGCATGACCGCAACAGCGGTGGCGCTGGCGGGGGTTGAAGCGGTGAAGCTCTCCTCCGTATCCGACATCCTTCTCCCCCCTAGTGGACCGTGGCCTACCTTGCGATGATCCTCTTCCGTAGGCCGCGGCTCCGCAGTGGATCGTCAGGGTTGAGGACCTTCCGTCGCGCTCCTGTGACGTCGGCGTCTGCTGGGCTCCTTCCAGGACCTTACGCAACGTCCGGACGTGAGGCGGGGCTTCAGTTCTCGCGCGCTTTCGGAGTCCACGCCCCTCTTCTTCCCGCGCGGCGTCCTCAAGATGGCGTCCAATGGCGGGAAAACTCCACGGATGGCGGGAAGAAGGCTGAAGATGGCGCCGGATGGCGGGAATCTTCACCGATGGCGGGAAGAAGGCTGAAGATGGCGCCGGATGGCGGGAATCTTCACCACAGGTAAGTTTTAAAAGTCTCTTTTTCAGGCACGCAGTACCCGGTGGTTGCGGGCACGAAATCCTGCCGACTACGCCAAAAGTTGACGCGCCCCTGGGCCTGTGTCGCGCTGCGTTGCGCACGCGGGAGCTTACCCGGAGCCGGATCTGTTGAGGGTTGTAGTCTCGTGGCGGTGACCCGGTCCGTGCCCAGGGAGTCAGACTAAGTGGCGCTGTATTAGCGGTAGATGTTGGACGACTACGCCACCCGTTGAGTACAGCTAAGGAGCTGCTGCTGCAGGGCAGACCGCTGAGGCCGGTGGTAGAATTGTGCAGCGTGGTAGTATAACCCCCAACGGGAGGGGTATGGCCTCAGGGCAGCCGACGTGGAGGATGGGGGTAGCAGGAACCACTTGGAGACGGTACGGTGTAGTTCAGGGTCTTTACTGGTGGCAAAGATAGACCCTCCCGGAGTACTGGCTAGCGATTGGGGCCTGGTCAGTCCTTGAGCAGATGGGATCTCCCCTGGCCAGGTGGAGTTGTAGGCCTCCCAAACTAACGATACTCTTCTGGCTACCTTGCTAGAGGCGGGTATAAGTAGCCCACGTCCCTGAGTGTACCGTGTGGTGCTCACCCGTATGGCCGGTGACTCGGGGCCTTCTAGTAGCTTCCGCTCCACGACGGCGGTGCTGGTCCCACGCGTGTGACCGTGCCTTCGGGTTTCTGGGCCAGAGGACCTGCAATCCCCTGCCGGTCGGTTTCTGCTGCTGGGTAGAGATTAGCCCCCACAGCCTCGGACTCCGGGTCCGGTGATACTTCTCAGTCAGGGCGAGCTCTGCAGCTGCCAGCCCCTGACTCCTTGTAACACTGCTCCCAAAGAGCTCCTGATGTGCTTTTCCTATAGCTGCTTCTCTGTCTCTACTTCTTCTCTACTAACCCTGCCTCAGCCCCAGTTTTATATAGGGGAAGTTCTTCCCCTCCCAGGACTGGGCAGGAGGTGTGGCATGCATTGGATTCCTGACCAAGAGACCTCCCACCTGCTCTCAGACATAATATTGCATTACTGTGGAAACCAGACCCCTGGGGTGCCACACATGCATACCAGGATTGGGGGATGAGGGGGGGGGGATGCATGCCAGGATTGGGGGATGAGGGGTGCTATGCATACCAGGATTGGTGGATGAGGGGTGGCCATGCATACCAGGATTGGGGGATGAGGGGGGGCCATGCATACCAGGATTGAGGGATGAGGGGTGCCATATGTACCAGGATTGGCGGATGAGGGGTGCCATACATACCAGGATTGGTGATGAGGGAGCCATACATATCAGGATGGTGAAATTTTCCAGTAGCTGCTGCATTTCCCACCCTAGGCTTATACTCAACTCAATACATTTTCCCAGTTTTTTTGTGGTAAAATTAGGGGCCTCGGCTTATACTCGGGTCGTCTTATTTAAAACATACAGTATTTTAAAATCAGTGAGTACGTGGTGCCCATAATACTGCAGGACTGTGTGGTGCACTATACTATATGGGGGCTGCATTTTACCCTTTGGGGTGTGAAATATACTGTATGGAGGACTATGGTGAGTGCATTATATTCTATCGAGGACCATGGGAAGTTTATTATACTATATGGAGGATTATGGGGGGTGCATTATACTGTATGGAGGATTTTGGAAGGTGCATTATACTATATGGAGGATTATGGGTGGCATATTATACTATATGGAAGTCTATGTGGGGTCATTCTGATATTTTGAGGGCTATGTGGGGGGCCATTATACTGTATGAAAGCAATTATACGGTGTGAAGGTTTGTGTGGGGTCCATCATACTGTTTTGAAGGCTGTGTGGGGTCCATCATACTGTTTGGAGGGCTGTGTGGGGCCATTATACTGTTTGGAGGGCTGTGTGGGGTCCATCATACTGTATGGAGGGCTGTGTGGGGCCATTATACTGTATGGAGGGCTGTGTGGGGCCATTATACTGTTTGGAGGGCTAGTGTGGGCCATTATACTGTATGTAGGCCCATTATACTGTATGGAGGGCTGTGTGGGAGTCACAGTTGGGGGAATCATACTGTGTTAGGGTCTCCATACTTTGCCTTGGGAGTTGAAGTGGGGTACAATAAGGTCATTATACTGTTCATGTAGAGGCTAATGTGGAGGAATGCACCATGGGGGTATCATACTGTGTTTGGGGGGCACTTTTATTGGCATCATACTTCATGGGGGCAATGAAAGAGGGATCTAGGACTTCAGTAGGAGGAACATTAGAAAAATGAAGTAAAGGCTGGAAAGTTGTGAGATCGGCTCTTCTGTGACACAGACAAATATTTCTTTATTTTTTTGGTGGGGGGGGTCCAATTAGAGCTTCTGCTATGGGGCCTCATGATTTCTATGTGCTCCCCTGGCCATAATCATCAACATTAACAGAAATAAACACTTGAAATAGATCACTTTGATTGTAATGACTTTATATAATATATGAGTTTCATTTTCAGCATTGAAGAACTAAAATAAATAAACTTTTTGATGATATTCTACTTTAGTGAGATGCACCTGTATATATAAGGGGTGTGGGTGCCATCATACTATAAGGGGCTATGGGAGTCATCATGCTATATATAAGGGGCAGTGGGGCCATCATATTATATAAAATGGGGAGTGGGTCCAGAATACAGTTTATAAGGGGCTGTGGGGCCATCATACAGTATAAAGGGAGCTGTAGGGGCCATAATATAGTGTACAAGTGGGTGTGGGGGCCATCATACAGTATATATTGGGCTGCGGGGGCCATCATACAGTACTGTATATATGGGGCTGTGAGGGCCATTATACAGCATATAGGGAGTTGTAGGGACCATCATGCCAGTTATAAGGAGTTGTAGAGACCATCATACAGGGCATAGGGAGATGTGGGGACCATCATACAGGGCATAGGGAGCTGTGGGGACCATTATGCAGTGCATAGGGAGCTGTGGGGACCATTATGCAGTGCATAGGGAGCTGGGGGGACCATCATACAGTGCATAGGGAGCTGTGGGGACCATTATGCAGTGCATAGAGAGATGTGGGGATCATCATACAGGGCATAGGGAGCTGTGGGGACCATTATGCAGTGCATAGGGAGCTGTGGAGACCATTATGCAGTGCATAGGGAGATGTGGGGACCATTATGCAGTGCATAGGGAGCTGTGGGGACCATTATGCAGTGCATAGGGAGTTGTGGGGACCATCATACAGAGCGTAGGGAGCTGTTGGGACTATCTTACAGTACATAAGGAGCTGTGGGGACCATCATACGGTGTATAAGGAGCCATGGGGACCATCATACAGTGTATAAGGAGCCGTGGGGACCATCATACAGTGCATAGGGAGCTGCGGGGACCATCATACAGTGCGTAGAGAGCTGTGGAGACCATCATACAGTGCATAGGGAGCTGTGGAGACCATCATACAGTGCATAGGGCACTGTGGAGACCATCATACAGAGCATAGGGAGCTGTGGGAACCATCATACAGAGCATAGGGAGTTGTGGGGACCATCATACCGAGTATAGCGAGCTGTGGGGACCAGCATACAGTGTCTAGGGAGCTGTGGGGACCATCATACAGTATGTAGGCAAGTATGAGGACCATCATACAGTATCTAAGGAGCTGTGGGGACCATCATACAGTGCCTAGTGAGCTGTGGGGACCATCATACAGAGCGTAGATAGCTGTAGGGACCATCATACAGAGCGTAGATAGCTGTGGGGACCATCATACAGTGCATAGTGAGCTGTGGGGACCATCATACAGAGCGTAGATAGCTGTGGGGACCATCATACAGAGCGTAGATAGCTGTGGGGACCATCATACAGTGCATAGGGAGCTGTGGGTTCCATCATACAGAGCGTAGATAGCTGTGAGGACCATCATACAGAGCATAGAGAGCAGTGGGGACCATTATGCAATGCATAGGGAGCTGTGGAGACCATCATACAGTGCATAGGGAGCTGTGGGTTCCATCATACAGGACATAGGGAGCTGTGGGGACCATCATACAGAGCATAGAGAGCTGTGGGGACCATTATGCAATGCGTAGGGAGCTGTGGGGACCATCATACAGTGCATGGGGGAGCTGTGGGGATCATCATACAGTGTCTAGGGAGCTGTGGGGACCCTCATACAGTATCTAAGGAGCTGTGGGGACAATCATACAGTGTGTAGGAAGCTGTGGGGACCATCATACAGTGTCTAGGGAGCTGTGGGTACCATCGTACAGTATCTAAGGAGCTGTGGGGACCATCATACAATGTGTAGGTAGCTGTGGGGACCATCATACAGTGTATAGGGAGCTGTGGGGACCATCATACCAAGCGTAGGGAGCTGTGGGGACCATGATACCAGTGCATATGGAGCTGTGGGTACCATCATACAGTGCATAGGGGGCTGTGGGGACCATCATAAAGTGTCTAGGGAGCTGTGGGGACCATCGTACAGTATCTAAGGAGCTGGGGGGACCATCATACAGTGCATAGGGAGCTGTGGGGACCATCATACAGTGTATAGGGAGCTGTGGGGACCATCATACAGTGCATAGGGCACTGTGGAGACCATCATACAGAGCATAGGGAGCTGTGGGAACCATCATACAGAGCATAGGGAGTTGTGGGGACCATCATACCGAGTATAGCGAGCTGTGGGGACCAGCATACAGTGTCTAGGGAGCTGTGGGGACCATCATACAGTATGTAGGCAAGTATGAGGACCATCATACAGTATCTAAGGAGCTGTGGGGAGCATCATACAGTGCCTAGTGAGCTGTGGGGACCATCATACAGAGCGTAGATAGCTGTAGGGACCATCATACAGAGCGTAGATAGCTGTGGGGACCATCATACAGTGCATAGTGAGCTGTGGGGACCATCATACAGAGCGTAGATAGCTGTGGGGACCATCATACAGAGCGTAGATAGCTGTGGGGACCATCATACAGTGCATAGGGAGCTGTGGGTTCCATCATACAGAGCGTAGATAGCTGTGAGGACCATCATACAGAGCATAGAGAGCAGTGGGGACCATTATGCAATGCATAGGGAGCTGTGGAGACCATCATACAGTGCATAGGGAGCTGTGGGTTCCATCATACAGGACATAGGGAGCTGTGGGGACCATCATACAGAGCATAGAGAGCTGTGGGGACCATTATGCAATGCGTAGGGAGCTGTGGGGACCATCATACAGTGCATGGGGGAGCTGTGGGGATCATCATACAGTGTCTAGGGAGCTGTGGGGACCCTCATACAGTATCTAAGGAGCTGTGGGGACAATCATACAGTGTGTAGGAAGCTGTGGGGACCATCATACAGTGTCTAGGGAGCTGTGGGTACCATCGTACAGTATCTAAGGAGCTGTGGGGACCATCATACAATGTGTAGGTAGCTGTGGGGACCATCATACAGTGTATAGGGAGCTGTGGGGACCATCATACCAAGCGTAGGGAGCTGTGGGGACCATGATACCAGTGCATATGGAGCTGTGGGTACCATCATACAGTGCATAGGGGGCTGTGGGGACCATCATAAAGTGTCTAGGGAGCTGTGGGGACCATCGTACAGTATCTAAGGAGCTGGGGGGACCATCATACAGTGCATCGGGAGCTGTGGGGACCATCATACAGTGTATAGGGAGCTGTGGGGACCATCATACCAAGCGTAGGGAGCTGTGGGGACCATGATACCAGTGCATATGGAGCTGTGGGTACCATCATACAGTGCATAGGGAGCTGTGGGGACCATCATACAGTGCATAGGGAGCTGTGGGGACCATCATACAGAGCGTAGGGAGCTGTGGGAACCATGATACAGTGCATATGGAACTGTGGGTAACATCATACAGGGCATAGGGAGCTGTGGGGACCATTATGCAGTGCATAGGGAGCTGTGGGGACCATCATACAGAACGTAGGGAGCTGTGTGGACCATGATACAGTGCATATGGAACTGTGGGTACCATCATACAGGGCATAGGGAGCTGTGGGGACCATTATGCAGTGCATACGGAGCTGTGGGGACCATCATACAGGGTATAGGGAGCTATGGGGATCATCATACAGTGCGTAGGGAGCTGTGGGGATCATCATACAGTGCATAGGGAGCTGTGGGGACCATCATACAGTGTCTAGGGAGCTGTGGGGACCATCATACAGTGCATAGGGAGCTGTGGGGACGATCATACAGTGTGTAGTGAGCTGTGGGACTATCATACAATATACAGGGTGCTATGGGGGCACTCAGGACATTATTTCTTTTAAATGGGTGCATCATCTGAAATTTCTTCTTTCACCACCCCGAAATCATCGTCCATAGACTTGAAGAAGAACTTTGTAGTTGGGTGTAGTTTGATTGTGGCTTTAAGGGGGCATTATTATTTAAAGGGGATACTCAACAGTATTTGTTGCTTGAAGGGAACACTTCAGATATTGAAACTTTCATAAGAGCATATCTGGCATTATTACTTGCTAGGTAGCACAGTGGGGTCTTTACTACTTTCTATGGGACGCTATTATTTTTATAGGTCCCCTCTATCTGGCACATAGTCTTTGTAGCATTAATTGGTGGAGGGTAATCATAGTAATGACATAATTTTTGAAGTATTGTGGTTCCTATTCCACATCGGAAGAGCAGGCAGCATGGGGAGGTTGTGCAGGGTGGGAATAGAAATGTGAGAAGTCAGATGGTCTTTGTACGGTGTGTTTTTTATGTAGAGGCAATGGTCATATCATAATACTATGTACTCACTGTGTAGTGTTGATGGTAGAGGGCATTGTGTAGCGGGATTATTATTGCCTTGTATAGAAGTAATTTTGGGAATATTGGTCTTTCAGTTGTGTATTTTAGGTTAGTAACAATGGTATACTGTAATTATATATGTATAGGTCCTCTTTTAAGTGGCGGGGAGGTTGTATGGGGAAACACCTACTTTGGGGCTTTGGCCCCTGATCTTTTAGGACCCTAGCAACGTCCTGGCATACAAGGGATATCGGGGGGGCACAAAGTGTTCTGGACGTTTCCTTTACAGTATGAAGCATTTTCCACACAGTATCCTTCCTCTGTAATATACTCCAGGACTGGTGAGGCGCACTGTCGCTCCCTATTTCTCCATAACTCGGCCTCGGCACTGCAGTGCTGATCAGCAGGTCTGCTTACTTGTTCTTCGGTTTCGCGCACTATGTCTTCCACTACTGGCGCCCTTGAACCCTTGCACTCGTGACTCCCACTAGTACATCATATTCAGTGCTGCTTTGGGGTCCGTAACTCGGCGTCCAATCCAAGGACCCTTCTCTGTAAGGCCACTCTGCCTCATCGGTCCAAAAAAGTCGGGCGCACTTCATGGTCGCCTCATATAGAATGAATGGAGCAGCATTTTAGCATGCGGACCACCGTTCCAATCTAAAGGGGATGAAGGTTCCTGTAGATTGGAGCTTGTTTTCATTGGACAACCCCTTTAATTTTTCACACACTGTTTCTGCATTTAAGTCTATTTTTTGGTAAATATTCGATGACCTGGTGTCATTTGTGATGTGTTGTTCTTCACCTGAGGTTGTATTGACCTCATTTTATAACTTCTAAGGACCAGACTTTTTTTTTATATATCCTGAATAGAACACAATAGAATTGTATGGAAACATTATTGTGTTCTTCACAATTCAAGGCAACGTGTCCTTATGAGATCTTTTTCTTGAAGGTATATGGCCCTCAGGTTCTTTATCACCATGCAATCTGAAGAGCCAACTTAGACTAAGAGTGGCCACCACTGGGCATACACCATGGTGCAGCAAGGGCTAGCAATCTGTCCCTCCAATTGTGTGGGTACTTATTGCTTAGGGAATGTCAGCCCAATTCTTCTTTTTAAGGGGGTTCACTGTCTGTGCATCTCTGTGCCCGAAGAATATTAACCTGGTGTTACTGTATTACTGCTGTTCCAAGTGGCAAGCACATGGTTCTCTTAGAGACAGTGCCCTTGTTTAACCCCAAGTAGACTTGAATTGGAAAGGCCACTGGTCTGGACCAGGACTCTGGTTGTGTCCGGTGATGGCGGCATGCACGGTTTCTATGTACGTGTCTGTGTGTAGTCAGAAAAGAATTTCAGTGGTGGCCTAATAACTGCAAGGACCGACGGAGGTGTTGGACAAAGGTAAACGAGTGGCTGCAGAACGGTTGGTAAATGTGGCCACTTCATGGGAATATTGGCCACTGATGACTGAGGCCTCCCTCCTGGTTTGGTCCTGGAGCCCCCCGGCCACTTGTTGAACATCTTTCCTGTTTTTTACTGTTACACAAGACCCTGTGTCTCCTGTATTCTGCGGCTGCGTCCCGTTCTTCAGTCTTCTTTCTGTAGCATGGTGTGTACGACGTCCTGGATACAATGTTACTGCTCCATCACAGACTGAACCCCAGAACAATTGTCATGGAATTTGGTACCAGAGTTCTCTCTGTGTATGGAGCCCCCATATTTTGTGATTACTCTTATCATTCTCACTGTGTAAGGTGAAATCCAGGAAAAAAAACACACAAAACAATATATATATATAATTAATTTTTTTATTGAAATAGCAATAAGCAACATTGTAATAAAAATATTACTGGTCCTTTAAGAAATTAAACTATGGTCACAGTCACTCTCAGATTGGCCCCGGTGGAGACCACAAAACGAGCTGCGGTCATTGGGGA